>NC_141699.1:797004170-798351985 GCF_964263255.1 Lissotriton vulgaris
TTATTCTGCATTCTATCCACCAGTTGTTCTTTTTGCTATATTATGATTGAGCAGCTGGCTGGCTGACATGAATATGAAGTAGCCTTTGTGGGTTTCCTTGAGTCTAGATCCTCCTGAAAAGTAACTTTCTTTTCTGAGCCCTCCTTAATACATGTGTACAGGAGGAGCCCTGTATTCATGTCCTCAATGTTTGAAACAAAAAATACTCATGGATTTCTGAACAATGAGAGTAAAGTCATTAAGGCAGGGGTCTTCAAACTGTGGGGCGCGACCCCCAGGGGGGCCGTGGAGCGATGCAAAGGGGGTCGCGCCTTCACAGTCATATTTCTTCCCAGGCCGAAGGGCTTCAGCCCCCCTCCTCCCTCGTGGTGTCTCTCAGCCTGGCTGCTGCTGCAGTGTAACTCGAGCTGGGGTCTTGGCTGGGCAGTGTCTGGAGTCATCTCCAGCAGGCCCGAGTTTTTCACAGGTCTTTAAAGACCATTTGCATATTTACATGCCTTTGTTAACTGATTACAGAGGCTTAGTCTTTTTTCCTGGTTTCCGTACCCCCTGGGCCCCCACTGTGCCTGTTCCTTACATTTGTATTTCACAATTACTGCTGTAGTGTGAAAATGTATTTAATGGAAAGGAATATAAAGTAGGGTTTGCCAAAAGAAAAATGCCTGTTGTTTTGTTTAAAGAGCCTGCAAAGATCTCTCCTTGACACTAAATAGACTTTTAAATACAAAAGTATCTATGCATTAGTTATGTGACTTTTCTGTCTTTTTTTCTCTTTGTCAGTCAGGGATCATTGAGGCAGCCCTAGAACACAATTAAAAGTGCTTTCCATTTATATGTGTTGTTCGAAGTATGCACAGAAAAGTGCTTAAAATACAGCTTTAGGTGTCTGTTTATCTTTGTACCGACTGTGCCATCAAAATAATCTGCTGGCAACCCTAACCATAGGACTGTAAGTTTGTTGCAGGATCAGCACATTATTTATTTCCTCTACCCTTGATCCCCGATTAATGCCCCAATAGTTTAACTTAGATCTTAAACCCTACGCTGCCGTCAAGAACACGCTGAATTACTTCAAGTGTATGGAAATGCACCCTGCATTCAGACTACTCGCTCCTCATTCTCGCCCTTCACTTTCACGCTCACCGTGCACTCACACTGATCACCCTGCACTCACACCATTCACCCTGCACTCACAGTAATCACAATGCCCTCACATTGATCTCCATGCACTCACACCATTCACCCGCTCACCCTGCACTCACAGTGATCACTCTGCACTCACAATGCACTTGCGCTGTTCACCCTATACCTCACCCTGCAGTCACACAAGTACACTACTCATCCTGGACTCATGTAACACTTCACTCACCTGACCCCCTCACTGCTCAATAAGCAAGTCACTCAAACAAGCCCATCAGTAATCATACATTCATTCGTCCCATTCTGAACTTTCCTCCGCACCCAAATTCATAAATTCATACGCCACCTCACTCACCCTGCAGTCACTCCTCTTACCCTACTCTCGCACTGTTGCATCGCTCACTGTGCACTCACACGGGCACTCTTGTCACCCACACAGTGTGCAGAGGGTTAATGTGCCTTCTACAAAGAACGTGTACCATGCAGATCACAGAACTGAGTTTGAATAAACTATGAGTAGTGCTATAAAAAAATGAAATGTTTCTCAGAAAGGTGCTATCGAGAGATGAGGTGCATTATTAAAGTGAGATGTTGAATGGGGAGAGTTCAGATGTTGTAAAAAGGGGTGAAAGAAAATGGCCTGCAAAGTGAGAGAGGGATCCAGGGTTAGGAGAGAAGAGATGGATGGAAGGGAGGGGATGAGAGGAAAGCTGCATGGGTAAACTGCTTAACTCTGCACAAAACCGCCAGGTTTTTAAGGGACACCTGCCTCTCCTGGCTAGGGCCAGGTGAGCTTCTAATGTGGCAGCACATATTCCTGCAGAGTGGAAGGCCCTTCTCAAAGGTTGACTAGAAATCTTTCTGATGTTAATTGCTATATTTTGGTTATAAACGGGTAGTGATGGGGTGAAATCTTTCCTCAGTGTTACTGTGTGTAAAAAATGACAAAATAACAAAGCAATGCTATCTCAAAATACGCGGCATCACATAACATCACTTACATTTTCTTCCCACACAATTTAGTCAAGCTTGTCGCGTAATTTGGTCCTCAATTGCCTCATAATTCTAGTAGCCCTGCCTACAGGATTAGAATTTTTTGTCAGGGGGGGGTCCTTATGCCTCAAAATGTTGACAGGGGGGTCTCGGCATCCAAAAGTTTGAAGACCTCTGCATTAAGGTAATGTGTTGCTCCTGCTTATATTTTGCACGCTTTACATAAACCTGTATTCCCTATGAGTGTTTGCTTTTTCCTTAATTAAACCTCAAATACACGTTTATCCATTGTTTGAATTAACGTTATAAGCTCTTAACTGGTCAGTGAAATGCTAAACGTACACTAAATTGGTATGTTTTGCAACTTCTAGCCACAGCCCTGATTCCGCCCACTGATCCAATCTTCGGTTATTCCCGCCCCCTGATTCTCCACCCACAGTTCCCCTACTTTTTTTTCCCCCACTTAGACCACTGCATAAAAATATTCGTCAGAGCGTCGTTACCTCAGAGTGCGGTCAAAAACCTATTACTATGAATGGCCCTGACTATGTCTTACCTCGGACATCTCCGCATGTAGAAACGCCTCACACTGAAATAGAGTTGATATTTAAACGTTACGGTGCTGATGCTGTCAGCGTGCACACCAGGCACACTTGGAATGTAGATCTGACTCGTCACCATGTTAACGTGCGCACGAGGAAGCACCGCATCAGGAGCCATCACCATGGTGACCCAACAGAGCCTGAAACCGCGCTCGCTAGTTAGATACTCATAACACTGAGCATGTGCCTTCAGTGCTACGTTACGCAGCCTCATTCAAAAGTTGAAAAAATAGGCATGCATGCTCATTATGTAAACGGGACATTTACTAAGGCAACATGAAACTCTATCTGTGCTTTAAAAGAAGGTGCCAAAATGAAAAACCGTGACACCGATGGGTTCATTAAAATGTTGTAAACCTGATCAATGTGTTTTTTTAAAAACATATTGGGATTGGACGTAGATTAAAGGTATTTTAATCAATGTGTGTGATGCAGCGTTACTATCACTTGTACGATAGGGAAATCTTTAGGTGATATTACATGGTCACATAAGGTACAGCATTGTGCAATCAAACATGTGTTATCCCATCCATCTTTCAAGAACAGTAGGTAGCAATAGACTTTTGGTGAGAAAATCATAATTCTTAGTGAAACACCCTTAAAAACACGGTTTATCTAGGACCATATTAACTGTGATCTAACTATATACAAAGAGGTCAAGCTTTATACAATACAACAGTGTTTCCCAAACTGTGGTCCGCGGACCCCCAGGGGTCCGTGACACATTCCCAGGGGGTCCGTAGGCAACAGTTTTAAAAGCACAGAAACATTTCTCTTTATAATTAGCAGCTTTCCAGCAACAATAAAAGTGTCAAGAGAATGCCAGTGATGAATGTACCTGCTGGAGAGCAGGAGAGTTTTGTTCAGTGGCAGCTTTGATTTAACTAATGTAGCACAGACGGTTAATGTGCCTACTGCAAAGAACGTGTAACATGCATCTTAAAAAGCAACATTTTATGCGCCTAGGTTCGTGGTTACTGCTTTTGTCACAGAGATTCCTTTATTACTGTGCACGTCATAAGTGACAATTGTAATCTAGCAGAGGGACCTATAAACTGTCATCAAAGAGCTGTTTGCAAACTGCATGGTACCAGTTAGTAACTTCTATTTTGTCCCAGTTATTCATTATCCTGATGCTGCTAAAAAGATCTATTTGGCATTTTTAATGTTAAAGTCAATGCTATCCACTGTTTTATGCTCTGAATCCTGTGTTTGTGCTTTTCCAGACCAAGCACTCTTTAAACAGTTTATATACACCCTGATTTACATGTATGATTCAATGTCTCTATATGCGTGTGATGTAAAGTGCTCTGACATCCTACAATGGTATGAGAGATGCTACAAAACAAATGAAATGCATGTGACAGAGGGGCTATTACTTCAATATAAAATACTAAGGGCCAGATGTACGATCTGTTTTTATATGCGCAAACGGGTTCTCAAACCCGTTTGCTCATGCAAAAACCTATTGGGCCATGTACATAGCCTATTTCGAGAGTCGCAATTTGTTTGCAAATTTCTAAATAGGTTTTGCAACTTGCTATTTGGAAGGGGCATTCCCTTCCAAATAGCGAGTCTCAAAACCATGTACAAATGTTTTGCGGTCGCAAAACAGTCACAATTACCACCTACTTCAAGTAGATGGTAATGCATTCGCAAATGGGAAGGGGATCCCTTTCCCTTTGCAAATGCATGCAAAATTATTTTTTACGGTCTGGCAGTGGTCCCAGGGACCTCTGCCTGCCCTTAAAAAATGAAACGAAAACGTTCAATTTTCTTTATTTTTTTAAATGCATGGTAAACAGGCTGCATTTTTTTTAAAACTGCTTTATTTAAAAGCAGTCCGAGACATGGTGGCCTGCAGAGCCCAGCAGGCCACCATCGCTGGGAGGGCTGGCATTCCCAATGGGCTCGCAAATTGCGAGAGGCTCATTAATATTAATGAACCTCGCAATTTGGCGAACCCATTGGGAATCCCAAACAGTGTACATTTCATTTAGCGACTCGCAACTTGCCACTCGCAATGTGTCGCCAATTGCGAGGCCCTAAATGAAAGGGTCGTACATCTGGCACCAAAATCCTTAGTACTTTCAGTATTTTATTTGTGTGCACACGTGTGCATTTTTTTCTAATTACTGTTTTAATGTTTGAAATTTAACTCATACAAATTGCTTGGGGGTCCCCGGCTTCCAGTGGTGGCTCAATGGGGGTCCTCAGGAGTCAAAAGTTTGGGAACCACTGCAATACAACATTAAACAATGATCACATCATTTAATGTATTTCAGAGCTACAACAGAATTCTATGAAACGTACATCAAACTTCAGCCTGTGTTAAGAAGTGAAATTTGTCTGGAGCTATCCTCCAGTTCGTTGAGACCCCCGTGTGCCAAATCCAAGAGGTGTATCCATTTACACTCTCGGAGATTTAAAGTTGCTGATAGGGACCCACCTCTTGGTTTAGGCACAATTTTTTTTAAGCCCCACCATCCCAGACTGTTGTATGGATGACTCTTTGCTCCAAAATGCTCAACTAAGGGGCCTTTTGAACTTAGCATCAAATGCGTGAGAAGTGTTGAAGTATTCGGGTCTTGATTTTCTGTCTGGTCTGGCCTACGTTTACCATATTGCAAGGGCATCTGATGATGTAGATAGGGGTGGGCGGAATTTGCGGAGTTGCCTTAAGCAAAATCCCACGAAAACGCAAAAAATCTCTGCTAACATCTGGCCGTTGTAATCTATGCAGGGTCACTCTCAGGGAGTAGGGGGCAGATGAGCATTGTCCCAAATGAATCCTGCCCTGCATATTTATCAAAGAAGATGCCACCGTTTTGTGCAATTCCTCTAGTCAGCTAGAGTGCTTTCTACTGGCTAATCAATAAGTGCTACCTCGTTGGGTAGATATGACCGGTGACCATGTGTGTCTGTAACGTTGCCACCACGCCGAATGGCGCCGAGGTCCCTTGAGTGAGCTGTCCATCATAGTGGGGAAATGGCTGGAAGGCCGGATCGTGGCCTTGGGTTAGTGCCCACATTTCACTTTGGAAGTTTCACTCTGGAAACCTTGAAGACTTATTGGTCTCAAGGCTCGACCCTTCTTTTTTCGTGAGACTATTTGTACACCAGAGAACATCCCTTTTATGGAATCACTATCGTTCATAGGCAATTTTATCTAAACTTGCCCCAGAATATATTTTTTTGCTGGACTCAATCTTCATCTGGCTTGGATTGCGATCTCTCTCTACTGGAACTATTAGACCCAGAAATACCATATCCAGACATTTGAGGGAACGTCCTTGGACCAATCGATATTTCTTGATTTGTGACCGCTTTAGGAGTATTTTTCCGTCCGCCAAAAGATAATCTTACTTTTGACTGGGATTCCTTTGGTGTACAGAGTGGCAGCTGTACTCATAGTTTATGAGAACTTAATAGATTTCTCTCCTTCGATACGGGTATTACCCTGAGAAGCCCTAATGAAGTTCCCAATGAGAACGAATCACGTTGGCTAAACTGCATATTAATTAATACATTTTCAATAAATAATTTTTGGGAATACTACAGTGCAACTTCCTGGACATTCTATTTCCCTGCTCACACCATCTAAGTAAATGGCGGGAAGACGTTGCATACCGATAGTGTGTGTGAGGCATTTCCAAACGGGCAGGGCTTCAATGCGAGTTCACATGCCTCTTTTTTATAAAGGGTTAGAGGCCGATTAGAGCAGCAGATGAGGAGAAAGCAGCCTCCTTGTCACAGGAACTACACGGAGATTGTGCTTGAGAAACTCATGGATGCAAAGACCTCCATCAAGGCTTGCAGCTAATTTTCGACTGTAGATATGTGGAGAAAGCACACCTGCCCAGCCTCGACTGAGCTCTTTATTTTTTGGGGCTGATTTATTATTAATGTGTTACTTAATTTGAGCTTCAACTCGGGCACCTGCTTTATTATATCTGTAAGTGCTTCCTGTTGATGTTGAGTTTTTGTGACTGGGAGCATCGTGCCAGAATGAATCCTGCCCTGCATATATTATCCAAGAAGATGCCACTGTTTTGTGCAATACCTCTGCTCAACAGGAGTACTTTCTACTGGCTAATCAATAAGTGCTACCTCGTTGGGTAAATGTATAGCGCTTTTCCTACACTACAGCTGCGTAAAAGGACAGAAGAGTTGTCTCCAGTTACCATGTGTCTGTAACTTTGTCACCGCACCGAATGGCGCTGAGGTCCCTTGATTGAGCTGTGGGGCATTTCCAAACAGACGGGGCTTCATTGCGAGTTCACATGCCTCTTGTTTTTAAGGGACAGAGGCCGATAAGAATAGCAGATGAGGAGAAAGCAGCCTCCTGGTCACACTTCCTGGTGAGGTTTAATTACCTCATGCCACTGAATTCCGTTCCGCCACGGATCGCTGACGTTTCGACATTTTCGCGTTCCACGCAGAACACCGAAATGCCGAAATTTTGCATGTTCCGCGAGTGGAGCGGAATTTGCCGCCCACCCTTAATAGATAAAATCCTTGGAGTTGCAATTGGTATGATGTCTGAGTTGGAAACGTCTCTCTCCCGGCGTGAACTCCTTTTGTTCTACTGTCAACTCACAATCTTTGCATGTACTACACTTATAATTTACTTGTAGAGGTGGTAACCCAAGCTGTGTCCGTAAATTAGATGGAGATGCTTCTCTTAGAAATGAACTCACCACCTGGTCCTTGATATTTCGACTCCTCTTAAAAGCAAAAAGAGCTGGATCAGTAGTCCCTGTTTCCTCAGTTATTAATGACCAATTTTTGTTAATGATTTTCTTTATATTATTAATCCTCGTGGGATTACATATAACAGCATGCACATAATGCGCATCCTGCTACAAAACAGGATAATACATAGGATACAGGTATTTATCCCGCCCCCCTCTTGTTACGACAATAAACAGTCAGCAGCGAGTGCAGAGCAGTATAGTACGTTCCCTTTGCAAGTGCAGCTAATTTGCACTTTGTGGTCCTGCAGATCGGTACTAACATAAAAATGGCAGTTACACATAAACATTTCAAACCATGTTGGGATGTTCCATCAAGTACGCAGTCAATGGTGACGAAAAGTTCTCAGGTCTCAGGTCTCGACATCACCGGCAGCGCCTCAGCATATATATCCATTTGTTCTTTACAATACACAAGATCTTTGATCCATTTTTACCAATGTTGGGACAGATCCACCCCACCTATGCATTGCGACAGCACGTTTTGCAAACACAGTAGAGATAACACCTATACGCCTTTTACTAGGCTATAGATTTTTCATCACCCCCAACAAACAGAGCTCTGGTGTACCCTGAACCGTTTCGATGGTCATATCAGATAATACATGTGCAACGTGCTGCCAGAAGTTTTGTATCGCAGCACATCTCCAGGCCAGGTGCAGAAAGTTCACTCCTTCAGCACCGCACTAGCGCACCTAGCATCCTACCTTAAACCAAATATCATCAGTTGCGCGGGAGTGTAATACTGCTGATGTAAGTATTTAAAATGTATTATTCTGAGGTCACAGTTGGCCGTCAAATGCCCGGTCAGTACACAACATACCTCCCCGTCCTCCCAGGCCATAGGGACAGCCACCTCATTATTCCATTTCTCAAGGGACGGGGAGCTGTACATATCATTTTCCCGCAGGGAAGCACAATAAAGCCTAGTGATCATTCTCTCGCTCTCCCCTACCATCAACACTCGTTGTAATGATTTCAGCATCTGCAGCTCTTGAGGAAACTCAAGATAAAGTGTTCTCACCCCCATGCTCAGTTTAGTATATATAAACCTATGCATTGACATATAAGCTTGTCCAGCCAGGTGCCCTTCCAGGGACAGGAAAAGCCCATTTATATACATGTCCCCAAGCTTACTAACTCCTGTGTTTTGCAAGATATTCAGTGCCTCGCGTTCCTGAGCTGCTGAGATATCCTGGTGCGCCGAAATTGGCATGGCAGGCACATACAAATACTCTCTCCCTGCACTAGCGCCCAAAGCTCTCCACACCCTGACAGTGCCCCTGACCATGTTAATCTCCTTCCTAGGTTCCCCATCCTAATTATGCAGGACCATAGCGATGAGCGGGACTGAGTATGAAGTGTCCGCCTCCACAGCTCAGTGTGGCAGATACCGGAATGGAATGGAAGTGGATTTATAGAGCGCGTCCCAGCGCTGAACTTGTCAAATTATGTCTGTGAGCGGAGTGACCTAAGGGAATAGCCAAGTCTTCAATAGTTTGCGGAAAGTCAGTATATTGTTCTCCCTGCGGATGTTGAGGGGTAGGGCGTTCCACAGTTTAGGAGCGTTATAAGAAAAGAGACGTCCCCCTGATCGTGCTTTTTTGATTCTGGGGACGCTTGCCAGGGAGATGAGGTCAGATCTTAGCTTCCTGTTGGCTTTGTATGGTTTGGCCAAGGATCTCAAGATAGGGGGTCCCTTGTCTTGCAGGATTTTGTGGGTGATGCAGAGGGTTTTGAAAGTGATTCTTTCAGGAATTGGAAGCCAGTGTAGGGAGTTAAGGGCAGGCTTCACAGAGCATCGATGTTTTGTGCCTGTGAGCAGCCTGGCTGCTGCGTTCTGGACATGTTGGAGTTTGTTGATGACTGATTTCGGAGCGGTAAGGTATAACGCGTTTCCGTAATCCAGCCTGGACAGGATGAGGCCCTGGATGAGGAGTTTCCTGGATTGGGAGGGGGGGTATAAGGGGGAGGATTTTGCGAGCAGTGCGCAGGAGGCCAAAGCAGGTTCCGGCGGTTTTCCTGGCTTGTTTATGGAAGTTAAGATCCTGATCGAGCCAGACACCTAGGCTCTTTATTTCTTCTTTTGGAGTGGGGGTTGTGCCCATGCAAGATGGCCATAGAAGTTTGGTTAGGAGTTTGGATTGATTGCCTAGCAATAGGATCTCTGATTTCTCCCCATTTAATTTGAGGAGAGATTCGCTCATCCAGCTGGAGATGTTCTGGAGGCATGCAGATAGGTTTTCCTGACACTGGGCCGACTGGTTTAGGGAAACAACGAGTTGGGTGTCGTCGGCATACATAATTACATTTATGCCGAAAGGTGCTACGATTTCCTGCAAGGGTGCCATATATACGTTACAAAGTGTGGGGCTTAAGAAGGAACCCTGGGGGACCCCACATTGGAGGGGGAGAGCTCTGGATCTTGTGTGTCCATCGGCGACTTCAAAGGTTCTGTGTTCTAGGAAGGATTTGAGCCAGGACAGGGCAAGGCCAGTGACTCCAACTCTGCTTAGCCGGTGGATGTGGATAGTGTGGTCCACTGTGTCGAAGGCGGCGCTGAGATCCAGCGCGGGGACACACTGGCAAGTGTATTCAGGCGCCTTATAAACTCAGAATTATTATTATTAATATTATTATTATTATTATTATTATTATTATTATTATTATTAGGAGGATCACTGCTGCCTATCCCCCTGTGTCCAGGATTGATCTTGCTTCTTTCACCACTGCTATAAGGGCGGTATCAGTGCCCTGTCCTGGCCTGAATCCTGTCTGAGAGAGGTGAAGGAGACTGTTGGGTTCAAGGAAGGTGGAGAGCTGTTGATTGACAAATTTCTCTGCCACCTTGCTAATTCCAGGTAGAAGGGAAATTGGTCGATAATTAGCCAGATCTAAGGGGTCAAGGTGAGATTTTTTTTAGCAGTGCTCTAACTGTGGCCCTTTTCCATTTGGGGGAAACGATGCCTTTTCCTAGGGAGGAATTTATTAGGTTGATGATGAGGGGGGTCACAGTGGGAGTCACGAGTTTTAGTTTATTGAGGGGTGCAGGGTCCGTAGGGGAGCCACTCTTGATGGAATTTAAGATAGTGGGGAGAGTCTCCTTTGTCAGCGAGGAGAAGGAGTCCAGCCGAGGGGCATAGGTTGCGGGGACTGGGGGAGGTGGGTTTGGGGGGTGGTTGTGGGTGGGGAGGGATTTTAGGATGTTCAGGATCTTGGTGGAGAAGAATTCTGCTAGTTCGTTGCATCTTTGGCCTGAGGGATTGTTGGCAGGCTGTGGGTCTGGGACTTTCGTCAGTGTTCAAATGAAGCAATATGTTTCCCTAGAAGAGTTGGCGGCGGCTTGGATTTTGCCTTCGAAGAAGGCTGCCTGGGTACTTTTTAGGCTGGCTTTATAGGATCTCACAGCTATTTTGTATTCATTTTTTTCTTATTTGCCCAGTCCTTCCTCCATAGGTGTTCGAGTTTTTTAAAAAATGTTCTCAAATCGCAAAGCTCAGGGGTAAACCAGGGGGATTTAAAAGTTCCCTTTTTATTAGGGAGAAGTTTTTTTGGCAGAGTTAGATCTAGGGATAGTTCCATCCAGGCGAAGAATTGCTGGTCAGCTAGGACTGGGTCTGAATCGAGGACTGGTGTTGTGGCTTTGAGTTCGAGTATCAAATCTTAGATGGCTAGTTTTGACCATGGGCGAGATGGAGGGCAAGGAGGAGGTCTGCCAGGGGGTTCGGTGTGGAGTTGGTACTTCAATGGAATTAGGCAGTGATCTGACCAGGGGATAGGGAGGGGCTCGTCTATTAATATCTTGGAGATACTCGAGAAGATGGGATCAAGGAGATGACCTTTAACATGGGTGGACCGGTGGCTTTTCAGGTAGAGGTGGTAGGCGGCTAGGTCTAAGATTAGGCCTCCTGCCACTTTGTCTGCTGGGTCGTCGAAGTGGAGATTTAGATCTCCTAGTATTGTGAAATTGGGAGATGATCAAGCCTGGGAGATGGTGGCTTCCATCAGGGAGCTACAGAACTGCCCTGTGCTCCTGGGGGGCGGTAGATGAGGAAGCCTGAGAATGATTTTAGCGGGGAGATTTGGATGGAGAAGTGTGCGTTTTCATAGTCCTGGACAGGGCTGTCTAGCAGCCGGCAGGACATGTGGTTTTTATAGATAACAGCAATTCCACCGCCTATTCCGGAGGGCCTGTCGTGGCGTTGGATTAGGTAACCTGGTGGGAGGGCTTGGACAGTGTCTGTCTCTGAGGAAAGGGATAGCCAGGTTTCTGTCAAGAACAGAACCTCTAGCTCTAGATCTTGGAGGAGCAGATTTATTTCTATACAGTGTTTAGGAAGGGACCTACAGTTGAGTAGGGCCATCTTGATCAACCGTTTTTTGGGCTTGGTTGGTGGTGCTAGGGTGTAGGGGCAGTGAGAACATTTGTTTTGTCGCTCTTCCAAGGCGAGAGAGTGGAGGCATGGTGTGTGGGTGGTCTGTCTAAACTGGAGAAGGGTCTCCCGAGTATAGCATATGTGAGCTGTGGGGGGTGACGTAAAAGGTCCTGGCCCCAGGCCCGGTCTGGCGTGGATGGGGGCAGACAAGCTTGCCTGTGGCGCACCTTCGGTGCGTTGCTGGCACGCTCGCTGCGCGCGCCCGCTGCGCGAATGGAAGGGCATTATTCTTTTATACTTGGCTGGCCGGAAATAGCTAGACCTGCGAGCCACTGGGAGTCCGGAAGTAGTAGTCACTTCCAGGGCGCGGTTGCGTTTTTAATCTTCTCTCCACAACAATCTGCAAGCAGTGGTGGACCAGGAAAGGGGTTTAAAAGGTGAGGAATAAGCGCGAGTAAATAAGTGAGGTTAAAACATAAGATCGGTTTTAAACAGCATAAAGATCGCAGCGCGATGAATGTCACTAAAGAAGATTTAGCAGGAGCCCTTTACCAGGTGCTTCAGATATTGCCAGCGCTCAATTCAATTTTACCTTCTGGCAGGTCCGAGGTGCTTAGGAAAGTGAATCTATTTGTAGCATTGGCTGAATAACTAGACTGCTGACCTGCGTGCCACTAGGAGTCCGGAAGTAGTAGCCACTTCCGGGGCGTGGTCGCGTTTTTGATCTTCCCTCCACAACAATCTGCAAGCAGTGGTGGACCGGGGAAGGTTTTTAAAAGGTGAGGAATAAGCGCGAGTAAGTAAGTGAGGTTAAAACATAAGATCGGTTTCAAACAGCATAAAGATTGCAGCGCGATGAATGTCACTAAAGAAGATTTAGCAGGAGCCCTTTACCAGGTGCTTCAGATATTGCCAGCGCTCAATTCAATTT
Source organism: Lissotriton vulgaris (assembly GCF_964263255.1). Lineage (NCBI taxonomy): Eukaryota > Metazoa > Chordata > Amphibia > Caudata > Salamandridae > Lissotriton > Lissotriton vulgaris. Next base: position 797,016,967 of record NC_141699.1, read on the forward strand.
TACCTTCTGGCAGGTCCGAGGTGCTTAGAAAAGTGAATCTATTTGTACATACACCCCCTCAGCAAGCATTGATGAGTAACCCCAGTGTGGCTCCAGCCCCACTAGCACCACCTGATAATAGCCAACCAATCAGAAAAAGGTCCTCGCCAAGCACATATAAACTTCACCTCCCACCAGAAGCATCCCCTTTGGTTGCAGTGTTTATTGGAGTTGACCCACTTGGAGAAGGGGAAAGGGAATCAACGGAGGAACTAATCACTAAAGTTAAGAGCTGGAGTGGAAAAACATGTTGCGGTGAAAACATAGCGGAACTGATCATTCATGCAAGAAGGGTGGGATGGATTGGCAAACAACCCAAAACTACTTATGGCGACTGCGTGGTCGTAAACTTTTGTAGGGCGGATGTGGCTGATAGACTCTTCTGGGATGGCACAAAAATCTCAGCCAGGGATCGCCTCAGACCAGTCCCTTTGGGCTTTTTCTACCAACCCCCACCTCTGTATAAACCCAATATCAATTACCAGGCCAGATGGCAGGGTAAAAGGTTAGCAATGGCTCGCAGAAAATGCACACAAGTCTATCATAAGGCATCCAGCATCGACCTTACCTAACCCACCCACCTTGACACATCAGGTCACTCAGGCAGCATCATCGGTTGAGGGGATAGGCGTGAGCTTAAGTAATCAGTTCTCTCCCCTGTCTGGCCTGGATGATATGGACTGACTAACGACAGATAAATCAATAACATCCAATGAGGAAGTAAGGGCTTCCATGGCAGCTACGAAGGAAGAAGAAGGTTGTAAAATCATCAGCTGGAACATTGCCGGAATTAGTACAAAAATGAGTGACAATGAATGGGTCGCATTTGTCTCAGACCATGATGTCATTGCTTTGCAAGAAACGTGGGACATGTCATCCCGTCCGTGGTTGGATGGTTTTGTAGGCTTTTCAGTCGCGGCTTGCCCCAGCACTGCAGGCAGAGCGAGGGGAGGCCTCTTGACCCTTTTTTCTCTTGACCTCACTGGACCGTTAAAACAAATTGATTATGACTCACCTAATTGTTTAATTGTAGAAAGGCAAACCTGTCCGTCAAAAAGTACTTTGTTTATTAATTTCTACAATTCTGTCAATAAGGAGTATGGGGGCAATAATATCACGAAATTGGACGCCTTCCTAAATGTATTCACCCAAAATACTCCCACCAGTTACGAATTTGTGCTAATGGGTGACTTTAACATTTCACCCCTGTTATTTTGGTTGCACCACCTTGGGAGAGCTGGAAACCTGGGAACAGGAGGGTCCACACTTCGAACACACCAGGCCTGGAGAGGAACTGGAGGACTTCCTGGCCAACTTTAACCTCCTTGAATTTACAGCAGGGGAGGGGGCACCTAGATTACCGACGTTCAAGGGCTCACCCACGGGGACTGTTATTGATTATATTTTCGTGACCTCTGCCATTCTTGATTGTATTATTTCTTACCGCACTGTGTTTTCCCCTTTCAGTGACCATAACCCTGTCCTTCTGATCACCCGCTGGGGGGGCTCTTTGGGACCCAGGCCAGGGCAGATTAAACAGGGACCTACCCTTCGCCCAATAGATCAAGGTAGGCGGTTGAAGTGGGGGAATGTGGTGGCAGAAGACTTTTACACCAACATTGGCCAAAAGTTCGAAGAGCAGAACCGGATCTGTCAAGACCCGACCTCATCAGGCAACGACACCATGGTCGCATTCCAATCAATATGCCACATAATGTCTGACAACTTAACGGTCCCAAGGGGTAGGGGAGAGCCAAAGCCTCATAGATGGTTCGATTCCGCCTGTACCAGGGCACTTAGAGCTCTAAAAGTTGCCCTTAAAGCAAATCCTAGGGATAGGGCTCTGGTCTCATCGTTGAGAAAAGAGTACAGGAAGGCCACTAAGTCTAGAAGGGATAGCATCAAACAGGAGGCGTGGGAACAATTAATCGACATCAATATCTTGCGGGACAGCAGGCAATTCTGGGCCGTAGTTAACCACCCTTATTTTTCAGACTCCCCCAATGCAGACACTGACTGTGTAATACCTGATGAGAAGTGGCTCGCCCATTTTAGTTCTGTCTATGGCGAAACGGGCGACCTTTCTCATTTGCAAAACTGTGCACGTCTGGTGGCTACACCTCTACATTTTAACAGCGGGGAGGTGGAAAAAGCAATCTGCGCTACAACAAAGAATAAAGCCCCCGGCCCTGACGGGGTACCAGCTGATTTTTATATACATTCTCCTAAACTCTGGGCTGGTATCCTGGCTAACGTGTTCACAGCCGCAAATAGCTCGCCCCCTCCATACACATTGGCCACTTCCACCATAGTGCCTATATTTAAAAAGGGCCAAAGGGATGACCCAGGGTGCTATCGGCCTATTTCCCTTCTGAACTCTGCTATTAAAATCCTGGGCAGAGTCCTCTTGGCTAGGTTAAGAGACAGCTTGGAGGAGTGTGGGGGCTTGGCCGACATACAGTATGGTTTTAGGGAAAAAAGAGGCACGATAGAACAGTGCTCGAACCTGCACCTTTTGATTGCCAAGTATACGGTGGCCAAGGAGGGGTCCTTGTATTTAGCATTTATGGACCTCTCCTCGGCCTTCGACTTGGTCAATAGATCCAAGCTATGGGAAATCTTAATGAACATGGGGATCGACGCAGATCTGGTGGCGTTCATAGCATCCTTGCACCGGGACTTATTTGCCGCTGTAAGAGTAACCAAAGAGGGAAGATGCACGTCACGTTTTAGATCCCTAAGGGGTGTTAGGCAAGGATGCATACTAGCCCCCCTGTTGTTTACCATCTACATAAATGACCTGGGCAAGCATTTACTTGGAGCAGCAAGTGACGTACCGCGTGTAGGAGAAGTTAAGATCCCTGCTCTCCTATACGTGGATGATGCTGTACTCATTGCATGCACAGGGGTATGCCTCCAAAAACTGCTAGATGCATTTGGGACTTTTATGGACCGGCTTGATATGAGGGTTAACGCCTCTAAATCACACACCATGGTCGTCGGTGCACAAGGGAAAAGGGTTAAGAGAAGAACAAAAACCTTTTTTTGTAAAGGGGAGGTAGTCTCGGGAGTCCCTGTGTTCCCTTATCTGGGAGTTCTTTTTGATAGTAGGGGTACCTGGGGCCCACAGATACGTGCCAAAAGCCTAGCGGTCATAAGAACATCTATGGCCATCTTAGGTTTCGCTAAAAGGTTGGGTCATAGACCTATGAAGGCCATTATCCAGGTTTATAATAGTAAATCCCTCCCAGTGGCTTTGTATGGTGCTTCTTTATGGGGTTATGTGCGCCTAGATAAAATCCAGGTAGCTGAGAACAGATTCTTACGTTCCGTCCTGTCCCTCCCCCAATCCTCCCCGGTTTTTTTTATTCACACGGAACTTGGCTTGGATCATATCCAGGATAAACTGAGACTGGGACCACTAACATATTGGCTTAAGACCTGGTTAAATCCCGAATTAACGTTAAATCATATGATCATGAGTGATGTGATGAGCTTGGAATACAGTCACACGATACCATGGCTGGCGTACTTGTACAACTCTTTTAATGACCTTGGACCCCAGACTTATTTACCTCCCCCTCTGGTATTACAAAGCAGGATGTGATCACCATAAAAAAACAGTTTATGTCTAGGGCATGCCTGTTGCGAGAAGAATCAGAATTATCAAAGCCGTCTGTTCGAATGCATTATTTGTCACTTCACGTCACTCGCAATTGAGCCTTATTTATGTTTTGTCACAAATCCCTTCCATAGATTTTTGTTAACAAGATTTAGATTTAACCTTATTCATTTTTATTTGGGCAATTTTAACACCTGGACGAAACCTGAGTTAGCACCCCCCTGCACCTGTGACAATTTTTCAGTTCAGGACACTTTACATTTTGTTATGTTTTGTGATTTCTTCTCTGCGCAAAGGAAAAAATACCTGCTACCAGTCCTAAGAGAAGCTGGCTTCTCCCAGGTGAGACCAGCCATGCTATATTTAAAATCATTAGGCAATATCTGTATTACTTTCGCCATGGTCAATTTCCTTGTGGCAGCAACCAGAGCCAGAAGGAGTATGAATTTGGAAAACTGATGTATATAACGTGTTTTTAAATATTTTAATGCATACATTTTGCCAAATTAACTTGTTTACAAAGAAACTGTTTAATTCTTTTTTAATTGTAAATAGTACCGTTTTAATGTACTTTGTATGATTTTATCAAATCGAATAAAGTTAATTTGACTGAATCTATTTGTAGCATTGGCTGAATAACTAGACTGCTGACCTGCGTGCCACTGGGAGTCCGGAAGTAGTAGTCACTTCCGGGGCGCGGTCGTGTTTTTAATCTTCCCTCCACAACAATCTGCAAGCAGTGGTGGACCGGGGAAGGGTTTTAAAAGGGGTGGAATAAGCGCGAGTAAATAAGTGAGGTTAAAACATAAGATCGGTTTTAAACAGCATAAAGATCGCAGCACGATGAATGTCACTAGAAAAGATTTAGCAGGAGCCCTTTACCAGGTGCTTCAGATATTGCCAGCGCTCAATTCAATTTTACCTTCTGGCAGGTCCGAGGTGCTTAGGAAAGTGAATCTATTTGTAGCATTGGCTGAATAACTAGACTGCTGACCTTCGTGCCACTGGGAGTCCGGAAGTAGTAGTCACTTCCGGGGCGCGGTTGTGTTTTTAATCTTCCCTCCACAACAATCTGCAAGCAGTGGTGGACCGGGGAAGGGTTTTAAAAGGGGTGGAATAAGCGCGAGTAAATAAGTGAGGTTAAAACATAAGATCGGTTTTAAACAGCATAAAGATCGCAGCGCGATGAATGTCACTATAGAACATTTAGCAGGAGCCCTTTACCAGGTGCTTCAGATATTGCCAGCGATCAATTAAATTTTACCTTCTGGCAGGTCCGAGTTGCTTAGGAAAGTGAATCTATTTGTAGCATTGGCTGAATAACTAGACTGCTGACCTGCGTGCCACTGGGAGTCCGGAAGTAGTAGTCACTTCCGGGGTGCGGTCGCGTTTTTAATCTTCCCTCCACAACAACGGCAAGCCTTGGTGGACCGGGGAAGGGTTTTAAAAGGTGTGGAATAAGCTCAAGTAAATAGGTGAGGTTAAAACATAAGATCCGTTTTAAACAGCATGAGGATCGCAGCTCGATGAATGTCACTAAAGAAGATTTAGCAGGAGCCCTTTACCAGGTGCTTCAGATATTGCCAGCGCTCAATTCAATTTTACCTTCTGGCAGGTCCCGCTGAGGGAAATGCCAGTAATGAGCGAATTGCGCCTGAGTACACAGATAATACAAACAAAAATCCGGGGCCTCAAACACTCCCTGTTCAAACAACAACTTCAAAGTACTCCAGCCACATATCGGCTTCTTACCAGAATGCACCAGGGCCAACAGACAGGACTGCAATGTTTTAAAAAGTGCCATATTCAAGGTTATCAGAATGTTTACAAATAAGTAGAGGAGTTAGGGGAGAATAGTCATTTTCATCACTGCGATTCTATCAGCCAGAGACAACGGAAGCAGCATCAACTGTGCAACTTGTTCTGTGATTTTGGTTATTACATGCCTGTAGTTGATACTGCGGTACAAAAGGGGGTGGTGATGGACGGAGCATCTGAATCAATCAAACACTCACACCCAGTCAAAAGATCTGGGTTTAATCCATCACCGTTATTTAGCCCAATCTGCCACCCTTGCTCACTTTGCCACTGGATTCAAGCAAGCCGGGCTGAAGACGGCTGGAATGCCAGAAACCGGTCCTCGGAAGCTTGTTTCCGGTCCTGGGAAGACATGGCTTGGCAGTTCAGGCTGGACTGTTCCCATGAGGCACGGGGTCAGACTGATTTGCATATAGCCATGTCTGAACTGGGGTGGCAGAGTGGGCTAAAGAACGGTGATGGATTAAACCCAGATCTTTTGACTGTGTGTGAGTGTTTAATTGATTCAGATGCTCCGTCCATCACCACCCCCTTTTGTAGTTGATACTGAGCACCGTATCAGGTCTCTGTGCTCCTAAACCCCCAGGGACCTCACTGGCTCTGTGGATCAGACAGTTTCTTAAGTGCAATCAGTTAGTGGGAAGACCGTGGACTTCGCAAAATGTATGCCTAGCCCAGAGTGCCTCTCAAACAGGATGTATTCGCGAAGCACAGGTGCCAGATGTGTGGCTGGCTCCCAGACATATAGCATCATATCGTCCGCATACAGTGAGATGGCAGGCAGACTCTGCCAAAATCCCAAAGCGGTGTCAGCAAGTAGCTGTCAAATCTTATATGCCAGGGGCTCTAGCGCCAACGAAAAAAGCATCAGGGAGAGGGGAAGCCCTACCTGGTGCCCCTACATGTTGTAATTTGACACAATACCCACCCATTAACCCAGACCCTAGCAACTGGGCCAGTGTACAAGAGGCACACCCACTTCAGGAAAAACTGTGGCATTCCCATTATCTGCAAGGCCACAAACATGTACCCCCATTGAAGTGAATTAAAAGCTTTTGTCGCATCAAGGAGCACCGCCACAGCTGGGAGTTCAGGATCCATCTGATGTAGTACTGCCAAAATGGTAAGTTATGCACGGTTGATCGCTTGGGCACAAATACAGATTGGTCCAGGAGTATCAGATTGGGAACCATGGGCTGAAGCCTGTTAGCAATCATTTTTGCCAATATCTTTGTATCAATATTTATAAGGGACAGTGGCCTAAATGACTCACAGCTATTAGGTTCCTTGTCCAGCTTTAGGAGTGTTACAATAAGTGCCTTCCTCAGAGATGGGGGCAATACATAAGCTTCTGCAAAGACTACCATCAGCCTCGGAGACAAAACATCAACATACATTTTATAAAAACTCGCTGGACAGCCAATCCAGCCCAGACGCTTTGCCAGATGGCAGTGCCATTTTAGCTTCCCTGACATCTTCTATCGTAAAAGGCTATGTTAAATATTCCTGCTGACCATTGGATAACCACCCCAGCGCTACATTCTCCAGATAGCTAGAGATCTCACTATCACTCGCCGTCGTTCTGATCCCATATAAATCTGAGAACAAGTATCAGGAGTGGTGAATTGGGAAATGGAATCACTGTCAAACATCTCCACTATGTGCTCCTGTCCCTTTGGAAGAGCCAATTTATGCACCAGAGAGCTGCTGGGCCTGCCTCCCTACCCATAGGTACGTGCCTTACGTATCCTGGACCTGTGCAGTAGTTCCTGTTCTGCATCCTGAATCAAGTCACCAACACCAAGTGACTAATTTGAGCAAAAAGTATGGATGATGGGCATCCAGCTCCAGCGCAACTATCGCCTTGACCAGGCCCTGTAACCTATTCTGAAGTGCCTTTAATACACCTGCTTGTGCCCCAATACAGTAACCCCTAATAAACATAAACGACTCCCAAAGAGTACATGCTTCATGGACCAAACCTCCATTTTCAAGAAAGATATTTGTGATAGCATCACCAAGTGTGGCCTGGAACGCAGGGTCCAATAGGGATGACGGTTGTAGCCACCACTGGAATGGCAGTCTGGTAAGAGCAGGTACAGCCAGCTCAAAGAGCACAGGAGCATGATCAGACAACGTTTTTGTTAGGTGCTTAACTGTCACAGTCCATGGGGCAACTTCTTTAGAGACCAACCAATAATCCAGCCTGGACCATGACCCATGCACCGTGGACACAAGAGTCCCCTCCCCCCCAGCAGGATTACAGCTTCGCCAAATATCCATGATGCCCTTGGCCTCCATCATCTCAGCGAGCACATACGCGGCCTGTTGCCCCTGTCACAGTGAGTCAGCAGACCAATCCATTCTAGGATCCAGATACACATTATTTGTCCCCACCCCATATGACTATAGAGGGGGAAATGACACAATACACCTCCAAGTATCATTGCAGAAGGCTGAGTCATCCACATTTGGCCCATCGGTGTTAACAAATAGAACGGCGTGCCACCCAGTTTGCCCCGCACCAGAAGCACCGACACTGCTCGCCCGCCTCTGTCTTAAGTAGAATGAATGGTGTACCCCTTCTGACAAGAACTAGCACACCCCTAGAATATGATGAATACGAAACTGCCTATCGCACAGCAGCCCAGCGAGCCCCCACATTGTGTTCTGATTGCTTAGTGAGGTGCGTCTCCTTTAGAAACGCCACTTAAATATCATTCCTATTAATAAAAGCTAACACATTGCAGATCTTCTTAGGTTGTTGAGACTGTGTATATTCTATGTTATTAACTTAACAGAAAATGTGAAGGCTATAGGCGTTATTTCCCAGACAACTGAAAGATTTTCCATCCCAGCTCCCCCCCCACCCCATTTAAAACTACGAGCAGGGGTATACTACAAATCAAAGACAGTTTTAAAAAATTGCACTTTCAAATTAGCTGACAATAGCATGGCCCGAGATTTGGCAATAGCGTTCTCAATAGATATGTTAGGTTCACCGAGAATCTTAGACCATTTAGCATTATGTTTCCCTAAATCATCTGCTCTATGTGATAATAAAATCTTATACAACACCCCAATTTTCCCCTGCCGCCTTACAGCCTCTACAAATTAATTGGGTGCAACCATAACATTTCTCCGTGATGAATAATCCCGGATTTGAAGAAATTGAAAAAACTGAAGATTATACAAATTATAATGTCTCCCTAATTCTTCAAAAGACATGAATGACCCCTCCTTGGCAAAGAAATCCCCAATTGTTATAATACCTTTGTTCCTCCATGCGTGAGCTATATTATCCCAAAAGATGGGACGAAGAATCTTCACTGCATTCATAGGTGTATAGTATGATAATTTCTCCAGTAAGCATAGTTTTCGTATTCTCTTCCATACTTTGAAAGCTCCTTCTACAACTTCAAATCTTGTTAGCTTAAAATCACTGCCATCAATTTCTTTAAACAAGCATTGTCGGGCCTCAGATCCCAACAAGAGCTCAAAAATCGAAGGGGCCTCTGCTGTACTAACCATTCCTTCCCCGGTCAGTAGTATCCGCATTTTTAACAAAAAACATACATAAAAATATAAAGCAAAATCTGATATAGCTAAGCCACCTCTCTCAACTTGTAGCGTCATAAATCTAATGGCTCGTCTTGATTTGCCAGGAGCCCAGATAACTTTGAACACAAAGATTGAGGATGTTGCAACTGAGCACCTGCCACCTCCAAGGAAATTGATCTAAATATATATAGGACCTTCGGTAAAATATTCATTTTAATGATGTTACTTCTACTGATTAGAGTAAGATGTAGTCTTCCCCATTTATCAAGTGAGTCCTTAACGCTCTATAGCATGGCATTCCAATTGGTGTCAACCACCTCTGACATTCATGTCCTAATTTTAATGCCAAGTAAGTCACCTCTTTTAACACTCTATTATCCTGCAAAACAATGCTCTCTGAGCAAAGCATTTGTGTTTTGATTACATTAGGTTTGTAACCGGATACCTGGCCAAACAGTGTTGCTTATTGCTCAATCTCTTGAAGTGCAAAAGATGGATCAGCCGATGTCATCCGCGTAAGCGAAAACTGAGAATAGGGTGTCATATACACAAAAAGGCTTGATACGGGTGTTGTTGCCCAGCTGCTCAACAAAAAGATTAATATATAAGGCAAACAAAAGTGGCGAGCAAGGGCAGCCTTGCTTGGTATCTCTAGTGATTTTAACAGATTCTGACAATAACCCCACGGCAGTAATTCTACCAATTGGCGAAGTATATAGTATCTGCAAAGCAGTCATAAATCCCTGTCCAAAACCAATATGACGCATCAGTTGCCATTAATACTCCCACTCCACCTGATCTAATGCTTCCTCTGCATCCAATAAAATTAGCCCTAAATCTCATTTTTCAGTATGGGCAACATCAAAAAGTGTGACCACTTTATTTATATGTGTTGTGGTCCCTAGGGATGGTATAAACCCATGTTGGTTTTTAGAGACTAATGAGCTAATAACCTTAGATAAACGATTTGCCAATATCTTAGAGTATATTTTGCTATCGCAGTTTGAGAATGAAGTCGGACGATATGATCCAACTAGTTCCGGGTCTTTACCCTTCTTACAAAAAACCACGATAGTGGCTTCCGCCTATGATTTTGGAGCATAACCCTTCTGTGCAGCCTGAAAAGTATTCAACATTTCGTCCTTCAGATAATGTAAAAAGAGTTTGTAAATCTCTGCCAGAATCTTGTCAGGCCCAGCCACTTTTCCTAAGGCAAAACTATTAAGGGCCATCTCTAATTCGGCCATTGTAATTGGGCTATCCAGTTGTTCCGACTCAAGAGGATCTAAATATGTTATTCTCTGCTCCACGAATAGGCTATTGTCCACCCCTGCCCCTTCCTGTTTTGTATACAATTCAGTATAAAACTGATGAAAAATAGACAGTATCTGCTGTGGATCCTCACAAGATTGACCATTCTTATCCTCAGAGAGGCAATAGAACGGGAAGATTCTTTCAAGCGTAGCCGTAAAGCCAGACAACTACCAACTGTTTCCCCGTACTCATGATTTTGCTTTTTGTAGACTAAATACTTTTTGGCACTCTCAATATTCCATAAACCCTGGATTTTAGCCCGTGCTCCAGCAACAGAGTTTTCTAGCTCCAAAATATTATTACCTTGCTGTGCAATCCCCAAGGTTAAATTGCCCTCCGCCTCTCTCAAAGTGGCATACAGAGCCAGTAGTTCTAATTTAATATTCCTTTGCTGATAGAGTCCGAAACTAAATACTTCACCCCGAAAACAAGCTTTAAACGTATCCCAAATAGTTGCAATTTGGACGGACTGCCTATTATTGTCAAATAAGTCCTTCAACCAGCAAATCATATGTTCTCTAAACTCATCATTAAAAAATAATTTTGGTCAAAAGAGAAAGTTTTAGGCGAGACCTTCCGACCGAATGCACTCACTTCCGAAACAATTGGAGCATGGTCAGACAAAATCCTGGGATATAATTGAACTGAGGCCCCAACTAAAAAGGTGATAGATGCAAAAAAATAATGTAAGCAAACTAACTTTTTATGGGGAAAAGAGTAAAACGTATAACCCGGGTCCCGAGGATTTAACTTGCCCCACACGTGAACTAACCCATGATCGTTTACTAAATGATATAAAGCTTTAAAGATGCGTGGTTTACGTGCTTTATATCTTAAAGGCCCATCCTGCAGTTATTGATTAGCTAAAATATTATATATATATCCCCACAAATTATCAAAGGTTGTCTCCAGGAAGCCAACTCTAAGTTTAACTCCTTCAATGTTTCTGCCTCATCTAGATTAGAGCCATAGATGGTACATACTGTAAATGTGCTATCTCCAAGTCCACATTAAACAATGGCCCAACGCCCAAGATTATCAACCAAGGATCGTCCAACAATCTGTACATTTGATTTAGCTAATATAGCCACACCCGAGTCATAAAGTGTTATTTAGAAGCCGTGATCAATGAAAACCCAAGCTCCTTTAAGATGTACCATTTAGGCCAAGGTATATGCATCTCTTGAAGACATACCAGGTCTGGCTGAATAGTTCATAATTCAGCAGCTACCTTCTTTCGCTTTGACAAATTATTAAGACCAGAAACATTTAGCAAACAAAATGGTATCCCTTTAAAAATCATGATGGCAATACAGCAAGACACCCCATGAATACCAATTCACATATGATACCATAACTAAACATACGTACTGCCTTTGTTACCATATCAATATTTTATTTTGAAATATATTCTTCCAAATATTTACTGTTGTGGATTTTCTTTCCCTTTGTACCCCACCTAGGTACCCCACCACAACCCCCCCCCTGTCTCCCCCGATGTCCCCCTTACCCCCTCCCCCCCTGTAACAAGGCTTTCGGACCCATGGTCCTGAAGATGCAAGCTCCTGTGAACCTCCTGCCATTACTCATGGGCCCCCCAACTCAGGGGAAAGGAAAAAAAAGCCCCCCCCCCTCAAAGTTAGCGGGGAAAAAGCACAGCACACTACAAATTAGGATTTTATAAGAAGTAGAGAGAAAACAGAAATACATTTTTCGACCACCACCCTAGAAGAAAGTAAGTAAAGAGGTATCAGGCTCAAAATAGCCAATGCCTAAATAAAGATCAAAATTAGCCTCACTAGATAGAGCCTAAAAACTTCTTAGCTAACCCTGCATTAGTGAAAAAACGAGTACGCTCCTGGAAAATAACTTTTAACTTTGCAGGAAACATTAAGTAAGCTTGAGCCCCCTTGACTTGAAATTGTGTGATCAGCTGCAGAAGTTGCCAGCGAAGCTCGACAGTGTGTTGGCAAAGGTCCAGCCTCCCAAAAAATTCCACATCTCCCCCTACTCGTTTTCTATCAGGTCGAGCTACCTGAAACACCTCCTCTTGAGCTAAGAAACTATTGAATGAAATTAGGACGGCTCTAGGCTTGGGATCCCCCTGGCCAACTCTAAGACGAATATTAAAGGGAAACCTATGGGCCAGTTCAATCTCCCCAAACATTTCCTGGGCTCTTCAGCAATGCCATGTCATATGTTGCAACGCTGGATGGCACATTGTGAAGCAGGATTTCGGGGAGATGAAAGGTTCGGCCGGCAGAGTTGCACTAGGGCACAGCCATCTTGCTGCGTGCCCTCTAGTGCCCTCCAGGGATTTATATGTTTGAGAGACCACTTCACTTCCAATAGGATCAACAGTCATCTTTGCTGCCAATGGGCTAAAATCTCTTTAGTTCAGTTTCACTTATTAGCCCAGCTTCGGACGTGTGTCGCATCTGAAGTGGTATAATTGAGTATTGGATGGGTGCAACTTTTCCTTTAACTATTCAAATGACTTAACGTTGCTGCCGGCCATGCATCTCAAACTGTAGAGTTCTAATCAAGACAAAATCCCTCTGGTTTAGTCCTGCGTTTGATCTATTAACCCTTCCACAAGAAAATTTGGGCTGCCATGTAATAGTGGTATACATCTGCTCCCCCAAAACCTCCCTCATATGTCGACTGCACATATTTGTCAAATGAACACTGTTCTTTCCCAGACCATAGAAACGTATGAATATTCATGTGCAGTGTCTTGAAAAATTACTCAGGGATCTTGGGTGAGAACTTTTCATGAGTTTAGATTTCAATTGGAGATGTGATCTAAGGATAGGCTCAGGCCATTGCCTTACTAAGTCTGGCATGGGTGGTCGGGATCTTGCATCTACTCTGATAAGTGATAGCATAGCTAAAAAGAGACCTCCACCTGAAAAGAAAGACTGGTTCCTTTGTGGACCCAAGCGCTAAACTGCCAGGCACCAGGACTCGTCAAGCCATTGGTGGGCAAATTCCTCTAGGGCGTTCAGTATCCTTGAATTCATTCTCACTGGGCCAGAGGACCAGGGCACAGACTGGAGTTGTTGAATTCATAGTTCTTTTATTGGCAGCAAGGTGGCAAAGTACAGTACATCACAGCTAAAGGGCTATGAAACCCACCACTGACCATGTTACAGGACGACAAGTGTGGGGACGCTTATTTTCTGATTCGGGTACCTTTCCTCACACATGCTGGTGCACAACCATTGCCTGCCATCTTCGTATCTCAGATGTAGATCATTTGTTCCCATCCATAATATTCGTGAACCAAGAGAGGCATCCCAGAAATGCTTTCCGGCACCGACAAGAAGACACGTTTTCAACATTTACAACTTATCACCCAGCGCAGGTGTGGAATGCACAGAAGGTCACTGGTACTCATGGGGAGATGAGAGGACTCTATCAAAGATAAGATGTCGAGGGAGACCAATTACCTCACTAGTGCAAGTGTGACTCTGTCATTGGGGTACGTGAGAGGGAGGATGAGGATAGTAGAACTGTGTATGTCCTTCCCTCTGTTAGTATGAATTCTCCACTCAGTCTTATGTTGATAGTAAATCAGATTGCAAAAACAACAAGTGATGGACCGAATGTGGATCAATGTCACACATTCCCCCAGTCAAAAGATCTGGGCCCAAATCCATCGTTTTTTTGCACTCCACACCACCCTGGGTTAGACAATGGCGATATGCAAATCAGCTCTGACCCTGTTGCCCCATGGGAACAGTCCAGTCCGAACTACAAAAGCCATGTCCTTCCCAGAACGGAATCAAGCATCCGAGGACCGGACCGGTTTCGAGGTAACACCTCTCATCAGCCCGGCTAGCTTGACTCCAAGTGGTGTGGAGTGCCTGGGACCCACGTCTGGGCATCCCCAGCGCACTTAGGGCGGCAATTGCAAAAACAACAAGTGATGGACCGAATGTGGATCAATGTCACACATTCCCCCAGTCAAAAGATCTGGGCCCAAATCCATCGTTTTTTTGCACTCCACACCACCCTGGGTTAGACAATGGCGATATGCAAATCAGCTCTGACCCTGTTGCCCCATGGGAACAGTCCAGTCCGAACTACAAAAGCCATGTCCTTCCCAGAACGGAATCAAGCATCCGAGGACCGGACCGGTTTCGAGGTAACACCTCTCATCAGCCCGGCTAGCTTGACTCCAAGTGGTGTGGAGTGCCTGGGACCCACGTCTGGGCATCCCCAGCGCACTTAGGGCGGCAATTGCAAAAACAACAAGTGATGGACCGAATGTGGATCAATGTCACACATTCCCCCAGTCAAAAGATCTGGGCCCAAATCCATCGTTTTTTTGCACTCCACACCACCCTGGGTTAGACAATGGCGATATGCAAATCAGCTCTGACCCTGTTGCCCCATGGGAACAGTCCAGTCGGAACTACAAAAGCCATGTCCTTCCCAGAACGGAATCAAGCATCCGAGGACCGGACCGGTTTCGAGGTAACACCTCTCATCAGCCCGGCTAGCTTGACTCCAAGTGGTGTGGAGTGCCTGGGACCCACGTCTGGGCATCCCCAGCGCACTTAGGGCGGCAATTGCAAAAACAACAAGTGATGGACCGAATGTGGATCAATGTCATAGTAAATCAGAAACTTTGGAAAGGCATTCGCCACACTTAACGGCATCTGAGATGCCTACATGTAAAGGCCACTAAAAGTGTGAGAACGTGCAGAGTTGTCAGAGGTGTAAGAAGTTGCAAAGCTCTTAATTCTCCATTTTGAAAATTTGCTTAAACTTTACAAACTCCTAAAAGCGAATCTGAACATAGTAAAAATATATTTTGTAGTTGCAAACTCGGATTCGAGAGTGTTTGTGGGTGAAAAATAGGTTTTTACATCTGACCCAAGTTCTGAATACAATAATGGAGAAGTATCATCAACATGTGCCAACCATACATTGATGCCACAGATGGGAGATGTACAGTACAACTTTTAACAGATCACACAGTTTGCAACCCATAAACTAATGTGATAACTCAGTGCATGCACTGTAGACAGTACAGCATAGAACCAAAGATGATTAGTATCACTCTATGTTTTTGCTCTGTGCTGTCAAGTGGTGGCTCCTCCGCTAAGGTTTTTAATTAAATAGATAATAACATTGTGTTATCATCATTATATTTTTCAGTACTGGTTCTGAAGGTAGGTGGTGGGGCTGTACACACAGCAGGTGGAGGAGTGGTGAGCCCCTTCTAAGTGCCCACAACTTTTTGGCCTGCCATCTTTGGCCGGCTAAACAGTCATGCGCAATAAGCATGCTCTCTACCCGCAGTGTTGCACAGCCGGGTGGAAAACATGCACAGGCTCACACTGCCTGTCTGAGTGCCAAACAACGACCAATCACTACGCTGCTATCATGCAGATGACTGCAGCGTCGTTATTGGCTTAGGGAAGCCTGCTTCCTGCATCGACTGAAGAGGATGGAGGAGAAGCGGCGACCGGCCGGTAAGTGCAATTTTCTCTTTTTCATAATCCCCCACCCCTCTTCCCCGCCTGCCCCTCTACCACTGCTCCGTAGCAGCCACTGTTGGTCCTTTCTTGACTGCTTGTGCTAAATGGCAGAGTAAAAATGTTAGCACGTGCTCTGCAGACAACAGAATTTTGTTAAATGTGGCTGCACATCAACCTGTTGTATCAATGTTCACTTGCGCACATGGTGATTAGTGCTTTTTCTTTATGCAAATTCCAGGACCTTAATTGGCTTCTCTCGATGGACTGGAGTGGTGTTAGTCCCCTAAGGATGTTGTTGCACCACAGTTGAGCCTGGTCAACAAACCAAACCATTCCATAATATGTGACGCACTTTAGACTTCACAAAAAAGACAGAGAATATTTTAGTTTCAAACCATGAAGGTTTACTAAAAGTTAATGGTTTACAGAGGCAAAGATAAAGTGTGTATGTTTCGTTTTAAATTTAAATTAAGTAAATATCTTATGAATCAGAGGACAAACCAGCATGGGGTCCCCTCAGCAGGAAATGCAAAAAAAAGTCAGCCTCTCTCTGTGAGAGCACTCCAAGATCTTCCCTACTCTGCTCTGCTTTATTTTGCTCTACACTATTCTGTTTCCATCTCTCATCTGCCCTCAAGACACATAAGCACTAACATTTTACACACTTACACGGAGTTCTCATAAGAATGTCCAATCAGGTTAAAGCCCAATGATACAACTGCATATTCCTTAAGTTGTCAAGGTTTCTCACAATACAAGCTTCTCTCTGCTTCCTTCAAGCTTATACTATCCGAACCTAAATAAGAAACATGAACTAGTCTGCACCTGCAAGGGTCTTCTTGAATGTGCTATTTACTAAAACATTCTACAATAATCACACACAAGAAGTCTTCACATGAGAAAGAAGGAAAAATAACATTATAGTCAATTAGAAATCCAGCTCAAAAAGAGATAAAATATTTATGTGTCACAAAACAAGATGGAAACCAACGTTAAACATTTTGAAATTCAGGCCTACATTAGCCATGTCAATCCACACATGAACAGTATAATGTATCTCAACATATAGCATTTGCATGTCTATGTGTTAATGGTAATCATTTAATATATGAAAATGTCATCATACCCCTGCGTATGGTGATTCTTCGAAAAAATACATTTTCACTAACTGAATTTTCCCATAATACAGAAGTTGTTGATTTTATAGTTTGCTATAGACTCCTCCAAACCCCCTAAGTTTATACTATACTTTGTCTTGGATGGTATCTACCTCAAACTCTTCTCTTTTCCTCTTTCTTCCCCTCGTTGCTGATAGCTGATTTTCTCCACTGCCAATTAACACACATTTTTTTCGAAATCATGTTACTTCCTCTTATAAACGAAAAATGCATATCTCACAAATCAAAAGAAATAGTATTGGTGTAAATACAGTCCTTATGATTCCTCCCCCATTACTACCAAATCACTCTCCAGTCTTTGAAAATCCTTTCCATGTTACTACCCAGGTAGCTGTCTCCTCTAAAGCTTTCACTACGCAAGAGACATCTGTCATGTTAGATATGAACTTGTTAATCTTGTTACTTGCATCAGGTGCGTGAGTACAATGCTGCTGAACGAGAAGCATGCAATAGACTCAATCCTTCTTCACTAATGAGGTATCTAAAGCAAGCCTATTCTGCAGCACAATAACTCATGTGGCTATAGCCTCTATACCAGAGGTCTTCAAACTTTTGGATGCCAAGACCCCCCTGTCAACATTTTGAGGCGTGAGGACCCCCTCCTGACAAAAATTTCTAAACCAGTAGGCAGGTCTACTGGAATTGAGGCATGGTACAAATTCTTTGTAGCAGGCACATTAACCCTCTGCACTGTGTGGGTGACAAGAGTGCCCATGTGATGCACGGTAAGCGATGCAACAGTGTGAGAGTCGGGTAGAGGAGTGACTTCCGGGTGAGTGAGGTGGCCGTACGAATTTGGGCGCGAATACAAGTTCAGAATGGGACGAATGTATGTATGATTATTGACGGGCTTGTTTGAGTGAGTTGCATATTGAACTGTGAGGGGGACAGGTGAGTGAAGTGTCACATGAGTGCATGGCACCGACTCTCTACCTGGGGAGGTACAGCTTTGGTATCCTTTCTCAAGGGAGGACTATGCAGTTATAATTATCCAGTAGAAGACCCAGTTCCTTACAACATTATTGCTCTTTCTGTAGGATACTCTGTCTACAGATTCTTCACCTCCCCCACCTCCCCGTTCTGTGGAATGGCCTCTTTTTTTAACATCTGAAAAGGTCCCATGTTGGAGATCAGCCCACACCATTGTTCATTCTACGCATCTGGGGGCGAGGAAAGGGAAATAAGAGACTGGCAGCAGCTCACAGAAGTAGAATTGATGTTAAGAAAACCTTCCGGATCCTGTCTGGCACCCTGAGAGTATTCCAAGGTGTAGACTCTGTATTACTGAAGGTAAGTAACCTGTGCCTTCAAACTGCGAATGGCATGTAACGCATCTTTCATTGACTTCATGCAACCCTTCCCTCCGCAGAGAAAGCGCTTCGACGCCTCGTAAGGGGTAGTAAGCGCTATATAAATGCAATTACAATACAATACAATACAATATAATTTCCTATCTTCCATTCTTCATTTTAAAACGAACATATTGGAATTCCCTACTCTCTTCTCATTCTGCCTTCTCTCCCCTACTGTAAACTACCCCGGACTATTCATTTTTTTTAGCCTTTCTTCATTCTCAATTAAGTTAACCCCTATCTCTCTATCCCTTACCTTCTGACTTCCTAGTAATCATTTGTTGAATAGCCACTGGGTCATTATAATCTTCTATTGGTAACATTTGGTTAATCGGATTTTCTCTTTGTCACAACACGGGATATTCAGCTCTTCAGTTATGGGCACATTATAAAAATACAGAAAGTGTATACGCCTATTACCTTTGTCAAAGGATATTTGACATGCATGCAGCGCCTTTGAGCAGGTGAAACCAGGAATGAGAAGATATTAATTCAGCGTAACCCAGCACTGTAAGCGCTGCAGTAAATACCAGCTAATTTCCTACATCTGACTTGACAGTCTATGCAAATGGTCTTTAAAGACCTGTGAAAAACTCGGGCGTGCCGGATATAAGACTCCAGTCACTGCCCTGCTGAGGCCCCAGCAGTGCAAGCTGCACTGCAGCAGCCCTGCTGACACACAGGCTGGGGGTAGAGGGGGGCTGAAGCCCTTGGCAGAACTGTGAGACTGGGAGCGCGACCCCCTTTGCATCGCTCCACGGCCCCCTTGGGGGTCGCGCCCCACAGTTTGAAGACCCCTGCTCTATACTAACTGTAGTTAAAGTACCAGCTGTATTAGTAGCCGAACAATCTACCAAAGTAGACAGCTTTCATTTAAAACTACCTTACAGAAGGCATTATAGGTCCAAATATATCTCCTACTATTTGTCAAACACTTTGCTTACCTTTTCCAGGGGCCTTTACACTCCTGTCATCTATATGATATACCTTAGGACAGTGTTCCCCAGCTGTGGGCCGTGACCTGATTTCTGGTAAACCGTGAAAGTCCAAGCAATAATTAAAGATGCTATTATATTGTATTTATCTTGTTACATTTGCTGCATTGCAAAGACAGAGGTCACATTTCTGGCTTTTTCTTCTGACATATTGCTGCTTGTTTTTTTTAATGGGGGTTGGTGTTCACAAGCTACTTTCACTTTGCAGATAGAGAAAGACAAGTAATGTGAATTATGTGACAATCTTGTTGGAGTACAGAGAATGAGAAAGGAGATGCTGTAGGATGTCATTTGTTATAACACAACAAAATGTAAATGCGAAACAGCCTTAACATCACAGCTCGAACCATGATGTGCTTTAACAAAGCGGTCCAAGCCATGAATGGGTCTTTGCAATGCATTCTTTTACCGCGCAATTCGTTACAACGACATGTCTGAAGGAAAGCGTTTTTGGACTGATGTTGGCTTTAAATCCAAAACTTTCTCTACTGTTGCTCAGACTATAGTTGGAAATAGTAAATTATACTATTCCAAAGTCCAGCATTTTCACTAAGGCAAGTGGTTGTAACAACTTCTGTGGTAAAAGAATGCCTCGTACAAACACATTCATGGTTCGGACTATGATGTTAGGGCAGGTGTGGTAAATGCCTGCATGGTCCTGACAGACATCCAATGTAAATACATGTAAATTAACAATACACATTCAGCAGTAAGAAAAGAAAGGTAAAGCACTTTTAAAAAAACATCTGAAGTGATGGAAGCAAAGATTGTAATGAGATTAAAACAAATTAAGACACTTTGGGGTCGATTAGGATAGCGGACGGAAGGGCGACCGCCGGCCTGGAGTAGGCGGAAAATGCCTTTTTCGTGTCCGCCTGCCGCGGTCACTCCGTCCGCCATATTAGGATTATAAACACTGTCAAAAGTCGGTGCGCGAAGGTAGAGCACGCACCGCCGCAGAACTACACCCGACCCCGCGGCGGATGTAACCAATCCAGAGACACCGCCGTACGGAATGATGTCTCCGACCGTCCCCCAAATCATGATGGAGGAAAACACACATAATATCGCTGCGGAAAAACAACCTGCCTGAACACGGCGGATTCCCCACAGCGAAGATACTACACATTGCTGAGATACCCACCACAAGCAGCTCGCCCTCATGGACCCAGCGCTACACCCATTTCCGATACTCTTCGTGCTCCACCACCAGCAAGTCATGGACCATCATCGACGACGACGCAGGTACGAAACACATCATTTGCTGTCGGAAGGGGAGTACCTGCCAGGGCTGTGACATTGGAAGGGGGAGTGTCATGTTTGAGAAACTACATTAGATCGCACAAATATATCCACAATTGAAGTACACAAGCGGGAATGACAACGCCAAACCACTACACATGATTGACTTTCTTTATTAAACATAATAGGGGTAGAATCTCTGAGTATGCAAGAGCATGGGCACTGGGTACAACAGAGCAGGTACATCAGAGGCAGCACATGGGAGGGCAGAATGCAGTATCAGAACAGCAACAGGGCTTCGTGGCCAACAGAGTAGGTACATCAGAGGCAGCACATGAGAGGGGCTAAGTGCATCAACAGTCCATTGCACAGAACAGGTATATCAGAGGCAGCACATGAGAGGGGCTAAGTGCATCAACAGTCCATTGCACAGAACAGAAACATCAGAGGCAGCACATGAGAGGGGCTAAGTGCACCAAAAGTGCATTGCACAGAACAGGTACATCAGAGGCAGCACATGAGAGGGCCAAATGCAATATCAGAACAGCAACAGGGCTTCGTGGCCAACAGAGCAGGTACATCAGAGGCAGCACATGAGAGGGGCTAAGTGCATCAACAGTCCATTGCACAGAACAGGTACATCAGGGGCAGCACATGAGAGGGCAGAATGCAGTATCAGAACAGCAACAGGGCATTGTGGCCAACAGAGCAGGTACATCAGAGGCAGCGCATGAGAGGGCAGAATGCAGTATCAGAACAGCAACAGGGCTTTGTGGCCAACAGAGCAGGTACATCAGAGGCAGCACATGAGAGGGGCTAAGTGCATCAACAGTCCATTGCACAGAAGAGGTACATCAGATGCAGCACATGAGAGGGGCTAAGTGCATCAACAGTCCATTGCATAGAGCAGATACATCAGAGGCAGCACATGAGAGGGGCTAAGTGCATCAACAGTCCATTGCACAGAACAGGTACATCAGAGGCAGCACATGAGAGGGGCTAAGTGCATCAACAGTCCATTGCACAGAAGAGGTACATCAGAGGCAGCACATGAGAGGGGCTAAGTGCATCAACAGTCCATTGCACAGAACAGGTACATCAGAGGCAGCACATGAGAAGGGCTAAGTGCATCAACAGTCCATTGCACAGAACAGGTACATCAGAGGCAGCACATGAGAGGGCAGAATGCAGTATCAGAACAGCAACAGGGCATTGTGGCTAACAGAGCAGGTACATCAGAGGCAGCACATGGGAGGGCAGAATGCAGTATCAGAACAGCAACAGGGCATTGTGGCCAACAAGGTACATCAGAGGCTTCACATGAGAGGGGCTAAATGCATCAACAGTGCATTACACAGAACAGGTACATCAGAGGCAGCACATGGGAGGGGCTAAGTGCATCAACAGTCCATTGCACAGAACAGGTGCATAAGAGGCAGCACATGAGAGGGGCTAAGTGTATCAACAGTCCATTGCACAGAACAGGTACATCAGAGGCAGCACATGAGAGGGCAGAATGCAGCATCAGAACAGCAACAGGGCATTGTGGCCAACAGAGCAGGTACATCAGAGGCAGCACATGAGAGGGGCTAAGTGCACCAACAGTCCATTGCACAGAACAGGTACATCAGAGGCAGCACATGAGAGGGGATAAGTGCATCAACAGTCCATTGCACAGAACAGGTACATCAGAGGCACCACATGAGAGGGCAGAATGCAGTATCAGAACAGCAACAGGGCATTGTGGCCAACAGAGCAGGTGCATCAGAGGTAGCACATGAGAGGGCAGAATGCAGCATCAGAACAGCAACAGGGCATTGTGGCCAACAGAGCAGGTACATCAGAGGCAGCACATGAGAGGGGCTAAGTGCATCAACAGTCCCTTGCACAGAACAGGTACATCAGAGGTAGCACACGAGAGGGGCTAAGTGCATCAACAGTCCATTGCACAGAACAGGTGCATCAGAGGCAGCACATGAGAGACGATAAGTGAATCAACAGTCCATTGCACAGAACAGGTACATCAGAGGCAGCACATGAGAGGGCAGAATGCAGTATCAGAACAGCAACAGGGCATTGTGGTCAACAGAGCAGGTACATCAGAGACAGCACATGAGAGGGTAGAATGCAGTATCAGAACAGCAACAGGGCATTGTGGCCAACAGAGCAGGTACATCAGAGGCAGCACATGAGAGGGCAGCACCCAGTATCAGAACAGCAACAGGGCATTGTGGCCAACAGAGCAGGTACATCACTAGCAACACAAGTACGTGGTTCAAGCTACCCGTCCCAAGGACAACAACAGTGCAAGGCTGTTTAAAATGGACAAACTACACACCAAGTCAAATGACATGTGAGTGAAGGGAACAGCACCTCACATCACAGAATCTGGTGGACTGCTTGAATTACCTGCCTCGGACACACTGCCAGCACCAGAAACTGGAGTGTGAGACACAGCCACAGCTCTAGTGACTGACACATGAGCCACAGACCCAGACACCCTGCCAGCACCAGAAACAGGAGTGTGAGACACAGCCACAGCTCTAGTGACTGACACACGAGCCACAGACCCAGACACCCTGCCAGCACCAGAAACAGGAGTGTGAGACACAGCCACAGCTCTAGTGACTGACACATGAGCCACAGACCCAGACACACTGCCAGCGCCAGAAACAGAAGTGTGAGACACAGCCACAGCTCTAGTGACTGACACATGAGCCACAGACCCAGACACACTGCCAGCACCAGAAACAGGAGTGTGAGACATAGCCACAGTTTGAGTGACTGACACATGAGCCATAGACCCAGACACCCTGCCAGCACCAGAAACAGGAGTGTGAGACACAGCCACAGATGTAGTGACTGACTCGTGAGCCATAGTCCCAGACACACTGCCAGCACCAGAAATAGGAGAGGGCACAACTGAGACAGTGCTACTACATGATGCATGACACACCCAGCTCCAAGCGAATCCCTCTATGAAGCGAAATGAACAAAGTAGATGATATCGACCCCTCCTTTCCTTCCGCGAATACAAGACCGGAATCCTACAGATCCATATCCACAAAAAACACCCCTTACCAAGAAAAGATTTGTGGGAAGGAGATCAGATCAGTTGCAGAGAAGAGCTAACTACAATGCTCACCCAGCCAGGTCTACCTCACACAAGAACTCATCCCGAACACAGAAAGAAATCAAGGAGCTCCAAAAACTTGTAGGTAATCTAGCGCAACACTCGATTAAAGTCTCACAGACAATTGGAAAAATCTGGGAGATGACGATAAGCACGCACACCAAGGTTTCACACATCCAGAATCTCGTACTTAGACACAACAGACCTAACAGGACAACGCCCTTGTCGATTGAAGAAACTCGAGCCTTACTCAGGTCCTATGAGCAACCTGCCCGCAGTAAGGAGGAGAATATCAAAACAGTACCTATTGACTCTAATAGAACGACCAGAAAGAATGACAGGAAAGCAATCCACCAAAATCTTCAACATATTCAGCTTATTGCATCTGAAACGGATAATGGAAAACTCGTTAAATCACAGAAACCCTTGAACTGTCTTCTACTTAACTGTCGTTCGGCAACTAAACATGCAGCAGACATAGCCGCCCTCATCATCAATAAGGAAATTGACCTGGCCATCCTCACGGAAACATGGCTCAATGAATCATCATCTCCTACCATGGATCTCTTAGTACCACCACAATATAACATGGTCAGACTAGACAGACCAAGGAATGTGGGAGGAGGCATAGCTTGCATTCACCGGTCGGAGATCGAGGTCTGTCATTTCCAATCTGACCCCTTAGAATCCTGTGAATACCTTGGTATTAATGTGAGAACACCAAAGAATCAAAGCTGCAAACTGCATACATTCTACCACCCACCAGGAGAGAATGCTAAGTTCACAGAACAACTGATGGAGATCATAACGACCAACTCTAACTCGGATGCCAACAACATATTCCTAGGTGACTTTAACCTCCATTGGAATGACGGCGGTGATAAATGGGTCAACGCGCTTAAAGACTTCCTCAATGAGCTAAAACTTGTACAAGCCTGCAACCAACCCACTCACTCACAAGGAGCGACCTTAGACTGGATTATCTCAAAAAAGGATGAGACCTCTATCCTTGCTATAGACCCATGTGACTGGTCTGACCATCACATCATAACATTCACGATACCTACATTGACAAAGGGCAGGACCGTGCAACCACGCAAGCTCGAGAAACTGATCCGAGACACAAAGGAGGCTAACACTGAACTACTGGTTAAAAGGTGTGAGAGAGACTTGAAGCCACCCAACAATAAGAAAAATGTCAATGAGCTGACCGATCATTACATAACCTCAATTGGTAATATCGTCAATGACACCATGCCCCTAAAAACGAAAAAAGTATCAGAGAAACCAAGAAATCCCTGGTTTAATGAATCATTGAATGAGGACCGGCGCAAACTGAGAATGGCCGAAAGGAGGTGGAGACAACATCCCTCCTCCCCGGAGCTGAAAGCGCTCAGAAAAACAAGAAAAGAATACAACAAAAAAATAATCAACTCCAAAAAAGAATTTTTCAGAGATGAATTGGACAGTGCCATAAACAGACCACGAAAACTCTTCGAGATTTTAAAACAACAGTCAAATAAACTAGCCAAAACGGTTTTAGAGAATACAAAAACTCCCATAAGCTGCGAGGAATTCTCCTCATTTTTCACCGAAAAATCTAAATTGCTTGAAGATGACCTCACAATTGCAGCAACTAACCTTAAGGCACTACCTCAATCCAGTAATGAATCCAATTCCTCACCAGAGTGCCTCCAAACTAAAAATAAGGCAAAATGGGACACATTTGAACTATACGACCAGGAAAAAATCGCCAGAACGCTGGCGGCACTTAGACCGAACAACCACTTTCAAGACCCATTACCAGGAAAGTGTGTAAGAGAAATCAGCCACACGCTAGTTCCGATCTGGACTGAGATAATAAACGCCTCACTTGCACAAGGAACCCTCCCTGACTGTCTAAAAACAGGGCAGGTGATGCCCATCCTTAAAAAACCGACAGCTGCTGCCACAGACCCGAACAACTATCGACCAGTGACCAACATCCCTCTACTGGCTAAACTCATTGAGAAATGCGTGCAGGGCCAACTAAGTCAACACATCGCTAAATTCTCGCTACTGGATGATTGCCAATCAGGCTTCAGAACAGGGCACAGTACCGAAACTGCAATCCTGCACATTGTCGATGACGCCCTACAAGCCCTAGACCGTAATCAATCTTGCCTACTGATCCTCCTAGACCTATCATCAGCATTTGATACGGTAAAACACGAAGTGCTTATGACCAGACTACAAAACAGGATGGGTTTGTCTGGAAACGTGCTGAAATGGTTTAATTCTTTCCTACAGAACAGGACTCAGCGATTCCTGGTTAACCAAGCAATCTCTTCCCCGAGCCCCAACGCAATAGGGGTCCCACAAGGCTCTACGCTATCCCCAGATCTATTCAACTTATATGTAGAACCTCTCACGGAGATCCTTCTAAAATCACAGGTATCCTATCACATGTATGCGGACGACACACAATTATACATAAAGATCGCCTCCCTTGAGGACATTGACCTAATGAACAAGACACTAAAGAGTGCTTTGCGATGGCTAACAATGAACCATCTGAAACTAAACGCCCAGAAAACCGAATTCCTGCTAATCTCACCGACAAGGAGCCAATCTGAAGTTATAGAGTGGACTAAACTGGTGACTGCGCTAAACTGCACCCCGACCCTAGTTAACTCAGCCAAATCACTAGGAATTACACTAGATAAGAACCTCGACATGAAAAACCATATTAACGCAATGGCCAAGAGCGCCCGCTTCCACCTGAATTATTTAAGAAAACTGAAACCCTTTATCACTGAGACAGATCTAAAACTGGCTATACAATCACTAGTCATCTCGAGGATCGAATATGGCTGCACCACTTTGGCGGGCCTGCCAAAAACATCCACAGCACCACTAAAAGCCTGCCTCAACGCAGCGGCGAGACTCATTACGGGAACGAAGAAATTCGATCACATATCTCCTCACCTGAAAGCACTACACTGGCTACCTTATGAAGCCAGAATTCAAATGAAGATGGCCTGTATCACGCACAAAGCGGTTCACTACAACACACCTAGATACCTAGCCAAGAAACTTAAGATCTCAGGAGGTAACAGAACAACGAGAAGCGCAAAAGATTTGCTATTACGACCAGCCTTTTTCCACAAGAAAAAGACCTACAACAGAGCATTCTCCGGAGCTGCCCCCAGAATCTGGAACTCACTCCCTCCAAACATCAGGAAGATTCAAAATACAGTAACATTCAAACGAGAATTGAAGAGCCACTTGATGAGTAAATACCCTACTTAGAGTAACCTAAGGATCACCGGGATGATCAATGACGCTAACTGATTGCTGCCCTCTCCATGGAAAACTGGAAGATCATCATCGAACAAAGAACTGATACCGTGCGCAAGCCGAGGCTTGACACATCACTGCTACCTCGTATATATGTGTGAATTTGAACTATATCTCACAGTCATACTATATAACTTCTATCTCACTTGATTTATTTATCCATATATGTGGAACTTTAACTATATGTCACAACCACTATATATAACTTCTACCGCACTTGATTTATTGATACTTATTATCCTTGATATGCACTGAATCGCCTTATAACCCTACCTCAACGAGCATGGTCTGTTACCATGACACAAGCCAAACCTTGCTCTCCATATAATGACAATTGCACAATCATTATGAATATATATATTTAATCGCGTCCATACAGTATATTGCCTTCTACCTCACTATTCTCTTGTTGTTAGTACTGCTTTTATTATCTTTATATGTAATTCCTTCCTGTTAAGCGCTCTGATACCCACGGGTCTTGTCCCCGCTATACAAAACACTATAAATAAATAAATAAATAAAATAAACAAACAACAGACACAGTGCCACTATCTGACACATGAGAGTGAACTGCAGCTGCGCCACTGGGACCACTGAAATGATTAGCCACAGGGCTGTATGGGCCAGGAGGCAGGGTGGCTCTGGGAGCTGGGGATAGCTGTACTGGAGCGACATCGGGGTGGTCAGGTGTCAATGGTGTGTGTCTACGTTTCTTAGGGATATGTGAGGGCACCCTGGACATGACTGGACTGGTAAGTGGTGCGGACTCAAATGAAATATCACCCATCAAAGGTGGAGCATCTGCTGGTGGGGGTCTGCTCTCTGGGGACGTGCTGGACCCTGCTTGTCGTTTGCTGTGGGCCTGCCTTCTGGCATCTGCATCATGTGTAATGGGGGATGCAACAACAGGGTACTCCTTCCTCTGCTTCTGACGGGCGTGGATGGGAGTAGAGGTATGGGGGGACTCCACCGCAGAGACATCTGTTTTAAGTTCCTTCAACAACATCAGCCTCAGTGCAGCCAGGGGTCTTGTATGCCTGTCGTTGATGGAGCTAGTGTCTATGGGAGAAGCCTTGTCCCTTGGATGTGCCTTGGCCGTAGGAGGTGTCCTGTCTGGAATTTCCCTGATCCCTGGGAGGTGCCCTGTCCCTGGGTGCAAACTATTCCTTTGTAGTGTACCTGTCTCTAGAAGCGAACTTGTCGCTGGGAGTGTCCCTGCTCTTGGGAGTTGCCCATTCCTTTGTAGTATCCCTGTCCCTGGGAGTGTCCCTGCTCTTGGGAGTTGCCCCTTCCTTTGTAGTGTCCCTGGGAGTGTCCCTGCTCTTTGGAGTTGCCCTTGCCTTTGTAGTGTCCTTGTCCCTGGGAGTGTCCCTGCTCTTGGGAGTTGCCCCTTCCTTTGTAGTGTCCCTGTCCCTGGGAGTGTCCCTGCTCTTTGGAGTTGCCCTTGCCTTTGTAGTGTCCTTGTCCCTGGGAGTGTCCCTGCTCTTTGGACTTGCCCCTTCCTTTGTAGTGTCCTTGTCCTTGGGAGTGTCCCTGCTCTTTGGAGTTGCCCCTTCCTTTGTAGTGTCCTTGTCCTTGGGAGTGTCCCTGCTCTTTGGAGGTGGCCTTGCCTTTATAGTGTCCTTGTCCCTGGGAGTGTCCCTGCTCTTAGGAGTTGACCCTTCCTTTGTAGTGTCCTTGTCCTTGGGAGTGTCCCTGGACTTGGAAGGTGCCCTTGCCTTGGGAGTACCTTTTGTGTGGGATGCCTGTGCAGCATGTGAAGCCATTTCCCCCAACACCCCTTGAGGATCCTGTGTGTCAACTCCAGTGTAGCTCACGTCGTCTTTGGTGCCAGATTTACCAGTCCTAGGGGATGGTGTCTGTGCCCTCCGTGCCCTGCCTTGCTGCCTGTGGCTGCTTCTAGTGCAATAACATGTAAAAGAGTTCTGGTCTGAAAATTCACTCCCCCCTGAGACATCAAGTGGTGTGGATGGGGGAACAGAAGTAGCACCCTGTCTATGCGACTGTACAATGGCAGAAGACACAGTGTTTGCCAATGATAGAACTGTACTGTGTAGACCAGCAACATCGCCATGCATCCCCTCCATGAATGCCACCACCTGCCCCAACTTCCTATTGTGGTCTTGGAATGCATTGATCATGTTGGTCTGCCCTACACACAGCTGTTGCAGCAGATCAACAGCCTCAGCACAAAGTGCACTTTGTGTCACAGGGGCAGGGGCAGCGGTGCCTGCACCGAAGGCAACTCTGCTCCCCCTACTCTGGCGAGCACGAGCAGTACTTGTTGCAGTTGGCGGCAGTGTGGGCCCTGTGTGCTGTGTCCCGACTGAAGGTGTTGATTGCCCACTCCCTGTCTGTGACAACAGTGCTGACTCACCAACACTGTCTGAAGATGAGGACGATGGTGTTTCCACATGTGAGTTCTCAGGGACGGTTCTG
Organism: Lissotriton vulgaris; assembly: GCF_964263255.1. Classification (NCBI taxonomy): domain Eukaryota; kingdom Metazoa; phylum Chordata; class Amphibia; order Caudata; family Salamandridae; genus Lissotriton; species Lissotriton vulgaris. Next base: position 797,046,491 of record NC_141699.1, read on the forward strand.
TCCCCCTCTCCGGGGCTGCCCTCTTCAGTGTCAGTCTGCGTGTGTGTGACCTCTGATCCGGATGCATTGCCACCACTCATCTCCGTCGTCTGTGGGTCAGTGCCCTCTGCCAAAGCTGAAACAGAGAGAAAAGAGGTGTATGTAAGTGCCACACTCACGTACTGAAGGTCACAAAATAACAAAATTCATTACAGACAAAGAACATGTAGCACCCATCCTGCACACGTCCCACCTCTACCAGACATCCTCACATCAATGAACCGGTGGAGGCTGTGAAACATGTACATCATACGAACAGGGCAAGTGCCTGTAGACCTGCACACATGTCATGCCATGGGACCACAGACCTCAACGGCATGTCCTGGAACCCTCAACTACAAAGCAAGTGGCCTGTCCACCTGGCGGACATGGATGCTACTCCACTCCGCTAATGGCACCAACATTCTATTGCAGCTAAACAAACGCACCACGGATGTCACTACTGTGTCTGAGCACCAATACATGCATGCACTCACAAATGCACTCACAAGTCACATACACATACAGTCTGCTTACCGCTAGTTTGCTGTTGATCCCCACTCAGCCGGGCGGACAGTTCAGGATGCGTCACAGCAATGATACGGTGGATAAGAGTGGTCATGGTGCGTCGGGCCAGACGTCTAGATCTTGGAATCATCCCCAGTGTCATCTCAGCAACATTCTTGCTTAGCCTGGATATGTCGTCCCAGCGCGTGTGGCAGTGTGTGTGTCGTCTATTGCACACCCCCACGTGCTATGGTCCTCCACACGGCCTTGCAAAGGTGCAGCTTGACCTACCATGATGGGAGACAAGAGGGGAACGTAAGTGGACAGTTTGACATTCACAAACATCGTAGAAACACATATCTGCATGCAGCCATGCTCAGCACAACACATGTGAAGGTCCCACAGCACACCGCCAAGCTAGCAGAAGACAGGAGTCGGTGACCACCTCATGCCCACCAACATGTTCACCACTGCACTTACCACCTGTCCGGGTGCACCGTAGAGCCTTTCATAGTGGCTGAGCATACCGTCCACAAGAACATCCTGCTCCGCTGCGGTGAAGGGACGAGACCGGATCTCTCGCACTCTCTGCTTGGCAAGGTCCAGGACTGTGGCACTACAGCAGCAGTTGTTGGTCAGCTTAGCAGCAGCAGGTCGAGGTGATGGTCGCAGGCAGCAGTTGTTGGTCAGCTCAGCAGCAGCAGGTCGAGGTGATGGTCGCAGGCAGCAGTTGTTGGTCAGCTCAGCAGCAGCAGGTCGAGGTGATGGTCGCAGGCACCAGTTGTTAGTCAGCTCAGCAGCAGCAGATCGAGGTGATGGTAGCAGGCAGCAGTTGTTGGTCAGCTTAGCAGCAGCAGGTCGAGGTGATGGTCGCAGGCAGCAGTGGATGAAAGCAGTGAATGTGTGCTGCTGAAATTCACACATATATAGGGCCCTGAGCCCATATCAGTGGCACACGTCGGCAGCAATTGGTTTCCCCTGGATGCCTCATTCAAAAAGAGCCAATGACTGGCCCTGGTGTGGCGGTGCACGGCTTCCGCTATTTTATAATGCGCATACGCGCCCCGCGTTACCTCTTCCCATTGGCTACATGTGCACGGACCGTAACGGTCCCAGATCGGCCACCGCATGTGCGCGCTTCCACGACGGTGCATCTTTTGAAACAATGTTCAATCAGTGGCGTCGCCATGGCGGTGCACGCATTCCGCGGGGGCGGTGCAGGCCAACACATACTTTTGCATATGAAAATCGAAATGGCAGTTGATACCCCCCTTACAGTCACATTGCAGAACCCACCGTAGACCGGCCGGTCCAGGCCAGTCACCCACCGCCGATCCAGACCGGTCACCCACTGCCGGTCCAGGCCGGTCACCCACCGCCGGTCTAGGCCGGTCACCCACTGCTGGTCCAGGCTGGTCACCCACCGCCGGGTGGTGGCCGGTCACCCACCACCGGGTGGTGGCAGTTCACCCATCGCTGGTCCAGGCCGTTCACCCACCGCCGGTCCAGGCCGGTCACCCACCGCCGGGTGGTGGCCGGTCACCCACCGCCGGTCCAGGCTGGTCACTCACCGCCTTGTGGTGGCCAGTCACCCACCACCGGGTGGTGGCTGGTCACCCACCGCCGGGTGGTGGCCGGTCACCCACTGTTGGGTGGGGGCCGCTCACCCACCGCCGGTCCAGGCTGTTCACCCACTGCCGGGCCAGGCCGGTCACCCACCGCCGGGCCAGGCCGGTCATCCACCGCCGGGTGGTGGCCGGTCACCCACTGCCGGTCCAGGCCGGTCACCTACTGCCGGTCCAGGCCGGTCACCCACCACTGGGTGGTGGCCGGCCACCACCCGCCGGTCCAGGCCATTCACCCACCGCCGGTCCAGGCCGGTCACCCACCACCGGGTGGTGGCCGGTCACCCACCGCCGGTCCAGGCCGGTCACCCACCGCCGGTCCAGGCCGGTCACCCACCGCCGGGTGGGTGACCGGCCACCACCCGGCGGTGGGTGACCGGCCTGCACCGGCCGGTCTAAGGTGGGTTCTGCAAAGTGACTGTAAGGGGGGTATCAACTGCCTTTTTCGATTTTCATGTTTAAAAGTATGTGTTAGCCTGCACCGCCAACGCGGAATTCATGCACCGCCATAGCGACGCCACTGAGTGTTAATTTTAAAATGATGCACCGTCGCGGTAGTCCGCACATGCGTTATGAGGGGTGTGACCGTGATGGTACTTGTCCAAACAGCATATGTCATGCACAATTTCATGTTCAACGATCATCTTCTGTGTAGGTGGAAGGCGTCCACACATGTCATATGTACACACACTACATGTCTCCGCACACATGTAATGTTGATAGTTGTACATGTGTGTTAGGACATGTACAGAATGCTGCAACTATTAGGATGTGCAGTCAATGGCCCGTGGCCACGTGTGTATTTCGTATCCTCTTTTTTTCATGTGTGGTCATACTATTGACCTTGCCAGTGGTTAACTATGGCTATTGATGTGCACCCAATTTGCAACACATGTGCATGTCGACGTGTTGACGTCTTGGTTTTGCGTACACACGTTTAAACTTATACACATCTACACAGTACATCAAGGGTGTCTAACCACATTCAGAAGCTGTTGTGAGTGTGTGGTTTGTGTGTGCAAGTAACAATGATGGGGGTATACATGAATTCTGTGTATGCGTATGTGTGTTGCCTGTTATGTGCCCATGCATGTCATGTGAGGATGCTCAGCATTGTAGATGGGGTCATTGGTGCATGAAGACAAGGAGGGTGTGTTCCATGTTCGTATTGTGTGTGCACATGCATGTGTGTCTGTGGTGATGCATGTCCACATTTGGGTCCTCAGTCATGTGTTGTTGGCAGTTCTTTAGACATGTGTGGACGTTACATTGGACATGTTTGCACACATGATGTTGTTTGTGGCTAAACATTGTTTTTGTAGTAAGCTGTATTGCATGAAATATTGGTCATGTCACACATATGATCATTGTCGGCAACATGTCTTATTTGTATTGTGTTGGTCGAACATGTGATAGTGTGGAACAGCTATGCGTTGTTGGCAAATTGACATCTACTCCCATCTACTCCCACACAGGAGGGCTCCAAATGTGCATCGCCCATAGACTGTGCTGGAGGACATGGTTGACGAGGAGGTGATCCGTAAATTCCGCCTTGATCAACGTAGATTGCTGGAGCTTGTAGACCAATTGTCACCTCATCTGCAGCCACGCAGAACATATCCTGGAGCTATTACACCCAAAGCCAAGGTGATGGCGGCACTTCATTTCTTTGCAACTGGCACCTTCCAGTACACAGTTGGACATGCCGGGGGGATGTCACAATCCATGTTCAGCATGGTACTGCGGGATGTTCTGAATGCCATGATGCTTTACAAGGATGATTACATCCATTTTCAACGGCCGGCAGAGTTGGCAGCAGTCAAAGGGGACTTCTATGCCCTGGCACAGATACCACACGTAGTGGGTTCCATTGATGGCACCCATATCGGTCTCATTCCACCCCAGGCACGTGAGCCTGTATATCGCAATCGGAAGCACTACCATTCGATCAACGTGCAGGTGGTGTGCCTGGCTGACAACATCATATCCCATGTGTTTGCCAGATTTCCAGGCTCCGCACATGACTCCCGCATCCTGCGGAGCGGCATTGTCCCCCAACTAATGGCTATTCTGCGTCCAGAACGTGCGTGGCTTGTAGGTGAGTATGCTGTGGGAACAGTTGTGTTTTATGTGTGGCATGGTGTACCCACCAATCCTGGTTATGATATTTGTGTCTGTCATCCCCCCACATAGGCGACTCTGCGTACCCGAACCGGCCTTGGCTGCTGAGTCCCATACGTAATCCGACTACAGCTGGTAAAATGTGTTACAATGATGCCCATGGAAGGACACGTCGATTGGTGGAAAGTACTTTTGGACTGCTGAAGTCTAGGTTTCGCTGCCTGGATAAAACCGGAGGGGCCCTACCATACTCACTAGGCAAAGTATACAAAATCGTGGTTGCCTGCTGCATGCTCTACAACCTGGCCGTGCGCAATGACATTGAACTGATCATGGACCCTGAAGACCAACAGGTTGCTCGGCCTCCCATCCCACCCATGTCGACTGAGGAGGATAGTGATGAAGAAGAAGGTGTGGACCAGAGGCGTCAACTCATTGATTGCTTTTTTCCTTGAATGTGAGTAACTACCTCTTGTGCAGGTTGACAATGCGTGATGTATGTTTGCTGGTGGAGTGTGGATGTGGTGTGTCTATGCTGCCTGTTCTCTTATGTTCTGGTTGCAAATGTGTGTGGTAGATTGTGTACATGCAAAGCTCCCTGATGTGTGTCCTTTGATCCACTGAATTGGTGATGAGTGTGGTTTTGGGATGGGACAGTACCGTGTGTTGTGATGGGTGTGAATCAGTTTTGTGACGTGTGTTTGTTGTCTCTCATTATCCCTAGGTCTCTCCCACAGAGGAATGATTCTCAACAACATTGATCCCTGCACCTGGTAACGTCTAATTCTATGACAATCATGTGATTAAAACATGGAGGCCACACTTCATTGAGTGTTTACGTGATGTTTATTAACAGGTTGAGGATTGATGTTGGTGGATATTTACAAGGAAGTGTTGGGGGGGAGTGAGAGTTGAAGGTCATGGCAGATGAAAACACTGTGGGGACACCACATTGTGTGATGTCCAGCTAGTCCAACAGACGTGTGCCTATACTTGGGATTGTGGGGCAGGATAGTTTGCAGGGTGAATGGCAGGCTCAAGCAAGGGTGAAGTCATTGGTGGCCCCTCTTAGAGCGGATAGATGGTGCATTTCCACTGCTCTCACCTGGTTACAGCCTCGGAGGGCCCCTCCGTCTTGGAGCCGGAGCGGAGACAGCTGTGGGGGCAGGTTGGTCAGGGGCCACCTCCATGTCCCTGGGCTCAGGTATGGGTGGCGGTGGTGTTGGTGACTGGTCCCGCTGGGCACTTGGGTGAGGGGGTGGTGGTGTGGCGCGGGATAACCAGTCCCTCCACAGAGATCCACAATTTTTACTATGCAGGTATCAATGGACCGCAACAGATGACTGCTCTCTTGTGAGTCTTGGTGGGCACGATCGGACTGTGCCTGCGACTGCTCATAGGAGGCATGGACTCTGGCGATGGCTTCCAGGGTTTCGGCGCCAGGATGGGGTTCGTGTCCTTCCCCACCTCGCTGGACAACTGCACTCCTGCTTGTGAGCTGTGCCCTCACCTGAGTCCTCTCCCGTCCACTCTCCCTGCTTGCCTGGTATATCGATGGACCATCATCGGGCGATGGGTCAGGCAGGGTGGCACAGGCAGGAGTGGTGGGGGTGGTGGTGGTGGTAGTGGTGGTGGATGCACAGCTCACAATGGCAGGTGTTGGTGTAGTGACACAGGCCAAGGTGGTGGAGGCAGGGATGTCCTGGGAGCCTGATGGCCCTGGGAGTCTGCTTGGGCCCGCATCGTCCTCTGCACCGGAGCTGTAAATGGGATCGTCCCCAGAGAGTCCATGCTGTGAGTGGGGCGACTGGTGCTGGCGGTTGCTGCTTTCGCCAGTCAAGTTGCGATCACCTGAGGGACAAGATTTTCATGATCAATGCTGTGGACATGACATGTTTCTGGTACCAATATTACAAAACACTAACTTCTCACACACACCCCACCACCCTCCCTGTGGACATGGGGGCCTGTTGGGAGTTGTAGTGCTGGTCTATCACACACCCCGCCCACCTCTCACACACACACCACCACCCTCCCTGTGGACATGGGGGCCTGTTGGGAGTTGTAGTGCTGGTCTCTCACACACCCCATCCATCACCACCCTCCCTGTGGACATGGGGGCCTGTTGGGAGTTGTAGTGCTGGTCTCTCACACACCCCACCCACCACCACCCTCCCTGTGGACATGGGGGCCTGTTGGGAGTTGTAGTGCTAGTCTCTCATATACCCCACACACCACCACCCTCCCTGTGGACATGGGGGCCTGTTGGGAGTTGTAGTGCTGGTCTATCGCATACCCTGCCCACCTCTCACACACACACCAGCACCCTCCCTGTGGACATGGGGGCCTGTTGGGAGTTGTAGTGCCAGTCTCTCACACACCCCACCCACCTCTCACACACACACCACCACCCTCCCTGTGGACATGGGGGCCTGTTGGGAGTTGCAGTGCTGGTCTCTCACACACCCCACCCACCACCACCCTCCCTGTGGACATGGGGGCCTGTTGGGAGTTGTAGTGCTGGTCTATCACACACCCCGCCCACCTCTCACACACACACCACCACCCTCCCTGTGGACATGGGGGCCTGTTGGGAGTTGTAGTGCTGGGTGCTTTGACAACATGCATGGCTGTGAACGTATGAGGCAACATTTGTGTTTGGTCATGGTGGGTGCATTTGAGCACAGGCCTTCACATTTGGGTGACTATGTGGCCCACATGCATGGATTGGAGCCTGGGAGTTGTGTCTTGTCAGTTGTGAAAGGCAGACAATTGTCGGTGTGATAGTGGTGCTTGGTTTGTACTTACCAGCCTCTTGTCCCTCTTCGATTCCTTCCAGGCTCTCAGGGTGCAGTATGCCCAGCACCTTCTCCTCCCATTCTGCATAAGGTATGGGCTCCGGGGGAGTGCCGCCGCCAGTGTGGTGTGCCCGCAGGTGGTTCTTTGCCCTGATGCCTTTCACCCTTGTCTTGAGGTCGTGCCACCGCCTCTGGATGTCGTGTTTGGTTCGTGGCACGGTCCCTGACGCATTCACTCGGTTGACTATCCTGTCCCACATGTTGTTTTTGGTTGCCACGGTGGTCTGCTGGACTAGGGTGCCGAAGAGATGTGGTTTGACACGGATGATTTCATCCACCATGACCTTCAACTCACTGTCTGTGAATTTGGGATTTTTCTTTGGTACCATGGTGTGTGATGTGCAAAGTGTTGGTGGAGTGGGGTGGGATGTGCAGGTGTGTGGTGTGTAGGGATGGTGTGGTGGGTGTTTGTGTGGTGGGTGTGTTTGTGTGCAGGTTGTATGTGTGTTTTTGTGTGTCTGCTGTTTGTGGTATTCAGCCTCTTGCTTGCAGCTATGCTGTGATGCAAAGGATTGTGGTTGTGGGAAGGATCCATTTTATACTCTGTGTCGTGGTTGTGTCCCAATGGTTGTTGCCAGTCAGGTGTTCTGTGGGTGTGTTGACTTGTGTGCATGTTTAGGTGCTTGGGCGGTGTTATTGTGGCGTGTAGTTGCTGTGGGTGTTTCAGGTGGGTGGGTGTCCTGTTTAGTGTGTTTTGTATTTACTTCCGTCAGCCATTTTGTAATCGGTTTGACGGAAGGGATGGTGTTCGTGTGGTCCTTCCGCTGTCATGCTCCATTTTTCGATGCATTGTTTCCGCTGCGGTCGGGGAAGGAGGTGACTTCCGTTGGACTGGCGGCGTTATCCTAATCGCGAGGCCGGAGCCTACGCAGGTATTGCGGTGGCTGTGCCTGTTGCCGTGGTCATGTTCGTCTGCGGCGGAGGGTGTTTCTTTGGTACCGTCTGCTTGCGGCGGTCTTTGGTGTGCTCCGTCCGCCGCGGATGGTGTTTGATGTGGTCCGTCCGCCACGGTCGGAGTTTCTTGACATTATTAGCCTAATCGCACCGGCGGTTTATTCGCAGAGCGGTCAGGAGTATTTTGGCCGCGTCCTTGGCGGACGGAACCCGTTTCCATCCACCATCCTAATGAGCCCCTTTATTTGGTGATGCACAAATGATGAATATTCACTGAAACCTGATTTCCACACATTATAATATGTGTGCAATACATTTTTATCAGTAAAATAGTGTGCCTGCGCAAAGTTATGGTTCACTGATAGAATATCGACACCCAAAATATCCTCATACGCAATTATCGAGTCATAAATATCGATGTAAAAAATATCAACATCCTATATTTATAATAGTATGTATAAAAATATCGAAAAAAAATATTGCTTGTACAAAATATATATTTTTTTATATATATAAAAAATAATGATAAATATATTAAATATTAAAATGAACTTAAAAAAATGATTTAGATTTAATGTATATTTTCAACAAATATAAGAAATACATTTAATTTATAAAAAATTAAACATACATATATGAAATGTAATATATATATCTATATATTTACTTTAAAACAATTAATAAACGAATAATTCGTATTTATTTTAAAATGTTATAAAAATATAAAAAAATACAAATAAATATATATATACATACACTATAACATAAAATCTAATTAAAAAACATTATATTATAAATTAAATCATTAACATTTTTAATAGTTTTCAAACTTACATTTTGCACTCCATTGAGTGCAAAGTAGGGAAAGTTTTAGATAGCATAGGGGTAAAAATTACTATTCCCACTCCAGTGAGTGCAACAGTAGGGAAAGTGTTGAATAGCGGAGAGGTCAAAATTACTATTTACTCTCCAGTGCATGCAACAATAGGGAAAGTGTTGGATAGCGGAGTGGTAAAAATGACTATTCCCACTCCTGTGAGTGCAACAGTAGGGAAAGTGTTGGATAGCGGATGGGTAAAAATTACTATTCCCACTCCCGTAAGTGCAACAGTAGGGAAAATGCTGGATAGTGGAGGGGCAAAAATTACTATTCCCACTCCAAAGAATGCAACAGTAGGGAAAAGCAGGATAGCGGAAAGATAACAATTACTATTCTCCAGTGAGTGCAACAGTAGGGAAAGTGTTGAATAGCGGAGAGGTCAAAATTACTATTTACTCTCCAGTGCATGCAACAATAGGGAAAGTGTTGGATAGTGGCATGGTAAAAAATACTATTCCCTCTCCAGTTAGTGCAACAATAGGGAAATTGTTGGATAGCAGAGGGGCAAAAATTAATATTCACCCTGAAGTCAATTTAAAATTAAAAACAAACAAAATACCAACTACAACACAACATAAAAGATGTTAAAAAATATGTAAAAATCTTAAAAATTACAAAAGATAGAAACATATTGTAATGTTAAAAAAATCTAGAAATGAGCTACAAAGATTATTTAATTTTTCTTTTAAAATAATTTGCAAACAAATAAGTATTTTTAGTAGGAATTAATTATAATCAAAAAGATTAATTGTAAAATAAATGTAATATTTTTTTATTTCCTACCCTATAGCACCACACAATTCCCAAACACACATCTAAAGTTTAAAAAAAGTGTACCTCTATAATTAACATAATTAATTATCATTTAAACAAATAATATTAATTAAAAACAAATTACAACTGATAAAAAGTAATTTACTCACCATACGTTACCCCTATAAAACCAAAATCCACACACAAATAAAAATAAACAATTACCATGAATATTTATCAATTCATGAATTAATAATAATTATCAACAATTATTAGTTAATTAAACCTAAATTACTTTCCACCCTCTACCCCAATAAACACCACACACCTAAAAATCATTACACAATTTCCATAACTAATTTTTCATTAATAAAATATTATCAATTAACAAGTTATTAATTATTTTAAAAGAATTTACTTTCCACCCTTTACCACTATAACCCCCACAACCCACAACTCACATCTCAAATTAATTACACGAAAGCTAAATTTTAATGACCTAATTATCATTAATTACCTAGTAATTATTAATTAATTATAAACAAATTACTTCCCACCCTATTCCCCTGTAAACCACACCACCTATTCCTAAAACAATTACACAATTAACATATTTAATTACCAATTCATTCATTAATACTAATTATAAAGCAATTTATAACAAAATATTAATAAATTAAGACCCCCAATTAACACTATAAAATATAAGTTAAATAGATATTAATATATAAAACATAGTAATACATTTATTAAAATTAAATCCCTTCCCAACCCATTCCCCTATAAACACACAACCCGCTTCTAAAAAAATGACACAATTAACATAATTACCAATTAATTAAAAATAATGAACAACCAATTAATACATAATTAATAATACATTAATTTCCACAATTAACAGTATAAAATATAAATTATAGAAATGAATAGAAAATATTAATAATTTGATTATAATAAATTACTTCTCACCCTTTTCCCCCATAAACCTACAACCCACTACAGAACTAAAAAACGCAAAATGTAATTAACATAAAATTATTAAGTACTAAAAATGTAACACATATCTTAAAAAAGAAAAGCAATAATTATACAAAAAAATAGATCACATACTTTTAAAATATATACTAAAATACATAAGACTAATTAAAACATCTATATTTTAAACAACTATATTTTTGCAAACAATATTAATAACTTCGATATTTTCAAAAAACGATATTTCTTACCTTAAAGTCGATATTCTTGACCACGATATTCTTGCTGTCGATATTTCTGTATCACGATATTTCCAACCCAATATTTGTGTATGTCGACATTTAAAACTAGATATTCTGTCTGTGCACCCAAAGTTATATGGCCGTTTCAATGGATAATGTGCTGCCTGTAAATAACATGATGCTCTAATTACATAAAAAATTCTCTCACCTCATGTGTATTAAAGCTAGGTGGAAGCTGGAAACACGCATTCTTCTGACATGATTAATAAACCCCTCAAGCAAAAGGTTCTTGCACTGGCAGGACCCTAATAGGATGGCGGGCGGACTTCAGTTGGCCCTCCACCCTAGCGGTGCAGAGACCGTCCGCCAGCAGTGCGACGGTCCGGGCTGGAAATCATGGCGATTGCTGACCGGCGGAAAAGCAGCGGACGGACTTTCCGGCCGCCGCAGGACCCCCCACCATGGTAATATGGCGGGGGTAAATGGCGGTCGGGCGTGGAGTTATGGCGGGCGGATCGCCACCACTGGTCGGACGGTGGGATCTTCACGCCATAATTATGACCCCCTAATTTTCAAATATAAACCTAATTCCCTAATTGTGTCTTCTTCTCTTTCCCAACCAATTCTTTCTTCTTTCTTTACTCCTTCTTCAGCCTTCAATTCTTCCTAATACAATACTTCTAACTCGTGTTTAACCTACATGAAGCCTTAAAATGAATTGGGTTAGTTGTATTAGTTTGTGTGATAGGCCTCATATATTAATACATGTGATTCACATACATCGCCTTTGATTATGGATTTAAAGACTTAAACATAGGTACGTCATCCAAAAGCATATCAAAGTTCAAAACATAATACTCAAAATGATCTTGAAGTAAAAAAAAAATCATAATTATACAGCAGGAAAGAGAAGGCAAAGTGAAAGACAAATGGTGCTATGTGACATCAGCAGCTGTAAAACAAACAGGAAGACACATGCAAATATAATATTATGGGTACCCATGACTTTGGAATACTAATTTAACAATTTAAAATAAATATTTTCTGAAATGTTTCCTGGAAAGCGATCTTTGTTTAAAATCTTCATATTTAATTTACGTTGCTCATCTGAATAGGTCTGGTTGGATCTAATCTCATTTGAAACATGCTCTATAGGTGAGTTCAAACTCACTAGTAAACCCAGTATTACTTTAATAATTGCTTATGCCAAAACTATTTTTTTTTTATGTTTGAAAGCTTTATTGAGATAAAGAATTAGCAATACAATAAGGTGACAACAGCAGAATTAAAATGATAAAGGCAAGCATATAAGAATAAAATTAAGTCAGCTGATGGCACAATGAGGGAACAAAGCATTTTAAGAATTTTTAAGGGAGGGAAAGGAGGGGAGGGGAAGGGAAAAATGAGAACAATGTATAATACAGGTAAGGCTACAATATAAAAGAAGCAAATTAAGTAATGGCAAATAGAACAGTAAATGCACGAGTAACTAATAAATGCACAAATTCAAAATATCATTAAGACATGAAGAAACAAAAGAAAAATAGAATTTTCAATAGTGAAAACTGAAGCATAAACTTACAGGCAGAAGTACAAACGCTCAAGGGGGTTTAAAATTGTCAGGGGTCAATGGAGTATATGTCTTTTTGGCAGAATGGTCTAAGTATAAGGTGAGAGGTAACCAGTAAAGTTCAACATTCCGAGGGGGTTTGCAGGATAACGCAAAGGCAACATCCAATCTATGGGACTGACATAGTAAATTCCACGAGGAGATTATGGAGAGGTTGTTCAAGGATTTCCAATTGGAGGCGATATGTTGGAGTGCAAGTGATTAAAAAAGGTCAAAAAGACCACATGAATGTGGGGGGAGGTCTAAAACCTCTGAAAGGCTACCTAGGAACACCAAAGAGGTAGAAAAGGAGATAGAGAGATTAAAGATACAAGAAATGCGGGACCACACTTGAATCCAAAAACGACGGACAGAAGGACAAAGAAAGAAAAGATGATAGAGATCAGCATCGGGAGCATCACAGGTCCAACAGTTGGATGTAGAAGAAGAGAGAAAACGAGAAAGAGAAAGAGGAGAGAGATAAAGTCTGTGATAGAAGAAGAATAGGGATTGAGTGAGAGATGCAGTGCGAGAGGTCTTCAAGGCTTTAGCCCAAAGTTTGTCCCAAAGAGAGATCGACCATGAGCAATTTAAGTCTTTTTCCCAAGAAAGTTCCAATTTTGACTTGGGACGATCAGGATCGGGAGCTGAGAAGTATCGATAAATAAGGGAAGCCTCAGGAATAGTAGAGAGAATGGTGAGTAAAGAGGAAAGGGAGGTGGATACTTCATCCGAGGGTAGAGAGTAGTAACAATCAAGAACGATGTCCATGAGAATGCAGTATTTCTCTGCAAACGACGCAGGACAACGAAACTGGGCCTGAAATTGGGGGAAGGAACGAGGGGATGAACCGTCAAAAAGATGATGAACCCATATATTACCTTTTGATCTCCACGAAGCCCAAGCTATGGGTCTATTCCGTATGAGAATGGATGAATTATACCAAATGGGTGACGCTAAAAAGGATCCACGGGAGACAGAGGTTGTGGAAAGCAAGGGTCGCAAAAGAGAGGAGGTATGTTTGAATAATGGAGGGTTAAGACCAGGAGCCTTGGCTGTAAAGCGTATCGCATCCTGAAAGGAATAGGGAAGCAACAACTCACGTTCAACCGATAACCATAAAGGGGCAAAAGGGGTCACATCTTGCGATAACCAACGTGAGGCTTGGCGAAGAGAGAAGGACTTGTGGTAAAGACGGAAGTTTGGAAAATTAATCCCTCCATTGGACTTAGGTTTACGAAGTGCTGAGATAGATATACGAGCTTTCTTCTGTTTCCAAAGGAATTTGGATAAAAGAGAATCAATACGACGGAAGTAGAGGGCAGGAATATGGACAGGGAGCATGGAAAGTAAATATATCAGAATCGGAGCAACCATCATTTTAATCGAATCGAGACGACCCCACCAGGAGAGGTATAAAGGATTCCAGGAAGAGAGAAGCGAATCAATCCTAGCAATGACTGCAGTCATGTTAAGACGGATAGAAGAAAGGATAGAATTAGAGAAGAGGACGCCAAGGTATTTTATTTTCGTACTGTTCCAGGCAAAACCGGTGGACTCAAAGAAATGTGGAAGGCAGAATTTAGTTATAGGAAGAATCTCCGTCTTATCCGAGTTAATTTTATACCCCGAAGCCTGGGAAAATTTCTCAAATTCTTGCAATAGGGCTGGGACAGAGGTATGTGGATCTGAAATAAATAAAAGGATATCATCCGCATAAGCCGATAACTTAAGTTGATGTTCACCATATGGGAAGCCAGAAATGGAAGGGTTGTTACGAATCGAAGAAATGAAGGGTTCAAGAGCTAAAATAAAAAGAAGAGGGGAAAGAGGACAGCCCTGACGGACACCTCGTTTAAGGGTAAAGGGGGAGGTAAGTTGACCATTAACAAGAACCGATGCTTTGGGCATAGTATATATCAAAGAAACGTAGGAAATGAATTTCGGACCAAAGCCATGCCATTTCAGAGAAGCCATTAGAAAGGACCAATCTACTCGATCTAAGGCTTTTTCGGCATCAACCGAGATAGCCGCGAGGGGGATAGAAAGGGAGGAAGCCTTGTTGAGAACATTGAGGAGGAGTCTAGAATTGTCTGAAGTGAGGCGGCCCTTAACAAAAACACATTGTTCCTTCCCAATAAGATGAGGCATAAAAAGATCAAGACGAAGGGCCAATAATTTTGCATAGATTTTATAGTCCACATTGACTAGGGATATTGGACGATAATTCTTACAGAACTTCGGGTCACGGCCTTCTTTAGGTATGAGGCATATGGTAGCATCCTGAAAGGAGCCTTGAGCCAAACCTGTGGAGCAAAAAGATTGAAATAGAGAAAGAAGTTTGGGTAGGAGGAGATCAGAAAAGTGTAAATAAAATTCAACTGGAAAGCCATCAGGCCCTGGGGTTTTGCCTTTGGTTAGAGAAGATAGCGCTGTGGACACTTCAGAGAGGGTAAAGTCCGCCTCAATGTCCGAAAAATGAAGTGTAGAAGTGTCTGGTTTAGGTAAGCCATCAAAATATGATTGTAGCAGATCTGGAGTAGGAGGATTCTCAGGAGAATATAAAGATTCGTAAAAGGATTGAAACTGTTTTAAAATGTCTTTATCTGTGTGCAAGAGGACGTTGGAAGGGGAATAGATAGCGTCTATGAGAGTTCTTTCTTTACGTGATTTCAAATAATTAGCAAGCAATTTGCCCGATTTGTTGCGCCCCCCGTAATACAGTGCACTACCGCGAAGGAGAAAGGAGGAAGCCGAATCTGTAGTGAGTTTGTTAAATGCAATTTTATCTTGAAGAAGTTCAGAAGGAATTTGAGTTGGAGAGGAGGTGTAAAATTGATGTTCAAGTGATTTGATATGGGCAAGAGCAACCTTACGCTTTTGGAGAAACTTTTTCTTTTTTTTGGATACAAAATCAATAATAAATCCGCGGGCTGTGGCCTTGTAAGAGTCCCAAAGAACATGAGGAGAGATGTCAGGATCAGAGTTAAGGTGGAAGAATTCAGACGTGAAAGAGCGAAAAGAGGAGGAAAAAAGAGGGCCTGTAAGTAGGGAAGAGTTAAAACGCCAACGAGAAGATTTAGGAGGTGGAGGAGAGAGATCAAAATCAGTGATAATAGGGGAATGGTCAGAAATGACAATAGGTTCAATAGAGGAGGATATAAGATTTTGAGATAATGAAGAAGAAAGAAAAATATAATCTAAGCGGGATAAAGAGGCATGTGGTGGGGAGAAAAAGGAAAAATCTATAGTGTCTGGGTGTGTGAGCCTTCATGAGTCTATAAGGTGAACCTGTGTGATAGTATCGAGAAACTGTTTATGGGGTTTGTGGGGGGTGAATCGTACAGAGGATTTGCGGTCTAAAAAGGGGTCAATGATTTGATTACAATCCCCGCCCAAAAGGAAGGAATCATCTTTATGTTGGATACATTTTGCAGTAATTACGGGCCAAAAAGAAGAATCAAAACCTGTAGGACCATAGACATTAAACAAAGTAAGTGGGATATTATTAATAAGCAATTTAACTAGAATCCAACGCCTCTCATCATCTTTGTCTTCAAGGAGCACTTTACATTTGTGACGTTTGTGGATTAAAATAGCAACACCATTCTTTTTATGAGAGGCCGGAGAAAACAAAACATTGCCAACCCACAATCTTTTAAGTTTCAAGGATTCAGCATCTGAAAGATGGGTTTCTTGAATGAGAACAATATCGGGATTATAAGAGGAAAGGTGGGAGAGTACCTTCTGCCGTTTAATAGGATGGTTAAATCCTTTCACATTCCATGAAATAACTTAATAAACTGTTCAAAATTGAAAGGTGCAAGAACATACTGCACAAGCAATAAAGCAAACAGTAGCACAGTAAAAAATAAGGTAACCAGTAGAATAGTAGAAGGAAGAGTAAAGAAAAATAGGAGAGAAGGGGGAAGAAGGAAAAGGAATAGGAAAAGAGGAAGGGGAAATAGTGGAGAAAAAGAAATAGGGACTGAGAAAGGTAGAAAGGAAAGAAGAGAGAGAACGCATAGAAGACAGTACAAATCCATACGGATGACTGTAGGAAACATACCTGAAGGAAAGGGTACACGAAGGGAAGTGGGGAAGTGGTGATGCGGAACAAGACGGGGAAACTAGGATCAGGAACACAGCCGCGCCGAAACCTCACAGGAGTACAAAGGATAATACATGGTGAAGGGGAAACTGAGACACATCTGTATGGGGAAGGAGAGAGAAAAACAATGAGATCAGGAACGCATTACATATAATCTAAGCAATAAGAGAAAGACCTGAGTCAAGCAGGGATGCAATATAATGGAGGCAATCGAAAAACTGGTCAATGCAGTGAAAGAGCAAAACAACAGCAACTAACAGCAAATGCACAAGGAACATAAGAGTATCTATCAGCCACTAGTAGAAGGTGAGGATTCCATTCCATCATTGTTGTGCAGAAGAAGGAAATTACAGAGCTCGCCAGGTTCTTGAAAGGACCAAGACTTATTCTGGTGGGTGACTCTGAAGGTACATGGGTGGAATAAGCCATAACGGGCCCCTAGAGAACGCAGAGATGGTCGTAGAGCCAGGAATTCTTTGCGTCTAGATGCGGTGGCATTAGAAACATCCTGAGATATGTAGATACGTTGACCTTGCCAGGCTAACTGTCTTTTGGTTCTAGCAGCAGAGAGGATGGATAATAGATCTGTGAATTTCAAAAATAGGATAATGACACCACGAGGCTTAGTAGAGGTGGATGTGCGTGCTCCAAGTCTGTGGGCTCTTTGAATGCTGATGGATGTGGACGGTGGCATGTCCAATAACTTCGGAAGGAAGGAGGTAAAAAAGGTGACTGGATCATCCCCCTCAAGAGTTTCCGGCAATCCATAAAGGCGTAGGTTGTTCCTCCTATTACGATTTTCCAAATCCTCTGTGTGTCTTTGCAAAGAGAGGACAGACTTTTCCAGGGACTCAATACGTTGCGTGTTGGAATGGACCTCAGGAAGTTGATGTTCTATGGAGGAAATTCGAGTGTCCATTACTTCCCACTTGTCCTTCAAAAGTTGCATATCTCTGCTCGTATCCTCAATGAATGGACGCAACGCACGGATCTCTTCCAAAATCAAGTCCATAGAAGGCGGAGGAGAAGAGTCAGGTGTAGGAGAGTTCTGCTTCAACCTTTTGATAGAGGATGCGGAGGGTGAAAACTTATTGGATGGTGGATTGCCTGAAGAGGAGCGCTGAGTGGCGGAAGTCGACATTTTGACAGAGTGTGAGGAGGCACCCAAGTTGGAAGAATTCACAGGAATCCTCTCAGAGAGATTAAACACAAACTTGGGTTTGCGCAACCGCACCATAGATGAAATTGAGGCAAGAAGAACACACCTGGCAAAGGAATGTAGAAAAAACTCCGTACAGTGAACAATAGGGACTTTATGCCACCTGAATATCAAGAACACAGCCGCTACTACATCGAAAGTAGTGAAATGGTCATCCAGAATGAGTCACAGAGAGCCTCAAGTGGGGTAGAATACATCAAGTCAGTTGAAGATAGCATTTACTATAACAGCATCAAAGGTGCGGGTACCTCCATTTGGTGTGAGTGACTGGTGCCAAATGATAAGAAACATAAGATGATGTACTTCATAGAAACAGGCGGAATGCCTAGCCAGCTGTATTTGCAAACAAAGAAGGTCGAAGTTCAACTATAAATCCAAGAAAAATATCGAGCAAAAGGCATGAGTCTCTCAGAGAAAGGAACGTGCGCATGCCACAGCAACCAATAACCCATGGATAGTTATATAACACTGACCTCAGGACATGTCGCAGCAATATATCTGTGTGAAGCAGGAGGTCACAGTGTCGTAATTGGCCCGGCCGCATTAGCGATTAGCTGAACCTACACGTTGTCCTCCTTAACTTGGCTATATATGAAAACGCCATTTTGAATGTTGCAGCGGCCATCTTAGATCATGAGCGGCCTCGTGGCCGGCGTGCCCTTTAGTCCGTTGTCCGTTCCACTGACCACTTCTATCTGCCCAGCAACAGGCTATTTTTAGTACTGGTCAAGCCGCACATGCGCAGTTCCCATTGACCCGTAAACCTTCTGGAATGTGCACCAAACTGACCAGCAGAGTTGTGCCCCCTCCAATGAGCTGGCAGTATTCCAAAACATGACCATATATGTCCTTAAGATGTGTCTTAACTCGTGCCGCCTATCTTTTATTGCCCCAAACTGTATATAAACGGGGTCACACCGGTGTTCGGTGTGATACCTCTTGCATTGCCGAAGGGTGCTGTTTGAGTGTACCACCACCCCATGGGGTCTTAATAAACTTGTTCTTTGACTTTTACAGTTTCCGTGCCAACAGTTCTTGAGTGTAAGTGGGTTATCTCTGGAGCGTGTAGGCCTTGGGAACCCTGAATTACTTCAATTGGCGACCACGAAGGGACTCATCGGCGACTCAGATGCCCGAAGGAGAGGTCGTGACGAAGGCTTGGAAACTCGCCATGGACGCGCGCTGCCACGAGTGACCCGAGTCTTGGCTGCCACGGTGTTTTTTCCTTTCCTTCCGATCTGACCTTCCAGGTGGCGCCGGTCTCCGACTGAGTTTTCGAGTGTCTGCATCGCTGAGAAAGTGCCGTTTGGCTGATTTGGCTTACAAGACCTTGGCAGTTGGAATCTGGACATTTGGGAATTTGGGTAAGCTTTGTGATCGGTAAGGTAGTCTTCGGAAGCTTACTGAGGTCCTATGATTTGTGTTCGGTAAGGTAGTCTTCGGATGCTTACTGAAATTCTGTGATTTGTGATCGGTAAGGCAGTCCTCGGACGCTTGCCGAAGTCCTACGATCTACGTCTTTGATTTGAGTTAGCTAACATTGTGAATTTGTGATCTTTGAACTTATATGTGTAGTGCACTTCACATAGGCAGGCATGTAGAGATGTTTCTCTAACTTTGTTTTTTCCCTCTGAGCGGCACACTTGTGTGAAGAACTGTAAGTGCCATTTTGTGTGGTGTCACGTTTTCGTGATACTTTTTGAACATGCCTGTTTTCAGCACACTCCGAGGAATGTGTTGTCTTGGAGAAGGTACCTCAATTAGGTTATCAGAAGCACAGCCGGCTCCCCCAGAGGGGACACCAAATAGGGACATGTATATAAAATTTGGCCTTCCCCCTATTATGTACAGTAAATTATGGCATAAGTACACCAAGGCCGATCCTGAATTGCAATGGCCTCTACACGGGTCGTTTGATTTAAGAAAAATACAATTTGTAGAGCAATGTTTGTTTCAACGCAGGTCTAGACAAAATATGTTTGATTGCGTGCGAATGTGGGAGAAAGCGGCGCGTGAGCGAATGAAGCGTGAAGTTGCCTTGGCGGACAAAGAGCAGCGTAAGGCTGCTCGGGATAAGGCTTTACAGCTTGAGGAAAAGGAGGCTCAGGAGAAGAAAGAAAGGGAGGAACGGGAACGTAAATTGCAAACGACTGGTCAATTTCCTATCCGCCGACCACTTTATCCTGTCCTTAATAATGAAATTGACGATTTTTCTTTGTTAGATCGGTCACCACCTCCATATATTTCGCCGACGGCTCCAGCTGGGGATTCGGAGGATGATGGACAGGATAAGTCGGATCACAAGGGTATATCTGCTCTCAGGTTTACTGCGGCGAGGTCCGCTCATTTGCAGAGTTGGGCTCGTAAAGTAACTAAGAATTGTGTTTCCCAGGAGCAGTTGTTAGAAGAAAAGAAAGCGTGGTCGGATCTTGAATTAATGTATTTTCTGTCTAGTTTGGCGGATGAAGTTGTAGGCGCGTATCGGGAACTTTCAGACACGTTAGAATCTAAATCGTTGTCAGTATATCGTGAGAATTTGGCTAAAGGTGATTTTGATCTTTCAGATGCTGACGACCTATTCAAGCAATTGATCGCGCTACGGGATGAGACAGCCGGATTACGGGAGGAGAGGAAAAAGAGGCAAAAGGAGTCTGGTTCGGGCAATAATGGGCAGGCTAAGGAGTGCTCTCTCCGTGGTTCAGATAAGAGTTCTGCGTTGCATGTTATGCCTATGCGTGAAGCCGCGCCTTTGTATGTTCCACCAAAAGGGGAAGGTACGGATGATGATAAATTGTCGAAGGATGCGAAAGGGTATTTTGTGTATAATTGGGTATATACGCCGTGGAATAGAGCAGATGTCATGGCATTGAAAAATTCTCTACCTGATCTTCAGAAGAATCCGGCGGCATTTTATGAGGGGGTGGAGGGGGCTATATCATCTTGTGTGATGACTCTTGTGGATATAGATTTGTTTTTTGGGCTAATATTACCACCTGATATGTGGAGGCAAATTCGTAAAAATAATGATGAAACGATATTGGGGGGAACATGGAAAGAAATAAATGCTGCAGATTTAGATAGAGAACCAGCCTGTAAGCCTTGCCAGTTAATTCTAGATCTGCCGGCAGCTATCTTGAATAAATTAAAAACACTTGTTCCCTCCAAAAAGATTGATTGGACCATGCTAATGTCGTGCAAGCAAAAACCGGATGAAACGGTTTCAGATTTCTTTACACGCTTCGAGGAAGCATTTCATGATTACAGTGGTCAATCTTTAACAGACGACACGGGCCGGCATTTGTTTGTAGATAAGTATGTAGCTAATCTCCTACCAGAGATTGCAAAACGATTGAAGTCGAGTGAAAGTTCCTGGGCCACGGCGACCCCTGCGTCCTTGTTAACTATGGCTCAGTATTATGAGCGGCAGGAATTGGAGGCTAAAGAAAGTGTAGAGAAAAAGGCGAAAGAATTGAAAACGAAGGTGATGTTGGCGCAGGTTCGGGGAGCACAGGGTAGAGGGAATGATAGAGGTAGACGAGGTGGAGGAAATGCATCGTATGGTCGTACGGACATAGCGTAGGATCAGTGTGCGTATTGTAAGGAGTTTGGGCATTGGGCCGACGATTGTCCGGTACTTCGTGAACAGCGTAGTCAGTGTGGGCGAGGAAGTGGAAGGTCAAGAGGAGGTTATACTGGAGCGAGAGGTGGTGGAGGTGATCGTAGGCAGGTTGAGGAGAGGGGCCGTGGCCAGGACGAACGAAATACGTTTGATAGACGGAATCAATATCAGATTTCGGAGGGAGAGACTGTGGAACATCAGGATTATGTGCATGCATAGGACTGCGTAGGATGGGGTAAGGAATCAGTTGAAGTGCCGGTAGATCAGCAGGGTCCATATGTAACAGCGGGCATTCTGGGTTCTACTGATCAGTTTCTAGTCGACACAGGAGCTACTCGTAGCGCTTTGTCGAAAAATTTGGTTCCGAGGGCTCCCCTGTCTGGCGAAATGATTACGTGTGTAGGGTTTGATGGCACACCCTCCCCCAGCCCATTGTCCAAGCCCCTTGCTCTATGCATAGACAAATACTTTAGTTTCGGCCAATTTTTGTTATCACCCCATACCCCAGACAATATCCTGGGCATTGATTTGCTTAAATATTTTCGAGCGACAATACGTTGCGCTCCAGAGGGAGTGCGGGTTATCCTGAATGACAATTACCCTGACCCTGACAGATTTTATGCTATTTTAGACATTCCAGCGTTGGCCTCTCTACCGCATACGTTGTGGGCGACCTCAGATACGGATGTGGGAGAGATGCGTATTCCACCAATACACATTACTGTTAAGGAGGGGGCCCCTCTACCACGAGTGTCACAGTATAAGATTTCGAGAGAAGGTGAAATTGCATTGACACATATTGTTCAGGATTTGATTTCTGCAGGGGTTGTGGAGGAGGTCCCTTATAATGTTTGTAACAGTCCTATTCTTCCGATTCTTAAGAGAGACACTGACGGCAAAATCTATCGATTTATTATTGATTTGCGAGAGATCAACAAAATTGTCATTCCCCAATACCCGGTGGTGTCGGATATTACGACCTTGCTTACCTTGGTTCCACCGACAGCCACCACCTTTAGTGTTATTGACTTAAAGAATGCGTTCTTTTCCATCCCTGTTCATCCTGATAGCAGATATCTGTTCGGTTTTACGCTCAATAATAAATCGTATAGATTTTGTCGTGTTCCCCAAGGATATACTGAAAGTCCTAGCATCTACAGCCAGGCTTTGAAAAGGCAGCTAGATTCTTTTAAATTGCAGTCTGGCGTTGCGCTCATCCAGTACGTGGATGACCTTCTGCTTGCCGCTGACTCCTATGCACAATGTGAACAGAGCACACTTGCGTTGCTTTCCTTTTTGGCACAAAACAATCATAAGGTTTCCAAGAAAAAGCTTCAATACTGTAGACCCCAGGTGACCTATCTCGGTCATCTGTTGTCTAAGGAGGGGCGTGCATTAACATCTGATCGAATTCAAGCAATTTTAGATACACCAGTCCCTCGCACGCAGAGAGATGTACGTGCCTTTATAGGGTTGACGTCCTTTTGTAGGCAATGGATCATGGGCTTTTCACATATCATAAAACCTTTGCTAGCATTACTGTCCAAAGCTACACCAATGCCCCTTGAGTGGACAGATGAATGTCAGAAGGCTTTTGAACAGTTGAGGCAGGCCCTTTGTTCCGCACCCGTGTTGGGCACACCAGATTATACGAAACTTTTCACATTGTACGTGCACGAGAATGATGGGTGCGCGTTGTCAGTATTAGTGCAATTACATGGGGATAAGCAGAGACCATGTGCATACTTCTCTGAAATTCTGGATCCTGTAGCACGAGGGTTGCCTGGGTGTTTTCGAGCGGTAGCAGCAACAGCGGTGGCCATACGACAGAGTGAGGGAATAGTGTTATCGCACAAATTGTTGGTGTTAGTTCCTCACGCAGTAGATGCCCTGTTAAACCAAACAAAGACCCAATATCTCACGAGTGCACGGCTAACAGGGTATGAGCTGACACTCTTGGCGCCACATATTACACTGAAAAGATGTGCTACTTTGAACCCTGCCACTTTATTGCCCTATCCGGCCGAGGTGGGTCAGGAAGAAAAACATCACGATTGTGTTTTCCTGACCGAGGAACAGACAAAGGGTCGTGTTGACTTACAGGATGTGCCACTTCCAGATGTGGATGGGGAACTGTGGGTCGATGGGTCGTGTTTAAGGCTACCAGATGGCACGACTTCCGCAGCCTATGCGATCACGACACTTAAGACAGTGGTTGAAACAGCTAGGATACCACAAAAGTCGGCTCAGGCAGCAGAGCTGATAGCCTTAACAAGAGCCTGCGAACTGAGCGCTGGTTTATGTGTGAACATATACACGGACAGCCGGTACGCCTTTGGAGTGGCACATGACTTTGGGCTACTTTGGAGAGAACGTGGGTTTTTGACATCTCACGGAGAGCACATTATGCACGGAGAACTAGTGCGTGATCTCCTAAATGCGCTGTTAGGCCCAAAGAAAGTAGCGATAGTAAAATGCAGTGCCCACAAAAAGATTACGGATAAAGTGGGTCAAGGAAATGCCTTTGCAGACAGCATAGCTAGGCAAACGGCTATGTCCCGAACTACCTCCCCCATGTATGTGGTACAATCGCAGGCTGAGCGATGGAATGATGCTAGAGCAGAAATATTGGATATTCAAAAATCAGCTACTGAATCTGAACTTGCGGCTTGGGCAGTAGATGGGGTACTAGATGATGAGGGTTGTTGGAGAAGCAAAGACATGGAGAAGTGGAAATTGCCTGCGGCTTACTTACAGGCGATGGTCCAGATGACACATGGACTGGCTCATGTCGGAGCTCTTGCAATCACTCGGTTTTTAACACGAGTTTGGGAACATCCCGAGATTGTTAATACTGCAAAGAGAGTAGTGCAGACCTGCCTGGTATGTTTGCAACACAATCCTGGAAAGGGGACCCATACTCCGAAAGGAGGGTTCGTTCCACCTTCTGCACCATTTGAGGTGCTTCAAATGGATTACATCCAACTCGAGCGCTGCAATAACCTGAAGTACGTCCTAGTGGTGGTATGTGCTTTTAGCAAATGGGTTGAGGCCTACCCCACGAAAGACAACACGGCTTTGACAACAGCTAAGGTGTTGCTTAAGGAATTCTTTCCTCGCTTTGGAGTTTGTAAATTCCTGTGGAGCGATAATGGGCCTCATTTTGTTGGAAATATTGTGGAATATGTACTGAAGGGGTTAGGGATTCAGCAGAAGTTCCATGCTGTATTCCACCCACAGTCAGCAGGTTTGGTCGAGCGGTATAATGCTACGTTAAAGCTTAAGCTGGCCAAAATTGTGGCGTCTACATCGTTGAAGTGGCCGGATGCTTTGCCGCTAGCACTGCTCTCTCTTAGATCAGTACCCCACTCACGAACTGGCCTTACGCCTTATGAGGTGGTGTTTGGCCGCCCGATGAATATTTGGGGGGTGCCCAAGCCGCGATTAATACATGATGTGCCTTGTGTTATGATGAATGATTATTTGGCAAGATTAACAAATGATTTGCTCTCCATTCATCAACAGGTTCGAGAAGCGCTCCCTGACAACTCTACTGGAGAGGGCCATGATCTCCGTCCTGGTGATCATGTAATGATACGCTCGTTTGAGAGAGCAAGCAGTCTGGAGCCCAGGTGGAAGGGCCCTGAGCAGGTCCTTCTTGCGACCCGCACCGCAGTACGAGTGACGAACAGGAAGCGGTGGGTGCATTCGACACATTGTCGCCGTGTCTCTCCGGATCTGGTGACTCCTGCTGTGCTGACTGATTACAAGGAAATCTTGGAGAAAGAAAAGAGCCCAGCTGTGACGTCGACCGAAGTTGAGGGAGCCTTCCCGGACCAATCTGCTGCCGGACGAGAGCGCTACAACTTGCGCCCACGATAAGAAGAGTTTTTTTTCAGCCTTTTATGACTGGTTGGTTACCGCTCCAGGTTTGTGAAACGGAAACCGGGAATTCCAAGGGGGGGGATCAGTTCTGCCAGAGTAGCGACACCCGTCTTGGCCCGGAGAAGAAAACAACGGCTACCTCGGAGTTCAGCACCGTATTTTTCTTTTTTTTAGGTATACATGTATGTGTATCTGAGACATTGTGAACAATTTGTGTTATTCGAGACTTTGTATGAACATTCCTGAACTATGGCATCAACGGCATCTCGTGATAAGAAAATATTGGGTGCCTTTCTCTTTGTTCTGACTATTGTGGTGATAGCTATTATAGCCTGGGTAGTCGAACTTGTGGTGCCTGCACGTGAACATTTGCTGCCGACTACCCCGGCTCCGTCTGAACATTTTCACTTTACATTGCCCTTTCATGAAGAACGACACCGACAAACGTATTTGAATAACAGTTTCATTCAGATTCTTCACCACACACATAACATGACCAATACTTCAAATTGCTGGGTGTGTGGGATGTTGCCAGGGCACCAGAAGAGAGGGGGCACCCCACTTATTCCACTCCCGTTTTCGCATAATGGGTCATGCAACGCTTGGTACACCCTCCTCTTTACTTTGAGATGGCCAACCAAAGGGGGGGTGCTTTTCCGCTTGAATAAAGTATGTTCCCATGACAAGGATGGGTTTCCCCGGGCTGAGGGCACTCGATTTGAATGGGAAGAGTATAGGCCTGATAATGTGTCTGCCCCACGTGTATACAGCAATCAGCGGAACATTAATGTATCTAGTGCCCATGTTATAAATGTCATTGCTACAAAAGCCGATTTATGTATCAGGAATAAGGGCTCAATTGCAGTGGGGAAAAGCGAGTGTAATACTATTTTCACGTTTGATAGTCCGAATGGCATTTCATTTGTTGCATCACGAAATACATATTTTATTTGTGGAACGAAGGGCTACCATCAGCTTCCATTGGGGTGGTTGGGCACGTGCTACGTATCGTTTGTGTTACCTCCTGTATTCATTGCCCCTCCAATGTATCACAATGATTATACGTTGTACCATGACTTCGTCTTGAATAGGGTTAAGCGAACTGTTGTCCTGGAGGACGTTGACCAAACAGACACTGCATTGCAACAGTATGTGGACTTTAATTTGGGACTATTCTCCTTTGTGGGGGCTGCATTGAACAGCCGGAAAATCAGACGACTGACACGTGTCGTTGAGGCTGTAGCGAATGACACTGCCGTTGCCCTGGGGAATATTACTGAAGAACTACAGATTTCCAGGATTGTTACGCTCCAAAATAGGATGGTGTTGGATGTTGTCTTGGCTGATCGTGGGGGAGCATGTAGAATTATCGGAAGCAGCTGTTGCGTATATATTCCGGACAATTCTCCATCTGTGTATGATGCCATCTCCAAGCTTCATAAAATTGCAGCTGAGATTCACCCGGACAATGGAACTTGGACACTTTCGGGATGGTTCTGGTCCATGCTCGCAACTTGGGGCTGGAAACTGTTGACGATTCTCTGTATACTTGTAGGAGCCATGTTTTTCATATGCCTATGTATTCAATGTGGCCCAGCTTTATGTTCAATGTGTTTATCAGCTTGCATACCATCAAGACGAGCTCTTGCCCATGACAAAATGATGCTTCACCAAGAGGTAACACAAATAATGTTAATAGACATCGAGGACGAACATCCTGATTATGTTCACTATGAGGTAGATTCAGCTAAACGCTAAAAGGGTCGTCTGTCGTAATTGGCCCGGCCGCATTAGCGATTAGCTGAACCTACACGTTGTCCTCCTTAACTTGGCTATATATGAAAACGCCATTTTGAATGTTGCAGCGGCCATCTTAGATCATGAGCGGCCTCGTGGCCGGCGTGCCCTTTAGTCCGTTGTCCGTTCCGCTGACCACTTCTATCTGCCCAGCAACAGGCTATTTTTAGTACTGGTCAAGCCGCACATGCGCAGTTCCCATTGACCCGTAAACCTTCTGGAATGTGCACCAAACTGACCAGCAGAGTTGTGCCCCCTCCAATGAGCTGGCAGTATTCCAAAACATGACCATATATGTCCTTAAGATGTGTCTTAACTCGTGCCGCCTATCTTTTATTGCCCCAAACTGTATATAAACGGGGTCACACCGGTGTTCGGTGTGATACCTCTTGCATTGCCGAAGGGTGCTGTTTGAGTGTACCACCACCCCATGGGGTCTTAATAAACTTGTTCTTTGACTTTTACAGTTTCCGTGCCAACAGTTCTTGAGTGTAAGTGGGTTATCTCTGGAGCGTGTAGGCCTTGGGAACCCTGAATTACTTCAATAGATACATTAGTAAAGAAGGCGTGTGACAGGGCGGAGATAAGTCGCCAAAATGAGGAACCGCAACTTTCAAATCAGTCACGGCAAACCTAAAATGGCGGCTGCAACATCTCAAGGTGAAAAACGCGCCTGAACACAGCGAGGGTGGCGAGAGCCATGAAAGAACCCCCAACGCTCACCTCCAAGAACTGTCGGTGCAATGCAGGCACCGAAATGAGGAAAGTCTTCTCAGAAAGCGGACGAGCAGAAGTTCGTCAGAGGAGCCGCTGACGCTGAGGCATTGCACAAAATGGCGGATCTTGGCATCTCATCCCCGGTCTCCGACTTCAAAACCTCAGGGAAGGTCCGAAAAAGGCACCAAAAGGCAGAAACTGCTCACGCCATGTTCCGGTTGAGAAGTCCGGTGAGTTGCGACAGAAGTAGCCCCCTTCACCGCCGGGAAGCCAGAAGGAGGTGATACGGCACGGAGGAGCTCTTCACCTAGCCGTCCATCTTGCGCGGCATCCAAGCCACGCCCCTATGCCAAAACTATTAATATCATTTTGCAACCCTTTATTTGACGGCATGATTTCTCTTGAGTCAGATCAAAAAGGAAAAATAAAAAATGTTCTTCTTTATACTACTGTGGAAATTTGCTGCAAAGCAATTTGTTTATGTTAACTTTAGGATTGGGAACCTACAACTTTGACTGTCAGCTAAAAGGAGAGTCTACTCTTCAGCTGGATACGCATGGGAACCTAATATCTTTGTCTGGTTAACTAAGATGCAAAACATTAATTTTCAAACATTTGGACGGATGCCGCTTCAGTTCAGTCATCAAAACATTCCTTTCATCCTTAACTGTAATAGCATTGTTCAAGTGGGCTTTTCAAACACATTTCAATGACTTTCAGTTTCATGAACTCCTAGACCAGGATTAGATAACAAAGTAGGTCCACTCAGGAGTGGAATACCTGCAGTATGGCCCTCTTTGTCTCTTAGTTCTTCTTACATCTGATTGTTCACTGTCACTAGCACTCTTTTCAGTTGACTCTAGTTCTTTCATGATCATCTTTGGAATTTATACTTCTTTCACAACTTTCTTCAGTCTTTCACTAGTTTTCGGGCACTTCTCTCCGTGCTGCACTCTACCATTTAAAGTGCTTGGACTTGGAGGTGCTAGAGGGCGTATGAACAGATGGCTGGGCCTTAGTGCAACTCTGCCGGCGATCCATAATCTGCCCAGAATCCTGCTTTACGACAGCTACATCCAACGTGGCACTGTGCCAGTTATATGCCTAGGACAAGATTGATGCGGCTTGCGGCCCTGTACATGAAGCAGTGAGCCGATACTGATAGTATGCGGAGTAGTCGCGAAAACAACATGGCGGCCGCCTGTTCGCAGTTGAGATCTGTGCTCAATCCTACATGCCGCTGAGGACTCTGTGTGGTCGGACGGGGCCGCTCGATTACTGGAGCTGCTACCTGTCTGAAGATTGAAGGCGGAGACGCCGGAGGACCAGTGGTTGCCCGTTTGCCCGCACGCAGTTACCTACTGCTGTGAGGCCTACTGGGATGTGCTGCGCTGCTTGACCATAGTGATGCTGGGCCTGCTGTGGCATTGCTGAATTGACATGCTTGGGCTGCAGTGAGCTGTATTGTTGCAGCTGAGGCTGGCAGGTTCTGTCCGTACCAGATTCACAGTGAATTCTTCTCCGGATGTGAGGGCTGTGATACGGAGCCCAAGTGCTGATGTACATTTACCTTGATGCTGTGGCCTGGGACGACAGGCCTCCCCAGGCGGCTTTACCCACCTCATTGGCCTAGCGCTGTAGCCGCTCTGTATTCCTACAGCCATCTGGTTGCATGACTTGTGGCGTTGCGGCTCTGCAGGACTGATTGTCCCGACTGCATGGTGGCCCCCTGGATGGAATCTGGTTTCTGACTGGTGTGCAGGGAGTACAGGGGTGCGCTGCATGCCAGTCATCTGGACATCTGGACATCTGGACATCTGGACATCTGGACATCTTGACTGCTGCTGCTGCAGGGAAGGCTGAACAAGTGTGTCCGGGGTTGTAGTGGAGCCCATATCTGGAAATGGCATATATCAGCTGGCTGCCCCGGAGTTGTTGAGTCCTGAGGCTGTGCCATTTATCGTAGCGGCCAGTAGCTGTGGATGCCTGTGACGATATAGCGACACATCTGTGGTCCTGAGCAGTGGTGCCTTTTGTCTCAGTATCCTAAATGCACCAGAGCAAATAAGCGGCTCGTTCCACTGTAAGGTATCTTACACCTGACTAGGTGGCTATGAGTGGCGACTTCTATTGCTACAAGTGAGCTGGTCACAATGGGCAAAGCCGATAAGTCACAATCCTGCCTCACGTTTGAAATGCGCCAGCCTGGCAGGTCGCAGCCTAAACAAACTTTGGACCCTGAGGCGGAAGCTCCACCAGACACTGCCCCACTCTGTAGACGAAGCTCCTGGCGATGCAGGATAGCCTCTAGTTGATTGATGTAAAGAGTGACATGATAAACTTACGTATGGATCATATGTCTGCAAAGCTCGACAAGCAAGGCATGAGGCTGGACGAAGTTGAGAAGCGTGTATCTATGGCTGCAGATGACCTGCACACTGTCTTCAATAAAACCTTGAATATGGGGAAAGTGCTGGCAGTTATCCAGGCAAAGAATGAGGACTTAGAGGCGAGATCCAGGAGAAACATACTTGGAAGTTGGAGATCTATGTGAAGGGGATGCTCAAAGATATGTTTGGTGTGGACAATCTGTGGCATATGCTTATCGTCGAGCACGACCACTGTTCTCTGGTGGCTTGTCCATTCCCTGGAGCCATGCCGCTACCTACTATTGTGCGACTGCTAAACTATAGATATCGGGACACGATCCTCAGATTAGCCCGATAAAAAGGTACCATCAACTATCAGGGCAATGTGTTGGCTTTCTTTCCGAATTTTACCACGGCTGTCCAGGCGGGGAGAAGGGATTTTGTATCATTCAAAAAGTTGCTGTTGGCGGAGGACATCCCATATGCTATGCTCTACCCTGCACACCTGAGGATTGGCCCGGAGGTTGCCTCCAAGATCTTTAACAACCCGAGGGCCTCCATGGAACATGCTAAAACATTGAAAAAGCCTCGCCGTGAAACCACTAGTGATCCAGATGAAGGGGAACAGTGAGTCCCTGTCAGTGCCTGCAAACTGTGAAGGTATGGTTGTGGCCTGAATGTCGCCATCTGACATTCGCTGAAGGTGGTCAACACCATGCAAAATATCCTTTCCCGAGGTGATTTCATATTGATTACACGATTTGTTGTTCATGTGAGTACTGCAAAAAGGTTGAGATGACCGTGGTTTCATAGGCACTGAACACTGACTGGGCTGTCACGTTGTCACTATGGACAAGTTCGGCCATCTCCCCTACCATTCGGAGGCTGTATGCACTCTAGTGAAACCTAATAGGTGTACCCCAACTATTTCTCTGAGTTTTGTTCTTGTGGGGGGGGGGGTTATTTTTTATTTCAGTGGGATGTCTTTAGCAAGTTTGGCTTGCTGAATTGTGTGGGAGGATTGGGGGAAGGGGTGATTTGGCAATTGTGTAGATGCAGTTTATTGGGTAACACAATGGTCCTATCTAGGAAGTAAACAATGTGGGATCTTGCAAATTATGATGGTTCAACACACGTCAGGGTGGTACTGTTAAGTTAATAACGTGGAATGTACGCAGGCTTAACAGCGCCACAAACATCCATAATGTGCTAGCGTTTCTAGATAGGCAAGATGTGCAGGTGTCATTTCTTCAGAAGACACATCTCACTAAACATACAGAACAAAATGTGGGGAGTCATTGGGCTGTGGTGCCTGTGGCAGTATCGTATTCCTCCTATTCTAGAGGAGTATTGCTTCTGGTCAATAAATTTATCCTGTTCACCTTACTTAAGTCTGAGGCTGATGAGCAGGGAAGGGTGCTTCTGGTTCTGGGCAAACTGGGAGGCACGGTTGTTCTATTTGTTAATATCTATGGGCCTAACATTGATGATCCGGCATTTTTAATGACGTCTGGGGGCAAATCTCCTACTTTCCTCCCTCTGTAGAAATATGGGGCAGTGACCTAAATGTATGTTTGGAACCTCGGATCGACCACTCTGTGGATGCGGTGGGGTGGGGGAAACAGGCTGCTCAAGTGCTGGTTGAGCTGATGGAGACTGAGGGACTTATGGATGTATGGAGGTCCCGAAATCCGCTGGGAGGGAAGGTACAGTTGTGTCCACAGTGCATGGTCCCTGGTCCAGGTTGGAATACTAATTGGTTTTCAAGGAGGTGTGCCCCTGGACTGTCCCTATCAAACAACTGGCCAAAACGTTCTCTGATCATTCTCCTGTGCTTCTAGAGCTGAGTATCCCTGAATGTGTTAGCCTGCTATTTCTGTGGCAGCTACAGCAGCCTTCCCTACTAGACCTGGTGTTCTGGGCCACGATTGGCGCTGCTATCTCCAACGCTTTCACAGAGAATGAAGGCTCGTTGACAGTGGGGGCACCCTTGGGAGGTCTTTAAAGTCACCATTAGACGGGAATGTATTGGGGCACAGGCTGCTGTATTGAATGACCTCCGGAATAGGATAAGTGGTCTAGCTGATAAGATTAATGTGCTAGAGCGTGAATATGAACAATCTCCCTCGCCCGCAATTCTGGCCCAAATCAGGGAATTGATAACTGAACATAATCAGGTAACGGATCAGGAGGTACTACACAGGTCTAGGAGGTGTAACATGCACTCTTATGGAGAGGGTAGTAGACCCAGTTGGTCATTGGCACATAAACTAGTCTCTTCCAAAGGGACAAGTGCATATCGTTGAGATGGTGGATGAGGACTCTTTTTCCCGTCATTCAACCCCGGAGATTAGCAAGGTGTTTATTGAATTTTTCACCAATTTATATGAGATCAGGTCTTCGGCTAACGAGGACAAGGTCTCCAGTTACTTGGATGATATCGCTCCAGGGTGGCACTCTCATGGCCAGTGTGAATATTTGACTCAGCCCTTCGATGTGGAGGATGTCAAAGAAGCTATTAAGGCCATGCCGACCTGTAAGTTGTCGGGTCTAGATGGGCTGCCCAGTGAATTTTACAAGGCGTATATTGAGGTCCTGGGTCCAAGATTGATGGCAGTCTTTGCTGAGGCCTTCGGGACTGGTACACTACCCCGCAGCCTTAGGGAAGCACTGATTGCCACACTTTTAAAACAGACAACTCTGCAAATAAGTGTGAGTTGTATAGGCCCCTGTCCTTAATAAATATTAACACTCAAAGTTTGGCAAAAATCATTACTAATAGACTATAACCCCTGATCCCTGACCAGCCGGGATTTGGCCCCTAGCGATTGACCGTACATAACCTATGTACTATTTTTGCTGTGATACACCACTTGGACCCTGAGCTCCCTGCTGTGGCAGTGCTTTTGGATGTAGCGAAAGCCTTTGGTTCGTTACAATGTGGGTACATGTTCGTCGTCTTGCAGAGAATGGGAATACTGCCGTTCTTCTTGAAGATGGTACGACTCTTGTATGCAGGCCTGGTCGCCAGGTTGCGCGGTAATGGATGGGTATCTGGTACATTCTCAATATGCAGGAGCAACAGGCAGGGCTGCTCCCTCTCCCCTACGCTCTTTCCATTGGCGCTCGAGCCGTTGGCATGTAAGATCCGACAAAAGCATCCTGATGCCGCTCTAGGTTTCCGGCAGCGTCCGCTGGCTATCTCGCTTTATGCGAACGATATGATGTTATACGTTCGTGAGCTGGCTTCGCAAATGGCATCCCTACTACGCAAATACATCGGTTTGAGACACATTTGGGGTTGGGTATGCATTGGGGAAAGTCTACAGTCTTCCCATTGATGGCCTGCAACCCAGAGCCACAGTCATGGAGTACCCGCTCTCCTGGTTAGCGGACCCTGTAAAGTACTTGGGGATCTGGGTGCACAGGGATCCTGACATGGTGCTCAGTATGAACTATGGGTGTGTCATTCCCAAACTTACAGAACAGGTCTCCCGTTGGACTCGCCTACCACTGTCATTGGCAGATAGAATTGATGTAGTGAAGATGACTATTCTTCCCAAACTACTTATTTATTTGTGAATATTCCAATAATGCTAAATGTAGCACTTTTTAAAATGTTGCAGTTCTGCCTGCTGGCTTTGGTGTGGGCTGGCAAGCAGCCTAGATGCAGCTGGAGCAGTTTGGTGCTGCCGTTTAGGCATGGGGGTATGAAGAACCTGATTCCTATTCATAGGACACCCCCGCGCCGCACGTCCACCAGCTGTCGCGTGTGCCCCCGCCTGCCGCTGCTCTCAGCCTCGCTGAGCCTCCCCGCCTTCGGGCCACGCCCCCCGCCGCTGCATCTCTGCCTGTGGTGCTTCGTTTTGTATGCATTGTATTTTGTGTTTATTCCTTGTCTTCCTGTGATAGTGCTGCTTCGTTTTCGTATTACACTCTATTTTGTTTTATTCCTTGTCTCCTGTGATAGTTTTGCTGTTGTCCCCCGCCCCGCTCCCCGCCTCCCGCTTCCCGCCGCCGGAAGTGTGGACACGCCCCCTTCTTTCCCCGCTCCCGCCTCCCAGCTGATCCGCCCTCCCTGCACTTGGCCATAAATGGCGACCATGCGGCACAGGTGAGTGTGACCTATTCATAGGACACCCCCGAGCCGCACGGCCACCAGCTGTCGCGTGTGCCCCCGCCTGCCGCTGCTCTCAGCCTCGCTGAGCCTCCCCGCCTTCGGGCCACGCCCCCCGCCGCCGCATCTCTGGCTTGTGTGCTTCGTTTTGTATTGCACTATATTTTGTTTTTATTCCTTGTCTTCCTGTGATAGTACTGTTTCGTTTTTGTATTACACTGTATTTTGTTTTATTCCTTGTCTCCTGTGATAGTTTTGCTGTTGTCCCCCGCCCCGCTCCCCGCCTCCCGCCACCGGAAGTGTGGACACGCCCCCTTCCTCCCCACTCCCGCCTCCCAGCTGATCTGCCCTCCCTGCACTTCGCCATAAATGGCGACCGTGCGAACGCGCAGCGGGCGCGCCGATTGTGCGCCGAAGGCGCGCCAAAGGTAAGCCCGTCTGCGCCCGTCTGCGCCTGGACCGCGCCCAGTGCCAGGACCCCTGGCTCCCGCAGACACCAGCCCACCCGCCGGACCTACGACGCCACCGAACTCTACGCACTCAACGCCGGTCAAATCCCGGGCTGCTACCGAGCCACACCGAGACGCACCCACGGACCCTTTTGCTGCCACTCCTGCAAGTTCACTTGCATCTGGACCTGCACTATTCCAGCACCGACCAAGACCAAGACGAGCAACAGCAGCAGCCACCTGAAGTGCATCCTGCTCAACACCCGCTCCGTCCACAGACACGCCGTCGAGCTCTGGAACATGCTCAACACAACTTCACCAGACGTCGCCTTCCTCACGGAAACCTGGATGAACGCATCTTCAGCGCCCGACATCGCCATCGCCATCCCAGACGGCTACAAGATCATCCGACGGGACCGCATCAACCAGACCGGATGAGGCATCGCCAACATCCACAAGAACACCATCCGCATCACGACCAACACCGACGACACCCTCGCACCCGCCGAACACCTGCACTTCCAGGTCCACATCAACCCCAAGACCACCCTCAGAGGCACCCTAATCTACAGACCCCTGGGACCACGCACACAATTCAGCGAAGACATCGCCGACTTCATCAGCCCTCACGCCCTCCCCTCCGCTGACTACATCCTCCTCGGGGACCTCAACTTCCACCTGGAGAACAACAACGACCGCAACACCACCACCCTGCTGGACAACCTCGCAAACCTCGGACTCAAGCAGCTGGTGACCACCCCCACCCACTACTCCGGACACACACTCGACCCCGTCTTCTCATCCAGAAAGGACATCACCTTCAGCCATGCCACTGGACTCCACTGGACGGACCACAGCTGCATCCACTTCAGCTTCAGAAGGACCACGATCCACCACCACCAGCAACAGGTTGCACGCAGAAGCTGGAACAAGATCACAGCCGACCAGCTCCCGACTTCCCTGAGCAAGAACCCACCCACCAGCGCAACGAACCCCAGCCAAGGGGCCACCAACCTCACGAAGTGGATCAGCGACTGCGCAGATGACCTCGCCCCCCTAAACCCCCCGCCTAGCAGACCCAGCAGCAAGAAAGCCCCATAGTTCACCGACGAACTTAAAAGCTCCAAGAAGAACTGCCGAGCCCTCGAGAGAACCTGGCGCAGAGACCCTACACCGGACAACATGACTGCCCTCAAGCTCGCCACCCGAAAACACCACCAACTTATCCATGCCACCAAGAAAACTGCATTCAAGGAACGACTGGACAACAACGCACACAACAGCAAGGAACTCTTCAACATCGTTAAAGAGCTCTCCAACCCCAACGCCGGAAACAACGACATCACCCCTTCGCAAGACCTCTGCAACTCCCTCGCCTCCTACTTCCACAACAAGATCGCGGACATACACAATAGCTTCAGCACTCAACCGACGCACGCCACGACCGAACCACCGCCCCCCACCACCACCCTCCGCGCCTGGACCCCGATCAGCACCGAAGACACCGTCCGCACGATGAACTCCATCCACTCCGGATCTCCGACCGACCCCTGTCCTCACCACGTCTTCAACAAGGCTGACACTGTCATCGCACCCCACCTGCGGGACATCATCAACACCTCCTTCGACACCGATACCTTCCTGGAGAGCTGGAAGCACGCCAAACTCAGCGCTCTACTAAAGAAGCCATCAGCCGACCCCACCGACCTCAAGAACTACCGCCCCATCTCGCTGCTCCCGTTCCCTGCAAAAGTCATCGAGAAGACCGCCAACAAGCAGCTGGCCGCCTTCCTCGAGACGAACGGATCCCTCGACCTCTCGCAGTCTGGCTTCCGGGCCAACCACAGCACCGAGACCGCCCTGATCGCAGCCACCGATGACATCCGAGCCCTGCTCGACAACGGAGAAACAGCAGCCCTCATCCTCCTAGACCTCTCCGCGGCCTTCGACACTGTCTACCACCGTACACTAGTGCAGCGACTCAGCAACGTCGGAATCCAGGAGAAGGCACTGGAGTGGATCATCTCCTTCCTCGCCGGAAGGACACAGAGAGTCCGCCTCCCCCTGTTCAGATCTGAAGCCACCGAAGTCATCTGCGGCGTTCCTCAAGGCTCCTCGCTCAGTCCAACCCTCTTCAACGTCTACATGAGCCCCCTTGCGACCATCGCACGCCAACACAACCTCAACATTATCTCCTATGCCGACGACACCCAGCTGATCCTCTCCCTCACCAACGACCCCGCCACCGCCAGAGCCAACCTTCACGAAGGGATGAAAGAGGTAGCCGAATGGATGAAGAACAGCCGCCTGAAACTGAACTCGGACAAGACGGAAGTCCTCATCCTGGGATCCTCACCCTCCGCCTGGGACGACTCCTGGTGGCCCCCCGCCCTAGGCAGTGCACCCAAACCAACAGACCACGCACGCAACCTGGCTTCGTCCTGGACTCCTCCCTCTCCATGACCAGACAAGTCAACGCCGTCTCCTCGTCGTGCTTCAACATCCTGCGCATGCTACGTAAGATCTTCTGGTGGATCCCCACCGAGACCAGGAAGACGGTCACCCAGGCCCTCGTCACCAGCCGTCTGGACTACGGCAACTCCCTCTACGCCGGAACCACGGCCAAACTCCAGAAGAGACTCCAGCGGATCCAGAACACCTCAGCACGACTCATCCTGGACATCCCCCGTCGCAGCCACATCTCTGGACACCTGAGAGACCTGCACTGGCTCCCGGTCAACAAGTGAATCACCTTCCGTCTCCTCACCCACGCACACAAAGCCCTACACAACCAAGGCCCAGGATACCTCAACAGCCGCCTCAACTTCTACGCTCCCAAACGCCAGCTTCGATCGACCGGCCACG
Organism: Lissotriton vulgaris; assembly: GCF_964263255.1. Classification (NCBI taxonomy): domain Eukaryota; kingdom Metazoa; phylum Chordata; class Amphibia; order Caudata; family Salamandridae; genus Lissotriton; species Lissotriton vulgaris. Next base: position 797,084,121 of record NC_141699.1, read on the forward strand.
CCCTCGCCGCCGTCCCCCGCATCCGAAGAGCCACCACAGGGGGACGGTCCTTCTCCTAACTCGCCGCCAAGACATGGAACTCCCTCCCGACCCACCTCCGCCTGACCCAGGACCACCTCGCCTTCATGAAGCAACTCAAGACCTGGCTGTTCGAGCAGTAGCGGACCCCCCTCCCCTAGCGCCTTGAGACCCTCTGGGTGAGTAGTGCGCTATATAAATGCTTTGATTGATTGATTGATTGATTTGCGTTTGTATTACCTGTGCACGCACACACAATTCACACACTATTGGCTTTTTCCACAGCGATATTTACCGCACTTGGCTGTGGAAGTGGACACTGCATTTCCAACACCGTTAGCCGCTATGATCCTGCATGGTAGAGAGGATGGCACCAGGATGGAGCTTAATCCTGTCAGGTGTACTGTCTGGGCATGGAGGGCCCATGCTACTCGCACAGGAGGGACTATATATATGCGCCAGACATGCCGATTGCTGCACACCCAGGCATTTCTGCAGCACAGGAGCAAAGGGCCTTGAATGTCCTACAAAATGCAGGTGTTACTAAACTAGGGGACGTTTATCTGAATGGGTCATTTTTATCCTTGAATGATTTTCTGGCCAGTCAAATGTACAAAGCAATGCACGGTTTCACATACACTAGACTGCGTTCGGCAGTGCGTATTCTTTACCCTGAGTTCCCTCTGGAGCCTAGAGTGCTGAATGCGCTACTGGTGGTTTTATCAGGAGGGGATAGTAAAGGACTGATTACCAGATTATATGATGCTTCCCAAAAGGAAAATGACTGGTCTGGCTCCTCCACGCTCGGTAAATGGAACAAGGAGCTTGTTGTTCATATGTCCTGGGAAAACTGGGAGTCTTGCTGTAAACTGATTGGGCATCTGACTGCCAATTGTAATCTTCGCATTATACATTTTAAGGATCTGCATCAGCTGTATTACACCCCTTGCTAACTGTTGAAATTTGAACTGCGGGAGGATGCAAGATGTACTAGCTGTGGGCAGGATGGGGCCAATTTTATGCACCTGGCGTGGGGTTGTGTTGCTATACACAGTTTTTGGCAGTGTGTTGTGAAGGTACTCTCTGACATGACACTGGATAGGATTGAATGTACACCGGAACTGTGGATGCTAGGGCTGCTGAAGAAGGTTAAGCCATGCAATAGACGCATTGTTGCTATCTCTACTTTGTTTGCTAAACACATTGTTGAAATGCATTGGGGTGGTAGAACAGTGCCCACTTTTGTGAAGTGGATCAGAGACTAAGGGCCCCATTAGGATGTCGGGCTGATCCCCACCCCCATGCGGGCGGTGGCAATCCGCCCGACATCCTTCCCCGCCCGCCACCCATTTCCCCCCATCATGTTACTATGGCGGGGGCACCGTGGCGGACGGAAAGACCGTCCGCTGCTTTTCCGCCCGGTCAACTAGTTGACCGGGCGGAAAACGGTTTCATCTGTAAATGTAAATGTAAATTGATACTTGTATAGCGCACTACTCACCCGCAAGGGTCTCAAGGCGCTTGTACGAATACCGCTGTGGAACCCATCCTGGCTTTCCCTGTGAAGCGCCCACTCCTGGGCACCCCCAAGGTGGAGGCCAGGCATCCTTAGCGTTGTGGGGGCCGTTGTGGAGATTAAGCAAGCTATTGCCCATAGTTGCAGAGTGGGACTTCATGATTGGAATAGGCACCGAGGCGAGAATTATCAGGTCCGTGGAATTTCTGAGCCCAAGACCCGCTGAGGCTGGGAATTGAACCCTGGTCCCGGGCTAGACCTCTGCATCAGGGTCTGCCGCTCTAATCATTGAGCCACACTGCTCCATCTCATATGGTGGCGGTGTCTGTTAGACATCGCCATCCATATTAGGGTGTGAGCGGGAACATGCGCCGCCCCAGAAAGGCATGCGGGAATGTCTTGTGGGGGCCCGTTGCAGGCCCCCAGGGACTCCGAGGGGTGGGAGGTGCACATGGGGGGTACCTATGGTACCCCCCTGCACTTCACTGTACAACGTGGCAGGCACCGCACTGTGCCTATCGCGTTGTGCATTGAAGTGCGCAATGTGCATTTTTAGCATTGCGAAAGCACCGCCCGCCGCAATGTTAAAAATGCGGTATGCGCCCGCCATGCGCATCCTAATGGCCCCCACGGGACCGCCGCCCTTATGATGGGCGGTCCGCCCGCCGTCCTAATGGGGCCCTTAGTGTTTTGCAAAGAACAAATGGAGGCATAGGCTGAGGAACTGCCAATATCTTCTAGGCCTAATGTCTTCTGGGCTCCACTGAGTATGTACCTGTTGGAACATCCGGACATCTCATAATCGCCTGTAGAAAATCTGTCTACAGAGGTTGAAAGGGCTTTGTAAGATCTGTTAATCTATATTGGTCTTAATTGTGTTGCAAATGTGTATCTTGCTCTGCACGGTCTGCCTTTTGTTTTGAGGGGTTGGGTTGGGGTGGACAGGTGGGGATAAAATGACTGCATCCTACTTGCCATTCTTTTGATGTACAGAGAGGCTCCTTTGTATGCTGCCTGATGTATCTTGCAGCATAATAAATAAAGTTTTAAAAAAGTGTTTGGACTTTCTTCCATTTCATGGTGCACACTCTTCTTCTCAGCTTCTTGAATGATTGTGGTTATTCACGGCATATTCACCATAGACTGCACTCTTGTCATGACTTGATCACCCAGAGCATCCCAACTGATAGCAAGAGTTCTGGAGGGTTGGAGCCTCAATCTTGGTTCTTGTTTTTGGTTTGGAGGTTTACATCCTTGTGTATGATCTTCTCTTCATCAGCTTATCTCTCTGTCCTGGTATGGGAGGTATGTATTCAGTGGGGCAATCTGCCACACTTAACAGCAGTATTCGTCACAAGGATCAAATGAAAGGATCCTTTCCAGAGTGGTATAGGCACATTTTCATGGTGAATTTCTTCACCAACTCCCAATCGTCTAGACTGAGGTCATGACACAACACTTCTATTGCAGGTGCGGTAGCTAAGTCAAAATGATGGGAAAAAGAATGCACTACATCAGCCAATCTTTTGCAGTTGTCAAGAACAATGTCATCAGTTATATTCACAAGCATAGATGGTGGCATTGACAGAATTCTCATTGCTCTCGCTATCTGCACTTTGTGAGGGAGAAGGCTAGTCTTTTGATTGGGAGTGCTTCAAAGGCTCATCCGAACATCAATGCCAGGCCATTTCAAAGAGTTAGAAACACATACCATTGCCATCTTGGATTTAGGAGAGCCGTTAATCTGTTCCACTGTGCCACAAGCTTCTGGTCTGTAACTGTAGTGGAATCGCTGGTCAATTTTACAGGCTAACCACATCAGTTTCATGATTTTGTTTTTAAAACGAATGCCACGATCTGACTCCAGAGAAAGTGGTAGGCCAACTCATCGGATCAATTCCCTCAACTTTGGTTTGGATACAGTGTGATTCTCACTTCTTCTGGTCAGGTATGCTTCAACCCAGCAGGAGAAGAGACAAACTATCAGTAAAATGTAGCGAAGACCATTGCATAAGAGCATCTCAACAAAGTCCAATTGCATGCAATTAAAGTGACCATTGAACTTCCTTGTCATTCATGGCTACAACTTTTCTTTTGCCCGCAAGTAACTACCGGCATGGGATGCACCTTTGACACAAATTTTCAGCAATGGCACGAAAATGGGTATTGTACCAACAATAACAGATTTTTGAAGGATGTAGGCGACTAATTAAATAGTCCTGAACAGTCTGCATATTGTCAAGATTAGAGCTGTGGGTGACACAATATTATAAAGAACAAAGAAATTGTACAGTTTTTATATCCAAAGGTAACACTGGCATATTATGCGCTCATAGTGCTGAACCTAGTAGGGACTGACTGTTTCAACTGAGTATACTTAGAGACAATGACCAGGTAGACTATTAAAACAATTCTCTTTCTCATCTTATATCACTGTCCATTATTACTCTTACTAATGAATGCAGGTGACATGTAAGGATGACTAAGATGTATAATACAATTACTTTTATAAGAAGGCCCAATTTATTTGCAATAATCTGTGGATGTGCTCTTGACTCAATAATTTGAGGAGCACTGTTCCAGTCACAATATTCTGAGAGCTTTACCGGATCAAATATTTGTAGTGGACAACTGTAGTTTTGGTCTCCTTATTATTTCCAATCCTGTTTTCATTGTGGTATAGTAGCATGTGAAACCATAAAACACTGTTCCTGATGGCCATTACTTCTACAGACATTCTTTTATTAAGGGTGCTATATCAGCTGTGAGTCAATATTTAAAATGAAAAATGTTGCTATACTTACACCTGGGAACACATGCTTCTGAAAATATATAGTTTTTGACCAGCAGAGGAAAAAATCTAGTTATCGTAGTACAAAAAATCCTGACCATCAGATAAATTTCAGAAAGTCACATAAAATTTGCTTTTAAGAAACAACATTGGAAACTGGAAAGCATTTTAGACATGGACGCCCCAGAACTAAAACGCTGCAAATTAATGTATATATATCTTTTTGGCTGTTTACCATGTTCCTTTTATTTCAGGAGCTCAGTTACTAGAAGCTGCCCTGGAGAGTCTACACACAATGACTGTTAAAACCCTCTCCTTGAGATTCCATTCATCAATAGATTCTCACAGAGCTAATGACAGAAGCTAAGCCCACATCATAACACACCTACCTCCCCACAATAACCAAACAATGATATACATATAAATAATATTAAAATATAATTGCATTATTTAAAATATAAACGAAGATGAATATGTATAAAAGAAATAGTGCATCTAAACACACCTTAATACAGAAAGGATCTTTAATCAACATATCAGTTCAATGCATAATCAAGTCTTTGAGGCAATTTAATCTCACTTTGGTCATGTAGTACTCATTCATTTGCTACTTCACCATCAGAATCACACTGCAGTCTTCCACTCTCCAATCTCTACACCTTCTTCGAATAATTAGGGACCCTCACATCTTTTTTCTTGTTATAAAGATTTTCATCACTAACTAACAACGTGAATTTGTTTACTCTCTTCATGACGAAAGGGCCAGAAATGTAAGATTCTCATTTATTCACTTTCCGTCTTTTCAAAACCCACACCCTATCATCAACCTGATAATTCAATCCATCCTCACAATTCTACTGGGTACTAGACTTCATCCCCATACCGTTTTACAACAAAGCCCTAGGTTTGCGACCTCTCATTAATCTAAATAGAGATTTATCAGTCACACCATGCAAGGTCGAACAGTATGACCAGAACAACTTGCGTACTGCCTTTCTCCACTACAGATCGCTACAAAGAGCCTGTTTTATACCTTCGTTAAGTGCTCTGTTCCACCTTTCCACCAAACCATTGGTTTGTGGATAATATATAGAGGACCACACATGCTCAATACCAGACTTTTCTTAAAAGTCCTTCATGGTCTCAAACACAAATTGAACACCATTGTCTGTGACAATAACTTCCTGCACTTCTTCTCTGTCCAACAACTTGCTCAAAAATTCCACCGGCACGTCCGTAGTAATACGGTACCTGAATATAACTTCCAGCCAACGAGTATAATATTACACCACTCCAATGCCAAACGTTGGCCGAGTACCCAAAGCATACAATAGTCCTGTAAAATCAACAGCAATTTTCTTCCACATAGCATTAGATTTATCTGATATCACTGGAGGTTATTGCACCAAGTTTTGTGACTAATCGCTCTAAGCACTCAGCACACATTCTCTAATGCAGTGTTCCGCATCCCGGTCAAGTCCGGGTCACCAGTACTCAGCTTGGAAGTGCTTTTTAGTAGCACTCATGCCAATGTGCCCATCATGTGCCAGTTTCAAAATTCGCTCTTTCAGTTTGGCTGGTACCACCTAAAACTCTCCAATCAGCAACACTTCATCTATCACAGACAACTCATCATTCATCACCTGTCCACATTGGACCAGATACTTTGGGGGCTGGCCAGCACCTAGAAGCAGGGCCTTAATTGGCAGCACTTTTGCGCTATCAATGATTGATGGCACTGCCAAACTGCATACAGTTGCCTGAGGAACATTTTCCCGGGTGGCGCCTCTGCACAAAGAATTTCTGCACAAACTGACAAATAAAGCCCAAATTTGTGCAACCCGCCAGTACGGTTATTTCCCACAAAACAGAAAAATATTGCCTATTTGTATGGGAAATAGCCCAATCTGGCAACACTGCTTGTTGCTTCGAGTCAAGCGTTTTCATTAGCTGCCTATTCGGTCATTGGTTGTAATGCATTGTGACATCAGTTTGTAGTTATTTTCCTAATGGTGCATGGGAAATATAGTAATTTATCTTGGCTGCTGTTCGGGTTAAGGCATGGAAACAACGCATACTACTAACCTATGTGTCTTTAATTAAACCAGGATTTTACTAAAGCTAGTAAAATATACTAAACCGATGCCACATTACAACGCAAATATTATTTTTCCTTTTCTTTTGTATTTTGCACATTAGTTAATATGAAAAGTAATTAAAAAAATGAATAATGATCATTGACATCGGTCGATGAGTGTTTTTTTCTTTACATTCTGAGAACATTCCTAGGAAAATAAAATTAAGGATGGCCTCCTACAAAATGGCCGCAATACATGGCTGGCACAGGGAGGGAGATCTCAGCTAGTCCCTTTTTCCTGTTTAGTCTAACGGAGAACTTGACAACGAACAGAGCTGTACACAGTTGCTGCAATGAATCTAGTGAGCTTATGCAGATACATCATCTTAAATGCATTAAGTATTTATTTTTTTAAACTGATAGCTTTATTATTTTAATAAGGAAAAGTTTGTACTTGTCTTTGAGGAATATAGTTATATAATAGTATTAAGGCATTTCTAGGCCTCGCAGGATCATACTCTATATAAACACGGGGGCAATGGGTACAAGGCCACGTTGAGCTGATTAAAACAGAAATGCGTAGAATATGGGAGAGACTGGAGTTAATACATCTAAAAAGGAGCGTAGGGGATATGAACAGGCCCCGAGAATCTGTAAACAATACTTGCCGCTTATTTATGTTTAATATTTTTAAAGCGTCAGTACACGTTTAGTTTGTTTTATATTTCCGCGCACAGAGTTCTTTATTATTTTATTTAATGATGTGCTCTACAAAGTGTTTACTTTCTCTGAGCTGTAGTTAATTTATATCAAGTTTCACGTGGCCGTTGCATCAGAGTCTGAAATCAGTATGGTAGACGAATTATGTAGTATTTTAATTATTTTGGTGAAATTGATGTTAAGCTTATAGAATGTTTTTGGTACGTCGGGTTGCCACCATTCACAGGAACCATACCAACTACTTAATGTTTTACGATTCTGTTAGGCTAGTCATGGGGTTCTTAAATGTTATGTAAACTCATTGTTCAATTATAACATGGCGTTGCTACCTTTATTACTAAGGAATCGTTTAGGCATTACACTTTTTGAAGAGGATTGTTCTACTTACTCCGTGAAATATGTACTGAAAAGGAATATTAGCTTTCTCTGATTTTCCTGTATTTTTTTCCAGTCTTGACATGAAAATACTTGTGACGCCCATAAAAGACGGCGAGGTGGCAAACCTAGCCAAAGAAAGGTTCAAAACACATTTCTGATGTCTGAGCTACATAGGTTTCTCATGTTCCAAGAGCATGCCAGAGTAAATTCTCGTTGATATTTTTAAGCATTCCTGTGGGCTTTCAGTAACATGGCTGATTCCATAAGCACTGTAAGGGTTTTGCTGTTTCTGGTATTGATGTTACTGTGATAAAAGATGGCATGGGAAATATTGGGGCCCACGTTGACATAGGTGGCACAGGAGGACTTGGGAAATAAATTGCTCTGGATGATCCAAGAGTTATGAACTCTGGGCCTGATTCACAGAGGTATACTTCTGTGTACATTTACTGTTGTTGTGGTATTCACAAACTACGAGTTAATAGGAAGTTTACGATTGGAATTTTTTTGCAATAAGGGCGGAGAACTCTGCAAAGAAAAAGATAGCCCTATCGTAAATGTACCATTAACTAGTAATTTGTGAATACCCCAAAGAATATAAATGTGCACAATAGTGGAAGTTCACCTTTGTGAATCAGGCGCATAGTTAAAAAACGAAAAAAAAGAAAGAAAGCAGTCACAGTGCATATACATTCCGGTCAAATGACATTTCCGATATCAAGTTACATGTCCACGGTCTTATACATTCAAGGATATAAAATGCCATTCAAAATGATCCATTGTACAGCCTACTCTAGGCTAGCATTTACCCCTCGAGTGCAGCTTTGTCTCATGAAAACCTACTGTGGACAGTATTCTCTATAGGGTGTGTAGGCTTCTTTAGTCTAACAGGTGCCTAATATAAAAAACTAATATATGGTATCACTCTTACCCAGAGATCACTAAACGCGCGCTCCCTGCTACCATGTACAATCCAAACTACCAGAGATATTCATTCTAGGCCAGCTAAGTAGCTCTGATACAGGCTCCAGAAATATTTAGGGAGGCTCTGAGGGGGGAGCAATTCACTATATAGTTTGGATTGTGTGTTGCAGTACAACATATCCCTAAACCACTGTACTACTGTAGGAGGGGACCCAAGGGCCCAGTGCTTAGCAACTTCACGCCAGTAGTAAACCCATATCCACCAGTCTACATATTTCTTTCTGAACATGTTTAGAATAGCCAATAAGAGCTAGCAGAGGATCGAGCATCCGAGGCTCCCCAATAATACCACTCAGTTTTTGAAAAATGAATACCCAAAATGTAGCTATATTGGGACATAGCCAAGCTAAATGTATAAACCCGGCTTGGTCTACTCTACATCTCTTGCGTCTTGCTGAGTCCAGAAGGCCGTATCTAGGCAATATGATGAGGTTATAATATACCCTGTTAAGAAATGTAAAATGAATAAGACGTTGTCTTCCATTTGGGGAGAGGCGTTGCATGGCCACGCCTCCAGTCATAGCTCCTGCCAGCCTGGGGTACTGATGGATAGAGCGGTACCTCCGTCCTTAGCTGTTGCCAGGTGAGGTGAGGCGTCTTACTTGTAACTAACAGGTTACCACCAGTACATCATAATTCACCAAAAGGGAAACTACTGGTGCTGTAGGTTATATTTGTTCCAAATCACACCTTTAAGTGTTTTTTATTATTATTTTTTTCACTTTATCACCTTGTTACGTAGTAGCATTGAACATCAACCCTGACACCAAGAGTTAACTAATAAAGTCTATTTTTCCGCCTGGTAGTGAGTCTTAGAACACTCATCACATTTATTTGAATTTTTTGCACTGCGCTCATCCTCAAGCAACTTTAGTGCTTCACATCTGTTGGATTTTAGTAGATCCTTTATTAGAGTATTATCTTTAACATCACTGCGTTCCTCCTTTACAGTGGGGGGGAGCGGGGAGGGGGGGGGGGGGGTTGTAGCCCTTAGCTGCACTAGTTATTCCAGCCAAGAGGAGAAATCCCAGATGATGAAGCATGCCACTTCGGTGGGGGATGGGATTCCTTCCTTATTAAAGGACTCCTTCTATGTATGATTGAGAGCCTCTGCTTGTGCCTTTTGATTTACGTTTCTGGTGCTTTTTTGTAGCCCGGCAGACCCGTGGATAAACTATGCAGCAATAGCGCCATTTATCATCATCAAGTTTAACCTCCAAGTCCGTCTGCCACTCCAATCTGGCCTTAATATAGAAGTTTTTCTGATGATCTTGGTCTGTGCTATATATCCTAGAAACTAATATACAAGTAGACTCTGCACGCAGTATCAGCGAGAAGTGGGCGACTTCTGGGGGTTCCATCATCTCTTCTCCAAGAAAATCACTGAGCGCGTGACTAACCCTATGGAGATGAAATATGGTTAGCGGGGTGATATGTTGTTTTTCAGAGACTATCTCTTCCCAACGCCGTCCCATCCCTTCCTCAAAAAGATCACCTATTTTGGAGATGTTTAAGGAAGCAGGGGCATGTGAAACCTTTGGTTTATTAAGCAGTGGCTGCCATTGGCACCACTTCCTTGGGGTAAGTGGAGAGTACAGGATTGAAGCATCTTGTCTTTTAATTAAATTCTGCCATAGGTGGGCAGTGGCATTTATGGAGACCAATACCCCCGTTCGCCGGGATGGGACTCGTTGCAAAGAAGTGGCAAGGGAAGAAGGCGCAACTGTAACCTTTTCCATATGTAAGTGCGGGGGAGAGGGCTGTTGGTGCAGCCAATAAAACGCATGAGTACACTGCGCAACACGGTAGTAAAGCTCCAAATCTGGAGCCAGAGACTGCCCATCGAGTAAGGCAGTGTCCAGATATCCCATCTGACTTGGGGCTGCTTACCAGCCCAAGCCAATCTAACCAGCAAGGACCTGATATATTTTAAAACGTGAGTTGGAAGAACCATAGGGATGTTTAAAAACAAGAATAGAAATCGAGGTAGCAATACCATCTTCAATAAAGAAATATGTCCCAGGAGAGATAATGGCAATCACATCCATCCAGAAACATCATCTTCCAATTTCGCTAATGCTCTGCCATAATTCTCGCTGAACACTATCTCCGAATTGGTGTGTTCTTGAATGCCTAGTTAGCGCACAGTATCAGTGGACCAGCTCAAAGGGAAATCTAATTATAATGGTGTCATGGCTGCAGTAAGGGGAAAAATTGTGGATTTAGTCCAGTTGATTTTCATGCTTGAGTATTCCCCGTAGCGTACAACTTCCCTTAACACCGGGGATACATTAACATCCAGGTCTCTGATGTACAAAAGGGTGTCATCTTCATAAGTGGAGATGATACAATTATATCCAGAGAAACGCATTCCTCTGTGGCTTTGGTATTCTCTAAGGGCGCAAGCCAAGGGCTCCGCCACAACAGGGTAGAGTAGAGGCGAGAGCGGACATCCCTGACGGGTGCCCCTCGAAATTGTAGTAGGAGACGTCACCAGGTTCCCCACTCTGACCCTGGCTGAAGGGGAGGTGTATAAAACTTTTACTAACTGTAAAAAGAGGTCTCCTACTCCCATACATTATAAAACTGACATCATGAAATTCTATTCAACTGAATCAGAGGCCTTCTCATCATCTAAAGAAAATAGCTGTAGCCTTGATATTTGGCCTTCTATGCTGGATTGTGCCAAAAACTGTACGCAAGTTGTGTGTAAGAGTGTGGCCCAGGACAAGACCTGACTGCTCTGGATCAAGCAATATTGTCACCAGTGGAGCCAGGCTATTTTCCAAAACTTTGGGAAATAGCTTTGTGTCGACGTTCAGTAGCGACAATAGTCTATATGATGAGCACCCGTCGGGTGACTTGCCCGGCTTTAAAAGAGTATCAGGGCCCCATGCATGGACTGGGTTACATACCGCTCTCTCATATCTCCTCGAGCAGTCTGATCAGATGCAGGATCAACAGGTCCTTGAAGTCCTTATAAAATGCGATTGTTAGGCCGTCCTGCCCTGGGGCACTCCCTGAGAGCATAGACCCCAAGGCTCTGCGAACTTCCCAGTCTTCCAAAGGTCTCATGAGATATTCCCAATGCTCATCTGCAAGCCACAGGAGCTTAAATGCTCGAGATAATCTAGGACTGCTGCTTTCTCCCTCGAGAATCTAGTTTGTAGCTGTCCGAGTAGTACCTTTGAAATCTATCCGATATGGAGTCAGGATCCTGCAACATCTCCTCCAATGCGGCACAGAGTTCTGTGACGCCTGCTGTCACACGTCTACCTCTCAATACGGCTGCTAATGTAGCACCTGGTCGCTCTCCCTCCCCATATGTTTTAGCAACAGCGTATTTCCCTAAGTACATAACTTCTCTATCTGCTGCATCATGATACTCCTCCAAGTTCTTTTTAAGCTCGTCAGTGACTCAATCGCCCCCACCCTCCGCCACCTTTCGCTCCAGAGCCGCAATTTTCTTTTCAAGCGCTTCCATATCCCCTCTGATTGAGCACAGCACCCCTGAGTGTTTGGTCATAGCTATCCCTCTAATGTAGACCTTGAAAGTCTCCCACACCGTAGAAAACTGAAGTTAGAGTCAACATTTATATAAAAAAAGGATTCACTAGCTTCCGACATTTCTGATGTAAACATATTATCAAGTAGTGCATAGGGTTGGAATCTTCAAGTAAATGGGGCGGGTCTTTTTAGTGGGTTCTCAAACTCTAGCTGTATAGGAGATTGGTCTGGGTACAAACAAGGGTGTACCTCACAGCTGTTAATCGCCACGCCTAATGATCGGGAGGTGAACCAATAATCAATCCTGGTATGCAGGTCATGTGGGGCTGAGAAGTGCGTGAATCCACCCGCTCTGCGAGCTCTCGAACGCCATGCATCAACCATGCCAAGTTCAGCAACAGCATCCTCCATAGCTTTAGCATTTAGTGACTGTCGTCAATCTGGGCCTCCAGAGCAATCTAGAGTCAGGGATACAATTAAAGTCACCCCCCCCCCCCAAATCTGTGGAGACGGTGCTTAGTTGGCGCAGGCGCCCACGAAGTTTGCGATAAAATTGCAGGTGGTCAAAATTCGGTCGATAAACATTAACTATAATGAATTCCAATCCCTTCCCTTTGCATCTGGAAAATGTGTACCTTCCCCCTTTTTCTGTTTCAATAGCCTCCAATGAAATACCAGTTCCAGGGTTTACCTAGGCAATTACCCCACACCCCTGCTGCATGGAATGAGCCTTGCAAAAAACACAGTTGATGGACAGAATGCAGAACAATGTCTTACATTCACCCCAGTACAAAGATCTGGGCCTAAATCCATCGTTTTTTTGCACTCCACACCACCCTAGGTCAGACAATGACACTTCATGGAGTGGCTCAATACCCAAGACCGCTTCCTCAAATTCACGCATTCAGCTTCAAACGAAACACTAGTTTTCCTGGATCTCAACATTTACCACCAAGATGGAAAACTAGAAACCACTACACATTTCAAACCGACAGCAAGGAACTGTCTACTCAGATACGACAGTTTCCATCCACGCCATCTCAGGATGAACCTTCCATATGGCCAATTTCTGCGGCTTAGGAGAAACTGTACCCAAGTGGATAACTATAAATCACAGGCCCTAGATCTCAAAGTCAAGCTACAAGCTAGAGATTACCCAGACAGAATAATCAATGCCGCCATGAAAAGAGCCAGGAACAATAATAGAGACACCCTTCTGGAGGACAAAATCAAACCAGTCCCTAAACAAACAAGACCAATATGCGTCACTACATATAGCCCTCAATCAAATGAGGTGTCAAAAATAGTAAACAGACATTGGCACATTTTGACGTGTGGGACTGTGGAGATTGAGAAACCAATGTTTTCCCATAGACGTGGGAAAAACCTTAAGGACATACTAGTGCACACACGCCCAAAACCAACTCCACAACAACAACCTTCAGTACAAGGAATACAGGGACATTTTCCCTGTGGCAACTGTGCTAGCTGCCACCTAACCAAGAAAAGTAAGCAACTGAACTTCGCCAATGGCACAAAGTGGGACCAACGAAGAATGACAAACTGCAACAGCAAAAATTTTATTTACATGATTGTGTGCCCTTGCCATTTGGCGTACATTGGCATGACCACCAGAGCAGTGAAGACACGAATCAGTGAGCACAAGAGCAATATCAGCTGCAAAAAGAGTACCGCCAAGATGGCGGCTCATTTCCTAGAGATGGAACATTGTGTTAATGACATCTACTGGACTGTAATTGAACAATTACCCACGGAACAGGGTGTCTTTGAAAAAGAGCAACAATGGGCTTTCCGCTTGGGAACCCACATATCTGGATTAAATGATGCTATCCCCTGGGGCCAATTAAAACCTTAAACGACTAATATATATAAAAAAGAGGGTACCTTCCTGAATATATTTCCCCCCCTTTTTTATATAAAAGGATTCGCCTCCTTCTAAGTCCGAACAAAAATTCTGAATATGAACATTCTCCGTGAAACACATGAATGTACTAAATTCAGAACAGCCCGTAGGGTAGATGAGGTAAACAAAAAGATGAAAGAAACCCCTTTGAACTAACTGTATATACTAATATCTGAACTATGAACAGATTGCCCTGGTTTCATTATACGACGTGAATGTGTAAAATCCTTGCTTTATTTATTATATTTATAATTTTTTGGAAGATAATTCCAGATTATCTGAAGATAAAAACAGGCTCAGTGCAGACACGAACCCCTGTCGTTTCGGAGCAGAATAAAAGCACGCAGAAACTGTTTCCGGGCATGCGCGATTAACACCAGGCCACTATAGCCTAACGCGCATGCGCAACCGGGTGAAACTAACTATTGCGCATGCGCGATCCGGAAGAGAAGCTGAAAGCAAACCCAATTACCGGTGAACCAAATATGGATATCCCTGCTTTCAAACCTTACCAATAATCCAATTAAGGGCGTGACAACTACAGTATATATAGGGGGGGGCGCTAGAGGGCGCACGAGCTAATGGCCGCACTTCTGTGAGGCTCTGGCTGCCTGGCCAGACATATCCTGCATTTCTCTGCTTAACCTGGGAGTTGGAGCCTGAAACTCACACCGAGGGTGGACCTACATGTGCTGCAGTGCCTGACCGAGTTTGGAGGGGATCCGAGGTCCGACGCCTGAGATACGGCTTTGAGAGTCTCCGCCGGGAGAAGACGCCTCGGAGGAGCGCTGTGGAGCACGGGACGCTGACCTACGCGAGGCCGCGGCTTCCCACGAGGCGGCTAGGCCGCAAAGTCGCGGACCACTGCCTGGGAGGCGGGCATACAGCGGGCAGAGCACCGGCGGCGAACGGAGGTGAGTCTTGCCACCGCTGGCAGCGCCGCAGCGAGAGACAAGCAGGGACACTGTACCTGGGTCCGGCTGGCGCTCCCGGTGCAAACAGTGCGTCCTGCCTGGGCCTGCCACGGAGATACCACTTCACCCAGCCTCACTGTGTGCCTCTCTGCCGGCCTCCCTGGAGCACCTGAGGGACACTGTTACCGCTGGCTATAGCGGCTGTGATAACGGAGCACCCCTTGTTGTAAATACGGAAGGCCGCCTGGCAGATCAGATAAGTGACCATCCTAGGAGCGGACTGGGCCCCGTTCTGGCGCACTACCTTCCCCCTCCTAGGCGCTCCTGCCGCCGAAGATTGCACATCATTGCACGGGCGAGCTGCGACCTTCCAGCCGGCGCGTAAGCTTCCAAGACGCCCTGGACATTGCAGTTGAGGCTGAAGGGGGGACAGGGGGCCACTGGGACTTGCTGACCTATTCATCGGCTGGTGCTGCCTCGGTGGGGATCGCCACGTTGGAGGCCGCCAACTCGAGCACCATAGTCTGGAGGAGGGGAACCCTATAACTGTACGCCATTTGCCGACCCTGATTGGCGCCAACAGACTTGGCACTATGGGCAAGAACGACGCTAAGCAGCCCAAGCTATCCTTCGAACCCACAGCCTCCAAAAAACCAACACGAGGCACCATGGGGTCCGGCGGCGCCTCGGGGCCATCGAATGCTGACACATCCTCTGCCCCTGTCGCTCCGGAATTGAGACTGCTTATCGACGAGATGAGGCAGGGATTCGCAACAATCGTGGATAAGGTCGACCGTTTGTCTTCTAGGATGGACGGAGTGGAGCCAAAAGATAGAGGTCCACGAGGAGCGGCTGACGGAGGCGGAACGGCGCATCTCCACTACTGAAGACATGTCCAATACTCACGAAACACGCCTAAGCCGAATGGATAACGTCCTCAGAGTAATAGCGGCTAAGAATGAGGAGTTGGAGGCGAGGAGTAGGCGCAATAACATCCGCGTCACGGGAGTTCCGGAATCCACCAATACCGGACGGATGGAGGACTATGTGGAACGCATACTGATAGCCGCAGTAGGTAAAGAGGCCTTCTCTAGTCAGTTCATTGTTGAACGGGCGCACCGCTCACTGGGCCCGGTCCCCAAACCGGGGGCGCAGCCACGTCCCATCATCGCACGGTTACTCAACTACCGGGATAGGGATGCGGCGCTGAGAGCGGCCCGTACTAGCCGTAACCTGAATTGCGATGGCGTGCAGTTCTCCCTGTATCCGGATTTCACACCCATGGTACAGGACCAACGAAGAAAATTTCTGGATGTGAAAAAGAAACTAAGAGACATGCAGGTAGACTATACTCTTCTTTACCCGGCACGCCTCAGGGTAACTCATCAGGGCAAACAACACTTCTTTACGAACCCGCAGCAAGCTGAGGACTACGTAAAAAGACTTCGCGCTACTAGGAGGGACAGGCATAATGACGAGGAGGATGAGGCAGGAGGACATCCTGCCGAACAAGAGGAGTCTTGATGGTGGCCTACTGCTCGTGTTATCGAGGGCTCCTTTCTGAACTGCTGATGCTTGCTTCGGAGAATGTTCCCTTGGGATGCTAGGACTTCCATACCCTACCTACGGAGCCAATGATGACTACTACCTTGCATTCTAGATGAGCGGTGGGGCGATAGGGGCTTTTGAACATTTTGCCCCGCCACTGGTATGGTGTTGGGAATGCGCATACTTGTGGCGCAGAGGAGATAAATAGGTGCAGCGGACTACATGTTGGCGACAATCTTTGCTTGCATAGTACATTAACTGCCGAAATAGGGGCGTCGGAGGGGTGCAGCCCTCACAGTCGTCTGGGCACTGAACTGCTCGTGAACTACTGGAGCCTACTTCGGAGCATGTACCCTGCTTCCGGCGGGGCGACCCTACCTACCAGTGGCGGCGTGAGCAGATGCTTGCTGGGCACGACAACTCGCTGCTGAGAACTGTATGGCTTGCCCAATATGCGCCACTGGAATGACTAATGGATTGCGTAAACTGTTGGTGTTACAGGTGGGAAGGGGGGTAGTGGAAGGACCTTTGGTTACTCCCCCAGTCCTCACGGTTGACTCAGCCTGGTGGGAGGCGAGCGGGAGATATTATGGTGTGATGTAAAGGCTTCGGCCCGCAGGGGTTCTATATGCCAGGCACCACCCCTTCTTCTCTGTCTTCCCCGTATGGCTTGTGCGGGATGGGAGGGGAGTGCAGGGGTGTATGGGTGCGTGCCTCTAATGCCCCCAAGAGGGGATACCCCATGTGGCTTAGTTATGGTTTTTGTGAGTGGGGATTGGGGTGGCGGGGGGGTTTCTGATACTGGCAAGTTTGGGTTGCTTCAGTGGGTTGGGGGAGGGACGGGGTTACGGGAGCTGAGATGTTGCGCGTGGAGGGTGGGGGGGAAGTTACCTGTTGGGGTGAATGTTGTTGAGAGAGGTAGAGCAATTGAGGTAGAAATACATGGAACGTGTGCTGATGCTAGTGTAGCGGAATGTTACTGTGTGGATGATCGAGCACAACGGTGGTTCATGACGTCGGAGAGACTGGTACTGGTTACGCTCCTGCGAAGGGCTGGAGAGCTGGAGATGTACATGCTTTTAGATTGTGATGACAAGCGCGGGTGATCAAGCCTTATCTACTGTATCCATATTGTCCTGGAATGTTCGAGGTCTTAATGACCCACGGAAATGTAGGAATGTAATTGCATATCTGGATAGGCACCAGGTGCAGATAGCGATGCTGCAGGAAACCCACCTAAGCCCACGATGTGATCCTCGGTTCGCAAGTCGATGGGCGCATGTGAGAGAATTTTCTTCCTATTCCACGTACTCCAGAGGAGTGGTAATTCTGATAAATAAACGGTTGATGTTTCAGAAGCTGGGGGTTCGGACAGATGGGGAGGGGAGGTATGTGATCCTGTGGGGGCGACTGGGTACCGATGTGATAATGCTTGTGAACTGCTATGCACCTAATGTTGACACACCGGGGTTTTTCTTGACACTTTGGGGCCATGTGCTAGAGGTCGAGGCCACACACATAGTCTGGGGGGGGGATTTCAACCTCTCGCTGCATCCGGGGATGGACAGATCGGACGGTAGTGGACAATATAACACCAAAGCTAGGGACACACTACAGGGCATACTTACGGAGGCGGGTTTACTGGATAGCTGGCGACATTTACACCCGGGGACTAGGGAAGGAACCCACTTTACCACATACGCACGATCATGGGCAAGAATCGACTACTGTTTTGTCTCTCGGGGCCTGGCTGGCGGAATTGTCCGGGTAAAACATCTGCCTCGTACATACTCGGACCATTGTCCTGTTATGACGGTTATGGAACTGCCCGGCTATGCAAGAATGCGTCCCCCGTGGAGACTTTTCCCTTCGGCCCTACTTGACCCTGTCTTTAAACAGGAACTCGGTGAGGAAATTGAAGCCTTCTTCCCTAGGAACAAAGGGTCTGTCGACAAGGTCGAAACGATATGGGAGGCTTTTAAGGTTACCGTGAGGGGTATCACAATCTCCAAGAGCTGTGGCGTACTAAGGGAAATCGTCCGTACATTGACTGCTCTTGAGGCGGAACTTAAGACACTAGAGGCGGAGATGGTCAGGAATCCCAGCCCTGACCTGGAAAGGGCGTTTAGGGCTAAACTGTCGTCATATGAAGAAGAAGCTGCCAGAGAAGTGAAGTTCCGGGGCAAATACTGGACCGCCAGACGGTACTGCGAGGGAGATAGGCCGGGGAAAGTTTTGGCAGCACTCACGAGACACCAACGTTTCGCCACACACATCCTGGAAATCTCTGATGGTGAGGGCAGGTCCTACCGGGATACTAAAGGGATACAAGACACCTTCCTCCTACATTACCAACGCCTGTACTCCACTCAACAGTCAAATGCGGTGGAGTATGGCGACTTCCTAGACGATATAGCACTCTGCTGGCTAAGTGACAGCGATAGGGCATTCCTGGGATGCCCCTTCGAGCTGGACGAAATCCGGGAAGCGATCATGTCGCTCAGCAATGGCAAGGCTGCAGGGCTTGATGGCCTTCCGGCAGAATTTTATAAATGCTATATCGATATAATGGCACCGGTACTGAAGGAGGTGTTCGAAGAGTCGCTGGAGGAGGGAATACTACCAGGCTCCATGAGGGAGGTGGCGATCACCTCGCTACTGAAACCAGGGAAGAACCCGGTGGATACCGATGCCTATCGGCCCCTGTCATTGCTAAATTGCGATGCGAAGATACTGGCGAAAGTGCTTGCGACTAGGCTATCCCTCCTTATGACTACTCTGGTCCTGCCAGACCAATCTGGCTTCATTCCGGGGAGAGCTACTTCCCATAACCTCCGCACACTGTTCTCCCTCGCACCCACCATATCGCCCGAGCTTCCGGTCGCTGCTGTGTTTTTAGACGCCACCAAGGCGTTCGACTCGGTGGAGTGGGGATATCTCTTGGCTGTCTTGAGCAGAATGGGGTTCCCCCGGATATTTATCGCCTGGGTGACACTACTATATACTTCCCCAGTCGCCAGGGTTGTTGTTAACGGTGTGCTGTCGGCACAGATGCCGATCACGAGGGGAACTAGGCAGGGTTGTCCCCTGTCACCCCTGCTCTTTGCCCTGTCAATCGAACCGCTAGCCTGCAGGATCCGACAACTACATAAGGCCAGCGCCTTTAATTGCAACCAACGGCAGATTGGCATATCCCTCTATGCGGATGACGTCACTTTATATGTGCGACATCCACAGGACAACCTCAATCCGCTGCTACGGGAGTTTGTTGTATTTGGTGGTATTTCAGGGGTGCACATCAATTGGAAAAAGTCGCAATTCTTCCCCCTCACGGCATCCGTAACCCGCTTTCCGCTAGACTACCCCTTGGAGTGGTGCGACTCTGACTTAAAATACTTAGGAATCGAGGTGTCGCTTAACAAAGAGGACCTGATCCGACTAAATTATGGTGTGGCCATTTCACAATTGTCTGACAACGTGACCCGCTGGATGGCCCTGCCGCTGTCGATGGCTGGTAGAGCATCCCTGATAAAAATGGTGGTTCTCCCACGGTTTCTATACTTATTTCAGAATATACCTTACTACCCTGGGGCCTATTTTTTTAAACGTCTCCGATCTGAATTGCTGCAACTCTTCTGGGGGGGCAAACAGCCGCGCCTCAGCTGGACTGTCCTCACACAGCCATATGACAGGGGGGGATTTGATGTGCCAGACCTGGAGGTGTACTACCTCAGTGCCCAGGCTCAGCATGCCTACCATTGGGTTAACCCCGCACCCTTCATGCCCCAAGTTGCCGCTGAAGACTGGATCGTACACCCACTGCCACTCAGGGGCATGCTGATGGGTTCGGTGGGGGATGTCGAAACGCCGCCTACCACTGTCACCTGCACCATAGACTCATGGCGGAGAGTGACGAAACTGCTAGGCGCTCCTATGCTCTACTCGCCAGCAATGCCCCTCGCATACCACCCGAAACTTTCGCTGCTGACGGAACGTGGATTCAGATCCATGTGCACCCGAGTACATCTTAACACCTGGGGCGATTTGTTTCAAGATGGACGATTCCGTTCCAAGGAACAGATTTTTCAGAGCGCCCCGCCGACGCCAATGGAGGTGTTCTACTATATTCGGCTTCGCCAGGGTATGAGGGATATACTCCCCAGCTTTCCGGAGGAACCGGGCACAGTACTGCCTATGCACATATTGCTGATGTCGGACGGCAGGCATTTGGTGTCGAAATTGTATGCGGCCATTCGAGAACAGCGTCCCCCTGTCCTGGCCAAGGCGCGAGCTGCCTGGGACTCTGAACTTCCCACGGCTCTCACCGATGACCAATGGAACTATTGCTGCTCAGTCACGGCCAAGATCTCCTCCAGCTGTAGACTAAAAATTATCCACTACAAATACGTGCAGCGATACTACTACACTCCAGTTCGGAAGTTGCGTTTTCACCTTTCGGAAGATGACAGATGTGCGAGATGCCGGGCCGAGGGCGCAGATTTTCTCCACTTAGCCTGGGAGTGTGGAGCTATTCAGGTGTACTGGGAACAGGTGCATGCTGCGCTCCAAATTATGATAGCTGGCCCTCTTCCCATGGACCCTGTGGTGATGCTGCTGGGCTACACCAGGAATGTACCCAAGGCTGACCGCCGATATGTTGATATAGCGCTGCTGCTTGCAAAGAGGAGAATCGCGTGCAGATGGGGGAGGGGAAGAGCGCCCAAATTTAAGGAGTGGTTAGACGATCTCAAGTACTGCCAGGATCAGCATGGCGTCTATGCAGAGCTGATGCCTGCCCGTTGTAAACCCAGCGACTTCTGGTCCCCCTTGCAGGTGTACTGGTTGTCTCAGACGGCGCACAGCGACTTCTCTGGAGACGACGAGTCGGTGCCGGGCCCATGATCGTGTATGGACACCTCACGCCACACTATACATCACACAGCGGAATTAGCCTGACCCGCCCTGCCCGGGGAGAGACGGGACGATAGCCGTTGGGGCGAAGCTAAGCAGCCCAGCAAATGTATGATACACACAGCATTGCTTGGACGACCGATCGCTCCTCGTCTTCCACTACTCTGACGTGGTGGGCCAACGGGAGGAACCAAACGCTATGACCCCCGCCGCCGCCAGTCGTTAAAGATGGCTGCTGTGCTGCAGAGTGCTGTGCCCTGATTTGTAATGCGCCACATTCTGCTCACTCTCTCGCTGACTACCGTTGGGTAACCTGACGGAACAGCGTTCGCTCACTGCACATAGGACACGATATCATACGGGGGGTGTAGTTAGTTGAGCACTTACTGCCAAGACGGACGTGGGTTGACATGACCTGCGATGTTTCCCACCCTACTTGCCGAACTACCTGTATATTTCAGAGTGGGTCTATATCTCCGCAGTCTGAACCCCTGGTTGAATTGGGGGGGGGGGCCTCAGGGGGCGATGCATCTCAGCCCAGGACACCAATGGCAATGCATGTACTGACCCAGCCCTTGCGAAGATGATCTCTATCCAGTGTATGTACCATGACCAGTATTGTATCGTATTGTTAATGCTCTGATTTTCATGCCTCTGTGTTGAATGCCGCTGATAAACTGAAAATAAAAAGGTTTAAAAAAAAAAAAAAAAAAAACTACAGTATATATAGGGCCCTTTACAAACACCCCGGCACAACCAACGTAGCCGGCGTAAGGGGCAGCGAAGAGGGATTCTCCTTATAGACTCGTGAGTAATACCACCAAAAAACGAAAGAACTTACCACCTCTACCAATATGTAAGTAGCATGACAAACAGCAGTGTTCGTATTTCTCCCTAACAGGCAGCAAGGAAGCACGAGTAACCCCTACGTTAGTACGGTCTCATGGAGTGATAAACTCCTAACAAAACAGTATGTTATGCCCACTGTGAGCTTCACAGAATTTTCTTATTTTCACAATAAGTTTATGACTTAACAGTTATCACATAGGCTGACTACAACCCGATTCTGCCATGATCATTAGAGTGTGTGTTTTATGTTACATGTGTGTCTGTCTTGTATGTGTCTTTTGATATGTTAAATACTTTTCACCATAGGCACGTTCTTCATGTGTAGAATGACACTAACGTGTCTTGACGAAATTTGAACAGCACCTCTTTTGTGACTGTATCCACGGGTAAACATATCTATGGGTTTTCAAGGGATGGACCACCTGAAAAAAATGTTTTTGTCCTTCTCCTTACAGGTCAGCTAAATAGCGGTTGTTCAGTAGGTACATTGATATACCTGCACTTGTAAATTTCACTTTTTTAGAAATATAAAAAGTAGAAAATAGAAAAACGTGAGTATGGTGGGGATTTGTGTACAGCAAAAAAACACGTGAGGTACTCAAAGTCTGGGTAAGGAAAAGTGTTGGAACCTGATGGTGTCCAATGTATGTGTTCAGATCACTCCGTTGATCTTGAACAGATGACACTATTATGTCACAAAAGTGAAATAGAGAAGATACAAAGTCTAGAAAACAGTACCCATCCGCCCACTCAAAAGTGGAATATCGTCATCTGGGTAGGTGTCCTCTAGGCTTCTCCCCAGCGACAGTCTGAGGTAGCCTAATCATGGACCCTTAGGTCGAGCATCTAACCCACAGAAGACAGTGTGTGAGCAGACAGGGCAAAAAAGTTGCAGTGCAGAAAATAAAGACAAGAAAAGGAAAGTAATCCTAGTGGTTAAAAATACCTACTTTGATGACATAAGGAAACTTTATTGAATTTGACCATCAAAGTGGTATCGTTAAAAGCAGTATGCTGATAGCATGCAAGGAATTGCTATCTATCATGTGTGTTACTTGGTCGACATGTTTCAGCCTTTAACGGCTTTCTTCAGGACCTATGATATGCTACTGCAACACATACTTATCGTGAATAGCGACCAATCTCCCATGGATTCAAAGGAAAAAAGTGTATCTTCTCCTGTATAGACAGTGTGGGAAACAAAAATTGAGACACAGTGTTAAAATACATACATAATGTAGTACACACCTCACACCTTAATAATGATATTAAAGTGCATCAAAATTATAATATAAACTCACCCTAAATGTGGGGAGAGAAAGCCTCACCTCGCCTGGCAACTGCTCAGGTAGGAAGGAGGCCACGCACTAGAAATAAGCGCATGAGATCGAAATTAGTTATCAAGTGACTGCTGATAACAGGCGTTTCAAAAAGCAATATCATTAGAGGCAGATATATGAGACCAGATCAGGAGAGTCAAAGATTACCAAAATCCTTCTCTCAGCAGTTACAAATAGTTACAAAAGGGCCAGCCAGTGTCTGGGTAGTATCTTAAAGAGAAATGGACTAGGCACTACCTGTAAGCGCTAAGTCAGTGCAAAAGTAAGCATTCTCATGGCTGAAGCCCTCAGGTAATAAAGCGCCAGTGGAGCGCTCAAAAACCTACCTCTCCGTCGTTGCCTCGGGTCGAAAGACTGAGCCGAGGGGGAGGTGAAGAGCTCCCGTAGCGTGGATGTTTTTAGCAAAAAGTGGCGGACCTGAGAGGAAACTATCCCTAAGTGCCTCGCTATTGGTTGTGTTGTGTGAGCCAATCAGTTTCCGTGCCGGCTAAGCCAGCAGGAAGTGTAGACCCTGTGACGCATTCCCATTGGTTAAATGCTTTTGGCCAAAGGCACCGGTATATGCTTGATTGCAGGACTAGAGGCAACGCGCGCGGGCACGTCTCTTCGAGTCATTTAATTAAAACCAAGTGCGTCCGAGTGGCGGACCTTGGAGTAAGACGATAGTAGGAGGATAACCATTGGTTCCTTAGGCCAACCAATGGCTGTAAATGTATCTCCAAACTCGTGTCTAGATGAGCTTGAACACAAGGAACGTGATTGGAATGGTGTAAACTCGTACGGATACGTTTGTAACAGGTAGCTGCTTGAATACGCAATAATATTACTGTGAGGAAAAACCCAAGATCTAAAGCTGGGTGATTAATGTCGAACACAGCAGATATAAACGCAACTGTGTATAAACAGTGGGGTCTAACACTACATGTGGGGGGGCAGTGTTTTGTGCGGGTGATACATCACCATACATGATGTAACTGCGCGTGTTGCTAAGGTTATCAGTAAGCATGAACCCACTGTAGCCTTACCAGTGGTATGGTAATGTCAACCAATAGATGGTGTAGGTTTTTTAGCGGAGCTGTAAATCAGCACGGGCACAAAAACCTCTCAGAGTCATTCAAATTATACATAGTCCGTCCGGGTAGCGGACCTCAGTATAGGATCATGGAAGGAGTATTCACATTAGTTGCTCGTTGCGGCCAATGGCTTAACAAACTTGTGTATAAAAGGCTTGAAGAATTGAAAAAAGAGAGCGTGATCGTGATGGTGTAAACTACTCACACGAAAGCTCGTAGAGCAAAGGAGTATAATGCAGGTAGCTGGTAAAACCATCAAAATGATATTACTGTAAGGTCAACCCCAAGATGTAGAGGCGGTTGATTAATGTTAGCACAGCGGATTTTCACACAGCTGTGTGTCAAGCAAGAATGTTTATCACCATCCGTGGGGGGACAGTGTTGATGTAGGTAGCCCAAAATGTGCGTAACCAAACATGATGTAACTGCGTGTGCTGCTGGAATAGTGCGAAGGGTAGCAGGGTGGTCAGATTTCAGATGGGGGGCCGTCCAGAAAAGAGCCTCAATGCAGGGCGGCTCCCAGAAAGGCTGAATGTAAAGCTTCCAGTGTAGGCATGATAGTGTGTCAATCCTACATGACTACTGGATGCTTATAATTGCATCCAGGGAATGTCATCATTTAACCCTTCACTGTCACTGCGCAGTTTATAGGCCCACCTTTGCTCTTTCCTCAGGAGAAACAGTGGAATGTCAGTAATGTAACTGGGTATGTGTGGTTGTTCTAAGATCAACCACTTGAGTTCGTCAGGGTGGTGTTTCTTCTCAAGGAAATGCGAGGTTAGGCGGGTGGCCTGTTTGTTGCGTCTAATAGTGCTCTTATGCTCTTGGATGCGCAATTTGATTTTCCTCGCTGTCATGCCTATGTACCTGAGGCCGCATGGACAGGTGATTTGGTAAATGACTTTGTCACTATTACAATTAGTGTGGCGCCTGAGTATCCAAGGGCGGTTGGTACCAATATCGACTTCAGGGGTCTTACTAGTTTGGGCACATACTGAGCAGTTACCGCAGGGATGATGTCCCTGCACTGGGGGAAGGTTCCACAGGTTGGAAGTGGATTCAGCAAATCCCTCGCGAGGTCTTGTGTGTACAAGAGCGTCTCTTAAATTTGCCCCTCTCTTGAAAGAGAACATTGGTAAAGGAATATGTTCGCCCGAGCTGTTAAGAATGCGCCATTTTTGTCTAATAATTTTTTGAATTTTAGACGAAGAGGTGTTGTATGTAGTGACGCACACCATTCTGTTGAGGGGTGGTTTCACAACTGGCGGTTCTAGTAAGGCCTCACGATGATTATTGGCAGCACGTTTAAAGCTTCTGCGAACCAAAGATTTGGGGTAGAGCCGCGCTTTCAGCTTACTGGAGAGATCTCCCGCTTTTGAGCGAAAATCAGCAGTGTCAGAACAATTCCTCCGAACCCTGAGAAACTGCCCAAAAGGAAGGTTCTCCCTCAGGGAACGGGGATGATGGCTATCAAACCTGAGCAGTGAGTTTCGTGCCATAGGTTTCCGATATAAAGAGCTCGCCAGATGTCCTTCTTGTGGAAAAATTGTCAAATCAAGGAAAGGGAGTTCAGTTCTACTGTACTCCAAAGTGAACCTGAGATAGGGGTTCTGTCCATTCAACCATTCATGAAAAAGCTGGAGTGATAGTATATCCCCTTGCCAGACTACTATGATATCATCAATGTACCGTTTCCACAATTTCAGTTGTTTGAAATGTGGATTGGTGTTATTCAGTACATGTTGAGTCTCAAAGTGATGGACATATAGATTCGCTAAGCTGGGTGCAAATTTGCTGCCCATAGACGTCCCCGAGATCTGTAAATACAGAGATTCCTCGAAGGGGAAAAAGTTTTCAGTCATGGCAATCCTTGCCAGTTCCATTATAAAATGGATAGGAGTAGCACTGTCCATCGAGAAGTCTTCTAGAAGTGTTTTGACCGTCTCTAGTGTCTCAGTTTGCGGTATGCAGGTGTACAATGATTCGACATCAAAACTTGCTAAGATGTCTGTATTGGTGTCGAAAGGGACATCAGGTAGTTTGCGTAGGATGTCCTTTGTATCCTGAAGATATGTTGGCATGGTTTTTACAATCGGACTGAGAAAGACATCAACAAAAGTTGATAGAGGTTCTAGCAAAGATCCAATTCCTGAGATGATCGGGCGGCCAGGCGGTGGTCTGGCCGGTTTATGAATCTTTGGAAGAGTGTAAAAATATGGAATAGTGGGACATTTAGTGACTAAAAAATTAGCCTCTTGTGAGGTGATCCATCCCTCAGTGCTCGCTT
Organism: Lissotriton vulgaris; assembly: GCF_964263255.1. Taxonomy (NCBI): domain Eukaryota; kingdom Metazoa; phylum Chordata; class Amphibia; order Caudata; family Salamandridae; genus Lissotriton; species Lissotriton vulgaris. Next base: position 797,110,958 of record NC_141699.1, read on the forward strand.
CTTCCACTAGATATTTGATCTCATTGGTGAGTCTGGCGGTAGGATTAATGGTAAGTAGGGTGTAAAACTGTGTGTTGCCTAATTGTCTGAGACATTCAGTACGATATGCATTGGTGTCTTGCACGACAATGGCTCCCCCCTTATCCGCCGGTTTTATCACTATTGCAGTGTCCTTGGAGCGGGTCTTTAAGGCGGCTCTGTCTCTTTTTGAAAGGTTCTGGTAATTGCCTTCTTTAGAGAAATCGATAGATTTCAAATCTTGCAACACTGCTGCCTCAAAAGTACCGACCTTGGGTGGTACTTGTTGTAGTAGAGGCATAAAAGTGGATTTCACTTTTAGCCCTGTGCTCATGTCTTCAGTCGGTGTGACAGGCTCTTTATCCTTGAAGAAATAATGTAGCCTGATTGTCCTGAAAAATCGTTCGATTTCACTCCTTAACAAAAACGGTTCTCCACAGTTAGTAGGAACAAACCCGAGACCTCTGTTGAGAACCTCCTGTTCGCTGGGGGTTATGACCCGGCTGCTCAAGTTCACAACCAGATCTTCAAGGGGCTGTATTGTAGAGTCTACTGGCCTCGTTTGTTGTGGGTCGTCGGAGGATCTTGATCGACTGCCCATTGCACGTGGCCTTGTCCCTGGCCTCTCCGTCTGCCTCGGTTCCAACCACGGCCCTGTCCTAAAAAAGCCTGGTTGTCAAAATACTGAGGCTGCATAGGATAATGAGACATTGGTGGGGGAAATTGAGGATAACCCCATGGGGCGGGTGGCCACCATGGTCCTGTCTGATACATATTGCCCCGTCCATTATATCTCCTGTTGGATCGATTGTTTCGGCCTCTGCCCCTTGGTTGGCTAGTTTCCTCGCTGTCTGAGCTAGAGGAGTCGGTGTCTGAGGATGTGGCGTAGGAGGAACCTTGAGTGTTCTTCTGTTTGTGAGAGTCAGTGGGAGTGTAGTTATCACTGGTGTATGGGTATATTCTCTCATGTGAAAATTTGGCCAAGTCTTTCTTGAACTTCTCTATTTTGGCCAAAAAATAGGTTCTTTATACTCCTTGTTAGCCTTGTTAGAGTCCTCTTGCTGTTTCTCGAATTCTTTGGCGGTCAAGGTAGTTTGAATTTGTCCCTCAAGGACCTGGATTTCAACCAAAATAGCGTCCGCAATTCTTTTGGCTGTGGTAATGATTAAAATGAGCCAATCTCTGGTACAGCGCCAGGCTATTAAGGACCAGTCCTTAATAAAGGCCTTGTCTGTGAGAAAGAGCCTCGGCGCATTGGTCACTATGAGACCTGTAGGTGAACATTTTCCATGTAAATACTCCGCCATGATCTGTCCATGTATAACGGTGCGGGAATTACTTTTTTTAAGATTGAGTACTGTCTCCCAATCTGCCACTATGGTGGGTGTCGGCGTTGGGAGTTGATCTAACATACTCGGATTTTCTGATAGGATGGATGATAAAGTCTCGTCATCGAAACCTAATCCGCCAAAATCTGCCATGGTATCGCTAATTGAAACTGTCAGACAGTGTTCACACTGTGGTGCGAATATATATAAAAAAGAGAGGGACCCGCAGCCTCAGCTGCACAAATAAGCCGAAAACATACAGAGTATTGGACGGTCCTAGGGGATTAATAGTTTATAGATTGAGAAGGTACCTTGTCCCCCAACTCATACAGCAAAAAAACACGTGAGGTACTCAAAGTCTGGGTAAGGAAAAGTGTTGGAACCTGATGGTGTCCAATGTATGTGTTCAGATCACTCCGTTGATCTTGAACAGATGACACTATTATGTCACAAAAGTGAAATAGAGAAGATACAAAGTCTAGAAAACAGTACCCATCCGCCCCCTCAAAAGTGGAATATCGTCATCTGGGTAGTTGGAAAAAAGGTGTCCTCTAGGCTTCTCCCCAGCGACAGTCTGAGGTAGCCTAATCATGGACCCTTAGGTCGAGCATCTAACCCACAGAAGACAGTGTGTGAGCAGACAGGGCAAAAAAGTTGCAGTGCAGAAAATAAAGACAAGAAAAGGAAAGTAATCCTAGTGGTTAAAAATACCTACTTTGATGACATAAGGAAAATTTATTGAATTTGACCATCAAAGTGGTATCGTTAAAAGCAGTATGCTGATAGCATGCAAGGAATTGCTATCTATCATGTGTGTTACTTGGTCGACATGTTTCAGCCTTTAACGGCTTTCTTCAGGACCTATGATATGCTACTGCAACACATACTTATCGTGAATAGCGACCAATCTCCCATGGATTCAAAGGAAAAAGGTGTATCTTCTCCTGTATAGACAGTGTGGGAAACAAAAATTGAGACACAGTGTTAAAATACATACATAATGTAGTGCACACCTCACACCTTAATAATGATATTAAAGTGCATCAAAATTATAATATAAACTCACCCTAAATGTGGGGAGAGAAAGCCTCACCTCGCCTGGCAACTGCTCAGGTAGGAAGGAGGCCACGCACTAGAAATAAGCGCATGAGATCGAAATTAGTTATCAAGTGACTGCTGATAACAGGCGTTTCAAAAAGCAATATCATTAGAGGCAGATATATGAGACCAGATCAGGAGAGTCAAAGACTACCAAAATCCTTCTCTCAGCAGTTACAAATAGTTACAAAAGGGCCAGCCAGTGTCTGGGTAGTATCTTAAAGAGAAATGGACTAGGCACTACCTGTAAGCGCTAAGTCAGTGCAAAAGTAAGCATTCTCATGGCTGAAGCCCTCAGGTAATAAAGCGCCAGTGGAGCGCTCAAAAACCTACCTCTCCGTCGTTGCCTCGGGTCGAAAGACTGAGCCGAGGGGGAGGTGAAGAGCTCCCGTAGCGTGGATGTTTTTAGCAAAAAGTGGCGGACCTGAGAGGAAACTATCCCTAAGTGCCTCGCTATTGGTTGTGTTGTGTGAGCCAATCAGTTTCCGTGCCGGCTAAGCCAGCAAGAAGTGTAGACCCTGTGACGCATTCCCATTGGTTAAATGCTTTTGGCCAAAGGCACCGGTATATGCTTGATTGCAGGACTAGAGGCAACGCGCGCGGGCACGTCTCTTCGAGTCATTTAATTAAAACCAAGTGCGTCCGAGTGGCGGACCTTGGAGTAAGACGATAGTAGGAGGATAACCATTGGTTCCTTAGGCCAACCAATGGCTGTAAATGTATCTCCAAACTCGTGTCTAGATGAGCTTGAACACAAGGAACGTGATTGGAATGGTGTAAACTCGTACGGACACGTTTGTAACAGGTAGCTGCTTGAATACGCAATAATATTACTGTGAGGAAAAACCCAAGATCTAAAGCTGGGTGATTAATGTCGAACACAGCAGATATAAACGCAACTGTGTATAAACAGTGGGGTCTAACACTACATGTGGGGGGGCAGTGTTTTGTGCGGGTGATACATCACCATACATGATGTAACTGCGCGTGTTGCTAAGGTTATCAGTAAGCATGAACCCACTGTAGCCTTACCAGTGGTATGGTAATGTCAACCAATAGATGGTGTAGGTTTTTTAGCGGAGCTGTAAATCAGCACAGGCACAAAAACCTCTCAGAGTCATTCAAATTATACATAGTCCGTCCGGGTAGCGGACCTCAGTATAGGATCATGGAAGGAGTATTCACATTAGTTGCTCGTTGCGGCCAATGGCTTAACAAACTCGTGTATAAAAGGCTTGAAGAATTGAAAAAAGAGAGCGTGATCGTGATGGTGTAAACTACTCACACGAAAGCTCGTAGAGCAAAGGAGTATAATGCAGGTAGCTGGTAAAACCATCAAAATGATATTACTGTAAGGTCAACCCCAAGATGTAGAGGCGGTTGATTAATGTTAGCACATCTGAAATCTGACCACCCTGCTACCCTTCGCACTATTCCAGCAGCACACGCAGTTACATCATGTTTGGTTACGCACATTTTGGGCTACCTACATCAACACTGTCCCCCCACGGATGGTGATATACATTCTTGCTTGACACACAGCTGTGTGAAAATCCGCTGTGCTAACATTAATCAACCGCCTCTACATCTTGGGGTTGACCTTACAGTAATATCATTTTGATGGTTTTACCAGCTACCTGCATTATACTCCTTTGCTCTACGAGCTTTCGTGTGAGTAGTTTACACCATCACGATCACGCTCTTTTTTCAATTCTTCAAGCCTTTTATACACGAGTTTGTTAAGCCATTGGCCGCAACGAGCAACTAATGTGAATACTCCTTCCATGATCCTATACTGAGGTCCGCTACCCGGACGGACTATGTATAATTTGAATGACTCTGAGAGGTTTTTGTGCCCGTGCTGATTTACAGCTCCGCTAAAAAACCTACACCATCTATTGGTTGACATTACCATACCACTGGTAAGGCTACAGTGGGTTCATGCTTACTGATAACCTTAGCAACACGCGCAGTTACATCATGTATGGTGATGTATCACCCGCACAAAACACTGCCCCCCCACATGTAGTGTTAGACCCCACTGTTTATACACAGTTGCGTTTATATCTGCTGTGTTCGACATTAATCACCCAGCTTTAGATCTTGGGTTTTTCCTCACAGTAATATTATTGCGTATTCAAGCAGCTACCTGTTACAAACGTGTCCGTACGAGTTTACACCATTCCAATCACGTTCCTTGTGTTCAAGCTCATCTAGACACGAGTTTGGAGATACATTTACAGCCATTGGTTGGCCTAAGGAACCAATGGTTATCCTCCTACTATCGTCTTACTCCAAGGTCCGCCACTCGGACGCACTTGGTTTTAATTAAATGACTTGAAGAGACGTGCCCGCGCGCGTTGCCTCTAGTCCTGCAATCAAGCATATACCGGTGCCTTTGGCCAAAAGCATTTAACCAATGGGAATGCGTCACAGGGTCTACACTTCCTGCTGGCTTAGCCGGCACGGAAACTGATTGGCTCACACAACACAACCAATAGCGAGGCACTTAGGGATAGTTTCCTCTCAGGTCCGCCACTTTTTGCTAAAAACATCCACGCTACGGGAGCTCTTCACCTCCCCCTCGGCTCAGTCTTTCGACCCGAGGCAACGACGGAGAGGTAGGTTTTTGAGCGCTCCACTGGCGCTTTATTACCTGAGGGCTTCAGCCATGAGAATGCTTACTTTTGCACTGACTTAGCGCTTACAGGTAGTGCCTAGTCCATTTCTCTTTAAGATACTACCCAGACACTGGCTGGCCCTTTTGTAACTATTTGTAACTGCTGAGAGAAGGATTTTGGTGGTCTTTGACTCTCCTGATCTGGTCTCATATATCTGCCTCTAATGATATTGCTTTTTGAAACGCCTGTTATCAGCAGTCACTTGATAACTAATTTCGATCTCATGCGCTTATTTCTAGTGCGTGGCCTCCTTCCTACCTGAGCAGTTGCCAGGCGAGGTGAGGCTTTCTCTCCCCACATTTAGGGTGAGTTTATATTATAATTTTGATGCACTTTAATATCATTATTAAGGTTTGAGGTGTGTACTACATTATGTATGTATTTTAACACTGTGTCTCAATTTTTGTTTCCCACACTGTCTATACAGGAGAAGATACACCTTTTTCCTTTGAATCCATGGGAGATTGGTCGCTATTCACGATAAGTATGTGTTGCAGTAGCATATCATAGGTCCTGAAGAAAGCCGTTAAAGGCTGAAACATGTCGACCAAGTAACACACATGATAGATAGCAATTCCTTGCATGCTATCAGCATACTGCTTTTAACGATACCACTTTGATGGTCAAATTCAATAAAGTTTCCTTATGTCATCAAAGTAGGTATTTTTAACCACTAGGATTACTTTCCTTTTCTTGTCTTTATTTTCTGCACTGCAACTTTTTTGCCCTGTCTGCTCACACACTGTCTTCTGTGGGTTAGATGCTCGACCTAAGTTTCCATGATTAGGCTACCTCAGACTGTCGCTGGGGAGAAGCCTAGAGGACACCTTTTTTCCAACTACCCAGGTGACGATATTCCACTTTTGAGTGGGCGGATGGGTACTGTTTTCTAGACTTTGTATCTTCTCTATTTCACTTTTGTGACATAATAGTGTCATCTGTTCAAGATCAACGGAGTGATCTGAACACATACATTGGACACCATTAGGTTCCAACACTTTTCCTTACCCAGACTTTGAGTACCTCACGTGTTTTTTTGCTGTACGAGTTGGGGGACAAGGTACCTTCTCAGTCTATAAACTATTAATCCCCTAGGACCCTCCAATACTCTGTATGTTTTCGGGGATTTGTGTACCCCAGTCCTTGTTGTGTTTCCGGTCCAGGGAAGACATGGCTTGGCAGTTCGGGCTGGACTGTTCCCATGAGGCACAGGGTCAGACTGATTTGCATATGGCCATGTCTGAACTGGGGTGGCAGAGTGGGCTAAAGAACGGTGATGGATTAAACCCAGATCTTTTGACTGGGTGTGAGTGTTTGATTGATTCAGATGCTCCGTCCATCACCACCCCCTTTTGTACCGCTTTTGGCCGCCATAAGTGTGGCAGGGTATGCTCAGACGTGAGTCCCTTGCTCACTTTGCCACTGGATTCAAGCAAGCCGGGCTGAAGACGGCTGGAATGCCAGAAACCGGTACTCTGAAGCTTGTTTCCGGTCCAGGGAAGACATGGCTTGGCAGTTGGGGCTGGACTGTTCCCATGAGGCACAGGGTCAGACTGATTTGCATATGGCCATGTCTGAACTGGGGTGGCAGAGTGGGCTAAAGAACGGTGATGGATTAAACCCGGATCTTTTGACTGGGTGTGAGTGTTTGATTGATTCAGATGCTCCGTCCATCACCACCCCCTTTTGTACCGCTTTTGGCCGCCATAAGTGTGGCAGGGTATGCTCAGACGTGAGTCCCTTGCTCACTTTGCCACTGGATTCAAGCAAGCCGGGCTGAAGACGGCTGGAATGCCAGAAACCGGTACTCTGAAGCTTGTTTCCGGTCCAGGGAAGACATGGCTTGGCAGTTCGGGCTGGACTGTTCCCATGAGGCACAGGGTCAGACTGATTTGCATATGGCCATGTCTGAACTGGGGTGGCAGAGTGGGCTAAAGAACGGTGATGGATTAAACCCGGATCTTTTGACTGGGTGTGAGTGTTTGATTGATTCAGATGCTCCGTCCATCACCACCCCCTTTTGTACCGCTTTTGGCCGCCATAAGTGTGGCAGGGTATGCTCAGACGTGAGTCCCTTGCTCACTTTGCCACTGGATTCAAGCAAGCCGGCTGGAATGCCAGGAACCGGTCCTCGGAAGCTTGTTTCCGGTCCAGGGAAGACATGGCTTGGCAGTTCGGGCTGGACTGTTCCCATGAGGCACAGGGTCAGACTGATTTGCATATGGCCATGTCTGAACTGGGGTGGCAGACTGGGCTAAAGAACGGTGATGGATTAAACCCAGATCTTTTGACTGGGTGTGAGTGTTTGATTGATTCAGATGCTCCGTCCATCACCACCCCCTTTTGTACTGCTTTTGGCCGCCATAAGTGTGGCAGGGTATGCTCAGACGTGAGTCCCTTGCTCACTTTGCCACTGGATTCAAGCAAGTCGGGCTGAAGACGGCTGGAATGCCAGAAACCGGTCCTCGGAAGCTTGTTTCCGGTCCAGGGAAGACATGGCTTGGCAGTTCGGGCTGGACTGTTCCCATGAGGCACAGGGTCAGACTGATTTGCATATGGCCATGTCTGAACTGGGGTGGCAGAGTGGGCTAAAGAACGGTGATGGATTAAACCCAGATCTTTTGACTGGGTGTGAGTGTTTGATTGATTCAGATGCTCCGTCCATCACCACCCCCTTTTGTACTGCTTTTGGCCGCCATAAGTGTGGCAGGGTATGCTCAGACGTGAGTCCCTTGCTCACTTTGCCACTGGATTCAAGCAAGCCGGGCTGAAGACGGCTGGAATTCCAGAAACCGGTCCTCGGAAGCTTGTTTCCGGTCCAGGGAAGACATGGCTTGGCAGTTCGGGCTGGACTGTTCCCATGAGGCACAGGGTCAGACTGATTTGCATATGGCCATGTCTGAACTGGGGTGGCAGAGTGGGCTAAAGAAAGGTGATGGATTAAACCCAGATCTTTTGACTGGGTGTGAGTGTTTGATTGATTCAGATGCTCTGTCCATCACCACCCCCTTTTGTACCGCATGGAATGAGCCATGCAAGCATCTCCGAGTTAACTTCTGACTATCCACCAGCAGATGGGACTCTTGCAGAAGAGCTATGTCTATATTATGTCTCGTTAGATAAGCAATTACTTTCTTGGTTTTTCTGAAGTCATTCAATCCCCTAATATTCCAGGTTAACAGCCGTAATCTATCCCCCAGAGTTTGAATAGGGGTCAGTCCCCTAATGCTCCACGTTAACAGCCGCAGTTTATCCCCCAGAGTTTGAATAGAAGTTTAAATCCTTAGCAATGTTTCTCCTATAACCATACAGGTCAGCTCCCGGGACTCCTACAGCAAGACTCCCCTACAAGTATTGATAAACATACTATGCACATTGTGACCGGAACTAAAAAGAACTGAAAATAACCCACTTAGCAAATTCCCACCACCACCCACGCCATGCAATTCCCAACTAGGCACAGTCGAAATTCCCCCACCCCTCTTCCTTCCCCACATAGAACATAAGGCATGAAGCCATATAGTGAATAACACGCCGGGGTGGAAGTTACCTTGGCTTCGGTAAGTGCACCACTAAGACAGTACATAGTAGAGCCAACCAAGCGTATCTGGGACATCCGCAAAAGACATTTTGGGAACTTTTTCAGCTCCCTAACAAATGGTGAGTCTCCCCCTTCTCACATACAAACGGTGTGGTTAGCAAATGTTCGGGTTAACAAACAATGCCACCCACCCCCAAATCATTTTAACATATCAATAACAATATTTGCGGTATGCAGATTCCACTACAACGTAGTTAACAAACTCAGATAATCTGGGTGCATTTATTAGCTCAGTCAGACCCAGTATTTTAGGGCAATTCTTAGACTTGTGTCGAACATTCCAGCCACAGTTCCTGAGTGAAGATTCACCAGCGAATGACATTTCAATCCTGTCCGTCCATGCCACCGCCAGGCACTTTGTCAAGCCTTTCCGCCTCTTTATTCCGCTCTTCCGCCCTAGTGCAATCCTTGAAGGCCTTCAGTAGAGATTATGGGTCCAGAAAGATCTTTAACTTGCTGTTCATCACGACTCTCAACCTGGCAGGATACAGCATTGCATTGTCCAGTTTTTTTTCCAGCAGACGCCGTTTTAGCGGGGCAAACTTCAACCTAGCCTCCTCCACCTTCATGGTGAAGTCCGGGTATAGTGATATTGAAGAGCCCTCATACTGTAAAGATGCGGCGGACCCCCCGGTGAGGTTTTGGGCCAAGAGAGCTGTGAGCGCTTTCCACAACAGACATATCAGAGAAGGTCTCCCGGCCTAGAAGGACAATGAGGAGCTTTTCTGCTGGGAGTCAGACCACAAACCCCGGTAAAACTTAAAAAAAAAAATTCTGATTAGATTTTTATTGACATTAGTACATACTTGATCACATTCACATACCAGAGACATTTCTTAGATGGTACAAGACCTGCTGACAATTTTGTTTGCATTGAGTCACATTGTTACACAACATTATGTAATCTATCCCAGCTCATTGTCTGACATTCCTAACCGTGAATATAGTTTTGTATCGTACAATACTTGAGTGGGAGGGTGCACCTTTGTATTGTGTGGTCTCCAAGGGGGAACCATCCCTGGGGGGGCAGTCTACTGCGCCCCGGGCGACAGAGGCTTGTCTTCTTGGTCACTGTCAATCGGGTGCGCCAGTAGATATGTCCGGAGCAGGTCCCATATATCCCGTGGGCTTGAAGCAGTCAGGAGTACCTCTGCATATAAGCATGTTTGATCCTGTGACAAACTCATGTCTCCGAGCCAGTCCTTGAACTTGGGTGCTCTCCCCCTACCACATCGACAGGCCACCCGCCTTTTTGCCAACATGATACCAAAGGGGACAAACCTGCGATGTTTTGCTGGGATCTGTTCAGTATCATAAAACACAACGTGAGAGGGGTCTAAGGGGAGTATTTAAAGACCAGCTTGCATCCTATCCCCCAATCTAACTAACAGAAAACACAACAGGGATGCTAAGGGTCTAAAGAGAAAGCTACAAAGAACCAGTACATTCATAAGTAGTTTGTATAAGGAGAGCAAGAACAGTGTGGAATAATACCCATCAGCCCACCCAATGGCGGAGTCTCGTCATCTGGGTTTTGTTAAGAACTGGTATCTGCTAAGTACCTCCTTGATTGTATGTAGAGGAATACTAGTGACAGATCCACCAGTGATAGAGAGCCAACAAAAAAGCATAGGTGGGTTGAAGATGGACCAGTATTCATGTACCTCCGGCCACGCCCAAGCGAGATGGAGGAAATCAGCAGATTACGCTCTGCATTTGTCACACTTGTTCGTGTCTCGTTGCCCAAGAGTCTGTAATCGTAATGGGGCGTAGTAGCTTAGTTGAAGGAAATTATAGTGAATGATGCACAGTCGACTGCTTGGGGACACCTTTTCAGTGTGCTTACAACAAAATTCCCATTGTTCATCAGTGAGAGGTTGTTCCAATTCGCCAACCATTTTTCCCGGGCAGCACACAATGTATAGGTAGTATCAGTGTACATAGTGCGGTATAAAGTGTACACTAAATGTCCTGCTGTGGGTGCGCGTAGTGTATGGTGCAGTAGTGAGAGAGTCCCAGGCTCTTCTGGATATGTAGGCGTGCAGTCTTTCATTTCATGCTGTAAGCGTGCATATAAGAAAGTTTCCATGGCGGTGGGCTGGGGGTCCGAAATTAGCTGGTATAGTATGCGGAATTTGCCATTGATATATAAATCGCCCCAATTGCGAATGTTTTGGGCCCTTATCATGTTGCGAAACACCCCCTTCTGCAACAGATGCAGCTGTGGGTGGTATTCTAGTGGAAGCAGGGGCAAGTAAATGCATGCTACTTGTGCTGTGTTAGCGATGTATGGCCAGGCTTTGAGTGTACATTCTACAGAGTTAGGCCGTGAGTACCGAGGTCTAATTGTGGATAGTATTACGCCCTCCAGCGGGATGGGGTGTGCGAGACAATGTTCAGTTGCGGGGCAGGGGGTGGAACAGAAACATTTTGGAGTATTGAAAACAATGTTCGCTGATTATGAGCGGTGGCCCTTTCAGGGATGAATCCTGCCTGGTCTGGTAGATCCAGTTTCTCCATGAGGAGTTTGAGCCGGTTTGCGATTAGCTTTGCCAGAATCTAGGCATCAGTGTTTATTAGCGAAAGGGGCCGATACGACTCACACTTATCCACAGGTTTTCCCGGTTTTAAAAGTGAAATTATGAGCGCCTCTCTTATGGACTCGGGAAGGATTCGCAGTTCTTGCGCCTCTAAGAAAACCTCCTTTAGAACAGGGATTAGTTGGTCAATATAAGTTTGATAGAATTCGATTGGAATTCCATCGGGCCCGGGGGCCTTCCCAAAGGACATCTGCATGATGGCTTCGCGAAGCTCATCGTCTTCAAATGGTGCCTTCAGAAACTTCCTCTGACCATCCCCCAACTACCCTAGCATTATGTCTGCAAGATACTGTGACAGGTCCGGAGGGATGCTGTGATGCGTGGTGTATAAGTCTGTATAGAACTCAGTGAACTTTTGCAATATGTCCCAGCTGTCCTTGTGCCTCGTCCCACGCTTACCACCACCTCCAACACATAGTTGGAGAAGCGGGGTGGCCTGATCTCCGATGCCAGCGCTTTGCCTGGTCTTTTCCTTTCACCATACTTCCGGGCTGTGAAGTATTTGCCTTTAAGTCTGACCTCCTGCTCTGCTGTGTCTGAAAATTCTGACATTGTTTCCTGTAGGGGACCCCGTTGTGCGCCCGATGACTCTGTCCACATGGACTGCTCCAGTGTCTTTATGTCTGCTTCTAAGATGCGCAATGTGCATCTGAGATCCAGGAGCACCCCGAAGCTTTTAGACATACACAGGCCATGCATGGTCACCTTAAATGCTTCCCATACCGTGTTTACATATTCGACCAAGCCCTTGTTCCTGGCGAAGAAGTCGGTAATCTCTTCCCCTACCTCTTTTTGAAACACAGAATCCAAAAGCCTGGCTCTATCCTCCAGCAGTGCTGGGACGCAAATAGGTTGGGTGGCACAATCGTCAAACACACGGAGGCGTGATCTGAATGCGTGCGGGCCAAATGCTCGACTGAGTGTATCCATATGCCGACCCCCCCTGGAACAGACCCAGTAGTCCAGCCGTGACCATGCCTGATCTCCGGCAGTGTAGTAAGTACCTTCTCTAGTGGATGGGTGGGCGTATCTCCAGGCGTCAATGAGGCCTCGATCTAAGAATAATTGAGATAGGGTGTCTTGTGTGTTATTATAATGTTCCGGGAGGGGGTTGGATCTATCTAGTGCAGGGCGTAATGCAACATTAAAATCTCCTCCCCATAGGATGTATGTGGACCCCGTTTGGATTATCTGTCCCCATAAGGTGATGAAGAAGTCTGGGGCATCTATTTCGGGCCATAACAGGAAACCAAGGGAACTGACTGGGTGCCTAAAGTGCCCCATAGCAGGCAGCTGCGGCCCGAGGGGTCGCTGTAAGTGCCACCTAGGATGAAGGCCGCGAACAACCCTTCCCATGATCCTACTCCAGTTCCTTACAGTGCCCACCTGGTCCCATGGGGAGGAGGGGGGAGCGGTAAGGGAAGGTGGCCTGGCGATGGGTATTGTCAAATAATCACTGCCTGACTTAGGGCAACTTTTTGGGGCTACATGTTGAAAATCACAGCTCTGCCAACGACCATGGTATATTTTTTACACATTACGCCCAGGAGGGCACTTAGCTGTTTGCAGTAGTTCCGGACTTGATGCAGCGCCGTGTGGCAGGGAGCACCGGTCGATTCCAGAGTCCCAGCAGCGGTAGTCGGGGTAACAGGATGCCAGCAGCCGGTTGGCTCTTTCTAAGCCCTCTCATATGGGGAGGGCAGCCACCCTCACCAGTCTGACCAGTGCGTAGAGTCTGTCGTAGTCTGGTTAGTTGTCCATTCGAGAAGGTGAGTTGAACAGGATGTCTTGCCGAGGTGATCTCGGCTGTGCAGTTTTAAGAAAGTCTTCCGCTTGTTGTGGGGTGTTGCAAACAATCTGCTTGCCCTCGTGCGATATCCGTAGCAGCGCAGGATACATTAGGGTGTATTCAAACTGAGCCTTTCATAGTTTGAGCTTTACCGGCAGGAACTTTCTCTGCTCCTCCTCCACTGCCATAGTGAAGTCTGGGTATATAGTGTATGTGTTTCCTTTAAAGTGCAGGTTTTTGGTTTCAAGTGCCTTCTGGAGGGCCACATCGCGATCCCGATAATTTAGCAGGTGGGCTATTATGGGTCATGGGGCAGTTCCCAGAGGGGGTCGGGGCCCAGCACTCGATGTGCTCTCTCCACCACCATGTGTGCCTAAAAGGATTCTGCTCCAAACGTGGTGACCAGAGGCCGCTCCAAGAATGCGGAACATTGTTGCGGTGACCTCTAGCCTCCAAATCCTCGTTCTTTGCCGCGATGACCTTTAAAATTTAGTCCATTTTGGACACCTGTTTCAGTAGTGTGGCCGTGGCATCCTCAGTGTCCGATATCCTCCGTTCTGCCTCTTTAATTTGGCCATCTTGTTTGTCTATCTTTTGCATGAGGAAGTCCAGCCTGTTATTCATGGTGTCCATCTTGCCTGACAGAGAACAATGAAAATGATGCCTTGGGACTAATAATTCAACCCAGTAATGGAAAAAGATACCACTAATTATCTCTCCCTATTGTGTTCACTCACTTATGAAATAAATCTGTATTTGTATCCTCTTCAAACAATGGCAACCAAGAAAGAATTTTCCAAATTATAAAGTCTTTGTTCTATTTATTTCACCTTCTTCTTCAAAAAAGAACAATTATATATAGTTTTCACTGGCTATCGCCAGTAGGTATATATAGTTAGGATTAATTCCCTATGGGATTTCTGAAAATTCTATGTCTAATAACTTTGGCGTTTGTGGACGGAATCGGCTGAAATTTTCAGGAAAATGGCACATTTTGTTTCTGAGCAGCCCCTGAAAATTTGGTGGGGTTTCGTCAAGGGGGGGCCGAGAAAAAAGGGGGGTCCCAAAACGCGTTTTTCCCATTCATTTTTCCATAGGGCCTTTGGCCTCACTTTTAGCTCGAACGGCTGAATGGATTTGCACGAAACTTGGCAAAATTGTAGGGACTGTTAGCCCGATGTGCCTTTGCTAGGTCTCAATATATGTGCTTCAGTGGATTTTGAGAAATTAACGTTTAAATCAAGATATATATCTGTAACAGCGCTCCGGGCAGCGATCCGGTCCGCTTACTTTTCGCTTATCGGAACTTTGCGCGCAGAAAGCTGATTGGCTCTCCGGTGTCTGTCAACATTCTAAACAGTCCGGAGCGGCCGCCATCTTGTCTCTCGGTAGGATCGAGAGAGAAGAAGAGGTGAAAAACGAAAGGGGAATTTAATGAAAGGGGGCAAGGTATCCCCCTCTTGACCCCCTAGGAATGTTGTTGGGGTTATTAAAGGGTCCCGTGGGGAAAATAAAAAAAAAATGATTTTTCACGGTAGAAGCGCTTCACGGGCCGCGAACTGGTAGCGAAACAGGAATTCGCCATTTTGTGCTTCATTAATTAAATTACTAGGTATAAGTGGGTGCGGGAGACGTATCCTAATCCCCTATGTTTCCTGAGGGTGGCTGAGGAGGCTGATATATGTTGATACATCTCTTCCAGCGGCTGTGCGTGAGCTTTTTTTTTTTTTTGCTGCGTGACAGTCCGGAGCGGCCGCCATCTTGTCTCTCGGTAGGATCGAGAGAGAAGAAAAGGTGAAAAACTAAGGGGGAATTTAATGAAAGGGGGCAAGGTATCCCCCTCTTGACCCCCTAGGAATGTTGTTGGGGTTATTAAAGGGTCCCGTGGGGAAAATAAAAAAAAAATGATTTTTCACGGTAGAAGCGCTTCACGGGCTGCGAACTGGGCCGCAAACTGGTAGCGAAACGGGAATTCGCCATTTTGTGCTTCGTTAATTAAAGTACTAGGTATAAGGGGGTGCGGGAGACGTATCCTAATCCCCTATGTTTCCTGAGGGTGGCTGAGGAGGCTGATATATGTTGATACATCTCTTCCAGCGGCTGCGCCATCTTGCCTTTTTTCGAATGCCACAATTTTGTCGTGCACGGCAGCCATTTTAGATGCCAGGCTGGTCCCAGGCTATCACCTAACCCTGCGGATGTAGTTTATGGCCCCAGCTGTAGAGAATTCAGACATGCCAATCCTCCTGATTCAGGCGTGTGACTACTGTTTCAGTGCTAGTCTCCCGCCTCCCGATTTCTGCAAGCAAAAACCCGGGGGCATATTACGAACAACTAGCGATAATTTTTGTCTCTAACTTGTTTAGAGACAAAAATTATCGCCGCACATCGGCGATTTTTATCGCAGATAAACCTTGCTATTATCGCAGAAAAGTCAGCGATATTCATGTATTATCGACCTAATGCTCTTAGCCATGTTATCCACCTCCCATTGGATAACATGGCTAAGAACTGCTCAGGGCAGGTGTTAGATTTTGGAGACATTCGCGCTTAGCGCGAATATCTCCAAAAGTTGGTAATAGAAGGTAGCGATGTTAGGGACTGTTTCTAGTCGCTAACATCTTGGCACGCCACTTTGCATGTCATTAGTGATAAGTATCACTGACATGCAAAGCGGGGCCCAAGATGGTCGCAATCTCCTTTTAGCTGTCACTAACTGGTGTTAGCGACAGCTTGGTAATAGGGAGATAATTTTATCTCCGCTTTCAAGGCTTTTAAAGCCAAAAAAGCGGAGATAAACCCCCTTGATAATATGCCCCACGATTCCGTGTCCTAATCCCCTATGTTTCCTGAGGGTGGCTGAGGAGGCTGATATATGTTGATACATCTCTTCCAGCGGCTGCGCCATCTTGCCTTTTTTCGAATGCCACAATTTTGTCGTGCACGGCAGCCATTTTAGATGCCAGGCTGGTCCCAGGCTATCACCTAACCCTGCGGATGTAGTTTATGGCCCCAGCTGTAGAGAATTCAGACATGCCAATCCTCCTGATTCAGGCGTGTGACTACTGTTTCAGTGCTAGTCTCCCGCCTCCCGATTTCTGCAAGCAAAAACCCGGGGGCATATTACGAACAACTAGCGATAATTTTTGTCTCTAACTTGTTTAGAGACAAAAATTATCGCCGCACATCGGCGATTTTTATCGCAGATAAACCTTGCTATTATCGCAGAAAAGTCAGCGATATTCATGTATTATCGACCTAATGCTCTTAGCCATGTTATCCACCTCCCATTGGATAACATGGCTAAGAACTGCTCAGGGCAGGTGTTAGATTTTGGAGATATTCGCGCTTAGCGCGAATATCTCCAAAAGTTGGTAATAGAAGGTAGCGATGTTAGGGACTGTTTCTAGTCGCTAACATCTTGGCACGCCACTTTGCATGTCATTAGTGATAAGTATCACTGACATGCAAAGCGGGGCCCAAGATTGGTCGCAATCTCCTTTTAGCTGTCACTAACTGGTGTTAGCGACAGCTTGGTAATAGGGAGATAATTTTATCTCCGCTTTCAAGGCTTTTAAAGCCAAAAAAGCGGAGATAAACCCCCTTGATAATATGCCCCACGATTCCTTGGGGGTTTCAGCTGACAGGGCTTGGTATTGGGTTACATGGTAATTTTTCCAGGAAACGTCAGAGGGTCGATGCAGGGGTTCTAGAAGAGGTGATAAACCATTTAAGCCTCATGAACAAGCGCATGGTCTTTTAAAGATTTGTGAAGTACTCGGAGCGGCGGTGTGTGTGTGTGCCCTCTTTCAGGAGCGGGCGGGGGGGCACTGCCAGCAACTTGCCAGGTCAGGTAGTGTTCAACACGTGCATCACCCTTTCTCTGCTTGCTATTGCGCTCCATGCTTCGGAAAGGTAAGACAAAGAACGTGCATTTGAGTTTGAAATGTCCGATCCTGCAGAAGCACACTTCCAAAGCCCACACATGACAATAACCCGATTCAAGGCCCCATTCACCCGTTTTTAAAAAAATAGATAACACTCCAACAAAGTAAGGTTATAAAACTTTATTAACTACTAACTTTAACGAACGGAACAAAAACTAAAAACATTTAAACATTTCTCAACACAAAAAGCAACAATGGTTAGAAGCTGTCTTTTGTGCGAATAGTCCCAAGGCAGCACAACGTGCAGAGTTCTGGACGGCACCCAGGTGATGTCGCCTGGGTGCCGCACTGGTTTAGGGATCCTACAATGCAGCACAGAAAAACAGCGTGGGGCGTCCCGGGTGGTGCGGGGGGAGGCCTCGTCAGTAGCGGTCTGTTGTGCGAATAGTCCCAAGGCAGCAGAACGCGCTGAGATGTGGATGGCACCCAGGTGATGTCCAGTAAACCGCCGCACTGGTTTTGGTATCCTACAATGCTGCTCCGAAAATTGGCGTGCGGCGGCCCGGGGGGGGGGGCGTGGGGGAGCCGGCGTGAACGGGCCTCCCCAGGTGGCGGCCATCTAGCTGAGTTGCGCCCGCTCTTGCGGCTACAGCGTCTCGCTCACCATGTTGTTGAGTTGCTCCCACTCTTGCAGTGCAGCGATAGGCGGCTGCCACATGGCTCTTAAAATGGCGGACGGCTCCTCGGTTTTAGGCCTGGTCCACTGAAATGGCCCTGGGACACTTTGGAACTCGGACGCTTGCCTGCTAGGGCTTGGGCTCCATTCTCGAAAAGCGTTCCCTCAGCCGTGAAGATTGTATAAAAGTCTTGGGGGCCCCCGACTCCCGCAGGCTTCCGGTGGGGAGCGGCTGCCATGATTGCTCGCGGAATGACCACGACGGAGCCACGAGATGGTGGTGCTCTCATGCTGACGCCAGCTTCAGTCTGAATGATCCAGAAACAAGGTGGGGCTTTCATCGTTTGGGAAAAAAAAATGTTCTAAACCAATGAAAAGTGTTATTTTTAGGTCATATGACCAAGCCTTCCATCTTTAGGAAACCAAAAGTAAAATGAACCAATGAAAAGTTTTATAAACAAGTCACATGACCTGTTATGCGGCATAGGGCTACAAAAAGCGTAGAAAATCCGTTGGCACGTGAGGCGGCGTCAGTAGCGGACCGATGTGCGAATAGGCCGAAGGCAGCACAACGGGCCGAGATCCGGATGGTACCGAGGTGGTGTCCAGCAAATTGCCGCACTGGTGTGGCCATCCTACAATGCTGCGCCGAAAGACGGCGTGTCCAGCTGAGTTGCGGTCACTGTTGCGGTACAGTGACTCGAACGCGCCGAGATCCGGATGGCACCGAGGTGGTGTCCAGCAAATTGCCGGACTGGTGTGGCCATCCTACAATGCTGCGCCGAAAGACGGCGTGTCCAGCTGAATTGCGGTCACTGTTGCGGTACAGTGACTCGAACGCGCCGAGATCCGGATGGCACCGAGGTGGTGTCCAGGAAATTGCCGCACTGGTGTGGCCATCCTACAATGCTGCGCCGAAAGACGGCGTGTCCAGCTGAGTTGCGGTCACTGTTGCGGTACAGTGAGTCGAACGCGCCGAGATCTGGATGGCCCCGATGTTGTGTCCAGCAAGTTGCCGCACTGGTGTGGCCATCCTACAATGCTGCGCCGAAAGTCGGCGTGGGGTGCCCCGTTGGCTTATGAGGTGATGTCAGTAGTGGACCGATGTGTGAATAGGTCGGAACCAGCACAAGGCGCCAAGATCCGAATGGCAAGTCCTGGATGTTGAGTGCCTCAGTTGAGAGTTCTGAGCAGTG
The DNA here is from genome assembly GCF_964263255.1 of Lissotriton vulgaris. Taxonomy (NCBI): domain Eukaryota; kingdom Metazoa; phylum Chordata; class Amphibia; order Caudata; family Salamandridae; genus Lissotriton; species Lissotriton vulgaris. The sequence continues at coordinate 797,129,832 of NC_141699.1, forward strand.
CTTGTAAGACTGTCTGAAGCTTATTTGCACCTGCTGCAGCTTCACTAGGTCCGGCGGAACTTTTTTCCTTTTCCTTTCTGCTTCTTTTCCTACAATGCGTTTCATCTGAAGACACGACCAGGTCCCTGAATGTGTGCAGGGGGACGCTATTGATTGAATGAAAATGGCGGCTTGACACAAAGCTGACTCAAGCGTTACTGTTGGTGCTATACAGAAAAAAATTGGTTTTCAGTTTGTACATTCTTCAGGTTTTTTTTTTCTATCCAAGTCTGATTGAGAGTTTGTAGAAAAATGGCTTCAGATTTTCCACATACTACTCTTCAACATTCTTCCTAAATGTAACAATGTGAAACTCACTAGGAGAACGGCTGTTTCTGTTTCCTTTCAAAATGCTGCCAACAATATTTTCTGAATGGAAGACACCATCTTGTAGCATAAAGGGCCGAAAGGGGTTCTGGTCTGGCCGATGGTTGATGGAGACATTTTGACTATATCTTGGACCTGCCCGGCCTCGCCCAAAATGGCGCCGGTATAAATGGGACTCGTAACTCCTTGCCCGCAAATGTATATCTAGAAAATGTTATTGTAAGTGGCCCTGTTCTATTTTAATTACAAAATGTATGTCCACCGATTCCGCAACTGTTAGACACCTTAGTTCTTGCAACCTAATGGCCCGCTCGTTACGTTCCTCTACAGTGTAAATGTCTCCTCATCATATACGATTTCAGTTTGCTCCGTGGCCGGCCCACGTGGTTATAGGCCCGTATTTGTATACTGACATTTTCACAATAAAGGTTTTTAAAACAAAACACGGTAGTAGTATTTACATTGGTAAAGTTTTTACTTTTAGTGACTGTTTTCGAATCAGTAAAAGGCAAGTGAAATAAAGCAGTCCAATTACATGACGGATAAAAGGTATAATATGTAGGAACGCAGTAAAGATAAATGGTCAAGGGCAGTTGTGTTTTTCATGTCTGCAACATAAAGTGATCGATAAGAATCTGATAATCAGGCGTATCGGCGACTAAGACAGCAGGCCGAATCTCTTTTACTCAACGGCTCCGTCATGGAAGGAAGAAACGCCCTTTTTCTCGAAAAAGGAATATATTTTACTTGCAAGACAGTTGTAAATTTTCCGGGAAAGTACATTAGCCTGGAATATTATAACATATGTTTGAAAAAAAAATATTGTTCGAAAATAATAAAAAGCGTAATTTTTAGGTCATATGACCAAGCTTTTCATCATTAAATTAACAAAAGTAAAATGAACCAATGAAAAGTTTTATTAACAAGTCACATGACCTGTTATGCTTACGTTACGCGCTGCGCGCCGCGCCTCGGATCACTTCCGGGTGCGCTAACGCGGCGTGTCATAAAACGCATTACGCGACAACGTAGGTCAAGAATATAGTCTAAATGTCTCCACCAACCAGCGTTCAGAACACAACCCCTTTCAGCAGTCCAAAAAGTTCTGTTAAATGACAACAGAGGGGACAGGCAACAAGAACCATCAGTCAAAGAGGGGAGGGCAAGTTCTTCTCTTCCGGGTCATGTTGGGGCGCTACCGGAACTGATCGAATTGGTAGTCTATAGTGTTTCTGGATGTTTCAGACTAAAGCTGGCGTCAGCATGAGACCACTACCATCTCGTAGCTCCGTCGTGGCCATTCCACGAGCAATCATGGCAGCCGCTCCCCACCAGAAGCCTGCGGGAGTCGGAGGCCCCCAAGACTTTTGTAGAATCTTCACGGCTGAGGGGACGCTTTTCGAGAATGGGACCCAAGCCCTAGCAGACAAGCGTCCGAGTTCCAAGGTGTCCCAGGGCCATTTTAGTGGACCAGGCCCAAAACCGAAGAGCCGGCCGCCATTTTGAGAGTCCTGTGGCAGCCGCCTATCGCTGCACCGCAAGAGCGGGCGCATCTCAACTACATGGTGAGCGAGACGCTGTAGTCGCAAGAGCGGGCGGTAAACAGCTGAATGGCGGAAGAGGCACAGTGTAGCAAAAGCGGGCGGAATGGCAACTAAAACGATAAAGGGGCGCCCCACTACAGCTTGTCTTCAGGTCAAACGGATTGTGGGACAAGGTCCAGAATTGAAGAGTCATCAAAAGGCAAAAAGTTCCGCCGGACCCCGGGAGCCGGCCGCCTATGTCGGGGGCGATCTCAGGCTACACCAGTGCTATAAGACTTGGGGAGGGTGTCGGAGCCAAGCGTCTTCTCCGAGTCCATGGCCATCACACCGCCCCTCAGGGGCCTCCGTCAAGCTGTTTAGGAAGGTAACATATCACATTGTTTTCTAATGCAGTCAGGTCCACAAACGACACTCACTTACTTTGAGAATAGTGAAGCTGCAGTAGGTGGAAATAAGCTTCAGACAGTGTTACAAGCACTGCTCAGAACTCTTAACTATGGCACCCAACATCCAGAACTTATGCTATTTGAGAATGGCAGTGACATCGAAGCATCTCAGGGACCAAAACCATTAACGTACTTTCACGTATGAAAATCTTACTTGGGGAGGGGGCAGGAGCGAAGCGCCCCCTCCCAGTCAGCGCCACCACACCGTATGTTGAAAATCTGAAGCCATCGTTCTACAAAGTCAACCAAACTTGGATTGAAAAATCTAGAAAAATGTACAAACTGAAAACCAGTTTTGGTCTGCATAGCATCAGTAGCAACGCTTGAGTCAGCTTTGTGTCAAGCCGCCATTTTGATTCAACAAAGCACAGGCATTGAAAAAGGCTGAAATTCAGAACTCTAAACTATGGCACCCAACATCCAGGAGCTTGCCATCCGGATCTTGGAGCCTTGTGCTGTTTTCGATCTATTCACACATCGGTCCACTACTGACATCATCTTATAAACCAACGTTATGTAAATAGTTTTTTAATAAAATGTTTTACCCTGTTTCTTTGCTGGTGTGTTGTCTATATTTTTAATATTTGCATAGGGTTTGTCGTTATTTTGGGCGGGATGGGTGACGGAGCCGAGCTGTCTTGCAGCCCTCATGGTGTGGAGCTCAGTTCATCTCACTATTTTCGTATTTCTCATGAAGGGTTGTTCCTAATATTTCTATTTTAGCGAGGTCAAAAAGAGATCCAATTAGTGGCCTACTGATTTTGCTCGATTACTTTTATTTTTTTTACACGATTTTTCACTATCTGCAAAGACTAAACAGAGTATTGCGACTTTGTGCTTGTTTGTAAATAGAGAATGATCCAAAGAGAGCCAATTCTAAAACAGTAAATGCTTGGACAACAATCAATCAAATGGAGAGACAAGGAGGCACGACGGATTACAACGGGGGTAAAGGCCTGCGTTAACTACCCTTCAGTATCTGCAAAGAGAGAGTACTACTAAGACAAAAGAGGGGAGGGGGGGGGGTGCAGCGTTCAAAGCACATCAGCGTGCATAAATACGAAAATGTTTTTATCTATCACGTACTTGACATTTTAAAGCTTTTCATATTTGCTATTAAAAAACCAATGAAATTCACAGAAAAAACCATAGGTTATAGTGGATATATAGTTAGGAATTTGCATTTACAAAACCTTGAAAATTCAATGAAAAAACCATTGGTTTTAGGCCATATATAGTTAGGAATTAGCATTTACAAAACCTTATTTTACTCGCATAAAACCATTGAAATTCCATATATAGTTAGAAGCGCTAACTATATATCGCGCACCCGCAATCCACTGCTGATGATGTCACATATTACATCATTCATGACATGGTCAGTGACATCACTGATGACATCACTGATGACATCTCAAATGACATCACTGATGACAACTCAAATGACATCACTGATGACATCTCAAATGACATCACTGATGACATCACTGATGACAACTCAAATGACATCACTGATGACATCTCATTTGTCATCACTGATCACATCACTCATGTGATAATACAATGAACCTCTTCAGACTCTAATATAACCTTACATACACTCAGTATAAACAGACACTCACAGACTGTCACTCATCCATGGAGTTACTCACACACCTAGTCAGTCATGCAAAGAATCAATCACACCTCCATTTCCTCAACTATACAGTTATACACATCTTACTTATTCAAACATATAATAACACATATTTACTCTCTTATATAATCCCTGATACAAGCTCACAGTGATCGATACAGCCACTCACACATTCACTGGCTCTTATGTTCAGTTATTTATATATTTCAACTCTCACATGTATTGTGTTTTACATACGTACTTACTTGCACATGTAGCAATGAGAAATCCATTCACTCACCAACACACCCATGCACAGTCAACCGCCCATATAGCTGTTTCCACATGCACTCTTGAACTCATACTCCTAGTGAATCAACTGCTTACACATCTATGCACAGAGTCACGCACCTCCCAGCCACCCACACACACACTCAGCCTCCCATTCAAATACTTGGGCAACCAATCAATAACCCATATGGCCACTCTTATAGCTACTGATAAACACATGCAGCAGCTTACACAACAACAAACATACTGATGCACAAATTAAGACAGTTTAGTCACTAACCCATGCACTCAGTGAGACACATTTAATCACTCTTTCATACAGTCAGTGATGCACCTACTAAATTCTTCATCCAGACACTTATACATCCACTCATTCTTCAATATGTAAAACATATTTAAACTTTACAGACACATACAATCACTGGATGTTGTGATCAGTGATGTCATCAGTGATGTCATTTGAGATGTCATCAGTGATGTCATCAGTGATGTCACTGACCATGTCATGAATGATGTAATATGTGACATCATCAGCAGTGGATTGCGGGTGCGCGATATATAGTTAGCGCTTCTAACTATATATGGAATTTCAATGGTTTTATGCGAGTAAAATAAGGTTTTGTAAATGCTAATTCCTAACTATATATGGCCTAAAACCAATGGTTTTTTCATTGAATATATATATATATATATATATATATATATATATATATATATATATATATATATATATATATATATATATATATATATATATATATACATACAACATTAATACATATATACATATATATACACTATACACACAAACAACATTATATACATACACACACTATATTCCTATTATTCACAAGCTAACATACATATATGTTTTTTTTTTTAACCTTCAAGTCTTCGCCCTTCATTTTTTCAAAAAAAGGATGCTTCCAAGCCATATATAAACAAAGGCATTCCTTACAAGAAAAGGTCACCATTCAAAAGTGAGAGTATGAGAGGTGTATTCCTAACCCTCTATTATTTTTATACTCCCTCTAGTTTCCTTTATATATTCAACATTTTATACTGGTGCCTTTAACCAAAAGTGTCGACGGGTTTCAACCGTTATAATTTCCAGGCCTCATCAGGACTAGGGCGTTCAAGGTTCCGCCTAAAGAATCAAAAACAATTACATTTACAAATTACCATATATGCATCAGGGACTAATGATTTTTCTTATATACACAACTTCCTATACATAGAGACATTATATTGTCATTCAACCAATCCTCGGAGTGGTACGGCATCTTTTATATATTACACACCTATGTGAAAAATAAAGTATAAGGCAAGCCTCTAAGTTCCCAATGGGGGAACGGTGTCCATTATACCAAAGTGACCACATAGAATCGCTATATGTGGATTAGTATGTGGTCCACTACCAACAATCCTTATGAATACGAGGAAGGAGACAAAGTTCTAGTAGTGCACACAGTTAAAACGAAAAACAATGGTATAAACAAACTTTCAATCCCAATTTCTATTATGTGACTTGGCTCTTCGAATTGTACGTCTATATGTATTTCCCAGTCTTACGGGTCAATAGTGTATGTGGGCAAGACGTAATGTCAATACACTAAATACAACCAGTCATTCGTTCTACCTAAACAAACCAAGGGCCAATTATCTGCAAGACTTACCAAGTGTATGAGAACACCAAAGGTGCCTCTCCTCCCAGTCACTTCAATTTTGGGACAATCGTCAGTTGCCAGAATTCTAAATATAATACAAATTATCGTTATAACCTAGTAAGACTCCTCCTTTGGAACAAATAACCCACATATTATCAGGTCAGCGAAACTTACTTATAAGTAGCTAATCTCCCACGCTGTTACTACGCGTGCACCCAGGCCGCCATTATGCTCCAAAGCGTTTCCTGTATCACTTGTGTGGAAGTCTCTTAACTTTCACGCACAGGCAGTCAAAGTAAAGAAAGGACTAAGGAAACTAAATATAGACGGGCACCACTACCGCAATAAAGAGAGGACTATTCAACTTATTGCCATTACGAATATACCCCTCTGACTGTAACCAATAGGTAATCCAAATATTCGCAACTGCCAGTATTTACCGATGAGATAACACGCCCCATACATATATAGGGAATTATTCCTAACTAATTGAAAAAAGAAAAAGGAAGAAGAAAAAATATTAAAACTCTCTTGTGTGCTACCAATAATATCACCTGTGAATGCACACCTCCTGTACAAATAAAATATAATATAATATAATACAAAAACCAAGTATATACACCTTATAGCCCAGTGTTGTGCCGCCACTCCTTACAATCTATACAGCTTCAGAAAGAAAACGCCAGATACATTGATAAAGTTATTGTAACGCCCAAATTTAATATTTATCATTAAGGCCTGTCCTAGCAGTCTGATATTTCCCAATTAATCTGGCTTCAAGTCGATTTAGTTTAGTCTCTACCTCGTCTGTCTCTGTTTGAGATACCCACTGTACATAGAACTGACCATTCTATATCTTTTTCGGTGTGAATAGAGGTTCAAAAGTGATTCACCTGCAGAGCGCCTTGTACTTTGCATTTAACCCGCGATTTATGCTGCAAAATTCGTTTTTCTATGGCTTGAGTTGTTTGGCCTATATAAAACTTATCTCAGGGGCACCTAATGCAATGCACAATGTTTTTAGAGTTGCAATTAGAAAACGTTCTAGTGCCTGACAGGTCACTTAGGCTGTGTTTCATGACGAGGAGCAGTGTTTTTACCTCGTCCTCCTGGGGTGGTGGAGAAGTGTGGGGCTGTTCCACACTGGTGGAGCCGGAGTCCACCGAGTTGGACCCAGTGGATGTTTTTTTGTTGTCGAAGGTAAGAAGGGGTTGGCGACCATCTGTTTTCCCCATCTCACAGTCGGGTATTTCCAAATCCCCCTCTCTGACGACCAATCTAGGCGCGTTGTGAGCAATCAGACGCAGTTCGCTGCCAGCCTCTCCTTCTAATTTTGTACTCTCCTGCCGGCCCTAGTTTGCTCTTTTTCCAAACTATTTGCAATGTCTTGGGTGGCCGGTGGGGCAGTGGCAACAGTTCTCTGGAGGGGGGGAGTCGGTCCCTCTACGACATGGGCGGGTGTGGGGCTAGAGTCAAGGCCTTAATCTCCAGTGTCTTACTGGCCTATCCACCTCCTGTGGTGTTAGCCAGACTTGATCAAGTCTTGCAGGACACCTTTTGCTTTGGTGCCGTATTGCCACCTGCCTTCTTTGGCGTCTTTGTTGTGAAGGCCGCTTTGTGTATGCACACCGTCCTTTGCCGCAGTCTGTCAGTTTCTGGGTCCGCCTTCTTTCCCGCAACTCCAGTGGGATTCGCCCAATGTCTCTGTTCTCAGGCTTCGTCTGCTCGTTCCCTTGTGTGCTCAGGTGCCTCTCGAGGAAACCTAACTGCTGCTCCGTTCGGCGTGCAGCAGCTGCGGGTTAGCCTCCAGTAGGCCCAGTGCAGTCAGGGAGGATACAGTGCGGGCGATGCAGCAGGGATCCGCGCCGATGTGTATTAAAGGAGCCACTCCTCCGGGGGGGACTCACCTCATCAGCGGCATCCAGCTCCTGCAGCCCACAGCGAGTACGACAGTTTAACCCGTTTCTCGGGCAGCAGGGCAATATGATGTCAATAAGTCCTCCTTTCTCCCTCTCCAAGCTTTTGCCACGCTGGATCAGTGGATCAGTGGATCAGTGGATCAGTGGCTCGCCTCTGCCCGCATGCCACGCATAGATTCCGCGGGGCGCAGGTCCAGTCACCGGCGCCTCTATTTTTTCTGGGACAGACTGATTTGCATGTAGCCAGGTTCTGAGCTGGGATGGTGCAGTGAGATAAATAACGGTGATGGATCAAGCCCTGATCTTTGGACTCGGTAAGAGTGGTCTGCTTAATTCAGACACTCTGTTCATCACCACCCCCTTTTCTGAATCGTTTTTGGCCACTATAGGTGTGGCAGGGTATACTCAGACATGAGTCCCTTTCTCACTGCACCATCAGGATTCAAGCAAGCCGGGCCGAAGACGGCTGAAATGCCAGAAACCGGTCCCCGGTAGCTTGTCTCCTTTCTGGTGAAGAATTGGCTTGGTAGTTTAGTCTGCCCTGTTCCCATGATGCACTGGGCCAGGGACAGACTGATTTGCATATAGCCAGGTTCTGAGCTGAGATGGTGCAGTGAGATAAATAACGGTGATGGATCAAGCCCTGATCTTTGGACTGGGTAAGAGTGGTCTGCTTAATTCAGACACTCTGTTCATCACCACCCCCTTTTCTGAATCGTTTTTGGCCACTATAGGTGTGGCAGGGTATACTCAGACATGAGTCCCTTTCTCACTGCACCATCCGGATTCAAGCAAGCCGGGCCGAAGACGGCTGAAATGCCAGAAACCGGTCCCCGGTAGCTTGTCTCCTTTCTGGTGCAGAATTGGCTTGGTAGTTTAGTCTGCCCTGTTCCCATGATGCACTGGGCCAGGGACAGACTGATTTACATATAGCCAGGTTCTGAGCTGGGATGGTGCAGTGAGATAAATAACGGTGATGGATCAAGCCCTGATCTTTGGACTGGGTAAGAGTGGTCTGCTTAATTCAGACACTCTGTTCATCACCACCCCCTTTTCTGAATCGTTTTTGGCCACTATAGGTGTGGCAGGGTATACTCAGACATGAGTCCCTTTCTCACTGCACCATCAGGATTCAAGCAAGCCGGGCCGAAGACGGCTGAAATGCCAGAAACCAGTCCCCGGTAGCTTGTCTCCTTTCTGGTGAAGAATTGGCTTGGTAGTTTAGTCTGCCCTGTTCCCATGATGCACTGGGCCAGGGACAGACTGATTTGCATATAGCCAGGTTCTGAGCTGGGATGGTGCAGTGAGATAAATAACGGTGATGGATCAAGCCCTGATCTTTGGACTGGGTAAGAGTGGTCTGCTTAATTCAGACACTCTGTTCATCACCACCCCCTTTTCTGAATCGTTTTTGGCCACTATAGGTGTGGCAGGGTATACTCAGACATGAGTCCCTTTCTCACTGCACCATCAGGATTCAAGCAAGCCGGGCCAAAGACGGCTGAAATGCCAGAAACCGGTCCCCGGTAGCTTGTCTCCTTTCTGGTGAAGAATTGGCTTGGTAGTTTAGTCTGCCCTGTTCCCATGATGCACTGGGCCAGGGACAGACTGATTTGCATATAGCCAGGTTCTGAGCTGGGATGGTGCAGTGAGATAAATAACGGTGATGGATCAAGCCCTGATCTTTGGACTGGGTAAGAGTGGTCTGCTTAATTCAGACACTCTGTTCATCACCACCCCCTTTTCTGAATCGTTTTTGGCCACTATAGGTGTGGCAGGGTATACTCAGACATGAGTCCCTTTCTCACTGCACCATCAGGATTCAAACAAGCCGGGCCGAAGACGGCTGAAATGCCAGAAACCGGTCCCCGGTAGCTTGTCTCCTTTCTGGTGAAGAATTGGCTTGGTAGTTTAGTCTGCCCTGTTCCCATGATGCACTGGGCCAGGGACAGACTGATTTGCATATAGCCAGGTTCTGAGCTGGGATGGTGCAGTGAGATAAATAACGGTGATGGATCAAGCCCTGATCTTTGGACTGGGTAAGAGTGGTCTGCTTAATTCAGACACTCTGTTCATCACCACCCCCTTTTCTGAATCGTTTTTGGCCACTATAGGTGTGGCAGGGTATACTCAGACATGAGTCCCTTTCTCACTGCATCATCAGGATTCAAGCAAGCCGGGCCGAAGACGGCTGAAATGCCAGAAACCGGTCCCCGGTAGCTTGTCTCCTTTCTGGTGAAGAATTGGCTTGGTAGTTTAGTCTGCCCTGTTCCCATGATGCACTGGGCCAGGTACAGACTGATTTGCATATAGCCAGGTTCTGAGCTGGGATGGTGCAGTGAGATAAATAACGGTGATGGATCAAGCCCTGATCTTTGGACTGGGTAAGAGTGGTCTGCTTAATTCAGACACTCTGTTCATCACCACCCCCTTTTCTGAATTGTTTTTGGCCACTATAGGTGTGGCAGGGTATACTCAGACATGAGTCCCTTTCTCACTGCACCATCAGGATTCAAACAAGCCGGGCCGAAGACGGCTGAAATGCCAGAAACCGGTCCCCGGTAGCTTGTCTCCTTTCTGGTGAAGAATTGGCTTGGTAGTTTAGTCTGCCCTGTTCCCATGATGCACTGGGCCAGGGAAAGACTGATTTGCATATAGCCAGGTTCTGAGCTGGGATGGTGCAGTGAGATAAATAACGGTGATGGATCAAGCCCTGATCTTTGGACTGGGTAAGAGTGGTCTGCTTAATTCAGACACTCTGTTCATCACCACCCCCTTTTCTGAATCGTTTTTGGCCACTATAGGTGTGGCAGGGTATACTCAGACATGAGTCCCTTTCTCACTGCACCATCAGGATTCAAGCAAGCCGGGCCAAAGACGGCTGAAATGCCAGAAACCGGTCCCCGGTAGCTTGTCTCCTTTCTGGTGAAGAATTGGCTTGGTAGTTTAGTCTGCCCTGTTCCCATGATGCACTGGGCCAGGGACAGACTGATTTGCATATAGCCAGGTTCTGAGCTGGGATGGTGCAGTGAGATAAATAACGGTGATGGATCAAGCCCTGATCTTTGGACTGGGTAAGAGTGGTCTGCTTAATTCAGACACTCTGTTCATCACCACCCCCTTTTCTGAATCGTTTTTGGCCACTATAGGTGTGGCAGGGTATATCCAGACATGAGTCCCTTTCTCACTGCACCATCAGGATTCAAGCAAGCCGGGCCGAAGACGGCTGAAATGCCAGAAACCGGTCCCCGGTAGCTTGTCTCCTTTCTGGTGAAGAATTGGCTTGGTAGTTTAGTCTGCTCTGTTCCCATGATGCACTGGGCCAGGGACAGACTGATTTGCATATAGCCAGGTTCTAAGCTGGGATGGTGCAGTGAGATAAATAACGGTGATGGATCAAGCCCTGATCTTTGGACTGGGTAAGAGTGGTCTGCTTAATTCAGACACTCTGTTCATCACCACCCCCTTTTCTGAATTGTTTTTGGCCACTATAGGTGTGGCAGGGTATACTCAGACATGAGTCCCTTTCTCACTGCATCATCAGGATTCAAGCAAGCCGGGCCGAAGACGGCTGAAATGCCAGAAACCGGTCCCCGGTAGCTTGTCTCCTTTCTGGTGAAGAATTGGCTTGGTAGTTTAGTCTGCCATGTTCCCATGATGCACTGGGTCAGGGACAGACTGATTTGCATATAGCCAGGTTCTGAGCTGGGATGGTGCAGTGAGATAAATAACGGTGATGGATCAAGCCCTGATCTTTGGACTGGGTAAGAGTGGTCTGCTTAATTCAGACACTCTGTTCATCACCACCCCCTTTTCTGAATCGTTTTTGGCCACTATAGGTGTGGCAGGGTATACTCAGACATGAGTCCCTTTCTCACTGCACCATCCGGATTCAAGCAAGCCGGGCCGAAGACGGCTGAAATGCCAGAAACCGGTCCCCGGTAGCTTGTCTCCTTTTTGGTGAAGAATTGGCTTGGTAGTTTAGTCTGCCCTGTTCCCATGATGCACTGGGCCAGGGACAGACTGATTTGCATATAGCCAGGTTCTGAGCTGGGATGGTGCAGTGAGATAAATAACGGTGATGGATCAAGCCCTGATCTTTGGACTGGGTAAGAGTGGTCTGCTTAATTCAGACACTCTGTTCATCACCACCCCCTTTTCTGAATCGTTTTTGGCCACTATAGGTGTGGCAGGGTATACTCAGACATGAGTCCCTTTCTCACTGCACCATCAGGAATCAAGCAAGCCGGGCCGAAGACGGCTGAAATGCCAGAAACCGGTCCCCGGTAGCTTGTCTCCTTTCTGGTGAAGAATTGGCTTGGTAGTTTAGTCTGCCCTGTTCCCATGATGCACTGGGCCAGGGACAGACTGATTTGCATATAGCCAGGTTCTGAGCTGGGATGGTGCAGTGAGATAAATAACGGTGATGGATCAAGCCCTGATCTTTGGACTGGGTAAGAGTGGTCTGCTTAATTCAGACACTCTGTTCATCACCACCCCCTTTTCTGAATCGTTTTTGGCCACTATAGGTGTGGCAGGGTATACTCAGACATGAGTCCCTTTCTCACTGCACCATCAGGATTCAAGCAAGCCGGGCCGAAGACGGCTGAAATGCCAGAAACCGGTCCCCGGTAGCTTGTCTCCTTTCTGGTGAAGAATTGGCTTGGTAGTTTAGTCTGCCCTGTTCACATGATGCACTGGGCCAGGGACAGACTGATTTGCATATAGCCAGGTTCTGAGCTGGGTTGGTGCAGTGAGATAAATAACGGTGATGGATCAAGCCCTGATCTTTGGACTGGGTAAGAGTGGTCTGCTTAATTCAGACACTCTGTTCATCACCACCCCCTTTTCTGAATCTATTTTTTCTGTAGCTCACACGGGCAGCCAATTGGACTGTCGGGGCCCAGGCCTGCGCAAGATCCCCAGCGCTCCAGTGGCTCAGTGAGCCGCTCTAGGGAACCACAGCCACGGCGCCTCTGTCCCCCAGCGACTATTTCTCTCTCCTGTTGCGCCTCCGCTCCCCGGTGAGATGGGATTTTTACACCGCAGCTGCAGCTCTGCCTCGGCAGTCAGCTCTCCGTTTATTTTGTTGATCTGCAGTGATTATGAAGGATAAATGCTGAATTTATTTCGCCAGGTCACGAAAGCCTCACAGATGTGCAGCCATCTTGGCTGAGCGCCACCTAGCGCCCCCAAGCCCCAGTAAACCTTGTGGCAAAACGCCAGCGACAATATTTGTTTGCGTCCGAAGGCGCCTTCAAATCCCACTGGGCCTTCTGCAGAGACAGGAGAATGCTGATGGTGCTGGGGGCCGGACCACAAGGCCGGTGAACCTTGTGACAGGATGCACCAGATGCAGTTTGTTTGCGCTGGAGGCGTGTTCAAATCCCGCCGGGGCTCCTGCAGCACAGGGCAGCAGAATACTTACAGTGCTGGTGGCAGGACCACAAGCCCTGGTAAACCTAGTAGCAAGATGCCGCCAACACTTTTTGTTTGTGCGCGTAGGTGCCTTCAAATCCCGCTGCGGAGGACAGGAGAACGCTAATGGTGCTGGGGGCCAGATCACAACCCCTAGTAAAACTTGCCGCAAGACCCCACAGACGATGTTTATTTGCTCCCTGAGGTGCCTTCAAATCCCGCTGGGGCTCCTGCAGCACAGGACATGCCCAGGTGTGCACCCAGGCCAAGTCCGAGCCCGTCTTAACCCTTGATAGCCTGACAAAGGTAAGGCTGGGTCACCCCCGTTCACCTGCAAGATAAAGGTTATTTGTACTGCATTTCCATTAAACCAGTATTGCAATGGGGAAAAGGAAGATGTAACAACTCTTTATTGGTACAATTGATTATTAACATTAGCAAAACAGTTCATTCTTCCCAATGCAGATGCAACCTTGAGCAACAATCTTGAAGGCTCAGAAGAGAACATCAAATCTCACTCCATTCTCTCCTATCTGTCAATTTGTGACCTCTACAAAATACCTTCTTAGTTATTAGTTGCATTAAAACTGCAGCAGTGTGTTCATGTTATTTAGACAAGATGGAGTAATTTTGGTTTTATTATTTCGGCCTAAGCCCTCTTCCTCCTCCCTCTCAGATCTTTCCCACGTTTCGGCACATCAAGCATAAGCTAGGCCCTGCACATGGTAGTAATAATAAAAGAACAAAAAACATAAACACTGCCCCCAAGGGCCCTAGAATTTATTTTCTCCAGCTACCTAGCTGGTCCCGTAGCTTCTACAAAAAATCTCGACTTGCTCCCATCATGCTCTTACTGGGAAACGTTTGAAATGTCAAATATAAGCTCTTGCATGTTTCGAGTATTTTCGGGGATAAAACTGCACATTACATGTGTAAATTACTCAGAAGGGTAAGTAATCTTTCTTAATAAATGAGAATAACTCCCAGTTTGATGGGGAAATGCAAGTTACACGTTTGGAATACATTTACACGCGGCTTTTGTGAATAGCCGAAAAGTAGTAAACTTACTCAAAAGTTTAAATTACTCAAAAGTGTAAATCACCTTTGTGAAACAAGCCCTCACAGGGAATCTGAGGACCACTATGTTTTTAATAGCTCTTAAATCTTGGACCTTCTCCAGGGATGTCTTGGAATGGCTTGACACAGTTCTGCTAATAGGTGCCCTGTCGTAATGAATCTTGTGTCTCTAGCTTAATTCCTCCTCAGTTATTTTGCTCAAGTCTGGTGAAGGTACATGTGGTACTGTCATCAAATTCATCACCTCAGGGGTACTATACACAGTTCTTACCATTTCACATAAGAGGCCCTCCCCAAATTTCCATTCCCAATAAAAAATTCACCATTATGGCTTTTTAATGTTTAACTGTTCTCCTTGCTGGGTTTCTTCTTTCTTTTCTGTATTAGTTTTTTCTTGTTATGTTATTACACACGGAGCCGCCTGTGGAAAGCGCCGGGCCACTCTTTTAGAGTAGCCGTGCGCTATACAAGTTTATTTTAACATAACATAACATAACATAATACTGTGCACATAACAACATTTCCTATATTGTCTTGTCTTGACAACATATCACGGACTGCTGTACTTGGGTACTAATATAGGGCTGCAGCCCCATCACAAAAGATGCCCCCAGGCCCAGCATTCCCCACTGGATAGCATCTTGCATTCCACTGTGTTGCTTGTATACGTGTAACAACCTCTCATAATAAGAATGCACACTGTCATTCTTGTTTTGTTACATGGTATATGCTACAAAATTCTTGTAAAGGGCATGTACACCAATTGGTTTCATGGCCCTGTTTATAGGACTTGCTGAACACCGGTGGAATTTATTCATATACTTGGGTGAACAACCATGTCTTAAGGGATTTCCTGAAGCTCAACAGATCAGTGCATGATCTAATTTCCAGGGGAAATGAATTCCAAAGTCCGGGTGCCAGAGTTGCATACCTACAGCCCCCTAGTCGCTTCGGCTTGAAGGTGGGAGTTGCCATGAAATGAAGGTGAGCGAGTATAGGTTATGTGAGGAAGTGCACCTTTGAATAAGAGTGTCAGTGAATGTGTGGCTCCGTCTTTGTAGAGATTTAAAAACACAACATCCCACTTTAAAGGCGCAGCGTTGGGGGGCGGGAAGCCAGTGCAGCTTCCTCAGAAGTGGGGTGACATGTTGCTTCCTAGGTTGTTGGTGGATCAGTCTGGCATCTTGATTCTGCACCAACTGTAAGCGTTTGGTTAAGAATAGTGGCATACAAAGGTAGACTGAGTTTGCGTAGTGGCACATAATCGTGGCTATCATACCATGTGTCAATGCTTCCTGTGTGAGTAGTCTGCAGATCTTTCTAATCTTCCATAGTTGGAAAAAGCAGGTAGAGATGACAGAGCCAACCTGGGTTTTTAGTGAAAGGTCAAATATTTATTGTGACGCCAAGACTTTTTGCAGCAGTAGAAGGGGTGAGGGAGGGTCCTAGTTCCGTTTACCAAAAATGTGGGCCCCAGATGTTGTGGTCGCCCCCCGTTAGGACCAGTTCAGTCTAGCCTGGGTTAAGCTTTAAATGGTTACAGTCCATCCAATGGCGGATGTGCAGCATGGTTGACTGAAATTCAAAAGCTGATTTAGGTGAGTTGTTGATGGTGAACATTAGTTGTAGATCATCAGCGTAACTGAATGTGGCAACTTTCCTTTCCTTAAGGGACCGGATCAGAGGGAGGAGGTAAAGATTAAACAGATGTGGGAATAGCGAGGAACCCTGTAGGACCCCCCAATTTTTTTTTTAATTTTGGTGCCGTGAACTGGGCTGTGCGGACTGACTGGGAGCGATCCTCTAGGTTGTAACGCAGCCAACTGAGGGGTGAGCCCTGGATCCCTGCCTCCTTGACACGGTCCACCAAGATACCATGGTCAACCGTGTCGAAGGCAGCAGAGACATCCAACAGCACCAGGGCCTGAGGGGTGCCCCTGTTGGCATTCTCTTGCAGGGAGTCTAAGTACCACCAGTATTACCGTCCCAGTTGAGTGGGGAGGGCGAAAACCAGCTTGGTGTGAATCGAGACAGTTGGATTGTTCATTAACATTAGTCAGGCATTTAGCCACATGAGCCTCCAGTACCTTAGCCAGGTAAGGGAGCAAGGAGATTGGACGGTAGTCCAACAGGATCTAGGGGTCAGCCCCTGGTTTCTTCAGAACGGAAACCACAATTGCCTGTTTAAAAGCCTTGGAGACACGAACCTGGGATAAGGACTCATTGAGTAGAAAGAGAGGGCAGGCCCCGGGAGACTGGTGAAGGCTTCTTTTAGGATGTGTGATGGACAACAGTCCGTACGAGATCCAGATTTTACCTTAGACGTAAAGTCCTGGCATGCCTGTAGGCTAATGGCCGGGAAGTGTTCGAGAAAGCAGGGATTTCCAGGCATAGAAGGAAATATCTCATGGGAGGTGCGTGTAGGAATGCTAGCTTTGATGGTGGAAATCTTTTTGATAAAGAAGTTGTTCAAGGAATCGCAGAGTGCTTGAGTCTGTGTGGGTTTTGTGAAAACTCTGTCCGAGTTGGACAGTTCGTTTACAATTGCGAAGATTTCCTTGGATCTATTGTTAGTAGGCCTGGGCGGTAAATACCGTTCCGCTCGTGGAATTTGGGTAATTTTGCGTTCCGCGGAGAACGCAAAATTGACCAAAATTCTGCGTTCCGCGACTTCGCAAAATGTTTTGCTTGTTCGCATTCTCAAATGCATATTTGCAAGATATTTCCTCCCGAGCACGCAAACAGCGATTGCGAACAGTAAAAAAGCATCGCGAACAAGCAATTCTGCGTGTTCGTGGAATTTTTGCGTGCTTGCGGAGATTTTTTACCGTTTCGCAGAGATTTGCGTAACGCGATTATGCACAGTTTTTGTGATTTAAGTTCAGTTGAGAACGATCTCTGTGCATCAAGACAACGAGCCAGTTTTATGTTTTTTGAGTGGAGCATGTTTATTACTGGCTGCTAATAGTCAGGCTGAGATAGTTTTCTCGCTAAGATTAATATCAGATTCAATGATTGGGGCTGTGTTGGCTAGTGTGTCATGGAATCCAGTTCTATCAATAGTGTTCCATTTCCTAGCCATCCCACCTTCACTCATAGGGAGTTTGGCTGTGGTAATATTTATTATGTTGAACTTTATTAACCCCTTGACTGCTCAAATTCCGCTGCGGTGCTGGGGAAATAATGAGTGGGCGGGGTTTGGACGGCCCCCGGCTGTCCTCCGCACAAGCCCTCTGTGACGTCGGACGGCCGGGGCCGTCCGACGCATGCAAGGGGTTAATCCTAGGAACCAGCAACAGATTATGACTCTCTGACCTGTGTCCTTTTTGGCCTGTTAGTTGTCAGTTGGCGCTGTATGAGCTGGGAGCCTCTTTTGTTGATGGCGCGATGGACAAGGCAAAGGGTTTTAAACTGGATTCTCTTTTGTTTTGGCAGCCAGTGCAAGCTTGCCAATGCTGGTGCTGCTGATCTATGCCTAGGGATTTTATAAAGAATCCCCGCTTTGGCATTCTGTATCACCTGCAGTCGATTCATGACGGCATAAATGGCTGGTAGCAGCCCAGACTCCTCCCCTTGCCCACCGTGGTTGGCCGCCCCTGATGGGTGAAACCAGGAGGCAGCTGGGGAGCCTAGGTCGCTGCAAACACACGCAGCTTGCCGGTAACATTGGTATTTTTAAAAATGTATAATTCTAAGTGCAAAGTGGAAATTAATACACTTTTAATAGATAATAGAGGTAAAATCACTGGCCCACAGGGTAGCAGCACAGTCCTAAAGTGCCCGCTCCCATGCTGCGACCGGCATAAATGGCCAGTAGCAGCCTAGCCTCCACCCCTCACCCTCTGTGATTGGCCGCCCCTGATGGGTGTAACCAGGATGCAGCTGGGGAGCCTGGGACACCGCAAACACACGCAGCTTGCCGGTAACATTGGTATTTTTAAAAATACATAATTCTAAGTGCAAAGTGCAAATTCATACAATTCTAGTGTAGTTTGCATAATCTTCAACCCCTTCACACAGTACAACAGCAACTTTTCCTTGAAATATTACCATCACCACCTTACAGGGTCGGATTGGGATCACAATTTGGCCCGGGCACTGACGAAAAAAGTGGCCCACGTTCAAGGGGCGTGGCATACATTTAATGGGCGTGGCCTACAGTTAAGGGGCGTGGTCCACATTCAAGGGGCGTGCCCTTTCATGAAACACTATTTGGTTACTCTTTGAGGTCTAATTCGTAGAGAAATATTTAGTAAATTAAGCCTTTTAACCCCTTTCATGCTCATGACGAGCTCAGCTCATCATGAGGCACAGTGGAGCTGTGCTTATGACGAGCTGAGCTCGTCATGAACAATGGTATTCAAAGAATGTTAACACAGGAGGGGAAAAGTCACAGCAGCCAAGGTGTTAAAGCTTACAGAGCAAGTAACATTGGTAAAGACTAAAGGCACTGCAGGTCTAATAACTGAATACTTACATGCAGTCTTAAGGCCCTGCACAAGGTCGTTAGATACTCTTTCCCAACCAGCTAATCATCATATAAATCAGAAATCTAGTACAAAGTCAAGGAGAAAGGGTAAGACTGGAATCTCTGGGAACAGAACATGTTATAACAAAAGTAAGAATTCACAAATGAGGAAAAGGCAGTCTGGGGTGTAAAGAATGCTGAAAAAATGTATCCGTACAATCTAGTCATAAATTTATTTCACAGCCAGCAAGTGATGTCTATATACAAAAAACACAGTTTTATTCACATCTGTTGCTGTCTTCAAGTCTGGTCCATGAGGAGACTGAGGATTACTCAATTAACCATGAAAATGATATAAAATCTGTAAAAAGGAATTCTAACCTGAACATGGTAGAAAAGTTAATTCTTCTGCACAGAGAAAGAAGTGGCAAGTTTGCAAATTTTGCTTAGGCCTCGAACAAGGCCTAGCATAGAATGAGGCTAAACAGCTCTCTTTTGAGAAAATCACATTACACAAAGTCTTAGACATGTCCTGAAATCAACACACAAACATGTTTCCACATTCTGGCCTAGGACCTAAAATAGAGTGCAGTCAGACCTACACACTACAAACAAAAACTAACCAAAACTTACTAATTAATATTTTTGGCATATAGAGAAATATGCCCCTTGTCTGCATTTTGGATGAGGCCTTTAAAATAAAGTTACATTATTAACTGGCACACAAATGAATCAGTAAATTGTGCAAAGAAATAATTCGGTGATACGCCGCCCTTGCCTGACCACAGGCCTGTACTAATAATTCTACATATTAATTTCCACTTAAATATTCCCTTGCTGGCTCTTTTTTCTGCGATTTTACAGAATACTCTAAAGACTTCTTTTTCTTCTCTGATACTTTTTTCACCGACTTTTTTGCCATATTGGGGGAGGAGGAGGATCAACATTCAACAAATCTTCAACAACACTTTTTTCTTCTTTTTCCAGCCCATCAGAAGCTGAAAGTGTCACCAGAGAAGGATGTGTTCACTCCCTCTTCTTTCTGTTCTGCAAAGTTTCCTTTCTTATACCTGCCATCCCTTTGCACAGCTGTCCATTTACCTTACTCCCATTTGCCTTATCATTGTTCCCACTCATTAAGTGCCTCAGCCGGTCTAGGTGGTTTCTTCCACTCATTTATCCATTTAGCATCTGTTGCTGCCTTCAAGTCTGGGCCATGAGGAGACTGAGGATTACTCAATTAACCATGAAAATGATATAAAATCTGCAAAAAGGAATTCTAACCTGAACATGCTAGAAAAGTTAATTCTTCTGCACAGAGAAAGAAGTGCCAAGTTTGCAAATTTTGCTTAGGCCTCGAACAAGGCCTAGCATAGAATGAGGCTAAACAGCTCTCTTTTGAGAAAATCACATTACACAAAGTCTTAGACATGTCCTGAAATCAACACACAAACATGTTGCCACATTCTGGCCTAGGACCTAAAATAGAGTGCAGTCAGACCTACACACTACAAACAAAAACTAACCAAAACTTACTAATTAATATTTTTGGCATATAGAGAAATATGCCCCTTGTCTGCATTTTGGATGAGGCCTTTAAAATAAAGTTACATTATTAAATGGCATACAAATGAATCAGTAAATTGTGCAAAGAAATGGTAAACAAAATGGTTCCTACCGGTTCCTTCTTGCTTCAGAGGAAGGGATCGGCTAGCAACACATTGCATTTCTGGGTGCTGGATGTGGCAAGTCAAGTAAACCATTGAGGAAGACCTACTGCACTGAGTCTAGTGCAGTATTTTCTGGATTCGGTGGGATGACAATTGAGGCACACTCGATGTAGCTTTGAGTACTGCTTTACTCAGCCTACTTTGGTCAGCCCTGTGGAGAGTGGGATGCCAAGGGGATTAGATGGCCCCTCTTGAGTTAGAGCTTGGCAGTGTGGTGCATCTGGTTACAAGAGTAACCAAATAGAAAAGGCAGGGTGAACACTCTGTAGTTCTGTATGGGAGTGTCAGGACTAGGGTGACCAACTGGCATGGGTGCAAATTCAGGATGGGGAGTGTATAATTTCAGGACAAAGGGTTAAAATTCAGAACAAACCTTCTGGACAAAAGGTACGTTTTTCAGACCCATCAGAGGAGGTTGCGCATTATTATGTAAGTAAGTAAATAGACAACCATTTAAGCACTAGTCAAAATAAGTTTATATCAGGTTGAACCAATCGTGTACTTCACGGTTTTTCAGTATGCACGCAGCTTTGATCAACTGTGCAGGTCTTTTTGTGATACTTCATATGATAATAATCTATATATATGGTTACAGCACTGGGTTGTCCAGTCTGATATTTTGTTTACAATTCATGGTTCTGAGCAGGCATGTTTGGTGAGAGAAATGGTCGGGAAGATCTGCTTGGATAGTCATTGTGAGATGTAAAGTGGCAAACATAAGATGCCGCTAATCCAGATCCAAACATATTCAACCATTTGCAAACCTATCCATCATGTATTCTTCCATCCATCATTTCACTCATCCATCCCTCCATCCACCCTTTTACTCATCCACCCATTATCCACCCATTCATCCACTCTTCCACCCATCCATCCATTCACTCATTCATCCATTTACCCTTTCACCCATCCAGCCACCCTTTCACTTACTCATCCATCCACCCAGTCACTCACCCTTAGACACATTCACCCCTTCAGTCATCCACACATCCATCCTCACTTTTTCTCTCCATCCACCCTTTCACCCAATCCATCTCTTCACTCATCCATCTAGCCTTGCCCTCTCACCCATCCAGCCATCCTTTCACTTTCTTATCCACCCACCCAGTCACTCATCCTTCCACCTATTCACCCTTTCAGCCATCCATTCTCCCTTTCTCTCTCCATCGACCCTTTCACTTAGCCATCCATCCTTCCTTCTATCCACCCAACTATCCATCTACTCATCCACTCATGCATCCATCCATTGACCCTATCACTCATCCATCCTTTCAATCATCCATCCATCTTTTCTCTCATCCATCCTTTCACTCCTTCACTCATCTATCCAATCTTTTGCCCATGTACCCTCCCTTTCACTCACTCATCCATCCTTACGGCCACCCTTTCACACATCTGTTCATCCATTCACACTTTCACTTATCAATTAATCAATCCATCCATCATTCACTCATCCATCCACCCATTCTCTCTCATCATCCATCCATTCACCCTTTCATTCATCCATTCACCCTTTCACTGATTCATCCAGCCACCCCTTCACTTACTCTCTCACCCACCTTTTCACAATAATTGTGAGCTGAGCCTTTGTACGCAGAGTTGCAGACAGAAGAGACTCATCAGGAACTCACCCCTCGCTGTAGTTCCTAAAGCAAAGGGAGGCGTTCAAGATGCCCCCGCACATAGTCAATCTGAAACCTTGGAAGTCATGAGTCATGTTTGATGCACAGTGCCAGGCCCTGAAGTGTCTGTGACATGGTGTTGTTTCCAGGGCTTTAAGTGGGATGACAAAACTGAGGCGTCTCTCCAAAGGGGGTGTTCAATGTAATTATGGGCGTAGCTTAAAACACCTAAGGTACAAATCTGTGCTTAGCATAGTGTGCCGCCCGACTGGTATTTTGCTGCTTCTCTCATTGTGTTCAGATATATAATACAGCAAGTAATGTTACACCTACAACAAGCCAGAACTATAGGTTTTGTCAATGGTTGTTAGTTGCATAAAATAGAAAAGCTGCAACCATGACTTCCTTGAATGTAATATTGAAAATGCATCAGTTCTAAAATGATGACACCGAGAAAGAACTATAACCCTTTTTTTTTAAACTTCTTGCGGGGGGGCTAAGGTGAAGATTGTGCGCTTTCAAAACATCACCTGGCCCCCACAGCCAGACCCATTCTTCCTCGCCCACTGTGCCCTGAATGTGAGGGAGGGGCTGTGGGCGAGGTGTTAAGACTAACACTGTTTCCCAGCTGCGTGGGCCCCAGGGGGGCCATGGTGAAAATGGCTCAAAAGGCCTGAGAAACACCTGGCCCCAGGGAGGCCAATTCTTGTAAACAATCACCCCCTCCCCAGCCACCCTCAGCATGATTGCTTTGCAGGGCAGGGGGTGCAGTAGAGGCCACAGCTGATAATCGCTGTATGGCCTGCACAGTGAAGCGCTTTCATTTCTGTCTCTGTCTCCGTGCTGTGGGCCATTTTATTTCTCCAATTTCCCAGTCGACAGAGAGCAGACAGCAGAGAGCACTCTCTGTGGACTGAGAAAGGGGAGAAAAAAAACGGCCCACAGAGGGCACTGAAACAGCGGCCCTTCGGCCGATGCCCGAATGCCCGCAGTGCCAATCCGCCCCTGCCACCTTATACTTTTCCATTACTGTTGATGAGGGCTCATACTTGGGACCCACACGCTGTAGCTCCGTCTCTGTTCACCTTACAGCCATCCTATAAATCTACGAGTACTACAATAGAATACAAAGCATCCAGGCCTGTCCTCAAGAGATAACTTTATTGTCCGTTTTACCTCTGTGTACCACTTTCCGAGTGCTTCCCGCAAACTTGGGAAGTATTGGTTGCCCCTCTGGCCCCCGTACCTCTCTCAGCGGGTACTCCTGTTCAATACACTCAAGCAATTGCATTTCTAGAATATCACTTTCATTATCCGAGCCCATCCCCAGATCCTCTGGGTCTTATTCCAATTCTTCTTCTATCCTTACTCATCCTTCCACATGCTTCTATTTTCTAGCAAATCCTCAAACCAATGCTGCAATGTTACTACCTTTTTTCCTTCCTCACTGCCTTTTTATTCAATGTCAATAGATATGACGGAATTATCCTCTACTTCTTCAAACGCATTTCCAGCATTTCAGCTTCAGTAATAATTCGGTGATACGCCGCCCTTGCCTGACCACAGGCCTGTACTAATAATTCTACATATTAATTTCCACTTAAATATTCCCTTGCTGGCTCTTTTTTCTGCGATTTTACAGAATACTCTAAAGACTTCTTTTTCTTCTCTGATACTTTTTTCACCGACTTTTTTTCCATATTGGGGGAGGAGGAGGATCGACATTCAACAAATCTTCAACAACACTTGTTTCTTCTTTTTCCAGCCCATCAGAAGCTGAAAGTGTCACCAGAGAAGGATGTGTTCACTCCCTCTTCTTTCTGTTCCGCAAAGTTTCCTTTCTTATACCTGCCATCCCCTTGCACAGCTGTCCATTTACCTTACTCCTATTTGCCTTATCATTGATCCCACTCATTAAGTGCCTCAGCCGGTCTAGGTGGTTTCTTCCACTCATTTATGCATTTACGCAAATATTGAAAATCGTTTTACCTCAAACGAACCATATTCAAGAAAGCCCTATTTCAAATTCTTTTTGGCAAGCTCATGCCATTCTTTCAATCATAAATAAGTATGCATCCTAACCTATATCAAACTTTCGTGCACTGAAGTTCCCTTGGGTGTTGAGGGGTCATGCCTTGTCTAGTCTACCTTTACTGTTAGACCTACACTGGTATGGAAAACATACTGCTTGTGTACTTGCAGGGAAACTGCCCCTCTAAAAACATTTGCACATTTTCAACCTCTAAGAGAGCAACCTATCACATTTCACATATCTTCCTTGCTTGTGAGATTACCTGGGTATGGGGAAGGTTCTCAATCATTTCCGTTTGCAACCTGGAATCACATTTCAGGCTTGAAAGGTATACTCCTCACTCATTAACCTGTAGAGTAACTGCAGCTACCCAGAAGGAAGATGCATGCACATTTCCTTCACACTTCTGCATTTCTACATTCTCTCCATGGTGAGAGGAAGGGAAAAAAATCCTGGCATGCTTTTCACTTCCCACAGTCACCCTAACTGCAATCTGTCGTCAGTTACTTTTACTCTTCTTCCCCTGCTGTATGACTACTCTTCCTCTCAAAGAAGTACTAGGGTTTGGCAAAGGTCGGACTATTAGGGGAGTAGTCCACTGCTTTGTGTGGTTTCTGTATCTGCCAGGATCACCGCAACTTGGCTCCCTCAGAACCTCTCATCCAACAATAAGTGTGACGGTGTGGTTGTGTTTTCCTCCAAACTGTTAACACTAAGGGGCATATTACCAAAAACTAGCGATAATTATCGCTATGTTGGTTTAGCGGCGATATTTTTATCGCCGAGCTGCGGCGATTTTTATCGCTTAGGAACCTTGCTATTATCAAGGTTTATCTCCTAAGCAATAAAAATCGGCCGAAATGCATGAATATCGCTGAAAAGTCAGCGATAATCATGCATTATAGAGCTAATGCTCTTAGCCATGTTATCCACCTACCATTGGATAACATGGCTAAGAACTGCTCAGGGGCAGGTGTTAGCTTTTGGAGATATTCGTGCTTAGCGCGAATATCTCCAAAAGTTGGTAATAGGAGATAGCGATGTTAGCAACTGTTTCCAGTCGCTGACATCTTGACATGCCCACTTTGCATGTCACTAGTGATAAATATCACTGACATGCAAAGCGGGGCCCAAGATGGTCGCTATCTGCTACTAGCTGTCGCTAACTGGTGTTAGCGACAGCTAGGTAATAGGGAGATCATTTTATCTCCGCTTTCTTGGCTATTAAAGCCAAAAAAGCAGAGATAAACCCCCTTGATAATATGCCCCCATGTTCTTAAATAAATGTCTGGAGTAAGATTGCTCTTTGAAAACAAAATTATATTCACGTAAATGATATCTCAAGCTCAGTAGCTCCAGCAATATCTTTCATATAAACACGAAGCACAGATAGATGTCCTGTCCCTCAGCAATGGAAATTTACTGAACAGTTTGGTTCTCAAGCAATAAAAACAGCTTTGCAGTCATTAAACCTGTAACAACTGCTTCCTGATACAATTGATAACATTAGGAAAACAATACATTCTTCCCACTGTGGACACAACCTTGAGCTACATTTTCTAAGGCTGAGAAAAGAAAATTGTATTTCACTCCCTTGCCTTCCAGTCTGCCCATTGCTTAGCTCTGCAAATTATCTTCTTAATTATTAGGTGCTAAAGCCCGATATACGTTCGTCTGCAGCAATATGTTCATGTGGTTTAGGCAGGATGGAGTCTGTTTACTTTCTTGATTTTGGCCTAAGTGCTCATAAGCAAAAGTTCTGTTATCTGTAGGGAGTCCCAAAATTCCCACCACCCAGCATTGTCAAACTTAGTCCGATAAAATCGGTAACCCACTTGTGTGGGTGAGCCCATTGCCCGTGTCAATGGAGGCCCCAAGACACAATTTGGAAACAGAAACATTTCACATTGAAAAGTGACTCATTCTTGTAATATGGGTAACTGCAATATTTTGGCCTGGACTTGACTGCCACAAAGCGAAGCTGCCAAATCCAAACATTTCTGAAAACTAGACAGCCGTGGTAGCTGAAGGTGGTGTGACTTTCGTGGATCCTACCACGGTTTCCTGACAGCGTTAAGCTTTGGCTAAAATAACACATTTCCCTTACATTTCTGTGAGGAAATGTACAGTCATCTGCAGGGATCCACATGATTACCACCGCCCAGTATTACCTCACTGCTGACAAAAATGATACTCGTGGGCGGGCTTATCAGCCACTTCAGTACAGGCCCCAAAACACGATATGGAGATATACAAATGTTGCTGTGACAAATTATCCATTTTGGTGATGTTGGTAGCAGCAGTATTTTGGGCTAGGCTGAGCTGTCACAATGGGAAATCTACCAAACACAGACATTGCTGATAAAAGAAGCCCATATGAGTCCAGGATTGTATGATTTGCAAAGATCCTGTTATGTTTTCTTGTCTATAATGCCCCACAAACATTAACCTTTGGTTAAACACTATTTTCCAGGCTACTCCATCTGATTTTATACAATAACTTCACACCAAAGTTGTAATGTGCTTTTGATCTGCCTACCCCTCACCACAGAGAGAAATATAGGGTAAACCCTTCCATATCCCCCCATGAGTGGTAGGATGACTGTGAGGACCATTTTGTGGTGCGGCCACAGCCTGATGCCCGGGCAGGTCGTTCCAACCCCGCCTTTTTCTTTCTTTTTAATAAACTCCTTGGCATTGTATTGGGAATTCAGCCGCCTCCTTCCCAGAAGGACAGATTGAGAAATCCAACTTCAATCTAGCCTCATATGAGGCTGTTTTAGGTGAGCCCGGCCACCCCACTCCTTTTTCTTTTTTTTCAAAAACCCTCCCTGGCAGCCTTGTGAGCTTTGTGCCCCCTGAGGCTCACAGATTGGATATTTAACCTTCTAGTTACCCTTCAGGGGCGCAGAAAGACTGTGATTTTCATTATTCGGGGACGGTGCAGTAGCCAACTGTCTGCAATGCATTCCCCACAAAACCAATCCCATGCATGTAGTGGGTGGATCCCTGCTTATGGATTGCCACTGTTTGGTGACACTCAAGCATAGACCCACCAGGGAGACATTCTGTTGGAAAAAGAAGATTTTCTTTCCACAGATACCTCTCTTGCGGATAAGTGCTTTGGGGGACATCCAGCGCAAACTGCTTTCATTTTCATTTGTGCGATGTCACCACACTATGCGCGCTGATAGTCACAAAAGTAAAACAAGTAAGCACCAGAAGTATTTTTTTCACAATGTTTAGGAAGAGACATTCATGTCCTCCACATTATAACGGTAGTGCAGATGACGGGAACATTCTATTCACTGTGGGGTTAAAGATCTATTGGAAGATTGATCCTCACCCACTTAGAGTTTCATGCTTTATGGTCTTCATTGTTTTCGAACTGGGCAGCATCATAGTGTGTGCGTTGTATGCGTTATTGACCTAAATCTTCTGAGCCAGTTTTACCTTACCCATACAATAGGACCCCTTCTTGAGGATTTGTTACAACTCTGACTGACCCTGTGATGTATTTATTTTGCTGTTATTCATTTCCCCACATCAACGCGATAACCTTTCACCTCAGTGGTCTGTTTTTCATCCAAGCAATAGCTATGAAACAAGATCAAAGTTTATTCTAGAGTTTCAAGTAGAAGTCAAAGGTTACAGGTATTGCAAGTAGGAAGATAGCAGCCACACCAGTAACAGCATCCCAGCTGCTCAGCCCACACGCTCCAACTGACAATTACTCAACCAGGCACACATGAACATTCTGTGACGTCACATACACTCTGGCTGAGCAGCAGGGCACATAAAACAAAGTAAAAAATATATGGCAATAAGAGCAGGTTACCACATACCTCCTTCCTTAAAGGAAACAATAACAAACAACAATACACATACAAAGGATACACTCATCAAAACGGACACATAAAGAAAGAAGAAATACAAAGAGGAATCGCGCACACACAGCCATACACACACACACACTCTCTGCATGTGCTCCGACGGGTGCCATTATACCCCTATGGGTGCAACGTAAATGCCCTGGGATAGGGTGGTGCAAAGGAAATGTGTAGTAAGTGGATCCACTCGAAGTTGATTGTAATAATGAGATTTATTGTAGTAAAATAGGTGCTGCGCAGCAGCCGGCTCAACAGAGGTATCCAGTCGCATCAACTGAACTTTTTCAAACCCAAAGACTCTAAATGGAATGCTTGTGGTCGGAACATCATGGCACAAGCATTCTAAACCTGGATGGAGGACACTACATTATCCTCCTTCTCGTAAAGATTTGAAAAATACAAATGAAAATAAAAACAAAACAAAAAAATGAAAATAACACTAGTGTAAGAAGAAAATAAAGTAAGATACTAACGATACCTGACAGGAACAACGTTGACGACAACTCCTTTGCAGACCCACCATAGCAGGAACAGAAGATGGAGCATCATTTTGAATACACCTTGAATTTTGATTGATATCAACATTGTTGGGACTACACAATGGAATTTGACTCAAATGTTCAGTGACTTTTACAACTCTAGATAAGTTCCACCAATTTTTTTAATTGATTCTTACAGCATTACCACAACCTTTGTCCACAGTAAAAGGTTCAGAGTATTTTGAGTTTCCTTTTTTACCATGAACAGGAATCTTAATACGTACAATATCACCAACCACAATTGGTTGAGAAACAGATCTCTTCCTTGAGTCAACATACATTTTTTGTTGGGATTGAGCTTGTGAGACATTAGATCTTACAATATTGTCCACATTACTCACAGTATTCATTTTTACCCATCTGGACATCTATCCAGGACACACTTTTGAGCAAGGTTTCCTTCCCCGAAGAAGTTCATAAGGGGACGCCTTTGTTGAAGAATGCGGCGTAGTGCGATAAAACCATAACATAGATCTCACTGCATTTTGCACATTGCACTTTCCTGCTAAAGCCCATTGTACACAATTATTAAGAACTTTATTCATTCGCTCCACCAACCCATTGGTTTGCGGGTGATAGAGCGCACTTTTGGAACGTGTGATACCACTTTGGCGCAAAAAACATTCAAATTCTTGGCTAACAAACTGTACCCCATTGTCGCTTACTATGATAGAAGGAAAACCTTCTTGCAAGAAAACATCTTTCAGGAAATTGATAACATTTCTAGAATTAGGTTCATTGATAAAACGAATCTCTGGCCATTTTGATTTTTAACCTATGGCCACAATTGCAAATCTGGAATTGGCAGGAAGCGTATTAAAAGGCCCAACTTGGTCAATCCCAATCATCTCCCAAGGTCTTTTTGGTAACTCGATAGGTTGAAGAGGTGGTGTACGTACCTTCAAACTCTTCTCCGAGTGGGAGCATACAACACACTCCCCAACAAACATGCCAACATCCTTATCCATTTGTGGCCACCAAAGGTGTTCACGTAATCTTCTTTTCGTAAAAGCTGTTCCTAAGTGACCTTCATGTGCGCCTTGGATTAACCTAGATCTTAGTGCATACGGAGGAATCAATCTATCTCCACGCACAAGCAAACCATCTTCAACAGAAAGTTCCTGTGAAACTTTGACAAAAGTCTGCAGGGAAATATGAACATTCTTCTCTCTCGGCCAACCACTTCTCACACATTTGATGACTTCTCCAAGTAAAACATCCCTGGACAGTTGATCTCTCCACTCTGCTTCCCTAACAGCACACATCTCATCCAAAGCCAATGCAGCCACAAAACAATTCTCTTCATCATCGTCATCAAAATCATTTTCACATTCCACAGGATGTCTTGAAAAATAATCTGCTCTGACATTCTTGTTCCCAGGAATATAGGTAACCTCAAAGTCAAATTGCAAAAGTTTAGTTGACAAATGTGCAATCCTTGGTGTGTGTTCTTTCAATTTATCACCAGAAAGAATGGACAGAAGTGGTCTGTGGTCTGTACGTAATTTAAAATGTTTTCCCAAAATGTAAGGACTACATTTTCTTATGGCCCACCAGCACACAAATAATTCTCTTTCAATCACTGAAAAATGTAATTCCGAACCATGCAACACCCTGAAAGCATAGCCTAAGGCAGAGGTCTCCAAACTTTAAGATGCCGAGACCCCCCTGTCAACATTTTAAGGCGTAAGGATGCACTCCTGACAAAAATTTCTAAACCTGTAGGCAGGTCTACTGGAATTATGAGGCAGGTGAGAACCAAATTAGGTGACAGGCTTGACCAAATTGTGTGAGAAGAAATTGTAAATAATGCAATGTGATGCCACATATTTTGGGATAGCATTGCTTCATTATTTTGACATTTTGTACACACAGTAACACTGAGGAAAGATATCCCCCCATCAATACCAGTTTATAACCAAAATACAGCAATTAACATCCGAAACATGTCTAGTTAACCTTTTTGGTGGGTCTTCCACTCCGCAGGAATATGTGCCTCCAAAGAAGCTCACCTGGCCCTAACAGGCTCCCACATGTATCTCATGGCCTCTATGGCCCCTCACATCCTGTGCCCCTCAGCACTTCTCATTCACCTCAAGTCTCTGCAATCAAATTTGTGTCTATTTGCATCTTACACTTGTCCAGTACCCCCATTCATCTTTCACATCTCCCCTTTGTTCTTCCACACCTTCTTTAACCAATGTCCCTCTCCCCTGTTACCTCAGCACCAGTGCTTAATTTGAGCAAGTGGTTTCCTCACTGGCACCTAATTGTGCACACTGGCACTTTGACAGTCTGCCATATGGTGGCTCTGTCTGTGTAATTTAGAGATGAGCAGAACAGCTGTTTATTAATTCAATATACATTAAAAATGATAAAGTCCTGACACCCATGCAAATCTTATAGCTTTGGGGGCTTGAAATAGTCTGAAAAGTCACACTTTTTTTTTACAGAGTTTTATATAGCACAAACTTGACCCGAATCTAGTATCAGACTGCTTTACATAGCTCCAGTTGCATTACATGAGGACACATTATTTTTTTGGGGGGGTTAGGCACGGGGAGATTGAGTGATTTGCCCAGAATCACAGGATGCTTGAACCCAGTTCCCCAGACCAACGCCTTAGCCGTTAGGCCAACTCCTCTCCCGTAACACTTGTGCAAGTGTTATGATTGGTAGTTGCATAGGTATTCTCATTGGATGCACAGGCAAGGCAGTGGGTGGGTGGTTAAAGTTGCAGTGGCCTACTGGTGAGGGCCTTTGCAAATGTTTTATTACAAATTAATCACTGCTCAGCACCCACCCCAGTACAGAAAATATAAATAGAAAGCACTTTTAATTGTGTTCTAGGGCTGCCTCAATGATTCATGACTGATAAATAAAGGTAACAAATACAGAAAAGTCACATAACAAATGAGTACATATTTTTTTTATTTATAACTCTATTTTGTGTCGAGAGGAGGTCTTTGCAGGCTCCTTAAACAACACATGGCTGGCATTTTTCTTTTGGCAACCCTACTTTATATTCATTTTCATGAAATGCATTCTCACACTAACCCAGTAAATGTAAAGTACAAATGTAATCAATAGGCAGAGTGGGGGCCCAGGGGGTTCTGAACCTAGAAAAAAAACTAAGCCTTGGTAACCAGTTTACAAAACGTATGTAAATATGCAAATGGTCTTTAAAGACCTGTGAAAAACCTAGGCGTGCCGGAGATAAGACTCCAGACACTGCCCAGCCCAGCCCACAGCAGCTCGAGCTGCCACAGCCTGGGCTGACACACACAACCAGGGAGGAGGGAGGCTGAAGCCCTTGTAGTCCATTGCACTTCTCTTTCATCCCTAAGGTCACAAATAACTATTTTAATGAATCCTGTGTTCGCAGGTTATCTTGCACGTTTTTGTACCATACTCTCTATTGTTAATCGTCATAAGTTGCAGCCTAACACTAATCTTATTGGGCGATCGCATTTTTGATTTCACTAAAACAAATTAAATATGTTACCTTCCGACAATGTGATTCGTGCACCCAAGAGCGATGTTTCACTTGCACTTTGTGTGGCAGTGAAACTAATTTTTTCAATGAATGAAAGACATTTCCTGGAGGAAGTATCTAATTAGTAGCATAATGTGAGATGATTGATAACGTTAAAGCTCTTCGGTATTATGGATATATAATATCGATGGTAATAAGTCATTGCAGGTTATTCATTTTATCACTGAAAGTTAGGAATATACAGGACGCACAATCAGCTTTTTTGATCCCGAACACCTTTCAACTTCTAAAACTGAAGCACGCTCCTGCTTTGGGGAGAATGAAGACGACAGAAGTAATTTGTGCGTTTTTTAGACGGAGAGCAAGATGGAGTCAGCGTGAGTGCTCGCGCTGCTCGGTTGCCCACGCCAGATGTGGAGATGATCGGCTAGCTGCCCTGCGTCAGTGTGGGAGATGCTGGGCTGCCGGGTGCACAGATCGCCGGTCACGCTGCGACAGCAGAAAACGCCACAGCTTTTTCCTGGATACTTTAGGTGCCTACATCCATCCATCGGACTCGCGTCTGAAAGCAATGGCCCCGGCAAGTTCACCCCTAACCTGCTTGCTGACCTGCTGGTCCGGGAGCACAAACCCCGCTGTTTTTACGTGGCATGCGGGGAAGGAGCGAGGCACTTAATTCAATAATTGCAACGCTGGTCTGGAGTGTCTGGTTACCCTTAGCCGCGGCGCTGATCTTCATACAGAAACCCCAGGACTGTCCCTCGAAATCGGAAGATCTAAAGCTGCCATTGATCACGGACATTGGCACATACCCGGAGATGAGCACTCGTGGGGCAAGGAAGGGACTCAAACAAAAGACACCTGTAATCACCAAGGACTCGTCAGCAGGCGAAGGAGCCGGGAAACTCAAACACAAGCAGGACAGTGGGGTGAAAAAGTGTAACTTAGGCATGACAGGGGGGAGGGGTGCCCCAAAAAGACTGTAATGACCCGGGATCCTCACACCCCCCTCTCAAAAAAAAATTCAGTAGCCAAAAGCCAGACTGCCAGCATCAAAACTAACACAGGGAAAATCAGTCCCCTACCTAACTTAAAGCCCTACCACAGCAGGATGGCGCCACTGCCAAAGAAGGCCCCAAAGAGAGTATTCCCACTAGCACTGGTGTAACCAAAGGCACAAACTCTGGTGACTGCCCAGTTAAGCTGCTCGAGCCTGCCCCACACTCCACACATTTCCTCTGGGGGATCTGACCACGAGCATGAACTCGAGCATGATCAGGCTGGTGTGATTCCCGGTAACTCTGCCCCTTTATTGCATGCCTTGCCCGCCTCTCAAGGACAGCGAGAGCCACATAAGAAAGCTAGCGATGACGGTGCTCGCACAGCCCTTGCTATCACTGATGCAGGAACACACTAAGCAGGAACTGAACTCGTTATTCAAAGCCTTGAGGTCCCTCTCGGAACGCTGAACCCCTGGACCCCAGAAGCTGGCCCTTAGGACTTTTACTCGGTCTCAGATAGTACACCCAGCTCCTCTGGTGAAGGGGGGACCGAGGACGACGATGACGACGTTGCCAGTGAAGGCGATAGTGAGGTTTCTTGCGACAATATTGATACAGTTGTGCGCCCCAAAAAACCAAGAAGTAAGAGCAAGCGGCGTAGCCAGCTCAAGTGGGACTACTCCGATTCGCAGATGTCCTACCCTCTGGAAGAAGGATGCTCGAGTCAACCACAGTGGCATAGCCTGAGAAGTCCACAAGCTGAAACGCCCTCGCTTTCAGCCATACTAGCTTCAATCAAGGAATGCCAGGAGGAGGTGAGGGCTGACAACCAGGCAGCTAAGAACGCTGCTAAAAAGATGCAGGGGGGGCTGAGAAGATTGAATAAAACCTGCACGCATATCAGCGAATGGGTGGGCATGGTGGAAGCCAGAACAGAGCATCTGGAAACCGAAGCAGGGGCCTCCAAACAACTGATTGAGTCTAACGCCGCATGCCTTACAGACCTGATGGTTAAGATGGAAGAACAAGAAAATCGCTAACGCAGGAATAACCTCGGCTTGCTTGGTATTCCGGAGGGGAAGGAGGGGGAAGACCCTATGATGAATTCAGGCCCCAGCAAGGCCTGCGAGTGCGAAAAGGGTTCGCCCTTCTGTACGATATGTACATAAGAAGTTGCCACGGAAACTGGAAATACAAAAACATAGTTTAATAAATCTTTAAAGGTGGTACTACAGCCCACACAACACTCTACAGTATTGTACAAGGTAGCACAAAGAACTCGGACACGCGGTCCCCTTTTATACACAAAGAAGGGGCTCATAAGTGGGTGGTTACAACTCAAAGAGCATGATTTACTTCCATATATGGATATTTCGAAGACATGATCGATACATGGGCATAGTTAACGGTTCATGGGACCCCTCGAATGCACATTCCATTCCTCTCTAACCAAGAACAGATGTTACATATACTGGGCATGCGTTAGATAAGAAGGAACTATTTATAGCCTGTTGCTGGGCAAACTCCAAGGGTAGCGGTCAGTGAGGTAGGACTTGCCTCGTGGCGAACACATGGCACAATGTGGCCTACAAGATGGAGGCCAGAAAACAAAATGGAGTCCGGCCGAGCATTCAAGGATGTGCGGCAAAACTATACTAAAGAAACAATAACATGTCTTCAGCGAATGCTTAACATTACCGCTGTTTTATTTACAACAGACGACCCTTTCAGCATTTGCTGAAGACATTCGGTTTCCTTGGATAATCTAAATACTCATCGTTGATATCGATGCTCATCATATCCGCTATCTCTCTAGTTATAGTTTTCTTATGGGCAGCATCCGCAACAGCTTGCTTATTGGGCACACAGAATGAAACACATAACAAACATATCATAGGACTACATTGGATGCATACACAACAGGTGAATAATCTAGCAGCAATTATACATAGTCCAGTAAGAACCTTCCAACCCCATGTAGAAATCAGGGTCCAAAACCACCCAGAGAAAGTCCAAGACCCATTTTCCTGATGTATATCAGACGCAATTTTGTGCAATTTGTTAATGGCTTTGTACACAGAAGGAGTATGGTCAGGTATAAAAACACAACAACTACTTCCGATAATCCTACAAGCTCCACCCCTATCTGCTAACATAACGCCGAGAACCATTTGATTTTGCAACGCAACAATCCTGGTAATTTGAAGCTCTTCAGTAAGGTTCCCAAGAGCTGCAGCGGTTTGATTAGTAACAGCTTCCACTACTCTTGTTAATCGTCGTATTTTCCTACTATTCAGAGCAGGTCCCACAAAGAAAAACAGTCCTAGATTGAAGTCTATGTACTGTTGCAGACTAGTGTCCGTCTGATCGACATCATCTATAGACAGAGTCCGTTTGAATATGTTCACAGTTACATTATTCAATAATTTCAAATCTTTATGATATGAAGCAGGTGCCAAGAATACAGGTGGCAATAGGAATGATACATAACATACTCCAGACAAACCGGCTGGTAATCGATAATAGGCCTTATTCCCACATACAAAATAGGTATTATGTGAAGCAAGGAAAGTACTGTTATTCAGGCCGTCTATAGTTAGTACGACAGTACAATCACTAACACCTACAGGAATATGGCCTACACTCTGTGCACATAGATCAGCTTGTGCTTGGGCCACAGAAATCACAAACTTTTCTTGTCCAACAGTGTCTCTAGTGTTCATGAAGATATAAGGAGTCGATTCATTGTCCGGTCGATATTCTTCCCACTCCCATACAGTTCCATTGACTTGTGGATAGCCATCTTTGTCTTGATGACATTCCTTATTCAATTTGAAAATCAGTCGTCCTACAGTAGGTTTTCTTGTAGCAAAAAGCAAAGTATACCATGCTCTACAAGAGCCATTGTGAGAAAAGGGAAGCGGTATGAACGGCGTTCCCCCTTTCTTTTGGTGTGCTGGCATCATCCCGCATATCCAACAGTCTGTGGCATTTGTAGCAACGTGGGTATGATGCAACATCTGAATGAAAATATTATTCAAATATGACTGTCGATGTTTCAACTCTTGATATGGGAGTGTATAGAAAAAGTGCTCATCAGGGACTGGAGTAGAAACAACATACAGTTCACAGACAGGAGCTTTCTCCTCAACAAACCACATGACTGTAGCAATGACTGCTATGACGAGAATGAACCCTACAGAGCCAACAATCTTTCTCTTATCTATCTCAAGCAAAGTACACAGAATCTTCCTGAAACTAAAGTGTTGTCAGAACTCTTACCCCTGAGGTAGCCGTTGTTTTCTTCACCATCGGGCCAAGACGGGTGTCACTACTCTAATGCATGGCTGATCCCCCCCCCCCTTGCCTCATTGGCTCTCCGTTTCACAAACCTAGGGACCGTTCTGACAACTTCTCATACGATTGCAGCTTCTTTCCTTGGTCGCAGATTGTATCTTCTAGATGCAGGCGTCGTTTGGTCCGGGAAGAACTCCTCAGAATCGTCAGGTACCACAACACGGCCTCTCTCCGTAGTCAGGATGTCAGTCAGTACCGCCGGTTCAACCAGATCAGGTGGCACCTTCCTGCAATGAACAGAATGGATCCAGTTTTTGCGATTCGTCACCCGTACTGCTGTTCTTGTGGCCAGGAGGACTTGTTCAGGGCCACACCATCTCGGTTGCAGACTGTTCGACCTCTCAAATGATTTCACGAGGACGAAATCACCAGGCCGGAGATTATGACCTTCTCCTGTGGACCGATCAGGGAATGCTTCTCGAACCTGTTGATGAATGGAAACCAAGCTATCAGTTAATTGTGCCAAATAGTCATTCATTAAAACACAAGGTACATCATATACTGAACTTGGTTTGGGCACCCCCATATATTCATGGGGCACCCGAAAACTATCTCATAGGGCTTTAAGCCCGTCTGGGAGTGTGGTACGGATCTGATAGACAACAACGCCAAAGGTAGAGCATCTGGCCAAGTCAGAGAAGTAGAAGCCTGTATTTTCGCAATCTTTAATTTGAGTGTGCCGTTATACTTTTCCACCAACCCTGCTGATTGAGGGTGGAACACTGCGTGGAACTTTTGCACAATGCCTAATCTCTTCAGGACATACTTAATAACGTCTGCCACAAAATGGGGCCCGTTATCACTCCACAGCAATCTACAAACACCGAAACAAGGGAAAAATTCCTTCAAAAGCACCTTAGCAGTAGTCATGGCAGTATTGTCCTTGGTAGGGTATGCTTCAATCCATTTACTGAATGCACAAACCACAACCAGGACATACTTCAGATTATTACAGCGTTCCAGCTGAATATAATCCATTTGCAATACTTCAAAAGGTGCAGTAGGTGTTGCAAATCCTCCTGCCGGAGTTCGTGTCCCTTTCCCCGGAATGTATTTAAGGCAGATCATGCAGGTCTGTACCACTCTTTTAGCTGTGCTAGCAATTTCTGGATGCTCCCAAACTTGCGTAAGCAGTTTCACAATTGCCGAAGCTCCAACATGTGCCAGCCCATGTGCAATCTGAACCATAGGTTGTACAAAGGCTGTGGGTAACTTCCACTTATCCATCTGCTTATTCCTCCAACAACCCTCATCGTCCAATTCTCCATCTTTGGACCATTGTTCTCGTTCTTTTTCAATAGCAGTCTTTTGTATTTCTAATACTTTCTCCCTGGCATCATGCCACCGTTCAGCTTGTGACTTCACAACATACATTGAAGTGGAGCCAGGGTGCATCGCAGTTTCACGTGCTACTCGATCTACAAACGCGTTTCCTTGTCCCACTTTGTCTGTCACTTTCTTGTGTGCACTACATTTCACTATAGCTATTCTCTTAGGGAGCGTCAGTGCAGTCAAAAGCTGCTGTACTAATTCTCCATACATGATCGGGGTTCCATGTGATGTCAAAAAGCCCCGTTCCTTCCAGAGCAGGCCAAAGTCGTGCGCTACTCCGAAAGCATAGCGGCTGTCCGTGTAGACATTCACAGATAATCCTGCACTAAGCTCACAAGCTCGTGTCAACGCTATCAGTTCTGCTGCCTGAGCTGATTTCTGTGGTATTCGTGCTGTCTCCACTACTGTGTGCAATGTGGTAATTGCATATGCTGCGGAAGTCGTTCCATCTGGTAACTTTAAACAAGACCCATCCATCCACAGCTCTCCATCCACATCTGCAAAGGGCGTATATTGTAAATCAATACGACCCTTTGTCTGTTCCTCGGTCACAAAGACACAGTCATGTGTCTCTTGCACCTCAGGCTGAGTTACTGGGAAGGGTAACAACGTAGCTGGATTCAATGTTGCACATCTCTTCAACGTTATGTGAGGAGCCAACAGTGCCAGCTCATATCCTGTCAGGCGAGCGCTAGTTAAATGCTCCGTCTTTGTCTGATTCAAAAGGGCATCAACAGCATGGGGGACCAACACCAACAGCTTATGAGATAAGACTATCCCTTCACTCTGACGTATTGACACAGCTGTCGCCGCAACTGAGTGAAAACACCCAGGCAATGCTCGGGCAACAGGATCAAGTACTGCTGAGAAGTATGCACAGGGGCGATGCTTATAGCCGTGCATCTGCACTAACACTGATAACGCGCATTCATCTCTCTCATGCACATACAATGTAAAGGGCTTTGTATAGTCAGGGGTGCCTAATACCGGTGCCGAACAAAGGGCCTGACGTAATTGGTGAAAAGCATTCTCACATTCCTCCATCCATGGAAGGGGAACTGGGGTATCCTTTGTCAACAAACCTAACAATGGTTTAACTATGTATGAAAACCCCAATATCCACTGTCTACAAAAGGAGGTGAGACCCAAAAAGCCTCAAACTTCTTTCTGCGTGGAGGGTACTGGTGTGTCTAAAATGGTTTGAATACGATCTGGTGTAAGTGCACGCCCCTCCTTAGACAAAAGGTGACCTAAGTAGGTCACCTTTGGTCTACAATATTGTAGTTTCTTTTTCGATACTTTGTGGTTGTGGGATGCCAAAAAGGTAAGCAAGGACAAAGTGCACTGTTCACATTGGTCGGGGGTGTCGGCGGCCAACAAGATGTCATCAACATATTGTATGAGCGCCACACCGGCAGGTAAAACAAAGGAAATATAATTGTCGTTTCAATGCCTGACTATAAATGCTGGGACTCTCAGTATAGCCTTGAGGAATTCTACAAAATCTGTACGATCTATTATTCAACGTGAAGCCGAAAAGATATCGGCTGTCAGGATGAATAGGGATCGAAAAGAAGGCATTCTTCAAGTCTATAACAGAGAACGTTGTTGCAGTTGGCAGGACCAGAGTAAGGAGTGTCGTAATATCAGAAACCACTGGGTACTGAGGTATCACTATCTTGTTAACCTCCCTCAAATCGATGATAAAGCGATAAATCCTGGTGTCAGTGTCTTTTTTCAAAATCGGTAGTATAAGACTGTTACACAAATTATATGGAACTTCTTCAACCACCCCTACTTTAATCAAGTCCTGCACTATCTGTGTGAGCGCCTCCTCCCCCTCCTGTGAAATCCGATACTGAGGCAGGCGTGGCAGCACAGCTCCCTCCTTTACACTGATGTGCACCGGAGGGATAATCATCTGTCCCACGTCGGTATCGGACGTGGCCCACAAAGATTCAGGCAAAGAGGCCAATGCAGCCTCTACGGTAATCATGTACACCCTCTCCATTAGTGGATAATTGTCATTTAAATAACACATACTCCCTCAGGGGAGCACCGTATCGTTGCCCGAAAATATTTGAGCATATCCAGGCCAACGATATTATCAGGAGTGTTTGGGGAAAGTAGGAATGGGCATGGTGCAGCAAACTGATCTACATAGAGTGCAAGAGGTTGCGATAATGGGCTAACAGAAGGGGTTCCATCGAACCCTATTGACGTGATCGTTGAGCAAGACAGGGGAGCCCACGGAACCAATTTTTTGGACAAAGCGCTACGAGTAGCTCCTGTATCAACCAGGAACCTATCAGTAGAGCCCAAAACATGTGCTGTAACATAAGGACCCCTCTGATCTACTGGCACTTCAACTGGTTCCTTACCCCATCCTATGCAATCCTATGCATACTGTGAATCATGCTGTTCGGGAGGTGTATAGTCAGACATTTGGTACTGATTTCGTCGATCAAAAACATTAGACCCATCTCGGAGTCGCACATTAGAATCAAATCTAGCTCTGTCGTTAGTGCTATTTCTAGGGCCTGAAAAATTTCCTCTACCCCTTATAGACCCCTGCCCACGCTCCTGGCGCTGTGCACGCAACACCGGGCACTCATTCGCCCAATGGCCTTTCTGTCTACAATATGCACATGGATCCCGGGCCAAGTCAGTACGACTGGAAGGAAAATTAGAAAAATTCCTGCCACCCCGATTGTTACCTCTACGCGGCGGCCCATATACTTGTGCTAACATAACCTTCGTTTTCAGATCTTTAGATTTCTTTTCCTCACTCCCCTTTGCCTCTAGTTCCTGACGCTCGTAATACTGAGCCATCGTCAGGAGGGATGCTGGTGTGGAAGTCGTCCAAGAACTTTCACTCGCTTTTAATCGAGCTGCTATACTTGGTAATAAATTCGAGACATATTTATCAACAAAGAGATGTCGGCCCGTATCGTCCGTGAGCGACTGACCGCTAAAATCATGGAACATTTCCTCAAACCGCGTGAAGAAATCCGACACGGATTCATCTATTTTCTGTTTACAGGACGCTAACATAGTCCAATCAATCTTTTTAGGGGGGATAAGCGTTTTTAATTTAGTTACAATAGCAGTAGGAAGATCCAAAATCGCCTGGGGCGGCTTCCGTGCTGGTTTTCTCTCCCTGTCCACATCCTCAAGATCCCCCCATCGAGCTTTGAATGCCTGAAGATCATCAACCTTTCGTATTGATCTCCACATATCTGGTGGTAATATAAGCCCGAAAAACAAATCAATATCGGCCAAAGTCATAGTACAAGAATTCAAAGCCCCCTCAACTTCCTCATAAAAAGCTCATTCTTCCGAGGATCAGGCAATGCTGCTTTCAATGCCATAACGTCTGCTCTATTCCAAGGAGTATAAACCCAATTATAGATAAAATACCCTTGAGCATCAGGAGATCCTCTATCTGTACTATTACCCGCTCCCTTAGGGGGAACATACAAAGGCGCCGCCTCCCGCATTGGTTTAGCATGCACTGCATCGATCTTATCTGAGTAAAAGATGGATGACTGCTTCCCGTCGCCGCTCAGATTCGTTTGTCCCTCGTCAGCTTTCTGTTTCCGTGCTTCATCCCGTAGCCGAAACATTTCATCCCGCAACGCAAATAGCCGTCGAATCGCATCGGGTACCTGAGGGGAGAGAAAAAGACCTTTACGCAGTTCCTTTACATCAGCTATCACATCCGCTGGTTCTAAAACATCAGAATATTTCCGAAAGGCTGACACTATTTCAGCAGAAAGATAATCAGTAAAGTATAATTTCTCCCTATCTTCCCATGACTCTAGCTCTGTCAACAAATCAGCGAGAGTAATAGAATCCTTATTAACCCGATGGGCAATCTTACGAAGCTCAGTCATACAGTCGGTCGATAACATAGACCGCGTATCCACCTTCTGTCCGGGCGGTGAGGCCATTTTGAGCTTGCTGTTGTTGTTGTTTGCTTCCTGTGCCTTCCCCGACCAGATCCCCGCCCAGCTCCCGCCTCCCAGCTGACCACCCCTCCCACTGACACCATATGCCCCGCTCCCCCGCTGCAGCGCTGTGACCGTCCTGTTCTCCACAGACACGGTCGCTCCAGACGCTGCTCCCCGCTCTGCCTGCCACCTGAAGTGCCTCTGCATCCCCGGCTCGCTCTTTTGCCTGCCATTGCCCTGCCTCGAGATATCGCAAGTACCAATTGAAGTTTGAACTGCCTGAGAGGCTGGGACTTTGTTGTGCATTATTTTGCCGTAGCGCTCCGTCTGCCTAACTACGCTGCAATTAATATTTTGGTATTTTGGAAATTGTTGCGCTGTCTGCCTAACTTATTGCTGCCTGATCTCACCGGTGCCTCTGACATCAGGATCGCGCTATCGATCTCTGTGCCCCAATCCGGTTTCGATCTTGGCTGAGGCCATTTTGAGCTTGCTGTTGTTGTTGTTTGCTTCCTATGCCTTCCCCGACCAGATCCCCGCCCAGCTCCCGCCTCCCTTCTGACCACCCCTCCCACTGTCACCATATGCCCCGCTGCAGCGCTGTGACCGTCCTGTTCTCCACAGACATGGTCGCTCCAGACGGTGCTCCCCGCTCTGCCTGCCACCTGAAGTGCCTCTTCATCCCCACCTCGCTCTTTTGCCTGCCATCGCCCTGCCTCGAGATATTGCAAGTACCCATTGAAGTTTGAACTGCCTGAGAGGCTGGGACTTTGTTGTGCATTATTTTGCCGTAGCGCTCCGTCTGCCTAACTACGCTGCAATTAATATTTTGGTATTTTGGAAATTGTTGCGCTGTCTGCCTAACTTATTGCTGCCTGATCTCACCGGTGCCTCTGACATCAGGATCGCGCTATCGATCTCTGTGCCCCAATCCGGTTTCGATCTTGGCTGAGGCCATTTTGAGCTTGCTGTTGTTGTTTGCTTCCTGTGCCTTCCCCGACCAGATCCCAGCCCAGCTCCCGCCTCCCAGCTGACCACCCCTCCCACTGACACCATATGCCCCACTCCCCCGCTGCAGCGCTGTGACCGTCCTGTTCTCCACAGACACGGTCGCTCCAGACGCTGCTCCCCGCTCTGCTTGCCACCTGAAGTGCCTCTGCATCCCCGCCTCGCTCTTTTGCCTGCCATCGCCCTGCCTCGAGATATCGCAAGT
Organism: Lissotriton vulgaris; assembly: GCF_964263255.1. Lineage (NCBI taxonomy): Eukaryota > Metazoa > Chordata > Amphibia > Caudata > Salamandridae > Lissotriton > Lissotriton vulgaris. The sequence goes on from NC_141699.1 coordinate 797,172,808, forward strand.
ACCCATTGAAGTTTGAACTGCCTTAGAGGCTGGGACTTTGTTGTGCATTATTTTGCCGTAGCGCTCCGTCTGCCTAACTACGCTGCAATTAATATTTTGGTATTTTGGAAATTGTTGTGCTGTCTGCCTAACTTATTGCTGCCTGATCTCACCGGTGCCTCTGACATCAGAATCGCGCTATCGATCTCTGTGCCCCAATCCGGATTCGATTTTGGCTGAGGCCATTTTGAGCTTGCTGTTGTTGTTGTTTGCTTCCTGTGCCTTTCCCGACCAGATCCCCGCCCAGCTCCCGCCTCCCAGCTGACCACCCCTCGCCCCTCCCCCACCCACATATGACAGATGTATGTTCGCGCAGCGGTCGCGCCCCATGCGCGCCGAAGGTGCGCCAAAGGTAAGCCCGTCTACGCCCGTCCGCGCCTGGACCGCGCCCAGCGCCATACCCCCTGGCCCCCACCGTACCCAGCCCACTAGACTCACATATAATGCCGCAACTCTCCTCGCCCTCAACCCCGGCCGCACACCACAATGCTGCGGAGCCACCCCAGGACGTACTCACGGCCCATTCGCCTGCCTCTCCTGCAAGTTCAACTGCTTCAGGACCCTCACCAAACCCACCTCCTCCAAACACAGCTCTGACTCTAACCACCTGAAGTGCATCCTGCTGAACACCCGCTCGGTCCACAGACACGCAACTGAACTCTGGGACCTACTCGACACTGCGTCACCGGACACCGCCTTCCTTACAGAAACATGGATGAACACATCTTCAGCAACCGACATCGCCATAGCCATACCGGACGCTTACAAGATTATCCGAAAAGACCGCACCAAACAAACAGGAGGAGGCATCGCCATCATCCACAGGAACACCATCAAAATCACGACCAGCTCCGACGATAATCTTGCAACCGCCGAACATCTCCACTTTCAGATCCACACCAACCCTAGAACCACACTTAGAGGCACCCTCATCTACAGGCCTCCAGGAACCCGCACTCAATTCAGCGATGACATCACTGACTTTGTCAGCCCACATGCCCTCGCCTCCGAGAACTACATTCTTTTAGGAGACCTCAACTACCACCTCGAAAACAAACACGACAGCAACACCTCCACCCTCCTGGACAACCTGGCCAATCTCGGACTCAAACAACTTGTTGACACCCCCACCCACGTAGCCAGACACACGCTCGACCCTATCTTCACCTCCAGCAAGCACATCTCCTTCGATCGCACCACAACTCTCCATTGGACGGACCATAGCTGCGTTCACTTCAGCTACAATACCACCCTGACCCACAATCGCCCACAACCTATCCCTCGGAGAAACTGGAACAAAATCACCTCCGACCAACTCCTCACATCACTCAACCAAAACCCTCCCACCCTGTCATTGGACCCAAACCAAGCGGCCACCAATCTCAAGCAATGGATCACCCACAACGCTGACGAATTAGCACCCCTGAAAAAACACCAGATCAAACCAGGCAGCAAAAAGGCTCCCTGGTTTAATGATGACCTTAAAAAATCCAAGAAGCTATGCCGCGCCCTGGAGAAAACATGGAGAAAAAACCCAACCACCGACAACATGGCCACCCTCAAGGCAGCCACCCGCAAACACCACCAATTGATTCGATCCACCAAGAAATCAGCATTCAAGGATCGTCTCGACAACAACACCCACAACAGCAAGGAACTTTTCAACATCGTCAAAGAATTCACCAACCCCACCGCAGCATCTAACGACATCACTCCCTCCCAAGACCTCTGTGATGCGTCATCCTCCTTCTTCTACAACAAAATTGTGGACATTCACAACAGCTTCGAGAACCCTACCAGCGATCAACCCTCCCCACCCCCCTCAGATCCTACACCTCCGACTAACAACCTTAGCTTCTGGAACCCAATCACCACTGAAGACACCATCCGCCTAATGAACTCAATCCACTCTGGCTCGCCAACCGACCCCTGCCCCTACCACATCTTCAACAAAGCTGACTCCATCATTGCACCCCATCTCCGTGACGTCATCAACTGCTCGTTCAACTCGGCCACCTTCCCAGAAAGCTGGAAATACGCCGAACTCAGCGCCCTTTTGAAGAAACCCACAGCAGACCCCTCCGAACTTAAAAACTACCGTCCCATATCCCTCCTCCCTTTCCCCGCCAAAGTCATTGAGAAAGCCGTCAACAGCCAGCTCGCCGCCTTCCTTGAATCCAACAACTCCCTCGATCCCTCTCAATCAGGATTTCAAGCCAAACACAGCACCGAAACCGCCCTCATTGCAGCAACAGACGACATCCGAACACTACTGGATAACGGAGAAACAGCGGCTCTCATTCTACTCAACCTCTCCGCCGCTTTCAACACAGTCTGTCACAGTACCCTTATACAACGCCTCAGCAACATCGGCATACAAGGAAAAGCCTTGGATTGGATCATCTCATTCCTCGCCGGGAGAACTCAAAGAGTCCGACTTCCCCCGTTCACCTCAGAGGCCACTGAAGTCATCTGTGGCGTACCACAAGGATCGTCACTCAGTCCCACACTCTTCAACGTTTACATGAGCCCACTCGCATCCATCGCGCGCCAACACAACCTCAACATCATCTCCTACGCCGACGACACCCAGTTAATCCTTTCCCTCACCAAAGACGCTAACACCGCCAAAACCAATCTTCACGAAGGCATGAAAGAAGTAGCCGAATGGATGAAACAGAGCCGCCTAAAACTCAACTCAGACAAAACGGAGGTGCTCATCCTAGGATCTTCCCCCTCTGCCTGGGACGACACTTGGTGGCCTTCCGCTTTGGGCACAGCACCCACACCCACAGACCACGCACGTAACCTTGGCTTCATCCTAGACTCCTCTCTCTCGATGTCCAGACAAGTCAACACTGTCTCATCCTCCTGCTTCAACGTACTTCGCATTCTCAAAAAGATCTTCCGCTGTATCCCCCTCGAGACAAGAAAGACTGTCACCCACGCACTGGTCACGAGTCGACTGGATTATGGTAACACACTATACGCCGGAATCACAGCAAAACTACAAAAAAAAACTCCAACGCATCCAAAACGCATCAGCGAGACTCATATTGGACATCCCTCGCCAAGACCACATCACCGGACACCTAAAAGACCTCCACTGGCTTCCCGTCAACAAGAGAATTACGTTCCGTCTTCTCACCCACGCACACAAAGCCCTCTACAATCTCGGACCCGAATGCCTCAACACTCGACTGTCCTTCTACACCCCCACCCGCCAACTAAGATCGTCCAATCAAGCCCTCGCCGCAGTCCCGCGCATCCGAAAATCCACCATGGGTGGCAGATCCTTCTCCTTCCTGGCTGCCAAGAACTGGAACTCACTCCCCACTTTCCTCCGCCTTACTCAAAACCACACCTCCTTCAGAAAAGAACTTAAAACCTGGCTATTTGACAAATAATGTACCCCTTCCCCAAGCGCCTTGAGACCCTCTGGGTGAGTAGCGCGCTATACAAATGCCCGAACTTGAACTTGAACTCGGGGCAGACGGACCAACGTACGGCGGTGGTGAACGATCTAATAACGAAAAATCATCATCCGAATTATTAAGGACAGGATAGAGAGCCTGATGGACAGGGTACTGGCCAGATATTTGCAACCGGCGTTCTTTCTCCTGATTCTCTTCTAATTCCTTTGCTTCGCGTTTTTTCGCTTCATGCGCTTTCTCACGTTCACTCTTTCGTTGCTCTTTCTCAATCAGTGCTTGCTCACGCTTCTCTCACTCTCGCACTTCTTTCACCCACATTCGTATACATTCAAACATATCTTGCCTCACTCGTCGCTTACACATACACTGCTCTACATACTCAATTTTCCTCAAGTCAAACGATCCATACATAGGCCATCGTAACTCAGGATCCTTTTTGGTATATTTCCGCCACAACGTGCTGTACATTATGGGGGAAAGACCAAATTTTACATACATATCCCTATTCGGCGTCCCCTCTGGAAGAGCCGGCTGTGATTCTTCAAGTACCAACCGGTCATTTCCAAAACAGCAGCACCACTTACGGAGTGCGCTAAAAACAAGCATGTCTAGAAATAATGCAGAATATGCAATATTATAATTAAATGGCACTTAAACGTTGCGCCGCTCAAATTCACAGATCAGCAGGAATATCCCCACATTGCCAGCCTATATGGGTTGCAACACATATATCACTCTCATAGGCTCGATAATATGACTAGTCATCACCAAACAAACAATTAGTCGGGGCAAGCGTATCCTAAAACTGCCTTGCCAAACAAGACTATCAAAGGCTCGGAGCAAGTATCGTACAACGATTCTTACCAATCAAGAGCATCCAGATTCCAACTGCCAAGTTCCAAATTCGCCCAAACGGCCACTACACGGCAAACCGACAGAAGAGGTCTCAGTCGATGACCGGCGCCACCCAGATGGTCAGATCGGAAGGGAAGGAAGAATACCTCAGGATGCCAGGACTAAAGCGCCGCTGGCAGTGATCACGTCCCCGGCAAGGTTCCAATCCTTCTGATCACGTCCCCGGCAAGGTTCCAATCCTTCGTCACGACCAGTCCTTCGAGCATCCGAGTCGCCGATGAGCCCCACGTGACGGGCGCCAATTGATGAATTCAGGCCCCAGCAAGGCCTGCGAGTGCTAAAAGGGTTCGCCCTTCTGTACGATATGTCCTCAGACTACATAAGAAGTTGGCACGGAAACTGGAAATACAAAAACATAGTTTAATAAACCTTTAAAGGTGGTACTACAGCCCACACAACACTCTACAGTATTGTACAAGGTAGCACAAAGAACTCGGACACGCGGTCCCCTTTTATACACAAAGAAGGGGCTCATAAGTGGGTGGTTACAACTCAAAGAGCATGATTTACTTCCATATATGGATATTTCAAAGACATGATCGATACATGGGCGGAGTTAACGGTTCATGGGACCCCTCGAATGCACATTCCAATCCTCTCTAACCAAGAACAGATGTTACATATACTGGGCATGCGCTAGATAAGAAGGAACTATTTATAGCCTGTTGCTGGGCAAACTCCAAGGGTAGCGGTCAGTGAGGTAGGACTTGCCTCGTGGCGAGCACATGGCACAATGTGGCCTACAAGATGGAGGCCAGAAAACAAAATGGAGTCCGGCCGAACATTCAAGGATGTGCAGGAAAACTATACTAAAGACACAATAACATGTCTTCAGCGAATGCTTAACATTACCGCTGTTTTATTTACAACACCTAGACGATTTATTGTCAAGCTGCTGCAAGATTCCTTTCCGGAACATCCAGGCTGGGGTTGGGACCGAGAAGTACAGCAAGCGCACCGTTTCCCATTCTTCCTGAAAGAGCAGTATAACAACGGCAACTCAACTGGAGGCCAGCCTAGGGTGTTCCTTGTATACTTTGGTAATTTCCTCCTAAGACAAATGGTATATGATCAGGCCCGTCCCAACTCCAAAAAGGGGGCCAACGGGATTACATTCTTCGCCAAACCGGACTTCTGCCATCAGACCGTGGAACGGAGGTGGCATTTGAGGCAATTGATCTCTCCCTTTCAGCAACAAGGAGCGTAGATATACCTTATGAACCCGGCCAGATTGAAGGGTCTTCCAATCTGAAATTAAAGCCAGAGAGTATCTGGAGGAAGTCAAGACTAAGAAGGGCAATAAATGACTAAGTTGTCTTACCTTTTTCTTCTGCTAAACGTTTTTACACGCGCAGACCGGGCCACTTGAAATAGACACCATGAACTCATCGAAAAGAGAAGAAAGAAAAGAGGAAGAAAAGAAACAAAAAAGACTTTGTTAATATAACAAAAAATGTATCTTAGCTAAGGGGATGCTGTTTTTTGTTCTCTATTTCCTGTTGAGAATCTTTATCTTAAACTTTTCTTTTTTTTTTTCTCTCCCTTTTTCCTTTTTTAGTACTTATCCCACTCAGCTTTTTTTGTGGTAGGGGCCAACGGCTGATCCTAGATTTGTTTGTTTTTCTTTCTATCTGGGGTGTCAGCAGCTGAGGCTCAAGACTGACCACCATCATTCAGATTTTTCCTGATTGCTCATATAAGGGGTGGGTTCGAGGGCAGGGGCGTTGGGGGGAGAGGGGAGGTAGGGGACACAGAAAGATCACTCAGGCACAAAACCTATTCACATCACTCACACGCTCACACAATTATACTTTTAAACATACCTATAAACTTCAAACAGCCCAAAGGAACAGCAAAAAACACGCACCGCTTATCACTACTCCCATATCTATCCTCAGATGGCTAGTGTAGATTCACTACGAATTGTCTCAGTCAACATTTGTGGACTGAACGACTCTTCTAAAAGACAGAAGGTGGCTCAAGGACTGCGGTCCCTTGGGGGGAACATCATATGCCTGCAAGAAACTCACGTAGAAAACTAGACACCCTAGGGTTTAAGGTAGTGGGTGCCACGACGCAGGGGGCTAAAACAAAGGGAGTTGGAATCATGGCAGAAAGAAGACTGGCAACCCCAAACCAAATCTGATCCATTAGGGGGATGGGTTATCACTGAGTTTCTATTCCCCAATAATTCACTTGTTACCCTCTGTTCAATTTATGAGAGTAATGCCGATGACCCCGGGGTTCTCAACCAGGTTTCCGGGGAACTAGCACACTGGCCCACTCCCATTGTACTGTGCGGCGATGGAAATACAAAGGTAGAAAACCCCTAGTCTGCCAGGCCCTAGTTAATCTTGCGCAGACTCGAGCCTTAATAGATGGGTGGGCTAGTAAAAACCCCACACAACCCGGATATACCTCTTTTTCTGCCCCACACCAACTACTAGTCATATTAGATTTTCTTTTTTATTTCAGTGTCACTAGCCAATAGCTACACTATTGATATCGCACCACGCTTTTTATCTGATCACAGCCCTCTCAATATCAACATTAGGGGGCTTGGGCAATTGAAGGAGGCCTCTAAATGAAGCTTCGAGAAAGCGCTACTATACGATTCCAGATATCTAGCTCATATGCAGGGATGGATCCAGGAGTTCCTGGAAATAAACACTGGCTCTGCCTCCCACATGATTGTTTGGGACACTTTAAAAGCGGGGGTCAGAGGTGAGATCTTAAGGTTCTCAATTCAGAAAAACAAAAAAGAAAAAACTATAAGTAGTGACTTACAAGACAAACAAAGAAGAGCTGAGACTAAACCAACTCAAATGATTCATGCAGTACAAGGCAGTCAATCTGTCCAAAAGGAGGTCGTTTTGGCCAAGGCTGAGATAGGAGCTGTCTTTATGGAAAAAATTGCAGCAAAGTGGGCAGCTACAAGGGAAAAAAACTACGAGTACAGCGACAGTATTGGGCACCACCTTGCCGTCAGGACTAGACAACAGATAACTAGCAGTTAAATACATGCAATCAGACTCCCCTCCGGCACGGAGACCACAGACCCCAGTTTAATACGGAGGGGATTTCAGGACTATTATGCCAGGCTGTACAAGGAGGAAAACTGTCCTGCTGGTGACACTTTGAAAAGAGAGATCTCTAACTATCTCAGTGAGATCGAATTAAGGCAACTTAGCCCAGAGGACAGGGAGCTAGCTATTAGATCTTACTCCAATCTGGGAGGAAATTCTGGAAGCCCTCACTAATCTCTTGGACGGGAAGGCCTCTGGCCTTGACGGTATCCCCGTGGAATTCTATAAAATCTTTGCTCCACAAATTAAGTCATCTTCAATGAGGTAGTTACATCCATCTTTGGTGGGGCTTCCCCCCGGCCTCTTGGGCAAGCGCCAGAATTTCTATTTTCTCAAAAAAAAACAAATCCCCTCTGGACATGAGCTCCTACAGGCCCATCACACTCAGCAATTGTGACTCCAAAATCTTTTCTAAAGTATTAGCCTTTAGAATCTCTTTAGTAGTTGAATCTCTTTTCTCGGAGTGGCAACACAGCTTTATTCCCAAGAAAGGGACTACTGAGCACGTTAGGAGGGTGATCACCCTGTTTGACGCTTCACAAGTTGCCGGAGACCCTATGTCACTTACTCTACTCGACGCCGAGAAGGCCTTCGACCGAGTCTCCTGGCTTTTCCTGTGGAGTGTTATGAGTAGGATGGGATTCGGCAGTATGCTCCTCCAGGCAGTACAAGCACTCTATTCTAAACTAACGGCGTGTGTTACTATAAACGGACAACTCACTGACCCCTTTAACATCTCTCGGGGCACCAGGCGGGGCTGTCCCTGCTCGCCTTTGCTGTTCGCTCTCTATCTGGATCCATTCATCAAGCAGATAGAGAAAAATGACATCTCCCCAACCAGCTATCATCATAACAGATGTACAATTTTGGCTTATGCTGATGATCTCGCCATCACTTCCCCTGACCCTGCTTCTACCATACTAGCTTTAGAATGGGTGGCCCAAAAATTCGGGAGACTATCCGGATACACCCTAAATAAAAACATAACACAAATCCTAATAAACAGTAAAATTACTTGGACTAACGACAGGGTGGTGCCCAAAGCTAAAGATCTGGGGGTGCTCTCACCGAAGCTTGAGGAGATTGTAACATTCAAACTGGTACCTCTTGCTATCCAGACAAAGAAGGCGTTAAAACAGATTGACAACTTGCATCTAAAGGCTCGTCGGCAGGTGTAATGTCATAAAAATTACGTACTTCCCTAAATTGCTCTATTTTTTCCATAGTATACCCTTGGAATTTAGCAAAACCAACCTTCTTAAATTCCAGCAAATCTTCACCCAGTTTATCTGGGCTTACTCCCAACCCAGGCGAGCTTTGAAACAACTATCACTCCCAAAGGAAAGAGGAGGGTGGTCCTTTCCCAACATTGTTTTATACTACTGGGCCTCAGTACTACATTATAGTTCAGAATTAATAAGAGAACCTACTATCTCCGCAGCACCTGGGTTACTACCTTCACCCTTTCAACTTCTGATGGGTGAACAACACTGGGGATGTTTGCTCCGTGAAATATCATATGGATACTACAAGCGCGTAAGGTTCAAGACTAATGAATTTGTATAAAGTCTTTCGCAACATTCGAAGAATTTTTGGACTTGGCAGATTTAATTTTTACTCTCCCACTTTTAACAACAATAATCTGCCAGCTATCTTTGGAACTTCTTACTTTTCAGACTGGCACAGGGCTGGAGTAGTGAAACTCAGGGACCTGATCACCTGTGAGGGAATCAAATCTTTAGCAAATTTACAGTCCAAATTTAACTTGAAAAATCAAGATACTTTTAAATACCTATCTATCTATGATTATCTTTCTAGGAAGGTTGGGGGCACTGCCGGGTTTTCAGAGGTCGAACTTATACACACATTGCGCAACACCACAACCTCTCATATTGGAAGCATATATAATATACTAAACAGGCAAACCCCAGACGATCTTGAATCTATTTCTAACAAATGGCATACCAAACTTAACTCCTCCCAAAGTATCTTTTATAATTCCTTAGCCTTATCGCAACAGATCTTAATTTCTGCTAAGCTACAAGCGCAACACTTTAAAAACATTTTTTTTCTGTATATGACACCTAGCAAAATTATCAAATGGGAAGTGGGTAATGGGACGTTATGTCCTCGATGCTCTGAAGTGGGGGCTGACTCAATACACATCTTTGCAACTTGCCCAAAACTTGCCCCTATATTACTCAGAGTACAGGAGTTGCTTAGCGAAATTTCTAACCAACCAATCTCTTTAAACCCCACAACCCTTCTATTGGGAACTCAATCCGACTCACCAAGGATTGAAGAAGAAGGATGGTTTTTATTGCAAGGGCAGGATTTGTGTTTCTTCAGGCTGGCTAGATACTGACCCCCCCTCCTTTTCCCACTGGCTGGCTAGGCTAGTAGCCACCTTCCACTTAGAAAAAGCGGTGTATGCTAAAAAAGGGCCTAGAAGCCGGAAGAAAGGCTTGGAGGTCTGAGAAATATTTTCTTCTTGGATTGAACAACAGGGGCAACCCGATTAGAAATGCTGCGTAGGGGATCCTATGCTGCATGCTGGACCTCTTTTAGAGTGATACTTTCTCTTCTTCTCTCTACTACTTGCTTATGCAGTCGCCAAACACGACATTTCTTCCTTAGGTATTTGTCTTCCTCTTTCTTTTTCTAATTTTTTGCGTCTTTTTCGTCTGTAAATATGGTCACGAGGGGTGGGAGCAATGAATAATTAACTGTTTGGATATCTGCATGTATTAAGGCAAAAAGAAAAAATATAAAAAAATAAATTTAAAAAAAGAAGTAATTTGTGCAGAAGTGTGACCGGGTATGCACAACCCCCTTCCTATCACTCCACGGCCCCCCTGGGGGTCGCGCCCCACAGTTTGAATACCCCTGCCCTAAGGTGTGCTTATCACCATTTATGTTTTGGGTGAGAACAGCACCTAATCCCACACCACTGGCATCCACTGTGATGGTACACATAACATTGGGGTCAAACGGTTTGAGTATTATAGGACTAACAAAAGGTTGCTTAATCCACTCAAAAACATCACTGCATTGATTGTCCCATACAAAAGGAACACTTTTCTTAAGCATATTTGAAAGTGGTTGAACTCTGGAAGCGTAATCTGTAAAACTCACACAAACCAATGAACGATTTAAGGCCTACCTTGTCACTTGGAGCTGGACATTCTACTATGGCTTTAACAAGACCTGGCCTAGGTTCAACACCATGTTCAGAAAGAACATGACCAAGATACTCTACTTTCTGTACCTTGAAAACACATTTCTCTTTCTTCAAAACCACACCTGCATCACGTAATGTCTCTATCACACAAAATACATGTGACTCACATGTTTCACCATGGACTAAAACGTCATCTTGGAAAACGACAACTCCTTTAATATTTGTTAGTAAATTAGACATGATTCTCTAGAAGACTGCTGCCGCAGAGGCCAACCCAAATGGCATGCAACAGTATTTAAATGTCCCAATAGGGGAAACAAAAGCAGTTAAGTGCCTAAACAACGGATTCAGAACCACCTGGTAATAAGCTGATGCCAAATCTAATTTACTGAACCATTTAGAACCATTGATTAACGATAGTATGTTGTACATTTTTGGGAGAGGATGAGAATCAATCCATATATTTTTATTGAGACTGCGTAAGTCTATGCAAACTTGAAGCTCACCATTTTTTTTTTAGCCACGACCAAAGGAGAAAGCCAGAGTGACGATTCAATAGGTTCCATAATCCCTTTCTTACAAAGACCCTTGAGCTCTTGTTCTAACTGTTCTCTCACACTGAATGGATCATTTCTGAGTCTTTGCTTAACCGGTATAGCATTTTCCTTGACTTTAATACTATGAGTAAAACCCTTGAATCGTCCAAGACCATCCCTAAAAACTGATGGATAACGTTCAGACAAAATATCAACAAAATCCTCTGAACGAAGAATAGAGACTTGATCCTTTGTGCCTGGTCTAAGTACCATTTTGAAAAGACCCTGGTGGAACCATCCAAGGATATTTAAACCCTTGATGGCTTCATATACTTTCCCAAAAATGTTCCTGCCCCTAAATTCCAGGGTATCTTCAAAGTATCCTGCTAGTTCAATGATCCTCCCCTCCTACGATACATGAGTTCTATCTGGAGATTGCAATGAACGAGATCCCCTAAACTTATTTGAACTTTTCCTGAGTTCTGATAACTTGTTTAGGATCTTGAGAAAAAGAAACATTTCTTTTCCCACTCTGACAAACCTTAGAAAAATTACCTAATCTACCACAAATGCGGTAAATTACCACATTTAAAACAAATATTTGTCTGAAAAACTTGTTTTCATTAGGAGTAAAAGATATTTTTAGCATCCTTGGGCCTTATAGCATTATTAGCGCCAGGAAGCTTCGGCCTCAGTGCGCTCTACAAATGACACCTAAGATAAGCATTGATAGAGTCTTCTTTGATAGATGTGGATAACGACTTTTTATCTAGTTCCAATTTTTTAACAGTCTCAACAACCTCCTCAATCTCCTCTTCATCAGCAGGACGCACTAAAGGAGCTAAATGTTTAAAAATGGATCTCCCTTTGAGTCCTAAAACATTTAATAAAATGCATTTTTTCCTCTCAGCTCTGTAACGTAAACTCCCTATTGCACCAATGTAGGTAATAAAAGCATCATACCATTTTTTCCATGAAATTGGTGGATCACCCGGTGTTTTAAGAAAAGGTGGGGGTGGGGAAACAGACTGCATAATCAAGTACACTACTTGCCTAAATTATAAAAAATTAGAAGTTGAAAATGACTATTAATATAACTTTTAGGCAAAAGTTTTATAATCGTCAGATGTTATTAAATCGGGCGTTATATGAAATGGATAAGCTTTTCTGCTAAATTTTCTAACAAAGCTTTATTCACTGACTGACTGATAATTATTTTTATTTTTTTATCTGAATAGCCTTGGAAATGTGTATGTCACATTTAACTTAGTAAGAAAATGCATTTGGTGTGCACATCACCGTTGCCTAAGTTATTATCATAGATGTAGATGTGTACACTTGAATGTATTTCACAATGGATTCTAATATATACGCTTGTTGTAGTGAAGAAAAAAATAATAATACTAATAAAAAGAAATCATTAGCTGCACAGTATTACTTCTAAAACACACAGATATTTTAAATTTTGTGAATGCAAATGTCACCAATAACCTCGTGAACTTGGAGTTAATCGTTGTATGTATCACAAATGATTTTCACAAAAAAAATAATAAGGAATGTACTGATGTGCGTGCCATTAAAAACAAGCATGTTGCGATTAAGCCAATAAGCTGACAATGTCACAAATAAGGTGTGCGTGTCACCGGTAACATACATGTTGAATTTCCGGGTTTACCTTATGTTAAAATATATTCAACAAGCACACTGGATGATGTGCTTCCCACCGTGCCCAGGCCGTGTGATGTGCGTCTCACCGTTGCCAGGCCGTGACAAATGATTGGCGATCTTCAACTCCGACGAGATGTTTACCAAGAACACTAGAAGATTTGCCAATCGCAAAATGGCTCCTACGCTCTGCGTAGCCTCATAAAATGGCACGTTGTACGCAAACACAATGTCACCTCAGCCATAAAATTTCTGTGAATAGATGGGCCGCTATCACATGTAAATGAAAGTAAAATGTAAATGCAAGAAAGGTTTGAGCAAAATGCAAATAACATCATCAGTAAAACGTAAGCACTATGTGGAGTCACAATTAATATGCCACATCACATGTAATGTACAATGAGTTGAGCAAAAAAACATGTACATCACCTGAAAATGAATGAAAAGTTTGGGTAGCAATATACCCCCTGAAATGGTTTGGGGTCAACAACATTTCCCACCACCAAAAAATGCAAGTCAAGTTTGAGCGCAACAACATGACCCAACATCTTAAGTACACCTATCAAATAAGGTTTGGGTAATAAGGTACTTGCCCCATCAAACAACCATGGCAATGAGAAGGACAGTCCCTTCTCTATTTCAAATGTTGTATCAGTTCCTCCCAGGTGGTAAGAATTCACTACCAAAATGCCTCCAGGCAAGCCCCTCCAACTTGCAGAAATACAATCTTTGAGGCTTTATGATTCACAATGATGTCAAGTTGATTCGTAGAAGTTCCAATTGGCACTGCACAGGCGAATGCCATGACAGAGCCTCACTCTTTGCACAGTCCTTAACAATAATATGAGGTAACGCTGAGCTGAGCTGTCGTTCCAGCTTCTCAAGAATGGAGAGCAGAGAGCCCTCACAAATTCAGAAGACGTTTCTGGTAACTGGTGAGCTGGTAGCTGCATAGCACTCACAACACTAAATTGGAATTAGGGTCCAATGCACAGAGGCTATTGCTTCCTGTTTCCACTTAGAAGTTGTAGAGCACGTTCCAGTGTTTGTCTCGTCAGACAAGCAGCACGTAATCCCACGTATAAGGAATGCCAAACAGCCTTGTGGTTCTAGCTTCTGCCACGTGTCTTGAATTCCACAACACGGCCAGCATGCAGCTCCATGAAATGTCTCACAGATGCAAAGTACTTTCAGCCTCCCATATAGGGCCTTAACGCTCGAGGTAAGCAGCGTGAGCGTAAGTCAGAGTTGTTTAGATTAAAAAAGTAGACCGTGGTGACTGATTTAGAAAATGCACTCACCTGTGCATTTAAACTTAAACTCACCAGGGTTCACGCTAAACCGTACACAGGCACAGAACATCCTGATGAAATTTCTGGCTGGTCTTCACAGGTGTGCTGCACCATCCCTTTGGCAATTACTTACCGCAAGGCTGAAAACTTCCTGTTGATCCAGCGCTCCTACTAAAATTCTGCATAAATGATGTCACTATCTACCACCAAACTTACCAATCAATACCAGGCCCATAAAATAACAGAGCAGCTGAATCATGAGGCGAATGGATCTGATATGTTATTTTTGAATCTAACTACAATAAACAAGACCAGCTTGTCATTTTAAAAGTTTATTCAAACATATTCAGGAAAACTTAGGTTTTGGAACTTTATTAAGCAAGCATTAGAAAAAGTCATAAGAAAGTCTTATTCAGCATTTATAAAGAGAGCTTAATTCAAGAAAATATTATTCATTAGCAGAAATAAGTGAAAAAGAGCATTTCCAAATCCTAACTAACTCTCTGTCTCTACCCTCATCGTCTGAAAACAAAGTCTTTAAAAGGTCACTTTCCTTACGTGTATTCATCGGACAGCAGAACACGTCCCTCTGGAATCAAGAAGCGTAAGCCAAAAATCTGCTGCTAGAGCCTATTCTTATACCCTAAATTAAGCTGAGCTAACTATTTTTCACATTCCATCAGCTGAATTCTGGCTCCCCATTGGCTGAACCACCTCACGCCACAGTAAACTGTGACATCTTCCACCACGAGACCAGGCTTTTACACAAAGCCATTGTTCATGCACAGAGTCCTGGCGACAGTTCCTTAGTCTGCTACATTTTGTAGCAAAGATGTTCAAGCGATACAAAATCTGTCACGTCTCTTCCTTTCAACCTTGAGCCTGTCCGTTCTGAGCTTTCCGTGGCACAAGCAAACCTCTCCACAGAGTCATCTTTAGCAGTTCTTTTTCAAAGCTTTTCATAATAAAAGTTTATAGGCTTGTCATCTTTTTCAAAATAAATTTTCTCCTGTGGCTTAACATCAGCAGGCCTCTTTTAGAAGGCGTCAATTTTTCTGCTCCACTTTTGCTTGCGTCACTGCGCCACTTTCAGCTTGCGTCACTTTTTCAGAATGCATTATTTTTCTGCAGCCAACTCTATGCTTCTTTCAGTAAACTATTATTTAAACAAACACAAAAGAATAATTAATTCAGGTAATGAAAGTCATTCTGTTTCCAACCGACATAGCTAATGTTAACCCATTAGTATAAGTTACCTAACAGAAGCACACAGAAAAAGCAGCACATTTAAAATCTACCATTCTTCATAATGTCCAGCAGGTTTCTTCATAAAGCTGAAAGAGTAAAAAGATGATTAAATAATACACAGACAGACAATCACAACATAGGACAAACATGTAAGCACATATAATAAAGCACATGCCATGAATGATCAGCCGCATATTAATAGTGACAAAGACAATAGGACGAAGATGATAAAACAAAACAATATTAGTTATGTGTTACAAAACAAACTTGCAAATGCAACATAAAGCACATTAGTCCTGTATAATGATGTGGAATCTTACACTAAATTGGTTTAATTATAACAAATCATGCAAACACTCATTAATATATTATTTCAAGTTATGAGAGTATGACATCACGAGCTAGAATAAAATTATTTCTAAAGCTCGCGCCATCACTGTGGGCCCTGAATCCACAGTGCTGAGGGAGCGCACCTTTGCCCATCTATTTTTCCAATGTCCCCAATGTCCACGTACACAAAGATAAGTGCAGAGTCCATATGGCAAATATATCAGAAAGACGTGTGCCTCCACCAAGGTCAATAAAAGACAAACTGCAAATGCCCATTACCAGTAAAATGTAAGCACTGTGTGGAGTCACAACTAATATGTCCCATCACATGTAATGTAATTGTAACATTGTTTGAGCGAAAAAACATGCCCATCGCCAGAAAATGCAAGAAGTGTTTTAGGTAGTAACATACCCCCTCAAAATGGTTTGAGCTCAACAACATGTCCCACCACCAGAAAATGCAGGGAAAGTTTGAGCGCAACAATATGCCCGAGCATCATAAGTACACTTAGCAAATAAGGTTTGGGAAATAGGACACTTGTCCCAGATATTGCAAGTAGTATGGTAGCCACCCCATCAGGAGCAGCATCCCATCTGCTGAGCCCACACACTCCAACTGGCATTCACTCAACCAGGCACACATGAACATTCTATGACATCACACTCACTCTGGCTGAGCAGCAAGGCACATAAAACATAGTAACAAATACATGGCAAGGAGGAGTGTGAGCAATGCTGCCCTCTTTTCTCATTTTACTTTTGGTCTTAAATGGTGATATACCTAGGGGGCAGGCCTGTATTGCAAATTATAAGGGCATTCCCGCCCATTTTTTGTATCTGTCTGATATCTATGTCAAGTATTCCTCCAATATAAGGCAAGACCACATTAACTGGATGAAGTCCAACCTTTGTGTTCTGATTATGTTTTGGAATTTGTGGGGTACATTTTTTGTAATAGCTTGGCAAGTTATACGTTCAGTGCAACATATCAAATTGCTTTGTGTGAAATGGGCTTTGCTGGTAGCCGTCTTCATGTGTTCAATACATAGCTGCCAAGGTTTCAGATTGCTGTTTGACTTTTTCATAATTTCTATGTAATTATGAATGACATTTCAATGACTATGAATGACACTTTCTTGCTAGCAAAATCAAGCAATGAAGACGAGGGAAACCTATAAATATCAGCAATTGCACCCATTTGAGCAACGAGGAACTCTAAGGAGAGTCACATCATAGGTCACAAGTTGTAATATTTAAAAAAGAAATAAGCTCAGCAATAAAAATAATTAGCTGACTGAGCGGTCCAGCATTCCGCTCGCTACCTGTCCAGCCCTGCTGGTGGCACCATCACACCAGTCTCACCATGTCACACACAGATACACTTCAGGCTCTGTTGACTTAATGACACTCGGAGTGCTGAGAACTTGAGTTATCAAACTCCACAGTGGCTTTCACTGTCACCCGACGCAAAACAAGTTCGTTCGAGTGACTACTAATACAGCTTACTGTCAGTGAGCAGACAGACTGCTGTGTGATGCACAGTTCTCAGCTGTAACAGGGCTGGCAGGCGGCAGCTTAGAAGATGCTCACGACCTTGGCACAAGAATAAAAAAAGGCACTATTAGGGGTGGTACCAAGCAGGCCTGTGCGCATGAAGAAAAACAAGAAAAATAAAGATGCACTGTTAAATTCATCCCAAAGGAACCAGACACCTGCAGTCCTCGGAAACTTCATAGAAAAGAGCTGCTAAACCAGAACCTAGACGGCCTTTGCAACACATTATGAAATTACTTGCATAACGTAATGGGATGTGAATGCAGAGCCCAAACACTGCCCAGATGAACAGAGAGGCCCCTGCTCACATTCCTTTTCAGACGTTCTGGCTGTCACTGAGCTACTACACAGACACTGTTAGGCACTGACCAGGTGGGCTGTGCTAAATTAACTACGTGACAGTAATTGGACCAGTAGAACTAGCGGCGCGCTAGCGCTAATAATAATATTTAAAGAACATTTTGAAGAAGAGAGAGAGATACCGCACTGAGACACAACATACTTTGCGAAGCGACTTGAGAAGCCCTCAGTCCAACACTGCCTTATGATACAATTGATTCCATCTATTCAACCGTATCTGCAGTATGACCTGACACAATTTGAAAAATTTCTTCTCACCCGCTTCAGGTTTAATCTCTTTCATATTATGGTCTCATTTCCGTCACAGAACATATGGTCACCCAACACAACACTCTGCCCCTGTGACTCTATCTCATCTCAGTCCACAATACATGTTCTCTTCTTTTGTAGATTTTACACGCCACTTCGCAAAAGGTGGATTATACCAATTTTAAAAGTCATGAAGATCCGCAGATGCCGCCCAGCGTACCTGGCGCTGCAGTTTTTGGAAAACACCTTAGCAACGAAATCTGTCGTACACTATTTAAAACTGTGCCTCAAGCATCGCACGAACTTATGAAAATCATATAGCTGCATTAAATACGGACTTTAGAGACAGTATAGTGCTCTCTGTGAGAGTTCAATCTTTTATATTCTTTGAACCTAATGTTATTAATAACTTTTCTTATTTTTTTATTGTGTATATTTGTACTTTTATGGCTTTCATCATGAAAACCGAATAAAGTTCTTTTTGAATTTGATTAAATAATACACAGACAGACAATCACAACATAGGACAAACATGTAAGCACATATAATAAAGCACATGCCATGAATGATCAGCCGCATATTAATAGTGACAAAGACAATAGGACGAAGATGACAAACAAAACAATATTAGTTATGTGTTACAAAACAGACTTGCAAATGCAACATAAAGTACATTAGTCCTGTATAATGATGTGGAATCTTACACTAAATTGGTTTAATTATAACAAATCATGCAAACACTCGTTAATATATTATTTCAAGTTATGAGAGTATGACATCACGAGCTAGAATAAAATTATTTCTAAAGCTCGCTCCATCACTGTGGGCCCTGAATCCACAGTGCTGAGGGAGCGCACCTTTGCCCATCTATTTTTCCAATGTCCCCAATGTCCACGTACACAAAGATAAGTGCAGAGTCCATATGGCAAATATATCAGAAAGACGTGTGCCTCCACCAAGGTCAATAAAAGACAAACTGCAAATGCCCATTACCAGTAAAATGTAAGCACTGTGTGGAGTCACAACTAATATGTCCCATCACATGTAATGTAATTGTAACATTGTTTGAGCAAAAAAACATGCCCATCGCCAGAAAATGCAAGAAGTGTTTTAGGTAGCAACATACCCCCTCAAAATGGTTTGAGCTCAACAACATGTCCCACCACCAGAAAATGCAAGTAAAGTTTGAGCGCAACAATATGCCCGAGCATCATAAGTACACCTAGCAAATAAGGTTTGGGAAATAGGACACTTGTCCCAGATATTGCAAGTAGTATGGTAGCCACCCCATCAGGAGCAGCATCCCATCTGCTGAGCCCACACACTCCAACTGGCATTCACTCAACCAGGCACACATGAACATTCTATGACATCACACTCACTCTGGCTGAGCAGCAAGGCACATAAAACATAGTAACAAATACATGGCAAGGAGGAGTGTGAGCAATGCTGCCCTTTTTTCTCATTTTACTTTTGGTCTTAAATGGTGATATACCTAGGGGGCAGGCCTGTATTGCAAATTATAAGGGCATTCCCGCCCATTTTTTGTATCTGTCTGATATCTATGTCAAGTATTCCTCCAATATAAGGCAAGACCACATTAACTGGATGAAGTCCAACCTTTGTGTTCTGATTATGTTTTGGAATTTGTGGGGTACATTTTTTGTAATAGCTTGGCAAGTTATACGTTCAGTGCAACATATCAAATTGCTTTGTGTGAAATGGGCTTTGCTGGTAGCCGTCTTCATGTGTTCAATACATAGCTGCCAAGGTTTCAGATTGCTGTTTGACTTTTTCATAATTTCTATGTAATTATGAATGACATTTCAATGACTATGAATGACACTTTCTTGCTAGCAAAATCAAGCAATGAAGACGAGGGAAACCTATAAATATCAGCAATTGCACCCATTTGAGCAACGAGGAACTCTAAGGAGAGTCACATCATAGGTCACAAGTTGTAATATTTAAAAAAGAAATAAGCTCAGCAATAAAAATAATTAGCTGACTGAGCGGTCCAGCATTCCGCTCGCTACCTTTCCAGCCCTGCTGGTGGCACCATCACACCAGTCTCACCATGTCACACACAGATACACTTCAGGCTCTGTTGACTTAATGACACTCGGAGTGCTGAGAACTTGAGTTATCAAACTCCACAGTGGCTTTCACTGTCACCCGACGCAAAACAAGTTAGTTCGAGTGACTACTAATACAGCTTACTGTCAGTGAGCAGACAGACTGCTGTGTGATGCACAGTTCTCAGCTGTAACAGGGCTGGCAGGCGGCAGCTGAGAAGATGCTCACGACCTTGGCACAAGAATAAAAAAAGGAACTATTAGGGGTGCTACCAAGCAGGCCTGTGCGCATGAAGAAAAACAAGAAAAATAAAGATGCACTGTTAAATTCATCCCAAAGGAACCAGACACCTGCAGTCCTCGGAAACTTCATAGAAAAGAGCTGCTAAACCAGAACCTAGACGGCCTTTGCAACACATTATGAAATTACTTGCATAACGTAATGGGATGTGAATGCAGAGCCCAAACACTGCCCAGATGGACAGAGAGGCCCCTGCTCACATTCCTTTTCAGACGTTCTGGCTGTCACTGAGCTACTACACAGACACTGTTAGGCACTGACCAGGTGGGCTGTGCTAAATTAACTACGTGACAGTAATTGGACCAGTAGAACTAGCGGCGCGCTAGCGCTAGCGCTAATAATAATATTTAAAGAACATTTTGAAGAAGAGAGAGAGATACCGCACTGAGACACAACATACTTTGCGAAGCGACTTGAGAAGCAGCAATTGTATGCAGGGCACAAGTCCTAAAAAAAGAAGTGGGGGGACTCTCCAAGGTAGGCGTGGTCACAGGAAGTGACATCACGGCAGGAAGTGACATCACGACAGGAAGTGGCATCACGACAGGAAGTGACATCACGACGGGAAGTGACATCACAACAGGAAGTGACATCACAACAGGAAGTGACATCACATGTAAGGCAGATCTATCATTTGCATATAATGCAAGATTTAACAATTGAAGCTGCTTGGTACTTAAGCCTGTGACTTAAGGTCCCTGCATGGAGGAATTAGCAGCCCAAATGTGGATGAAGTTTGGCGAAGGTGACATGAACACATTTTCAAAACGCTACAGGAAAGTTTGACTGCAAGATTTTGTATACATTACAGGTTCCCAGAGAGGCTGCTTCCCACACTCGACAATGACTATTACACACAGTAGGGCTCCATATTCACGTTATTCTATTGATGAGTGTTATATGTTACCTCCCCACCTATTGTAAACTAGCGACTCTGTATTAAATAGTTTTGTCCCAGCTGCCTCTCTCTAGCTGTGGCTAGATTTATTTATTTTATTTATAAAGTTTTATATAGCACGAACTTGATCCCGAAGGATATCAGAACGCTTTACAATTTGCAGCAAAGGTAACAAATCAGAACATTAGTCTAACATTGGGAATCTTGGCTGAAGACAATGGAGCTACCGTGGCATTAACTTGGGTCAATGCCTAAATTTTAGATATTTTAACTGGCCATTGTATTTATTTTAGCAGATTTATTTATTTCTATTTATTTTAGGAAATGTATTTAGTTTTGGTATATTTTAGTTTGACTTATTTGCCTTCATTTACTTCAGTGCAACAAAATATAAACATTGCTTTACTTTGTATTAATACTGTTTATTTTTGTGATAGTTCCTAAAAAAAGGGCCGATTATGACTCATGCATTGTAATGGTTGTTTCCCCCTTTACAGAGACTACTTACTATAAAATCGGGGTGGGCCTAGCTCATGATGCCATTTTGTGGGGACCCCTTGAAGAAAGCGGGCAGAACCTTTGCAAAACTTTGTGCCCCCCTATCCAGTAGTGCAATTATCCAAACACTGACAGGATTGAGCCTAAATTAAAAATATACTGACATACGTAATGCCAAGTCAGACGTCATCATGGAGTCATGTTTAAATGAACAATCCAGCGCCATCCTACACCTCCCCATTCCACAAAATTATACAATTCAGACCAACAACACAAACTAGAAGGGGGCGTTGCTGTCATCATTAAACATTCCAAGTGGAAACAGCGACACACGGAAGAACACACAAGGGTACACCATCATACTACTTACATTTTGTAGCCTGGTGTCAATTGTTCAATGCAGGGCTTCATTTGTGCCAGTGCTTAGCGCCGGCACTTAATTGGCAGGGCCGGGTCTAGTGGGACTCTGATTCTACACGCACGAGGCGCACAGTGCATGTAAAATGTTTTAATTTAACTTACAGCACACTTGCTAGTACTAATACTTAATTAACTCCTCAAGTGTCGTGCAGCCGCATCGCATTGTGTTTAGTTTTTCACATCTCAGTTTACCCTTAATTGTTCACGATCACTTGAATAATGAAATATTCTGAGTGGGAGAGCTCTTTGGCAGCACTCTGCCAGGTTTCTCTCTCGTCACTCTCATGCTGCTGTGTTAAAGAACCTCGGTTCTACCGCACAAAGAATTTGGGTGACCAACTGGCATTGGTGCAAATTCAGGACGGTGAGTGTAAAAATTCAGGACAAAGGGTCAAAATTCAGGACACAAATTCTAGACAGGAGGTCAAAATTCAGGACAAAACTTCAGGACAATAGGTATGCTTTACAGACACATCAGAGGTCGCGCAATAGTATATAAGTAAGCCCAGCCATTTCCAAAAGTATTCAACCATTTGCAAACCTATCCATCATGTATCCTTCCATCTATCATTTCACTCATCCATCCCTTCATCCATCCCCTCATCCATCCTTTCACTCATCCTCCATTATCCATCCACCCTTTCACCCTATCCATCTGTACACTTATCCATCCACTCTTCATCCCATCCATCCATTCACTCATCCATTCAGCCATTTACCCTTTCACCAATCCAGCCATCCTTTCACTTACTAATCCTTCCACCCATCCACTCTTTTAGTCATCCATCCATCCTCCCTTTCTCTCTCCATCGACCCTTTCACTTAGCCTTCCTTCCTTCCATCCATCCATCCACCCACCCATCCATCCATCTACTCATCCACTCATGAATCCATCCATTGCCCCTATCACTCATCCATCTATCATTTCACTCCTCCACACATCTATTCATCCTTTTGTCCATCTACCCTCCCTTTCACTCACTCATCCATACTTACACCCACCCTTTCACTCATATGTCCATTCATTCACCCTTGCACTTATCAATCCATCCATCATTTCACTCATCCACCTACCCCCCATCATCCACCCACCATCCACCCACCCACTCATCCATCCTTTCACCCACCCACAATCCAATCCACTGATCCATCCTTTCACCCATCCACCATCCACCCACTCATCCATCCATCCTTTCACCCACCCACTAATCATCCATCCATCCATCCTTTCACCCACCCGCTCATCATCCATCCATCCATCCTTTCACCCACCCACTTATCCATCCATCCATCCATCCCTTCACCCACTCTCCATCCATCCATCCTTTCACCCATCCATCCCTTCACCCACTCTCCATCCATCCATCCTTTCACCCACCCATCATCCATCCATCCACCCATCCATCTGTCCATCCCCTCATCATCCATCCATCCATCCCCTCATCATCCATCCATCCTTCCCCTCATCATCCGTCCATCCTTTTCCCTCATCATCCATCCATCCTTTTCCCTCATCATCCATCCTTCCCCTCATCATCCATCCATCCTTTTCCCTCATCATCTATCCAGCCATCCATCTGTCCTTCCCCTCATCATCCATCCATCCTTCCCCTCATCATCCATCCATCCTTTTCCCTCATCACCCATCCATCCTTTCCCCTCATCATCCATCCATTCCCTCATCATCAATCCATCCATCCCCTCATCATCCACCCATCCACCCTTCCCCTCATCATCCATCCTTTCACCCACCCCCTCATCATCCATCCATCCTTCCCCTCATCATCCATCCATCCACCCATCCTTCCCCTCATCATCCATCCATCCATCCATCCTTCCCCTCATCATCCATCCTTTCCCGTCATCCATCCATCCTTCCCCTCATCCATCCTTCCTTTCATCCATCCTTCCCCTTACCCATCCATCCCATCCATTTATCCTGCCCTTCATCCATCCATCCTTCCCCTTACCCATCCATCCAACCCATCCATTTATCCTGCCCCTCATCCATCCATCCTTCCCCTCCACCCATCCATCCATCCTTCTCCTCATCCATCATCCTTCCCCTCACCCATCCATCCATCCCATCCATTTATCCTGCCCCTCATCCATCCATCCTTCATCCTTCCCCTCACCCATCCATCCATCCCATCCATTTATCCTGCCCTTCATCCATCCATCCTTCCCCTCATCCATTTATCCTTCCCCTATCCATCCTTCCCCTCCATCCCTCATCCTTCCCCTCATCCATCTTTCCCCTCATCAATCATCCAGCTACCCTTCCACCCATACATCCAGCTATTTACATTTTCTCTCCATCCTTCCCCTCACTCATCAATCCATCTATCCTCTCTCATTATCCATTTATTCAATCTTTCATTCATCCATTCACCCTTTCACTAATTCATCCAGCCATTCACACATCCCTTCACTTACTTACACGCCCACCTTTCCATATTAATTTTGAGCTGAGCCCTTTTGAGAAGAGGCCCATCAAGAACTTCACCCTCGCTGCAGGGGCCGTTCCAGGACTGGGACAGAAGCCACCCAGGGCGGAGACAGGATCCACCACAGGGGGGGACAAGGGCCATCACAGGCGGGGGTGGACTGGAGCCACAACATGGGGGGACAGGAGCAGGAGTCATCACAGGAGAGGGAACGTGATCCACCAGGGTGGGCACAGGGGTGGGCATGCAGTATTCTAGTATCATCTTGGGCTTCTCGCCCCCTCCTGCACAAGACAACGAGAAGACAGGCTCTCTGTCGAAAATGCCATCCCCCACTGTGATATACAGTACTTACAGGAGATACTCCGAGAGAACTGATTGAACTGATTGTCCTCCATACTTTGTTCATCAGTGTGGGTGCGATTGTGCCATTTCTTTTTTGTATTACATTATGCATGTTTGAAGAACCGAGGTTTGCTTACAATTTAGTGACAGTAATTACGCTCTGTGAAGAGAACCACGTGCTGCCTCGGTGTAATCAGGGGTGTAATCTGGCCGAGTCTCGGATGTTTGGGGCCCTGGGTAGAAATGGAATGTGTGAGCCCCCCTCTAAATAGCAGATACAAGACGCATTCAGGGCTGTTTGCATGTGAATGGATGTCGCTGCTCCTGAACCTGCAGCCCCTCCTCTCAGACACCTTCGAGCACCTCTTAACAGCTCATCAAGGGCTGGAGGTGTGAGGGTTGCCATCCTGCTGTGCCTCTAC
Organism: Lissotriton vulgaris; assembly: GCF_964263255.1. Classification (NCBI taxonomy): domain Eukaryota; kingdom Metazoa; phylum Chordata; class Amphibia; order Caudata; family Salamandridae; genus Lissotriton; species Lissotriton vulgaris. The sequence continues at coordinate 797,198,103 of NC_141699.1, forward strand.
AGTGCTGCTGGGGGTCTGAGCTTTCATACAGCAACGGAGTCAAGAAGGGAGGTGGGGGCAAGCTGTGCCCGGTTCAAATTACGGAAATGCTTTATTTACTTTGTGCGCGCCACGCTCCCGTTTTTTAATGGTGGACGCGGTTTTGATTTAGCAGGGTGGACGGCGTCCACCCTGAAAAACCCTCGGAAATAAGTGGGGGGATGCCGTTCACCCGCGTGGTACCCCGACTCGTGCCCTGATTGTATGGGCTGAACCTCACCACAACGACTCCCGCCACAACAAATACCTGCTCAGCAGCAGCTGCACGTGAGCGGCTGTTGTGCTGAGCTGCTGAGGAACAGCTCCAGTGGCCGCCGCTGTCCGTGCGGTGTTCAGCTAATCCGTAGGTCGGCCCCTTGCGTTTTTGAGATAATAAAATAACCGCGGCACAATGTGGTCACGGTATGAGCTCGCCGCTGCCATTGCCACTGACTGTAGCCTGCCACTAGTTTATTCTATGGCAGCCACCCACTCACGACTCACGCCGCTGGCAAGAACCTATAGTCATTAATCATGCTGTGACACCTGTTGGGGAAATGTATGTTACATTGTCGCTGCTTATAGCTACAGACTCGCCCCCAAGTTTGCCGGAAGCAGCGTGCAAGGTGCGCTGCCACTCCAGACTAGACCAGTTTTTGTTTCGAACAAGACAATATTGATGCATGATTTCTTAGCGCCGAAGAGGCACTATTATGCATGATTGGACGGTGAAGTGGACCACCTCACTGAAATGCATTAGTCTAAAGCCTGATGCTGGTACTTGGCAGGGCTGACCACTGCTTTTCTGTGTTCCCTACAGGCCTTAAGCAACCTACTCCCCACTCCCTTTGGGGAGCCAGATTTCATCAGGGCGGGCTATTTTTAGGGCCTACTGGCCCAGACTGGTGAGAGAGCTGGAAAAAGCAAAGAACTGGTGTTCTATGCATTCAGGAAGTACATGAGCAATAAATGTCTTTAAATCTTTTTTATTATCTTGTCACGTTTGCAAGTTCAAAGACAGAGGTCAAATGTCACTCTAGATCATCTTACAAATTTCTGCTTATTTTATACTGGAGATATCCTGTTGAATTTTTTTTCTAGGATGGCAAAGTTAGAGGATTTTGTAAAGTGAACTGTCTGACAATAGTGCAGGACACACAACGTTTAAATAACGTGTAAATGAATTGTACATTTATTTCTAAATGTATTTCTGATTTGAGGAAATCACTTTTCTGTAATTCTGAAGTGAGATGGAAACAAAGATTTTAATAGGACTAAAACAAAGCAGATTTCTTTACTTTGTGATGTGCAAATGATACATATTTACAGAAACCCGATTTCCACAAATTATCATTTGTACACTATGTAGTTTTATCAGTTAAACTGCATGTCACTGGGAAAGTTTGTAGCCAATTCAATGCAGAATGTCTGTCTGTGACAGGGCGCCACCATATTGTGCTTTAGTAAAATATTTATTAAAAGTGAGAGCTTTTAAATGTGAATTGAGAAACATTCCTGCCCTTGCCCTGATGACAATGCTATTTAAGAGACATCAGGTGTCACTTGTACCCTATGGGACCTAGCTTTTGTTATACATGGAACAGCAGTTTAGTCTATTAAATCAAACAAGATTTTTTCGTACAGCAGACATGCTGAACTCACAAATTTGAAGGTGCTCTTGTATGTGTTTGAGATGAGTTTATGGGTCAAAGTATTATAGTCAGATCTACTAGAATATTCAAGTCACCAGACCTGCAGGTCTGGTTAAATGTTTCTGCTTTTTCGAGGCCTGCCAAGTCCCATCCTGTTGTGTCCTGTGAGACACGTTCTGGTGTCTCGGCAGACACCGAGTTAGTAGACACTCCCCTATGGGAGTAGGCACACTTGCAACCTCACACGCGTCCCTAACAGGCGTCACAAATGATGTGAACCTGTTAATAAAAGGGCCCGGGTGCACGTGGCCAGTTACTCAGTATCCCACTAACCGTGTCGGTGTCAGTCATGTCGTAATATGCACCACGATTGGTTTCTGCATTGACAGAAAACAGACAAGACAAACAGAAGACATTGAAAACACTCAAAACATAAAAAACATACTGGTTAGAAAGCAACAATGTGCTGCATGGTCCTGGAGGGGCTGGGAGGTTCTCGAGCGCTAAAAAGAGAACAAAGAGTGGTAAATTGCCTCGATGTTAAAAGGAAAGAAAATGGGTGACTTAAGGAAGCGTCCGTAGGCTGCCCGGTTTCTGTGAAGGAAAAGACTTACTTGTAGGAGAAATCCTCTCTGGCTTGTTCGCCTAGTATGTCCCTCGAGACCGCATATTGGCGAGTCCCTCATGGGCTCTGGCTTAAAAAGGAAGTGTTTCCGCCTAGTCATACTTGGAAGACTAGAGCGGACACCTTCACAAAATGGCCTCCGCACTTTGGCTAAATGGGAGGCCCTCATGGCAGTGAAAAATTGTGTTCCTACGTATCTCTGCAAGTCGTAGCACGCCTCCACCTGCAGCGGGTTGAGATGGCCCCTATGATGAAGCATGTCACCGTGGGGAAACCCTGGTGAGTGAGGGGACTCAAGAAAGGACATTTTTCCTTTCTTAGCTAGACTTTTCGCCGATAACTGAGCGATTTTCTCCTGCAAGTTTCTTTATCTGAGATCTCAGATTTTGTTGGACTAGATGTGACATAGGAGGGTTTACCTAGCATATCCCTCTACCTCCCCCCCCGTTTTTAGGTCTCCGGCGTTAACCGAGCGAAAGCGCGGTCTCGTCAGAGACCTATTGTGAGCGACTCTGCTTCCCAGGAGAGGGGACAGGAGCTGGCCGCGCGCTGGGGAATGGAGCGGGCCACGCGCACGCGAATACGCTCGCTATGGCCAGCTTCTGTCTCCTCTCCTGGGAAGCTGCCACACAGCCACACCTCCCCCTGCACGCATGCGCAGAAACACACACACACGAGCGCACCTACACACACGCACGCACACACATATACAGAGCCCCCCCCGCCGCCGTCGCACACACACACACACAAAAGCACACCCTCCCTCCCCCCTCCCCCCACCTCGCCCCACTTACCAGCTTTGTTGACTTCTGCAGACTACGCGGGGCTCTCCCTCGGGCATGGGAGCCCCGCGTCACAAGCACTGCTTCTCTGGCCATCCGTTGGCGCGTGCGCGGGCTTCCGGAGTGCGAACTACAAACGTCTACGCTATGACGTCATTGTGTCGTGGGTGTGTTCTTCTTGTATTCTTCAAATCAACGAAAATAGAAAGCAGGAGAGAAGCACACCACTTCCCAGTAAATACTAGCACGCCTGTCACACCGATTATTGGGAAGCTTATCTCCGAGAATGCAAACAGCTATATGTGCATAAGAAATGGCCTTCTACCTTCAGATGGTTAAGAAGAAAAGCACCTTAATAATGCATGAACGTTTGGATTCAGAATAGACGTCGACTACCCTCGCCTCAAGCGAGAACCCTTCCCCAGCGAACATAAGCAGGCCTAATACTGTGTGTAGCCTTCGTGGCGTCTACAGCAATTAACCTAACAACTGTCTCAATAAATACATTCTGCGCCTACGTTCAGGTGTGATGTCCCTAGCTCTGCGGTGCCATTAATTGAATGTTGTTGGTCACGTTAAGGTTAAACATTTTGAAAATCCATGGAGGAGGGGGAGATGGTTGGTTCGCGTAGGTGCAGTGGTAGACGGAAAGAAACAGTTAATGTTTCATGTTCACCCCCCTGAGCCTGCAGACACTGCTGGATTGGGGTCTGCGAGCAGTGCACTGCATTACGAGAATCCACGCGCCGGCTTTGCTAAGCGATGGGGTTAGTGATGCTGCGGGAAGACAGGAAGACAAGCTGCTTTAAAGCGAGGCTGCGTGGAGCAGAAATGACGGGGTGTTTTACCTCAGTCAGCCTCCCGTGCACGGAGTATACTGGCTGTCAAACAACAGCTGGCACTTGATCGTGATAATGTGCAGCGTACGCCGACATACTGTCATCACACAGGAGCGCTGCTGAATACCACGGACCGTGCCCAATCTCTGAGTTCCCAGGACCTCTGCCTGCACATTCCAAGGTAAGGCATCTAAAACCATTGACAGACAAGGCTGCGTCCTCAGACACCCCTTTTGTGTGGAAGTTCTGTGCCTCTGGGAGCTAGAGGAAGTTGTTCCTGATGAATGCGTCCACTCATTACTTCCCAGGATGTCTCCCTGGCAGTGTTGTCAGGATCACCGCATTAATCACAATGAGCAGTCAGTGCCCCTGTATTACACCTGCATTACACATGTTCAGCTCTGGAGTCATGCCAGCAGCTCTTCGAGCATATGTTCTGTTGGCTACATGGTGTCTCGTGTTCACCTCTGTCAGCGAACTCATTACCTGAACGTTGCGATAAATGGTCCATCTAATTGCTGGTATCATTAGCAGCACTTGCATCTCTTCACGCAACAAGGTGGGGAAGTGTGCACAAGCCCCGACACTCACTGGATGTCTGACCTGCAAACCAGACTTTGCAGTGCCAGGTTCCTTTTAACAGGACACAACCACACACAACCACACACACAACCACACAACAACACACACACAACCACACACCACCACACCATCAGTGCACACTTTCACCAGACACAAACACCATCAGTCATCAGTATACGCTTTCACCGGGCACAAACACCACCAGTGCATGCTTCCACCAGGCACACACCACCAGCCGTTTGTGCACGCTTTCACCAAGCACACATACACCACCAGCCGTCAGTGCACACTTTCACCAGTCACACACACCACCAGCTGTCAGTGCACACTTGCACCAGGCACACACACCACCAGCCAGCAGTGCACACTTCCACCAGGCACACACCACCAGCCATCAGTGCACAATTTCTACAGGCACACACAACACTAGCCATCACTGCACGCATCCACAATTAACTATTGCAGTAATCGCAGTATGGCACACTTTACTTTTAAACATATTCATCTAAATTGCAGCATGCCACCATTGCTACAAAAATAAATACACTTTTTTGGCCTACAATTTAGTGACTTTTGTTGCAATTAGTGTTGCAATATTTAGCAATGCCAAAAGCTCAAACTTAATTACTGGGAGACCTATTGCATTGCAATTGCTTGTTTGATCTTGTTACCCACCACCTGCCATCTTCACATCAGTGAAAGGAAGTTACCTGGGGCCAAAGGACATGTTTCCACCGGCAAGTTACTGGAGTGTAGCTGACATGTCCAAGCAAGCGTTCGTGTCCTGAATCACTCAGGTTAAATGATGAATGCCTGCCGAGATCGTCCTACTATGGCCGGAGTCACCGGTCCTGGCCCGCTATCTTCTGGATGCCTGACCCGAGAAGCTGATGGACCCTGTGGTGTATATTTCATTGTTATTTATCCCTACAGGTTGGACTAGGGAGCTTTTGTTTTATTAAAATTTGGGAGGAATTTTGTGTCCTGTGGGACATGTTCTAGTGTCTCGACAGACATAAAGTTAGTAGCCACTCCCCTACGGGAGTGGGCACACATGCACCCCCACATGCATCCCTCACAGGCGTCACAAATAACGTGAGCCTATTAATAAAAGGGCCCGGGTGCACATGCTTGTGGTCAGTTACTCAGTACCCCACTAACTGTGTCGGTGTCAGTCATTTCGTAATATGTGGGCCGAGGGCCCACGACGTAACACATCCCACAATCAGCTTCTCATTTGTATCGGACCATGAGGGTTTCTGCCTGTCTATCCTCTAACCGTTTTGTAAAGCACGGTGGTGGCCCTACCATTTAAAGACAAGTGCAATAAATGAGACATTGTAATTTGATTGGGTGGGGGGGTCATGGGAAAAACATGCCAAGTAGCTGTGGAAGCTTTCAGTATTGTTCTGTAACGCAGAAATTGGCCATTAAGTTTGTCAGGGCTCTCTGCGAGTTATAAATGTGTAGCTTATAAACTGATCTCCTATAGATAGACATGCAACCCTGCAATATCCGTTTCAACAAATGACCATACAATTGCAAGTGCAGATACATACATCACAAGGACCTATATTTCTACGACTACCTTTAAATCCAAAAATATTAACAACAAAACCTTCTTAAAAGTCCAGAAGTGAACTAAAAGGGTCTGCCATGTTGTTGGAATAATCCATACCAATCAGAGGTTTTCAGGGCCCTAGATTTCATATTAATTTATTATGCCTGCAATCAATAAAAATAAGATCAATCAAAGCATCAATATCATAATAATTATCTAATATAAAAACAGATTTGCCAATAAAAAAATGCATTGTTATTGTTCTCAAAATTAATGGACCAGATGTAGTCTTTTTTTTAAAGCAAACCAAAAGCTAATTTATTTTATGCATAAACTTTAAAAATAAAAACTAGCTATACATTTTTGGAGTAGTCAACGTTCACAGAAAGATTAAAGATTTCTGGATCAATGCAAATGGCAGCAAACATTGATAAGGCATTTCAGCTTTTGGATAGTGAACATATTTTTACAAGAATCCTTAACATTCGCATCACAGATACAGGACTGGCAATTATAGAGGACTCTTCCGGAACGAACGAAAAAGGCATGGAACAGCTGTCAACAACAGTAGTAAGGAAAGATTCCCTCAAGCAAAAAATATGTGCAGTACGAACAGAAATGCAGTTTTACTAACAATGTAGACAGACACAGCTTGAACCTTCTCTTCTATACCAGAAAGGTGAAGGAAAAGCAGCAGCACAGGCCCCTGTTGCCCACACAGAACACAATGAGAAGAGGGAACAGCATTGAAAACTGGGGGCTTATCTAAAAGCCTCCTGCGCCACCGGGCACGCCACCCCTCACCATATTAAAAGTGACGGAGAAGCACCACAACGGGCCTGCAAATAAGCCCCTGGGTTACAAGTTGAGAGGAGTGGAACCATACACAAGGAGCAACCACCAATCTATGTCAGGGTGGAGTCACAAGCAAGCCCCAAATTAACCTGTGCTTAACCCCCTGGTAGCCTAAATTTTCAAAAACCTTTATTATTCGATTGTATGTTTCAGCATAATAGGATCTTTTAGCAATCAGTGAATTACCAAGTTACATGAACCAGATTTGTCTCAAAAATAACGCCATAGTGCATACATTACACTGAATCTGAACAATCTCCCCACGCGCCCAGCCCTTTAAGCTTACACATTTTCAGCAATACAGACTTCCAGGAATTTGGAGAAATGTAAGGCACAGTAGCCCGCAACTCTGAAGACCAAGGGTTATAATTTCACTTGTAGGATAGCCAGTTCTTGAGTGATAGGGTTAGCATAGAGCGTAGCGCTGCTGGAGCGCTGCCGCGCATTTCCGCGCATTATAGCGATTTTTAACTAAGCCTGTTTTTCTATTTCCTTTAATTTACTTTATTTTCCCCTGTTTTTATCCCCTCACTTGCACAATAATCGGTTGCTCACCGCCGCTTGGGCGGGTCCGGTTCTTGGGGTGGGCTGCCAGTTTTGGGCGCCATCTTTGAGTGGGGTGAGTGTTTGCTGGAGTTACCATCAGCTGCCTTTGCTCTAGTGCGCAGTAGCCAGCGAGGAACGCCTACTTAAGGCGAGTCCTCCTGTGGTTCGCCCTGACAAGGAGCGTACCGCTGCTGGAGCGCTGCACGCGCATTTCCGCGCATTATAGCGATTTTTAACGAAGCCTGTTTTTCTATTTCCTTTCATTTCCTTTATTTTCCCCTGTTTTTATCCCCTCACTTGCACAATAATCGGTTGCTCACCGCCGCTTGAGCGGGTCCGGTTCTTGGGGTGGGCTGCCGGTTTTGGGCGCCATCTTTGAGTGGGGTGAGTGTTTGCTGGAGTTACCATCAGCTGCCTGCGCTCTAGTGCGCAGTAGCCAGCGAGGAACGCCTACTTAAGGCGAGTCCTCCTGTGGTTCGCCCTGACAAGGAGCGTACCGCTGCTGGAGCGCTGCGCGCGCATTTCCGCGCATTATAGCGATTTTTAACGAAGCCTGTTTTTCTATTTCCTTTAATTTCCTTTATTTTCCCCTGTTTTTATCCCCTCACTTGCACAATAATCGGTTGCTCACCGCCGCTTGAGCGGGTCCGGTTCTTGGGGTGGGCTGCCGGTTTTGGGCGCCATCTTTGAGTGGGGTGAGTGTTTGCTGGAGTTACCATCAGCTGCCTGCGCTCTAGTGCGCAGTAGCCAGCGAGGAACGCCTACTTAAGGCGAGTCCTCCTGTGGTTCGCCCTGACAAGGAGCGTACCGCTGCTGGAGCGCTGCGCGCGCATTTCCGCGCATTATAGCGATTTTTAACGAAGCCTGTTTTTCTATTTCCTTTAATTTACTTTATTTTCCCCTGTTTTTATCCCCTCACTTGCACAATAATCGGTTGCTCACCGCCGCTTGAGCGGGTCCGGTTCTTGGGGTGGGCTGCCGGTTTTGGGCGCCATCTTTGAGTGGGGTGAGTGTTTGCTGGAGTTACCATCAGCTGCCTGCGCTCTAGTGCGCAGTAGCCAGCGAGGAAGGCCTACTTAAGGCGAGTCCTCCTGTGGTTCGCCCTGACAAGGAGCGTACCGCTGCTGGAGCGCTGCGCGCGCATTTCCGCGCATTATAGCGATTTTTAACGAAGCCTGTTTTTCTATTTCCTTTAATTTACTTTATTTTCCCGTTTTTATCCCCTCACTTGCACAATAATCGGTTGCTCACCGCCGCTTGAGCGGGTCCGGTTCTTGGGGTGGGCTGGCGGTTTTAGGCGCCATCTTTGAGTGGGGTGAGTGTTTGCTGGAGTTGCCATCAGCTGCCTGCGCTCTAGTGCGCAGTAGCCAGCGAGGAACGCCTACTTAAGGCGAGTCCTCCTGTGGTTCGCCCTGACAAGGAGCGTACCGCTGCTGGAGCGCTGCGCGCGCATTTCTGCGCATTATAGCAATTTTTAACGAAGCCTGTTTTTCTATTTCCTTTAATTTACTTTATTTTCCCCTGTTTTTATCCCCTCACTTGCACAATAATCGGTTGCTCACCGCCGCTTGAGCGGGTCCGGTTCTTGGGGTGGGCTGCCGGTTTTGGGCACCATCTTTGAGTGGGGTGAGTGTTTGCTGGAGTTACCATCAGCTGCCTGCGCTCTAGTGCGCAGTAGCCAGCGAGGAATGCCTACTTAAAGCTCCTCCCCTAGCGTAGCGGGATCGCGTAGTGGGCGCGCCTTCGCGTGGCCGGAGTCGTGCCAGAGTCCTGCCCGTCTGCGCCCGTCCGCGCTAAGGCCGTGCGGGACGCTGCAGGTAGCTGGGCTGTGGCAGGCAATTCATCCTTCTGCGCGCCGCAATGCTGACATACTCTAGAGAGAGTCTATACTCCATCGGTCAGGTCAGTCATAGGTGTAATCTCCCGCCTGTTCATCCGCTCTGTGGCCCGTACCGTTGCCGCTGCAACGGTTGGGTGCTCGACCCCCCCGGGGTCCATCCTCCGGAAGGGCCCATTAGATGCCCACCGTATCAAGGGCTCTCCTCCCTTCCCGCGGGTTCTAAACCTGAATGTTAGAGCGGCACTGAAACACCATCAAAACATCTACGATCTAATTGAGGACGAAGCCCCTGATATTTTTGCCATTACTGAAACCTGGCTTCAGGACGCGGATGCTGCTATTTCCAATCTTGCATGCCCCCCTGACTATTCTATGTTTACTCTGAATAGATCTTCCAGAGGCGGGGGTATAGCTCTCATAGTTAGGTCCTGTTTTACCTGCGTGTGGAGTGGCCTTAACATTGCCGGGTGTGAAAGTGCCTCTTTTAAGATCTCTGTCAGCCCCGAGTTTACGCTCTCCGGGATGGTTGTGTATCGTCCGCCGGGTAGCGATGTGGTGTTCAGAAACTCATTCCCCGATGCTGTTGGCGCACTGGTTACAGATTGCGCCAACTATTCCATCCTGGGTGACCTGAACCTACATTTTGACACCCCTTCCAATCTGACGGTACGCAGCATCTCCGCAGACTTAGAGGCCTTTCAGCTCTCCCAGCTGGTCTCTCAGCCTACCCATATAGGGGGACATATCCTCGACCCCTTTTTTACCAATCTGCCGGAGACTAAAATTACATCTATTTCTCTGTTAGCGTGGACCGACCATTCCCTGGTGACCATTCTTTGTCCTATACCTGTGACTCCCTCCACCCCTTCGGCTAGACGGGTACCTAGGAGGCTTTGGAACAAACTCAGGCTAGAAGACTTTCATCGTCTTCTAGCAGAAGATCCGCTGGGCCCATTGAATGGCGTGGAAGAGGGCTATGACCTTTTCTGCTCTTGGATTACCAGGGCTCTGGACACTCTGATTCCCATTGTATCGAGTAAAATCAATACCAGAGAGTCGAGTCCCTGGTACGACAGGGCCTTACGTGCCCTGAAGGGAGCCTGTAGACGGGCGGAGAGAGCATGGCGGAAGACGTATGGGGCTGATTTAAAAGCTGCATATGCTGCTTCCGTCAAGCTCTATCATCGGGCTATCTGTCGAGCCCGAGCGGCATTTTATGCTACAGAATTTCGGAACAGCTCAAACCCGTCGAAGGCCATCTTCAAGGCCGTGAAAGATCTTGTGGCGAAGCGGACCTCCTCTGTGGCTGTGAGTTCCACCTCCCATTGTGAATCCCTTGCTTCTTACTTTCTGGGAAAAGTCAAAGCAATCTATCGGGCATTCCCCAGCACTGGGATTGACCTGGGAAGCTCTAATGGGACACCTCATCATACTACCCTGCTCTCATTTCCCCCTCTCTCTCCGGAGGGGTTTGAAAACTTGCCTTGCAAGTTAAATCTGGCTCTCCATCTGATCCAGTAAGACCTGCTCTTTTTAGAGATCAGGCCTTTATGGGACGCTCTGTCGTGTGTTCCCTTGTCAACCTCTCCCTGGAGTCGGGTGTAGTTCCAACTAAGTGGAAGCAGGCGGTGGTGTCCCCGATCATCAAAAAACCCTCTCTGGACCCGTCGAAGCCCGAAAGTTACCGTCCCATCTCACTGCTACCCTGGCCAGCGAAGATAACAGAGGCTCATGTCAACGCGGCCCTGTCAGAACATCTCGCCCGGACCAATGCCCTTGATCCCACACAAAATGGCTTCCGTGCTGGGCACAGCACGGAGACCGCTCTTCTTGTGATGGTAGAACATCTCCGTGCGGTGTTGGATGCTGGTCAGACGGCGGCGCTGATATTGTTAGACCTCAGCGCCGCCTTCGACACGGTCTCTCACAGTATCCTTCTGCATCGGCTCAAGGAGATTGGTGTCGGTGGTCAGGCGCTGCAGTGGTTCCGCTCCTTCCTCGGCAATCGTTCCTTCTGTGTTGCCATCCCTCCCTTCAAGTCCAACTTCCAGCCACTGGCCATGGGGGTTCCGCAGGGGTCCTCACTGAGTCCCACGTTGTTTAATCTGTACGTGAGACCGCTGGCTGAGGTCGCCAGGCAGTGGGGCCTAACTCTGGTCTCATATGCCGACGACACACAGCTGGCGGTCACTCTCAGCGGGGATGCGGAACAAGATGCCCCCAGGTTTCAGGATGGACTGAAGGCGGTGGCTAGCTGGTTGACGGGGAACTGTCTCCAGCTTAATGCCACTAAGACAGAGGTTATGATTGTCGGAAGGGGAGTGGAACTATGGGGTGACCAATGGTGGCCGTCAGAGCTGGGACCAACCCCGACTCCGGTGTCGGAGTTGAAAAATCTGGGAGTCTGGCTGGACGCTGGTCTTACCTTCGTAGGACACACTAAAAAAACAGCTGCGTGTTGTTTTGGTCTATTGAGAGGCTTAAGACCTGTCCTCAAATTCTTCGATGCCCCAACCAGACAGCTGGTAATCCAGGCCACTGTCATCTCTCGCCTGGACTACGCAAGCTCTCTTCTGGTGGGGCCAATCAGGCTGAGCTTACTCGCCTGCAACGGGTACAAAATGCTGCGGCCAGAGCGATTGTCGGCCTGCCCAGATTTTGCCCGGTGGCGAGTGTTCTTCGCTCCCTACACTGGCTCCCAGTGAGGAAGCGTATTCTCTTCAAGGTCCTTTGTTTGTCCTTTAAGATTTTGAGAGGTATAGGCCCTGAAATCATGTCCAGCTTTCTTTATTTTTATGTCCCCACACGCACCCTCCGCTCCAAAGGCCAGGCCTCTGCTGTAGTTCTTAGATTTAGGCTCAGCCGTATGGGGGGACGCTCCTTCAGCGTAAAAGCTGCATCAACTTGGAACTCTCTTCCGGTTGAAATTCGCCTGCTGGAGGATCTCATGACTTTCCGGAAAGCAATAAAAACCTTTCTGTTTTAGCTGCCCCTTCTAGTTTTCTGCTTATTCCTGTTGTGTTATGTTCCTCCTTGTCTATGCGCCAGGACGCTCCTTGGCTGGAGTAGCTGTGCGCACAACAAATAACAATAACATAACATAACATAACATAGCGTTTTTATGCTAAAATAGGCCCTTTTCCCATCCAACCAAGTCCTTTCACCGCTCCATGTCTGTCAACCATCAGTGCTCCGGAGCTTCAGCATCATTCTGAGAAGATAGAGGGTGCCCAACCACCCCTTCCGCCGTCTGGGCCCCTCCCACCTCCTCCTCCCGTTCCGTGTCTATGTCCACCTCTTGTGCTAAGAGGTATGCAGTCAGAGGACCCCACATGCCATTTGGCCGCGATCTCAGGGGCAAAAGTTCAACATAACAAATCAATTGCCCCTGCCAGGTGGTCAAGTCTTGTTTCCAGTCTTTAAACATAGGGACACAGTCCCTTCCCTACCTGCAGGCAACTCGGCGCTTCGCAAGTAGAAGGCCCATCGTGAGGTACTTTTTGAGAACTGTAACTACATCTTGGATGCTGCCCAGGAGGTCCACCAATGGGGTTGGCTGCACTTGCACCCTTATCATATGCAACATACCCTCAAACACCTGTAACCAGTATTCCATCACTTGTGGACATTGCCATGCCCAGTGAAGAAAATCTGCCCCTTCCTCTCCACATCTTGCACATCTGTCATTTTCTTGCAGGCAGAATTTATGAAGTTTGACGGGAGTATAGTATAGCAGGTGTAGGAATTTATAGTGGATGAGTCGCAGCTGGCTACTAGCTGTAACTGTTTCCGTCTGCATGCACCTAAATTCCCATTGCTTAACCATCAGGGGCACCTCCAGATCCCTATCCCACTCCGTCCAGGCAAGAGGAACATGGGAAGGTGGTATGTTCAATATGTGTTTGTACAGCAAGGACGTGACGTGTTTGGGAGGTACGGGCTGCAATAGTGCGTGTAGAGGTGGTAGGGTGATTGATTCCGAGGGGAATGACGGAGTGGCAGCCTTTACACTTTGCTGGTGTCGTATGTACATGAACAAATCCTTAGTGGTAGGAGTGTGTGCTCCAAAGAACTGCTCTCTGGAGCGAAACTGCACCCCAAAATAGAGATCCCCTCCAAGTGGTGTATTGAAGACTATTGAGCAATCTCCTACATATCTCTTCATATGTGACCTGCAGGAAAGGATGACACACTAAGGCCAGTCTAGGGGAGTACATCAATGAGACTTCCAATCTGGTAGCAATCCTTCACCAAGCGGTATTGGTACAGTCCACAGTGGACGGGTCACGTTCCCAGTCTTTAACTGCCGTGAACAAATAACCAGAAGATGGAGTCAGGGCCATATACCCATCCTCAACAGCCAAGTGTGGCATTAACAGGGGTGGGTGAAACCAGTAGGCTGCAAAATGTGCCTGGGCACAGTAATAGTAATATTCAAAATTGGGGACTTCAAATCCTCCTTGGTGATATGGCAACATCACCGTTGCAAGGCTTGGTTGCGCTTGTTTCCCTCCCCGTATAAGTCGTGTTAGTTGTGTTTTGAGCAATTTAAAGAAAAACCTCCCAGGATGATAAAGAATGTTAATAAATAGAATTTCGGTAGGGTGACCATCTTAATGAGGGAGACTATCCCCGCCATCAAGAGAGGTAATTTCACCCACCGGGAAATGTTGTCCGTCCCTTCATCTATTGTAGTCCCATAATTTGCCCGCATAAGTGCTTCTTTGTCCCTAGTTAAGTGTATACCCAGATATTTAATTTCGTCATTCTTCCAGACCAGGGGGTATTCATGATTGTGTGGGATAGTCTTGTCCGTTAGAGGGAAAATTGCAGACTTATTCCAATTTATTTGTATCCCGGATATGACCCCAAATATTGTTGTTTCTTGTAAAACCAGATTAAGATTTTCTTGTTTTTTTTAAAATATATAATGTAATACCGTCTACATATAGTGAAATGAGCAACTGTTGGGATGGGTATACTAATGCTCTCTCTTTATGATGTTGCCTTATCTTTGCAGCTAGGGGCTCAATTACTAAAGCACACAAAATTGGGGGCAGGGGGAAACCTTGCCTTGTGCCCCTAGAGATAGCAAAGTTGTTGGATGTGGCTCCATTCAGCAATACCGTAGCTGTCGGTTGCTTGTAGAGCAATTTCACCCAGTTTATAAAGACAGGGTGCATCCCCATGTGTCCCAAGGTACCTATCAGATAGTCCCATTCTACAGAATCATATGCCTTGGTGGCATCAAGGAACACTGCCACCGCTGAACTGTTAGGCTCTACCTCCTGCATAACCACTAAGAGGGTTCCAAGATTATGTGACGTGGTACGGTTTGGGATGAACCCAGCCTGATCCGGTAGTACCAATCGCTCCATCAAGAGGCTGAGACGATTAGATAGGACCTTGGCAAGGATCTTAGTGTCACAGTTCAATAATGAGAGAGGTCGATAGGATTCACAGTGGAGCGGGGACTTATCAGGCTTTAACAGGGAAACTATCTGGGCCTCTCGCATGGTTCTCTGAAGGCAGCCCTCATCCCTCGCTTCATAAAATACCTCTTTCAGTATAGAGGCCAGCTGTTGCACATAGGTCTTATAAAATTCTATAGGCAGGCCATCCGACCCCGGTGTGCTCCCAGATTTCATGTGCATAATTGCTTAAGTAATTTCATTCACTTCTAAATCCAAACTCAGAAATTTATGCTGTGTATCTTCCAGCCAGGTCAAAGCTGTGCCCTCAAAGTACTGTGGGAGGTCAAGTGGGGGTCCCCTTTGGGAGGTGTAAAGTGAACTATAATAATCCATAAAGGTTTGTAACTGTCCCAGGAGGTTTCTATGAATTCCGCCATGTGAGTCCTGGATCTCCGCTATATAATTGGAGAACTTGGGCGGACGTACCAAATTTGCAGGACCATCCCTGGGCGGTCCCCTTCCCCATATACTCTCGCTGTGTGAGTAAGTATTACTTTTATTAGATTTCGTTAAAAATCATAAAAGCAAGAGAAAAACACATATTACATAATAATTAACTGAAGTTAAAATCTATGAAAATGTAGACAAGTAAAAACCATTATCCTTTCGTAAGCTTTGGTCGCAACAACAGTTAAAACGATAACATTGTAAGAAGTTCATTGCAGTTCGATATAAAAAGAGCGATATTTGATGTCTGTGCAGAATGGGAGTGACCAGTCAGTCATATACCTTTGCCGTGTGGACTATTGTCTTTTTTGTCCAGTTCTTTGGCTGCTATTTTTCAAAAGGTGACGGCTCGACATGACAGCTGAATTGACAGTCCACCAAGGCATTGTATCACTGCAGCTCTGCACGATCTCAATTGGTGCTTCCTAAAAATCTCCCAAAGAACTATTTTTCGAGGTTCCAATAGCACGGGGCAGATGCATAAAAGGTGTAATAACGACTCTTCTCCTTGTTCACACAGGCGACATTCTTTAGTAGGCCATGTTGACTTCCATTTCGGGGTTAAATCCTTTGTGGGGAACGAACCCAACCGTAACAGCGTCAAATAGTGCTTTTTGTGATGCGAGAAGTGTTCGGACAAGTATGGTTGGGGTTTCAGAAACTGATATGATCGAATCACTGCCCATGCATGGTTTTTCTTAGCAAAGGCAGCTTTATCAATTAGTAGCGAAGTTCGCTTTATTGCGCTGTTTACCATATTTTTGAACCCGGAATATGATGTTGTTGTATGCCATGCCTCTTCAAGATGTAAATCAACGAGTGATTCATTTAGGACTGCAACAATGGAGTTTTTTTGCCTCGCCTGATTTTCGATTACTTCCCAACAGCAGTGGGCTTAAGTGTCATCTTCCGCTTGCCTCATCCGCCAGTAATATTTTACCATCGCCCCTTGTCTGGCAGGTTTCTGATTTTTCAGCCCGTATTCCAGTCGAACTTGTGCCTGAGAAATGTGCTGAGGAATTAAAAACAGGCGCTTGAAAAAACTCGATTGGGCTAGGTTTAAGGCGGCTGCATCTTTGGTATTCATGATTTCTGACCCATATGATATTGAGGGTAAAAAATTTGCTGCGATTATTTTAAGCAACTGGCCTGTTGGACAACCTTTTAGTTTCTTCTGTAAAATTTTGAAACCATACAGGAGTTGTTTTGCTTTAGTATTCCCTTGGTCCAAGTGTTGCTTATATTTAAGTGTGTGGTCAAGTTGGAACCCTAGGTATTTGTATGAGTCCACCTGGGATATTGGTTTTTCCTCCAGTTTCAGGTGAATTTCCCCTTTGACCCTATTTTGTGATGACTACTAAAGCATTTGTGATACTTCCCTCGAAATTTGCATTCTCTGTCCATGGTGTCCTCTTACTCAGTCATCTGATCTCGCAATTTGGCCCTATTTTCTCCCAATTCTCCCCAGAGGTGAGGTCTTTCTCAAGAGTTTTACTGTCCCCTTCCAGTCGGTGTAAGTCCCTTCGTATATCTCTTAGTATAACCCCGCCTTTGGATATACACCATCCCCTTGCCATGACTTTGAAAGCCTCTCATACAGTCGTGAGACTAGACACCGATGCAACATTGCGTGCAAAAAAGTCCTGAATTTCTTGTTCAACCTCAGTTTTAAAACCTGCGTCATGGAGGTGCATGGGGTTGAGGCGCCATCTGGCATAGGAGGCTTGTTCCACTGGGGTTTGCATGACTACCAACACAGGAGAGTGATCTGAGTATGTGCGGGCTAGGTGAGTCGCTGTTTCCAGCCACTGCGCCATTCTCACCGATACAATCAAGTAGTCCAGCCTTGACCATGTTGAGTGGACTGCGAGAGTAATGTGTACCCTCTCTCTGTGTAGGGTATTTGTAGCGCCATGGGCACATCAGGTAATTGGTGTCTATCAGGTCCTTCAATGATCTTTGTATATTCGTGTAGTGTAAGGGGGAGACCCAGGATCTATCCATCTGTGGGCACACTACTGTGTTAAAGTCCCCACCCCAGATTAAATAAGTGATGCCGAGTGCCTGGATCTTACTCCACAACATGTTTAGGGCTTGTGGGTCATCAGTGTTTGGGCCATAATAATTAGCTATCGTCACATTCTGCGAGTCCCTTTGCCCCCAAATTAGACAATAGCTCCCCTGTGAGTCAGTTTCCGACCCCCCCAGCACAAAGGCCACATTACGCTTAATGAGTATGGCTAATCCCCTAGAATATCCAGAGTATGATGAGAAGCAGAGGTGCAATGCCCATCGCGTAGCAAACTGGGGTTTGGTTGGTGGGTTCAGATGAGTTTCTTGCAGCAGGGCTATGTTAATGTGATGTTTTTCCAAGTACACTATTACTTGTCTTTTCTTTTGAGGGTTGTTCAGACCTCGGACATTCCACAATAATATGTGTAGTTTGGTATTATGGTTGGTAGTGTCTGTCATGCCTCCACCTCATATGAAATAGATTGAAGTGTATGTCGTTACCGTTCGTGCGCTGAGTGAAATAAAACTCGTCTGGGCTAGGACAATCTCCCCCCTCCCACTTTAACATCCCCAACTCGTCGGGCATTCGTACCCACCCAAACAACCAGAACCTCAGATCAAACAACAACAAAGGCTCAACAGCGAAGATATGGGGGATCACCCTCTTGGGGAAGTCACTAGGTACCCACTACTTGCCTACTCCCCTCCTCTATTACACCCACTCGCCACCAAGCCTTCAATAGACTAGGAGCATGCTTGAGATGGAGGCGAGTGTCCGGCCGGATGAATAATCAATGTAGCGTCAAATGCAATATGCAACCGGTGTACGGCGATTTGCGGTAGGAGGTCTGCTAGAGGCAGTCATGTCAATACTAGTTGGAGCTATAATAGCCAATCCGGGTTCGACTTCGGTGATTGGGATCTAGAGCATTGGCATGTTCCCGCCTACATGGAGGCCACCCGGTGGCAGTGCTTAAGATACTCCTCTACCTGCTGTGGATTTTAGAAGAGTTGCTGCTTCCCTCGATGTGTGATGCGCAATTTTGCCGGATATAGCATTGCATATGGGATCTCTTGCTTGACAGCTGCATACTTGCGTCGGGCCTCTTGCACTGTTTGTGTAAAGTCCGGGAAGAATGCTAAAGTAGTGTTTTCATAGGGGACCTGTTTCTTCTCCCGGGCTAGGCGTAGGACAGTATCCCAGTCCCGATAATTTAGGAAGCAAACTATTACCGGGCACGGTGGCGCCCCTGGAGGCGGGCGCGCGGCTAGAGATCTATGCGCTCTTTCCACTATTAGGTGTGCTGAAAAGGAGTCTCTCCCAAACAAGTCAACAATGAGCCGCTTAACTAAGTCTTCCACACGGCCCGTGTTGGTCGTCTTAGCCAGGCCAAGAATACGGACATTATTACTTCTAGAGCGGGCTTCTAAATCCTCTTTTTTATGCGCTATAACCTTAAGTAGTTTGTCCATTTGTGAGATGTGCTCTTTATTTGCCGTGGCCCCATCCTCCAGATCTGATATTCTGGTTTCTTTCTCTTTAATCCATTGCTCGTGCTGGTCTAATTTATGTCCAACAGATTACAATCTTGCATTCATAGTATCCATTTTCGCCTCTATACACGTCAAGCTATGTTTCATGCTAAGCAGTAATGTCTTCCAGCCCTCCTCCTGGTTGTCTGCAGTATCCAAGTCTGCCTGCTCCGGTGGGCCAGTTCTGGGCGCCCTGCGTGATTGAAAAGATATTTTTGTCTGCTTCGCGTCAGTACGCCCCATTGTGCCCATCAACTGTGTGCTGGAGTCCTCGGGGCAGGGTATGGTTTTAATGTTGGCTCCCCTCGCTGCATTTTAAAATGGCAATCACCGGTGCCACCCGCACGCTTTCTCCGTGGTGGTCAATATTGGCCCTGCAGCTTGTTCCAGGTCCTACACAAGAGGTAGTAGTCACAGCTCCCAATCCTGAGGCACAGCCACAAGAGGTTGAGTCTCAAGGTGTACACTAGCTTCCCCTGCCAAGCCCGGATCCTGTGGATATTCCTGATTCTAACTAGCTGAGATAATGGCGTCCTCACCGCCCCTCCATACAGGGCACAGCATTGTGCAGGTTTAGATAGGGTTGGGCCTCCGTGTATTATGGGATCAAACGCTATGTCTCTGTTAGTTCCTCCCAGCTTCCACGATCACGAGTCTTCACCCAGCGATCTCTACTGTATCTGTAGGCAGCTGGGCCTCCCGCTGTAGCTCCTCACGACCGCCAAGTTATAGAGCCCAATTTAAAGGCTTTCTCCATGGCTTCTCCCAGCGTTGGAGCTGTTATGAAGCGCTAGCCACACAGCCCCCTCCGTATCAGCTCACCTTGTGGGTATGGCGCAGCGACATCATGGGTCATTTATTGACGGTGGCTCCGTTGGGAGTCTCCCACACCGCGGCCGCCACAAAAGTCAGGCCTGCAGCTTCCTGCCCTAACGCAGTCTCGCCTGTCTCCCTCAGCCATCCTTCAGCTCCGGACGCCAGCCGCAGGCAATATGCGCAAAGTTGCGCAGGCCACCGACTTTCAGTGGGCAGTCCCAGCGTCAGTTCGACCTCACCGCTGGTATCAGCAAAGGTTCCGGCTGCAGTTTATTCTTCGTAAGGGGCTTATCTACATCTCAGGATGGGTATAATGGATATTTTTCCACCAGGCGCGGCAGGAGCCTCACTGGTGTGCGGCCATCTTCGTTGTGCGCCACCTAGCGCCCGGACCAGATGTAGTCTAATAGCCTGCTGCATCCCACTATCCTACATGTTCCATAAAGATTACTCTATAACACTGTAGAATTAATATCTTCTCATATTATTGGGAAATACAAATTCCCCACCGACAGCCCTTTCAATATGATAACCCAGGCCCTTTGTAAATATCTTGCCACTGCAAAAACTATAACTTACTTTAAGTCACTTCTTAGGATTATTTGCTCCTCCCAATAATGCATTACACCCTCTAACTTGCAAACTGCTATTATCTATTTCTTATGCAGCGTGCTATATCTACGACAAAATAGGAAGAAATGATATTCCTTTTCTTCTGTCTATAGACAGAAAGGACAATGCCCTGTTAATGAACCTGTTTTGTCCCATCTGGAGGGGAGCGATCTTAATGGTAAAGTACCACTTCTGAACTGCACCTAACAGCGTTTAGCCTTCAGAGGGTAAATTCAATCCATATGCATCTCAAATTTGGGCAAACATTTATGACGCAAGAACTGGCCTATGGGGCTCCCCTCTCTGTGTTCAGACCAGATTCGGAGCATAACATTTTCCCAATATACTTTTTTAAGAGTCTGTTTTACACCTTTAGTGGCTTCTGAAGGAGTATTCCACAGTTCGTCCAATTTCAGCCATTCACACTGCTTCTTGACATATTTCAGCCACAGGGTACAAACATATTTGTCCCAAGAAATTACATTTCCAAGTGACTCCCTATAAGGAGTTAATTCCAGAGTTGCGCGTACCCGAACCCAATAGATTAACAGCTTTTAGAGGGACACCAGATATATAGAGTTACCTGCTAAATCTAGTCTCAAAGGAACAAGGGGAGTACTCCTTCAAAGGAACAAGGGGAGTACTCCTTGGTAAATTAAGAAGCCTCTATAGAATATATTTTCTTCTAATGTAAGAGAAGTTGCATCTTCATTCCCCCATATTTCTGCCCCATAGAGAGCTGCTGCCACTGCGGTAGCGTTATAGATTTTGACCGCAGGTGAAACCGTGCCGCCTGCAGTTGCCTTTTGCTTCCTTCTAATTAGGAGTGCTCTTTGGTTAAGTGCTGATTTAGCCTTTCTCAGCTGCATCCTCCAATTCAGGGTACCTGTCAATCTTATACCTAAGTAATCAAAGTTTTTTTACTTGTTTATCTGTTAGATCACCTCCCAAATTCTACCTCACCTGTGTATACGTGTATGTATGAAGCACTCTAAGGATCCAGAGAAAATCTCCTGCTAACCTGTAGGCATTCAACACCCTCCATAGGTTATCCCTAAGCACTATGTTAAAAGCTGACCTCAAATCAATAAAGGCAACATACAGATTGCCCTTCTTCAAGGTGAAATACTTCCATCACAGCACCTGAAACCGAAAGACCTGATCGAGGGTATTTACTTTCTTCCTGAACCCTGCCTGAGTGCCTTATAGATTCTGATTGTCAAATATCCATGCTTGTAGTCTTGCCAGTATCTGGCTACAAAGGATTTTTTTACTATCGTCCAGTACACTGATAGGCCTATACTTAGATGGTAAGACTCTACTCCTCTTTTTAAAAATGGAGATTATGGCAGCACCATGCCACAAGGGTGTAATTTGACTACCTCTCATTATAGCGTTGCCCAGATGGCTATGGTTGGGGACCCAGATTTCAGGATGTGACAAATATAGGTCACCGGGTATGCCATCCAATCCGGGAGTCTTTTGTTTCTTCATTTGTTTTATGGCATACTCAGTCTCTCTTAGGGTGAAGCAAGTAGGCTCACTATTAGCGACAATCTCACTACACTAATGGGAGACTAGAGCGACTTGCTCTGTTCCGTAATCTTTTGCCTTATCTTGTTCTGTTTCTCTCCTTGGTCCCACTCACTATAAAAGCCCAAAAGTGGTCAACCCATTTGTCTGGCTGAACTACCACCTCTAGATGGTTATCAATGGCCCGCGTTGTAGCTTCCACTAGTTTCCAAAAGACCTTTGAGTTTTTATTGTCATGTACATCATTGAGTTCCATTTTCAGCGTCTTTTAGTTTTAGTCAAGGTTGTCTTATAATTTTTTCTTGCAAGAGTAATTTCTGATTTACTACCCTTTTTTTTATAGCATTTAGCCGGTAGATCTTTCGATTCCTGCAATCTCAACTATATCAGGTAGATAATAAATGTTGATGGCACCCCCGCTTTTGGTCCTCGACCAAGAAAGGCCTTAATTGGTTCAAGTTTGCCATATCCATTGTACCTAGATTGGAAAAGAATTTCAGAAATATTTCATATATTTGCTGCTTGATTTCAAGGCTTGATGCTATTTCCGCCCATTTAACATTTCTTCTATTATTTACTGTCTCAATTACGCAAACAAAAAGGTTAAGGGTGCCAGGTTTGAGCTCCTTACCATAGAATTCCCAGTTTTTGCTCTCAGTGCTTGATAATCACAATCCAGTTTTGGGAGAGTTACCATATCCACTAAGAATCGCCATAATATCTGATACAGCAATATATAATCAATGTTACTGGTTGTAGATCCTCTTCTAAAGCTGGGTCACAGAGAGGAATCTGATCTAGTGTTACCAGTAACTATTATAAGGCCATATTCGACAATCGAATAGGATACTTTACCCCGCATTTTTTACTCCTTATGCCATTACCCCACATTTATTACTCCACAAAAACTTTTACAACACAGGGCTTTACAACACATTCCAACGCAATTACTATTCTAACTCCAGGGAGGCGTTACTTTGGGGAATGCTGTGTAACAGTTTTGTGGTTTAAAGCCCTGCATTGTAAAAGGTTTTGCAGAGTAAAAACCACCAGGGTAGTGGCATGCGGAGTAAAGCATGCGAGGTAAAGGATGCTTCCCTCGACAATCATATCTGCCAGCTGTATTGCTAACATGTTTGTCTTTGACGAAACTTGATCCAGAGTTCCTCTTTTGGATAGTGCATCAAGAGTTCCTATGATCTGATCTGTTTCTGTTTTACCAGGGTGAAGTCTTGCATTACAGTCCCCCGCAAATATTATTAAAGCGCTCTGATGGGAATGGGTCTGTATATTGGCAAGGAGATCCACCGTTGGAGATTGTTTATTCTGGAAGACTGATCTTATACACATATTCACAATGACAATATATCTAGGCCCTTGCAGAGTAGTTAATTATTTATTTATGATTTTTATAGAGCGCAAACTTGACCCGTTAGGGTATCGGAGCGCTTTACAGGAAAATATAGCAATTAACAGAACAGGTTTAACATCAACCAGTTACGGATCGAGTAGTAGGGGACAAGGTGTAGGATACATGAGGGAGATAAGGGCATGAATTTACAGGTTACATATCCAAATACTCATGACACGATAACATATTACAGATTACATTTACAAATGTTCAAGACAAGGCTCCAAGTTTCTGATGGGGTAACTAGATAATCCGAAGGTAGGCTATAGACAGGCATAGATCTGGGCCATGGTCATGGTGGAGGCCAGGTTTAACACCTTCGCTGCTAAGGCAATTCCCCTCCTGTGCTGGAAATTGCTTTTTTTCATTGTTTTATGACGAGCTGGGCTCGTCATCAGCACACGACCACTGTGCACCATGACGAGCCCAGCTCGTCATCAGCATCGAAAGGGTTAAGCTAGAAATTTACCCGTAAGGAAGGTTTTGGCCTCCCTTTTGAAGCGAGTCAGAGAGGGGATTCTTCTGATATCAGGTGGGAGAGAGTTCCATATTCTTGCGCTGCCCCAGTAAAAACCTGATTGTCAGTTTTTTTTTTAGTTAGTGTTATTTCTAGTCCCATCAGATGCATTCTATTGATGGAACTGTTGGGAATAGATCAAACCTCATCCAAATTAGCCACCAGAAGTTCTACTCGATGGGGACGATATTTCAATAACAAGAAATGTTATATAACCACTTCTGAATACCGGATCTTACGTCCAAGTCTCCTGTAATAGGGAAATATGATGGTGATCAATTAATTCCCCCCATTCAGGCCAGGAAGCTTAGTTCTAACCCCAACTAAGTTACATAATAGAAGTCTGAGAGGATCATCCTGAATTACCCTGTCCACCGAACCATATTGATTTATGGCATGATTCTGAAGTACTGTTTCAAGAGACACATGTTCAGCAGACATTAAATCACTGTTCATCCTCCCTCTCTTATCCCTAACTGTTAATTCACGGAATGGCTCCAGACCTGGAATTAGGTTGATTATCATTCTTACACAGTATTTTATTGCCTGTTGAAGCCCTTGAACATGAATGTAGTCAGGCAATCACAGAGAGACTAGAAATCTCATCTGAGTTATGCAACTGTTGGAGGGGAACTGGCAAGTTATGGGTTACAGGACTTATACTATTTACTTGCGGTGTGTGGATATTCAACATAAGTTTTAGTTAATAGCGGGCCTAAACCTCAACTCCTGTGAAATTAGCCCTTCAACCAGGTCTTTAAGTCTTTAATTTGAGCCCTATGTTGTCAAAGTGGCTCTGTTTGCCACTGAAGAATGTTGCCTGGAGAATATTTCTCCCTGATTATAGATCTGCATCCTCTAATGTGTCTCAACCAGTGGATAACTTTATTAGAAACGTGAATCATGTGATTTGTGATCTTCTTGTTCAATTGTAGGGACCTTTATAAGGAACATATCATATGGTGTATTTATGGCCTCTGATGAAGTATTGCTACATAAGTGGCTAGAATGTCTATAGAGCCTTGGGTCACTCTGTCTTTCGGGTATATAGTTTCCTTGTGGACAGATCGTCCTAGGTATATACCTGCCTCCTATCAGATCCCCTCTGTGTTTATTTTCGCTTGAAGGCAGCTGCAGTCTAGCATGGTTGCCTTTTGGTGGAACCTCTGTTTTATCCCTACAAGGAGTTGCTTTGTGAGTGGAGAGTTGTTAACTAGCTGCTATAGCCTGTTTCTGCTGTCATTAATATGATTACTATTGTTTATTACCATATCAGCTAACTTATCTAGTTTCTCATTTAGCACCTTTGCGAGATTACCCATACAATCATGCAAGCTGAAAATCTCTCCCCTAAATGCATTTATGTGATTAGGTGTTTTCAATTCATCATTACTGATTTTATCCAAGCGATGCTCAGACCCTACTTGTTCTGGGGCTGTATTTGTTTCTATAAGTTCTAGTGCCACATTCCTATTAGAAAAAATCACAGTTGATGGACAGAATGAGGAACAATGTCTTACATTCACCCCAGTACAAAGATCTGGGCCTAAATCCATCGTTTTTTTGCACTCCACACCACCCTAGGTCAGACAATGGCTATATGCAAATCAGCCTTGACCCTGTGCCTCATGGGAACAGTCCAGCAGATGGATTAAACCCAGATCTTTTGACTGGGTGTGAGTGTTTGATTGGTTCAGATGCTCCGTCCATTACCACCCCCTTTTGTACCCCTTTTGGCCGCCATAAGTGTGGCAGGGTATGCTCAGACGTGAGTCCCTTGCTCACTTTGCCACTGGATTCAAGCAAGCCGGGCTGAAGACGGCTGGAATGCCAGAAACCGGTCCTCGGAAGCTTGTTTCCGGTCCAGGAAATGCATGGCTTGGCAATTCGGGCTGGACTGTTCCCATGAGGCACAGGGTCAGACTGATTTGCATATAGCCATGTCTGAACTGGGGTGGTAGAGTGGGCTAAAGAACGGTGATGAATTAAACCCAGATCTTTTGACTGGGTGTGAGTGTTTGATTGGCTCAGATGCTCCGTCCATTACCACCCCCTTTTGTACCGCTTTTGGCAGCCATAAGTGTGGTAGGGTATGCTCAGACTTGAGTCCCTTGCTCACTTTGCCACAGGATTCAAGCAAGCCGGGCTGAAGACTGCTGGAATGCCAGAAACCGGTCCTCGGAAGCTTGTTTCCGGTCCAGGGAAGGCATGGCTTGGCAGTTCGGGCTGGACTGTTCCCATGAGGCACAGGGTCAGACTGATTTGCATATAGCCATGTCTGAACTGGGGTGGCAGAGTGGGCTAAAGAACCGTGATGGATTAAACCAAGATTTTTTGACTGGGTGTGAGTGTTTTATTGGTTCAGATGCTCAGTCCATTACCACCCCCTTTTGTACCGCTTTTGGCCGCCATAAGTGTGGCTGGGTATGCTCAGACGTGAGTCCCTTGCTCACTTTGCCACTGGATTCAAGTAAGCCGGGCTGAAGACGGCTGGAATGCCAGAAACCGGTCCTCGGAAGCTTGTTTCCGGTCCAGGGAAGGCATGGCTTTGCAGTTCGGGCTGGACTGTTCCCATGAGGCACAGGGTCAGACTGATTTGCATATAGCCATGTCTGAACTGGGGTGGCAGAGTGGGCTAAAGAACGGTGATGGATTAAACCCAGATCTTTTGACTGGGTGTGAGTGTTTGATTGGTTCAGATGCTCCGTCCAT
Source organism: Lissotriton vulgaris (assembly GCF_964263255.1). NCBI lineage: Eukaryota > Metazoa > Chordata > Amphibia > Caudata > Salamandridae > Lissotriton > Lissotriton vulgaris. The sequence goes on from NC_141699.1 coordinate 797,224,471, forward strand.
TACCACCCCCTTTTGTACCGCTATTGGCCGCCATAAGTGTGACAGGGTATGCTCAGACGTGAGTCCCTTGCTCACTTTGCCACTGGATTCAAGCAAGCCGGGCTGAAGAAGGCTGGAATGCCAGAAACCGGTCCTCGGAAGCTTGTTTCCGTCCAGGGAAGGCATGGCTTGGCAGTTCGGGCTGGACTGTTCCCATGAGGCACAGGGTCAGACTGATTTGTATACAGCCATGTCTGAACTGGGGCGGCAGAGTGGGCTAAAGAACGGTGATGGATTAAACCCAGATCTTTTGACTGGGTGTGAGTGTTTGATTGGTTCAGATGCTCCGTCCATTACCAACCCTTTTTGTACCGCTTTTGGCAGCCATAAGTGTGGCAGGGTATGCTCAGACGTGAGTCCCTTGCTCACTTTGCCACAGGATCCAAGCAAGCCGGGCTGAAGACTGCTGGAATGCCAGAAACCGGTCCTCGGAAGCTTGTTTCCGGTCCAGGGAAGGCATGGCTTGGCAGTTCGGGCTGGACTGTTCCCATGAGGCGCAGGGTCAGACTGATTTGCATATAGCCATGTCTGAACTGGGGTGGCAGAGTGGGCTAAAGAACGGTGATGGATTAAACCAAGATCTTTTGACTGGGTGTGAGTGTTTGATTGGTTCAGATGCTCTGTCCATTACCACCCCCTTTTGTACCGCTTTTGGCCGCCATAAGTGTGGCTAGGTATGCTCAGACGTGAGTCCCTTGCTCACTTTGCCACTGTATTCAAGTAAGCCGGGCTGAAGACGGCTGGAATGCCAGAAACTGGTCCTCGGAAGCTTGTTTCCGGTCCAGGGAAGGCATGGCTTGGCAGTTCGGGCTGGAATGTTCCCATGAGGCACAGGGTCAGACTGATTTGCATATAGCCATGTCTGAACTGGGGTGGCCCAGTGGGCTAAAGAACGGTGATGGATTAAACCCAGATCTTTTGACTGGGTGTGAGTGTTCGATTGGTTCAGATGCTCCGTCCATTACCATCCCCTTTTGTACCACTTTTGGCCGCCATAAGTGTGACAGGGTATGCTCAGACGTCAGTCCCGTGCTCCCTTTGCCACTTGATTCAAGCAAGCCGGGCTGAAGACGGCTGGAATGCCAGAAACCGGTCCTCGGAAGCTTGTTTCCGGTCCAGGGAAGGCATGGCTTGGCAGTTCGGGCTGGACTGTTCCCATGAGGCACAAGGTCAGACTGATTTGCATATAGCCATGTCTGAACTGGGGTGGCAGAGTGGGCTAAAGAACGGTGATGGATTAAACCCAGATCTTTTGACTGGGTGTGATTGTTTGATTGGTTCAGATGCTCCGTCCATTACCACCCCCTTTTGTACCACATTCCTATTAGAGAATTCAATATTTGGGGCTCTCTGGTAGGGAGACAGCTGTGCAGTTATCTTTTTTCTAGCCCACAAATTACGGTTAGGGCTTGATTTACAAAAAAGGACGTAATGCCCTTCTGTGTAGGTCTTTTAGCCTTTTCACCAAATGTCTTCCAAGTTCCTTTGCAGCAAGTACGTGCTCCTCCTCCTGTATTAGCTAGTCCGTTTCGCTCAAAGTGAAATTCTTTGCAAAGTACCTAGGTATCTTACTAGTGCCTTCCCCCCCTGCCTGCTTATCCAAAGTTTTCCGCTTGCCCATAGTGTTAGATGGCTGAGTGCTAATCACCACCAAAGATATTCAATTTTGTTTGAGCAGCCTATCCCAATTTACTTATCCTTAATTATTCAGGTTTAATGGTGTAGCATTTCACACATATGAAACAGTGGCATCATCTTCAATATGATAACCAACTTAAATCATTGAATTCATCATCTGCTACTAGTTAAGGTAGTCGTGGACCTCCAAACCAGAGTTACTCAAAAATTAGCAGGGACAGCCCTCACCCCCTATTGTAGAGGATAAAATCACAAGCGTTCTAGAGTGAACTAGCAGCTGGAAAGTCTTAATCACAAAAGGCAGTCTATGCTCAAAGCAGCTAACAATTTGACTCAGTATTGAAGAGCACTTAAACACCAGAGAGTAGGCTCTTCAGTTGTTAACAGTTTAACAAGACCCAATTGTAAACGTGCTTACCCTGTTCAAAGTTGATGGATGAAAACATTGGTAGAAGCAAGGCCAAGAGGGATGGTTCCTGTAGGGGACGGGGCATGATGGGCCCGCCCTTGGCACAGGCTTTCGTGGCTTGGCCCTCACTTGTTCCTCGCAGCAGAAAAGTGAGGATGATTAAGTAGACTGAAGTAGAACAGCTGACAAATCTGCCAGGGATTGCAGTGAGCAGCAAGCTGAAAGGAAAACTGTATAGATTACTCTACTTTTTACGGTTCTTGGTGTTCACTTGGGATAGAAAAGTTGGAGCATTCTTCTGCAGCAGTAACTGTTGGAAAATGTTTCCGGCACTTTTGGAAAACATTTGCTGGGCTGGGCCACCCTTCTTTGTCCTTGACCTTGGACCCTGTGGTAGGAGCCTGAAGCGCAGTTGTGTGGATTTCCTTGGTTGCGGCCTTAAGGGAGCTACTAGCAAAAGAGCCTTGTGGTGCATCATCATCGCCTTCCATCACGAGCAGGTAGGAGGAAGATCTACTGCCCTTTAGTATTTTTGTCAGGGGGATACAGGTACTGTCTTAGTCTAGCTTGTTTAGCTCACTAACTGTTGTGAGCCCCTGCCTGAGAGCTATGGGGAAACGTAAAGGTCTGATGGCAGTAGCCCCAGGACTATCAGCATCTACAATGGACTACTTTCTATTAAGAGCAGCAGGGATTATAGACAAAGATATCGAACTGGCGTCCCGTCGGCTCTCCCGTTCCCCAGTAACTCGCCCGCTCTCTAGCCCACCAAGTACACCAAGGGTCAGCTTATCCCAGACTGCCAAGCCGGACCTAGGACTCTTAACCTCACCAGTAAGATCCACCAGTCTAGGGGTGGATGGAGGACCTGGCTCCAATGAAGTGTTGGTCATTAACACCGGGCCGGAGTCACCATGTTCGATTGTCTGTGTAGGAGGGTAGGGTCTGCTATCCTATGGTCACCCCAAGTTTTTGCTTTTTGCTTCACTGGTTTATGACTTAATGTGGCTGTGGGCCTGCTAATCAGACCCACAGCCTGCGGTTCTCTCTCTAAATTACTGCCAATGCACTCTAGGTGCATTACGATTTGGAACTGGTTCACCTTATAGGCCCCTGTAACAGTGTACCATAGGTACCCAGGGCATAGGTGTAGCCAAGGCCTACCAGGGGCTGCAGCATGTATTGTGCCACCCCTGGCCTGGCCTCCATATTTTGACACAACTGGCTGAATCACTCAGCTGGGGTAAGGTGGTGTAATCACCTCTTGCTTAGCTATTGTATCCCTATATCTAACCTTAACTGGACACATGTTAACCTATAAGCCATTCCTATGGAAGGCCCCTGCAATCCTCGGGGCAGAGTGCGTGGTTTAATGTGAGATGGTGCTCTAGCATGAGCTGAGCCTGTCTGCAGCTGTCGGGAACAACCCCCTTAGCTGTTCCGGGATACTAAATGTAAATGTAAATGTAAAATGTAAATGTGGGTGTACTTGTAAAGCGCACTGCGACTCCATGGAGTATCCTGGCGCTGAAGACCGCTGGGGAACCCGTCCTGGTTTTCCCTGTGAGATGGTGCCTTTCTGGGTATCTCCAAGGTGAAACCAGGCATCCTCGGCGTCTGTGGGGGGCCGTTGTAGAGATGAGGCAAGCTTAATGCCCAGAGTTGCCGAGTGTGATCCCTGGTTAGAGTAGGCACTGAGGCGAGAATTATCGAGTCCGTTTTGACCCTGGTCCACGACCCTGCCGAGTCGGGAATTGAAGACAGAAAAAAGAGAGAGTTTTCCCTAATCAACCCAGAAAGGACCGGGAAATATCGTGGCAAAAAGAAAAATTCCTTTCTGTGTATTGCAACTTAGAGCATAAATGTAATTTGTAAACAGTGACACCTTTCTTGAAGCAATGGTATCCCCAACTAGTCATATACTGTACACAAATCAAATCATAGCATAAGATATATCAAAGCAATATTTATTAAAAAAGTTTCATCAGTGGACTTAATGTAAACATTTTCTTACACATAAAAAATTCATACACATATATTCATAAGTCACAATAAATGATACTTGGTACATAAATACACAATAATCAGTTAAAAAACAGTTTTGTCGATGCGTTTCGGTGCTTCGATGTTTGGTACACCTTCCTCGGGACTAGATTAAAAACATCTTCTTAATTAACAGCAATTTTTATTTTGCGGTACCAGTCTTGATCCGGGAGTTGAGGTAACAATAGATGATCCCCTGCAACTCTGCTTTATCGTCAACGGATTTTGTATTTTCTATAAGGCCATGCGAGTCAATGGATAAACTCCAGGGAGCTTTGTATTTATGGTCTCTGCTGGTTGTTAAGACAGTCCCAATCCTTTGTTTCTAAGGGATTTGTTGCGATCGTCTTTCCTCTTTTTAATTTGAGGTGATCCTTAACATCTCGATAGACGACAAACGCACCGCCTGGCCGTTCTCCCTGGTATCCAGTGTCATGGAGTATCCTGGCGCTGAAGACCGCTGGGGAACCCGTCCTGGTTTTCCCTGTGAGATGGTGCCTTTCTGGGTATCTCCAAGGTGAAACCAGGCATCCCCGGCGTCTGTGGGGGGCCATTGTAGAGATGAGGCAAGCTTAATGCCCAGAGTTGCCGAGTGTGATCCCTGGTTAGAGTAGGCACTGAGGCGAGAATTATCGAGTCTGTTTTGACCCTGGTCCATGACCCTGCCGAGTCGGGAATTGAACCCTGGTCCCGGGCCGTTCTCTGCTTACAGGTCTGCCACCTCTAACCAGTGAGCCATACCACTCCACTACTGCCATACCATATACTCTTAAGTGCATTATAATCCTCGCGGTTATATGCTAACTTTGGTTTGGCTTTATCAAAACATGTCGAGTAAGGTGTCATACGATTTGGAATAATATCCCCTCGACAGTTCTGTCGACGGGGATAGCATTCCACCCTTCTAGAGGGACACGACATGTACATAGCCTTAACCCCGGTTAAAGTTAACCAGAGCCTCAGGATCACAAAATGGATGCTGCCACCACAGACACAAGTCTGACCTCCTGCTGCTGGGAGTCCTTCCAGCGAGGGAGGCTTGGACAAAGGGTTTCCTGCCTTGGGAGGTGCGAGCACCACCCCAGACAGGATTTTGTGTATTGGGTAGGACAGGGCTGAATAGAATCAGACATGCCCGGGGCACACAAGGTGTCCCCGTGCATAAGCCAGTCCAAACCGGTCCTGGGACTTTCCAGACCCAGGCCTGGCGAGGAGCTGGACAAAGGAAAGGGGGTGTAACCGTCCCCCTTCCTGGTCCCACCCAGAGGAGGGACCTAGCAGGTGATCCACCCCTCAGATTGGGAATAGGAGGGGGAGCAGTGGCATAGCACCTCAGATCATCCTGAAATCAACTTAAAACTAAGAAGACGCCGGACTTCGACATTCTGCTGCACAGAAGACTGAAGAGCATCTCACTTGTGGCCTAGGAGTGGCCACCCTGTGAACACAGGCACCATCCAGCAACTCGACGTCTGCTTTGCCGCCGCCACCCGCCGGAGCCCGAGCCCAGAGCTTGACAAGACCCAGACTCCCAGCCTTCTCACCGCCCGATCCACAGTCCTTGCAAAGAAGGGACCCGTGGAGGCTCCGAGAGACGTGGGACCGGACATCTCGGAAGACCCCCGAAAAGCTGACTGCGCAGCACCTGAGGCACCCTCAACACTGTGCTTTGGGGATTGAGAAGCCCCACAACCGCGCAGCCCTTGCACAGAAGATCAGCCCCCCAGCATCTCCACGATCTGCGTGGGGCCCTTTTGCATCGTGCCACTCGACGCGCCATCCCGGCCACTTGCCATGTGGTCAGCGGCCATCTTGGCTACGAAACCTACAATCTACACTGTGGGTCTTGTTGCTCCAGACTTGCCCTCGCTCCTGTAAAAGGGAGCACCCGCTCTGACCTTGCTGGTCTGAGTGATAAGCCTTTTTCACTTCCTGCGTGGCTTGCATTAGCCAAGGCCTGTTTGCTCCGATCAAGTTGCCGAAACCGCCATCAGCTAGAACCTTCGTGGGACCACTCGTGATCGACTCCTGGACGTCCTCGACCTCTTCGTGTCCACGTGGCTGCTGAGAAAAGCTACACCTCATCACCTGTTTGCACCCGACATCGCCTGGTTCCAATCTGGTTCCACGGTAGTCACTGGCTAGTGACTTTGAACATTGTCCCCTCTGCTTTCAGGTCTTCACCACTTCAGATCCACCCTTGGATCCACCGGAACTCTTCACATCGAGCCGACTGCAGCATCTTCAGCTCCAAGCACCATCGACCTGCATGACGAAACCCGACACTACTTCGCACCTGTGCACCCGCTTCCTGTGGGTGAGGTAACTCAGCAACGCCGGTTTTCCCACACTGGTATACACCTCTAGTGTCTGTGTCTAAAGTTTCATCCTTATAGGTCACTCGGAAGGTTCCAAAAATACTAACTTTGTAACTTTTACGCACCATAGACAATGCATTGGTGAATGCGTGCACTTAAACACTGCACCCGAGTCCCGCGGGCCTTTCCCGACTTAGTCACTGCTAGTCCCGATCAGCTCCAGCAATTCCCCAGGCCCTAGGCCTACTTCCTTTTCTTAATATATGGTTTGAGTGGCCACCCGCCCTCATCCATATTGTGCAACCTTTGTGTATTTTAACTGTGTTTTGTTTTAACGCTTGTGCTTCTGTGCTCATAAAGAGTATAGGGGATATTTGTAGTTAATAAATATATATATATTTTCAATATATATCTGTGTGGTGTCCTTTCATTTGGTATTCAAGGGGGTTGTATATGGTAAAACAGCTTGCTTCACATGCCTTTCAGAGTTTATCCTAAGACTGCTTTGTCCACGCTACCACTAGGATAGCTGGTCTATAAGGTTGACTTACAACCAATCATCATAAGGGTTGCTTGGCATGGTACAAGGTGGTCACTAGAACTAGTGAGCATCATATACCAGGCCAACTTTTCACAGTCTGAAGCAAGGGCTTGGAGCTTGGAGTGTTCCATCCAGGCAGGGAGCATCAAGGCTGGGACTGGATTGGGAGTCAAAAGGAAAGGCACCTTGACCGGGAGCAAAGCAAAACATCCAAGGGCGGAGAGTATAATGCAATGTGCCAGTACACTGAAAACGCTGACCAAGGACGATATGGTGGCTATGATGGAAGGCTGGCTGGGTTCTTTTCTGGCAAGTATGAACCTTAAACTAGATCCTATCAGGCAACGTTTAGCTACAATAGAGTTGGAGCTCTCAAGGATCAGCCAGCATAGCCTAGTGGGGGACAGCGCCTCGCAAAATAGATCTAGGGGGGCATCACTCGGCTTTCAGATAAAGAGTGTCAGAGGGGGCGATCAAGTACCAAGTCATTATCGTTAAATCCTGTGCAAGGTAGTGACACTCGTCCGCCCCGTCCCGGGTGGAATTAATTCCTTTTGTTGTAGACCCACTGGGAGGAGTGGTGATTTAGAAAATCCAGTGCCCTAAAGCTTTTCCTGGGCTAGCCAAATCCCCATTGGGAGAGTTATTGAGAGGAGGGGAGGGCTAGCACAGAGGCCCTGATAGCAGACCCCATGGGGCGGAGTCAGAGGCAGAGGTTATCATTTTTACATCTTCCACCTGAATCATCACTTTTTGTAGTGGTACTTGGGAACGTTCTGGTGCTTCCCTCGGGTGCAGCTGAAGACTAAAGTCCTGCACTGGCTGCACTGTAACACAGTCCTGGGTCTAAGGATGGATAGATTTATCAACATGGTGCGCAAAGTTTACTGAATTTGAAGGTCCACAAAATACATGGAAGGATACTGTCTAATTGTTCATTTCAACAGACGTCACTTTGTAGAGAGAATCTTGCATGCAGCTATACAGAGTAAATCACGTGGTGGCGTCTCGTCCATTGTGGCCCTCCCCCAGTGGCATTTCTATAGACCTTTAAACAGCATGATGGCACCTAGCGAGGTGAATCCATGGAGGTTCCCTGCTCATCATGTTCGCTCTCAGTCTGACTGGCAGATGGCAATTTTCGACACACCTCTCTCCAACAGATTTGCCCCTCTCGAAAAGCTGGACTCCTGCAATTGACTCACTGTGACAGAACCAGCAGAGCTATCACCCTCTTATCTTAGGAAGTCACTGGGTCTCTCAATTGGTCCAAGTGATGGCAAGGCTTGCAAAAATGTATTGTGGAAGTTCGCTGATCCTGGCTGGAGCCTATTCATAAAAAGATTTGACATGCGATGTCTCCAAGATACATGGTCCAATACGAACAGTTTTTTCTAGAGGGATATAAGACCTTTTTTGTGCCTGACATTCCATCCAGGGCCCGAAGATCGAAGGGCGGGTTGGGAATGTATGTCTCCTTAGCAGTATGTTGTCGCCTGACTGTGCTACCAACTTGTAAACCTTGTTTGCAAGCGTTGTCATTTTCCCACGGTTCTGACAACCTGTTGCTATTGAAAATCCATAATGCTAACTCTATTTCTCCAGATGTTTGTAACATTTCTAGGATGGGTTCCTTTCTGAGAAAAGTAATCCTCAAGGCTCCTCATAATGGCTACCTTATGATTGCAGGAGACTTTAATCCTCACTTATACTGGGACCCAACTGCTTTAAATCTTACTGACTTGGGAAGCCTTTGCTTGATGGGCATGCATGTAGAACATAACATCCTCAATTCCATTGTCGATGAGTTTGATTTAATCCTGGTCATGTGCCGGCTGGACATAGTCAAAAAACCTATCATTCCCACCTTTACAGGGATGGGGTGTGCATCTTTTATAGATTTAATTTTTGTTTCAAGCCCCCTTTACTCACTTTTGTTGGACTTCTTCGTTGAAAATAGCATCTTTAGTGACCACAACACGCTGTGCATTATAATCATTTGGCCTCCACTAGGGAAATTTAGGATGACAGTAGGTACGAGGACACTAAAGGCAATAGACCAGGGTAGAAGGTTAAGGTGGGCACAGATAACTCTGGATTTCTTCTATGAGTCCCTTCTAGCTGTGTGCAACAGGGAAATAGATATTTGTACAACCTGGCAGGTAGCGCAGGGGACTGTCCTGGAGACTTTCTCGGTCATCTCGCATACCGTTGGAGACCTATTAAAGGCGCCATCCATGTACCCAATGGAACGAGCCCCGTGATGGGTTGACCAGGAAAATGAGGGGAGCGTTAGGTACAATACCAAGGGTTTCTTTTTTGTAAAAGCTTATAGAGGCCTTTACAAAGCGGAATTAGCAAGGCGTAAGGCCGAATTGAGGGATAAGGCATGGAGCAAGCTCTCCAAGGCTAGCACTTTAAAAAATAGTGGTACGTTTTGGAGTATTAATAGTCCCTTTCTGGCAGGAGACGCTACACAGGTTCTTGATGCACTTATCACAAAAAAGGAATGGGTTGGTCATTCTGAGGACATGTTTAGAAGCCCATTAGATATTAGTATAGCCAGTAGTAGTGGAGAAGGGAAATCAGCTCTCAGTATTACAGGTGATGAAGTCAGAAAGGGCATTGACGGATTGTCTAGAAATAAGGCACCCAAACACAATGGTATTTCCCCGGATCTTTACATATCTAACCCACTGTTGTGGGTGCCAGTCTTCACTTCAATTATTAATGCAGCTATAAGCGATGATCCGCCTAGCACCTGGGCTATATCCACCATTGTCCCAGTTTTTAAAAAGGTAATAGGGATAGCACAATCTGTTAAAGGCCGATATCCCTATTGGACTCAACGGTCAAGGTGGTGGGACACGTTCTACTGGACAGGCTAACTACATGGGCAGACGATAACAATATCCAATATGGCTTTCGCCTGTGGAGGCCAACAGTGGATCAATGCTTAAATTTGTATCTGATTGTAAACAAGTACACGGTTGCCCCCCCGGTACCATCTATCTGGCCTTCATGGACTTGTCCTCCTCCTTTGATCATGTGAATAGAAGGAAGTTATGAGAGACCCTACTGTGAATGGGTGTGGATAAAGATATTGTTCTCTTATACAAGCTCCATAGGGACTCTAAAACGGAGGTACGTTATACTAACGATTGCAAGGTGACCCGACAGTTTCTAATCAAGGGAGGGGTTCGACAGGGTTGTGTATTGGCACCGTTTTTATTTAATCTATGTATTAAAAACCTGGAGAAGGTACTAGTAGATACACAGGTGGATTATCCCCACGTGGGACGTTGTTGTTTGCCGGTATTATGGTATGCGGATGACACTGTCCTTATCGCCTGGACAGCGAGGGGTGTGGCAAACTCTTCTTAACTCCTTCGTGACGTTTATGAAAGACCAAGACCTGTTGGTTAACAGCGCCAAGTCTTGTGTGATGCAGATGGGACATAGCTCAAATAAGTCTTTTTACTTCAAGGCCGGGTCTACTTCAGTCCCTAAGACTAGTGCTTTTAAAAAGCACTTTTAGAAAGCAGGAATCATTTTTACGGGCCAACACTGCTATTTATAACTTTGCTTCCCGTCTGGGCAAAAAAACAATAGGCGCACTCCTGCAGTTTTATAGAGCCAAGTGTAGGGCACAGGTGGCATTTGGTAGTGAAATTTGGGGCTATATTTCTCATGACAAGCTCCAAAGAGTTGAAAATAGGTACCAGAGACGGCTGTTATGTGTACTTCAGGGAACCTCCACTTTTATCGTACATGAAGAACTGGGTGTGTCCTACTTGTCAGACCATTTGTCTTTTCAACCCCATCCCATTGGCTCAAGGTATGGTTAAGTAATGGGTGTCCCTTAAATAAGGAGATCCTAAGGGACTGCTTGGCCCTAGACCAGGAGTAACCAAACTTTTCTGTAGTGAGAGCTAATTCTGCTCAAGGAAAGTACTGCTGAGCTACTAGCATTTTTTATCACTGTGCAATGCTGACGATATGTATTAACATTACACTATGACCACCCTAAGCACAATTATCAGTAGTAACCACCCAAACATTCCAGGTGAAGTTATCAGCAGAATGCTAGGAAAACGTTTATCAATATTAAATGCTTGTAATCAAGTAAAATTCAAATCATCACATGCTGTGTGCCACAAAGGGTATTACCACAGCAGTAAGTCTTCCCAACTCAAATTGAATTATCATTCAGCTAACAACTTTAAATGTGTTTTTTTTTTTCAGAACTAGATTTTATTAACATTTCAGATATGATTGCAAAACTTCCACAGCACTCCGAACAATGGAGGGGCTGTGAGCATAAAATCAAGTGGCACAGTACAGCAATCAGTACAATAATCAGGATAAGACAGTGTTATTAAACTACCCCCCAACCCTGTAACACCGCCCTCTCCCGGGTCCCACCCTAGCCCCGTTCACGATGGTCACTCGGAACTAAGCAAAGCAGTCTATACAATAAAGGTAATACACTCTCGCCCTCACCCCGGTACACAGGACAGCTGATCTACTGTCGCATCCTGCCGTGGCGGCTCCAGCCACAGCCCCCTGTATTCCGCCCACCTCTTCCAAATTTTATAGTGTTTCCTGGGACAGCCACGGGCCTCAAACACTGGACGTTCCAGTCCCATACAATAATCCATGCCCCGTTTCCATACCTCAATCGGAGGAGCCCTAGGGTCTTTCCAGGCGCGGGCCACATCCCTCTTGGCCACTGTAAGGCCTAGGAGCTACAGGTGTCTTATATATGTTGCCGCCCACCTGCTCCAAGACGTGCAGGAGGCCCAGCTGCGACGTACGCAGGAGTTGGCAACCCAGGACCTCATCCAAACAGTCCCATATACGCCTCCAATATCTCTCCATTGCCCCACAGGTCCACACAGTATGAAGGAACGTGCCCACCTCTCTGCCACACCTCAGACAATCGGGGGAGGCTATCAGTCCGGCCCGCCACAGCCTCTCTCTTGTGTAATATGCCCTATGTAGGTACTTAAATTGGATAAAGCGCAGCTGTACGGCCACGGCCGCCTCCCTCGGAGCCGCAAGCGCCTCCCTCCACCCTTCTTCGTCAATTTCACCGACATCCCCCTCCCATTTGGACCGCAGGCTATCTAGGGAGGATGAACAATGGGTAACAAGTGATTGGTAGATGCAGGATATTTTCTTTTCCGTCAAGTCTCCCATAAACAGTTTAGCTTCTAGCGGACTAAATTCCGGCAGGGAGTCCAGCCCCTCCAAGGCGGGGGAGATAGCGTGGCGGAACTGCAGGTATTTGAAGTACAGGGCACTTGGCATATAGTATTCTTCCCTCAGTTCCTGAAAGGATTTAAGGGTTGTGCCCCTCATGACATGCCCCAGTGCCGAGATCCCTATCGAGTCCCAGCCGCGAAACCCCGGCAGGGCCGACAAGGCCGGCAAGCGGCCGTTCTGCCACAGCGGGGTCTCCCCAGTCAGCCTATTCCACCATCCCATACGGCTAGGTGTCCGACGCTAAACCTGGAAGACAACCTGCGTAACCACCGGGAGTCTCTTCCTCTTCCCCACCGAGTACAGCAACGTATGCAAAGTATCGGGTTCCATTAAGTACCGCTCCAGAGCATACGCCGGATCGCCCCGATCCCCATACCACCATTCGTTGAGTATCAATAGATGGGAAGCTTGGTAGTAGGAGAGGATGTCCGAAGATGCCAGACCACCGCAGTACGTAGAGAGGAAACAGGTGCGAAGGGCCACACGAACCGGCCCCCCCACCCAGAGATAGCGGCCCAGTGCCGAGTTGACTTGGCGAAACCATTGTGGTGAGATAGGATACGGGTGATTCTGCAGTTGATATAGCAGACGAGGGAGAGCGACCATCTTAAAGATGGCCGACCGGCCATACAGGTTCAAGGGCATACAGGACCATGTTTTCATGTCCGACCTGACTCTGTCCCAGACCGGGACAACATTACGTTCCCACGAGACTCCAGGGATGTCTGTCATAAATACCCCAAGTTATTTAAAACCTCCTGTCGCCTTCTGTAGGGCGGATGCCCAAGTACCGAGAGCTACACCGCCGCCTAGGGTCCACAAGACAGACTTCTTTACATTGAGATCAAGCCCTGAAACCTCGCCAAACACTCTCATAATGTCAAGAACTCTTAGGCCTGACCTATTGAGATCTGTAAGAAAGAATAGCACGTCGTCCGCGTAAAGCGCGATTCGGTCCGACGGCGCTGCCTCCCATTCGAACCCCTTCATTTGTGCGTCTATTCGCACCCATGCCGCAAGAGGTTCCATCGCGAGAGCGAACAAGTACGGCGAGAGCGGGCATCCCTGCCGGGTACCTCGCCCGATGGGGAAGACGTCTGAAATCGCACCGGCCACCCGCACAGACGCCGTCAAATCGGTATACAGCAGCCTTATATACGAGAGAAAGTGAGGACCGAGATTCAGACGGGGTAGGAGTGCCTGCAAATACGCCCAGCTCAGCGAATCGAAGGCTCTATCAATATCAGCCAATAGAAGTGCCGCCTGGGAGCCGGTGGCCCGCATCATCTCCAAGGCCACCTGGGCCCGCCTAATGTTGTGTCTAGTGACCCTGTGTGGCATAAAACCAGCCTGGTCCGGGTGGACCAGAGCGGCAATCAAAGGCAGGAGGCGGTTGGTGAGCGCCTTCGCCAGTATCTTCGCCTCGATATTCAGAAGTGAGATAGGGCGGTACGATTCATGGTGATCCGGCGGTCTACCCGGTTTGCAGAACACCACGATCTCGGCATGTCTCCAATCCGGTGGCAGCTGGCCCAACTCTCTAGCAGCATCCAATACCTTCTAGAAATGGGGCCCTAACTGGAGATGGTATTTTTGAAAAAACTCACACGGGAAGCCTTTCGGCCCTGGGGCCTTCCCGGCGTTCAGTTCACCAAGTGCCTTGCCCAATTCCTCCGCGGACAAAGGAAGCTCAAGACTGTCACGCTCCTCGTCCGAGACCCCCCGCGGCGGAAGGTCCGCCAGAAATTTGTCCACAGCCTCCGCTGGGAGAGAATCTCTGGGGGCGTATTGTGCTTCATAGTAGCGCACGAGCGAAACTGTCGGCTATAACCCCTGGATCTGTTATAGAATTCCCGGCCTCATCTCTCAGTGCCGGCAGCGTTTGAGCCTGGAACGTTCCCTGGCACAGCCTATACAACAGAGAGCTGGATTTGTCCCCCCATTGGAATATTCTACTCTGCGTTGTAAGCCATATATGGCATGACTCCTCGAGATGCAGGAAAGCAGCATCGCTCTGTGCCTGTAGGAGGCGTCGTGTGTCGTCTTCCGCCCCGGTCTCAGTAGCCCGTGCCTCTAGAGTGTGGTCCGCCGCCCTCTCCAGATCCTCCCCTCATGCCCTGAGGGCCCGCGTACACCAGGCCTCCCAAAGGATCACCACGTCTGAATCAGGCCTCTCGTTTTCCTCCCAGTAGTGAGCAATGGCCTCCCGCATATGGGACTGGTAATCGTCATGTTGCAGGTGGCAAGTAGAGAGGCGCCACCGAAATGGCTGCCGCCTTCTGTCGAGGAGGATTTCATTCGTAACGGGGGAATGGTCAGAAAGCCCACGCGGCAGTATAGCCGTCCATGCCACCCTACCAACTTTGGCGCACGGGGCGAACAAGTAGTCCAGCCGTGAGAAGGACCGATGAACCGCCGAAATATAGGTAAATTCCCGACTGTGGGAGTGTTGATAGCGCCAGGCATCCGTCCATCCCATACCTCTCACCATATCATTCAGTCACGTAGGGGCAGCCGCCAGCTGTCCGCCATTCGGCCTGTAGCGATCCACCGATCCATCCATAACATCGTTCCAATTGCCTCCTATGACCGACAGCACGTCTGGTATCTCAGCCCAAACTGCGAACAGCTTCTCCACCAGGGACCATTGCAAGGGGGGGGGAGCATACACACTACCAAAGACCACCTGTTCCTCGCCAATCATTCTCTTGATAAAGACATATCTGCCCTGGGCATCTATCCAGTGTGTAGAATGAATATAGGACACCCGGCGGTGAACCAAAACCGCTACACCCCGGGAACCCCGAACAAACCCAGCATGGAACACCTTATGGTACCCATAGCGCTGTAAACTCAGAGTCTTGGTACCTAGGAGATGAGTCTCTTGTAACAATAGGACATCAGCCTTCTCCTTTTTCCCCTGTCGCGGCACAGCGCCCCTTTTGATTTTGTCTAGCATACCCCGCACGTTCCAACTCACAATTCTCAGCGCAGCTCTGGGGAGCTCAGAGGCAGAATCCCTAGCCGCCATCAATTGGAAAAATCTGCAATCGCCAGGGTGTAGGTGAGTGTAATTGTCTATAGGACATGAGCCGAACCTGGTGGACCATCACGTGTGAACAAGTTACCCCTGTGGACCCAAACATTGCGCAACCCCCCACCCTCCACCCCAGACCCATCCCCAACCCAACTCCCGGAGAACTGACCTCCCCCTCCCCTATACCTCAACAACATTGAAGTATCTGTCGCGGTGCAGGAGTGCCCTAACCCCCAACGGGAGGTCAGCGGCCACCCACTCCAATGGATCCCCAGTAACCCCTCCCTCATGGATTCCAACTACCCACTCAACCAACAGACCCCCCCCCAGCATCTCCCACTTGTGTAGGAGGCAAAGCCCCTGTAAAAGAGCTACCCGAACCCCCCTCCGCCGCCCCACACAGTCTCAACGATGAAAAAGAAAAAGCGAGCAGTGACTATACATTCAGTTAGCAAACGGCAGTCCAAGAGGACACATTTAAGCACTTCCTCCCAGTGGGAGCCTGTGATATCTGCGTGCAAGTTCAGTCCCCCGAGGCCCCTCCATGATCTTTGCCAGAGTGGTCGGAGTTAGTGGGCGCGCCATCCCGATGCCCACCCCGCGAAGAGGAGCGTTTCCGCGATCTAGACCTCCTATTCCTCTTGCTCCTGACACTTTGATCCTCCCGTTCCTGCGATGGGCACCTCGAGTGCCCCGGGTTCAGTCCCGGTTGGGCATGCGGCCTGACCCTCACTGTCTCATCAGTCCACTTAAAGACGTCTTCCGGTGTATCAAAGAAATGGGTTCGCGACTGGAAGACTACCCGCAGGCGGGCCGGATAAAGTAAGGAGTATTGGATCTTCAAACCTCGTAGTTTCGCCTTGGCGGCGATGAACGAATGCCGTTGTTGTTGCACGATTCTGGTATAGTCCAGAAAGATCATGATCTTCTGGTTTTCAAATAGAAGAGAGTCTTTGGCCCTTGCCTCCCGTAGGATAGTGTCCCTGTCATAGAAATTCAGGATTTTAGCTATCACCGGTCTGGGCCGCTCCCCCGCCGGCGGCATCTGCGTCAGGGCTCTATGTGCGCGTTCAATCACAAAACAGCGCAACAGAGCGTCTGGAGGAAGCCAATTCTCCAACCACTGGGACAAGAAGAGTTCCATATTCCTTTTCTCACAGCCTTCCGGAAACCCCACAAAGCGAAGGTTGTTCCTGCGTGCCCGCCCTTCGGCATCCTCCACACGGAGTGCAAGGCCCCTCTAGACGTTTTCCATTGCCGCCATTTTCCTCTTCAGGGTTCCAACGTCGTCCTCCACCACCTATATCCTGGATTCCGCCTCAGTGATACGCGCCACTGCGTTTCGTAGGTCTTGACGCAATAGGGTCACGTCTGCTCCAACTGCCCCTATCTTGGCGTCCAGCATGTCCCTGGACTGGGTAATCGCCGCCATCAGCGCCGCCTTATCAGGGCCCGTCCCTTGACTTTCACCTGACCCACCGGGCGCCCCACTCGGCCCCGTGAATTTATCGATGGGCCCCTGTTTGGCAGACCCACTGCCTCCTCCGCCTCTGGTCATGGTCGCGGCACACCTGGCGGCTACTGTCTCCGGAGTGTTCGTAGATTGCCTCGGTGCCGACACCCCACACCACCAGTCGCAGCCAAGGGTACGCCACACGAATGTCTCCAGGCACACAGCTCCCCCACGCTATCGCCGTCTGCCGCCTGGGGGTATACCGGGTTCCACAAGGCTACTCCCCAAAGCAATGCGCACAATGGTGTCCCGGCCGGGCCCAGCTCCCGCACCGAGAGGCCCCTGGTCCGATCTCCACACCACAAGAGGGGGGCCCCGTGTCCCCGCACCAGGCCTCTCAGCAACTAGCTGCCAGCCCCGGGTGGAGCCCCTCCTCCACACAGTCCAACTGCTCCGGGCACTCACCGGTGCTGCATGTGCCGGCCACTACCCCTCGCCGCCTCGTGGCTATACTCAGATGGGGCCACACAGAGTCACCCACGTCGATCACGCCGTCTCTCCTGGCGCCGCCACCGGGCCCCCTCAGGCCCCGATCACAACACTCGCCTGAGTCTCGGGCCGCCCACCGCTTATGGGCCAAGAAAGCACAATTCCCCCACACCAGTCTCGTTGGGCAGGGTCTCACCTCGGAGGCACCGCACCTTCAGTCGCCCAAGTCGGTTTCCTGGCCACCGCAAGTCTCCAGCGCTCACCGTCGAGAGCCGCGAAACTCAAGGTCCCGGTCTCGCGGCCCCAAGGTAGGCCACAGCTCCCTCCGGCAGCTCTCCCAGCACAGGTCGTCACCTCCTCTGCACCGGACAGGCCCGAGGACTCGCCCACAGCTCCACCACCAATGGGGGCCCCAGGCCCAGGATGAATGCAAGCACAGCCGGCCGGCGCGGAGACGCCAAAATTGAGGCCCCGGCGTCACTTCCCGGGACTAGGCTGCAAGCCGCCGCTGCTGCTGTCTCCGCTGCAAAGGGACCGGGAGCGCCGAATACCGCACCGGGCAACACCTGCTCTCTGCCACAATCGCCGCAGGTGTAGGCTGCAAGGTTGGTCCAGGAGCCAGGATAAATTGCCGGATAATAAATGGGCCGGTGGGAGCTCTAGCAAGCTGCGTCCACCATCGGTGCCCGCGAAGCCACGCCCCTTAAATGTGTTTTAGAATTTCAATTTTTTGTCATCATTAGCATATTCGTTTTTGAAAATACACATTTTTCTATCAAAATTTCTTTCCACTTTGAGCCATCAAACTCAATTTTACAGACGAAAAACCTTTTCTGAAAAAGCATAATTTTTTCCTTAAAAAATCATATCAGTTTTCATCGTTAGAAAATACAAAGTCTCTAAAAATCAGCTTTTTGTTTTCATTGAGTACTGCCATGTATAGATGCCTCTCATGGACAAATTATGCTTCAAATACCCAGGTATTGGAACCATAGGCCATGCTTCCTCACCGTAACACTTAGGGGCCGAATCCGATCTCGGTTGGAAAGCACTCCGACCGAGCCGGATCCGGGGTGTTTTCCGACCCATCCGGACTCTTGCATTCCGACCGAGCGAGTACGATGCGGCTGTATGCTGTCAGACTCGGTTCGGTCAGACTCCCATGGAAGTCAATGGGAGCCGATCGTACGATGCATACATGAGCTGCCGTTGACTGAATGGGTACGTTGCGGACAAGTGCGCCCCCTACAGTGGGTACGCGTTGGAGCCATCCGCACCGTACATGCCTGTGTTTGGGAGACCCATGGGTATCCCCCTGTGTCCGAGTCGTAAGTCTGCGGGTAACTGGGGTCCGGCGCGGACCCCCAAAGTCCACCTCCGGGAGATATTTAGAGCCGGACGCTCCGACTCGATCCGGCTGTCCGAATCCAGCATTGTACTGGCTCGATCGGAATTCGCCTTCATTGCGTGCCACGGTTAGCTTACGACCAGACATACGGAGCGGTTCGGACCCGGAAACAATTCGAACGGAGATTCCACGCTTCTTCGCATCGTACTACGTCGTCAGGACCCGTGTACGAACCGGACAGAAATTCAGCCTCTGAATCGGATCCGCTGATGCCGAACCTGATTCGGTGCCCTTCCGACCGAGATCGGAATCGGCCCCTAAGAATGCGTCTGTTATGCCAAAAATGCCCACCATTAAACCAGGGCTTCCACTGTGCCACAGCTGGATGCCCAACATATATCAGTAATGGCCATTGTTATGGGAGAAGCGGTTGCCACTCTGTCAGGAATGGCTAAGAGCCTCACAGGTGAGTAGTGCGCTCTATAAATCCCTGATTGATTGATAGGCTACCACAGTGTGTGTTTGAGTGTTATCAACAGGCCCTGCTATTGATTTGGCTGTCTGTAACTCTTATGGGTAGTGAAATGAGCAGTGCTGCCTTCTTTAATATACACAGAATCTCTGAGATTGGCTTGACCTATGAGAGCTACTTTGAGGGTGCTGGTGAGCTACCAGTAGCTCCCGAGCTACTGGTTGGAGACCCCTTCCCTAGACCATGTTCATTACATCCCCTGGCTTGAATATATATGGGAAGGTTTTAGGAGTCTAGGAAGAGTGGATCTCTTTAACAATCTGGACTTAATTAGAAGAAAGGACCAGTTTTGAGCCAAGGAGTCTTTTCTTAGACCACCGGTGGTGGGCAGGGAAGTGAATGAGCTAAGGAATCCCAGTGTACGTAGATTTGTTATCTTGAAAACTGCAATCTACGGGACCATATCTCCTAGGGCTCCCTAGCTCGTATAACCACTTTTTCTGACTAGGTTTCGCTTTGATTTATTCTATCTTCTCCTCGCCCATCCACGAGGGAGTAATAAAGGTGAGACCTTGTTGCCCCGTTGCTGCGACGGCAGGTCTCCACAGGATATGCTTCACTTTTCAATGTTTTGCAGTAACTATGAGTTGCCAAGAAAGACTTATTTAACCCCAATTTTTAAAAAAAGCTAATTTTAAACAAGTGCATCCTGATTTGACCTTTTTATCAATGCTCTCAGGCACTACGGTATGGTATGTTCTTAGTGTTTTAAAGGCAGTCAGGCTCAGATTGAGCTGTGACTAAGTAGTGTGGGCGTGGCAGGCTTGGACGCAGGTTGCTTTGCATCTTTTTAATCTGTATTACCTGTATTTTTATCATGTGTATTTTTTGGCATGTGTATTACAAGAAGAAGTGTAATCGATGGATGATGATATATAGGATGGGTGTTCCCTGATTTGTTATAATCCTAACTTTTATGTTTTTTTTTTTTTTTACAAAAGCCGAATAAAGTATTGTTGATTGATTGACTTGAAGCTACACTGGTCTGATTATATCTGTCCCATAACAATTATTAGTAATGTATTTTTTAAGATTTTACTAAATAATTGCGTACCTGTTTTCGACAGAACTACGAGACAATAAATATGCTCTATTGTCAAGTGAGTTGCTTTTTGTCGCAGGGAATAATATTTAGTAGACGCTCTTATTGAGCATAGCAGTGTCTCCAGTTCTATGGATATGATCCCGGTAATGTTTTTTTATATCTGTGTATCAAACATGCTACTTGAAAAGCATAACATTGGCCAGAGGATATGAAGTATGCCATAGCATTTACCTTATTCTGTAGGGAATTCCGTGCTTTGTCTCACGATGTGTGCTTGCAGAAACATGAAATTAAAGAGTTTAGCAAGCCATCCTGTTTTCATTCAAGTGCTCTAAAATAGGGTTGAAAGTAGGCAGCTCTCTGAATCCATCCCATGTGATTGAAAGTGTCTATATAGGTAAGATCATAACTAGTTTTAAAAACAAATGACCCTCCTAAATGAATTTCAAGAATGACAAAGAAGGCCAGATACTATTTTCGTTTCCTCCTGTGCCCGACACAGAGTGCATAAAACTTATAGCTCTCTCCTTCCATGGGGTTTTCATGCCCTTTTCAATATGTGCACCAGTGTGCTCGTGACTCTCCCAGTGGGCTGTGTATGACGTGGGGGGATTCATATACCCGGGGGGAAAGCAGCACTGGCCCTGATCCTATTGTGAGACGATTGAGATAATGTCCCGCTGACACAAACGGAAGTTGGGCCCTCCCGTCACTCTTTGGAATTACTTTGAAAGGACCACAGCATGCGATCAGGGAAAGCCTGGGGTACAGTGGTGACTTCTAAGAAGAAAAGGAAGATGCCAAAGCAGCCCGGTCAGACAGCATTTCCAATAATTGTTGTTGTGTCCCCACAGCAAACAGCCACAATTCCACTACAGGAAACATCCAGTTCCCCCAGGGAGTCTAATAAGGGGCTGATTCAGCCAAAGAATACATCTAAATTTGCCTTCCTGAAAGATGCTGGGGAAAATCTTAATTTGAGCAGTATGCATATGAAAGGGTTTCCTGTCCCCCTAAGCCCCACAGTTGTCATACAATATCCTCTGAGGGGCAACCACCCGTGGACATGTGGTGGGCTCTATATCCAAATGCAAATAGAACAATTGATGGACAGAATGTAGAACAATGTCATACATTCATCCCAGTACAGAGATCTGGGCCTAAATCCATAGTTTTTTTGCTCACCATGCCATTCTGATTTGGACACAGCCATATGCAAATCAGTCTTGACCCTACGCCCAATGGGAGCAATCCAGCTCCAAACTGCCAGGCCAGGTCATCCCTGGACTGCTGGAAACAAGCATCCTAGGACCGGTTTCTGGCTTTCAGCCCTCATCCGCCAGGATAGCTTGACTCCAGTGGCATGGAGAGCACTCGACCCTCATCTGGGCATACCTGTCCCACTCGGGGTGACAAATGCAAAAAGAACAATTGATGAATAGAATGCAGAACAATGTCATATATTCACCCCAGTACTGAGATCTGGGCCTAAATCCATTGTTTTTTGCTCACCATGCCATTCCTGTTTGGACCCAGCCATATGCAAATCAGTGTTGATCGTGTGCCCAGTGGGAACAGTCTAGCCCGAACTGCCAGGCCAGGTCCTCCCTGGACTGGAAACAAGCATCCTAGGACCGGATTTGGGCTTTCAGCCCTCATCAGCCAGGATAGCTTGACTCCAGTGGCATGGAGAGTACGTGACCCACGTCTGGGCATACCCGTCCCACTCGGGGTGACAAATACAAAAAGACCAATTGATGGACAATGTTGGGAAGAAAATATTTTAAAAATAATGTATAATTTGTTGTTAAATATTATGAATTTATTAATGTAAAATTAGTGATGGAAATTGTGTAAATATTTTTAGGTGTGTGTTTTGGAGTTCATTGGGGTAGGGTTGGAAAGTAATTTATTTTAAATAAATTAATCATTAGTTGATCATTAATATTCATTAATAATTTATCAATATTTTTGGCAATTGTTTTGTATTTATTTTGTTTGGGGATTTTGGTTCAATAGCTGTAATCTTTGGTTTTATCCCCTCCGCTATCCAACACTTTCCCTACTGTTGCACTCATTGGAGCGGGAACAGTAAATTATTCCCCTCCGCTATCCAAAACGTTCCCTACTGTTGCACTCGCTGGAGTGGGAATAGTAAATTATTCCCCTCCACTATTCAACACTTTCCCTACTGTTGCACTCTCTGGAGTGGGAATAGTACATTTTTCCCCTGCGCTATCCAACACTTCTATTGCACTCGCTGGAGTGGGAATAGTAATTTTTACCCCTAAGATATCCAACACTTTTCCTACTGTTGCACTTGCTGGAGTGGGAATAGTAATTTTTACCCTTATGCTATCAACACTTTCCCTACTGTTGCACTCGCTGGAGTGGGAATAGTAAATGATTCCCCCCTGCTATCCAACACTTTTCCTACTGTTGTATTAAATGGAGTGGGAATAGTAAATGATTCCCCTCCGCTATCCAACATTACTGTCAGAAAGTTTTTTTCCCCGACTGACACTAATATCAAGTACAAAATATCAGGATATAAAATTATCGACTGTCATAATATCATTGTAAAGAACATCGAGTCTAAGGTAAGTAATATCATTTTTAACAATATCAAAGTCATTAATATCATTAAAAAAAAATCAAAGTCATTAATATCATTAAAAAAATATCGTTGCTAAAAATATAATTTTTTTGTTTGTGTTGTGTATTTTAGAATGTATTTTAAATGTATGTGTTCTATTTTTTTGTCTAAGTATTGCATTTGCTTTTTAATATATGTATTACATTTTTAGAAGTTATTAATTTTATTTTAGGTAAATTTTGTGTTTTAGTAACAGTGGGTTGTGGGTTGATAGGGGAATAGGGTGGGAAGTAATTAAATTATAATACATTTATTAATATTTTTTAGAAGTTATTAATAATTCTTTATAAAATTGTGCGTTTTCGTTCGGTAGCAGTTTGTGGGTTTATAGGGGAATAGATGGAAGTAATTTAATTACAATTAATTATTTATTTTTTTAATAATTAATATCTATGTATTTAATATTGTTAATTGTGGTAATAAATGTATTATTATTATTATTATTATTATTATTATTATGTTTCTTATATAGCGCCTGAATCGACCCCCGAAGGGGTATCTCCGCGCTTGCCTTGGGAACCCGTCCTGGCTTTTCCCTGTGAGATTGCCCCTACAGGGCATCCCCAAGGTGAAAGCCAGGCATCCCGCCGCGGGGGGCCGTTGTGGAGATTAAGCAAGCTTAATGCCCAGAGTTGCAGAGTGTGAACCCATGATTAGGTCAGGCACCGAAGCGAGAATTATCGAGTCCATGGACATTTGAGCTCAAGACCCTGCCGCGTCGGGAATTGAACCCTGGTCCCGGGTCTGACCTCTGCTTCAGGGTCTGCCTGCTCTAACCAGTGAGCCACACTTTATTAATTGATTGTTAATTAATATTAATTAATTGGTAAATATGTGACTTGTGTCATTTTTTTAGGAGCGGGTTGTGGGTTGATAGGGGAGTAGGGTGGGAAGCAATTTAATTTTAATACATTTTTAAATATTTTTAATATAATTTTTACTTAATGCTATTTTATAGTGTTAATTGTGAAAATTAATTTATTATTAATTGCTTTTATTTTGCTTGTTAATAGTTATCAATATATTAATTAATTATTATGTTAATTGTGTCATGTTTTACAGCATTGGTGGAGTCATTTATAGGGGAATATGGTGGGCGGTAAATTATGTATAATTATTAATTAATGCTAATTAGTTAAATATTAAATATGCTAATTGTGGAATCATTTTGATGTAGGAGTTGTGGGGTTTATAGTCGTAAATGTTGGGAAGAAAATATTTTTAAAATAATTTATTATTTGTTATTAATTGTTATTAATTTATTAATGACAAATTAGTTATAGAAATTATGTAAATATTTGTAGGTGTGTGTATTGGTGTTTATCTGGGTAGAGGGTGGAAAGTAATTTATTTTAAATAAATTAATCATTAGTTGATCATTAATATTCATTCAATAATTGATAAATATTTTTGGTAATTGTTTGTATTTATTTTGTATGGGGATTTTGGTTCAATAGCTGTAATCTTTGGTTTTATCCCCTCCGCCATCCAACACTTTCCCTACACTTGCACTCATTGGAGTGGGAATAGCAAATTATTCCCCTCCGTTGTCCAAAACTTTCCCTACTGTTGCATTTATTGGAGTGGGAAAAGTGAATTATTCCCCTTCGCTATTCAACACTTTCTCGACTGTTGCACTCTCTGGAGTGGGAATAGTAAATTATTCCCATACGCTATCCAACACTTTCCCTGCTGTTGCACTCGCTGGAGTGGGAATAGTAATTTTTACCCCTAAGCTATCCAACACTTGCCCTACTTTTGTACTCGCTGGAGTGGGAATAGTGATTTTTACCCCTTCTCTATCCAACACTGTTCCTACTGTTGCACTCGCTGGTGTGGGAATAGTAATTTTTATGTCTCCCCTATCCAACACTTTCCCTACTGTTGCACTTGTAGGTGTGGAAATTGTAATTTTTTCCCCTTCGCTATCCAACACTTTCCCTACTCTTGCACTCATTTGAGTGGGAATAGTAAAATATTCCCCTTGGCTGTCCAAACCTTCCCTACTGTGGCATTCATTGGAGTGGGAATAGTGAATTATTCCCCTCCGCTATTTAACACTTTCTCGACTGTTGCACTCGCTGGAGTGGGAATAGTAAATTATTCCCATACGCTATCCAACACTTTCCCTACTGTTGCACTCGCTGGAGTGGGAATAGTAATTTTTACCCCTAAGCTATCCAACACTTTTCCTACTTTTGTACTCGCTGGAGTGGGAATACTGATTTTTACCCCTTCTCTATCCAACACTGTTCCTACTGTTGCACTCGCTAGAGTGGGAATAGTAATTTTTATGTCTCCGCTATCCAACACTTTCCCTACTGTTGCACTTGCTGGTGTGGAAATTTGAATTTTTTCCCCTTCGCTATCCAACACTTTCCCTACTGTTGCACTCATTTGAGTGGGAATAGTAAAATATTCCCCTCGGATATCCAACACTGTCTCTACTGTTGAATTCATTGGAGTGGGAATACTAAATGATTCCCCTCCCCTATCCAGCACTTGCCCTACTGTTGCGCTTGCTTGGTGTGGGAATAGTAATTTATTCACCTTCGCTATCCAACACTTTCCCTACTGTTGCACTCATTGGAGTGGGAATAGTAAAATATTCCCTTTGGCTATCCAACAATTTCCCTACTGTTGCATTCATTGGAATGGGAATAGTAAATTATTCTCCTCCGCTATCCAACACTTTCCCTAAAGTTGCACTTGATGAAGTGGGAATAGTAATTTTTACCCTTACGCTATCCAACACTTTCCCTATTGTTGCACTCGGTGGAGTGGGAACCCCTACACTAACCAACACTTTCCCTCCTGTTGCACTCTCTGGAGTGGGAATAATAATTTTTACCCCTATGCGATCCAACACTTTCCCTACTTTTGCAATTGCTGGAGTGGGAATAGTGAATTATTCCCCTCCGCTATCCAAGACTTTCCCTACTGTTGCACTTGCTGGAGTGGGAATAGTAATTATTACCCTAACGCTATCCAACACTTTCCCTAGTGTTGCACTTGCTAGAGTGGGAATAGTAATCTTTACCCCTACGCTATTAAAAACATTCCCTACTGTTGCACTCGCTGGAGTGGGAATAGTAAGTTATTCCCCTCCGCTATCCAACGCTTTCCCTACTGTTGCACTCTCTGGGGTGGGAATAGTAATTTATACCTCTACGCTATCCAACACTTTCCCTACTGTTGCACTCGCTGGTGTGGGAATAGTAATTTTTACATCTCCGCTATCCAACACTTTCCCTACTGTTGCATTTGTTGGATTGGGAGTAGTGAATTATTCCCCTCCGCTATCCGAGACTTTCCCTACTGTTGCACTTGCTGGAGTGGGAATAGTAATTATTACCCTAACGCTATCCAACACTTTCCCTACTGTTGCACTCTCTGGAGTGGGGATAGTAATTTTTATCACTGCGCTATCCAGCACTTTCCCTACTGTTTCACTCGCTGGAGCGGGAATGGTAATTTGTATGTCTTCGCTATCCAACACTTTCCCTACTGTTGCACTTGATGGAGTGGGAATTGCAATTTTTCCCCATATGTTATCCAACATTTTCCCTACTGTTGCACCCATTGGAGAGGAAATGGTAAAATATTTCCCTCTGCTATCCAACACTTTCCCTACTGTTGCATTCATTGGAGTGGGAATAGTAAATTATTCTGCGCCGCTATCCAGGACTTTCCCTACTGTTGCAATTGCTGGAGTGGGAATAGTGAATTATTCCCATCCGCTATCCAAGACTTTCACTACTGTTGCACTTGCTGGAGTGGGAATAGTAATTATTACCCTAACGCTATCCAACACTTTCCTACTGTTGCACTTGCTAGAGTGGGAATAGTAATTTTTACCCCTACGCTATCAAAAACGGTCCCTACTTTTGCACTCGCTAGAGTGGGAATAGTAAGTTATTCCCCTTCGCTATCCAACACTTGCCCTACTATTGCACACTCTGAAGTGGGAATAGTAATTTATACCCCTACACTATCCAACACTTTCCCTCCTGTTGCACTCGCTGGAGTGGGAATAGTAATTTTTACATCTCCGCTATCCAACACTTTCCCTACTGTTGCACTCGCTGGAGTGGGAATAGTAATTTTTACATCTCCGCTATCCAACACTTTCCCTACTGTGGCAATTGCTGGAGTGGGAGTAGTGAATTATTCCCGTCCGCTATCCAAGAATTTCCCTACTGTTACTCTTGCTGGAGTGGGAATAGTAATTATTTCCCTAACGCTATCAAACACTTTCCCTACTGTTGCACTCTCTGGAGTGGGGATAGTCATTTTTACCCCTGCGTTATCCAACACTTTCCCTACTGTTGCACTCGCTGGAGCGGGAATGGTAAAAGTTAAACTAGTGTTCTGACGGCTCCCTCTCTTTCCTCTTTTATGAGCCTCCGGGGAACACCCTTCGATTCCGAAGGCGAGGAGTCCGGACCATTGCCAAATACCGAAGAGGATCCACAAGAAGAAGAATATTGTGACGCCCGGACATCTGTTTTACTTGACCCTACTCTTGTTCAAAATAAAACTTTGCCTGTTCGCAAATTCATTCAGCCTCCTCGCCTGTATATTAGACCCGCACTCCCACAATCCATGTCCCTTCCCCATGCAGCAAGAGATGGTGCCTCCGCCCCTCCCCATTTCTGGGCAATGATCCTTTTTGAGATCATGATCCCTAGCGTGGCCCAGCTCTGGGCTGGACGATGGAGGTCATTCGGTTCCCATATATTCAATAAACACTGTCTGGGCTCCGACACTAGTGACAGTCCCTCGGATTTCGACATTGTCCTCATCACCTGTGTCCAGTATTCCATTATTTTAGGACATTCCCATAGGGTATGAAAAAAGGTGCCCTCATCCCCGCAGCCGGGTAGACGGAAGGGGTGCGCTATTTTACCTATCTTGTGTAGGGTGTGTCTTGTGTAGTATGATCGATGTAGGATTCTGAGCTGCACCAGCTTGAGGCTCGAGGGTATGCCCACTTCCCGTGGAGAAGC
Source organism: Lissotriton vulgaris (assembly GCF_964263255.1). Taxonomy (NCBI): domain Eukaryota; kingdom Metazoa; phylum Chordata; class Amphibia; order Caudata; family Salamandridae; genus Lissotriton; species Lissotriton vulgaris. Next base: position 797,252,296 of record NC_141699.1, read on the forward strand.
CAACGCTTCCTGCCATTCTGAGTCATCAAAATTGCCTACGTCCTGGGACCATTTGTCTTGCAGGGGTCCCGTGGGGTTTGGCAGGTTGTTTACTGATTTGAGCTACGTGAGTGAGGTGGCCTTCTTTTGCATGTAATCGGTCAGTAACCTATCCTCCATAGGTAAGCCTCCGGAACTTTGGTACTGGGTTGCAATGCTGTCATTAAGGCATGTCTTATCTGTGTGTATCGGAACAGCTCCGAAGACGCCAGTTCATACTGTTGTTGAAGACGCTCAAAGGAAACTATTTCGCCATTATGCCACATGTCGCCCACCATGGATATGCCAATATCATCCCAATTGTCAAAGCCCTTACTGTTTTTGAGCCTGACTAATCGCTTTGTGTCCCACAACGGAGTAAGTTGGGTCATAACCCCCCGCCATCCTAGTTTGGCCTGGGCAGCATGCCATAGGACAATTGTATGTCGTAGTGGTCCAATCAGTGTTGGGGTCAGTTTCTTGTCGTAGAGGGGAGAAAGCATACCTTTGGTACCTAACAGTGCTCTGTCTGCCTTGAATGCTGGGTCTGACTGTGGGGCATGCAGCCATTGGTTAATTAATTACCTTCAGTTGTGCCGCCCAATAATAAAGTTGTATGTTTGGGAGCGCTATCCCCCATCATAATAGGTGCCCACCAACTTGGATTGCGCAAAGCTTGCTGACTTGTTGCCCTACAGAAGGCCGGAGACCTGTGCTGTGATAGCCTTAAAGTAATTTGAAAACACCGTGTACGGCATATTCTCTAATACATACAGGAAGCGGGGCAGGGCCACCATTTTGAAAAGTGCTGCTTTTCCTAGCAAAGTCGGCGGCAGGATTCCCCAATGGCGTACATCTCTTTTGAGATGGTCCAGTGGTGGTTGCAGATTCCTTAAAAAAAAATCCACTGAGTCTGTAGTGATATATATGCACAAATATTTAAAACCACTCTCCGCAATCGGGAGTAGGCAGTCCTCAGGAAGCTGTGGCGGGGAGCCGTGTAGCACATACAATATTGATTTGGAACAGTTTATGGTATATCCAGACGCCCTACCGTAAATCGAACTGACATTTAGAAGAGTCAGTATGGAGTGCCAAAGAGATGTCAGATATAACAGGATATCGTCGGCATACAGGGAGACTCGATCCTCCCAGCTGTCTGTCCATTTGAGTCCCCGTATCATTGGCTCCCACCGTATCCATGCTGCCAGGGGTGACGTAAATAATTAATTTACTCTCTTAATTTCTATGCAGGTAAGTACTTAATCAATAATAACTCAGATCGGAAGAAAAAGACAGAGTCCGTGGTGTTAGAGTTCTTAGGGGTTTTATTCCTTAAAAAGGAATGGTCATGGCCAGGATATCATGTTCTGACCACCACAGGGGTGTCAGAAGGGATAGAGCGCTACATTTTATTAACAGTACATAGCTTATATACTTAATTCATGCCATAAGCAATAGTGCAGGAGGCGTAACAGCTGAGAGAAGACAAGATAACAGTATACACGTGGTGCAAGTGCGTAATCAAGAGGCGTAAACTAGAGGTGTGTGCTAGAAACGTCACAGGTAGGTGTCACAAAAGGGGTGGCACTAACAGAAATGTTGCAATGTCAACAGAAATCGGAAGCTTGGATGCGCGCGCAGCTGCATGACGTGTGATTGACTTGAAGCTGGAGGGTGCAGGGGACTTGACATTTACACTGACGGAAAGAGACAGAAGTCTGGCATGTCAGATCAACTTGTGCTTCTATCATATCTGGTATCTGGTGTTTAGGAACTAAGCTATCTGGGCGGAAAGGTCTCTAGGGCAGAAGCTATTCTATACTTGCTGTGAGTGCGTGTATAAGCGCCTGAGTGTCTGTATGAGAAACGTGGGGGCATGGGCCTTCCCTGGGAGCATGGCAACAAGGGCTATGAATTACTTGAATTACTTGCACAGAGACAGGCCGGCCCTTTGGCTCTGCAGCTGAGGGGAATGTTTACTGAAACTAGCAGGCAGGAATGTATTTTCGGGGAGCGGAACAGATAACTCGAAGGTTATAGTCAATCTTGGCAGGCAGCAGGCTGAGCTGAGCGCGAGGGGCCGCGCTGAAAGTAAGTCAGAGTTCACGGGTACAGAGGCAGCCTGGGCAGAGGCCCTTGGAGTCAGAAGCCAGAAAAGAGGCTCGGTGGCAGAAATTCAGGGCCTACTCAGCCAGAGCTGAAAAACGTAGAAGTATACTACAAAAAGACGTTGGCATAGCATACTTAGGAACGGACCATTTAACCCATTCATGGTGGGTCTGGAAGAGGACATGTTAACGTTGGACGCAAATGTATTTGCGTCTTCATAGCTGGTACAGGAGGGAAGTTACATGCACTTTAACTCGTACATGGAGACGGTGGGGTACGCGCTAGGGAACACATCTTGACCATAAAATCTATATTTCCTCATTCCCTCCTTGTTCCCTACGGACCCTTCATGATATATTAATCATCATAAATTGATCAGTTTGTTCTTGCAACATCATTTGCTCATCTTTCTTTCTTTGACGGTTTGAGAGGAAACTAGAATGTTCAATACATGATGTGGCACACAGTCCACATATCGCCGGCCCACACTGTAGGCACAGGCAGCAGCTGAATACTATGACAAGGCCGAAACCTAGGAAGGATAGGATCTTCCATCCCCAGGCAGTTAACGTTGTCCAGAACCAACCGGACCAAGTCCAGGTGCCTGGATTCTGATGTATCTGATTTGCAATCTTATGCAGACGGGTAATAGCTTGATAAACGGATGGCGCATTTTGTGGGATGAAAACGCAGCAACTTGACCCGATGACCTTACAGGCTCCACCTCTATCTGCCAAGATGACGTCAATAACAAGACGGTTTTGAAGGACAACAACCCGTATAGCACATTGCTCCTCTGTTAAGTTACCTAAGGCGGAGGCAGTTTCATGTACTACAGCTTCAAGTGTTCTAGTTAATCTACGTATTAATTTACTGTTTTGGACAGGTCCTAAAAAGAAAAAGAATCCCTTATTAAAATCAGTGTACTGTTCCCATGCCGTTTCTGTGTAGTCGACAAGTGGGATATCTCTTCTGGGTCTATTCTTTACAAGATTCGTATTTCTATGGTAATCAGGGGGAGCTAGAAAAACAGGTGGCAGAAGGAATGCAATATAACAGGTACCATCCCAATCTGGAGGCAAACGTATGTATGCAGTATGACCACAAACAAAATAGGAATGATTGATAGCTTTAAAGGACGATTTACCATGGTCACTGAATTCGACCACAGTAGTGCATTTACTATGACCTAAGTGTACTGAACCTTTCTTTCGGACACATAATTCACCAGTGACTGGTAATACTAGCATATGGGGCAGAACTGGTGCAGCTTCGGATTCAACAGTAAGGATCATGAGACTAATTGTGTAGTTACCTAATCCATATACTTCATTTTCTAGATCAGTTCCTATTCGAGTAGGGAGTCCCTCCTTATCAGGGTAACAGACATCGAGCAGGACTAAGTTCAAGTTTCCCCAAACCCAGCCCCCATCGAAAACAGCAATATCAGGGTCTAAGGAATTGATTATTTTAAACCATGCCCCACAGGAGCCATTGTGAGTGAACGGGTACGGAAAGAGGGGCAGAGCTCCCTTGTAATTCTGGTAGGGAGGGAGTCGGCCACATATCCAGCAGTCTGTAGCATTGTTCGTCTGATGGGAGTGATGTAACATACTAATGAATGTATTGTTGCGCAGCGCAAGTCTGTAAGAGAGTTCGTGTGCAGGTAATTCACTGAAAGTGTGTTCAGCAGAGACATTGTAAACAGACTGTTTACGCTTGAAAATAGGCCAGTAGATAGGTAGCAGAAAGCTGGCAACAATAACTAAAATGCTTAGAATAAACATGATTAATAGGGTCACTATACAGTGACTACGGAGTGATTTACAATATGCACCTTTTTTAACTTGTCTCTCTCTCTCTCTATCTCGATCTAGGGGATACATGTCAGAAACTATTTAACCGATTCACCTAGGGGAGGACTTAAACAATTAAACTGTCTGACTTGCTAGATCGGAGTTTCATACGGTACTCTTCTTGGGGAGTTTTTTCTCGTTCGGATACTGTAAAGTCTTTTTGCTCAACACAGTCTTTGGTGGGGGTGGACGAGTCTCGATCAGGTTTCAGTCCACTAAATTTTTTCACATGACTAGTGTGGACCCACCCCTTTCTCCCCTCAATCTTCACGGCGGTCCTCGTGGTGAGAAGGACGGTCTTCGGAGATTTCCAGCGGGGCTCCAGCGGACTCTTCCTGTCGAAATTTCGGACCAATACTAGGTCCCCAGGACGGACCTCGTGTGGCTTTACATCAGTGTTGTCAGGAAAGGCTGCGGCAACCTGTGAACGACATGATTGGAGTGCAGACATCAAGGAGGCAAGGTAATCTGTCAACATATTACAATCAACATCAGTGATTTTCTTCGGAATGGGCGTCCCCCACATATTCGGTGGTCTGCCAAAAACCACTTCGTACGGGGATAGCCCTGATCTCGAGTGGGCGCCCATCCTCATGTAGAATAGTGCCACGGGCAGGGCGACTATCCAGTCGACCCCTTTCTCCTGACATATCTTTGCAAGGCGGATTTTTAGTGTCTGGTTATGCCTTTCTACAAGGCCTGCTGCTTCAGGATGTCGGACACAATGGAATTTCCACTGGTAACCTAACAGTAAAGAAACCTGCTTCATTAACTCAGATGAGAATGGCTGTCCGTTATCTGAATACACGACACGAGGCAAACCGTATCGTGGGAAGAATTCACGAACCAGCTGCTTGGCAGTGGTTGGAGCAGTATAGTCTGGAACTGGGTATGCTTCGGTCCAACGGGACAAAGCACAAACAATTACAAGGACATATTTGAAACCTCGACAACGGTCCATCTGGATATAATCCATCTGGAGGACTTCAAAAGGGTGATCGGGAGGATGAAATCCACCTTGCTCTACAGGGACGCTTTTACCTGGATTGAACTGACAACAGATCATGCAAGTACGCACTTTCTGTTTTGCTGCTGCTCGTAAGTGTTTATTGCTCCAGAGATTTTGTAAACTGTCTAACATCGCTTTCTCTCCTAGATGTGCCGGGCTATGTGCTGTATTAATCATGACTTGAACCATAGAGTCGGGGAGAAACCATGTATATTTTCCCTTCGTCATCCAACCTTGATCTGTCTGGATCCCTCCTAGTTCAATCCATTTCTTTATTTCATCTGGAGTAGCATGTGCCTGAATGTCAATTACATCTAGAGCGGGATCCTTGACTGCCATACACTTTGTCGGTACTATTGTCTTTGTCACATCAGTAATCTGGGTGTGAGTCAGTGCTGTATGCTTTGCTGTCTGGTCTGCCAGGTTGTTACCCTGGGAAACGGAATCTGTAACTTTAGTATGTGCTTTACACTTCATGACTGATATGCCCGAGGGCAAATGTATTGCTTCTAACAGTGCTTGAATGAGGGGACCATGTTGTATCTTGGCCCCATGAGAGGTCAGGAAACCTCGTTCTTGCCAGAGGACTCCGAAGTCGTGTACAACTCCGAATGCATAACGTGAATCTGTGTATATGTTAACATTTCTGTTCTTGGCTAGAATACAAGCTCGGGTCAGAGCGATGAGCTCTGCTGCTTGAGCAGACAGTGTGTCAATACGATGTGTTTCTTTAACTTCGGTTTCAGTGGTCACTGCATACGCGGCCACTAATTCTCCTGTATTTGTTCTCATGCATGAACCGTCCACATAAAGTGTCAGGTCTGGATTTGTCAGTGGGACATCTGTTAAGTCTCGTCGTGGCTTTGTTACTGCATTAATGATTTCTATACAATCATGCGGGGCTAAATCTGTCATAATTGTAGGTAACAGTGTTGCGGGGTTCAGGATACTGCAGCGTTTAATTTCTATGTGTGGCTGGAATAACGTTAATTCATAACCTGTCAGTCGTGCTATAGTCAAGTGCTGAGTCTGGGTTCTGTTTAACAGAACCTCTACAGAGTGTGGAACTTGTACTGTTAACTGATGACCTAAAACAATTGAATCACTTTGTCTTATTGCTAACGCTGTTGCTGCTACTGACTTTAAGCACGCAGGGAGTGCCTGGGCTACTGAATCCAATGTACTAGAAAAATAAGCGCAAGGCTTATGTGAACCTGCTTGATCTTGGGTGAGGACAGACAACGCTGTACCATCACGTTCTGTAACAAAAAGTGTAAACGGTTTGCTGTAACATGGTGTCGCTAAAACTGGTGCTTGGCATAAAGCCTTCTTTAATTCTTCAAAAGCCTGTGTATGTTCTTGAGTCCAAGGGAGGGCAGTCGAAGTTGCTGCCTCCTGTGTTGTTAACTGGATGAGTGGCTTGGCTAGAAATGCATACTGGGGAATCCATTGTCTGCAGTACGAGGTGAGGCCTATGAAGGCCCGCACTTCCTTTTGTGTCTGGGGTTGCGGCATATTTACAATTAACTGAATGCGATCGGGAGTGAGCTGTCTCCCCACTTTGGACAGCAAGTGACCCAAGTACACAACTTGCTGAACACAGAATTGTAGCTTCGAAGGAGACACCTTGTGTCCCTTGTCGGCCAGGAAATGTAAAACTGTCAGTGATGCTTGTTCACATTCGGGCTCACTTCGTGCGGTGATCAGTAGATCATCGACGTATTGCAGTAAAGTGGTGTTAACTGGCATTTGAATACAATCTAGTTGTCTTTTCAGTGCTTGACTATAGATGCTGGGGCTTTCTGTGAATCCTTGAGGTGCGCGTGAAAATTTGAAGCTGCGTCCATTTAAACTGAATCCGAAGAGATATTGGCTCTCTGGATCAATAGGCACGCTGAAGAAGGCGTTCTTGAGGTCAATTACGGTAAAGAACGTTGCTTCTGAATCAATGGCAGTCAATAAGGAAGAGATATCGGGGACCACAGGATACTGTGGTACAATGCATTTATTTAATTCTCGAAGATCAATCACCAGCCGATATACTGGCGGAGCATTGGGATCAGTACGTTTAAGAATCGGAATGATGGGTGAATTACAGACATTGGAGTCGGTCTCTACGACCACTCCTTGGGCAATGAGCTCTTCAATGATTTTCAGTAAAGCCACTACAGCATCGGGTGGTAACTTGTATTGTCTGATTCGTGGTAGAACAACACCTGTCTTGAGTGTAACACGGTATGGTGTAATGTGCATACAACCTACATCAGTTGGGCCTTTTGCCCACAAGTAATCTGGTACATTTTTCAATCTGACATCGAATTCTCGCAAAACATAATGACCCTTGAAATCCCGTAGAAAGAGTCTAACTCCCTCCGGGGAACAGCATATTATAGCTCCTAGAGCCTTCAATGTTTTAATTCCTAACAGATTTTCTGGACACGATTTCGTGAGTAACAAGTCTGTAACACGTGATAATGGACCCACAGCCAGGGGAACTGGTTCGGATACCTCGTTTACAATAGGCTGTCCTGAAAAACCCAGGGAAACATTCTGTGAGCCTGAGAGGGGTGCCCCTGGAACTTCATCATGGCTGATTGTGGTGCGACTTGCCCCTGTGTCAATTAAGAATTTTCTGTCTTTTCCTAATACTTGACTGTGTACATAAGGACCTTCTTGATCTACAGGAATCTCAATAAGAGGCAAATCACCTTCCCTCTCTAGGCTGTTTCATGTATATCGGGGATAATCTGGATATGCGGACTGGGCATACTGATACATCTGCTGTGAAACTTGCTGAGACGCGGCAATGGGCTGTGGCTGTGGTACCGCTACTGTCTGTGCTGGAGCTGAAGAAGCATGCATAGGCTGTGTATTCTGTGTATTCTGTGAAGACTGATGCTGGTTATGGTCTTGTCTAGACGGATGCGGTCTTTCTTTAGTTTTACCTGTCGCTATATTATGTTTCAGGACCGGGCATTCATGTACGTAGTGACCTGGCTGCTTGCAGTAGTTGCATGTCCCTTTAACGGGAGCTGTAGGGTGACTTGTCTGGGTCCCACCTTTTCTCTGACCATCAGCTGGGACCGTCTGAGCTACTAACATTTTCATCTTTGTGTCTTTCATGCGCTTCTGTTCCTGATCTTGCTCTTCTCTAATTCTGTTCTGATGATACTGGAGCATTTGTAACATCTGGGATGGCGTGTTTGCCTGCCAAGTACTTTCAACCTTGTACACTCGGTTTTTGACTAATGGTAGGGAATTCTCGACTAACTTTGATACAAAAAGATGCGGATATGACTCGCTGCTTGGTTTGAGGCCACTGTTAATAATAAAACATTTCTCGAATCTTGAATAGAAGTCACTAGTATCTTCATCATGTTTCTGTTTACAGGACGAGATCGCGTCCCAATCTTCCTTTCTAGTCGTCAATAATCTTGGCAGAACCTGTACTATCAAACCTGGTAATGCTTTAGTTTTGTCCCCAAGGCCTACCCCGGGGACCCGTTTTCTTTCTTCGTCCTCTATTTCTGCCCATGCAATCTTTGTGTCCCCCACCTCCCATTCCTTTTCCTTCAATTTCTCGAAGATACCCGTGGGCAACAGTACTTTTAACATTTTCATGATGTCATCATACGTGTAATCCCCCATCAGTAACATGTCTTTGAGCTCTCTGTGAAAACCTGCAGGGTCTTTATCATGGCACGGGACTAGTTTCTTCATTTCTAACAGTTCTAGCTTGGTCAATGGCGTGTGTACATACACGCGCTTCAAGACACGATCCTCACCCATAACAGGGTGCACTTCTCGTAAGGGGTTCTGACTTTCAACGCCACTCAGGCGTTGCATGTGATACATTTTCCTTTCTGGGGGCGGGGCGGGAACATATTCAGAGCTTACAAAGGTATTATATCTGTGTCGTTGTTCTAGAATTATTTGAATTAATTTGGTGCTTAAACCTCTCCATCTATCCATGAGTAGTGCTTCTAGTGTTTCGTGTAAGGGACCTGGATCAGAATAATGTTTTCTGTATTTGATGAGAAGGTGCTGAATCATGTATACACCTGCTAATTTCTGTTCGTCGGGGGAGAGGTTCAGAAATGTCTGCGCTACCGTGTCATCATTATATATGTCTGCATTTTCGGCCCATGATACAGCTGATCGGGCTAGTTCTTGTTCATCCATAGAATTGAGTACGTGGTACCCAACTCGATCTCGAAGCCTTTTATCAGTTTCCTGGAACTGATGCTCAGCAGAATTCGGATTTGTCAAGGCAGAGAAGAAAACTCTCTTGCTTTCTGGACGGATTCCCTTCCTAAGGTAATTTCCCTTACCTACATATGCTATAGTATCTGCAGTCTTTTCCGGTTCTTCAGATTCTTCTTCCTCCTCGGAGGGAGCTTTGTCTTTCTCTTTTTCGTGTATCTCTATTACTGTCTTTCTTATTTTCTTGTACATGCTAGCTATGCAATTCTGTCTATCATGTTTTCCTTCCGATATATTTTGACCCCACTTGTGGAGTGCCTCTATTTCATCCTGATCTGTCTCAGGCCTGTCTCGTTCTCTTATTAGACAGTTTATGAAAAATCGTAATATCTGTGCTTGAATGTCAACTTTCTGTTTCTCCATGGCATCCTTGATGCTATCAGGGTCTTTTCCTGTCTGAACAAACTCGTATATTCTATCTAGACGGTCCTTCATTCCTACATAGCATAGCAAGATATCAGAAGCAGATCTTAACCGTAGTGATGCCAATATCATTAGGTCGTCTTTTCCGGGTACTGGATCGTATCTGCAAACTGAAATGTTTTCTTTAAATGCATCATAGCGGGGTGATCTGAACGTGAGAGGACTCTGTATATCCCTGACATTTAATCTGTGAGTTAATGGCGGGGTCCGAGGACCCGCGGTCGCACCCCCTGAAACGGAGGCTTGAGTATTATCCCCTTGTGGAGTCTGTTTTTGTACTTGAATTTGTCTTTTTGTTAGATCAGGTAAACGTTGTTTCGGTAGATCTGTTTTGAGCGCAGGAAGTGGCGGGGCTGGCGGAACAGGGGAAGTCGGTTGTGGTACTGACGGAGCATGATTTGGGGGCGGGGTGCCACCCTCGTCCCTGTCAGTAGGCAGGGCGCGGACAGGCAGATTGGTGTAAGCGGGAGCTACATCTTCTAGATAGGAATTCAGGAATATATCTTTAGTGGTCCTATGAGTTACTTTAGTTGGAACCAGTGGTGGCGGCAGATTTTTCGGTATTTCTGAAATGGCGTCAGGTGTACCCTCGGCCATAAGATACATGCCGTTTACTTGGCTATTTCGGATGCGATCTATTTGTTCTGTTTTTACTCGGATTCCTTCAGTAACTAATTCGTTTTCTTGAGCTCTATCTGATTCTTTAAGTCTGTCTTCTCTACGGAGTGCTTTTTCAGCACGTTTATGTTATTCCTTACGCCAGAATTCTATGGCGTCTTTCTGAGATTGTCTGGCTTTCTTTTTCCATAATGCCTCTTCTACCTTCATGATGCACTCGGCATCCCATGTTCCATTAACTGGCCATCTGTGTCTTTCGTCTAGATGTTTCGTATAATCGGCCCATAATTCTAGATACAATATGGCATCTATGCCATGCTTGTTATACATAAAGTTACCTGGAGTGTCCCTAGGGGGGATAGGAATTTCTTCCTCTAGTATCCCTTTCCTAGTTCCTATCTGCTTTAACTTGTTGAAAAACGGCATTTTGCCTACTTGATACTGAATGCTCGATCCTTGATACTTAATTCTGAATATAACTAGTTATACAAGAAAACACACAATAATGCACATAAAACGGTCACATTCATACCACAACATTAATCACATGAAAAGACATTCGAGACATAGATGACTACCCCCTATACTGGATGTACTGCTAAACAGTACAGATACACTGCTGTAACAGTGCAGAAATTCAGAAGTTCAGAATACTAGATATACTGCTAAACAGTACAGATACACTGCCTAAAAACAGTGCAGACCGGACTTGTGTACCCAAACCCGTCTAGATACGTCCCAGCAATGGTACTCACCGGGAAGCACGGAAAACAGAAGGCCTCGGAAAACTCGACTGGACTCGACTCGAAACTTCGGGAAACTTCGGAAAACTTCGGAAAACTGGTGGGCCTCTTGACACCTCGGACCTTGTTTCTTTCGGCTAGGCTCTGGTCGGGATCCTCCGCACTCCTCACCGCCTCGTCTGGGCACTGATCGCAGTCTTCGTCACCTCCGTGGGTCAGAGGGAGATGCAGGAAATCCTGCCGGTACGCGTATGGTCCATCTAACTGATGGCAGGGGACAGAGCTTGCAATGCGCCAACCGGCGCGTGAGGTGGGGGAGGGGTCCCTATTCGGGCGCCAAATGACGTAAATAATTAATTTACTCTCTTAATTTCTATGCAGGTAAGTACTTAATCAATAATAACTCAGATCGGAAGAAAAAGACAGAGTCCGTGGTGTTAGAGTTCTTAGGGGTTTTATTCCTTAAAAAGTAATGGTCATGGCCAGGATATCATGTTCTGACCACCACAGGGGTGTCAGAAGGGATAGAGCGCTACATTTTATTAACAGTACATAGCTTATATACTTAATTCATGCCATAAGCAATAGTGCAGGAGGCGTAACAGCTGAGAGAAGACAAGATAACAGTATACACGTGGTACAAGTGCGTAATCAAGAGACGTAAACTAGAGGTGTGTGCTAGAAACGTCACAGGTAGGTGTCACAAAAGGGGTGGCACTAACAGAAATGTTGCAATGTCAACAGAAATCGGAAGCTTGGATGCGCGCGCAGCTGCATGACGTGTGATTGACTTGAAGCTGGAGGGTGCAGGGGACTTGACATTTACACTGACGGAAAGAGACAGAAGTCTGGCATGTCAGATCAACTTGTGCTTCTATCATATCTGGTATCTGGTGTTTAGGAACTAAGCTATCTGGCCGGAAAGGTCTCTAGGGCAGAAGCTATTCTATACTTGCTGTGAGTGCGTGTATAAGCGCCTGAGTGTCTGTATGAGAAACGTGGGGGCATGGGCCTTCCCTGGGAGCATGGCAACAAGGGCTATGAATTACTTGAATTACTTGCACAGAGACAGGCCGGCCCTTTGGCTCTGCAGCTGAGGGGAATGTTTACTGAAACTAGCAGGCAGGAATGTATTTTCGGGGAGCGGAACAGATAACTCGAAGGTTATAGTCAATCTTGGCAGGCAGCAGGCTGAGCTGAGCGCGAGGGGCCGCGCTGAAAGTAAGTCAGAGTTCACGGGTACAGAGGCAGCCTGGGCAGAGGCCCTTGGAGTCAGAAGCCAGAAAAGAGGCTCGGTGGCAGAAATTCAGGGCCTACTCAGCCAGAGCTGAAAAACGTAGAAGTATACTACAAAAAGACGTTGGCATAGCATACTTAGGAACGGACCATTTAACCCATTCATGGTGGGTCTGGAAGAGGACATGTTAACGTTGGACGCAAATGTATTTGCGTCTTCATAGCTGGTACAGGAGGGAAGTTACATGCACATTAACTCGTACATGGAGACGGTGGGGTACGCGCTAGGGAACACATCTTGACCATAAAATCTATATTTCCTCAGGGGTTCCAGCACCAGAGCAAAAAGCTGCGGTGACAGGGGACAGCCCTGGCGCGTGCCCCTCACCAGGGGGAAGCCGTCAGAAATGTGACCATTAGCAGTGACATGAGCCGTTGGTTTGGTTTATAAAAGTCGAACCCATGCACAGAAGTTTGGCCCAAAGCCCAGGTGATGGAGCACTGCGAACAGAAAGGGCCATTTGACCATGTCAAATGCCATTTGTGCATCCAATGAGAGCACCACCGCCGGTTCCTGTACATAAACCGCTCGAGCAAGCACTACATGTAATCTCCTCAGGTTGAGGGCTGTGTTTCTGCCTGGTATGAAACCTGATTGGTCTGGGTGTATTAGTGCTGACAAATGAGGTGTGAGCCTATTCGCCAATAGTTTTACGAGGATTTTAGCCTCTGCATTTATCAAAGAGATAGGGCGGTAAGAGTTGCACTTATCAGCAGGTTTCCCTGGCTTTAGTATATCCACTATGGTGGCCGTGTGTTGGTCCAGTGGGAGTTCGCCCACTTTCAAGCTGTCAGTGAACATATTTAACAAGTGGGGTGAGATGGTCCCTGCCGTCCTCTTGTATAGTTTGACAGGTATGCCATTTAGCCCTACAGCTTTACCCGACTGCAGCGCTCTGATTGCTACCTGCAGCTCGTCTGTCGTGAGATCTGCCTCTAGCTCCTGTGCTACTTCAGGGGTGAGTCTGGGCATAGCAAGGTCTTTCACGTACGTCAACGCCTCTTCCAGTGACATCTCAGATTCTGACAAATAGACTGTCTGAAAGTGCCACGCCTGTGTGCGCACTATCGTCCGTGAGTCGGTTGTTGCCCGTCCCTCCCCCAAACAGAGTTGCCCTATTCATCTATCACCCTTGTCCCTTCTATCTAGCCATGCCAGTAATTTCCCGCCTTCATCACCGGTGTCATATATCTTGTGTCGTGTGGCCTCTAACTACTGTCTGGTCAATTCTGTAAGGTGTTCTCTGTGTTGCCGCTGCTTGAGGGGCAGGCTGTGGGATGTTTCAGGGGTTGGGCCATTGGCGTGTTGGGGGTCTGGGTTGTGTAATTCTAGCTCTTGATTGTGCAGCTCTAGCTGCTTCTCCTGCTTATGCGCTGTAATGGAGGCTATGGCCTGTCCCCTTAGGACTGTTTTAAACGCATCCCAGACGACGGTGGGGGAGTCAACCGACCCAGTATTTTCTTGAAAGTAATGGCCCGTCGCTTTTGTGACCGCCATCCTAATCTTGGGGACTTGCAAATAGCTGGGACGTATCGGGTAGATACGACCCCCTTTCTGGTGGTAGTGGGTGTATTTCAGAAGCAGTGGGGAATGGTCAGAGATGCCTCGGGCCGGATATCTATACTGTCTATATTTTTAAGGCTGCCCGCTGATCCCAGGAAATAATCTATTCTCGTTAGGCTATTGTGTACCCCTGAGTGGTATGTGAATTGGCGCTCTGCTGGGTGGTACCGCCTCTACACATCCCTGAGTCCTAGCGCGTCCATAAACCCCCCCAGGCATGACACTCCCAAGTTACCTGCCCGCAAAGTTTATCTATCTAGGGCTTCGTTCATAATGGCCTTAAAGTCCCCACCAATAAGTAGCTCTCCCTCCGGTAGGTCAAGTAAAAACTCACTGAGATCCGGGAGCGCCACTGCGTGTAGTGCAGGGGGAATGTAGACGGAAACTATATTGAGGGGCAGCCCCTCCCACTGAGTGATTATGGCTGCTAACCTCCCTGACCCATCAGTTTTAGCTTTATGTATTATCAATGGGAATTGTTTTCGCACCAGTATACCTACCCCCCTGGACCCCGAAGAGAACTCTGAATGTGCCACCATCTTATACCCCCATCGGTCCATCGCCTGCCTTGCTTGAGGTGCCTGTAAGGTGCGTCTCTTGCAACAAAACTGCCGCTGGGGCGTCCATCTTGATACATTGCAGAACAAGACCCCGTTTTATTGTGTCTCCCAGGCCTCGCACATTCCACGTAAGGAGGGAAAGAGGTGGCACCGGGGTTAAGGGGGCTGTGGCAGACTCAAGATGTGCTATACCGTTCACTACCATGTCTGATGGGGCTCGTAAAGTATGTGACTGATTTGCAGGTATAAGTTGTGTGCTTTACAGTGTGTGCTTGTACTGCAAAACCCAGCGTTGTGTGTAAAAACAAAACAAAAGCTTTGATAAGAACATTGAAACAATCCCAACCCCCAACCCTCCTCCCAGCCTCCCTGCCTTGCGGACTCAGAACTGTCCGCCACCCCAACTCAGTAGAGTGCTTGAAACCCATTCCCTTAAACATTACGGCGTGGATGGGAGCGGGAGTCCGAGGAAGACCGCGACCTTCCCCTGCCCCAGAGTCTATAGTCACTGAACAGACTATCGCTGTTGCTCAGCCGAAGGGGGCCCATGTAGGCACCTGTTCATACTGTCTACACGGGGTGTTAGATTGTCGCACCGGGTCTCACGATCCGGGCTCATTTTGCAACTGTTCAGCCTCTTCCTCCCCTTGCTCGTGTTCATCGAGGTCTTCCTCCCACTCGAGACGCCGTTGCCGCCTGTTCGTACGTCCGGAACTTTCCACCTGCCGCCATCCCTCAAGCCAATTGTGAGCCTCCTCTGGCGTCTCGAAAAACCATTTCTTCCCATCCGCCACCACCCGGAGCTTCGCCGGAAATAGCATGGAATAGGGCAGTTCGCGGGTTCTCAGCTTCTTCTTGACCTCTAAGAAACTCCTGCGACGTGCCGAGACTGCCGCAGGGTAGTCCGGAAAAAAGGAAACTCCAGAGTTCTGCACACGTATGGGCAGCGCCACCCGGGCTGTTTGTAAAATTGTGTCTCTATCACGGAAATTGAAGATGCGAGCCAGTACTGGTCTAGGGGGTCCCCAGGTTTGGGCCTACCTCCTGGCACCCTGTGTGCTCGTACTACTGAGAAGAAGGTTGAAATACCCCTAGGCTGCAGTCTTGTCTTTATTAGCTCCTCGATGTAGAGGTCCATGATGGGGCCCCCTTCACTTTCGGGAATTCCCAAAATCCTAACATTTTTTCGCCGGGAACGCCCTTCCTGGTCGTCCAGCTTCGCCGCCATATGTTTGTTTTCAGCCTCCAACTGCGACACTTTTTTGATTAACATAGTAGTGTCCTTTGTGAGGGATGTAGTCGCTGGTTCTACCTCTGTGACTCTGGCAGACATTTTCTGAAAGTCTGCCCTGAGGAACATCACATCTGCAGAAATAGAGCCCACTGTTGACTGCACGCTGTGGAGGACTGCCATGATATCTTCCAATGTCACTTTGGGGGTTCCCGCCTCCTCCGAGGCTTTGTCCGTGTGCCCTTTACGCTCTGACAATGGGGGAAAATCCTTAGTGTATGCAAATATGTCCAGCTTTCCCTGCTGGGTCGTGCGTGTACCCTACCACTCATTACCATCTGGGCGGTTGCCTCCTTCCACTACTGTTTGTTGGTGTGGATCGTATGACTTTCGGGGGGCTACCAGCGGTCACCAGCTGGAAGTCTCTGGCTCGACACGTGGCAGCACGGTCAGAGAGTTCCTCTTCACGTGGCACACAGTTAGTGTCTGGGGGCCAATCGCGGCTTGTTAGCAACAGTCTGTACCCTCAGCCACCTCTCCTCGAACGAGACCACTTCCGCAGTCCCCGCGCGTGGGTCTCCAATACTTTACAGGCCTGCACCATGAACCTTTTAGCAGAGTTTATGTGTGTGGTAGTGGGCGCTACTTTTCCCTTAGGTCCACAGCTGGCTTTAGATGCCCTGTACCTGTGTGCTGCTTATTGCCTCCTGACACATCCAGTCAATGCCCAGACAGGATCTCTCATCGCCGGAGCCTCAGTCCTGGCCAGGCCAGCCGTCGCAGTTGTCCACAAAGGCGCCGCACCGGGGGCGCCACGCGTGTCTCAAGGCGAGGTTCCTGTCAGCTCCGATCGGGCCTATGCAACAGTGCCTGGCCGAGGTCCCGATCTTGTTCTCCTCCACCAGCACCTGGCAAACCACAACGCCAGACCTCCTTTGCGGCCTGCTCCACCTGGGGACCGCACCGTCACGCCAGCTCCGGGACAGAGAAGAGTCGCTGGTGCAGGCAGAATCCGCAGATGCCCATGCCCAATGCCACTCACTCGTCGTCGCTCCTCCAGCAGCGGCCGCAGGCTGCGCGTCCGGCTCTCGGGCTTTGTAGCAAAATTAAGTCCCCGGCTACCGTCGCTCACTTAGGCCTCTGTCTGCAACACCGCCCACGTGATGTTCTAGATGGCGGAGAGACACCAGGGTCGGTGAATTCTGTTCCGTTCCCTCTCAGCTGCTTGCAAATGTCCTCTGGGTACAATTTGTACTGCGGATCAACTACCGGATTATAGGGGAGACAGCCTCACCCTTGGAACTCCGTTAGATTGCGGCCATCTTTCTCGCCAGCAAGCCGCGCCCCCCATCCTAGTATTTTTTTTACAACGGTGATACACATTTTCGGAATTACTTTCTGAAGTAGCGTTTGACATAAGTTTAATTTGAGGCCTTGTTGCCCTATTGCCATAATTCACTGTTGGCTTTATGTAACCAGGGTTAATTACATTTTAATTTTAATTGTGATGACTGGTAATCCACGCTCTTTCACCTGAGGAAGTCATGTTGTCCTATATACATTAGGAATGTCTGAAAAACTTTGAAAAACTCTGCACAGGAAACAGAGCAACTGGTAAACTTAAGAGTATTTGGCCCACCCCGTCTATTAATAGCCAAGTTTGTGTGCTGTGCACATGTGGCAAGTACACTGTATAAAAAGCATTACTCTGGTTTTCACTTCCACCTAATCAGTCACTTAGGCACATTCACGTTTTCAAGGTTGTGCGAATCGCAACCAACCCCTAAAGCTCTTGTTACTCTGTGGGGAGATTGCTCATAAACAACTGAATGTGCTTGTATGGTTAGAAATACACATGCAAATATTTCATGATCAATATTCTGGCACTTTTAAATGAACATGAGGCCCATGTGCACTGCTGTCGTGCGTACTTCTTTACAGCGTCATTTGCCTGGGTATGTGCCTTGTGTTAACATGGCTGAGGTGGGCATGTTCACAGGCCTAGAGACCTGACTTGTCCTGATCAGTTACACAGCTCTTTGTAAACTCTCCTGGCTTTCCCGGGCAAGCATAACTAATAATTTCAGTAAAGATTCCAAGCCTGTCAAACATCTGCTTTTAGTTTACTATGAAAACTACCTCTGATCTCATATGTTGAACTACTGTATGTTTGCCACTGTATTTCCTCTTAAAAAACTCTATTGAACAATAATAGCTTTTGTTCCTAACCTTGCTACCACTGGAGCAGCTGAACAAATATCTTCCAAGCATCTATTTGAAATAATTTATTCTGCGTATAAGTTTGTGTAGAGTCATTTGGGTTATTGAATGTTTCATCATTTGGAAATGAAATTGCTGGATCTCGTGCTATTTGGACGGTTAAGTGTTATGGAATTAGTTGGAAGCACTAGATGGGCTATCCACTCAGTGCTGCATGGTGGTAGGTGTGTTTTGTGTAGTGTGTGTCGTTATCTCAGGTAGGATTGAGGCTGTGAATAAGCACATAGCAACCTAAAAAACCAGCACTAAAATGTCATCTGTGTCACATATTTTAGATGATATGGGGCTTGCAGTGAAATTCCGCTGTACTAAATACTATTAAATGATTTTCTTAGGTTTGTGATAGCAGGGGAAGGGCTGGCAGGGCTGGGGCAGGATCAGGTAATGGTCTGGGCCCTCAATACGAGCCGCCACTTAATATTTTTTTTTTTCTTATAACCTCATATTGCGAAAAGGAAATGAATAATAAGGTATTCAAGGGAATTGACGGTCTATCCGAGTTGTATACCTTCACTGCCCCGGATTCCTGTTGAAAATCCCAGGGGGAGTTTCCCAGCTGTAACTTGGAACCTGTCAAATTCTCCTCTTTACCTTTATCCAATACAATAATTCCAGCGTTCTGAGATGAGCTAGCTCTAGAGATACTCGGCAGATGTCCACCTGCCAAGGAATTATTGTTTCCGCTTTAATCATTGGTAAAAAAAGAAAAAAAAAAGAGAAAAAAAAATAAAAAGAAAAAAAGCAAAAGACAAAAGAAAAACAAAAACAAAGGAAAAGAAGAAAAAGGTCAGACACAAACCAGTTTGTCACTCAGGAGTAAAGAAGTTTACCCATATCTCCCAGTATTGCATTCTTTTTATACTATTCCCTTTCCTATCCAACCTACACATTTTAATAACAGAATTTAACCAGTCCTCATATGACGGAGGTACTGGTTTTATCCAGTTTATACAAATCTCTCTTCATGCTAATAGTATCAGCACAAACATTACATTTTCCTGAAGTTTACTTAATCTAATGGTATCTAAACTAATCCCAAAAATAATTAAAGGTGTACTTACAATTATTGGGGTTTTCATCAGTGCCGATAGTGTCTTACCAATCTCTTGCCAAAAATGTGTTAGTGCCTGGCAATGGTGAAACATATGAATATCATCTACCTTTTCTTCGCCACATTTACTGCAAGTTTTTATCGATGTACCTTTAAAGCTTGATAGCCTCTTTGGAGTCCAGTAAGCTCTATGTATTGAGAACAGATGATTTCTTTTCAGAGCTGCTGGTTTTACACACGCCCAACATACTTCCGATGATTTTTTCCAGATCTTATTTAAATCAATATCCTCGTTAGTAAGCTCTCTTCTCCATATTTTGTCAGGTAGCGGTTGGTCTTCTTCTCCAGCTTCAATTAACGCCCAATACCATTTTGATACCTCTTTTATTATTGTAGATTCCTTTGTCATTTCTTCTTCAAAATTTCCTGTATCTGTTATTCCTTTTGGTATGGTATTAGCCCAGCTCTTTAATTGATAATATTTGAACTTCGACACTTTCCCTTCCGTAATTGTTTGTAGGTGTTCCCATGTTATTAGATCGTTTTCACATAGAAGTTGTCCCCACTTTTCAAAACCTAATTGTCTAAGTATACTAGATAATGCATCTTTGAGGCATTCTGGTGTTCCAGGTGAATCCCAAATTGGGGCCATATTACTATAATATGGGATATTGAAAATGCTTCTAATCTGGGCCCATAGTTTGACCGCGTTATTTAGCAGCTTCAATTTTACTTTCTTAAAAAATTTGGGGTGGCCAAATTTGAAAAGGAAATAGTCTTCTCCATTCGTCAGATGCTGCAGAAAATTTGGGAATTTACTGTGCTTCATTAGCAGTGTTCTAAAGTTTTTGAACTGAAATGCTCTACAATATTCTATAATATCAGGGCTTGCAATGCCCCCTTGTTCCTTCCTTCTCCTGCGTTTATTCAATGCAATTCTTGTGCTTTTCCCTGACCAAATAAAGCTGGATATCTCTCCTTGTATCTTCTTGAGGGCTGCTTTATTAAACTCCAACGGAATCGTATTAAAAAGATACGTGAATTTGGGGATGATGGTCATTTTGACTGCATTTGATTTGCCCAAGAAGTTTAGTGGTAGACCGGACCATGTTTTAAGAAGTCTTCTCATTTCTTTTACTACTATATTTAAATTTAGTTGTGGAATTTTATTCAGGTCTTCAGTTAGGGTGATCCCTAAGTATCTTATTTTTTCCTTTGAGAATGCTGGTTTGGTGGTACTATTCCAACTCAATGCCTCTGCCACTTAATATTGCTTGGGTTTGGTAATGGTAGATACCAGCACCATTGAATTATCGGATCCATGGGTTCCCAGTAGATCCGTTTAGTTTCATCCGAGATGTCGGCTGTTGAAAGCCTGGCCCGAAATGGGATGTTAGTTCAGGCTCGGACCGTGAGTTACGGATTCCTCTTTTAGCGTCTCAATTCTCCATGGACCCTCAAAGTCCAACTTTTAGTGGGCTAGGTTCTATCCACCACCAGAGGCACAGGTAAAGCAAGGTAAGGTGTTTTAGAGTGCCGGGCAGGGAAAGGTAAAGGGTCAGGCTAGGGTGACTAGGATGGGATGTATGTATTTAAGATCTGCATAATCACATGCACTTTACTCTTCACAGTCAAAATAATTAGTTTAGGGCAAACCTCACCTCATTTTTGACTGTGAAGAGTAAAGTGCTTGTGTTCTCAAATTTGCTTGAAAAGGCACCATTTGCCCACTCATTTTTCAAAATTTTCTCGGAGGGAGAACCCCCCTGATCCCTCCTTAGGTTGTTCGTGCTCTCTCGTTACGCTCGCTCGCTGCGGTGCTCCAGCATAAATTTTACGGCTCACCATTTTCAAATGTCACCAGCCGCCACTGGTCCCAATTCTTACCTCAATACATAAGGGATGGGACATGGGCAATCCTGGAAATCACTGTCTAATAGCTTTAATCATTAACGACACAAAGTATTATACAGGAGTATTACTGGGGGAAATACTACACTGGATTGAGGCACATTCCATTATCACAGTGAACCAACCTGGCTGCACTAAACAAACAGGGAGCATAGCAAGCATTACAGCGCTTTTGTTGCTGGCCGATTACACAGAAATTAATAAACATCCACTCCATCTGGGTTTCATTGTCTTTAATTCAGCTTTTGATACAGTGGATCCGGGGAAGCTTTGGAAGAAATCGGTTAATCTAAACATCTCAAAAAGGTTGTTAAAAGTCCTGGAACTACTGCATACAGACACCTGGGTTAGGATCAAGGTAGGGGACAGGTCCCATTTATCTAGAGAAATCAAAACAATGCAAGGGTTGAAACAGGGATGCGTCTTGGCCCCAGCCTTGTTTAATCTGTTTTTTGCAGACCTTACGCCCCTACTAAATAATGTGAACTCTCATTTGCCCAAACTGGGGGGCCTTCAGCTATCTAACCTACGGTATGCCGACGATTTAGTCCTTGCAAGTAAATCCAAGGTTGGCTTAAGGCACCTCTTTGACGCAACCATTGCTTACTCTGAAAAAAACAGACAGAGCAGGAAAAAACCAAAAACATTAACAATGCAAGGAAAAATGGCACAGAAGCCTACCTGGTTCAAAGGGACGAACAAATGTAATCAGTAAAAAGCTTCAAGTATCTTGGAGCTTATTTCAATTAGAATGGAAGCTGTAGTGACCATCTGGAGAAAATCAGGAAAAAGCGCAATGCGCTGGCTTTTGGTTTGAGATCAAAACCTGGCTCAAGAACTGCCTCTTTGGATGAGACAAAGCTGTACAATATCCCCCCCCCCCCCAGCTCCTTGAGGCCCTCACAGGTGAGTAGCGCTTAACTAATCCCTTGATTGATTGATTGATCTGTAACAAACTAAAATGACCCACTCTCACTCCCATTTTGAAGGTAGCACAGCGAAGATTCTTCCCACTTTTATATATAGGGGCAAGGCCCTCAAGGGCAAGGATTGTCCCACTCTTGACAGAATGGTCCTTAAAATATATAGGCCAATTACCTTCATACACATCGCCTGCACAAATAAGGTTGGAATTTGACACTCCCAACAGTCTCTGGGTCGGATGGGGGCTTTTGTGCCTAGCTTTCCTCATCAGGTCAGCTCCAGAGGGCTCCAGAGAGTTCCTTTGGAGGCCACCTTTGCATTAACAGAAACTCAGGCCAAGCTCTCCGGCAAGTGTCTACTTAGACCAGGCTGGAACCTCCTCCGCTTAATAAATGCCTGGGAGTTATTGCTTTGCCACCAGGATCTTAAAAAACTAGCCAAATCCAGTGCACAGCTGCTAGCAATGCTTGAGGACAGAGATAAACGGTCCAAGCGTTGTCATGGGTGGATGACACTCCAATCCCACACCAGAATAAAACCACAAAGCTATCTAAGTGCAATCTATGGCAATTGGGCTAAGATGCTTTTCTTGAGGTATAGGCTGGAGCTGGGGCTTTTAACTTTACTAAAGGACAGGGCAAGATGCTTGCTGGTTATGCATGCAAGAACCGGAGAATATTGTACATGTCCTTTGCCTGTGCTGCTTTGGTATGGGGGATCAATGCAAGCTTCTGTGGAGGAAGTGGAGAATCCAGCGCATAAGGTAGGGAGATGGTGCTTGCTTGCTTTAGACCTCTGGACATCAGTCTTACTGTGCCATTATTAAATTCCTACAGAGATTTGAAAATAAGGCCACAAGTAAGGATTCAGCCACTGGTGGAGAGGCAGGCATTGATTGAGAAGTCATCCTATGAGTGCTTATACCCTATCAACTGGCCTCAACTGTGCCCCAAAACAATTGTGTCTTATCCCTGATTGAAGGCCTAAAAGTACTTTAGCTCTGAATCCGCACCAGCATGACCATGCTGATGTCTACTTTACCGGCTCAGTCAAGACTTTTAAGCCTAGAAATCATTATTTGTCTCAAAAATGGTTTTATAAACCGACACCCTGCACTTTAAGGTTCTCCATGCTTACTAATGCCTGTACTGTTCTCAGATTTGACACTTTTATTTATTGACAGTTACAGAAATATTTTTAATGAGTTTCTAACTGAAGAGAATAAATATGTCATTTAATGTGTATTGTGTTGATGTTCTATTAATGTATCATATTGCTAAGGTTTTTAATAATTATGCAATAAAGAACTACTTACTTACCAGGCATACCCACTGTACTGTTTTAAATGCTTGTCTGCCTGCAAACTAAGGTCTCTGTAAGGGCTCTGTCCTGTTGGTGTTTCCCAACAGGTTCTCTGAGTGCCCGTCCTTATCTTTCCTACCTGTTTTGTATAGCCAAATTCATCAGACAAGTGTATTTCAGTGCTTATTGATAGCCTTTGTGAGATGGAAAGTGATGGATATGTACGTGGTTATACAAATTATCTTCTCCTGCCCTTTTTAGGATGTTTCAAGGGAAGGTTCCTGTTATGTTTTCATGCTTTTCACTTTATGCATTTACCCCTGTTTTCTACCCTGATCCTTTCCCCCTTTCCCTTGCCTCGTCCTTCCTTCCCTGATACCCATTGGTCACAGGGCTCATGTTCGAATGTTGGTGCTGGGTGGTTCGGGTGGGTGACGGTTGGAGAGGGATAGTATTGTGAGGAGTTGGTGTAGATGGATGGACTAAATCTCGCAGCTGAAACTTACAAGAGTCACTTTGTTTTTCTTCCATGATTACCACATTAATAATGTAGCAATGAGTGACGGGATTCTAGACGTTTGGTTTACTTCAAGGCTTGGAGATTCCTGCCACAGCTAGCCTGCCGCATTTTCACTGTGCCATTCCTGCTTGAGCCCCCTTTGCTGTTCTTTCAGTACTCTGTCTGTGGGCCAGCGCAATGAGTTAACAGCATATGAGTGTTCTGCTGCTGTGGCTGGTGGGCGGGACTGCCTCCTCGGTGTGTCTGTTTGTTACATGCCTGTAGGAGGGGCCATGCCTGTAGGAGGGGCCCTGCTGTTTCCTCAATCAGGCATCAAGTACCAGCGTTTCAATCCTCGCTTTCGTTTGGGCAGCCATTTGAGTGCCTAATAAATCTAAAGGAAATTTGTGTTCCAAATCTTGAGGCAGCCATCTTACACTGTTCAAATACTCATATTTTACTTCAGTGAATTTTTTATTTCATGGCCCTTTATTGGATATTCTGATAATTTTTTTTGTTTTAGCAAGGGCTAGGATTTGTGGTTACCGTTGAGTTTTGTTTTTGACACTTGAGGCTTGTTAGGATTAGATCCTCCACTAACATTTTTATAAATAAAAGGTGAACCTACTATACCTTGGAAGAGATGGAAGGAAGATTTTTTTATTTATTTAATGGCGATTGATAGTGGTAGTATGTGAGCTGGAAGGAAAAAAGCATCCTTTTGCATTCACTAGGTTCAGAAGGTCAGGATGTTTTCAGGTCTTTGCCTAAAATTGAAAATGTAAGCGAGGATGAGGCAATGAATGAATTTGAGAATGCACTTTCGAGACTTAATGCTATCATTAAACCCACAATCAGCACCACACTTTGAAGGACTGGGCTATTCTAAGGCCCAGCGGTGCCAGGGGACAACACCTGAAACCTTCGTGGGTTACCTGTTCCGGCGTACAAATCACAGAGACACGGGACACTTCCTTCGGCGTCAAAGATCAGCGTTTATTTACTGCAGGGATACAGAAATCGCAAGAAGTACACAACGTGTAGGTTCTGAGAGACTGCTTCGAATTGCAAAAGTTGATTGCTCCTTTTATACACATTTTCGTCATTGCACAACATGGAGAACAAAAGGTTACAACTCAGTTCCCACAGTAAACTTCAAAAGGGTTGCTTTTCATGTTTTCAGGAGCCCGGAACATAATTATAGTAACATCGCCGGTTCCCAACTGTAAAAGTACGTTATCCCACCATTAAGTACATTCCGTTCTGACTGTAAACGAGTTAAGAAAAGAGACAGAAACAGGTGCAAAGAAGACAAAGACAGACAACAGATTGGAAAAGAGTGTAGGGGGCAATATCGGAAGCATGATTGCAGGATCAAAGGATTCGTGCCCAATGCATGCACGGCTGAAACAATAGACCGGCACGACAAGATGAGCCTCGAGCGGAGCCATCTGCCTTTGCCGTGTTGTCCCCCTCGTCATAAAGACACCCTCAAAGGAACATGTGTCTTCCGCAAGAGCTTGGGAGTCCCAGGGTCACAAAGCGGACGGTGTCCGTTCGCTGACTACTTGAGGGCAAGAAACAAAATGGATGTCGTATCTAAAATGGAACCCGTGGGTTCAGATGGAGAAACCCACGAATAAGACGAATGGTGCAATGTAGAATAGGGAAAACGCGTACATCTACTAAACTCATCATTTGCGGTTCATAGATACCAAACTCGTCCATATTCGAACAAGTCAAAAACGCCATTATGATTCTCACGGAACCTCAGACGCTCCTTTTGCCTTCATGTAGGCAAGCACTAGTCGATATCAGAATCGATCTCGATATTCATCAGATCGTTCAGATGTTGCTGCAACATTATTCTATCCATTAATGCTTCCTTGGTAACAGATGGCCGTCTTATACACGTTGCAGCACAGAGGCCACATAAGGCAGGACCACACTGCACGCAAAGACAACACGTGAACAGAAACGCTACAACAACCCCTACGATCATCAGAATCTTCCAACCTCAAGTCGATATCAGGCCCCAAAACCATCCTAGTAGCGTCCAATCACCTACGTCCACGTGTATGGACTCAGAGATCTTATGCAACTTCGAGATGGCTTGATATACAGTTGGAGCGTTATCAGGAATGAAAATACAGCAACTCGAATGGATCACCTTGCACACACCACCTCTATCTGCGAGTACAACGTCTAAAACCATACGGTTCTGCAACGTCATAAGTCTATCCGCCTGAAGCTCTGCTGTCAGATTACCAAGAGCACTTGCAGTTATGTTAGCAGTCGATTCTACCACACGAGTCAACTGTCTCAGGTTGCTACTATTAACCATAGGTCCCCAAAACGGCAGGAAACCCTTAAAGAAGTCTCCTGCTTCTTGACCGGCAGTGTCCTCTTTGCTAATAACGCCTCTCACAACTCTAGTCTTGTGATAATCCGAGGCAACTGTGAAAGTCGGTGGCAAAAGATTCGCAATATAACAGGTGCCCGAGAAGTCACGGGGCAACCACGTATATGCGCGATCATAACATACAAAATAGGTACCCTTGGCAGTCAAGAAAACAGGGGAAGAGAGCATTGGTAAAACATAGGTTTCAGTACAAGCGCTCTTCCCAAGCTGAGCTCTCGGATTTCGACCAAGACCTTGCAAGCAGAAATTACCGAGATGGGGTACGATCCAGATCGGAGACGAGCTCTTAAGCTGTCTATCACCCACTGACATGCTATACTCAGCCTCACTCAGATCCTTGTATGCTCGCACCTCTTCCTCCGGAATAAGCGATGCATCAAAAATATCTCTATCTAAGTCAGTGATCGCTATTGCCAGAGTCTTGTGGTACGGGCCGGGACCAAGGTCTGCAGAGCGTGGCTCTCGATGGGGGTAGGAATCTAGTGCACTACGGAACATAGTTTGGAATGCCCGAGCTGACCCCTGGGAACTATAAGGAAGAACCAAATACGGAATACCCTTATCCATGGTATGAGGCATTAACCCGCACACCCAACAGTTAGTAGTATTCATCACCAACTGATGCTGTTGTAGAAGCTGGACAAAGGAGCTGTTCATGAATTCCGCACGTCTAACCTGTTCATGTTGGGGCAGAAGATGAAAAGATTGTGGAGAAACAGTGGGAACAGAATTCAGTTCGTGAGAAGGAGAAGTAGGTGAAGTGGAAGGCAATAACGACTGAATTCCAAAATACACTCCACCCACCAATAGTATAGAAACAATCAGAAACAGCAGGAATACCTGAAACAGAAAACATTTTGTTCGTACGACCTTATGCAATTTTGATCTTTGCGCCGACATCCTCTCTACTCCCAACAGCTTAGAGAACTCCATCCCCTAAAAACCGTCCATAACGTTCTTGACGCACTTCATTCTTGAGTAGCGATTATCAATTCCCAGGAGTTCCCAGGAATCGACAAAAGTAACCGACCTAGTGTCAGGAACCTGCTAAACAGAAAGAAGTACCCGCACGGCCCTACGGTCAACCCGGATGAAAGGTTTTCTTAAACAAACATTCAATTTTAATACAAATCTCCTAGCTGTACAAAAAGAGGCAATTGTTCATAATGTTCGTAGCAACAGTAAGGGGGTAATATGAATTCAAAAAGAAAAACAAAAAGGGATTTTTTTATTAGTCTTTGTCACGTGAACGAAGAAAATATCGACTTCTTCCAGGTCGAGTTTGCTCTTCAAATAATTGTTCAAGTTGCGAAATAGTGTTCAATCGATCAGATGACAGTTCAGACCTTGAATTCTCCAATGCTGACGATTCAACAGACGTATCTGGCTGCGCTGAATTGTTTCCTACAGGTTGAGCATCACTAAACGGCACATAACGTAGAGGGGTCTCGGTCTCCGTTGCGGCAATTCCAGTTCTGACCCAGGTATCTGCTGGCAAGGGGATTGGGACTTTCTTAGTGTGGGTGGCATGCACCCAGTTCTTCCTGCCTTCCAACCAAACTGCAGTCCTTGTCGCCAGCAGAACTTGAAAGGGTTCCACAAATCTTGGCTCGAAGTTACGCTTTCTCCCAAAGTTGCGGGTGACTACCCAGTCACCCGGTTGGAGCCGATGTCCAGGACCCTCTGTCTGTGCCGGTAGAGCTTCAAAGACCTGTTGATGAATTAACCTCAATTTAGCAGTCAGATCATAAAGATAATCAATCAACATTGGATATTCGAGGCTATCAAATGCCTTAGGCCTCGGAACTCCCCAAATGTTCATAGGACGGCCGAACACAATCTCATATGGGCTAAGTCCTACTCGAGAGTGCACAGTCGCCCTGGTCGACAAGAGAGCTAGAGGCAGGGCATCGGGCCATGACAGACCAGTCGTAGCTTGAATCTTAGCAAGTTTCAGTTTCAGAGTGCCATTGTACCCTTCCACTAGACCTGCTGACTGGGGATGATTGGCGCTATGGAATTTTTGCCGTATTCCAAGGCCCTTACACACACTCTTCATCACACTCCCCACAAACTCACTTCCGTTATCCGACCATACGATCCGTGGCATTCCATACCGAGGAAAGTATTCCTTCAGTAGGACTTTCGCTGTGGACAGGGCAGTATTATCTTTAAGAGGATAGGCCTCAATCCATCTGGAGAACGCGCAAACTACAACCAAAACATATTTCAGGTTATTGCATCTCTCCATATGGATGAAGTCCAGTTGGATAACCTCAAAGGGACATGTAGGTGGAGCAAAATGACCAGGTGGAGTGGGGGTGCCCTTGCCAGGATTATACATCATACATACCATACAATTCTTAACCACTCTCTCAGCTCACTTAGTAATACCATCATTCTTCCATACAGGAGACAACAACTTACTTATACCTTTCGCGCTAATATGTGACAAGCCGTGAGCCATAGTCACAACGGCTAGCACATATGCATCTGGTAACATCCACCTCTGACATTCCGACAAATCAACCCAACATCCATGCGCGTCTAACTTTCCCGTGCTTTCTTTCCACTTAGTCTTTTCAGTTTCGGTGGCCTCATTCTGAATCGCTTTCACGCTCTCAACAGTGTCCTCACACATACCAGTCTCCGCCGGCCACCTCACTGAACTTGTAACGTACATTCGAGTTGTCAGATCCTTAGCTGTTTCCTTAGCGATCTCATCCGCAAACGCGTTACCACGACCAACATCGTCCGTAACCTTTCGGTGCGCGTTGCATTTAATGATTGCCACCTGCTTAGGCAATGTAAGTGCGTCCAAAAGATCATTCACGAGCTGTCCGTGTTGGATCTTCGCACCATGCGATGTCATAAATCCTCTTTCTCTCCACAATCGACCAAAGCTATGTGCAACGCCAAATGCATATTGACTATCAGTAAACACATTCACTCGCTTTCCTTTAGACAAAACACACGCTCTCGTTAACGCAATCAACTCTGCCGCTTGCGCTGAACTCTGACTCAATCTCGCAGTTTCCACAACCGTACTCAACGTCACCACAGCATCACCATTCGGCAACTTGAAACATGAACCATCAACATACAGAGTACCATCGTGGTCTACCAATGGAGTGTTTTTCAGGTCAACACGACCCTTAGTTTCTTGTTCAGTTCGTAGATAACAATCATGTGGTGTTACATCATCTGATTCCATATTAGTCGGCAACAATGTCGCCGGATTCAGCACATTACAACGCTTTATTTGTATATGACTTGCCAAGAGTGTCAACTCGTAACCAGACACCCTTGCGCTCGTCAAATGTTGAGTTTTCGTTTGGTTCAAGAGAGTGTCAACTGCATGCGGAACCATCACCGTAAGCATATTATCCATGACCAGGCCTGCAGATTGCCGGATGGACACCGCAGCTGTCGCTGTCGCTCTTAGACAACTCGGCAATGCTCTAGCTACTGGGTCCAAGGTCGAGGAAAAATATGCACATGGACGCTGCTTACCGCCAAATTGCTGTGTCAAAACACTCAACGCACAACCCTCTCTCTCGTGAACGTATAGTGTAAACGGCTTACTGTAATCAGGAGTACCTAACACAGGAGCCAAACACAGCGCATCACGCAATTCAGGAAAACTTTTCTGACACTCTTCAGTCCATGGCAAAGGAATCGAAACATCCTTGCACGTGAGAGCTAACAATGGCTTCGCTAGCAATGAAAAATTTGGAATCCATTGCCTGCAGTATGACGTGATACCTAGAAAGGCACGCACATCTCTCTGAGTTGTTGGCACAGTCATTTGAGCAATCGCTGCAATTCTTTCTGGGGTCAACCTTCTTCCCTCCTTTGACAATAAGTGACCTAGATAGGTTACTTCTTGGCAACAATATTGTAGCTTAGAAGGTGACACTTTGTGATGTAAGTCACATAAATGCTGTAACAGCGATACTGTAGCAGTTTTGCAAATCTGCTTAGTGTCAGCAGCCACTAACAAATCATCATCGTACTGAATCAAGGCCGCACCAGCCGGTAACACAAACGCATCAAGTTGACTCTTAAGGGCTTGGCTGTAGATCGATGGACTCTCACAGTCGCCCTGAGGAGCGCGTTTAAACCTGAAGCTGCGACCACCTAATAAGAAGCCGAATAGATCCCTGCTTTCCTCAGCAATCGGAATGCTAAAGAAAGCATTCTTCAGATCGATGACCGAGAACCAAGAGGCAGAGGCTGGAATCAGAGTCAACAAAGCTGTTATATCGGGCACCACAGGAAATTGTGGAATCACAATTTTGTTTACCTCTCTCAAATCAATGACAAAACGGTACACAAGAGGCTTGGATGGATCAGTTTGTTTCAAAATAGGTAACACAGGACTATTACACACATTTCCCCGAGTTTCCTCAATAACATCCTTCTTGATCAAGTCATAGATGATCGCTAATAGCGCTCGTTCACCATCAAGACAGATACGATACTGGGGGATACGTGGTAATCGCACATTCGATTTCAATTGGACAACATAAGGTGATATGTAAAGCAGGCCCACATCGTTGGGACCTGTTGCCCACAAAGACTCAGGAAGAGAACTCAATTCCGGTGGGAGCTTATCAGTTGACAAGTACATAGGAGAGATCACTCTCTGACCTAATGTAAGCTCCACTCCCGCAGGAGAACAATACAGAGTCGCATATAACCGCTTCAACAAATCCAGGCCCAAAAGATTCTCACCACAACCAGTAGTTAAAATCAAAGGAGCTTCTAGCTCACGCGGCCCAATTGTAAGGGGCAAAGGGCTAGAAACTGGATTGCTAACCGAGGCGCCAGAGAATCCAACGGAAACATTTGTTAAGCCAGACAAAGGTGCGCCAGGGAGTTTCGAATGCATGATGGAACTTTTCGCTGCACCAGTGTCCAACAGAAAAGGCTCAACTACGCCCGATGTGGCAACTGCGACGTAAGGCCCTCTCTGATCAACCGGAACTGATACTACTCCCTCTCTTTGTCTATGGCTGTCCTAGTAATTACCGTCAACATCAATGTCATGCTCGACGTAATAGTCATCCACATGATATTGTGCAGATCTACCAAACGATGAATCGCGCTGATCAAAGCAATTGTTCGGGTCTGATGAAGTAGTAGAACGCTCATTCTGATTTTGAGAGGCACCACGACCTCTACCACGAGATGCCTGTTGAGGACCACTACGACCACCTCGGGCCGAAACACCATTATTTCGGTCACGTAAAACAGGACAATTAAACTTCAAATGGCCCTCACCCCTACAATATGCGCATTGATTATACCCAAGCATAGATCTTGGTGTAGAAGAGTCAGTACGCGACTGCATCCTAGAAGACTGTGATTGTGATTGATTTTGCTGTTGTGAATCATTTTGATTCAAACGCGGAGGATACGCTTGCTGCAATAAAACCTTAGTTTTAAGCTCCTTCGTTTTCTTATCTGCACGATCACTTTCTTCTTTTTCTCTATTTTCGTAATATTGAGCCGTTGCTAATATTTGAGCAGTGGTCGAAACAGCCCACGTACTTTCGGAATTTTTCAGTTTGTTGCCTAGCTCAGGCAATAAATTCGACACAAATTTATCAACAAACAGTCGCTGACTTCCCTCAGTTCTCATATCCTGACCACTGTGATCGATAAATGCCTCCTCAAATCTGGTAAAGAAATCGGAGACACTCTCGTCTTTCTTTTGCTTGCACGCAGACAATTTATCCCAGTTAACTCTCATTGCTGGCATAATTGTCTTCATAAGTATAATGATCCTTTGGGGCAGATCCGTAATGATCTGTTCAGGCTTAGCCCCACCAACTTGTCGTCCGTCAGCCGCCGCAAGAGCAGCCCAATCACCACCTAACTCAGCTACGTGATTCTCTTGATGGATTTTTGCCCAAATTGGTTGAGGTACTACATTACCGAACAACATGTCAATATCGGCAAGGTTCATAATAGTAGCATCCACTAATTGGGATAACTCCTTATAATAACCTGCCGGATTTTTCCGGGGATCAGGCAAAGATTGTTTCACCTGCAAAACTTCCGACCGCTTCCATGAGAGGTGTATCCCAACTCTCTGGAAGTGTGGTAAAATTGCAGGGTTAGCAGCAGGATTACCTGGCATCCACACTGGGGGAACTTCCCGCATGGGATACTGACCAGGTTGTGCCATCCACCCCTCAATGTCGTCATTAAACAATACTCGAGGATGCACTGTAGATCTAAAGGCTAACAGACGCTCTAAAGCACGTCGAACATTACCACCCACAATCACACCGTTCGAAAACTGATTCTGGAGTTCAGTCATTTCGGGCGGTACATTGTCTACCTCATCATTATCCCACTCCTCTCTTAAGGATTTACACATTTCCTCAAACACAAATCTTTGTGTGGGCTCATTAAACTGAGAGAACGTGTCGAAAACTATGCGCAGGGTGTACTTAGCAGGGTGCCGCTCACTGACCTGCTCATCCTTTGATCTGAGGAATCGCTCTTTTGTCCACGCAACACATCGCATTCCCTGTGGCAGAGGTCGGCTGGTGGGAGCGTTACTGCAATCGGCGGTAAGTCACCTCGCTCTCAGCGCGACCCGCCCAGGTTGTAGTGCTTAGGCTGTGTCCTGGAAAAGCCTACCGGGGGACTGCGAGGCCCAGAAACCTCCGCTCTTTGCAGCCGGCGCCTCTTCCCCCGGCGGCCACGCCCATTGAACTGGCCTGCCTCTACATAACCTTTCGCGACACCCGCTGCGCGGGTGCCGCTCACTGACCTGCTCATCCTTTGATCTGAGGAATCGCTCTTTTGTCCACGCAACACATCGCATTCCCTGTGGCAGAGGTCGGCTGGTGGGAGCGTTACTGCAATCGGCGGTAAGTCACCTCGCTCTCAGCGCGACCCGCCCAGGTTGTAGTGCTTAGGCTGTGTCCTGGAAAAGCCTACCGGGGGACTGCGAGGCCCAGAAACCACCGCTCTTTGCAGCCGGCGCCTCTTCCCCCGGCGGCCACGACCATTGAACTGGCCTGCCTCTACATAACCTTTCGCGACACCCGCTGCGCGGGTGCCGCTCACTGACCTGCTCATCCTTTGATCTGAGGAATCGCTCTTTTGTCCACGCAACACATCGCATTCCCTGTGGCAGAGGTCGGCTGGTGGGAGCGTTACTGCAATCGGCGGTAAGTCACCTCGCTCTCAGCGCGACCCGCCCAGGTTGTAGTGCTTAGGCTGTGTCCTGGAAAAGCCTACCGGGGGACTGCGAGGCCCAGAAACCACCGCTCTTTGCAGCCGGCGCCTCTTCCCCCGGCGGCCACGCCCATTGAACTGGCCTGCCTCTACATAACCTTTCGCGACACCCGCTGCGCGGGTGCCGCTCACTGACCTGCTCATCCTTTGATCTGAGGAATCGCTCTTTTGTCCACGCGACACATCGCATTCCCTGTGGCAGAGGTCGGCTGGTGGGAGCGTTACTGCAATCGGCGGTAAGTCACCTCGCTCTCAGCGCGACCCGCCCAGGTTGTAGTGCTTAGGCTGTGTCCTGGAAAAGCCTACCGGGGGACTGCGAGGCCCAGATACCACCGCTCTTTGCAGCCGGCGCCTCTTCCCCCGGCGGCCACGCCCTTTTAACTTCCCCAATAAGCAGCCAGCCTCTAACGCGCAGCGGGTCGCGCGCGGGTCGCAGCCCGGGGCGAAGACCGGGCAAAGAGCGGGCCGTTTAAGGCCGTTAGAGGCTGGTAGAGACTGGACTGGGCCACCCCTCTGATATTTTCCTCTGGACACCCCCCATTTCTTACTCCACTAACCTCCTCCGATTCACAGCCCAACAAGAACAATAATGGTTCTTACGAGAGGATCTAAAATTAAAACCAAAGCCCCTAGCTCAGTGGGTAAATTGCTTGGCCCTATGGACGACTTCCTAACGAAGGCTAATACATTTATAGATCAAAGTATTTCAATGATGGAAGAAAGGGTCTCCTTAGATCTGGCATTCGCCAAAAGATCCTCACTAGGTATCTTGGCGGAAGCCAGATCCCCAGCACTAGGAGCTTCAAACGCTGAGGTAGTGCCAACTCGAGAGAGACGTAGTTTGCCAAATACAGTAGACCTGTCAGTATCCCAGCTTGCGGACTCCCAGCTCAGCTTTGATTTAGAAAAAACACCGGAACTACTTCCGACAACATCTCCACAAATTTCCTCCACAGACAAAAGAATAGAAAGGGGTAGGAGGGAGGGAGCTATTAGTAAGAAAAGGGCGCCCAGAAACTCCATCACACCAAGAAGCCCGGCGCTGCCACCTAGCATCCCACAAAATCAAGATGATAGGTTGGTACAAATAGAGATCCTAGCGTCAGTTCATCAGTCAGAGAAGGAACCACCCACTCCGAAAGTCTTGGACCCTCACTCTCTCACACAAGCCCAAGTGGACTTGAGTGTTATGGAGGCCCAGGAACTAACACTTACCAGCATAGCTAGCATAGTTAAACAGGCACTACAACCCTTAGAACACCGATTAGTAACTCTAGAGTCACAAATCTCAAAACTCTTAAAAATCCAACAATCAACTCTCCTATCATGCCCACAAAAAACAGGAGGAAATAACACTAAAAAATCAACCATTACTAATACAGCTAACGCTAATTTATCTTTGCCCAATCCACAACAAAAGACTCTCCGGATAACTACACCAAATGTGCCCGCTAATAATAACACTTTAAATACGACTAAAACATCAAAAACCGCTGCTGCTCTGAGTACTACTAATAACTCGCAACAGGTAATCACCCTAATCTCCCCAGGTGCGGCACCTACAACTGCCGCCACCCCGGTTGCACCCAGCAGCTCCGCTAATAAAACTCCTGGCAAAAACGTAAATAAATCAACAACAAAAACTTCAGTCCCTCTAGTCCCACCACCAAAAACCCCTTCGGATAGGCCCAAGAGAAATACTGCAAGGAATCCCGGCCCCTCAAGACTCCCAGCAGATTTCCCTCCTGAGGCCTCACCGTACGTGGTGGTTATGGCCGGTGTACTCGAATTAACAGATCTCACTTCGGAACCGGTTTGGTCCTTAAAAAATAAGGCCCAGCATTGGCTCCAGACCAACCGCCCGATTCCATCTACCTGGCGCGGAAGAATTAGATCCGTAGCCAGGGTACCGTGGGTGGGTAGTACCAGAAAAACCATTCCCGGGGATTGTATAACGATCACTTTTGAGGACCCACGCATAGCGGACTATGTCCGCGCATGGGAAGACATCGCCTCAAATGGAGGTATTAAGATCAAGTCACTCTCCTTCTTCTATCCTTTTAGGCAAGTGGACGGCTTCATCCAGGAGCAGGAGCCTCCCTGGTCCGTTCCATTCCCCAGGCAGGACGACCTATCAAACTCTAGATACCATGGCCCCCCTAACATATATGAGCCAGATTATTCCTGGCACACAGTAAGACAACGCCACCAGGGTGGACGATGGGACGACAGAAGACCTCACACGAAATGGCCCCCATTCAGAGATCAATCCCGGTGGGACCCATGGCATAACATCCCGTTATACAATAGGTACAGTGGCCTAGAAATGGTCGACTGACCACTAACAGAAATCCCCCCAAATGAGCTTCATGTATTCCCCTCACCACAGTCCTCCATTACCCTCTCAGATCCCAGAAACACGGAATTCATAATCCCAACAGAAGAATTAAACGATGACTCTTCATTAATCACAGTACTTTATTGGAACACCGCAGGCCTCCGAAATAAAATCGAGGACGGATCAGCGCAGAAGTTCCTAAATTCATATCAAATAATTTGTCTCCAAGAGACATGGTCACAAGAAGAACTACATCTACAAGGTTATAAAACCCATTTCATTCCAGCACTAACCAGCCTAATGGGCAGACCGAAAGGCGGGTTAATAATCTACATTGCAAACACCCTACCACTTAACAAAGTGGTTACACTCTCTCAAGATGCTAACCACCAAATCCTCTCACTAACCCTGGCGAATAAAGAAATAATCATCTTGACTAATTTATATAATAACTTACCGGAAGAAAATTTTATAACTCTCCTCACAACCTTATATGATAAATTAAAACAAGTTCACCACTGGAGATCTGGCAAAAAGGCAACCCACCTAATCTGGGGAGGAGATTTCAATCTCCACCCCTGCACAGCGACCAACCTACTGTGTTGTGGGATAGTGGACAAATTTAATGTACCATTAGCGCACTTTGCACATAATAAACTGGGAAATACCATTAACACTATCCTATCGGACTTGGATCTGCACATCGTTAACCATCCTGAAGCAGACCCAAACAAATTCACTCCGACTTATGTGGGCAGAGGTTATCAAACCACAGTAGATTTCATACTTCTTTCTCCAAGTCTTATGAACAAAGTTAAAGATTTTGGGGTCATTGCCAATCCCCTCAGCGATCACTCAGCCTTAACAATCAAGATATCTATGCCATCTAACTCCTCCCATAAATTGGAGATAGCGACCACCCTCACACAGAATAAAATTCAGGTCGGTAAACACAACGGATTCACAATTAAATGGGCAAAAATTAATCCGTCAGATATAACGAAACAATTAATAACTCGGACCTACCCAAATATCGCAAAATGCCTGGACCTTGCATCAAGTCACAAGGAAGTCCTGATAAATTTTAAATTAATTTTAGATTCCATAAAGGACCTACTTACCTCAAAACCCAAACCAAACCGCTCCACAAAACCAAAATGGTTTAATCATAATTGCACAGCCGCACTAACAAAATTAAAATCTGCACTCCACAACAAACCGCGAGATGCAGCCCAGATTCAACTCTTAAGGCGTCAATATATAGGGGAAAGAAAGCTGAGAACTGCCCAACTTAAGCAAAAACTATGGGAGGACCTTCATAAAGGCGCAGTCTCAAAAAACAGCGAGCTTTTTTGGCGCACAGTTAGAACTCCATATCTCACTGAAACAGGTATCCCAAAAATAGAAGTCGCCATCGATGAAAATACATGGGTTTCTCACTTCGCAGAGATTTTCAAAAACACCTCACCAACAGATCCACTAGATCCACTACCCCCAAAGGCCCAGTACCCCATTCTGGTTCCTTTTGACATCCCAGATCTCTTGGAGGCATTGCAGAACAGCAAACCAGGCAAGGCACCAGGACCCGATGGGGTCCCAGTGGACTTCTTTAAAAGCAACCTAGACCTCTGGGCCCCCATTCTAACTAGAGTCTGTACAGCGGCCGCAAATGAGGGAATCCTAACCTCTTGGACTAAATCAATAATGGTCCCCATCTTCAAAAAGGGGGACCGCCAAGATGCAAAATGCTACCGGCCTATCTCACTGCTGGATTCGCTCGGGAAAGTAGTGGGGAGAGTGATTCTAGAGCGTCTTCAGCAGTGGAGCGAGGACCAGGGCATAATTTCTGATATCCAATTCGGCTTCCGCGAGGGCTTTGGCACACTAGAGCAGGTCCTTAACCTCACCCCAATAATGGGCAAATACACCCAGGCTATTCCAACTAAGATCTATATGGTCTTTGTCGACCTATCCGCAGCTTTTGACTGCGTCTCGCACGCAAAGCTGTGGAAGGTCCTAGCCCAATTGGGAGTCGATCTACCCCTCTTGGACTTCCTAAGAGAGCTGTATACCGGGGCAACGGCCAGAGTGCGCTTTGGCGTAAATGGAGAGCTGACGTCACCGTTTGGCGTAGGGCGTGGGGTCAGGCAGGGATGCGTCCTGGCCCCCTTCCTCTTCTCACTCTATACCAATGGTTTGGAGGGGGAGATGTTGAGGGGGGCTCAGGACCTCCCACGCATAAACCGCCGCCTGATCCCAGCCCTGCTCTACGCGGATGACGCTGTTATCCTCGCACGAACACCCCGCGAACTCCAGAAAGCAGTGAGTAGGTACACGACCTTCATGGGCAATCTCGACCTAATGGTGAACGTGAAGAAAACGTTCGTAATGACAGTTGGTAGAGGTCAAAAAAGAATAAAACCTATACAGCTTAATAACCAAAAGCTTGAAGCTACCCCCCAATATCCTTATTTGGGGGTCATGATAGACGACCAACTTAGCTGGAAGCCAGCAGTGAACACAAGGGCACATTTATTCAAGAGGTCAATTGCCGCCTTAACAACTTTTTCCCAGAGACTAGGCAAAAGGCCACCAGTGGAGCTCCTAAAGATCTACAACGCCAAATGCCAGGCAATCGCAACATACGGTGCGGGAGTCTGGGGTTACATCGACACTAGTCCTATCCAGAAGGCAGAAAACGCCTTTTTAAGATTCCTGTTAGCCACCCCCAAAGGTACCTCAACCTATGCAATGCACCTAGAACTAGGTATACCTTACATAGAGGACCTAATTAAAATAGAACCGCTGATGTTGTGGCGCCGCATTTGGAAGTCAGACAAAAATGCACTGACACAAGCCATCATTGCAGACTCAATGAACTTGGACAAATCCACAAAAATATAGTGGCTCCTATATGTTGGAAACTTTTTTAATGATCTAGGCTCTGAGAACTATTACCTGGATCCGGTATCCATAACAGACATCTTGACAAAAGACCTCAAACAGAAAGCATTAAGACATCTGGAATCCTTAAGACTTGCATCCAACTCATCAAAAACGGCAGTCATCCATGCAAACATGATTCAAGTAGCCTATGACATTCACCCGTACCTGGCACTCCAAACATCAACCTACGAAAGAATGTTAATTACAAGATTCAGGCTAAACACCTTCTTTAGAATGGTCACCTTTCCGTCACAAAACTGTTGGAATGCCACACTCCCGCCTTGTCCATGTGATGGTTTATCAACACAGTCTAACCTGCATGTGATCCTGCTCTGTAAATTCCATCAAGCCCACAGAAAGATCTGGCTACTACCGATATTAAGAACTTGGGGGTTGAGACAATGCAGACCCGCTCTCTTAAGACTGCAAATGCTGGAAACGGAAAATATCTGTTATTTTGTTAGTAGTTTCTTAAAATGCATTATGAAACATAGAAAGAACCTTTAAAAATCCTCGTCAAGCCCACTTTGAGCGGCTCCCTGCACATTTTTGATTAACTCTTTTTTAACCGTGAAATGAATTTTATATGAAATATTACGTAACATATGTATTTTCGTATTGTATGATATTTTTCTGCTTCTTTTATGGTTTTTCCATTGTGAATAAGCCGAATAAAGATTTTATTTATATATTTATATATAATCCATTTACGCGTCATTTTCATTAACGTCTCACTCTCCCTACCACCAGGAATTTGACTTCGTCTCTGAGAGACATCAGAAACATCGGACCCAAGTATCGGTCCAAATGGAGAGTAAAGATTAGCCACAGCATTAGGTATGCGACTACGGACAGAAGGAGAAGAGGAGAGAAGTACAGGGGCAACAACATGAGAACTGAACGTAGGAGCAGTAGGAGTAGCCAAGATAGCAGAAGTAGCAGGAACAATAGACTGAGAAGGTATAGGCAGTGGAGCAGTAGGAAGAAGGGCAGGTAAGGAGCAGGGACAACTTGAGGAACAAGAGGATTCGGAGGAACAGAACCAACGACAAGCTGACCAGCAGCTGCCGGAACAACAGGTTGAGGAACAGGAGGAACCTCAGGAGCTGTAGTATCCTGTGCATAAGGAGGTGGTGATTTCAGTAGATAGGACAACAAAGGGTCCTCTACCGTTTCTTTTCCCTTCTTATCGGAACTTGACGGCAAAACCGGATAACATTTATCCACCGCCATATGATGTAGTCTAGCAAAAACTTCCTTTTCCTTCTCGTCTTTGTCTCGCTGATACTGTTCTGCATTTCTCATCACCGTAATGATACCTTCTCTCTTATTCTTCTTAATCTGTTTGATTTCTTTCTGCTTGGCCTCTTTGCGCCATAACCGAAAGGAATCAAACATGGCAGGCCTAGCTTTCTTTTTAAACAATTTTGCCTCAAGAGATTATCTAAGATTGCAGTTTCGAAACTACCATGGGGTGGCCAACTAAGGACACCATCATCTTTAGTGTAACGGATCCAATATTCATTATATACGATAGGACCCACTCCGTGTCGACTATAGAGCTCATAAACTGGAGTTCCAACTGGAGGTATCGGACATGAGTCCTCCAACCGGGAATCCGTACCGTAACATTTAAGGAAACCAAACAAAGTACTACGGCCAGGCATCGTGCACACTAACCGAGTTTACAAACTTCAAGGGTTATCGAATTACGATGTCCTCGCAAAAATGCAAGACCCTCAGTTTTTGGCAATTGCAATCGTCAAATAAAACAACTAAGAACCAACAACTAAGAACCACAAATGCAATGGAACCATGCAAACAATCAAGTTTCAACAACAACGACCAAGGTTTCTAGGAGCGACCCACAAATACTTAACTGAAAGAACAATGGCGTCACCAGGAAGGCCCGTCTATCGTCTCGCCGTACAAAGGACTACGCCAGGCGCCAAAACAGGTCGACAGTCAGGGCATCAGTCCGTCGCAGCCGTCAGGAGGCGGGAATCTTCGTGGGAAAAGTCTTCGGACCACTTATTTCGACAACAGGATCGATGAAGCGGGGTGCACCTTCCCTCGAGATTTCACACGAAGTTCCTCACGATCGTCGGGCTTTTGGACCGGTACCGCTGATGGCGCCCCACGTTGGGCGCCAACTGAAGGACTGGGCTATTCTAAGGCCCAGCGGTGCCAGGGGACAACACCTGAAACCTTTGTGGGTTACCTGTTCCGGCATACAAATCACAGAGACACGGGACACTTCCTTCGGCGTCAAAGATCAGCGTTTATTTACTGCAGGGATACAGAAATCGCAAGAAGTACACAACGTGTAGGTTCTGAGAGACTGCTTCGAATTGCTAAAGTGGATTGCTCCTTTTATACACATTTTCGTCATTGCACAACATTGAGAACAAAAGGTTACAACTCAGTTCACACAGTAAACTTCAAAAGGGTTGCTTTTCATGTTTTCAGGAGCCGGGAACATAATTATAGTAGCATCGCCGGTTCCCAACTGTAAAAGTACGTTATCCCACCATTAAGTACATTCCGTTCTGACTGTAAACGAGTTAAGAAAAGAGACAGAAACAGGTGCAAGGAAGACAAAGACAGACAACAGATTGGAAAAGAGTGTAGGGGGCAATATCGGAAGCATGATTGCAGGATCAAAGGATTTGTGCCCAATGCATGCACGGCTGAAACAATAGACCGGCACGACAAGATGAGCCTCGAGCGGAGCCATCTGCCTTTGCCGTGTCGTCCCCCTCGTCATAAAGACACCCTCAAAGGAACATGTGTCTTCCGCAAGAGCTTAGGAGTCCCAGGGTCACGAAGCGGACAGTGTCCGTTCGCTGACTACTTGAGGGCAAGAAACAAAATGGATGTCGTATCTAAAATGGAACCCGTGGGTTCAGATGGAGAAACCCACGAATAAGACGAATGGTGCAACGTAGAATAGGGAAAACGCGTACATCCACTAAACTCATCATTTGCGGATCATAGATACCAAACTCGTCCGTATTCGAACAAGTCAAAAACGCCATTATGATTCTCACGGAACCTCAACTTGAAAGATATTTATTCTATACAAGAAGGCAAAAGGAAGGGGAATCCATAGATGAATTTCTAACTACGCTCAGGAGCTTACCTAACACATGACATTTTGGCAACACCACCAATTAAATGATTTGCGATCAGGCCCAGCCTTGAAAAATTTGGAATTGAACAATGAAGATGTGGTGGAGAAAAACATGGTTCTAATGGTGCATGGAGAAAGGGAGGTAGATGATGAAGAGCCCATTATTCCCCCTATGTGCTATTTGCAAGTGCTGGGTTTGGAACGGTCAGTCACCGCTGACTCTGGTTTGCCATTTACCGTAATTTCACATACATATTTTGAGAATAAGTTTGAAACCAGGAAGCCATTTCTTTTGAAACCTGATGTTATAGCTGTGACCTTTGATGGTCGATGCATTGATTTTTTAGGTTACTTTGAAGCCATGACCACGTTCAAAGGAAGGAAAGCCCAGTTGAAGATTTATGTGGCAAAGAAAGGTGCAAATGTACTAGGAAGGAGGTATCAAAGATGACTGGGCATTAAACTTGTTCCTAGTGCAGCAGATCCTGTACTGGTGATACAGGATTTGCAGAATAGAGAAAAGATGTATTCCTCTTTCCTGGAAGTAGTTAATGAAAGATTGGGTAAACTGCAGGGGTACAAACATGAAATTAAATTAAAGAATGCTGCTAAGCCTGTTAAACAAAAAGTGAGAAAAGTACCATTTAGTGTGAGAATAGAATTGCAAGTACTCTTGGATCAAATGTTGGAAGATGATGTCATTGAGGAGATTGAAACCTCAGAGTGGATTTCTCCTGTAGTTATGGCCAAGAAAAGCAATTGTAAACTCCGATTATGCATAGACTTAAGAGCTCTTAGTGAGAAAATCATTGTGGATAGACATCCCTTTCCTAAGATAAACAATCTGCTGCCCATGTTCGATGGTGCTACAGTTTTTTCCACGTTAGACTTACGTAGGTGTTAGACCTGGCATCTTTGGCGTGATTACCCCTATCTTTTTGCCTCTGCCTCCTGTATTTTTCGATGCTGTGCTGGATTCGTTTTTGCTGGTTTAGATGCTTTGGACACTCTGCCACTGCTGATCAGTGCCAGAGTGTAAGTGCTCCCTATGTAAATTGTTATTCTGATTGGATATACATGTTTGGCATATTTGTATCACCATGAAGTCCCTAGTAAAGTGCACTGGGTGTGCCAGGGCCGGTGATGACAAATGCTACTAGTGGGCCTGCAGCACTGATTGTGCCACCCACAAGAGTAGCTCTAAAATGGTGTCTCGGGCCTGCCACTGCAGCGCCTATGGGCAGTTTAGAACTGCCATGTCCTCCTGGTCCGCGTCCCCGCTGACCAGGCCTAACCCTTCCCTTTTCGTGCACATCAGTCACCCCTATGGAAGGCCCAAGGTACCCCCCTGGGCAGGGTGCCGTGTATGTGAAAGGTAGAGCATGTACTAGTGCAGGTGACATGCTCTGGTAGTGAATTACAGCCATTTTCGTTTTTCACTATTGTAAGGCTATCTTGCTCCATAGGTTAACATGGGGGATGCTGGCTACAGTGGTTAACAGCATTTCTTCCCATAGGAACAAGATAGGACATAAGTATCTAGTATCCCTGAACTCAGAATTTAATAATACATCTTTTAGGAAAGGTGGTTTTTAAATCCTGTGTTTGAGAACAGCACTTTTAGAAAGTTTCTGTTCTCTTGTCTGACCCTTCTGTGTGCCTGGGCCTGTTTGTGTATTGACTGTCTGGGTTGTGAGTGACAGGGGCTGGGGAATTCCCCCAGAGGCTGGATGAGTCAGCACTAGGCTGAATGAAGCAATTGCTACCTGAGTGGTGGGAGGAGTTAGCACCTGGGCTGAATAGGGCTGTGCCTGCCTGCCACAATGCTGGCTCCACCTCCTGCTGGGTGGCTGAGGACCCTGCCCCTCACTCTGAAAGGAAAGATGCAGCCAGCAAATCAAAGTGCTCAGGATCCACCCAGAACTGGTCCAGACCGGGCTCAGGGCCCACATGCACAGAGAGAACAAAGACTTTAGGGGTATAAGTACAGGACCCCTGACAACAGAAAATCAGATCATCCTGGAAATGTAAATGTAAATGTATGAAGCTTATATAGCGCATGACTTACCCTGGGGCATCTCCGCGCTTGCTTAGGGAACCCGTCCTGGTATTCCCCTGTGAGATAACCCTGGCAGGGTATCCACAAGGTGAAAGCCAGGCATCCCACCGCGAGGGGCCGATGTGGAGATTAAGCAAGCTATTGCCCAGAGTCGCAGAGTGTGAACCCGTGAGTCGAGAAGGCACCGGAGCGAGAATTATCGAGTCCGTGGAATTATTGAGCCCAAGACCCGCCGAGGCGGGGAATTGAACCCTGGTCCAGGGCCGAATTCAAGCTCCAGGTCTGCCGCCTCTAACCCCTGAGCCACAATCAAGAAGGAACCTCTGCCAAGGAGAAAGCTGACGTGGAAGAAGGAAGACTGTCCTGCTGTTGCTCTGCTGGACTGACCTGCTGTTGCTTTGCTGCCAAGGAGGGGGGAAGGACTTTGCTGTGAGCTGTGTCCCCTGTCTTGTAAGGAATCTCCAAGGGCCTGAGAAGAGCTGGCTCCCTGTTTCCGAAGTCCCAGGAACAAAAGGACTTCACCCCCAGTCTCCCTGAGCTCTGCTGAGAGAGTTCTGTCCTTCGTAGAGTGCTTGATCCAGTTGTGGGGCCTCTAGAAGTTGAACCTGAGCTGGGAAGCTTGAGACTAAGCTGAGAGACTTGTGAAGCTGAAAAGTGTTGCATCGCTCGCTTGCGGAGCGCATCCCCGACAGTGCGAGAAGTTTCCCGCCGCTACGAAGGTCGATATCGACGCAGCGCCTGACATCGCTGCCGGAGCCGTCGCACCCTTCGTTTGCGGGACGCACCAGACCGGTGCGGGAGAATCGAACATCGCTGCGAGTGTCGTCGCAGAGCCTGTCGTCGCTGGGTGAGATCGCCGCACCGCTTGCTTGCGGACCGCATCACGTCGCTGCGAACATCGTCGCAGAACCATCACATCGAGGAGCTGCGAGAGAGAGGATCACCGCTGGCCGCGCATCGTCGCCCCGGAGATCGTCGCAACCCCTACGA
Source organism: Lissotriton vulgaris (assembly GCF_964263255.1). NCBI lineage: Eukaryota > Metazoa > Chordata > Amphibia > Caudata > Salamandridae > Lissotriton > Lissotriton vulgaris. The sequence goes on from NC_141699.1 coordinate 797,297,104, forward strand.
GATCATCGCATCGTGCCTTTGCGAGAACAGACTTCCTACGGAACCTACGCACCGGAATCCACGCAAGCGGCCTTCCTCCCCATACAGACCGGATTCATCGCAACACGCCCGCTGCTGCAGCGGGGCTGTCGCATCGCCTCCCCAGGGTCTCAGGAGTAACGCATCGCTTGTTTTCCACCGCACCAGCTTCCTGCTTGTGGAACTTTGTTGCATCTAAAAGGTACTGTGTGTAAACGTGACGCAACTGTGAACTTTTCACACATCTGTGGATTAGTTGATCGCAACTTAAAGAACTTTGATTACAACCTGAAGAACTCTTTTGAAACCATATCCTTGAACTGTGTATGTTGGATTTTTGCCGTTTTGGTCTTGTGTAGTTTAGAATAAATATCTTTATTTTCCTAAACTGTTGTGGAATCAGTTTGTGGTGTTTTCACTGTGTTACTGTGAGTGTTGGTACAAATACTTTACGCATTGCCTCTGGTTAGCCTAGACTGCTCAGGCCAAGCTACCTAGAGGGCGAGCAGGGGTTATCTAGGAGGGTTATCTCCTTGCCCTGACTAGAAGCAAGGGTCCCTATTTCGACAGTGGTACCTACCTCTGCCAACTAGAGACCCCCAGTTCTAACATTGGTGGTCAGGCGGTGGGATTTGAACTTGTATTTGTACTTGACCCACAGTAATTGGTGTACATCACTAGTGAGTGCAGACCACTACGCCACCGCATACTATTGGTTTTTGAGTTGTTGAGTTCTATTTTTGAGTAACTCTTCGAAAAGCATCATGTCTCTGAATGGGAAGGCGCCCAGTGAGGAGGCAGAGATAGATTTGGAATTCTCGATTGAAGATCTGTACTCCTACCCGGTAAAGCATCTTAGGTACTTCTGCCAGCAGTTTGAGTGCCCCATAAAGAGCGCCTACAGGAAGGAGGAGCTGCAGAGAATCTTGAAAACCCATTGGGAGGCACAAGAAGGAAATGATGTTGTGGATGTAGAAAGTGCTTTTCAAGGCAACGATCTGCCAGTGGGCAGAGTAGGCTCAGGAGCTGGCAGCAACCACTCCAGTAGGGGCCCCACCCCAGAAGAGTTACAGGAAAATCAAAGAATAAGAGAATATGACCTGGAGGTCATGAAAATGAAAATGAAGCAATTGGAAGTAGAGAAGGCAGCGGAGGAGAGCAAGAATTCCCGCGCCTTAGAGGAAAAGAAATTGCTTTTGGCTCATGAGTTGAGAATGAAAGAGCTGGATCTGAAAAACAAGGAGGTGGATGCCAGTTCAAATGGTGGCAGCGCCCAGCCAGTGCATGGGGGTAAAGTATATATTCCCAAAGACCTGGTACAGAATTACCATAGGAGTGAGGATATTTATGCCTGGTTCACTTCGTATGAAATTGCATTGAAGATGAATGATGTGCCTGATAAGTATTGGGGGGCGGGCCTGTGGAAACATTTTGAGGCTTCTGGGAGGAGTGCTCTAGAGCCCTTAGAGTTGGCAGGTGCCATGACCTACCCCAATATGAAGGAGGCCTTATGTCTCAGGTATGGCCTTACTCCCGAGCAGTACAGACTGCAGTTTAGAAACTCCAAGAAGAAAGAGTCTGAGACTTGGATGGAGTGTGTGAATGGGTACTCGCGTGCACTGGAAGGTTGGATGAAGGGCAGTAAAGTAACTGATTTGAAGGGGTTGTTGCATTTAATCAGTTGGGAGCACTTGAGTAGTCTTTGTGTTCCAGAGCTGCACCAGCATCTTTTAGACAGCAAGCTAACAGACCCCATTGAGCTTGCTAAGGAGGCGGACCGCTGGACCAGTACCAGGGTCCACAGAGGAATTGTGGGTACCACAGCCAAAGGTGGGCAGGGTCCCCAGCAGAAGAGTGGGGGGGACAAGGGTAACCAAAAGGAGTTCTCACAAGGGCCCCAAAATAGTTCCCAGGAAAAGGATTCACAACCCCCCAAATCTAAACAGCCATGGCCCTCTAAGGGCAGGCGGGACAATAGAGACAGGAGGAATAACCAGGGTCCCCCTACCTGCTATCACTGCAATGAGGTGGGCCATATTGCTCCGAAATGTCCCAAGAAGAAACCCGCACCCACTGGTGCTCCCGCCCCAGCGTTAGCTAGTGTAGCTTTGGGTGGGGATTTGGTTTCTAGTGACTGGGGAGAGCTAGCAGTCATGACCCTTGTCTCGCTAGGAGACCGAGAGATGGTCCCGGAAACCTTACTGCCCTCTAACACTAAGAAATATGAGCAGAAGGTGACCATCAATGGGAGGGAGGTTGAGGCACTGAGAGACACCGGAGCCAGTGTGACATCCGTGAGGTGTCAGTGGGTGTCTGAAGAGCAAATCATCCCTGGCGTACTCCGCCCTGTAGTGGCCGCTGACAGCTCAGTGCGCCTCTGCAAGTTAGCGAAGGTTTCCTTTGAATGGGGAGGAGTCTCTGGTCTTTTGGAGGTAGTTGTCAGTGATGCCTTGCCTGTGGATTGTCTGTTAGGTAACGACCTGGAGAGTTCTCCATGGAAAGACATAGAACACCGAACTCACTTGGAGATGTTGGGTCTGCCTGCGTGGATCTGCGTGACCACGCGTGCAATGGCAGCCAGTAAGGGTGAATCAGCAGAACTGGAGCCTGAAACAGTGGCCCAGAGACCTGCCAGGAGAGGAAGAGGCAGAGGGCGCGGGAAACCAGCCCCAGTCGTTCCCACGGTCCAGGAGGAAGCAGAACCTGAGGGGGATGCCCTGGAACCTACAGGGGAACAGGTGGCCGAACTGGGAGACCTACCTGAGCTGACCCATTGGCAGCAAGAGGGTGGTCCCTCCAGGGAGGAGTTCTGCCAGGCGCAGAAGGAATGCCCTTCCCTCATTGGTCTGCGGCAACAGGCTGTAGATCAGGCAGCAGGTGGAGCAGTCAGAGATCACTATGTTTACTGGGAAGGTGACCTACTTTATAGCGAGCCTAAGTTTGCTGAGCCCGGTGCAGCCCGTGTGCTGGTGGTACCCGAGCGCTTCAGGAACTTCCTAATGGGTCTGGCTCATGACGTGCCTCTCGCAGGACATCTGGGGCAAGACAAGACCCTGAACCGGCTTGTCACCCACTTCCACTGGCCCCAGATGAGAAAGCACGTCGGTTCCTTCTGCAGATCTTGCCAAACCTGTCAAGCTAGTGGCAAGACTGGAATGAAGTTGAAGGCCCCCCTTCAACCCTTCCCAGTGGTGAGCACCCCTTTCGAGCGGGTGGGCATAGATATCGTAGGGCCCCTGGACCCCAAGACAGCCTTAGGCAACAGGTTCATCCTGGTCTTGGTGGACCATGCCACCCGGTACCCGGAAGCAGTCCCTCTCAGGACAATCACAGCACCCGTGGTGGGCCGTGCATTGATGGGGATCTTTTCCCGTGTGGGGTTCCCCAGAGAGGTGGTCTCCGACCGGGGTACCAACTTCATCTCTAGGTACATGAAGTCTCTGTGGGAGGAGTGTGGGGTAACTTATAAGTTCACCACTCCTTACCACCCTCAAGGAAATGGGCTGGTTGAAAGGTTCAACCGGACCCAGAAAGGCATGATTATGGGCCTAGCGGAGCCCATGAGACGGAAGTGGGACGTCTTGTTACCATGCCTGTTGTTTGCCTACAGGGAGGTGCCTCAGAAGTCCTTAGGGTTCAGTCCCTTCGAACTCCTGTATGGCCACCCTGTCAGAGGACCTCTCTCGCTGGTGAAGGAGGGTTGGGAAAAGTCCCGTGGGAAAACCCCCCAGGATGTGTTCAGCTATGTGCTGGCCATCCGCAACCAGACACAACGCTTCAGGAAACTCGCTCAGGCGAACCTGGAAGCAAGCCAGGAAGAAATGAAAAGATGGTACGATCAGAATACCACTCTGGTCGAATTTCAACCTGGGCAGAAAGTGTGGGTGATGGCGCCAGTGGAGCCTTGTGCGCTCCAAGACAAGTGGTCTGGGCCATATGAGGTGGTGGAAAGGAAGAGCGAGGTAACCTACCTGGTTAACCTGAAGACTCCCAGGCAGCCCCTGAGAGTCTTGCACGTGAACCGCCTCAAACCACACTTTGAGAGGTCTGAAGTAACCATGCTCATGGCTACAGATGCAGGGATGGAAGAGGATAGCGATCCTCTCCCTGACCTCCTGGCAGTCAAAGAGCAAGACGGGTCAGTGGATGGTGTGGTCCTCTCGCCCACCCTGACCCCAGAACAGCAGAGTGACTGTCGCCAAGTGTTGGGTCAGTTCTCCTCTCTGTTCTCCCTGACCCCAGGAGTCACCAACTGGTGCGTCCATGACGTGGACACTGGAGACAGTCTGCCTGTGAAGCAAAAATTTTACAGGGTAGCTGACAAGGTCAGGGCCAGCATCAAGGAAGAGGTTTCCAAGATGCTGGCGCTAGGGGTGATTGAGCCCTCCAGCAGTCCCTGGGCTAGCCCAGCGGTCTTGGTCCCCAAGAAAGCTGCTACCCCCGGTGGCCCTCCAGAACTCCGGTTTTGCGTGGACTACCGTGGGCTCAATGCGGTCACGAAGACTGACGCACACCCTATCCCCAGAGCTGATGAGCTCGTGGATCGGTTGGGAGCTGCCAAGTACCTCAGTACATTTGATTTGACTTTGGGGTACTGGCAGATTGCCTTAACTGATGGGGCCAAAGAGAGGTTAGCATTTTCGACGCCAGAGGGGCACTTCCAGTTCTGTGTCATGCCCTTTGGGTTGAAGAATGCCCCTGCCACGTTCCAGAGACTGGTTAACCAGGTACTGTCCGGGCTGGAGGAATTCAGCGCTGCATACCTGGATGACATTGCGGTGTTCAGCTCAACGTGGGAGGAACACCTGCAACACCTCTGCGAAGTGTTGAAGGCTCTGCAAAAGGCAGGCCTCACTATCAAGGCCAGCAAGTGCCAGATAGGGCAGGGATCTGTGGTGTATTTGGGAAACCAGGTGGGGAGCGGCCAGGTGGCGCCCCTACAGGCAAAGATTGATACCATTCTGGCTTGGGAGCCCCCCAAGACCCAGACAGAGGTGAGAGCCTTTTTAGGACTCACCGGGTATTACAGACGGTTTGTCAAGGGATATGGCACCATTGTCGCCCCCTTGACAGAACTCACTTCCAAGAAGTTGCCCAAAAGAGTTGACTGGACTGACGCCTGCCAAACTGCTTTTGATGCCCTGAAAACTGCGATGTGCACAGCACCGGTGCTCAAGGCCCCTGACTTTTCCAGTGAGTTCATAGTTCAGACGGACGCTTCAGAGCATGGTGTGGGAGCAGTACTCTCACAAGCCACTGAGGAGAATGGAGACCAGCCGGTAGCTTTCATTAGTCGGAGGCTACTCCCCAGGGAACAGAGGTGGAGTGCGATTGAAAGGGAGGCTTTTGCTGTGGTCTGGGCTCTGAAAAAGTTGAGGCCCTACCTGTTTGGGACTCACTTTCGTGTTCAGACCGACCACAGGCCCCTCAGGTGGTTAATGCACATGAGGGGCGAAAACCCAAAACTGTTGAGGTGGTCCATCTCCCTACAGGGAATGGACTTTACGGTGGAACACCGCCCTGGTACAGAACACGCCAACGCTGATGGTCTGTCCAGGTTTTTCCGCCTTAGTGAAGAGAACTCCCAAGAGGGTCGGTAGTTCTCCCCACTTTCAGCTGGAGGGGACACGTGTTAGACCTGGCATCTTTGGCGTGATTAACCCTATCTTTTTGCCTCTGCCTCCTGTATTTTTCGATGCTGTGCTGGATTCGTTTTTGCTGGTTTAGATGCTTTGGACACTCTGCCACTGCTGATCAGTGCCAGAGTGTAAGTGCTCCCTATGTAAATTGTTATTCTGATTGGATATACATGTTTGGCATATTTGTATCACCATGAAGTCCCTAGTAAAGTGCACTGGGTGTGCCAGTGCCGGTGATGACAAATGCTACTAGTGGGCCTGCAGCACTGATTGTGCCACCCACAGGAGTAGCTCTAAAATGGTGTCTCGGGCCTGCCACTGCAGCGCCTATGGGCAGTTTAGAACTGCCATGTCCTCCTGGTCCGCGTCCCCGCTGACCAGGCCTAACCCTTCCCTTTTCGTGCACATCAGTCACCCCTATGGAAGGCCCAAGGTACCCCCCTGGGCAGGGTGCCGTGTATGTGAAAGGTAGAGCATGTACTAGTGCAGGTGACATGCTCTGGTAGTGAATTACAGCCATTTTCGTTTTTCACTATTGTAAGGCTATCTTGCTCCATAGGTTAACATGGGGGATGCTGGCTACAGTGGTTAACAGCATTTCTTCCCATAGGAACAAGAAGACATAAGTATCTAGTATCCCTGAACTCAGAATTTAATAATACATCTTTTAGGAAAGGTGGTTTTTAAATCCTGTGTTTGAGAACAGCACTTTTAGAAAGTTGCTGTTCTCTTGTCTGACCCTTCTGTGTGCCTGAGCCTGTTTGTGTATTGACTGTCTGGGTTGTGAGTGACAGGGGCTGGGGAATTCCCCCAGAGGCTGGATGAGTCAGCACTAGGCTGAATGAAGCAATTGCTACCTGAGTGGTGGGAGGAGTTAGCACCTGGGCTGAATAGGGCTGTGCCTGCCTGCCACAATGCTGGCTCCACCTCCTGCTGGGCAGCTGAGGACCCTGCCCCTCACTCTGAAAGGAAAGATGCAGCCAGCAAAACAAAGTGCTCAGGATCCACCCAGAACTGGTCCAGACCGGGCTCAGGGCCCACATGCACAGAGAGAACAAAGACTTTAGGGGTAAAGGTACAGGACCCCTGACAACAGAAAATCAGATCATCCTGGAAATCAAGAAGGAACCTCTGCCAAGGAGAAAGCTGACGTGGAAGAAGGAAGACTGTCCTGCTGTTGCTCTGCTGGACTGACCTGCTGTTGCTTTGCTGCCAAGGAGGGGGGAAGGACTTTGCTGTGAGCTGTGTCCCCTGTCTTGTAAGGAATCTCCAAGGGCCTGAGAAGAGCTGGCTCCCTGTTTCCGAAGTCCCAGGAACAAAAGGACTTCACCCCCAGTCTCCCTGAGCTCTGCTGAGAGAGTTCTGTCCTTCGTAGAGTGCCTGATCCAGTTGTGGGGCCTCTAGAAGTTGAACCTGAGCTGGGAAGCTTGAGACTAAGCTGAGAGACTTGTGAAGCTGAAAAGTGTTGCATCGCTCGCTTGCGGAGCGCATCCCCGACAGTGCGAGAAGTTTCCCGCCGCTACGAAGGTCGATATCGGCGCAGCGCCTGACATCGCTGCCGGAGCCGTCGCACCCTTCGTTTGCGGGACGCACCAGACCGGTGCGGGAGAATCGAACATCGCTGCGAGTGTCGTCGCAGAGCCTGTCGTCGCTGGGTGAGATCGCCGCACCGCTTGCTTGCGGACCGCATCACGTCGCTGCGAACATCGTCGCAGAACCATCACATCGAGGAGCTGCGAGAGAGAGGATCACCGCTGGCCGCGCATCGTCGCCCCGGTGATCGTCGCAACCCCTACGAGATCATCGCATCGTGCCTTTGCGACAACAGACTTCCTACGGAACCTACGCACCGGAATCCACGCAAGCGGCCTTCCTCCCCATACAGACCAGATTCGTCGCAACACGCCCGCTGCTGCAGCGGGGCTGTCGCATCGCCTCCCCAGGGTCTCAGGAGTAACGCATCGCTTGTTTTCCACCGCACCAGCTTCCTGCTTGTGGAACTTTGTTGCATCTAAAAGGTACTGTGAGTAAACGTGACGCAACTGTGAACTTTTCACGCATCTGTGGATTAGTTGATCGCAACTTAAAGAACTTTGATTACAACCTGAAGAACTCTTTTGAAACCATATCCTTGAACTGTGTATGTTGGATTTTTGCCGTTTTGGTCTTGTGTAGTTTAGAATAAATATCTTTATTTTCCTAAACTGTTGTGGAATCAGTTTGTGGTGTTTTCACTGTGTTACTGTGAGTGTTGGTACAAATACTTTACGCATTGCCTCTGGTTAGCCTAGACTGCTCAGGCCAAGCTACCTAGAGGGCGAGCAGGGGTTATCTAGGAGGGTTATCTCCTTGCCCTGACTAGAAGCAAGGGTCCCTATTTCGACAGTGGTACCTACCTCTGCCAACTAGAGACCCCCAGTTCTAACAGTAGTGCTTACCATTAAATACATTTGGCTGCGAATTCGAGACATTTGACCAGCTTTATCCCGCACTGTGGGGTATATCAGTTTAAAAGGATGCCTTTCGGACTGGCGTCAGCATCTTCTGTCTTTCAGAGAGCCATGCAGCACATGCTCAAAGACATGGACAGTCAAGTTAGATGTTTTCAGGATGATATTTTGGTGTTCACCAAATCAGAGAAGGAACATTTTGATGTTTTGCAAGAGTTTTGCAGAAGACTGTCCGAGAATGGACTTGTACTATACATCGAAAACTGTATATTATTTGAGTCCCAGGTGGATTACTTGGGGCACACTATATCTGCCAATGGTGTGGTACCTAAGGAGAGTCTTTTGGATGCCATCAAACATGCTCCTGCACCAGACGACAGGGAAAAATGTATCTCTTTTATTCGACTGTGTGAATATTATAGTTGGTTTGTGAAACATTTTGCCACTGTGATGGAGCCACTTAGGAAACTATTACGCAAGAATTGTGAGTATGTGTGGGACAAAGATCAGCAGAATGCTTTTGAGTGTATTAAATGTCAAATATTGACTGCCCCTGCACTTCAGCCTTTCGTGAAAGGAAAGAAGTGTGTGATAGCAGTTGATGCTAGTGCCTTTGGGCTTGGTGCGGTGTTGTCGCAAAGAGCAGGTGGGTCGGAATGGTTTGTAGCGTATGCTTCCAAGACCTTAAATGAAGCAGTATGAAAATATTCCGTTATTGAGCGCGACCTGTTGGCTTGTGTATAGGCTACCGACCATTTTTTTTTTAAACTTTATATTTCAATTTTGCAAAATACAAACGAAGGAACCCCCCTCCCCCCCCCCCTAGGCATCTTAAAAAATTTTTTTTTACAGATCGACAGTCTCATTATGGCACATCACGGATAAGGACAACATCTGAAAATACGGAGTTCATGTGGCACTATAGCATAAAACAGTATATTACGGACATTGTGAGGGAAGACAGTCTCATTATGGCACATCACGGATAAGGACAACATCTGAAAATACGGAAGTTCATGTGGCACTATAGCATAAAACAGTATATTACGGACATTGTGAGGGAAGACAGGCCAGGCCCCGTACCGCACACCCTGCAAGCAACCCCTCAGTGATCTTCACCCCTCTCCCCCCCAGATTCTGATTCGTGTGCTGAAAATAATTCACCACTAGTCCCCTCTGAGTCGCTGTGTGACGATTGCCCGTCTGTAGCGAGATCCGTCATACACATGGTACGCGACGCCAACAAATCATAGTGTAATTTTTCATCTTTCCGAGTGGTTTGCATGTGTGTTTTCTCCGCGAGGGCCCATTCCCTCACATCCCTAAGCCAAGTGTCCACATCAGGGGCCCTCTGTCCCATCCATGTGATGGCGACCCTACGCCTAGCCAGCACCAACATAAGTTGTAACAATTTAAATGGAAGTTTCCTTTTCCTAGGCTTGGGTACCAATCCCAACATACAGTGCAAGGGGGATAGTTCGATTCTGAGGCCAGTAGTAGCCGCTATACGACCTACAACCCCTGTCCAGAAACTCCCTACCAACGGACATTCCCAGGCCAAATGTAGAAACCCCGCGCCCCCCATACCACACCTGAGGCAATTGTCCCTTCTATCTTCTGAATAACGACTCACCGATTTCGGAGTGATGTAGGTGCGGTGAAGAAAGTTAAAATGAATAAGCTTAAAGTGTGCATTACAGAACACCTGCCGTGTCAAGATCCGTATGCACTTGTACTGCCCCTGGTCTAGGGGCGCACCCAAGTCTGCCTCCCAGGCCGCCCACGATAGTGGCATAGGAGGGGCCGAATCACGTTTTATAGCCACGTAAAGTAAGGCTATCAACCTCCGTCCTCTGCCACAGGACAACAATATATGCAAGGTATGGGTCATCGGGGGTATCTCCGGACACTGCGGCCAGACCGAGCGCACTATTGAGCATAATCCTTGATAATGAAGGTATTGACCGCCGCTAAGGCCGAATGACTCTTCCGCCTGCTCGTATGACAAGTCCTCCGAGGGTTACAGGTCTGCAAGGACCTCACACCCCTTCTTCCTCCATTCGCGAAATGACATATGCTGCTCTATTTCCACCATGAGTGCCAATATCCAAATCGGTAATTCCCTGTGAAATGGCTCAGAGCGCAGGACCTTTTCTATAAAGCGTTGCCGTACACCAGCTGTATGCCTCACCACGTAAGGGAGCTCAGCATTAGCTCCGGACCCACGCATCAAAGCCATCTGGAGCTCCTGCACCGTGGCCCGCCCCACTAACAAACATGTCTCCCACACATCCTTGTCTGCGAACCACCTGGCCGCCGGAAGGAGCTGCGCAGCGTAATAGTATGGATCGAAGCGCGGGGCTTCCAATCCTCCCTCCTCAAAGGAGCGCACGACGGTACTAAGGGCCACTCTGCTACGTCGCCCCGCCCAAAGCAGGGCTGTGAGCAACGTCTTGAGGGTCCGGAAGACCCTAGAAGGAAGAGGACACAATGAGTTTTGAAGGACATACAGTGTCCTCGGCAGCATCACCATTTTAGCGATTGCCAGTCGCCCCATTAGGGACAGTGGTAGGGGGTTCCAGAATGTTATGGATTGCCGGAGAGACGTGAGCACCCTATCCACGTTACGGGGGAGGGATTGTTCCTCCGTTGAGGTCACATGAATGCCCAGGTATCAGAAACTGGTCCGTTCCCATCGAAGCCCAATCTCCGGTAAGTCCTCTAGAGGCACCATGTCAAAGCCGGATAGTGGAAAAATTAAGGACTTACTACGATTAAGTCGCAAGCCCGACACCTCACCAAAACGATCCAGGAGGTGCAGCAACCTCGGGAACGCCTCTCTGGGGGTTGTCAAATAAAACAAAGCGCCATCCGCTTATACCGACAGGACATTGCACGTGTCCCCCACCTGGATGCCCCATTGCCACAGCTCAGTACGAATCTTGACAGCAAACAGCTCTATAGCCAGAGCAAAGAGTAGCGGCGAGAGGGGTCACCCCTGTCTCATGCCCCGACCCAGCCGCCACTCCTCTGATCTCGCACCTCCCAGACGCACCCGAGCACTAGGGGAGCTGTATAGGATCCGAACCCAACGGGCGAAGTTGGGTCCAAAGTCCAATGTCTGAAGGACCTCCTGCAGGTAGCCCCAGTCAACGGTATCAAATGCCTTGGCGAGATCTATTGAGACCAAGTCCGTCTGCTCTTCCTTGCCATGTACCTCGTGTTGTATGTGGGTCAACTGTCTCAGGTTCATAGCCGTGTTGCGCCCGGGTATTAAACCGCATTGGTCTTGGTGCACTAAGTGCTCCATATGGGGTGCCAGCCGGATGGCCAATAGTTTTGTGAGAATTTTGATATCCGTGTTGATCATGGTAATCGTCCGATAGGAGAAGGGGTCATGCTTGTCCCCCCAGGTTTAAGGATCATGCAGATTTCTCCTTTAGTCATGCTCTGTGGGAGCTCTCCTCTGTCGAACGCCTCAAGGTAGACCTGCAAAAGGAGCGGAGATAAATTATCCCAGAATTCATGATAAAATTCCGGAGGGAACCCGTCGCTCCCCGGCACGCAGCAAGTGGGCCAGCGCCCCACGAACCTCAAGCAATGTCAGGCCTGCGTCCAGCTCCTCCCGATCCGAATCCGAAAGGGTCGATAGAGGCAACCCCTGCAGATAGGGGAGATAAGAGGCCTCAGAAATATCCGAGTCCGCCATGTATACTTGCGGCAAATGGGAGTGGAGAACCGCCAGGAGGGCCTGCTCTGAGTAGACCAACTCTCTGTTATGGTCCCGAAGAGCAACAATACGCTCGGGGGTCTGCTCCCTTCTCAGAATCCAAGCCAGTAGCCTCCCTGACTTATCGCCCTCCCTGTGGAGGCGCTGCCTATATTGGCCCAGGGTGTACTTGTCAAGCCTATCTAGGGTGTCATGTAGCTGTGCCCGGGCAGCCTGTTCCTCTAGCCTCTGGAGTTCGCTAGGGTCAACCACATGTTGGGCCTGCAGGAGGGTATCTACCGCCTTCTGGAGATCTTGGAGGAGCTGTTTCCGACACCATAGGTGAGCCCCATCCAAGCGCCCCTTACTACCGCCTTCAGGCCCTCCCACTTGGTGGCTAAGGACAAGCTACCCTCCCCCCAATTGAGGTCGACATAGTCCCCGACGGCTTTACCCACGTGTTCCTTTCCCACTTGGTCTCGAAGGATATCCACTGGGAGCCTCCAAGTACGGGGGCGGACAACCGGGGACTCCCATTGAACCACGCAAGCTACTGGAGAGTGGTCTGACAAAAAACGGGCCTGGTGCGTTACATCCAATGTCATGGATGTTTTGAAAGAACTACAAGTCCCAGCGCTCTTGAGCTGTACACGGGACTACAAAGGGAGGGGTGAGTGATTGCTTGCTCGCGAGACTCCTTACTCACCTGGGGCGGTCAGCCTGGTGAAAGATTACGTGTGTTGCTCCTGAAGACTGTGCTTTGTTAATAACATAGCTCACCTGAGGCGGAAAGCCGGGTGATAATTTGCCTGTTGCTTTTTTAAAATTATTGTTTTAATTTTACTCCTTGTTGCGCCGTGTTATGCTGTTTTTAAAATCAACAATTTCTGTCTGATTCTCATTCCCATTGCCCGCACTGTCCCCTCCGTTTGCCGCAGCGATTAGGTGCTGTGGGCGGAGACGCCTCATCTGTTTACACGGCAGACCTTTTGAAAGAACTACAAGTCCCAGCGCTCTTGCGCTGTACACGGGACTACAAAGAGAGATGGTTACTTCTCTGCGCAGCGGACGCATGCAGCGGGCGCGCCGCTGTCGTGCCGAAGTCGAGCCTAAGTCCAGCCCGTCTGCGCCCGTCCGCGCCAGGCCGGGCCAAGGGGCCATCAATAATACTACTCAGGAAGAACATACCTCTGGTTACCACGGTACTGCTATTAACTATACTGCAGGGGAATTAAAATCGTTTAGACACTTGCCATGTACACATTGTTCTATCTGTACACTTCCTGTTCATGGCTTTAACTGCAATAATTGTGGGTTCTCGTTGGGCAGGATGAGCAGGTGTAAACTGTGGAAACGCCCATATAAGTATGGCAAACAAGTGCTTTTAGATCTTCTTCTACTTCCCCCAAACTCCAGTTTTGGAGTATAAACTCTAGGTCCCTCCCTAAACACAAAAGCCATATCTATGATTTTCTAGTCGATTACTTGGCTCCTCTTAAGCTCTGGACCTGACATTGCCTTCGCAATTCCTACTGACTACGTCATGGTCAAGAGGGATAGAGACACTGGCAAGGGAGGTGGCATCGCTATAAATTTTAAATCTATCTACAGCTGTAAGTTTGATGCCTTTCCTCTTCAAGGATGCAAGGCTGCTCAATTCAAACTAGCAATTAATGCTAAGATGAATCTGTCTGGTCTACTGATATATCGTCCCCCTGGGAATTCTAATGTATGGACGACATCCTTTTCTGAAATTATTGCCCGCTGATTTTGAAGGCTGCCAACTTCACCATTTTGGGGGATCTGAACCTACATCTGGAAGACCCTCAATGCGCTGTTAGTAAAACCTTCTTGGCTGATTTAGAAGCTCCTAATATCCTGTTGCGCAATTCAGGGCCTACGCATTCTCTAGGGCATCTATTGGACCCTGTCCTCTCGAACCTCCCGTATGATTGTGAACCTGACCCTCGCCCATTGGAATGGTCTGATCATTTCGCAGTTCAGTTTTCTCTCTCTTGTACTAAGACTATAGCAATTGGTGGTGCTGATACAGGAAAGAGTTTACGTAGTTGGGACAAGCTTAACATTACTGATCTTAACTCGCACTTGTCTGATACCATACTGGATGTTGACTCGTCTCTGTGGGTGTTGGAGGCTTCAGTTTCCAAATGGTTGAGTGCTGCTGTCGATAAACTGGTTCCATTGGTACCTAGGCATTTTCTGCCCCATCGCCACCCTGCGGCATGGTTCTCGGAAAATGTAAAAACCATGAAGTCTCAATATAAGGCCCTTCAGAGGAAATGGAGACGTTCTTACTCTCCGTCTCGCAAGGTGGCATATAAGGAAGCTCTTAGAGACTACCATAAACAATGTAAAATGGCTAGAGCGGCCTATATTGCCAATACCGTAATACATGCCCAGAATTTTCCTCATACACTTTTTTCTGTGGTAAAAATACTGACAGGTGCAGATTCTATTCCTGCCCCTCCTGTTTTGAATGAGGCACAATGTAATTCAATCGCTGAGTTTTTTATTACTGAGGTGGAACGCATTTATGATTCCTTGAATCTTTCACCCTTGAACGAGGAATCATTATCCAAGACAGTGCCTGTCCATAACAGTCAGCCCCCCCTGACAGTCAAACTTACTGAATGGCCACCTTTTGATGATGTCTCTTTTGCTCACTGTCTGGAGAGCATTAAATCTGGCTCCCCTCGCGACCCTTTACCGGCCAAGATCCTTAAACAACTTGATATGGACTCTCGTCGTGTTGTGATGAAGCTCCTCAATTCTTCGTTGATGGAGTCTCATGTTCCACAGGAGTGGGAACATGCAATGATTGTCCCTTTGCTTAAAAAGGCTGGAGCGGATGTCTCTAATTGATCTAACTTCAGGCCTATTTCGTTGTTGCGCATTTTCTCTAAGATCTTGGAAAGGCATATCAACTCACAGCTGACTCCTGGTAGAGAGCTCGGGCTTCTTGCATCCATCGCAATCTGGCTTTAGAGCGCATCATTCTACTGAGACCACACTCCTAGGAGTTACTGAGAGTTTACGACATGGTATCGATCGCGGGGAAACATCTGCACTCATCCTTTTGGATTTAAGTGCGGCGTTCGATACCGTGTCTCATTCCATCCTTCTTGTAACTCTTCAGTCCTTGGGAGTTGAGGGCTCTGCTCTGGCCTGGATAGCCTCTTTTTTAAGTGGTCATACTTTTCAAGTTTTTTCAGCTGAAGCATCCTCTAAAATTTGTTCATCGGCGTACAGCATTCCCCAGGAGTCTATCCTCAGTCCACTATTATTTAACATCTATGTTAGACCCCTGGCCACTATTGTGGAGGAAGCCGGTCTTACCTTATTTTCTTACGCCGATGATACGCAAATTATTTTATCCCTCCCCAATACAGAAGGTAATAACATCTCGGCTCTTAAGCAGGGTCTGACCCTAGTTTCGGAGTGGATGCAGGGAAATTTCCTTAAGCTAAATGGGGATAAGACCGAGGTTGTGATCCTGGGCAAGGACAAAGATCTATGGGGTCCTCAACATTGACCCGAGAGTATGGGTCCTACCCCTCAACCCGTTGCTCAGGTTCGCAATCTCGGGTTCCTCATTGATGAAAAGCTTACGATGCGGCAACAGGCTGTTAGGGTGGCCTCCATCTGTTTTGCCAACTTAAGATGGCTCCAAAAAATCCTGTGGATGCTCCCCACCTCCACACAGAGGACCGTAGTCCAGGCATTAGTAGTCTCCCGTCTGGACTACGGTAATGTCCTCTACCTAGGTGCTGATTCAACAACAGTGAATAAACTCCAGGTCATCCAGAATGCGGCCACACGGCTTCTACGTAATGTCCCCCGGAGAACATCCGCCTTTCAAGCCCTTCGCGACCTGCATTGGCTGAGAATAACGAGTAGAATTAAATTCAAGGCCCTATGCCACATTTTTAAGATAAAACAGGGCTCAGCCCCAAGGTACCTACAGGATCTCATTCAGGCTTATAAGCCTAGCCGCTGTTTGAGATCTTCGGGAAAAGGCGATTTAACTATCCCTAGATTCAAGTTGGGGAAGATGGGCGGCCGCTCCTTCTCTCATCTAGGCACTAAGTCTTGGAATGCCTTGCCCGCGACCCTGAAGTTGGAGACGGATCTTTTCGCTTCCGTAGGGGATTAAAAACCTGGCTTTTTCAGCAGTGACCAGAGTAGTCTTCTTCAGTAGTCCTCCTAGTAGTTTGCTTGGCAGTTCTTTCTTTCTTTAATCTGTCCCTTGGCGCCAGGAAACCTATTGCGGTTAGCTGTGCGCCTTATAAGTTTAAATAAATAAAAATTAAAAAAATGTTAAGCTCGACATTTGCCACTAAGACTCTATCTAGGCGACTGTATGTATTGTGTTTGAGGGAGAAGCATCTGTATACCTTCGGTGCTGGGTGTCTGAGGCGCCAAACGTCCACCACCCCCACGTTTTCCATGACCTCCTTAAGCTGGGCAGTCATACAGGGTTTTGTGCCCACCCGGGGTGGGGATCTATCTAGCACTGGGTCAAGAATACAGTTAAAGTCTCCAAACAAAAGTATTGGGGTCCCCAGGTCGTGAATCAGGGCGTTCTGCAGTGTCCCAAAGAATGTCGGGTCATCAGTGTTGGGTGCATAAGAATTTTAGAATACTATTTCCCTGCCATCAAGCTTGGCCCTAAGGAGCAGGTATCGACCATGGATGTCCGCTTCCATATACTGGATAGTGAACAGTACCCCAGGCGCCACCCAAACCAGAACCCCCATAGCATATGTAGAGAAGGACGCATGAAACAGCTGTCCGTGCCATTTTTTCCCCAATTTCTATGCCCCGTCCTCCACCATGTGGGTTTCCTGCAAGCAAGCGATGGATATTTTGTGTCTTTGAAGGAAGGAGAGGACTCTGTATTGTTTAGTGCATGTGCCTAGCCCCCTCACATTCCAGCTCATAAACTTATACCCCATGATTTCCAATAGAATTCACCCTGCCGCATCAGGCTGTTCATAGAGTATGTCCCCTCCAGTGCCCGACTTATAATACAAATGATTCCTAAAACATTTCCCCTCAATGTTCCCTTCAAACAGTCTCCCCCTCCCGCGAGCAAGTTATCAGCAACAACCATACACGCCAATATGCCCTTACCCTGCTGGTGCCCGGACGTGCACAGCCACCCCGTCGCCCAACGAGGCAAATTCACTCAAGAAACAATGAAAAAATGCCCCCCCCCCACCCCAACTCCCTGCCAGAACCATTATCAATGCAAAGAATACCGGGCTCGGCTAGGCGGCCCAACTCCATACTCACTCATCTCCCGGTCCACACTCGCACTCCCCCCTTCATTCATACACTACTCATAGAGAAGAAACCCCCTGCACAGGATATGTCACACAGGCACTACACACTGGAGTGGACCCAACGCGGTCCGAGGACCCGGCATATGCCGAACATGCATTACACTCAGTCCATAGGTCCCTTCGAGAAGGATCCGCCGCCTCGGGTGCCTCGGTCCCCCCAGTCTCTGGGATCACTGGAGCGGTGAGTGACATGTCCTTCGCCGTGACCTGCAGAGTATCCGGGACCAGTATGTCTTCGGGCTCATGAGGCTTCAAGGCCCCCGACTCGTCTTCAGCATCAGACGGGCCAGATGTAGAGCCCCATCGTCCTCCACTGTGAGTCTACGGCGCTCCTCACTCTCTGGTCTCGGAGCGGCGTCGTCGCGTTTCCGTGGTTGTCGAGTTCCCCACTTCTCGCGGGGTCCACCGCGTTCACCCGGCGGGAGGTTGTCTCCCCTGATCTCCAGCCATTCCCAGACCTCTTCTGGGGAATCGAAGAAGTGCGCCTTTCCCTGGGACAGCACCTTGAGTTTGGCCGGGTATAGCAGCATGTATTGCAGGTGCATCTCCCGGAGCTTCTGCTTAACTCCCAAGAAGGACTTCCGTTGCTCTTGGACTTGCTGGGTATAATCCGGATAAATGGAGATCCTGCTATTTTCAGAGGTAAGGTTTGCTGTCTCCCTTGCCGCACGCAGAATACAGTCTCTGTCACAATAATGTAGAATTTTGGCAATGAGTGCCCGGGGTGGAGCCCCCGGCCGCGGCGGGGGGACCTGAGCCCGGTGGGCTCTCTCAATCACAAAGACCTCCAACAGACATCTTGGGCACAACTGTGTACGAATCCAGTTCACGAGGAAGGGCTCTGCGTTGCTTGCCTTCGCTCGCTCTGGAACACCATGAACCCTGATGTTGCTGTGCCGCGCCCTCCCTTCCGCATCCTCCGCTCTCCGCTCCAGGGCTCCCGTTGTGGCAGTAAGTTGTGAGACCGTCTTCCTGAGGGAGGCCACCTCACCTTGCAACTGTTCTATATTTCCCTCGGCATGGGAGACTTTATCTGCCACCTTCCGGAGGTCCGTCCTCAACAGGTTGACGTCAATGGACACAGTTTCTATTTGGCGTTCCAGTGCAGTGTGGGATCCCTGGATCGCTTTCAGCAACTCCGCCCGAGAGGGCTCGCCGGGGGCCTCCGCCCCCTCGTCCTGACCCGACTGTCGCAGGATCCACTGAGACAGCAGCCGCTGGGTGGTGTACTGCGTTATCGTGTTGGGCTGCGTGGAGCGAGACATCCTGTCTTCGCGCATTGCCAGTGCCCCAAGTGTCCTCATCAGCTCCCCGAAGGGGTAGCAGGGACTGCACCCTGTAACGCCTGCTCTCTTTTAGTACAGTTCGCACCCCCAAGCCCTGGGTGTACTCCGCAGCTCCACTCGGCAACCGATCCTCACACCTCCGCCAGGTATCCGCAGCCAGTAGGGGGCGGCCAGTATCGTATGAGTGCCTTTCGCTGCTCCCTGTGACCGCAGCAAGGGATCAAGACCCACTGCCCGTCGTCACTCCAAGCTCCAAACAACTCAAAATCAGGGGGAGGATGCGGGCCTCCAAATTTCCGGGTTTCACTCGGTGCCTCAGTGATGGTGGATCCACCCTACAATGTGACCGCCCTCGAGGCGCCGACCGTCCTCTCCCGTTCACCAATCCGCTGCGGCCGGCAGTAGAGTTCTCAAGTCCCCCCGTATCTCCGGACCACCTCCAGTGCGGCCCGACTCCCGGGGACGTGTCCTGCCCACTTAGAGGGCCACAAGCGTACCTGTCAGGCGCAGCACCCTGGGTCTCTCTCTTCAATGTCCAATACTCGGGGCAAGGGCTGCAGGATTTGGCGGCACTCCAGCGCCGCCAAATTCTCGGGGGTGCCGTGCAACTAGTGGCCCCCAGGACCTCCTCAGTGATTCTATCTGCAACGAAGCGGGGATCCGGCTGAGTACCCCCGAAGGCACACCACAAGGGACGTGGGCCACTAAGTCTGTTGGCAGGGCCCTGCCGGCGGTTGGGCCCCAGGCGGTGCAGGTCCCCGGATTACTTGGGCCTGTGGCTGAAGTTGGGCAGCACGGGCCGCCTCCCCCCACCAGCGCCTGCTGGCACGCGCGATCTCCCGGTCGCCTCCCTGGCTGGGGGCTTATGGGCGGCAGGATTGGGCTACTTCTGGCTACCTGGGGACAGCGGGCCCCCGCCGGGCCAACCGACACTCTCCCCCGGCCCCAAGGGCCGCACCCACCTGGGTCCGGGGCGCCGCCTCCACAGTTGCGTAGGCCACAATCCGGGGCCCCTCCTAGTAGCGGGCAGCCTCCGCTCTTCCTGATGAGGGTTCTTCTGAGACCCGCTGGCACCCCTCAGCCGTGGGGCGCCCCTCCAGTTGGGCAGCGTCTTCAGCGGTGATGTTCCCCACGCAAGGGAGAGGCACAGGGAGGAAGGACTGGCAGCCGCGCCCGCCACACCAGCTACAGGGGCGGCAGCAACAGCGCCGGCCTCCGTCGGCCCCAGCAGGTACCTCCCAGTCCTTCACAAGTCGGAGCCCCAGCTGGCAGCGGGCTCCGTACGGTCAGCGTCGCCGTGGGTGTAGTGTCTACGGGCCGCCTCCGGCACCCGATCTCGTAGCTCCGCCGCCCTCCGAGAGCAGGCCGCAGACCCCGGCCTCGCGTAGTCAGAGGTCCGGGGCGCCACAGCTCCGGCAGTTCACTCGGCTGTACTCGCGGAGGCCCGCCTTATTTCGCCAAATTAGTTAGCCCCAGGCAGAAGGGGATCATGCGACCCACAATTCCGCACCATAGGAGCCCGGACAGGATGGATTGGCAGGATTTCAGGGTCCGTTGGTCGGGAGCTGGTGGAGCTCACGTCCTGTCGGCCATGCTGCTTGGCCACGCCCCAGATACCAACCATTTTAGACATTTTCTCTGGGGTACCCGTTTTGCCATTGTGTCAGACCACATGCCCCTTATTCCTATTCTGTCTTCCGGGGTGGGAGAATTGTTACTGCCTGCATTGCCAGGTTGTCCTCCGAACTCCAGGAATACAGTATTTATATTAGTAATGTGCCCGCCGGTTTAAACCAAGCATCAGATTTTCTCTCCAGGTTACCCTGGGATGATGAAAAGGAGGAAATGTACCTAGATGAGGATTTGGATGTGGTGGCCAGTGTGACTGATGTGACAGGAGGTAATATAGCAGTTGATGACGATACCTTGTGGGCCACTTAATATTCTAAGGATGTAGAACTCAGTCTGGTCAAAAAATATATTGTTGAAGGGTGGCCTAGCATTAAAAGCCATGTGGGTCCCCTGCATTCCTTCGCTCAGGTGGCCCCTAAATTATCTGTGAATGGGGAATTTTTATTTCATAACAACAAATGTATTCCCCCTGTTGAGATACGGAAATGTCTTCTCGAATCGAGTCACCACGGGCGCTTGGGAATGACTGCATTAAAAAATTAATTGCTGGAACATTACTTGTGACCTGGAATGGATATGGATGCTGATCGGTTTGTGAGAAAACGTGAGGTGTGTAAGGTGGCAGACAGAAATTGCAAGACTCAAGTTCCTCCCATGCAAGCTACTCCTTGGCCAGAACATGCTTAGCAAAAAGTGTGATTAGATATTTTGGGACCATTGGTGAATTTACCTAGTGGAATGATGTTTGCCATTGTCCTTATCATTCCAAGTGGCCAGAGGTAAAGTTTGTGAAAAGCATTAGCACCAGTTGTGTTTTCTATTTTCTCATAGAGATGTTTGATCGGGAAGGATATCCTGAGAAGCTGGTCACGGACAATGGTGTGCAATTTGTTTCGAATGAAATGACGCAGTTTCTCTGTACCCTTAAAATAGAACATGTCTGCACTGCCTTCTATAATCCACAATGCAATGGTTTAATAGAACGATTTAATCGTTGTCTGGAAGAAAGTATACACTTGGCTCTGGTAGGAAAGATAATTTTTCTGACCCCTGTCTGAAAGATTTTGGTCGTATAGGATTACGCGTCATGCTGTCATAGGAGTTTTACCTTTGTTGCTTCTGAGAGGTAGACAACTTTGTTAATTTGTCCTTGGTGGTTCAAACTTAAATTCACAAGACATAAGATCATGAATGAGCACGACATGTTTGTCATCAAGAAGAAGGTCAGTGACATGCAGTACAAATCTAAAAGACAATATGACATGGCACATAAAGTTACACCTTGAAAAACTCTTGGTGGTTTTATTAGAGTTAGGTGGGACAGAAGGATGAGTAAGGGTTTATGCAAATTCTCTAAACCCATCAAAGTGATCAAAACTAATACGAGAAGTGTTATAACACAAGATGGCAAATGTTGAAGCATGAAGAGGTTGTCCAAGTACACATTGGATGAAAGTGAGAGAATGTCTGGGGAATGCAAAGGGGGTACAGTACATGATTTTGTGGGTGTTCCCAGAAATGTAGATAATGGGGTGTTGATTGAAGAGAATCCTTGGTTTAATAAAAAATGTTCTGAACTGAGTAAAAGTACTACTGAGGAACCTTTGCCTGCAAATGATCCAGTTGTCTCTGACAGCCTGGATGTAAGTGATGAGGACTGTTAGAACCGGCTGTCTCTAGTTGGCAGAGGTATACACTTCTGACAAATAGGGACACACCTTTTCTAGTCAGGGCAAGGGGATCACACCCTTTGATAACCCCTGCTCACCCCCTTGGTAGCTTGGCAGAGCAGACAGGCTTATCTCAGAGGCTGTGTGTTAAGCATTTATGACCACATACAGTAATAACGTGAATACACTACAAATGGACACGACACCGTAGTATTATAAAAATAAGTATTTTTATATAAGGCTTAGCACAAGACCAAATAACGACAAAAATGTACACAATCTTAATAAATACTCGGGGAAGGGAAAAAGGATAGTTCAACGGTAGTTTCTTCTTTCGCACAAAAGTCTTTAGTATCAAAGCAAATCTTCTTCTTGGCAATACAGTTCTTAGCAACAGGGTAACCCACACGGGGGCTACACGACGTCGAGGCAAAGTTAATCCAAAGGTTCGGCGTCGACCGCGAGGAGCGCTACGTCGAGCCCGGAGTCACACGGACCCCCAACAACACAGTACCTTTGGATAATGAAGCACACGATGATCAGCGGCGTCGAGCAATCCGGCGTCGCGTCTTCGGTGTCGATCAGGCCTCAGCAGGCGTCGTCGTTGATGATGCGGTTGCACAGAGTGAGCAGCGCTCACGGCGTCGAGAGGGCACGAGGGCGATGCGATCAGCAGCGGTGCAGACACGAGGTCCCTTGGAGCTGGAGCCGTACTCCCACTCACTGGCGTTGCTGCTGGCGTCGGTCGGGCCCGGCGGCCGGTCGTCGAGGAAGCGGGACACTGGGGCCGTTACCCACTACGTCGAGCTGGATTCGGCGACGTCCGTCGGCGTCGAGGTTGCTGGCTCTTTCAGAGGTGCTGGATTCACAGGTTTCAGCAAATAGCACTTTAAGCAGATGAAGTTCTTTAGCCCTGTGACTTCAGCAGGAGACTGGCACTCTTCCAGTCCTTGGAGATTTTCTTAGCAAGCGTGAGAGTACACACACAGTTCCTCTCTCCTGGTTCCTTGGCAAAAATAAAGAAGCACTGCAGGATTCCCCCCAGCAAACAGCACACTGGCAGAAGGGGTAGGCAAGTCCTCAGATCAGCAGGCCTCTTGTCCTTGGTTACAGGGTTCCTTGTCAGAAGTGATCTAAATTCTTGGTTCAGGGGTCCTTCTCTTATACCCCTTCTCGGCTTTGATCCCTTTGTCCAGGCAGGGGAGGCTATCAACAACTACTCTCCCCCTACTCTCAACGCAAATGTCCCACTCATCCCACACTGACTCATCCAGACCTCTTGGAGCCACCCAGCTCCTGTCACACACACGCAAGACCAGCAGAAACCAGAAATGGTTAGACAAGAAAATAGACACTTTTTAAAAGTGCTATTTTCGAACCCAGAGTCCAAAAACCATCCACACCAACGGATGCGTAATTAAACCCCGAGTTCAGGGATACCAAACTCGACATTGCATCATGCTCCCCGAGCCAGCTAGGATCATAGCATTAATAATCCCGGCGACCCATTCTAACTAATGGAGAGCAGGCTACCTCGCAATAGTGAAGAACGAAGATGGCGGTTGTTCACTATCAGGACATGCCAACTTGGTCAGGCGTGTCCTACCTTACACTTACAACGCACCCTGCCCGTGGGCCTACCATAGGGGTGACTAACATGAAGTCAAGGGAAGGTTTGAGGGGCTGGCAAGTAGGTATACTTGCGCAGCCTGCGTGACAGCACTAGGCTGCACGTGGGTCTCGCAATGACCGACCCGTAGACATTCTTTTACGAGGCCGCTCCTGTGGGTGGCACAACACGTGCTGCAAGCCCACGAGCGGCATCTGTATTTACAAGCCCTGGCACTCCTGGTGCACTAGACTAGGGACTGACAGTAAACCAAATAAGCCAAACATGGATACAATAGATACATCAATTTAACATAGGGAGCACTTGCGCTATGGCACTGATCAGCAGTGGCACGGCGCCCAAAGCATATACCAACAAAACATCGTAAAACAGTGGAGGCAAACAGAAAAAATGGAGGAGAGACTCAAGCCAATGATGTCAGGTCTAACAAGGACACTGTTACCAGTCGGGTGAGATTTGCTCCTAGGTCAAGAATTCCTTCAAGGAAAATATTTTTGAGGATTAAGTCTTCCTTATTCATTGTTTTTTTAAGGAAGATGTGTTATGTTTTCATGCTTTTCACTTTATGCATTTATCCCTGTTTCTACCCTGATCCTTTCTCCCTTTCCCTCTCCCCATCCTTCCTTCCCTGATACCCATTGATCAGAGGGCTCGCGTTGGAATGTTGATGCTAGGAGGTTTGGGTGGGTGACGGTTGGAGGGGGATAATATTGTGAGGAGTTGGCGCAGTGGGATGGAATACATTTTGCAGCTGAAACTTACTAGAGTCACTTAGTTTTTCTTCCACGATTACCACAGTTCACCATTATTATCTAGCCCTTCAGTTATGTTTTCACCCTCTGGGATATAGT
Organism: Lissotriton vulgaris; assembly: GCF_964263255.1. Lineage (NCBI taxonomy): Eukaryota > Metazoa > Chordata > Amphibia > Caudata > Salamandridae > Lissotriton > Lissotriton vulgaris. The sequence continues at coordinate 797,321,355 of NC_141699.1, forward strand.
TCACTTGTATTCTCAGTTATTATCCCATACACACTATAATATATCATACCAATGTGAAACAATTAATCCATGTTATCAGTTATAGAGCCTTACTAATTATGCACACTACCTCTTATGGCATAATGTTATTTGGTTGTGTGTATACTGTCATACAATATGTTCTTTCTAACAGACTGTATTCTAACAGATATATTTAACCTTTGCTATGCCTCTTATAACATGGGTTGTTTTTGGCTCCAGCACAAACTCTCTAAGCCATATTGGTTCCCATGCCCCGTTGCCAATCAACCCTGTGACATGGGTTGTAACATAGTATGTGGGAAGTTTTACTTATCTCAACACATATGAAAAGAGCTGTTGGATAGGATTTGTGCTAATTTATGAGATACAGTGTTTGGTATTTTTATTTCTTTTTGAACTACATTTATTAACCTTTGCCAACTTGTAATGTATCAGAGACGGGCATATGTACTCACTGTTGGGGAGGGATGGTGGGGGGAATACCTCGAATTCTTGAGAGAGAAAAGCAGCTAAATAAACACATTTAATTCATTGTCCACATTTAACCCTTTTGGTTCATGTAATTCTAATTTCAAAATGTATTTTGCTTCCAACCTGCGGAGATATTTCTCATGTTCCCCAACTCTGTTTTTTTTCCGGAATATTATCAATCACGCAATAATACAACTGTTCAAGGTCTCCCGGGTGTGCCTTCCAGAAATATCTCGCAACAGGGTAAGTATTGTCCACGTTTTTATAGCCCTAAGATGCTTCAGGACTGTTTTGTGAATCTGTTTGATTGTGTTTTCTATGTTTACTTTATCACAGCTTCATTTTAACAAGTAAATAGCACATTTAGTCTTACATGTTAGGTGTCTGACAATTTTAATCTCATGTCCATAGGGTGTGGGTACTGAGGTTATGTTTTTCCCATATCTGCAAGCTTTCCAATTGACGCACCTGAAGAAGTCTTTCCTTGGTTTTAACCACTGAGCCTTGCTATTTCTAGTGTTATTCTTCACCATCCTGTCTCTGAAGAATTTGTCTTTCCTATAAGCTATAAACGGTTTGGTGGAGATCAAATCCGCAATTACTTTGTCACTACAAAATAAATGCTATTGTTTCTGTATTGTGCTCCTTACCGAGAAATGGTCTGTATTGTACGTAATTACATACCTCAAGGTGTTCATCTTTTCTGTGGGTCCATTTTCAGACAATTCTTTAAATAAAACCTCTTGTGTTTGAGTTTGGTAACCCTGGGATGTACTGTGCCAAGTACCCCCTTACTGTACCCTATTTCTCTGAATATGTGCAGCATTTCTCGGCTGGTGTTGCTAAAGTTCCCATCCTTATTACGTATTCTATGAGCCCTTAGGTATTCCCCAAATGGTATACTATGTTTCAGGTTTATTGGGTGACAACTAGAGAGAAGCATGTAAGGTGGTATTTCCAGAGGTGGATTTCCTAAATATATTCGCCTGCATTTTGCCATTCTCAATAGTCAAGGACACATCAAAATATTAATTGCAAGTTTCACCGATCTTACTAGTAAATGCAAGATGAAAATTGTTGTTATTGATTGCCACAACAAAAGCCTGTGCTGATGCCATGGTGCCAGTCAGATTTTATCAGGTCAAGCTACTTTTAGCACCTCCTTGTCCATCTGTTCTGGCAAATAAATGCAAGCTGGAAGGAACAGGTGTTTTCTGTTTACTCAGAAAGTGAGTGCGCCAATCTAACACTTGCTGCTAACACTGCCAGGACTATGCCGAACAGCCGCCTGAAGACCGCCCGCCCCTACTCTCTGCACCGGGCCCATATAACTTCTTGCGTCTCCCGCTTCGCGGGAGACGCTGCGGTAATCTAACATTTGCTGTTAACACTGCCAGGACTACACCGACCAGAGAGCCGCGAGGGCCGCCTGAAGACCGCCCTGCCCCCTCCTCTCTGTATTGGTCGGGAAGAATATAGGGAGACATCTGCTTCCGCAGCACGGACGCGCGCCGGTCGAAGCCCGGTCCAAGGGCGGGCCCGTTTGAGTCCGTTCGAGAACGGGATACCCCCCTAACTTCGTCATTTGATGGTCAGTGCAAGCCTAGCCTAATATTGTCATCCATTACCATCCGGTTCCACTACAATAGCCTAAATTGGTATCTTTGAAGATCTAGACAATACCATGCAAGGGCAGCTATGACGGGCAGGAAAGGAAGGAAATCCCTTGTTGATGGGTCCATAGTAGGAACTCTTGACCAATTTCCAGTTAGAGCTTCTGCCGTGTTAGCTAAAGAAATTACTCTGACAGAAAAAAGACTCTATGGATATTGCTTTCCAAAAACGTTCATCATTGGGCATCTTGGCCAGTGACCAATCCCCATTACAATCATATGTGGTAGACCTTTTTGAACTGGGTAATACCAATGAAGGGGATGGGGAAAGTGTACTGTTTTTGGGAGAAAGTCAGTCTAGCCCCACTGCAAATGATGCTGGAGAAGAGAATACGAGACCCCCTCCCTCTACACCACGGGCACAGTCGGTGCCACTCATTATGACCCGCTCCGTTTGTAACCTTGAACAGGGGCAGAACCAACCTTCAATAAGTCAAACCCTCAAAAGGAAGCGTGGGGGCCTAAATGCAAAAGGAAAGAACGCAAAAAATCGGAAAACTACTACAGGTAACAAGGAGGGTGGTCCATCAGTGCTCCACAATCCTGATCCAGGATCTCATACTGGCGAAGCAATAATGTTGCCCTTGACTCCTGGGGATAAGATAACGAAGGAGCTGGGGGCGGACTTCTGGACTAAACTTAAATTGATTTTTAAGAAAACTTGTCTACCTATTTATGACAGGTTGGACAAAATTGAAAGTAGATTGGTTTGTGTTAAACTGTAACTTGCGTCGGCACAGACTCGGCCCTTACCCCAGGATAAATCCCCTTCTGCTTCTTAACCAATTGAGCTAAATGATGAGAATGTTACTGGCCATTCTAAGGGCCAATTGTTTATGAATGGTGCTACTGCCTACCAAGAACCCAAGGCCACGGTGTGTAATCCCCCTATAACATTATTTGGAATTCAAGCTGTTTCCAGCCAACCTGTAATTGATGGAGGGACTGTGACAGGGGGAGTCAATAGGACGACACCACATACCTTGCATTCAATTACAGATAAGCCTAATGTGCTCCAAGATAAAAGACTGCTGTGTATTGATCCCCCCCCCCCCCTCAAGCCATCCCCTACGCAGTGGTGCTTGCGGGTGTCCCTAGTCTAGCTGATGGAACAATGGAGGAATAGGGATCTAAAGAATAAGTGCATTCACTGGCTTAATCTACATCGCCCATTACCGGTGAATGTATCGGCGGAAATTCTTTTTGCAAGACGTGTAGATTGGGTGGGTGCAAAAAAAAAAACAATAGAGGGAGATTGCATAATTGTTAACTTCAGGGACAGTAGGGCAGCGGAACATATTCTTAACTGGTATGGGCCAAGTACAGTGGCGAAAATATGTCCCTTACCTGTTACTCACTTCTACCAAGCTTGGTGCAAATCCACAGGAAATAGGTTGTCCAAAAGAGAAATAGAATATAGGGGCAACGAAGGGGGTATAAGGCTGTTCAACAGATTTGAAGGGTTATCAGGGCTGCAAGATTGTGATTGACAGTCCTCCCTGTTAAGGGGGGGGCAAGCTCGAAGGTGCATAAACAGGAAAAATTAAACACAGAATTGGTTAGCACTGTAGCTGGGGAATATGATATGGATGGTGGCGTAATCTTGGCCCTAGAGCACCTGACCCAGGAATCGAGATTGTCAGCCAGGTCCCTATAGGTATAGCAATCCCATCACCCATACACACAGGGGATTTACCAACTACCATCTCTCCCCTAGCCAGGCTATATGTTTCCTTGGGTGGGTCAATCCCTGATGGTGGAAAGGCATATGCAGCCGGGAGTACCCCAATGATCTCATGGAATCTCGGGGGTATGGGTTCTAAACTGGTATCACCCGAGTGGTCTGATTTTATTGACACTTTTGATATTTGTCTCTTTCAGGAGACATGGTTAGCTGACCCTGTTTTCCGCTTGGGTTATCTTAATGTTTATGTCCCAGCGGTCAAGAAAGATAGGGGCCGTCCAGTGGGTGGGAAGTAACATGGATTAGACAGGACTTCAACTGTAATATTGTACAAGTTTCTGTCTGTAGTAATGATATCATCACAGTGAGAATTAGTGCACCGTCAGGTATTAGGATAGACATTTTTAATGTTTATGCAAGGGGTAACACGGGGAAAAAATCTGAGGTTATAACTGCTCTAGAAGGGCTGCTGACGATCATGGACCTCTAGTACCCTGCCGCTTATTGCTGGGGGCTTTAATACTACTTTCGAGCCACTAGGGCATGACGACCAGTTCTTTGCAGAGGAGGAAGATTCTAGGTGGAACATCCCCCACCTGGAACTGGCTCCTATAAAAAAAATGGACAGAGGTGGCCATCCAATTAAAAGGCCTGTGCCTGGGTAACCAGCTGAGGGCAGCTAATGAACGTACAGCGTCAGATAGGATGGGAAATAATACCTTCGATAATGGCCACAGAACGAGTCGTATTGATTGTCTGCTTGTTCTTTTAAGACTGGCGCTATCTAAGGGACATGGGGGTAATGGGCAGAATAGAAAGTGATCATAACCCACTAACAGCAGTTTTTAACTTCTTGCTAGATAAGGGTGCACCACTACAGCAGGAAGACATAGTACTAGATCTTGTCCTAGCAAATGATATGCGCCATATAAAGTGGAGTAAAATAGCTAATACCCCGGAAATCTTTGCGGAAATTAATAAGGATGTTATTATTGCACTAGCGGAACTGGAGATTAGCGAAACTAGAGAAGATTTCCGCTCCTCTGTGTCTTTTGTCCATTCAAATCTTTTTGAGCGCCTAAAAGCCCATTTTTGTAAGCCTTAGGTGGGACAGAAAAATAAAAACAAGAGCAAAAAAAAACAAGTTGCCTGGTATAATGAGTCATGCCGAAAGGCTCGGATTAGTCTTGGGAAAACCCTAGGGGCAGGGGATACACCCCAGGGGAGGGGTGCTAGGGGTCGGTACAGGAAGACCTAGGCTGAGGCTAAAAAGTCCTGGGAGGAAGATAAGTGGCAGGAACTAAAAGACGCTTGTGTGGATAAGAATCCCAAACTGTTTTGGGACATCTTTAAATGGGATAGGGGAGGCTGTCCGGATCACCCCAGAATAATGTGGCCAAGGATGCTTGGGTTGATTATTTTAGACCACAGTATGCCCTAAACAGTGTCGAAGAGAGCCATGGCCTATTAGAGTGTACCTATTATGAGGAAGCGGCTTTTACTATGGCAGAGGTAGATAAAGCACTAGATACGGTAGCGGGGGTAGAGCTCCGGGCATTCATTGCATTCCGGACGATCTCTTTATAAATGACAGAAATTGATGGTGTCCTTACATTACCATATTGGCAATGCCATCGCTCAGGGAGCGGATATTCCCCCTCATGGAAAGGGCTGACATTATCCCAGTGTTTAAAAAGGGAGACAATTCTAAACCAGGGCATTACAGGCCAATTAGCCTAATTGATTCAGTTCAAAAGATCCTGGGCAGACTGGTCCTGTCTAAGGTTGAGGCCTGGATGGATGACAAAGATATTTTGAGCCCAATGCAGGCTGGCTTCCGCCGATTAACTAGTACTGAGAATCAAGTTTTTTGTTTTATAAATTTGTACTGGAGGACAGTGTTGCTGTCTTTGTAGATATGAGGGCAGCCTTCGATCTAGTACCGCGCAGGAAATTATGGCAGGTTTTGGGGGAGATGGGGATGGCCCCGGAGCTCTTGTCGCTTATCGTCGGGCTTCATTAGGATAACTATGCCCGGGTGCGGTAGGGGGTGCGGGGAGAGGTTACGGAAGCTTTCCCGGTTGGCAGGGGTGTGCGGCAGGGTTGCGTTATGGCGCCGACCCTGTTCTCACTCTTTGTCAACGGGGCGGACGACTATCTCTCCCTGTCCCCCACAGATGCCCCGGTGCTGGCAGGTATAAGAATCCCAATCCTCATGTTTGCGGACGATACGCTGATTTTCTCAAAGACCCTGAGTGGTCTCCTGAAGGCCCTCCAACGTTTCTAAGATTTCTGCCACCTGCGGGGCCTGGAGATAAATACTGCCAAGACAAAGTTTATGTCCTTTAACGAACGTAAAATGTACAGAGGCAGTGTGTATATGAACAACTCTCTATTAGAACAGGTAGATTCTTTTACATACCTGAGGGTCACCTTACAAAAAGATATGCGTTGGAAAAGCCAACTTGATAGGGTAGTTTTGACACATAGGCAGCAAGCTTGTATCCTTCTAGCAAAATTCAAAACCTTCATATCCAAACCATTTAGTCCAGTGCTGGATATCTATGGGATGAAGGTGCTGAGCTCATCCCTCTATGAAGCTGAGCTGTGGGGACAAGAGAATTTAAATTGTTCGACTGTTTTAGAAAATGCTTTTCTACAAAAAGTGACCAGCCTTCCCCAAAGTACCCCCCTAGGTCCATTATTTCTGGACCTTGGGAAAAAACCGTTGGTGTACTTAGCAAATCTTCGCCCATTACTGTACTGGCGTAGGCTGTGGTGTACTGAGGAATTAGCACACTACGCTAATGGTCTTCTGGATGTAATAAAAGCTGATACATCTCACAAAATTAGATGGCTGAAGGACACCCGATCCCTGCTAATAAAGCTGGGGATGTCCGAATTGTGGTAATACCCCCAAAATGCAGTATTCCCGTAAAAAAAAATCATGAAAGACAGGTATTGGGAAGTGGTGTATATATTAATGACCCAACAAGATCTTTCTACCCACCTTGCTGGTCGTTTTCCTGATTTTAAATCATCCCTGCAATTTGAGAAGTACTGGGATTTGATCAAGAAACCATCTGACCGTAAATTGTATTTTCAATCCAATCCAATCCAATCCAAAAATTCTTTATTTCGGCCATATAGGCCATAAAAGAGCATAAAAAACAAAAACAAAAAAAAACATACATACATTAAAATTCGGGCAATAGAGTGCATACAAGAAACAAGTAGCAATATTTCATGACATTTAAAACCCGGGCATTAAAAGTGCATACAGGGAACCAGCAACAACATTGCATATCATTGGGAATGAGGGTAGGACGAAATGTAATGGGAAACAAAGTCGGTGAAAGGTGAGGGTTACAATGGCACATAGGGGCAGGCATACAATCCTATGGTGGTTTTGCCTTGAGCAGCTTGGACCTAATGCGCCACATAGCCAAAACGTATTTTGCAACTGCGAAAACAATGTGAGGGGAGGAGTCAGTTTTCAATATTCTGAATGATGTTACGCAGTTTCGTATGCCCATATTCCTACATAGAGGCACTAGCCAGTATTTCCTAGGTGACTTGTAGGAAGGGCAGAAAAACAGAACATGGATTTCCTCCTAATTGTATTTTCAACTTAGGGTGGGTACTCTCCCAACACGTGAATTCACTTCAAAATGGGGGTGGGGCTACTAATAATAAATGTGGCATGTGTCTGATCCACAGTGAAACAGTGAGGCATATTATGTTTGTATGTCCATTGTAGGAGAGTAGGGTCTGCAATCCTATGATCACCCAGATTTTTTGCTTTTGTTTCACTGGTTTACGACTTTCTCTGGCTGTGGGCCTGCTAATCAGACCCACAGCCTGGCTGTTCTCTTTCTAAATTACGATATGTACCCTAGGTGCATTTACCAATTGGTACTGGGCCACCTTATCAGACCCCGTAACGCAGGGCATAGGTGTACCCAGGGCCGCCAGGGGCTGCAGCATGTATTATGCCACCCCTGGCTGGCCTCTTAAATTTGACACAACTGGCTGCACGACAGCTGGGGCGAAGACGTGTAACCACCCTTCGCTTTAGGTATAGTAGCCCTATATCTAACCATACAATGGACACCCGAGTCCCTATCAGTCACTCCTATGGCAGGCCTTATCAATCCTGAAGGCAGAGTGCGTGGGCTCGTGTGAGCTAGGTTCAGGCCCGAGCCGAGCCCGGCTGCAGCTTGCGGAATCAAGACCCAATAGCTGTTCCATGATAACGCGTACCACATCGGTAACTCCGGTATCGCGTTATCAACGCATGTCGAGTAAGGTGTCATACGAATCGGGGTGCTGCCCTCTCACCAATTCTGGCGATGAGGTTAGTATCCCACCCTTCTAGAGGGACACGACATGTACGTAACTGTGAACCCCGGTTAAAGTTAACTGAAGCCTCAGCTCCACAAAATGGATGCTGCCACCACAGACACAAGTCTGACCTCCTGCTGCTGGGAGTCCTTCCAGCGAGGAGCACTTGGACAAAGGGTTTCCTGTCGAGGGCGCTGTTCGCACCGTCCCAGACAGGGTTTGTGTATTCTGGGTAGGTAGGGCTTTGGCGAGAAGGTGACTGCGGAGTGGCACCCCGGTGCTCACTACGCATCTGCCGGTTAGAACCAGTTCCAGGGGCGACAGCCCTGGCCTGGGGAAAGCCCGGCAGGGGAGAGGGGCGTAACTACCCCCCTTCCTGGTCCCACCCTTAGGGCAGGACCTAGTCATGTACCCACCCCTTTCTTTAGGATAAAGACCGGAGCGGGGACCCTTCCAAATTAGATCATCTTTGAATCAAGAACTACTTTCTACGAAAGGACACTCAAGACTCTTCTCAAGATTTCTCCCTTGTGGCTAAGGAGTAGTCACCCTGCATCAGCGGGCACCAACTAAGAACTCTGCGGTTTGCTGCAAGTCCCTCCTCAAGGATCCGACGGCCCAGCTCGACGAGAACCGGCTTCCCTGGCACCTCTGACCTCTACCCACGTCATCAGCTCAGCTGTGATCTGTGGGTGCGACGAGACCTCGAGGGACCGGCCATCATCAGAACCTGCACGCTCTTAAAAACCAGCACGACCATCGAGGTAACTCTCTGGTGAGTGCTCTGGGGTCCGAGAAGCCCCGACCCTGAGCCGCTCTAGCACCGAAGTGCAGTCTCCCAGCATCTCCACGATCTGCGTGGGGCCCTTCTGCTCACTGCTCAGCACGTTGTCTGGTCACTCGCCGCTGGCTTGTGCCCTTCTGTGACGACATCCGAGAATCATCACTGCTGGTCTGGTTGCTCCAGACTGGCCCTTGCTTCCATCTTTGCGAGAAGCACCCCGGACCCTCCTGGTCCACTCAAGACGCCATCTTAGGCCCACCACGTGGCCCTGAGATCTGCCAAGGCTTGTTGCCCCATCCTGGGCCCAGCGACGCCGACAGCATCATCCTTCGTGGGACAGCTCGCACCTCCACCGTGGTCGCCGACAACGCCTCCTGGTCCGTGAGACTGCAGAGCCTAGCGTCGCCCACTCACCTAGTCGAGGTGACGGCCAACCGGTGCCTTCCTGGTACCCTCTAACTACTGGCTAGTAGTACGAACTTGGTCCCCTCTGCTTTCAGGTTTCATCAATCTCCGATCCAGGCTTGGATCTCTACGAACTATTCAGCACTGGTCGCCGGCCAGCAACTCCTTCCTTCCGGCTCCTGGCTCGTCAGCGAAGACCCCGACGCCTGTAAGACTTGTGCAGCCGCAGCCCTCGTGGCTAGGTAACTCGGCATTTCGGTGCCTGCATAGCCTCCTTACTCTAGGGTCCCGAGTCCCTCGCTTCCGACTTGCCTTATCGGGTCCGCCCGAGACCTTTCCGTGTCCTCGGACACTTGTTTTAAACTGTGCACTTGAAGTATTTGCTAAAGAGATTTGGTTTGTGCTTAGTACCCTGTCCTCATAAAGAGTACAGGGCTGTTGTGATTCTTAATAAATATCCTGTTTATTTTCATAACACTTGTGTGGTGTCCTTTCACTGGGTGTTCAAGGGGTACATGTGTGGTGAACAGCTGGCTTAACACGCCCTCTCGAGTCTTTAGCCTTAGACTGCTCGTATCCACGCTACTAGGATAGCTGGTCTATAGGTTGACTTACAACCAAACACCATAAGGGTCGTTGGAACGATACATAGCGGTCGCTAGAATAGCGAACGTTGCATATCGGGCCAACTTCTCACATTGGTGAGCAGCGGTTGGGATTTGAGCTTGCTGCTGTTTTACCACACGTATCCTAAGAATATCTTGTTGAAAGATCGCACAAGTACTGTTAGTACATATAACTAAAAGCTTAGAATACTCTGAGTTCTACTGAACCAGCTGTTGTAGCTCCTCAAGGCTTAGCACACCTTGGCTACAACTCTTAGCAAGGGAACAGTAGGTAAACACATAGTGTAGGTAGGTGCATCACTTACACCACACTAGAAACAGTATGTCGGACAAAGGAGGAAACTCTGGGTCTCCCCTTGTGTCAGTTGACCCTCCACAGGTCATCCCTTCAGGATATACTGTGCTGAGCTTCAAGGAGTTGAGACGGTTGTGTCACTCCAGGAAGATTCAGCAGGGGTCTAACCCCACAACATCCTTTCTGATTGGTCTCTTGGAGACTTATGATGCCAGAAGAGCTGAGAAACTTCGTAGCTCTTCTAATCCAGAAGGAGACATGCCTCCCCTCGAGGGAACCCGAGACGATCCTGACCTCATTCACCTCGCAACCGAGAACGAGGATGTGGAGGAGGATGAGGATGAGGATCTCTCTGGGGATGAGGCAGATAAGGGACAGGTAGAAGTCGTCAGACTAAGCAGGTCCAACTTAAGCAAACATGATAGCGGTACTGGGGGACCCCTGGGGCCACTATCAGGTCAGCTTAACATTGGGAATGGACGAGCCAGATCTCTGTCAAGAGGCTCTGGCAGATCCCTTCAAACCAATGGCTCTCACAACTCGTCTCAGAGAGGGATGACGTCCCCCCAGAGGAGAGTGTACGAAGCTAAGGAAAGGGCAGCTAATCTAAGGATCGAAAGGGAAGAACTTGCCCTGGCCAAAGAAAGGCTTGCCTTTGCAAGAGAGCAACAGTTAAGTGGGGTAGTCCCCACTGGTGGCAGCAATGTACCTAGTAATAGGGAAAAGAGTTTCGATACGAAACACCTTGGTAAGATAGTGCCCCCCTTTAAACAAGGGGACGACATCCACAAATGGATTACTGCTTTGGAGAGGGCCTGCACTGTGCAGGGCGTTCCCCAGAGTCAGTGGGCAGCTATCTTGTGGCTCTCCTTTGAAGGAAAAGGAAGAGACAAGCTCCTCACCACAAGGGTAGAGGATGCTAACAATTACCAAATCTTGAAAAATACACTCGTTGAAGGGTTCGGCCTAACCACTGAGCAGTACAGGGTGCTGTTCAGGGATACCCAGAAAACGCAGTCTCAAGATTGGTCTGATTTTGTCGATTGTGCCACTAAGGCTTTTGAGGGCTGGTTGCTGGGCAGTAAGGTTACTGATTACGAAGGATTGTATAATTTGATGATGAGAGAGCAAATTTTAAACAATTGTCAGAACCAGTTGTTGCATCAGCATCTTGTCGACTCGGATCTGACCTCTCCCCAAGAATTGGGAAAGAAGGCAGACAGATGGGTTCGAACAAGAGTTAAACAGAACCAGGGCCAGAATCAAGGTGGTCAGAAGAAAGCAGACCAGAAGGGTAAAGATTCGAAAGGGGAACAAAGTGACCAGAAGTCTTCGACAGGTCCCCAACAACCCAAAGAGGGTGGGGGTCAGGCTCCCCAAAAGAAGAAAGAAGGCCAATCCAAAAGATGGTGCCAGTACTGTAAAAGTAAATCTCACTGGTTTAGTGAGTGCACCAAGAAAGGAGGAGGGCAGACTCCTGCCACTGCAGCCCCTAAGGCACCTGTGCCCCCTAGTACAGTCAGCAGTGGTAGTGCGCCTCCCAAGGGTTTAGTAGGGTTAACCCTGGGTTCTGAGGGGCGTGACAACTTGGTTGGCACACTCACTCAGGCTGTCCTTGTCAGTACAGGGGACGTGGACGTGTCCCCTGACGTAAGCCCCAATTCCTTGGGCAAATACCGACAGACGCCTTTCATAAATGGAAAGATGGCTCAGGCCTATAGGGACACTTGTGCCAGCGTCACCATGGTGACGCCTAACTTTGTGGACCCTGGACAGATCATGCCAGGTACAGAGTTCCTGGTGACCAATGCAAGCAATGTCACTACCAATCACAGTATGGCAATTGTAGCTTTCTCCTGGGGAGGGGTAACTGGCCAAAAGAAGGTTGTAGTTAGTCCAGACCTCCCAGTGGATTGTTTGTTGGGCAATGATTTGGAGTCGTCACAATGGTCAGAAGTGGAGCACCGGACTCACATGGAAATGTTAGGTTTGCCAGCACATGTGTTCGCCGTGACTAGGTCACAGGTCAGGAAATGCCCCACTGAACAGGTGCTGGATCCTGGAACAACGGACCAGACACCTCCCAAGAAAAAGAGCAGTAGGGTTAAGGCTGCGCCTTCCCCCTTGCCCCAGGTCGAGGATCAAGTCTCAAAGGAGGCTGACCTACAGGAATTGCGGGAAACTGAGCCTAGGGAATTCAAACTTGATCAAGTTGAATTCTTGGGTTCAGGGGGACCCTCAAGGGAAGACCTGGGGAAGGACCAGTTAGACTGCCCTTCTCTTGAACCCCTCAGACAGCAGGCTGCTGCTGAGGCTGCTGGGAACGCCACAGGTACCCACAAGGTATACTGGGAAGATGGACTCCTGTACACTGAGTCAAGAGACCCCAAGCCTGGCATGACCAGGAGGCTGGTTGTACCCTTGTCTCAGCGTGGTTTCCTACTTACCTTGGCCCACGAGATTCCCTTAGCAGGTCACTTGGGCCAGACGAAAACGTGGGACAGGCTTGTCTCACACTTTCACTGGCCACACATGAACGAAGATACCAAGGAGTTTTGCCGCTCCTGTGTCACTTGCCAAGCCAGTGGTAAGTCAGGTGGCACGACAAAGGCCCCCCTTATACCATTGCCTGTGGTGGGGGTACCCTTTGAACGGGTGGGGATCGACATCGTCGGTCCCATGGAACCACCTACAGCATCAGGGCACAAGTTTATACTGGTGGTAGTGGATCATGCCACCAGGTATCCTGAAGCTATTCCCCTTAGGACCACTACAGCACCTGTTGTGGCAAGAGCCCTAGTTGGAGTGTTCTCCAGAGTGGGCTTCCCTAAGGAGGTCGTCTCCGACAGAGGTGCAAACTTTATGTCGAGCTACTTAACTGCTATGTGGAAGGAATGTGGTGTTAACTACAAGTTCACTACACCCTATCACCCACAATGCAATGGGCTTGTTGAGAGATTCAACAGGACCCTAAAAGGGATGATTCATGGACTACCGGAAAAGCTTCGGCGTAGATGGGACGTCCTGATCCCCTGCCTCTTGTTCGCCTACAGAGAAGTCCCACAGAAGGGGGTTGGCTACAGCCCTTTTGAACTTTTGTACGGGCATCCTGTAAGGGGACCACTGTGTTTGGTGAAGGAAGGATGGGAGAGACCTCTCAAATAGCCTGCAACCAACATAGTGGACTATGTGCTCGGCCTCCGCTCGCGGATGGCGGAATACATGGAAAAGGCATCTGAAAACCTTAAGGCCAGCCAAGAACTCCAAAAAGCTTGGCATGACCAAAAGGCTGTCTTGACTGTTTACCAGCCCGGACAGAAGGTGTGGGTGTTGGAGCCAGTGGCCCCAGCAGCACTCAAGGACAAGTGGTCCGGGCCCTACACCATCCTGGAGAAAAAGGGAGAGGTCACCTACCTGGTCGACCTGGGAACTCCCCGGAGCCCCCACAGGGTGCTCCATGTCAACAGGCTAAAAGCATATGTCGACAGGAAGGACATGAGTTTGCTCATGGCCCTAGATGAGGGACAGGAGGAGGAGAGTGACCCTCTCCCCGACCTGCTCACTCAGAATCCTGACGATGGATCGGTAGATGGTGTTGTCTTTTGTGGCAGCCTCTCCGAACATCAACAGAGCGACTGTAAACAGGTTCTTCAGTCGTTCAGACATATGTTTTCTCTAACACCCAGCCAGACCGATTGGTGTACCCATGAGGTTGACACTGGTGACAGCTTGCCCGTGAAGAGTAAAATCTACCGGCAGCCTGATCACGTTAGAGACTGCATCAAGAGTGAAGTGCAGAAAATGTTGGAGCTGGGAGTCATTGAACCCTCGGATAGCCCTTGGGCTAGTCCCGTAGTTCTAGTGCCGAAACCTCACACCCAGGGTGGTAAGAGAGAGATGAGGTTTTGCGTAGACTACAGGGGTCTCAATGCAGTCACTAAGACTGACGCCCACCCAATACCAAGGGCAGACGAGCTTATCGATAGATTGGCTTCGGCCAACTACCTAAGTACGTTTGACCTGACAGCTGGGTATTGGCAAATCAGGTTAGCTGAGGACGCCAAACCTAAAACCGCATTTTCAACCCCTGGTGGGCATTATCAGTTCGTGGTGATGCCCTTCGGTCTGAAAAATGCACCTGCCACCTTCCAACGGTTGGTGAATCAAGTCCTTACTGGGCTGGATGACTTCTGCGCGGCGTATCTTGACGATATCGCTGTCTTTAGCTCCACCTGGGAGGATCACCTGGTCCACCTGCGGAAGACGTTAGAGGCACTGCAAGCAGCAGGTCTCACTATCAAGGCCACCAAGTGCCAGATAGGGCAGACACAGGTTGTATACCTGGGCCACCTTGTAGGTGGAGGCCAGGTTCAGCCACTGGAGAGCAAGATACAGTCAATCAGGGACTGGGCTCCTCCAACCACCCAGACTCAGGTTCGAGCTTTCTTGGGCCTGACTGGATACTACCGGAAGTTTGTCAGGAACTATGGTTCCATCGTGACACCATTAAACGAACTGACAAGCAAGAAAATGCCAAAAAAGGTTCAGTGGACAGCGAGCTGTCAAAAAGCATTCGATTACCTAAAGCAGGCCATGTGCACGGCGCCTATCCTCAAGAGTCCGGACTACTCCAAACCATTCATTGTCCAAACAGATGCTTCTGAGTTGGGTGTGGGAGCTGTTCTTTCTCAGCTGAATTTTGATGGTCAAGACCAGCCCATTGCTTTTATAAGTAGAAGGCTGACCCCTAGAGAGAAGAATTGGTCAGCTATTGAGAGGGAGGCCTTTGCTGTGGTTTGGGCCCTGAAGAAGCTGAGGCCATACTTGTTTGGCACTCACTTCAAGATTCAGACCGACCATAAGCCCCTCTTGTGGCTAAATCAGATGAAGGGTGAAAACCCCAAACTGCTTAGGTGGTCCATTTCCCTACAGGGGATGGACTTTACAGTGGAACACAGACCTGGTACTGATCATGGCAATGCCGATGGGCTCTCCAGATATTTCCACTTAGAACAAGAAGACTCACCTGGTCAAGGTTAGCTTAGTGTTCCGACGTTTGGGGGGGGTCATGTAGGAGAGTAGGGTCTGCAATCCTATGATCACCCAGATTTTTTGCTTTTGTTTCACTGGTTTACGACTTTCTCTGGCTGTGGGCCTGCTAATCAGACCCACAGCCTGGCTGTTCTCTTTCTAAATTACGATATGTACCCTAGGTGCATTTACCAATTGGTACTGGGCCACCTTATCAGACCCCGTAACGCAGGGCATAGGTGTACCCAGGGCCGCCAGGGGCTGCAGCATGTATTATGCCACCCCTGGCTGGCCTCTTAAATTTGACACAACTGGCTGCACGACAGCTGGGGCGAAGACGTGTAACCACCCTTCGCTTTAGGTATAGTAGCCCTATATCTAACCATACAATGGACACCCGAGTCCCTATCAGTCACTCCTATGGCAGGCCTTATCAATCCTGAAGGCAGAGTGCGTGGGCTCGTGTGAGCTAGGTTCAGGCCCGAGCCGAGCCCGGCTGCAGCTTGCGGAATCAAGACCCAATAGCTGTTCCATGATAACGCGTACCACATCGGTAACTCCGGTATCGCGTTATCAACGCATGTCGAGTAAGGTGTCATACGAATCGGGGTGCTGCCCTCTCACCAATTCTGGCGATGAGGTTAGTATCCCACCCTTCTAGAGGGACACGACATGTACGTAACTGTGAACCCCGGTTAAAGTTAACTGAAGCCTCAGCTCCACAAAATGGATGCTGCCACCACAGACACAAGTCTGACCTCCTGCTGCTGGGAGTCCTTCCAGCGAGGAGCACTTGGACAAAGGGTTTCCTGTCGAGGGCGCTGTTCGCACCGTCCCAGACAGGGTTTGTGTATTCTGGGTAGGTAGGGCTTTGGCGAGAAGGTGACTGCGGAGTGGCACCCCGGTGCTCACTACGCATCTGCCGGTTAGAACCAGTTCCAGGGGCGACAGCCCTGGCCTGGGGAAAGCCCGGCAGGGGAGAGGGGCGTAACTACCCCCCTTCCTGGTCCCACCCTTAGGGCAGGACCTAGTCATGTACCCACCCCTTTCTTTAGGATAAAGACCGGAGCGGGGACCCTTCCAAATTAGATCATCTTTGAATCAAGAACTACTTTCTACGAAAGGACACTCAAGACTCTTCTCAAGATTTCTCCCTTGTGGCTAAGGAGTAGTCACCCTGCATCAGCGGGCACCAACTAAGAACTCTGCGGTTTGCTGCAAGTCCCTCCTCAAGGATCCGACGGCCCAGCTCGACGAGAACCGGCTTCCCTGGCACCTCTGACCTCTACCCACGTCATCAGCTCAGCTGTGATCTGTGGGTGCGACGAGACCTCGAGGGACCGGCCATCATCAGAACCTGCACGCTCTTAAAAACCAGCACGACCATCGAGGTAACTCTCTGGTGAGTGCTCTGGGGTCCGAGAAGCCCCGACCCTGAGCCGCTCTAGCACCGAAGTGCAGTCTCCCAGCATCTCCACGATCTGCGTGGGGCCCTTCTGCTCGCTGCTCAGCACGTTGTCTGGTCACTCGCCGCTGGCTTGTGCCCTTCTGTGACGACATCCGAGAATCATCACTGCTGGTCTGGTTGCTCCAGACTGGCCCTTGCTTCCATCTTTGCGAGAAGCACCCCGGACCCTCCTGGTCCACTCAAGACGCCATCTTAGGCCCACCACGTGGCCCTGAGATCTGCCAAGGCTTGTTGCCCCATCCTGGGCCCAGCGACGCCGACAGCATCATCCTTCGTGGGACAGCTCGCACCTCCACCGTGGTCGCCGACAACGCCTCCTGGTCCGTGAGACTGCAGAGCCTAGCGTCGCCCACTCACCTAGTCGAGGTGACGGCCAACCGGTGCCTTCCTGGTACCCTCTAACTACTGGCTAGTAGTACGAACTTGGTCCCCTCTGCTTTCAGGTTTCATCAATCTCCGATCCAGGCTTGGATCTCTACGAACTATTCAGCACTGGTCGCCGGCCAGCAACTCCTTCCTTCCGGCTCCTGGCTCGTCAGCGAAGACCCCGACGCCTGTAAGACTTGTGCAGCCGCAGCCCTCGTGGCTAGGTAACTCGGCATTTCGGTGCCTGCATAGCCTCCTTACTCTAGGGTCCCGAGTCCCTCGCTTCCGACTTGCCTTATCGGGTCCGCCCGAGACCTTAACCTTTCCGTGTCCTCGGACACTTGTTTTAAACTGTGCACTTGAAGTATTTGCTAAAGAGATTTGGTTTGTGCTTAGTACCCTGTCCTCATAAAGAGTACAGGGCTGTTGTGATTCTTAATAAATATCCTGTTTATTTTCATAACACTTGTGTGGTGTCCTTTCACTGGGTGTTCAAGGGGTACATGTGTGGTGAACAGCTGGCTTAACACGCCCTCTCGAGTCTTTAGCCTTAGACTGCTCGTATCCACGCTACTAGGATAGCTGGTCTATAGGTTGACTTACAACCAAACACCATAAGGGTCGTTGGAACGATACATAGCGGTCGCTAGAATAGCGAACGTTGCATATCGGGCCAACTTCTCACATCCATCATATGCCGCACCGAGGGTCATGTGGATTAAACCTATCTAGTTGTTGGGTACTAGTAGTCATGTGACCGCGTTAAGGATTCTGAGTTCTGATCTTTCCCCTCAAGTAGTCATTGCTGTGGCCAAGTTTTTGTCCTGGGCTTGGTCAATCCGATATAAAAAATGTTTTTCTTAAATAGTAGTGGATTGATTGACTGTCCATGAGCCCTTTAGAATTATCTTGTTTTGGGATAATGTAATCCTGCTCATTTGAATAGTGTGCCGCGTCTTCTATGCTATTTAATATTGGCACCAGTTTTGGAGTCATATTGTAATGTATAATACACTATGGATTGTTTCTTTTTATACTATTTATGTTATCATGGTAGAGTGTCTACTTTTATAAAAATTTATTCGATAGTTACAAATAGGATTTCATGATTTTTTAAATATTTATTGCTTGGTTTTATATGATAAATGTAAATTCTTTGTACTTTTATGACTTAACTGTCGAATAAAGTTTATAACTGGCAAACTGGAATGAATAATAAAGAGGCCTTTAAATCTTATTTTAATCTTGATACATTTGCTGTCTGTTCAAGGGAAGAGGTCAAATGTCAGTTTTTCTTTTTACTAATTGTTTCTCACCCTGGAGCTTTTTGTCAAGTTAGCTGTCTGACAATCATGAAAAAAAAGGCTAAAATATGTCAGTTTGTTTTTCTAACACACAGCATTTAAACAGCGTGTAAAGTAATAATACAAGTATGTCAAAATATATCAAAATTATTAAATCATTTTTTTTTTGTAATTCAGAAGTGTGATGCAAACAAAGCATTAAGTAGCAGCAAAACAAATCAGAACACTTTACTTGGTGATGTGCAAATGACAAATATTTTCAGAAATTCGATTGCCAAACATTGTACACTGTATAGTTTTATCAGTAAAACCACATGTTAGTGGGAAATGCTGTAGCTATTTCAATTGAATTTCTGCTAATTGCAAAAAAGTGTGCTCCTATTTCATACTTCGGGTATATATTTATTAAAAGTGATAGTTATCAAACATGTTTTGAGAAACATTCCTGCCCCAGCCCTGATGACAATGTGGTTTATGAACTATGAGGTAAGTCAGCAGTCATGTGTGTGCTATATGTGGCTAGATTTTTATTGTATATAGAGCAAAAGTTTAGTTTATTAAATCAAACAAAAGTATTTTTTGTACAGCAGATATGCTGAATTTACATATTTGAAGGTGCTCTCATATGTGATAAAGAAGAAAATGGCAACTCAGTGAAATAAAATATTTGCCATGGATCACATAATTTCAAACTATTTTATGAGTCAATAGCATTATCATTATATACCATTTCGTAGGCCAAAGAAAGACATTTCCACCTTTGTCTACTTTACACAACCAGCATTATTGGATAACCTAGGTAAAAAGTTTTTATCTCTCTGTGTTTTTAATGTTCCTCTTGATCAGTTTATTTCTCTTGTACATTTGTTTTAGATCTTTTATCAAAGGCTCAGAAAATATTCCAATATTATCATGCAAAATAGGAGGAATAAAAGAGGATTTAGCTCTAAAATGCAAGTGTCCACCTATCAACAAATCCCCTTCCATCAATTGCTCAAGGGAATCATATGCTTCCCCCTTTCTCCTCTTTCCAGATCTAATAGCTGTTGAAAGATGTTCATGTCTTCTACCAGCAAATTGTTTCCAACTTCAGGGTTACTAGGTGGCTTCCCTTTCAGAGTAACACCTTTTCTTTTCTTTCTTCAAAGAGTTTCATAAGCCTCAGATTCCTAATGAAGATATAGACATCCATCCTTGACTGCACATAATCAAAGTTTGATTCCTGATAAAAAGATAGTCCCAGAGTTAGTAGTTGGGTCTCCGCTTGTGACAATATAATCCCTGTCATGTTTATTAATGTCTTTGGCTTAGTATCCATTTTCTGCTGCTCCTTGTTTTCCTAGTATGAGTTATAAAGGGGTATGCCCTTAGAACTCAGGGACCTGGGTCCAAGAAGCAGTTTATAGAAAAAGTGGTCCGAATTACAGGTCAATTAGTTCATAAAGTAAGTTCTGTATTGCGCCATACAGACAGACACCACAAATTAATTATGTCAATAAATGATTCTGAAAAAGGGAAAATATGCAGTTTACAAATTCCAACTTTGCATTTATTTATGCAGTAAATTGCTTGCGTATTTTTCTATATATTCAGTCATATATTTTCAGCAACATTGTGTACTTGTAAAATCATTACACTTCGAGTGCTCTCAGTGAGGAAGGGAAGGGAAGAGTGAAAGTTGTGAGGGACTGGGTAAAGGTGGTGTGACTGTTTAAGAACATTGCGTCATAATCAAAGAAACACCTTTACAATCAAAGAGATATGAGAGTTCCCAAATTACATCACACATAGGTTGAAACAATTCTTTTCTTTGAATCCTATGGTGTGTTAGGTTGGCGCAGTCTACGTTTCGACCCCCATGTACGCTAAAGGGTTATTCATGCCTCATGTTGGGGTCTCCGTCAGGACAGTGAAAGAAGAGAGCATCAATGGTCAGTAGACACCTGTGCCATCCTTGAGAAGGCCTGGACGCGCTCAGATGCACGGAGGTAGCTGCGAGCACTGACGGTGGCGGCTTTCCCACTGAGTAGAACGTCGCACGCTGCGCATTGAACCCAAACATTGAACCCAAGGAAGGACCTTTTTGGAATCCACACGGTGATGTCTATCTTCCTATGAGGAATTCTGTCCAAAACTTGCAAGAGCGCATCCAGGCCTTCTCAAGGATGGCACAGATGTCTACTGTCCATTGATGTTCTCTTCTTTCACTTTCCTGACGAAGACCCCAACACGAGGCATGAATAACCCTTTAGCGTACATGGGGGTCGAAACGTAGACTACGCCAACCTAACTCACCATAGGATTCAAAGAAAAGAATTATTTTAACCTATGTGTGATGTCATTTGGGAACTCTCATATCTCTTTGATTGTAAAGGCGTTTTTTTGATTATGACGCGATGTTCTTAAACAGTCACACCACCTTTACCCAGTCCCTCACAACTTTCACTCTTCCCTTCCCTTCCTCACTGAGAGCACTCGAAATGTAATGATTTTACAATTACACAATGTTGTTGAAAATATATGACTGAATATATAGAAAAATACGCAAGCAATTTACTGCATAAATAAATGCAAAGTTGGAATTTGAACCTTGTTTTCCTAGAGCCCCCTTTACTGGCGTTTTCCTTAGCACCATTTCCTTTGTTGTCTCTTGTGCTTCCTCTGCCTCTCCGAGGCATGTGATTTGTTCTCCTGGCATTCATTAAAAAACTAAACTCATCCAAGATCGATGGTTGATGCAGGGCGTCAGTACTTCTGCTTGTACCTGGCTGTTCTGGATCTGAGCTTGTCTCATCCAGTTGTGGTCGCTGAGTTGCTGCTTCCTAATATACTCAAAGCGCCTTGCAAAAGTATATATTTGACCCCTTTCATACTCCAGGCAGTCACGTTCAAACTTTTTCATTTTTATTTCATCTTCATATTTATTGAGCATTTCTTACATGTCTTTTCTGAGCTTAGCAATAGTCTCATTATCACTGTCCTGTGCTACACTCTCTTTTAAGGTCTCAATTTCCTTGAGCAGGCTCTCCCTATCAATCTCTGTATATTTTACAAGAATTGTCTACATTCCTTGTGAGCTAGCATTGTTGTTCTCTGCTCATTCCGTAATAAGTGCTGGGTTAGGGCACTCATAACTCTGCATTATGGTTATTCCAAGACCTTGTGAGACTCTTCCAACTTCCACATTCTTCTTTAATGATTTGAACTCCCACCATTTAGAGACCTTCTTCTTGATAATTTCTTCGGAGTTGCAAATTATGTTGTAAAAAGTTATTAAATGTTAAATGGCTTGTGTCATATTGTATCTCTCTCTGTCCGTAAATTTAGTGAACTTCTCTTTCGCTGCTTTCTCCCTTGCCTCAAATTCATCATCAAGTCAGAGGGAAATCCCTGGGGTGCGCTAGTTAACTTCACATACCAATGTAAATATACATTTACAAATACACGGGGAGGACCTATAGTCCACTGTGTTCTGGGGAGTATATAATAATTTCCACAAAGAAATAAAATTGTTTACAATCTAATTTTATTAAAAACCATATATCTGAACAATCAAATACAAGACAGTTAAATTTTAAAAGAAATGTTCTTTGAAAAATAAAAAACACAATAAACCAATATATCTCAAATACAATTAAAAAATACACAAACTTTTTTACGACAAAGAGAGACATGTGTATAGCATTTCAGAAATTCATGAACAATAAACACGCAACAAGAAATACAGAATGAAGAACCCCTAGTGTAGCTGTGGCTTCTGGATGTCTCTGCCACTATATATCAGTAGATCCAAAGGCCTATGTTATTTTAGCTTATGTAAACATCAGTGACAGTAATGCATGTACATCCAGTGTTTACTGGGCCCTGGTTGGATTCTCTATATCTGAAAAAATGCGTTGACGCGTTTCGGTGCAGTACATTTGATTCTGTGGCACCTTCTTCAGGACTTCTTTGGTTGGGGTATCTCGTTTCAAAGAGTAGTTAATTGCACCTTCTCCCCACTGTCTGTGGAAGAAGATCCAGAATGGGGTCTGCGTAGCGTTGCACTTGGATTCTGCAATCTTTTGTAGCTACGTCCTCTCTCCTTGAAAAGGAGCTCCTTGTATTGGGATGTCTATTTTCGTCTTTTCGATCCTTTGGGCAATTTTAGGTTGTGTATCTTATAGCACTCTAAAACTTTCCTTGAACGGGCATAGGGTAACTCGATTCCTCCCCAGAACTGGATATGTTCTTGGTCTCACCGGAGCCGCGTCTCTGCCTCGTTCACACACTCTCAGGAGAGAGGACGTAGCTACAAAAGATTGCAGAATCCAAGTGCAACGCTACGCAGACCCCATTCTGGATCTTCTTCCACAGACAGTGGGGAGAAGGTGCAATTAACTACTCTTTGAAACGAGATGCCCCAACCAAAGAAGTCCTGAAGAAGGTGCCACAGAATCAAATGTACTGCACCGAAACGCGTCGACGCATGTTTTCAGATATAGAGAATCCAACCAGGGCCCAGTAAACACTGGATGTACATGCATTACTGTCACTGATGTTTACATAAGCTAAAATAACATAGGCCTGTGGATCTACTGATATATAGTGGCAGAGACATCCAGAAGCCACAGCTACACTAGGGGTTCTTCATTCTGTATTTCTTGTTGCGTGTTTATTGTTCATGAATTTCTGAAATGCTATACACATGTCTCTCTTTGTCGTAAAAAAGTTTGTGTATTTTTTAATTGTATTTGAGATATATTTGTTTATTGTGTTTTTTATTTTTCAAAGAACATTTCTTTGAAATTTTAACTGTCTTGTATTTGATTGTTCAGATATATGGTTTTTAATAAAATTAGATTGTAAACGATTTTATTTCTTTGTGGAAATTATTATATACTCCCCAGAACACAGTGGACTATAGGTCCTCCCCGTGTATTTGTAAATGTATATTTACATTGGTATGTGAAGTTAACTAGCGCACCCCAGGAATTTCCCTCTGACTTGCTGTCTTCTTACCCTGTTCCCTGGTGAAAGTGGGGTACCCTCTCTTTTGAAATCAAATTCATCATCAGCCATAGTGCTAAACTCAGGCACATGAGCACTATTAAAGCAATATAGTCACTGAGTGAGGCTTTCGGTCGTTGTATAAGTGTGATAATACCATGTGTGTTTTGGTCCTATATTTATGCTTATTCATCTTTCACTCTTCACTGTTTTATTTAATCACTTGTCATGGTATAATAATGCTGGCAGACACAAGCCTGTAACCGGGAGCAAGGTCCAGATATTACCTACTGGCGGTTGCCAGTAGGTAGTTCTATTTAGGATCTATTTTCCATAGGAATAGTTTTTTTTGATTTGCCAATATCTTTGGCACCGTTTGACGAATCTTGGTGAAATTTTCAAAACTAATGAGGCGCTCAGGTCAGCTCCTGTCTTGAAAGTTTGGGGGTGGTTCGTCAAGCAGGGGCCAAGAAAAAAGGGGGGTCCCAAAACGCATTTTCTCCATTTTAATTTCCATAGGAATTTTGAAACAGGCTGCAGCTCGAACTGCTGAACGGAATGACACCGAATTTGGCAAAGAATTAGATCTTGGTCCAGAAAGCGTGCTTTTTTTAAAATGGTGTAAATCTGTTCAGTAGTTCCAGAGAAACAAAAATGTTTTTGTATATATCTGAGCACCAAGTAGGAGTCGCGACTCCTCCCGAGCACGAGCTTCATTCTAATTGGCTGCCAACACTCCAAACCATGAAGTGTTGGCAGCCATCTTGTGACTTGGTAACCGAGTCGCAAGAAAAAGGTTAAAATAAAATGTAACAAATAAGACAAGGTGGCAGGGTAGAAACACCCTGACCCCCTGGGCCTGCTCAGGGGGTCCCACAAGGACCCTCAGGCCCCAAAAATTATTTGCCCACATTTTCGCTGGGAATTTTTTTTTTTTTAAATGAAGCGTTGTCTCCCACGCTTCGTTTGCTAAAAAGCCCCCGGGTGGGACAGGTGCCAGGGGAAATTCTAAATTATGCTGTGTGGCCACATGGGGGCCCCCTCAGACTTGGGGACCGCCACCTGCCCGGGGCTTAATAATTTAGTCGATGGGGCACGTGTCCCCCCCACAGCCCCTGGGACCACCACCTCCCCAGGGCTTTAATTAAAAAAGGGCAGGGGGCCTCGTGGGTCCCCCAAGCCTCAGGGACCACCACCTCCCCAGGGTTTTTAAATGTTGAAGGGGGGCCTCGCTCCCCCCACGGAGTCCTTTATGGCCCTGGGGACCGCCACTCCCCAGGGCCGGCTCTTGCAATGTTCTGGGGTGCCCACCCCAGGACATTGCTGTTTGCTATGGCAGGGCGGGAGCACGGCTCCCGTCCTGCGATAGCAAACCCTGCTTTGCTTTTTGGAAGCGAGAGCAGGAAACCTGCTCTTGCTTCCAAAAAGCAAAGCAGATTGCTTTTGTACAAGGGGAGCTGCCTGTCTGCAGCCCCCCTTGTTCAAAAATGAATTCCAGTATTTGTAGAACGCACAATTACCTGGGGGTGTCAAGGCGCTGGGGGCCGTCAGGAAGATTAAGCGAGCTATTGCCCAGAGTCACATGGTGCTGGACTAACCTGTCGCCCACACCGGAGATCGAACCCTGAACCCCGTGGTTCGGAGTCAGCCGCCCTGGCCGCTGCCCCACACCTCTTGCTTAAGAGCAAAAACAATGCCAGCTCCTGCAGGAGGCGGGAGCCGGGAGCTGGCTGGGACCATGGGGGCATTGGGGCTTCCCCCACGGTCTCCAATGCTAAAGACCTGCACCAGGGGATTGGTCCCCGGGGTCAGAAGTGGCCCGGGAGGGGGCCACGTGGCCCCTTCCCCTCTAAAAAATAATAATAATTTAAAACGGAAAGGCCGGCCCCGGGGGATGGGGTCCCCAGGGCCGTAATTGTCCTGAGGAGTGGGGCCACACAGTCCCCCTCCCAAAAAAAGGTAAAACAAGAAGGCTGGCCATCCCTGGGGGATGGGGTCCCCGGGCCATTATTGGCCTCTGGAGGGGGCACCCTGCCCACTCCCCCCCCCCAAAAGGCTACCAGACCCCTGGGGATGGTGTCCCCGGGGCCTGAAGTGACACAGGAAAGGGGATCCATGCTGCGCCCCTCCCATAAATTAGGAAACTTATGAAAAAGAAAAAAGAAACCGGCAACTCGCCAGAGGCCCCGCCTCCTCCCTGCATGACTCTGCAAACGCACCCCCTGGTGCATTCTAAGTTGGGGAATTAAGTCCTGTTGAATACTGAGGGTCCCTGGGGGACAACTAGCCCACGAGGTACCCTCACTAAACGCCACACAGCTGGATTGCCGAGAGGTGGTGTGAGGCCATGCCGCTTTGTACACCACTCTGCAAACACGCCTCTTGGCGCACTGCTGGTGGGGTGATGAGGTCCTCTTGTGTCCTGAGGAGCTCAGGACACAAGTGGACTTCATCCCCCAAGCAGCAGTGCGCCAAGAGGTGCGTCTGGAAAATGGTGTAAAAAGGGGCTATGGCCTCGGACCACCTCTCTGCAATCCAGCTGTGTGGCGCTTACGAAAGGTACCTGGTGAGCTAGTTAGCACCCAGGGACCCACAGTATTCAAAGGGACTTAATCCCCCAACTTGGAACGCGCCAGGAGGCGTGTTTGCAGAGTGGTGGAGAAAGGGGGCATGGCCTGTGTCTACCTCTCAGCAATTCCACTGTGTGGCGCTTACTGGAGGTAAGAGGTATGCTAGTTGGCCCCTAAGGACCCCCAGCAGTGAAGGGACTTCAATCCCCATCTAAGAGCACGCCAGGGAGCGCGTTTGCAGAGTGGTGTGTTAAAGGGGCGTGGCCTGTTATGAGAACTTAGTAATCCTGCTGTGTGGTACTTACTGGAGGTAATAGGGGTAGTTGGCCAAGTACCCCTCTTGTTACCTCCAGTACGTCCCACAGTTGGATTGCGAAGACGTCTTAGAAGTCCATGCCCTCTTTCTCCACCACTCTGTAAACGCGCCTCCTGGATGACTACGGGATGGGGAATGAAGTCAGCTACACTCCTGAGGGACTTTGAGGAACAAGAAGCCATTTTGGTACCTCCTGTTAATCCTACACAGTGGAATTCCTGAGCGCTGGTTGGAGGCCCAGCACCCTTTCTCCAACACTCTGAAAACGTGACTACTAGTTAAAGAAGTGTTTGCAGTGTAATAGTTTTAGCATTTGCAAGAGTTTGAGCTATTGGTATTGTAAATGTTAAAGTTTTTAACTAATTTTTTTGGGAGTGGAGTGGATGTATACTTTGTGTGTAGTAGAATTATGTGGTATGTTGTGCAGTGAAATTATGTGGATTGAAAGTATGTGGTATTTAGTGTACAGGAATTATGTAGAGTGGGGTTATGTGTTATGGAGAGTAAATGTGGGGTTTGGTAGTCTGAGTTGTGGAGTGGTAACCTCAGATCTAGTCTTCCTCATTTCCATAGAAGCTCAACTATGAACTCAGTGAAAAAAAAGAATGAATCACTGAGGAGCACTTGTGGACCTAGCCAGAGGTGTGAGCAGAGCCACTGGAATTATGCGACTGTTTGGCTGCACCGACTTTCGCACAATTATACATTTTCTTTGTTAGCCACATAATTCATCATCTGCTCTTTAATCTGCAGATTTTCTTTAAAAAAGCCTTGACGGCTCAAACGTTACCAAAAATGCAGCGACAAGTGTTACAGCGTGGTCTAAGGCCCTTTGCAAACCTAGCATGCTCACCTATTACTTATTGCTAAATGAAGGTGTTAAATTGATACTAATCATGTGTAAGCCACTCTTGTTTCCTTCTGTGCCGCTTGCCTCTTTCAACATTTCTGTTGCTTCTTTCTGCATATTTCTTTCTTTTTCTGCACTTCTCCTACCTCTTTCTGCAAATTTCTTCTACTTTCCGCACCTCTCTTCCTTTTCTGCACATCTGTTGCCTCTTTATGCACCTCACTTGCTTGTTACTGTACCCCTCCTGCCTCTTTCTTTTACCCTTCTTCCCTCTTACGTCTTTCTGTACCCCTCTTGCTTCTTTCTGTACCCTTCTTCCGTCTTATGTCTATCTGCACCCATTTTGCCTCTTTCTGCACCTCTGTTACCTCTGTTACTTCTTTTTGCACTTCTCATCATTCTTTCTGTACCTCTCTTGCTTCTTTCTGTACCTTGCGGGGTTGTTTGCTCATGTGGGCGCCATAGCACGCCTCCTTACCTGCCTGCCTGCCCGGTTCCCCGCACATCCAGCTGAGCAGTTCCGCTCTCCCCCGCTGCCGCAAAGGACATCGCGGCCGCCGTGAGGGGAGAGCGAGGGAAAAACTACACTTCCCAGCGTCCCCTGCTCTCACGGGGACGCGAACAGCCGCGTCAGGATCCCGCGCCCGGAGGCGCTTAAGACCGGGCTGGGGCTGCGGCCGAGCGGGGTTGTTTGCTCATGTGGGCGCCATAGCACGCCATCAAGGACTCCTTACCTGCCTGCCTGCCCGGTTCCCCGCACATCCAGCTAGGCACTTCCGCTCTCCCCCGCTGCCGCACAGGATATCGCGGCCGCCGAGAGGGGAGAGCAAGGGAAAAACTACACTTCCCAGCGTCCCCTGCTCCCACGGGGACGCGAACAGCCGCGTCAGGATCCCGCGCCCGGAGGCGCTTAAGACCTGGCTGGGGCTCCCGCCTCGCGGGACGCACGCGGGCGACGCCGGGCAGAGGGCGGGCCATCTGTGGCCATCAGGGGCCAGCAGAGGTCGGGCCGGGCCACCCCTCTTGGCTGCGTCATGGGGAAGCGTAAACTACATACCAAAGAAGGGGAAGGTAAGAAGGCTAAGGTGCCCCGAAAATCGGAAACTATAATTTCTTATCTGACATCTGCTGTGGGGGCATTAAATGATCAGATTGCTACTGTGGAGAAGGAATTGGGTCTTGACTCTCGCATTTATTTCATCCCCACTCAAAATGCTGTGACACCCCCAAGTGGGGCACCCCCTATCCCATTAGAACCAGACATTGTTGTGGTTAACCCGACTCAAGGTGCCCAGGACCAACAAACTTGTATAAACACTTCCCAGAGAGCTAGCCCAAGGGAGTCTATAATACACAAAGATACCTCAAAAATGACTAGTAAAGGTACCAAAAGGAAGAAATTCGTCAATTTGCCTAAAGAGCATGTGGCCAACACTTCCAATGGGCTCCCAACAAATGTTTTGGAACTAATGGAGGAACTGATTGAATCCCACTTGGAGCCCATACTTGTGAACATTGGCAAGGATATTGTGGACTCTTTGAATCATTGCGTTGCAAACATAGTTAAGAAATGTGAAAATATTGACAAATTTCTAAAAGATGCCAGCTCACACTTCACAGTTCTCCCGGAGGTTAAGGACACAGGAGTTAACCAAATCTGGACGTCTAGTCAGGTTATGGACACTGAGCCTTCTTTGGGGGAGGGTAGGAAGACTACGTCGGGACATTTCAGTCATCAGATTAAGAGGCCAGTTTCCACACCTGAGGTACAACAACATTTGTTACATGATGAGGGCATTCACCCAAGTTCTCCACATAAAAGCGGATATGTTACTAACCATCGTACCCCTAAACTACCTACACTACATCTCCCCCCACAAGCTGCTCCGCTAGTGGTAATACTGACAGGAATTCCATCCCTTAAAACTGGAGCAGTAGAAAGTGACAACGACCTCCTGACTAGAACTAAAAGGTGGTGTTCACAGTTTAGTAGTGGGAGTGTCGATACTGCTTTAAGTATTATTTCGGCCAGAAGAGTTGAGTGGGTGGGGAAACGTAAAAAGACCATCCCAGGAGACTGTGTAGTTGTTAACTTCGACACCGCAAATATTGTGGACACTCTGCTCTGGGATGGCTCAGACCCACATGGGCAGGGTATTAGGCCACTTCCCCTAGGTTATTTCTATCCGCCACCCAATTTTCCACAACCGGTAGCACATCGACCCACAGTCCCTATGACCAATCGTCCTATTCTGAAAGACAGTAATTCTTTGCATTATTCTTACCAAGCTCACCAGGCATCACTGAGGGTAGTAAAAACAGTCCGGAGTGATAGTATCGACACAGGTCTTAATCCTGACCTAGTATTAACAAACAGATTTTCTGCTTTATCAAGCCTGGAAACAAACGATTGACAACCACACATAGAATCTGACAACATGTCTAATATTATACCGGATAACCCATTGCTTCCCCACTCCTCGTACAAATTAATTAGTTGGAATGTGGCGGGGCTTGGCAAAAAAATAAAAGATGCCAGATGGATAGAATTTGTGGTACAACACAAGATTATCGCTCTACAAGAAACTTGGGACACAAGTGATATTTTTCATCTAGATGGTTACTGTAGCTTTCATGTCAAGGCCACCGCAGGGCAGGGAGGTAGACCTAAAGGGTGGTCTTTGTATTTTAACTTCACTTAAACTTCCAGGCTCATTTAGAAATTTGGGGTATCTGTGAGCAAACCTACAAGGACTAGAATGGAGCCGTCCCAAATACCCTAAAATTTTAATTTTGAACTTTTATAATGCGCCAGAGAAGGTCACACAAAACTTGCACCTAAATACACTGGCTTCTCATTTAGAACACTACAAGTTAACACAAACTGCTATATTCGATATAATCTTAATGGGAGATTTTAATATCCATCCATGTGTTTGGAATTGTCTGGATAAACACAATATAGGCCCACCTGGTTCAATCTCCACACATTTCGGGTACTCACCCCAAGGCGAGCTGTTAGAAGATCTACTCGCAAACACTAATCTCTATGAAGTTGAGGGGAGTAGAGGGGAGGAAAGGGCCCCAACTTTTGTTGGTAGAGAAGCAGAAACTGTAATTGATTACATTTTCGTTTCCCCTGGTGTGGTGCAGGTTTGTTCCTCCATAGAGGTCATAACTCCGATCTTTAGTGACCATAATCCTCTAATCATGACCATACACAGGGGGGAGGATACAGACAACCAGAAGGCAGACCAGGATTGTAATCCTGATAAACTCATTCCCAAAGATCAGGGGAGGAGGCTCAATTGGGCCAAGGTGGTCCCAGACACTTTTAATAATGATTTAGAGCACAAAGTTAAGGAGGACATGGCAATATGCCTAGATAATTTGGCAGATGGGGAAAAGGTCTTAAATTCTTTCACCACTATTTGTACACAAGTGAGACTTGACCTAAAATGTAACAAGAAGAGGGATTGCTCAGATCAGCCAAGGTGGTTTGATGAGTTGTGTTCAAAAGCCCACAAAGAACTACTGTTTGCTTTAAAACAAAAACCGAGAGAGAAGGATAAGGTGGCCGTACTGAGAAAAAACTATAAACTTGCTATGGCCAACCGTAAAAAATCTATAAAGGAGGAGGTTTGGGACAATCTCATGTCAACAGATGTGTTGAAGGACAGTTCTAAATTTTGGGCTGTAATAAACCACCCTTACTTTTCTGATTTAAATAACTCAGTGATGGACTCTGTGATTCCCGATGAAACATGGGTCGCCCACTTTAGTAAAATATATAATAGTGCTGAAGAGAACATATTATTGTTGGACCCCTTAGAAATTGGTGTAGAACCTCTCTTACGATTCGAGGAAATGGAGGTGCAAAAGGCCATTGTAGAGATGACCAAAAACAAGGCCCCGGGCCCAGACGGTGTGCCCGCAGACCTTTACAGGACCCCCCTGGAGTTATGGACTAAGATACTCACGAATGTCTTTAACTCCACTATAACTTCGGGGTTTCCTCTCTCTTGGGCAACTTCATCTATAATACCCGTCTTTAAAAAAAGGCTTAGGATCTGACCCTGCCTGTTATAGGCCTATCTCGCTGATTGACTCTGCCGTGAAGATCTTGGGCAGGGTCATTCTGCAGAGATTAGGCGAACATCTGGAAGAGAGGAAGGTCCTCTCCGAATTACAATACGGGTTCAGGGCCAAAAGGGGTACCCTTGATCAATGCCTTAACCTCCATATGTTAATTAGCAAATACACCTTGGCTAAGGAGGGTCTGCTATATATGGCATTCATGGACCTAACATCGGCCTTTGATCTAGTCAATCGTGGTAAACTTTGGGCAATTTTAATTAACATAGGGATTGATCCCCCATTGGTACATTATCTAGCGGGTCTGCATCAAGATCTGCGGGCCACTATTAGAACTAATAGTGAGGGCAGAACTACTAGCTCTTTTAAGTCAAAACGAGGGGTAAGGCAGGGGTGCATTTTGGCACCCCTCCTAGTCACCCTATATATAAACTCCCTCGAAACAACCCTGAAAGGGTCCACTCCTGATGTCCCACGTGTGGGGGAGTACTTGGTGCCGGTACTCCTCTACGCAGACGACGCAGTACTGCTCGCCCGTACTGGGGTTGGGCTGCAGAAACTTTTGGTCGATTTTGGAGTATTTATGTCCTCCTTGGACCTGCAGGTAAACAACAAAAAATCACACGTTATGGTTGCAGGGAAGCGATTCAAAAATGTAAAGTTTGGCAAGTTTCTTTGCAACGGTGAAGAAATCTCCAGAGTCCCGGTCTTTACTTGCCTGGGCGTCCTTTTTGACGAAAAGGGTACTTGGTAACCACAATTAATTGCTAAAGGCTTAGCTGTCACCAGAACTAATTCTGCTCTATTGAGCTTTGCTAAACGCCTAGGTTCACGTCCAATAGAAGCATTGTTGGCAGTTTACAAATCAAAAAGCCTATCAATAGCTAGGTATGGTGCCTCTATATGGGGCTATTTACCACAAGATAAAGTCCAGGTGGCAGAAAATAAGTTTCTAAGATCTCTTTTAGTGGTCCCCCAATCAACCCCAGTATTATCAGTTCATACCGAGGTAGGTCTTGGCTACATCAGTGATCAACTACAGTTGGCACCCTTGACCTGCTGGGCTAAGACCTGGTTGAATCCAGACATCAGCCTAAATCATTCTATTCTGAAAGATTGTATGGCGCTGGATAAAGTTAATAAAATTCCTTGGTTGGTCTACATTAAAAACACTTTTATTAAATTGGGGAGGCCTGAACTATATCTTGCCCCGAGTACCATCAAGAAGGATGATGTACTGTGGATCAAGAATAACTTCTTAGAACGTGTGACGATGGAACGGGAGGAATTAGAGGTCCAAAAATCGGGGGTTAGGGCCAATTACATACTTCAGACTTCCCCTAAAGTGGAACCCTATTTGACCATTGTGACTCGTCCTTACCATCGTAATGTCCTGGTGAGATTTAGACTTAACATCATCCAGTATTCCTTGGGGAATTACCCAGTATGGGGAAAATCCGATACATCTATCCCCTGTAGCTGTGAGAATTTCTCTGAACAGACACTGATGCACTTTATCATGTTTTGCGGCCATTATGATGAATGAAGGAGATTGTTTTTAATACCTATCTTGAGAGAAGCAGGGTTCACACAAGTTCGTCCTGCTCTCCGTTACCTACAACTCCTGAGTAGCATCAGAGTGATATTTGGGGTCGCAAATTTTTTGGTTGCTGCCATGCGTGTTAAGTCTAGAAAACTGAAATTAAATTGTCCATGAAATGTGCTAATAATTGCCACTTGTTAATTTAACTGTGGAATGCTCTACTTTTAATGTACATGAATTGTCTTTATAAGAAATGTTTTAATATATGAATTGCTGTTTTTATATGTGATGTAATTGCTTTTATGATTTTAATTAATCGAATAAAGCTTGTTTTGACTTGACTTGACTTTTAGCAATTCTCTTGCCTCTTTCTGTACCTTACTTGTCTCTTTGTGCACCTCTCTTCTCTTTCTGCACCCCTTGCCTCTTTTTGCACCTCATTTGCTTCTTTCTGCACTGTTCTTGCTTCTTTCTGCACCTCACTTGCCTCTGTGCATTTCTCTTGCTTCTTTCTAAACCTCTGTTGCTCCTTTCAGCAATTCTCTTGCCTCTTTCTGCACTTCTCTTGCTTGTTTCTGCACCTCTTGCGTCTTTCTGCACCTCTGTTGCCTCTTTCTGCACTTCATTTCCTTCTTTCTGCATCTCTTGCCTCATTTGGCACCTCTGTTGCTTCTTTCTGCACCCCTCTTGCCTCTTTCTGCACCCCTCTTCCCTATTTGTGCAACTCGCTTGTCTCTTGTTACACCTCTCTGCCCTCTTTCTGCACCACTGTTGCCTCTTTCTGTACCTCTGTTGCTGCTTTCTGCACTTCTCTGCCTTCTTTCTGCACCCCTCGTGCCTCCTTTTGCACCTCTGTTTCTTCTTTTTGCACTTCTCTTGGTTATTTCTGCAATACTCTTTCCTCTTTCTGCATCCCTCTTGTCTCTTTGAGCACCTCTTTTGCTTCTTTCTGCACGTTTTCCTCCTCTTTCTTGCCTCTTTCTGCACCCCTGTTGCTTCTTTCTGTACTTCTATTGCTTCTTTCTGTACCTCTCTTTCTTCCTTCTGCACCTCACTTGCCTCTTTCAGCACCTCTGTTGTTTTTTTCTACATATCTCTTGCCTCTCTCTGCACCTCACATGCATCTTTCAGCACATCTGTTGCTTTTTTTTGCAGATCTCTTGCCCCTTTCTGCACCCTCTTTTCTCTTTCTGCACCTCTCTTGCCTCTTTCTGCACCCCTGTTCCCTGTTACTACAACTTTACTGCCTGATTCTGCACATCTCTTGCCTCTTTCTGTACCTCTGTTACCTCTTTCTGCACTTCTCTTGCTCTTTTTGCACCCTTCACACCTCTTTCAGCACCTCTGTTGGTTCTTTCTGCTCTGCTCTTGCTTCTTTCTGCACTTCAATTGCCTCTTTCTGTACTTTTCTTGGTTCTTTCTGCACCTCTGTTGCTTCTTTCAGCAATTCTCTTGCCTCTTTCTGCACTTCTCTTCCTTCTTTTTGCAGCACTCCTGCCTCTTTCTATGTCTCTCTTATCTCTTTGTGCACATCTCCTTCCTCTTTCTGCATACCTCGTGCCTCTTTGAGCATCTCTGTTGCTTCTTTCTGCACTTCTCTTGGTTCTTTCTGCACTGCTCTTGCCTCTTCCTGCATCCCTCAGGCCTCTTTGAGCACCTCGTTTGCTTCTTTCTACACCTCAGTTGCCTCTTTCAGCACCTCTGTTGCTTTTGCTTCAGATCCCTTGCCTCTATCTGCACCTCACTTGTGTCTTTCAGCACCTCTGTTGCTCTTTCTGCAGATCTCTTGCACCTTTCTGCACCCCTCTTTTCTCTGTCTTCACCTCTCTTGCCTCTTTCTGCACCCCTGTTTCCTGTTACTACACCTTTGCTGCCTGTTTCTGCACATCTCCTGCCTCTTTCTGTACCTCTGTTACCTGTTTCTGCACTTTTCACGCCTCTTTCAGCACCTCTGTTGGTTCTTTCTGCACCGCTCTTGCTTCTTTCTGCACCTCACTTGCCTCTTTCTGTACTTTTCTTGGTTCTTTTGATGCCTCTGTTGCTTCTTTCAGCAATTCTCTTGCCTCTTTCTGCACTTCTCTTCCTTTTTTTGCACCCCTCCTGTCTCTTTCTGTACTTCTCTTGTCTCTTTGTGCACCTCTCCTACCTCTTTCTGCATTCCTCTTGCCTCTTTGAGCACCTCTTTTGCTTCTTTCTACACTTCGCTCGCCTCTTTCCCCACCCTTCTTGCCGCTTTCTGCACCTCATTTGCTTCTTTCTGTACTTCTATTGCCTCTTTCAATACCTATCTTGCTTCTTTCTGCACTTCACTTGCCTCTTTCAGCACCACTGTTGGTTTTTTCTACAGATCTCTTTCCCCTTTGCTGCCTGATTCTGTACATCTCTTGCCTCTTTCTGTACCTCTGTTACCTCTTTCTGCACTTCTCTTGCTCGTTCTGCACCCTTAACGCCTCAGCACCTCTTTTGGTTCTTTCTGCACTGCTCTTGCTTCTTTCTGCACCTCTCTTGCCTCTTTCTGCACTTCTCTTCCTTCTTTTTGCACCCCTCCTGCCTCTTTCAGTACCTCTCTTATCTCTTTGTGCACCTCTCCTACATTTCTGCATCCCTCTTGCCTCTTTGCGCACCTCTTTCCCCACCCTTCTTGCCTCTTTCTGCACCTCTGTTGCTTCTTTCTGTACTTCTATTGCCTCTTTCTGTACCTATATTGCTTCTTTCTGCACCTCACTTGCCTTTTAGCACTTCTGATGGTTTTTTCTGCTTTTGCCTCTTTCTGCACCTCATTTACATCTTTCAGAACCTCTGTTGCTTTTGTCTGCAGATCTCTTGCCCCTTTCTGCATCCTTCTTTTTTCTTTCTGCACCTCTTTTGCCTCTTTCTGCAATCCCTGTTCCCTGTTACCACACCTTTCCTGCCTGTTTCTGTACATCTCTTGCCTCTTTCTGTACCCCTGTTATCTCTTTCTGCACTTATCTTGCTCTTTTTGCACCTTTCGCGCCTCTATCAGCACCTCTGTTGGTTCTTTCTGCACTGCTCTTGCTCCTTTCTGCACACCACTTGCCTCTTTCTGCACTTCTTTTGGTTCTTTCTATACCTCTGTTGCTCCTTTCAGCAATTCTCTTGCCTCTTTCTGCACTTCACTTGCTTCTTTCTGCACCTCTCTTACCTCTTTCAACACCTCTGCTGTTTCTTTCTGCACCCCTCCTGCTTCTTTCTACACCTCTCTTCCCTTTTTCTGCAACACTCTTGTCTCTTTCTGAACCTCTGTTGCTTCTTTCTGTACTTCTCTTGCCTCTTTCTGCACCCTTTGTGCCTCTTTCAGCACCTCTGTTGCTTCTTTCTGCACTTCTCTTTCTTCTTTCTGCACCCCTCGTGCCTCCTTTTCTGCCTCTGTTGCTTCTTTCTGCACTTCTCTTGGTACTTTCTCCACAGCTCTTGCCTATTTCTGCATCCCTCTTTCTGCAACCCTCCTGCCTCCTTCTGCACCGCTGTTGCTTCTTTCTGCACTTCTATTTCCTCTTTCTGCACCTTTGTTGCTTCTTTCTACACCTCACTTGCCTCTTTCAGCACCTCTGTTGCTTTTTTCTGCAGATCTCTTGCCTCTATCTGCACATCACTTGTCTTTCAGCACCTCTGTTGCTTTTTTCTGCAGATCTTTTTTTCTACACCTCTGTTGCTTCTTTCAGCAATTCTCTTGCCTTTCTGCACTTCTCTTCCTTCTTTCTGCACCCCTCCTGCATCTTTCTTTCAGTAACACTCTTGCCTCTTTGTGTACCCCTCCTACCTTTTTCTGCACCCCTCTTCCCTCTTTTTTGCACCTCTGTTGGTTCTTTCTGCACTGCTCTTCTTTATGCACCTCTTTTGCCTGTTTCTACATCGCTGTTCTTTGTTACTACACTTTTCCTACCGGTTCTGCACATCTCTTGCCTATTTCTGCACCTCTGTTACCTCTTGCTGTACTTCTCTTGCTCTTTCTGCACCCTTCTCACACCTTTCAGCACCTCTGTTGGTTCTTTCTGCACTGCTCTTGCTTCTTTCTGCACCTCACTTGCCTCTTTCTGCACCCCTGTTCCCTGTTTCTGCACCTTTCTGTCCCTGTTCATGAATCTCTCTTGCCTCTTTCTGCTCATCTGAGTTGAGGTAGTTTTAATCCACCAGCCCGATTATGTACTGGGGCCTTACAGAGGAGGTCATACCAATCACAGGGATACCCAAACCCATAGTGTACCCTAGTGTATGTAGGTGTTTTATCTGTATTCTAAGTGTTTTTCAGCAAAGCACTAACTCCGGCCTGGTTTGTCACAGTCAGTTACCACCAGTACCAGTCAACTTGGGGGCACAGAATTACTTTGCAATAAGGCCTCTTTCTGTACCTCTGTTGGTTCTTTCTGTATATCTCTTGCATCTGTCTGTACCTTTCTTCCTCTTCTTGGAATTCTGTTGCCTTTTTCTTAATTTCGCTTGCTGCTTTCTGCCCCTTTCTTCCTCTTTCTGCACATGTCCTACCTCTGTTAGCTTATTTAGAAATTAGCATGTAAAAAACCCTAGAAAATCACTGAAAAAAACATAGGTTTCAGGGACGTTATAGTTAGAAATTATCATTTAAAAAACCTTTGAGATTCACTGAAAAAACCATAGGTTTCAGGGTCGTTATATTTAGAAATTAGCATTTAAAAAACCATAGGAATTCACTGAAATTCACTGAAAAAAACATAGGTTTTATGTTCAAGTCTGTTTTATTTTCAGGTGTTAACACTCATAACAGCGTCATTTAAACACAGCGTTGAGTCTTGAACCCTAAACAGGGCCGGCCGCGAAAGGAAACAGCTTTAGGGCCTTAGGGCCTGCACAAAAAGGGCAATTCTTAAAACAGCGTCTTGCCTACAACCCCACCGGGGCCGGCCGCGTGACATGACGTAAGCTGTTGCATTGATCCGGCGTACAGATGACCTAGATCCCAGGATCATTAACATGTGGCAAATGGGCAACTAGCCCAACACTTAAGTCCCACGTCGCAGAGGATGTTAAGGGAGCAATCTGTCAGGATCTGGAGGGGTGACAGCATCATCGAAGAGACGCAGGGTTCTGAGTCTGGTAGGCATGTGGTGCGCGTATTCTATAGAGCAAAGATATCGTACTAGAGGCCGCCAGACCGCCCCAAAACGCGCTTCGCGTGCTTGTAATCGCGCTGTGAGAAGTTCCATCGTTATGACATGCCAAAGCCGTACAAACCAGGCTGCTATGGGTGGGGCTTCAGTTCTTTTCCAGTAAAGGGCTATAAGCTGCTTAGCCGCTCCCAGCATTTGGAGCGTAAAGATCCAGTCACTGCGGGTGAGTGCCTGAAGGCTGGTAGGTTTGATGCCAAGTAAGATCGTGCTCACGGCTTCAGGCAGGGGGAACCCCAGCACCCTTCTAATGTGGCTAATAACATCTTTCCAAAAGACGATCAGGATTGGGCACGCCCACCAAACATGGATAAAATCCCCGGATGCAGACTGAGACCTCCAGCACAAGGGAGAGACCGTGGGGAACATCTTATGGAGTCACAGGGGCGTATAATACCACTGAGTCATGAGTTTGTAAGCGTTTTCCCTTTGCGGGATGCTCCAATATATCTTGGGGATATCTCGCCAAAGTCTATCCCACTGCGAGGGCTCAATGTCCGCTCTGATCGCCAGCTGCCACTGACATTGGTATGGGTGAGTGGGTACAGTCGGCGGGTGCTGTAGGATGTGATAAAGCTGGGAGATCAGCCCTTTTAATCCCCCAAGGGAGCGCGCCAACTTCTCAATAGGGGTGAATTCGCGTGTGGCTGCCTGGTACATTTCTCCTTCAGAGACCCAATGTCGCAGCTGGGCATACTGCAGTTTCGCCTCCAGTGGTACCCAAAACTCCTCCAGACAGTGGTCAAAGGTTTTGAGTGTGCCCCCCTCATATAGGTCGCAGATCACCCTGCAATCTCCTTGTGTCCATTTGTCAAAGGAGCTAGATTGGTGGGCCGGCAGGAAGTGCGGTTTCCCCGCTATGGGGGTGTGTGGGGAGGGAAACGTGGTGAGGCCCTTGGACACGGCTACGCTGCCCCATGTGTCTAAGACTGTCCTTGTGGGCACCGCCATGTTAGCGCTTTTAGAGCAGGCCGTCAGGTGCAGCCATGCTAGGTTCCAGATGGTTCGCCCCGTCACTGCTCAAACCATAGGCAGCCATCCCTTCTCGCTCTTTGGCACTCGCCACTCCACCACAAAGCGAAGATGAGAGGCCCAATAATAGTGCACTTGGTTAGGGCAGGCTAGTCCCCCCCTATCCCGCGGCGCCATGAGGAGCTTCTGCGAGAAGCGGGACCGCTTACCGCCCCATATGAAGGACGTGACTTCTCGTTGTGGACCTCGGAAACAGCGGAGTGGGATCGGAGTGGGGAGGCATTGGAATACATACAGGATTTTGGGAAGGATCGACATCTTGACGGCGTTGAGTCTACCCAACGACGAATGCATCAGAGGCCTCCACCTCCGTAAGTCTTCTAAGACCGACTGGCTAGTGCCTTACTAAGGATTTTATAACCTTGGTTTAACATGGTTAAGGGGCAATTGGACGACACATTTGCAGAGTCGCTTGAGGGTTTCGGGATGGCAATGTTTTCCAGGCGTTTTGCCACGAGCCATGCTTTTTATGGCTGCTCTAATTTCAGGTTCAGAGATGGGGGCACCCAACACCTCACCTTACCCAGGAGGAGATCCAAGGCCTTCCTTGGCGATGTGACACCAGGCTGATACAACGCCCTGTACTCATACAACGCCCTGTAATATGCCGTGAACACTTCATGAATCTCCTTTGAGAGTAAAGCAGTTCTCCTGTCAGTCCCTCTATTTGTTCCTTAAGTTTCTCCCTGTCTTCAGAGCGGCTCAACCACCCAG
This sequence comes from Lissotriton vulgaris, assembly GCF_964263255.1. Taxonomy (NCBI): domain Eukaryota; kingdom Metazoa; phylum Chordata; class Amphibia; order Caudata; family Salamandridae; genus Lissotriton; species Lissotriton vulgaris. The sequence goes on from NC_141699.1 coordinate 797,361,098, forward strand.
TAGCCTCATCGTTTGGCATCCCCCTGCAATCATAGAGGATTGATGGTCCTGTTTATGAATGGAATGAAGCTTTCCTGATAGCCTCAAGTATTTTTGTGCTTGTCTCAAAGGGCTGTCCAGGTCACCAGGTACACCGGGGTCTTGTTCTCCAGACGCAGTATGTTGGCCTCTATAGCAGACGGCTCCCACAGATTGACTTAGGCAGTGTCCCCGTATGACAGTCTTACAGGCATCCCACTCGACGGTGTGAGAGCCTGCCTTGTGCATGTTCACATCAAAATAATCCACTATCTGCTCCTGAAGGGGGTCCAGAAAGGTGGGCTTTTATAAGAAGGCGGAAATACGTCTCCATATGGGAATAGGGGCTCTACCTCCGCCCAACTGGATCACCACTTGCAGTGAGCTGTGATCCGACAGATTAGGCTCCAAGTACTCAGCCTGGACCGCCCAAGCAGCCAAGTCAGCCAAACCCAACACCTTATCCAGTTGGACATGCAGACCATGCACTGGTGAGTGAAACGAGTACTTGCCCGGTTCTGCCATAAGTCTCTTAAGGTCCAGTGATGTGTCTAGTCTCAGAAAACCTGCACTAATGTCACCAATGGTGATTCAATAAAGGGCCAACTTTATGGCATGCTTTTGAATTTTGTAGACAGGTTACATCGCGGTTATCCTGTCCGTATTATTAAAAGTGTTTTGCATTGTAATGCATTTGTAATAAAATGGATGTTGTTTCTGTCATATTCTAACAGATTAACCCGTCAGCAAAACTCAAAATCAGGTCCAAAATCTGAGGCAAAGTATATTATAATTTATGTGGCTTCTATTCACAACATTTTATATGCGACTGTCCTGAATTCTATTTAGTTGGATTTTAACTCATAGACTTAACAGATGCCTCAACAGTCTTTTTGCTACTACATTATATTCTAGGGCACTTGGAGTAAGGTTGATGGGGTATGCATGACACTTGGGATTGAATAACCTTCAGGAACACTTTATACCAGACCATAAATGTGAGCCTTAGACTTGTGACAGAAAATGTAAATAATGGTTAGTAACAACATGGAAAGTTGTCTATGCCCCGTGGTCTTCAGCTTCCCTTTCAGTTCTGCAAAACCTTAATCCAGAATGTGCAGCCTCATGTGGGGTCGGCCACCTGGGCACCCGTTTCTTTTGCTGGAAGGACATCTGAGTTTACAGTAATGACACACTTTTATTATCTGTTCAAAATGGTCTTCACTAGATTTGCATGTAAAAATGGTGCTTTCTGTATTTAAATGAAGGTGTCTTGTGTTGTGTTGAGGAAAAAACGAAACAAAATAAATTACTTTTTGCATTTTCTTATCCTCTTTACAAGGGAGTGAGGAGGAGAAGGAAGAAACAAAAGCGAGACAGAATAAGGGTAAGCCCACTAAACTTGCATAGTGCTATTTGTTTAGGAGGATACTAACCTACTTATAGCATGCACTTTATTTGTAGTATATTGTGGGCATGTCATTTTATGTTTGTAATGCTACTAATAATGACAGTGTAAGTAGGACACACTATATATTAAACTTCTTTTCTCTCTTTATAAGTGTAACTGCCACCCTGTTTGGCACGCATTCTTGCGGGAGGTCTTTAGTAGATTTGCCTGTGGAGCTCCCCTAGGACTTTCGATTACAGCCCTTGGTACTGAAAACTTACCGATGACTCAACAGCGACATCTAGCAATTACTGATATATTACACTAGTTTGCTGTTGATTGCTGGACCCCTGGCTCTTACTTGATGTCTCTGTGGAGTCAGCCTTAAGGATGTAGTAGCACTAAATGTGTCTGACTTTACATGGGCATCTAGTATGGTTCTATATGAATGTAGCTGTTATATTGTTTTGCAAAGCGACTAAGGGGATCATTTAGAATGTGTGGCTACTGGCTGGCTTCCAAACTCCTAGGGCAGAAGAGGTGCTGCCTCTGCTTGCCGTTTGACAACTCGCACACCAAAGTTAGAATACCTGCTGTGTTGGGGTGGAATTCTCTCTGAAAGTAGTCCCACTGACATGACGAGGACTGCTTCAGTCGAAGTGCATGCAGGCCAGGCCAGCATTCATGATGGACAGGTAGGTAAGTGTTGTATTTTTCGTGAAACAATTCTCCAGATGGTCTGGAGTCAGGTCAGTCCCTGTGCCCAAATACTTCTGCCTTTATAGAAGCTGGATGTAGTATATAATCAAAAACATTTCACAGCCAATAACTTTCTTTCACGTAAGTTATTATTTCTCCTGCCTTTAACACCATAAAATATAATAAATACCTCAGAAACTGTCTTCATTGCACAGTTATTGTGAAGTTCTGGTTATGAAATAAAACTGAAAACAACTAAACTGAAATTGACCTGTCTTAGTTACTAATACAACCAATAAATCCTATCTCCTTCATAAAAATACTCACCAAATACACTGCGTATGACCTCACAATATTTATATTAATAACGACGAAATGAAGAACCTAACATCATTAAATAACAACACATATCCAAATATAGAAATGATAATGTATCCATTGTGATGTTATCCATAATGCCAATGGTATGATGATATGGAATGTCATCAGTGATGCTATTAGTGTCATTTTTGAAGTCGTCTGTTACACCATGTGTACGATCATCAGCAGAAGGGAGTTATGCCGACATTCAGCCAGTACCTGTACTCAATCCCGATGACTGCACAATCCATTTGCAGGACTTACCCGTCTGTGGCCCTAACTCCTGCAGCCCGCTGCTTTTGACCATGTGCAGCAGAGGTGCAATGTTATGTTTTGTTATGTTGCTCTGGTCCTGCACTGGATGTGTGCTCCAAGACCTTCATTTGATCTGCAGGACCCAAAGAAGGGACTGGGATCTGAGTATCCACCACAAGATCTCCAACACCCTGAAGATAAACAATTTATTTTTGTTGTGTGCCAAAGCGAGTTATGTATGGCTCTCCCTCACGAAGTATTGGGTCATGGTATGTTCACCCTTCAGTGTTAAGTCCCATTTTATTTTTTGCCGATTGAGAGAGAGTGACGGTTTTGACATGGTTAGCCTCCCACTCTTTGCCTGGAAAATTATGTGATTTCAATTATAAATGCACAGGGTCCCCATCAACCAAGTCCCCTGTGCCAGTGCTCCTTCCCTTAAACTGTACCACGATTGGCAAATTCAACTCCTCTTTAAGTCCCTAATAAATGATACCCCTGTACCTAGGGCATAGGGACTGAAGAGGATATCCCAGGGACACCTCACCAAGGCCATGCCATTACCACTGCAGCTTGCATACCTTGGTGGAGTGAAAAATGACAAAGTCGATGTGGCTCACTGCCTGTATGCCATGCCCAGTGGCACTGCCCAAGGTATAGGTAAGTCACCCTTCTAGCAGGGCTTAAAAGCCCTTAGGCAGGGTGAACTATATCTCAGGTGTGGTCATATATGCATGAGAAGATATGCACCTACAAAAGTCAAGTCTACTCTTTAATATTGCAAGTGCCAGTAAAGCCATTAAGAATACATAGGTTGGAAACTCAACAACTCGACCTCCCCAGCACCATGATGGCTTGACTGAACCCAGGAGTGTTTGGTACCAAAGTAATCTTATTAACAAACATACACTGATGCCAGTGCTGGATTTATTAAAACATGTACTCAGAGGGCACCTTATAGGTGCCCCCTGAAAACCTACATATACTAGTGTGGTCTCTGACTGACTTTAGGCAGCCTGCCACCATCAGTCATGTTTCTGGATCCTCAGAGAGCAAAGTTTTCCAGCTCTCTGAGACCAGAAAAACAAGGCACATCCTGGGTGGAGGTGTCACACCTTCCCTCGAGGATGAGCACTGTGCCTGCCTTTATAATGCAACCCCAGCCTCCGCTTCAAGCACCCGATAACTGCCCCTGGTTCAAACCACTACTTTTGGCGGTAGAACCGGCTAAAAAACTTAGGAAGAATAAGAGGTGTGCCAACTCCACCACTCAGGCGCTGGAGGCAAAGTAAAGTACACTTTTTAGTGCCAACCATCTTGAAGATGGTGGGACTTATCCAATCAGGGCTAGGTTGGCACGGGAGGGTGGCATAATAGTGAGTGTAGACACCCCAGGTAAGAAACCCATTAGGCCCTACCTGTTACTCCCTTGTAGCACCCCTAAATCTAGTAATTAGATGACTCCCCAGGCCCTGAAATCAGATTTCAATTACATACAAAGAAGAGCCATGCAGCACTGAAGACTGAAGACACCAACTGACTTGCTGACTTGGCCCTCAAATACCCTGCTGAAGAATAGCGACTCACTCCACAGGCCAGCAACCTCCAGAACCCTGAGAGGATTGCCTGCTTTCAAGAAAGGCTCCTAATCTCCAGTGGACAGCAGACTTGCCCAGAAGAAACGGTCTGCAAAGAAAAAGAACTCTGCCCTGAGGAACTGAAACTTGCCTCCGGCTCCTACTCTGCACCGACTCCCATTACCTGAGTTCAAATGGCTCACCGGTCCTGCAAAGGTTCCCCAGTGCTTCTGAGCCTAGTCCACCATATGCTGACCTCTGCCGTACTCATCCCTGACGCCTGTAGCCTCAACTTGAAGACTCTGCCCGGTAAGAGTTTATTTTCTGATGCCTTAGGACACCCCTATACCCGAAGCCCCTGGGCCTTGGACACCTCAACCTTCATTGTTCCCGCGTCCCCTAACATCTCTAATTACCTGGGCAGCTATTTGTTTTCTTTGTCCGGCCTCCTGGCCAGAGCCTGCAGCATTTCCTAAATACTGATCTCCCCAATTGGTTAACATTGGGCGCCCGACACTGTGTTGGCATGTCACCCGGCTGCCCCTGTGCCATTGAGGGTGTTAGTTTGGTGCTGCCCTTCTGTCCTGTGGCCTTCTCTTGTACTTCCCTTTACTCCAGGAGATCGACTCCTGACACCGCTATACTCACCTGTGACCAGCATGTCTTCGAGTTCTCCCAGTCTCCATTGGTTAACATTGGGCCCCAACCTCGAATTTGACCTCTGCACCCGGGCACCCCTATAATAATGATGGTGCACTCTTGGAACTGATTTGAACCCTGCCTGGTGTTGACCAATGACCCTGAAGACAGAATCTGTAACCTGAGTACTTATCTGCAAAAACTGCATTCCTGTTTTCCTCCCATAGATTAACATTGCAAAGCTTGAAGTTTGCAGTGTCCACTATTTAAAGTATTAAGTATTTTTCCTGAAAACGTACTTACCTTTTTGTGAACATCTTGGTCTTCCTATAAATCTTGAAAGAATCGTATTGTTTTTAATTGGTGTGGATCTCCTATTTGAGTTGTGTCATTTGTTATTCACTATCAGCCAGATTCATCAAGCAAAATTGCGATCGCAATAGCTGCGAATTAGCTATTGCGATCGCAATTAACAGAAAAGCAATTCATGATGTGAAAAACACAGAAATTGCATATTCGCAAAAATAAAATAGTGATTTCGCAAAATAAATCGCAGAATCTAGGAGGAACCCCTATAGCCTATCAGAAATAGCGAGAATCCATGGATTCTGCGAATTATAATGCGACATCGCTAAATATTCGCAAACGCAATTCATGAAAACTCGCTGTTTGCGAAAAAGCTGAAAATCGCTATTTGCGACGCGCAATATAAGGAGAACCAAAACCAGGTGGTAACCATGAAGGAAAAGAAAAAATATATTAAAAAATGCTAACTAGCCACAGGTGCTGTCCTGATCAAACACACTTAAGGAAACACAGTAGGAGCATGAGGACTCTCACAATGCCAGGACTCTACATGGTGGTCAGGCGGCGAAGGCTCCAGGCTGCAGCACAGAACAGACGCAGGATCCAGGAGCGAATATTCCGCCAGCGGATCACCCTTCAAGGCCAAACTGCGGAGTAAATTTACTCTAAGTACCGCCTGAATGGGGCAATGATCATCAAGCTGATCCGGGACCTAGACCCCCTGATGCAGCACCCAACAAGGAGGACCAATGCCGTGCCCACCCATGTCCAGGCCTTGTGCAGCCTGCACCTACTGGCCTCCGGAAGCTTCCAGGGGATAGTCGCTGTTGCAGGGGGCATATCCCAGAGCACCATGTCTCGCTGCCTAAGGAGTTTCCTGGAGGCAATACTGACCCGGCTACACCACTACATCTCATTCCCGACCACCCAACAGGACTTGAATGAGACCAAGCTTCATTTCTACAACATTGCGCAATTCCCACATGTAATAGGATGCATTGACTGTACCCACATCCACATCTGCCCACCAGCACAAATGGAATACTTGTACCGCAACCGCAAGTCCTACCACTCCCTCAATATCCAGATGGTGTGCAACGCTAAGACTATCATCACGGACATAGTGGCACAATACCCGGGGAGCACACATGACTCCTTCATATTCCGGCACAGCGGCATGCACACACAACTGGCCAGGGGAGACTTTGGCGAAGGACACCTACTAGGTAAGTCGATTGATACTTTATTCGATATTATCATATCATAAAAGTACATTGAACATATAAAACATTAGCATTAAAATACATTACATTGTGCTCATAATAAAAACCCTGGATACATTAAAAACATGAAACAGCTCAAAAAAATACATGACATTATATCTATCAAACACTTAAAATAAGTTATAGTTTACAATCATAATCATACGGCCTAAGGAGCAATAAGTTTAGACATTCTTATACCGGTTAGCCAAGCACTTGAGAGGTATTTTGCCACACCACAAACCATGAAAAGTGGAAGGGTATTGGTTGTAATAATACGTAAAGCAACCCGAAAGTCTCTGGTTCCAAGCTCCCTACAAACCGGTTTAAGCCATCTCTGCCTTGCCCCCTTGTAGCTTTTACAGCCGAACATAAAGTGCGCAAGGGATTCTGTTTTGCACGGACAGCATGGGCATCCACCGTTCAGTGACCTTGAGGCTTTCCAACCTTTAGTAAAATGATTCAAAGGAAGGGTTCCATATCTCATCTTTAGGAAAATTACTCTGTCTCTGGGCGTTTTTATCACGTCAAGAAAGGGTTCCAGCCTTCTTGTTGGTTTATGTTCCAAAAATTGCATAGTTAATATTCCCCTACTTGGGTTCCTCTGTTCAAGGGCCTCCACCCACTCCCAGTAAATTTTCTTTATTACTTGTTTTGGGGGTGGTGCCTGGGAAATCCAGAATTCAGTCAAACCCAGCTTTGTAATCATTTCTTTGAGTATATTTAGCCAGCGTATTTTACCACCAGAGTTCAAGGCAATCATCTCGTCCAGCACTAGAGCTTAATGTGCCAGCTCTGGGGTCCTCCTTAAGCGAACCCAGAACAACAGTGGGGGCAAGTGAAGTACATCTGAAATTGGACGTTTGCCCATATCCAAATATAATGGTTTCAATGGGGTGGAAACAGGTAAGGCAGCCAGCTCCCTAATAAATGTATTCTCTGCCTTTACCAATAGCTCAACATTTTCACCTCCCCATAGTTCTGCCCCGTAAGAGGCTGAGGGCATCGCCCTACCTTCATATACAGCCAGAGCAGGGCCAATCGGTCTACTTACTGATAACCGCTGGCTCCTTAGTATAACACCCAACACTCTCCTGAGATTTAAATGCATCTTAGCTATATGAGAATCCCACCTCATTTTGCTGTTTATCCTTATACCCAAGTAGTCAAATTCCTCCACCACCTCAAGAGGACTACCATTGAGGGTGAACTGGGGACTCTTTCCATTTTTTGGGGGGGTAAAACCATTAGCTTCGTTTTAGTCGTATTAATGGCGAGACAACGCTCATCACAGAATAGATGGAATTTATCCAAAAGTTTTTGCAGGCCCACCGGGGTTTTGGCCAACAGGAGGGTGTCATCTGCAAACAGGAGAGTTGGTGTTTTTTCTCCTGCCAGGACCGGGGCATCCGCACTGTCCTCCCTCAACCGTTCCACCACCCCATTAACAAAGAGAGAGAACAGTGTTGGCGCCATCATACAGCCCTGGCGTACCCCCCTATTCACGGCCGCCCTCCTCGTTAGCTGCCCTTGATTTCCCCATCTAATCCTGGCATAGCTATCCTCGTGGAGTTTGACTATCAGTTCCAGGAGGTATCGTGGGAAGCCCATGTCCAGTAACACCCTCCAAAGCTTTTCATGAGGTACCAAATCAAAGGGGCTTTTTAAATCAACAAAAGCCAGGTAGAGTTTTCCCTTTCTAACACTGACGGTTTTCCAGTAAATTGCCCAATACCTGAAAACCTGGTCCATAGTCCCCACATTTTTGCGAAAACCTGCTTGGAAGTGGGAGAGTATACAACCCTCCTCTATCCATCTGTCTATTCTATTCACAACCACCCGTCCAACTACTTTTTGCATTGCATCGATTAAACTAATCGGTCTATAGTTGGCGGGGTCTTCCTTGTCACCTTTCTTATGGATGGTAACCACTTCTGCCCCCTTCCAAGAATCAGGTACGGGATAACCAGCAAGAATTAGATTTATTAGTGGGGCAATGAGATTGGACCACAACTTAGGATCATGTAAAAACGGATCACCCGGTATCCCATCTTGGCCGGCCGCTTTCGCTGGAGTTATTTTCCTTATGGCTGCAGCTACCTCATGTGCTGTAAAGGGCTCATCAGTTGTTGTCCTATTATTACTGGGATGTGGCTGATCCAAACCTGGTGGGGATATATCCTCCCCTCCATTAAACAGGTTAGAAAAATGTGTATGCCATTGTTGTTCATTTATATGGTTGGCTAAGGGATCATTACCTTTTCTATCTAACCTGTTTATCATTTTCCAGAATAATAAAGTGTTCTTAGAGGTTGCTGCCACCCTAAGTTCCTGCCAAAACTCCTCCTCCCACTCCCTTTTGCCCTCTATTATACAGCTTTTATAATCTTTTCTAGCCAGCCGTAAAGCTACATTATCCTTCCTTTTAATTGCCCTTCCAATTTCCCTAGCTTGTTGAATACTTTTCTTTCCAGGGCCTCCACCCCCATTTATAGAAAATAGGGATCCGATGTCGTTTATCAGGGTGTTATAGGAGACTTCAAGGCTAAAGTTAGTACACTCCATATTAGCGGCCATGTTTACATGAACCAATTCAGTGGTTAGTGATTCAACCATCCTTTTAACAGAGAGCAGGCTATCCTCTTGGCCTAATATTCTATTCCATTTAAGTTTGCGATTACCATCTGACGGGATTAGTTCTTTTGTGACTAATAGCGGGGTTTCTACAAAGCTCCTCTCCCTCCCCCATTTTATTCCCATACACAATGGATTATGGTCACTCTCTTGAGTCTGCACAACTTCCATATCCATTGAGCTCCGCCAGGAGTTAGTGTCGAGCAGAATATAATCAATACGGGAGGGGCAGCTAAGTTTATTATATGTCATTGCCCCATTTGGGTCAGATGGTGTTCTCCCATTTAAAGCTCGTAGATTATATTCAACTCTTAAGGCATTCAATTGCTGGACTCTCGGGGCCCACTTTTTCACGGGTGCCAGAGTTAACAGAGGGATAGACCTCGCACAATCATCCTCATTCACACACATAAAATCATCTTTATCTAAGGGTTCATAAGTACAATTAAAGTCACCTCCAATGACAATGCTGGATAGTGAACGAATACCTGCCAATGCCCCCTCAAGGAGTGTTATAGTGGGGGACGTTTGGCCTCCTGGCGTCCCACGTGCATAGACATTGAACTACTCAAACCTTTTATGACCCTTAATCGAGATATGTAATATATCATCTGATGACCACGAACAAATGGTGATGGCCAAGTTAAGTGAAATTTTGGTCCAGATATGTAGGCCCCCAGATGGCCGACCCCGCCCAGTACTGATAGCCGGTATAACATAAGTTGTGTATCCACATTTATACTGAGGGGTTGTACTCCAGGTCTCTTGGAATAAGCAGATGTTGAATTTACATGTTTTTTAACAGACCAGCTATATTCCACAATATTAACTTAATTATACCTAAGTTAGGGTTTATCTTCTTTATGTGTACTCCTGTTTCTTTTCCTCCATTTTCTTGGTATTGGGATTCTTTTAGTGTCGGCGCTATCCTCGAGATATCCTCCCTCAATGGGACAGTGACCCCATCATTATCCTCCCTATCATGTTTCCCCGGACATTGAATATTGTGATCAGCTAATTTGACTATATTGTCACACAAGGTCCCACCACACAGTCAATCAATCCCTTCCATCCCTTCAAACATAGAATAGCGGTTGAATGTGGGGACATTAAAACCACAGCTAAGAAATTCACGTCCACGTGTTGGTGGGGGATGTACTTGTCTTTTCAACAATGATTGTGGGTAGAAATAGGTCAGGTCTCTAGTTGTGATTCCCTCCCTTTCACTCCCATCGTACCATTCCCCAATGAATTTGGAGACTCTATAGTCTCTAAAATTTATGATAATCACATCCCCATTTTGATCCTTTGGTCTACGACCCAACCACCCGACCCTTCTCACATTCAGTATTTCCCCATTCAGGTTTGGAGGCAATGGTCTATTGTTTGCCAGCCAACATATAACCTTGTTCTTCAGAGTGTGGAAGTTTTCTCGCTTACCATCTTCAAGTTCTGGTACCCCTATCATAATTACTACAAATGGTGCTGCTTGGGGTGGAAGGTCTACATTCCTCTTGGATACTCTGGGTGGCTTATAGTGTGAGTTACTCTTATTTTCTTTTGAGGCGACTGCATTGGTTTGTCTACTATTTGTTTTTTGTTCCGGTACAGATCCTCCCCCTTTCTCACTAACAGCATTTGTTTGTACAGTGGGTATATTAGTAACTGCCTTAGGTCCCTTTTCTGTTGCTATTTCTGCTTCCTTGCTGCTTTTTTTGACTCCCTTAGGGGCTGCTGTAGGAGCAGGTAGACCTCTATGATTTTTATATGTGCTTGTGAGTAGTTCCCTGGTTTGGTTAACATTCCTCTGTATCGAGGTTTCAATCTCCCACAGCTTTTCTGTTATAATTTTAACCCTATGGGTTAACGGGAGTATTAAGGACCTTACTAAATGTTCTATGTTTCCCAACAGGTCTTTTGCAATATCATGAATGGACGACTGAGGGTTACTCTTGTTACTATCTAGAGCTGTTTGGGCCACCCCCTCAGTCATTGATGGATTATGGACAGTACTTGGAGGTTTTGTGATTCTTCCTTGTTAGGACCGCCCCCCTCGTTTCCTCTTTTTTGCTCGAGTTGTAGAAGGCAAATTGCTATTTTTAAATTTATCCCCTATGGGGGGAGAGAGGGCTTTCTCCTCGTCAGAAGAAATTTCTAAAAAGGAGTCTGTATTTGAACTATTAGTATTACAGTCAGATGAATTGTCTAACTCCCTCAGCTGCAGCGGAATGCTAACATCACCCCCTTTATCAGCTTCATGTGGGCTATTAACAAGTTTAATCATACCCATAGAAGAACGTTTGGAGTGCATAGGAAAGGTGGGGTCTACTACACTAGAGGGGGTCAAAGACTGTACAACCTGGGTAATATTATCATTGATATTATCTCTGTTAGAATCACCAGAAACCTGATGTGTAACATGAAGGGATACAAAGGATGGAACATAAAGAGAGTCCATGGTGGTATTGTCCATCGTATTGTTCGTAATTACAGAGGTCTGAGCTATCGACAGAAGTGGTAGGGATCCAACGGGTAATGAAAGTCGTCGCTCAGTATGCTCAATAGCATTTGCCACCACTACTATAGTCTTCTGTAACATGCGGTCTATCGCTGTTAAACTAGGTAAAGTAGTCTTTGTGTCTTTCAGCCTTTTGTTAGGCGGAGCAGGCATTGTAAACAACTACCTAAGGCTGCCCCTTACAGCATCCAAATACCCAAAGCAGAGTTGACAGAAAGAGAAAAGGATAATGAGTGATTAACCTTACTTGGTCGGAATTACTATCCCGATTATGATCTTGTGGGTGAACCAAGGGGGGTGGCCCAGCCCAGCCTCCTTCGGCCTCCGAACGGCCACAAAAAGGCCCGCCCTTGTCCCGGGTTTCTCCCGGGACGCTCCCGCGCAGTGGGCTACTGCGCCTGTTATGAAGGGTAGACAGTGGTTGGGGGGTGTGGCAAGCAGGGAGAGCGGCCCAGGTGCTGGTGATGTAATCCTGCAGGGACTCCTGGTAAACGGAGTCCCTGCTTCACCGCTCGCAGCCCTGCTATTGGTCCAGCCCCCACCTCCACCTCCGGCTGACTTGATGCCTCAGTCCCAGGTGCGCTGACTACACTTTCGAGCCGCAAAGCAGGACCCGCGCAGCGGGTCCGGCAAGCTGTAACGCTGGGTCCTTGGAAAATGGTCGATACTCTCCTCACAAACAGGTCAGTTCAAACAAAGCGTCCCACGATCCACACAGGCGCTGGCCTTTTAATAGACCCTATGTCGGGGGCGTGGCAAGCAGGGAGAGCGGCCCAGGTGCTGGTGATGTAATTCTGCAGGGACTCCTGGTAAACTGAGTCCCTGCTTGACCGCTCGCAGCCCTGCTATTGGTCCAGCCCCCACCTCCACCTCCGGCTGACTTGATGCCTCAGTCCCAGGTGCACTGACTACACTTTCGAGGCACGAAGCGGGACCCGCGCAGTGGGTCCGGCAAGCTGTAACGCTGGGTCCTTGGAAAATGGTCGATACTCTCCTCACAAACAGGTCAGTTCAAACAAAGCGTCGGTAAGTAAACATGCTCCCAAAGAGTACACTGTGATCATGTAGCTGCGCAGAACAGGCACTCACCCTGTGCTTCTTTCATTCAGGTGACAGCGCCTACGGTCCCCGTGTGTACCTCTTCACCCCATACTTCAACCCTGCAACACCACAGCAACAGCGTTACAATGCTGCACACAACGCACAAGAAATTGCATTGAGAGGACATTTAGCCTTTTGAAGAGCCGATTCTGCACACTTCACAAGACTGGTGGGGCCATCAAATACGAGCCTGAGGTCTGCTGCCGCATCGTGGCCGTGTGTGCAATACTCCACAACATTGCTACCAAGCGCAGGATACCTGTCGAGATCTCTGGCAGTGAGTCGGAATGGGGACAACCGCCCACCTGCACATGTGCGTCATGCACGCGGGGAAAATCCTGCGGAAGGACACAGGCGCCGCAACCACATCACTATTAACTGTTTCTAGTGCACCCATTCCCCTCACACAACACTGCACTCATGCATGACAAATGTAATAATGACATGAGTTGGATTTACGTGAGACCGTACATTTTTTTGTTTAATCACAATAATGTGGCCTTTGTTGTCCATGATTTCACATGAGGACAGTATTGCATCATACGTCCCCATGCAGGGGTAGAGGGCTTGCTTATAGATCCAGCATGGCCCTGCAGACAGAGTGCAAGGTGTCTTTAGCGTCTCCGTCCAGACGCACCGAGTCGCCTCTCTGAGTCCTCAATGACAGTGTTGGCCCGTGATGCTGCAGTGGGCCTGCTACTGCGGCGGCGTACAGTCACCAGCGGCAAGGACATGTTGCTATGGCTTGACGTGCCCTCGCTGGCATCCTCACTCCCCCCTGGTTCACCATGGGCAGTCGGCTGCAGACTATGCACTTCTACTGTCACCTGTTCCAGTGCCCTGGCAACGTCCTGGCAACACTGGACCATTTGAACCTGCATTGCAGGGGACCGGCGGGATAGTTGTGAGGTTGCATTGCCAATGATGTAATTTGACCTGGTGTAGGCTGACAGGCGGGTCAGCAGCTGGCGGTGGCGGCGGCGGGTGATATCCTGCTGGGATACCAGGATATGGCTATTCTCTCGAACAGCTGCGGTTATCTGTCCAACATTTTGCGCGGTATTCTGCAGCTGCAGATGAATGGCTGCCAGGTGACGCGCGTGTGTCTGATGAACCGCGAGCATGCGGCGTTCAATGGCCAGGCCAGGATCTCGCACATGGACAGCCCTGCCCGCGCGTGTTGAGGCGTCACGCTGCTGGCGCCTCAGTCCTCTAGACTGTGATCTTACTGCGGCTGTGTGCCTCGTCTGCCTCCTGGCTGCTGGTGGTGTGGCCTGTACCACTGCCGTGGGTATCAGTTGGGGTGGTTGCTGGGCACCTGTGGCTGCAGGGGTGGCCTCGTCCACAAGGGGGGTGGTGGTGGTACTGCTGCAGGTGGCTATGATGGTCCTGGTTGTGGTTCAGGTTGGGCCTCACCCTCAGTGTCCTCCGGGTACTCCTCAATATGTAGGGCCTCACTGTCGGTGCTGGGTTGTTCTGCAGCACCTGTGATGTAAATGGGTGCATGATTAATGATATGTATCTTGCACATGAGATGTTGCTACATGCATGCAGGCTTGCTTTCCCTGACTGGCTTTTGGAATTACTTTGAATTGACAGGTCTGGCTGTGTTGGGCTATCTGGGAATTTTGATTACACTACAACTACCACAATGCATTAGGGCATTTCAGGTGTGCATGGCCTGCATTACTGGGGTTGTGATATTGCTAGCTCAGGAGTCATGGGCATTGTTAGGGGATGGGGTCGCAGTCGCATGGCACTTACCTTGGGATTGTTGGGTGGGTCGGGACGAGGCAAGCTGGGTAAACCCCACGCAGGCTTCTGGAGTCAGGGTGTCCGCCACAAGGTCCTCCAATCGAGTGTTGGGTGTGGCAGTGGGGTCCCCTCCACCGGTGGCAAGTCGCTCCCCAAGCCTCTCCACGATTCGCTCTTTGGCACGCCCTCTGAGGTCGTACCACCTCTTTTTTAAATCGTCTATTGACCGCTGGGTCACCCCGACAGAATTGACTTTGGTGCGGATGCGCAGCCAGATGCGGCGCTTGTCAGCCTCTGGCACCCTCCGGGAGTCCTTGCCAAACAGGCGTGCATGGCCCTTACAGACCCCCTCAATGAGGAACTCAAGTTCTTGCTCTGAAAACTTTATCTTCCTCTTCCTCCCTGGGGCACTGCTCCCTGCTGCTTCATGGGGCATTTTGATGGTGGTTAATGTCCTGCTGTGGTGCTGCAAGTTGACTGTAGTGGAGCTCTTCCAAGTACTGCTTCCACTTTCAAGCTCAGTGATCTGAATGAGGGAGGGAACAGCATACTTCCTGGTTGTGATGTCATCAATGGGATCGAAATGCGACTTCCCGTTTTTGCGATCTCGCAGTTAGCGAGATCGCAAATTGCGATTTCGGTAATTGCGAGATCGCAAATTCAACATGGAAATCGGGCAATTCTGCGAATATTATGCGATTGGGGCAAAATCGCAATCAGCAATTCGCTTTTTTTTATCGCATTTCTTCATGAATGCCTTTCTGCGAATTCTAAATTGCGATTCGGTAATTATTGCAATTTGAAATTCGCAGAATGTTGTATTGATGAATCTATGTGTAAGTGCATAACAAATGTCTTATACACTTCTCTGTGTTAGGCCTAAGGCTGCTCGCCTACACTACACAAATAGAGCACTTTGGATTTACATTGAGTTCTGTACACTTCTGGGAGAATCTCTGGACTCTGTTGTGCACAATATAATCCTTTACTGGTATACCATATACAGAGCCAGCTTCCTACATCTATGCAGTGCTTCGTGCACTGCATCAGGGAAAAATATGCAGAAATTGAAAATTTTCTGTAACACCCAAACAATCAGATTTCTTGGATTGATGAATCATTGTAAAATGCAAAATGCTCACTTTTATTACCGCAGATATTTCTGCATGTTGCAATTTTTCAATGCTTTGAAGATATTTCTTAACCCCTCCCATGCTGATGACGAGCTGAGCTCGTCATCAGCCAGGGTGCTCGTGTGCTGATGACGAGCTGAGCTCGTCATGGCCGTTAGAACGCTCACACGCGGGGCTAATTCCCCTGCTGTGCTGAGCGTTCTAAGGAACGGGTGCGGCCGCGACGAGCTCAGCTCGTCATCAGCTCACGAGCTCGTCATCAGCACCCGGGTGCTGTGCGCGCCCCCTCCTTCCCGGCACAGCAGGGTAATAACCCCTGCAGCGAAGGGGTTAATGAAAGGTATCAAGTTGACTGTAGGTTTTATTTCCATCCAAGAATGGAAATAATTTTGAGATCTTTGACTTTTAATGTAATTGTGCCATTTCCATTTTTTTTATAAGAACTGCGTTGTTTTTTGGTGACTCTTTCCTCTCCTCCAGATTTTGACTTCACAGAGGTCTGGTGGGGATTTATTATCTTGATGTTAGTTACTAGCTCCCCTAGGGGTTTGTGATCTTTCCTGTCTGCCATGATGTGCCTCCTGAGATGACTTTTGAAAATAGTATTCTGCTTTGGGCTTCAGAAATAGCAAGTAATAAAATGATCCAAATGAGTGGTATTAATAGGCTAATGAGCAATGTTAGTAGCCGATTGCAGACAGAAGTTGGGATTAAGCATGTTGTACTTTCAACATGACATCTGGAAAATAAGCCTTTATCTGGCAGAATGACTTCCAGTACACATAAACAAGGAATCACATGATCAAACAGCCATCATGGCTGTGGGAGCCACAATGCGTCATCTTAAAGAGTAGTTGGTGGTCTTTAGTTAGTATTCATAGCCTCAATCGGTGGAGAGGCTTTCGGAAGAAAGATCTCTTGGAGCAGCACCTATCACTCTCATTCACCTCACTATCTGGGCATACCGATCCATTCCATTGAAAGTGGATTTCACATTTTACCTCACAAATGCCGGCTTGATACTTCAGTTCAGTGGAGTTGAGGACTCAAGTGAAGCCAGTTTCAAGCAGGTGAGCTGCAGTATAAGTACTATCATTTACTGCAAGACCATGCTTTCCAAAAAAGCCTGTGTCAGGAGCTGCAGGAGTGATTTGACCTAAACTTCAGGGCAACATACCCAAGTCCTCATACCATCTGGTTAAAAACCGACCTTTGACCACCACAAAGTTGAGTTCCGGGGTAGTCTATGACATCAAGCCAGCATTCCAATAAAAGATAGCTGCTCCACTGTTGATAACATGTATCGGCTATGAAGAATTTAAGTTTTTTGTTAGTTTATTGAGTGCATATCGGAGGAAACAACCCCATATCAACACCTATACTGTCCATTAGCATTGCAGGGAATCACATGGTTTACAAGCAGGAGAGACAAGTATTCCTGAACAGTTTGAGATCAGCAAGCTCACAAGCCTCCAAACCCTTTAAATATGCATCAAATTCAGTCCAAACAACCAAGACTGGCTCAGTGCAGGGAGTAAACCAGGGTTAGCCTATTTGCATATATATTTGTTGGCAATTCTTACAAATGTAGCATGTCCATTTTAACCAGCCTGGGAGCGGATGATAAATAGGATTCACTTTGTAGCCCGTCAATCAGAATGCGTAGGAGCATTAAGTAGGAGGGACCACAACGGGTTCCAAAACTCTTTCGATATTCTGGCTTCAGGAAGTGTGAAATAGTAAAGTTCCAATTGTTCATTACAATAGCTCATATAATCTAGCCACTGCCTAATCATCAGGACCTTGTCTCTGCTCCAGATGCAGGCCACTCATTGTTTTACCAGGAGCAATGCAATGGACACAAAACATCTCATGTCACTATGGATTCCGAAAGTGCATCCCAGAAAGGCCAACTAGGGGGAAGGTTGGAATTGAGCATCAAGTTCAAGTGCGGAATCTTTATTCAATCTTTTTTTAAGACTGATCATAAAAGCGCCATTTCATCAAATAGGCCATAGCACAATATTATTTTTAAAAAACGTATAAAAACAATTAAAACAGTTAATATCTATCTAAAATCATTGGCGATTTCCACAAATTTGCCCTACACAAAGGATGTAGTATTTAAAAGCCAAAAGTGGGAGTGATCATAATCTTAGTACAACTTCTCCTTCTTAGGCCACCATTACTTAAAAAAAACGATTTTTCCCGTCAGTACCGCAGATTATGTCAACAGATCTAGCGTTTTCCTCTTTCTCACAAATGCCCACAGAAAACATGCTACAGAGAAGCAAATAAAGGGGTCGGAGAAGTCCTTTAAGAAATATCACGCCACCCTGCATCTTGTAAAATTGTAACGCCTTAACATCGGAAGGCTAAAAGCTTTCCTTTCAGTTTTGGTAAAACTTGCCGAATAATACTACATGTAGATCCATTTGGGGTGAGTGGTTGTTGCGAGGACAGGGAGCAAAACTGAGTGTTTGAGCTTCCTCACTGGGAGGGCTAGAATCAGAGGGAAGTAATTCAGGCAAAAACGCAATGGAATGAATCTGTGGTGTGCTAAGCTGATGGAAGAAAGGGATGAAAATCCTTCCCCTACTCTTGGCGGTGTAAGCACATATGCGAGTGTCACCTTTTGTTGCCGGTTCTTTTCCTCCCGGAGAAAGTTATCCCTCTCGAGATACAACTCAGTAATTTGCTGCTTTGATACCTTCCTACACAGCGAGGGGTCCATTAATACAGTCCCTGCCCAATTGCAGTTAATTCTGCCCCCACACATCTAAGCCAGCCGATCCTGTTGTAGTGGTCCACATTCATGTAGCTGCCAATTATGTGTTGCGTTAAATTGAGAGTGGACCTCCGCTGAATCGAAATCCACAACAGTATTGTAGCCAGTATAATGGTATCAAGCAAGTAGGGTAACCCCAATTCGAGATGTAAAATATGGTTTGAAAGAGAGTGAGGTAATGATGCCCGATTTAAAAAAAAAAAAAGGTATCTTATATCCTCTGGAGCTGATCCGAGTTTGCCATTCCCCAGACTCCCAACCCACACGTTACTGCTGCCTTTGTTTTAGCATGACAGAAATTTTTAATCGTATCAAGAGGACTGGCTCCCAGCTTTCTTGCAAAGTCCTTAATAGCCTGAAGGCTCCTTTCCATGTCTTGTGCTCTTACAGCCACCAGATGTTTCCAGGAGTGGTTTTTATTAAATAAGATTCCCAAATATGGGAAGGAGTCTACCACTTCAATTTTCTTTGAGGCCAACTGGAAATGAGGGGGTTTGCTCCTCTTTTGGCTCGTGCTATGATAATAAATGATTTTGTTTAATTTACTCCAAGGTCTAATGAAGCCATAAATTAGGCCCATGATGTTACAGAGACCATAAGCAACCCCTGTCTCAGCAATTAGGACCGCATTGTCACCGTACGGCAATATTGAAAAAGGGATATTATCAAATGTAGGCACGTCCAAAGTAGAGCCAGTCAAGGTGGCCTCCACCCTGTTTGTATAGATGAAAAAAAGAAACGGGGCGAGGACACAACATATCCCTGGCCCCTTCTCGATGTTAAATGAACGTGTACATTCCCCCTTTGCGCCATACCGGACGCAAGCGGTGGCATTGGTGTATAGCTGGCGAATAAAGCAAACTATCAGGGAATAAACTCCCATCCTCTCCAGCATGGGCCACAACTTCTGATGGGAGACACAATCAAAGGTGCCGACAACTCTACGATCAGCTTCCACCTTCCTACTACCTGTTCCCCGCACCAGAACCTCAACCTGGGGAGACAGACGCTTTCTGGTAGCGACCCCCAAACTCTGGAACTCCCTACCCTGGTCGATCAAAAACAGTCCCACCCTCATCTCCTTCCGAAGATCTTTGAAGATCTAGTTATTTGACCAATGATTCCATCTGCTGG
Organism: Lissotriton vulgaris; assembly: GCF_964263255.1. Taxonomy (NCBI): domain Eukaryota; kingdom Metazoa; phylum Chordata; class Amphibia; order Caudata; family Salamandridae; genus Lissotriton; species Lissotriton vulgaris. Next base: position 797,380,667 of record NC_141699.1, read on the forward strand.
CCTTTGTCCCTTGAAGTTCTAACTAATGCGCCGAGACACCCCAGGGTATTTGTTGCGCTATACAAATTTCGAAAACATAAAGGCCATTTACACCCTCCCCCCTTTCGCTTTGGTATATTTATCAATGCAGAGTGATAAATTTAGGCATTGGTCCACCGTCCCCTTTCCCTTCTTGAATCCATTTTGTGCCTGCATCAGTATATTATTTCCTTCAGCCCAGTCCTCCAATCTGGATAGTAAGAGCTGGCCCATAAGCTTTGCAGTGGTATCAAAAAGGGAAATTGGAGCTAGTTCTTTGGGTTGCCCCAATCCCCTTTCATATGAATAGGGACAATTACACTCTGGTTCCAAGATTATGGAGGACCCTCTTTTGCTATGCCATTGAAAATGTTTATTAGTAAGGGGACCCACATATCATAGCTCTTCTGGAAAAGATCGATCGGGACCCCATCAGGCCCGGGACCTTCCCTGGTGCACAAGCCTCCAACCCACTTCTGACTTCTGTAAGAGAGAATCTCAGACTACCCTGTGGCGATAAGGGTAGCTCAGTGGAAGTATGGGCACAAAAAGTTTTAAGGCCAAAGATACTTCAAAATAACCCACCCATTTGGCCTCATCTACATGTGAGTTCATAGAGGGATCCTTGTAGTCTTTAAAATGAGGGGCATGTATTACTCTCAAGAACTCCCTATTGCTACCCGAAGCAGCAGCTTGTTCACGATCGTTCCAAGCCTTCTCTCTAATATCCTTCTATCTTCGTTTCCTGGCAGAGTTATAATTTCTACATAGGAGTGTTATTGCTGCTGGGTTTCTGTGGTGGGCTTTTATGAGCTTGATAAGGGCACTACTTGCTATGAAACATTCGTGGGCGAACCATCCTTTGATTCGATTCAGGTTTACAGGTTTACAAGCTTATTGCGAGTGAGAGCCAGTTTTAATTTCGTAAGGAGTATTGTAAACTGGGTAGCTAAAAGCAAGGGGGCTCAGCCAGGCAGTGTATAATGTCTTCCCTTGCTTAAGCTATTACTTCATGGCCTAGGTTCCACTTCTCAACCTGTGCCCACTTTAACTGGTAGCCATTTTTCCTATTCATCACTATGTTAGCGACTGCCTGTTGGTGTTTTACGCCTTTACGTGGAGAGTTGAAAGAGATAAATAGGATGGGGTGGTCGCTATAGCATGTAAACAGGTTTTCAAAGTGGGCCACTTTTCTGCTTATTGTGCAGAATACTAAAATAAAGTCAATCGTTGACTCCTGTATACCCCTCCTAAACGTTTTACCTATATGTCCTGCTTGTGTATTATTCATTATTCCCAAATTACTCAAATGTAGGAGGTGGTTCAGGCTATCACCATATTCATTATGTGAAAAATCTGTGAGGGGATTGCCCTGGGACTCAACTAAGCCACACACCTTAGACTCATTATATTTTCAAAGGTGAGTGTTAAAATCCCCCCACTCAAATGATATGGGGTGGACCTTTTTTTAGAAACTTAATGTTCCCTAACTCCCTGTTTAGATCTACCACCTTGTTCATATTCCTCCCAAATGCATTATTATAGAAGTTGAGTAGAATCCAAGGACCTTCATTTCTGAGCTCAAGATGGAAAAGCTGAAAGTGGATGTTTGGGGAGCCAACCTGCTTTACTTGTAATGGGATGATATTTTAAATCAGGGTTAATAAGCCCTCCTTCACCCTGCCTGACATTGAGGGTGCTGCGGGAGTGTGGAAAGTGTGGAACCCAGGAAAGTAAACCAGATCTGTAGCCCAAGTTTCCTCGAAGCAGCCGATCTCCAGGGATTGCCAAAGGTTAAACCATTTTTTGTTGCCTACCTTTAAGGCAATTACAGCCACATTCCAGGATGCAAGGGTAGTCCTATTTTTATCCATTATGCCCAGCGGAGGAGGAGACATAGGTGTTACCTGCGATCTGTGTCTTGGGATAGGTAGTGTACCTATTTTCCAAATGGGCGGTGGTAGTCAATCACATGATTCCAAGTCAGAGAGGGGAGCAAATCTATTTTGCAGCCTTACCTCCTGTGGGATATTAGGACCCTCCGCATGTCTAGTAGATAGAGGACCTCGCCTTAGTCTACCACTCTTTTCTACTCCTGAATATCCCCAGGCGTCAGTCTGGATCCGGAAAGTTTTCGTCAGCAGTACCCTTGCGCGTCGGTAGGCATCATCTGCGGCTCCGCATCCGTCATCGGTGTCGTGATTGCCGGGATGACGTCGTCGGAGTACTTAGACACCGCCCTCACACTCTGACGTCGGTTCTTCTTTTTTCCACGCCAGCAAGCGCAGATCTGGGGAGAGCAGCACTCTTTGACATTTTTTGATCTATTTTGGATCTCTTTTTTGAGTCAACTTCGACTCCTGGTGCCGTTGGGATGCCTGGCTTCAAGCCGTACGACGCCTGTCACCGCCTGATGTCGGTGACTGACCCCCACCATCGGTGTCTCCACTGCCTCGAGGCTGACCACGATAAAAAGTTGTGCCCCGACTGCCAGGCCTTGACGTCGAAAGCTAGGCGAAAGCCGTCCTGCAAGCTACTCGAGCTCCGGCAGTTGTGGAGCCGCAGTCGTCGCTCTACGAGTCATCGTCATCACTCGTCGGGCTCCAAGTCTGAGAGAAGTTAACCTGGCATATGATGTCCACTAGTTCTAGTGGGCACCTTGCACCAGTCTAATCGACCCTTATTGATGGAGGTTGTAAAGTCAACCTTATAGAAAGCTAATCTAGTGGTAGCATGAACCAGCAGTCATCAGGCTAAGACTTCAGTAGGCGAGTTAAGCAAGTTGTTTTACCATATATAATCCCTTGAGTACCAAATGAAAGGACACCACACAAGGTATATAGCAAATATATATGTATTTAATCTAAACACAACCCCTCTGCACTCTTTATGAGGTCAGAGGTAAAAATACAATACAAGTCACACAGTTAATATACGATAAGTTGCACAGTATATGTTATGCCCTAGCGGCCTCACAAACCATATACCAAGTAAGTGGTATAAGTACCAAGAGAGAATTAGAAAGCAGGCCTAGGGCCTGTGGAATCGCTGGGGCTACACCAAACAACCAAAGGTTAGAAAGTAGGAGGCCCACGGAAGACGCGTGCAGTGTCTAAACACAGGCACGGGTTCCCATTGACTTTCTATGGAGATCGTAAAAGTTACAAAGTTACAATTTAAGGACACTTTCGGATGGACTCGGATGGAACCCTTTTAAACTAGGACACCTCAACAGTCAAGACCCACCGGAGCACTGGAGTACTCATGTTACCTCACCCGGGGAAGCTGGGTGCATAGGTGTCTTTTTGTGTTGGGTTTCTTCGTCGTTTTCTATGGGTTGCAATGAAATGCTGCAGGCGACCAGAGGAAAAGTGTCCCTGTGGGTCCAAGGGTGGATCGGAGATGTGAAGAACCTGAAAGCAGAGGGGACAGAGTCTGGGTCACTAGCCAGTGACCAGGAAGGTACCAGGAAGGAACCAGGCAATGTTGGGAGCTTTAAGGAGAAGAAGGTGAGTTTGTCTCTTCAGCCACGAGGTCCAGGAGGCATCGACGATGACCAGGCGCTGAATTCGAGCTGTCCCACTATGGATATAGATGACTGCGGCGTCGGTATCCGGATTGGACCCAACAAGCCTTGGCAACCGCAACCCCCTTGGCTACCTGGGTCTGATGCATTCTCTACATCACGAGCCACTAAGATATCTACCAGGTGGTTAAAGGTTGGACTCTGTCCTTGTCTCACCTTCTCTTCTTCTTCCTACACGACAGCAGGGCCAGGACCCGTGCCGGTTGACTTGATATATAGAAGAGAAGGTGATATGATTGCAGGATAGCTGGGGAGTAAATGGTTGGGATTTTGGCACATCTGGGTAGGTTTTGCAAAAGCCCATCTGAGTTTTTCTACCGAGCTTACTTCGCCTCTAGAGTGTCTGTAGGTTTGGTATAAAAAGACTTGTAGTCGGGTTGGAGCTACTATGTCCTTTTTCCATGGCAACATGAGACTGGAATGGAGTAGGGTGTACCCAATAATGCAGGAATTGGGCCTATGCACAAAATGCGTAGAGTGTGAGGTCCGGGGCATCTAGGCCTCCTTGCCTAAGCGGCACTGTGAGGAGCTCCCAGGATATTCAGGGCTGCTTACCCGCCCAGGCCAGAGCCACAATTTGTGAGCGGAGATTCTTGAAAAAGGCACAAGTTATTGGGTTGGGGGGGGGGGGGGGGGGGGGAGGGTATATTGAAAAAATAGGTTACAAAAAATTAACAGCACCACCATTTTTGCTATGATAATTCTGCCTGCCAGAGACAGGGGTAGCCGGGACCAAAATGAGACCCTCTCCTCGAACCAGCCCATAGATCGCCGTAGTTCATGTTCCAAAGTTCTTGCTTGTCACAGCTAAGCAGATTCCCATGTATTTGATCGGGCCTTGGTCCCATGCTAGGAAAAAATCCAATTTGAGGGGGGGGGGGGTGTCGATTAGGGGGAATCAGACAGATTTTGACCAATTCATGGTTATCCCTGACAGGCCACCAAATTGTGTGATCTCCCTCAACACCGGGTGAAGGTTTTCTTTGGGTTTGTGTATGTAAAGGGATATGTTGTCCGCGTACATTGAGACTATTAGTGCTCTATCTATAAACCTCAGTCCTCTTGTTACATGATGTAGGCGCAGTCTCGCTGCAAGCGGCTCCATAGCTATCGTGAAGAGAAAAGGGGAGAGGAGACAGCCCTGTCTGGTTTCATGTGAGATCGCAAAGGGGATGGATGTTATTTCGTTGGCTCTCAGCCTGGCTATGGGATTGGTGTAAAGCAAGTGTATCAATTTGATGAATTTCATGCAAAAGCCCGTTCTGGAGAGTATGGTGAATAGATATGGCCATTCAAGTGAGTTGAATGCCTTATTGGCATCCAGAAGGGCAGCCAGTGCAGGCAGATGAGGATCTTGTTGGTGCAAGATAGCAAAGAAAGTGCTCCAATTGTGTGTTGTGGAGCGGCCAGGGATGAACCGTGGCTAATCCGGCCTGGCGACAAGTGGAAAAAGGGGTTGGAGTTTGTTGGCGAGGAGCTTAGCAAGTATTTTGGTGTTGTTGTTTAGGAGAGAGATTGGGCGGTAGGAGTCACAGTGATTGGTTGGCTTGCCTGGTTAAAGAAGTGAGATTATAACTGCTTCTCGCATGGATGGGGGTAATTTCTGGCACGCCCTGGGATTAAGACTCGGGGCACCGCCCAAGCAGCCCCATGTGTCATTCAAGATAGCATTAAAATCACCCCCGTAACAGAGTGTCACATTCCTTCAGGGACATTTTGGGCCAGACCGTATCAAAGAAATTAAAGTAATTTGTTTTGGGCCCATAAATTTACACCAGGGTAATAGGGGTTATGTCCAACTTGCCACTTATGATAATGTATCTTCCTTCAGAGTCAATTGCGGTACAGGACGTGGCCCATCTAAGTCCCAGCCGAATCAGTATAGCTACTCCGCGTGCATTATTTGAATAGACCGATGAGTATATCTCACTCCAGTATCTATTCTGGAGTTTGGGCAATGACAAGTTCTATGTTATGCCTGATTAGATATGAGTGGACAGGAGTGTTTTCCTGTGGTCGTTAAGCCCTCTAATGTTCCAAGTAAGGAAGGTAATCGAAGTCATGAGTATGGCTGGTGTACTAACATGTTGCAAGTATGGCCGAGTCTACTGTGAGGTTCACGTGCAGTTTGCAGTTGCCTAATGCAAGTGTGTGGTTTGGGTTTTTTGATGCATGGGATGATTGTATGACCCCTTATGTGTTCAGTTTACGGTCTCTTATGCACTCCTATCCTTATCGTGTGCCAACTGCAAAAAGAGTCCCCCCCGCCACACCAACCCCCAGTTAGCCTGTCATTTGCATCCGCCGCCCCGCAACTTGAAAATCACTCATATCTAACTTAGCCATGAGAGTTCTCCCCTTGGAGGCTTGGGTCACCTGCATACTACTCAGCCAGAGAGGCGGGTGGCCGGGTATTACATGTATAGTAGGCTAAGGAGAGGAACTGATAATATCGTGTTCAATCACAGGCGTGTGAGTACTTAATCTTGGCATTGTGTTGCATACGGCATATGGGACAAATAGCATGGATGCACTGGTGTGCCATATTATAAGTGGCCTAGGCTTAGGCGTACATTTTAGTCATTGTCCCTCATGCCAATGTCTGCTCGAGTACCGTGAGTGGACCTTGGGGATTTATTACTGCCGCTGATATGCTTGGCGTATTTGAGGGCCGACTTTGCATCAGTAAAGAAGTGTGATCGTTCATTATGAGTCACTTTTTAGTTTGGCTGGGTAGAGCGGGGCTTATGGAGTTTCCGCTAGGTGTAGGATGCGTTTGGTGGGCCCGAATTCACGGCAGGCAGCTTGGACCGTGGGAGTGAAGTTGGGATAGAACAAGATATTGCTGCCCTGGTGATTGATAGTTCTGCTCTCTCTGACCAGGCTCAATATGGTGTTGCAGTCCCGATAGCTGAATATGCGCGCAATAATGGGTCTAGGTGTGGCTCCCACCGGAGGTCAGGGACCCAACGAGTGGTGGGCGCGCTCTACTGTGAACATGGGGGAGAGTCCTGTGCCGAAAAGGTCGCATAGTAGAGTTTCTATATAGGGCTCCATCTTGAAGATCGCAGTTGTCTCTGCAGTTCCTGCTATCCTAAAGTTTTATCGCCTGGAGTAGGCTTGAAAATTCTTGTTCTTTGCTTTAATCACACTTAGGGTCTTTTCCATCTGGAGAAGTTGGCTTTTTGATTCTACGTGGAACCTATGTGCCTCAGAATCTTGGTTTTGGAGGATGTCTAGCCTAGTTTCATGGGAGTCAACTTGCTTTTTAACTATGTCCAGATTGGAGGTCAGAGCATCTAATTTGGTGTCTATAGTCTTTGGTTCTGAACTCAAGCAGGATCGCGCGGAAGTCCTCTGTTTGACCCTCACCATTGTACCTGGCGCCAGCTTCTGTGTCAGAGTCTGGGCCTGATTCTGTAAGGTAGGTAAGACTTTTGTTATCAAAAGGCCACTTTTGATTGCTTTGAGTCACTTTTCCCCATGGTGTGGAAGGAGCCAGATACCACAGCCAGTTAGCAATGGACAGCGTGTATGGTGATAGTAGAACGCTGCTGGTGCAGGTCCGCCATGGGCTGCAGAAGTTATTAATGGGCCTGTATGTCGATTTTGTTTTGGGGCTTCAGAAAATGCTATTTCTTCAAGGCAGAACAGCCCTGCTTTTCAAGGCCGTTTAGGGTGTCCCTGCTGGTTTAAGGCTCCTTGTCGTCTCCTGCCCAGGTTCCGCCTCTAGGTGCGGGAGGAAATCGCAGCACTCATTACAGGGTCGGCCCAAACGCCTCACCACCCACACTTGTGTGTGGCACGCTAATGGGTGCCAGAGTCCAGGGCCTGCGCAGCAAAGCCCAGCCCCAGCAAGCTAAGCGAGAGCTCTGCCCCACCGGCCCTCCAGACCTCAGCCGACCACGACCCACAGAGGTCCATCCCCGGCTCCGAGCGCAAATCACGCGGAGCAACCCCCAGCCAGCCCCTGAGACCAGCCACCCCCGCAGCGGTCTCAGGGCCTACCTCTCCGACTGGGGATTCACCAGTCTACGCATGCCAAGCGCACAAGAAGGCCTTAAAAGGTACTCATGCGTTTCAGCCCTCAGGCGCTCACTCAGCCTCACCAACGATATTTGGCAGGTCTGGGCGAGCAGCTCAGCTAGGTTCCACGCTGGGCAGATGCCTTCTTTCACCGCAGAATCAATCTTCTGTGGGTGTGACCTTAGGAGTTAACAATTCAGCAGTAGGGCAACACTCCTGAACTTTGCAGGCCCTAGTCAGGCACCAGCCTGTTTCTTCCTTCTTGGGAGCAGCCGTCAGACGGGGAAGCTGCACGTTGCAGCCAATGTAATCAACAAAGCCCAGACTTAGTGCAGCAGCCCCCGGATTGTCTTACCATGTTCAGGATTCTGTAAGATAATCGGCTCGGCCGGCAGAGTCCTCTTAGTGAGCAGCCATCTTGCTGCTCGGCGAAGCACGCCCCTCAATTAACAATATTAGTTGAGACAGCATGTTCAGACGACATCACCCTTGTACACAGATATCTTCCTTAGAAAGTGTGGTACCACTAGTCTATTGGTAATTTCAGGATGTCAAAGCAGCTAATAAACTTCCATCACATCGGATATTGGAAAGGGAAGACCACTCGGTCCCCCCGAACGTATGGATGGGTGCCCCGCTCCCCCCGGGAAACCGTTTTGGGCGGGGGGCGTGGTTCGGCTGGTATGCCCAAAGCGGCGTAGCCGGAGCACGCCCTTCCCGCCAAGAAGGGGTTGTCCTAGACACCCGCCTGGAAGCCCGCGCCCAGATGGGCATACCCGAGGAGGGCCCCGCCCTCCCGCAGACAGATAAATAGAGCGGGAATCCAAGGAAGCGTCCTCTTGTTCCAGTGCTCTGAAGGCTGCACCACTCGTTGCTCGTGAGCCCTCGACGGAACAAGCAGCAATTTTGAGAATTTGTAATCTTTGTTGTTTCTTTTTCAGTATCAGGCGTGTGGAGGATCTAGGACCTCGTCGATCAAGTCGAACAAAGTGAACAAAGTCATGTCTGGCAAAAAAGCGGGAAAGAGCTCCGAGTTGGAGAAGATACTGCGCTCTTTGTCGAACCGAATGGCGGTCATGGACCGAAAACTGGGTAAAGTGGATTCGATCGGTCGGGGCTTAGCAGAGGTTAAAAAGCAGATAGCAGCCCAGAACCAAGAAGGTGATAGGTCCGGCCTTGCCAGGAGTCGCCCCTGAGGGTAGAGGGAGACGTAGTAAGAAGAGGGCGGGTTCCGGGGAGGGCCCAGTCCCGGAGGTACCCCCAGCAGGCCCCGTCACACCGGTGGACAGCCCGGTACCGAGTCCGGATGTTGGTTTACCAATCCCTGTTGTAATAACTCCGGTTGAGGATGATCAGATGCCCCCAGAACTGGCCCTTCAGTTAGCGGCAGTGTTACCCTGGCTTAAGAAGAAAACAGGGGGGGCAGTGGCTGCGGGGGATCCGGCAGAGGAAGCCAGATTAATAATCGAGCAGTTACGGCAGTCAAGAGAAGCCGGGACGGCGAATGTTCCTTCTATTCCCCCACAGGTGGCACCGGGAGTGACGACGGTTGGCCGAGAAAAGACAGCAGACACGGCGGTTGAACCCGGTAAGAACCCGTTGCCGATGGTAGGGGAGAGTTCAGTGCCTTCGAGGCGCGAAAGGTTAGCCCAGCACATCCCGGCGGCCACGAAGGAAATGATATGGGGGGACAAATATGTTAATATGTTTTCACTGTTGACCGACCATCGTGAGATAGAGTACGCAAAGACCCAGAAAGATTTATGGCACCCTAGCGTATGGCGGGCCAAGATGGCGGAATTTAGGGTCGACGAGACCATAGCGAACTGGGTGAAGGCCTTCTCTATATTTACGGCAGTAATGGGGGAACGTAAACCTGAAGTGTTGCCCGATCTATCATGTTACCAGAACAGGATCATGGATTTTTATAACATGTACGGGGGGAATGAGTGGAAAGGTTATGATGTACACTTTCGAAAGTCTAAAGAGTTTGATGTAACTTTAACGTGGGATTGCCTCGACACGGTGTCATGGCACAAACAGCTCTTGCCTGGATCGGCGGGTACGTCCTCGCCGGGCGGGAGCGGGTCTGGGACAGTTCAACAAAGGCCGGCGCAGCCCTTTCGAGCAAGCGCCGGTGGGGAATCACAGCCCAAGACCGGCGGAAATGGGGGCAAGCGCGGGGTTTGTTGGGGTTTCAACAGAGGTAACTGTAACAGGCCCCAGGGAACATGTAGGTTCCGGCATGCTTGTGCGGGCTGTGGGAACTCCTCACACCCGGAAAGTAGCTGTAGGTCCAAGAGCGGTAGTTCGGGAGGGAAGGGGGGATCCAAGCAGGATTGAAGTGACGCTTGGGAAGCAATCATCTTCACCCATCGACATCATGGCTTTGACTCCCTGGCTGAACAAATACCCTGATCATGTATCCGCCGGGATTTTGAGGAATGGTTTCCTATATGGCTTCAACATCCCGGCGGGGAATTTTCGGGGAAGCCCCTTTTGTAAAAATCAGCTATCTGTTCAACACAACCTGGCAGTGGCAGCCAAGAAAATTACCAAAGAGGTCAGCTTGGGACGGGCAGCAGGACCTTTTCCATGCCCGCCAGTGGCGGATTTCATGTGTTCACCTCTAGGAGTGGTTCCGAAGAAAGACCCAGGGGAGTATAGACTCATTCACAATCTGTCGGCCCCAAGAGGGGCCTCGGTGAATGAAGCCATTGACCCGGAAGTTTGTTCAGTTCGGTACGCATCGTTCGACGATGCCATTGACCTACTGAATCACCTGGGCCCCTGTGCTCTGCTGGCGAAATCAGACATCGAATCAGCATTCAGGTTGCTCCCGGTACACCCGCGGGACCAGCGCTTGCTAGGATTTACGTTCCAGGGGAAGTATTACATGGATAAATGCATGCCCATGGGCTGCTCAATTTCTTGTGCTTATTTTGAAATGTTCAGCTGTTTTTTAGAATGGGCGTTCACCGAGGCCACAGGGCATAGACAAGTGATGCACTATTTCGACGACTTCCTGTTCTTAGGGCCGGCAGGCACTACGAAATGTGCACAGGCACTGCAGGACTTCTGCATTCTCATGCAGGAGTTTGGGGTCCCATTGGCACCAGGTAAGACAGTGGGGCCATCTACTTCACTGGAGTTTCTGGGAATTGAGCTCGATTCTGTGGAAGGATGCTTCCGTCTGCCAATGGAGAAGGTGGCCAAGTTCAGGGATTCCTTAATACAATTCCTGGGCAAAGAAAAAGTGACCCTGCACCAGTTACAACAAACAGTGGGCCATCTTAACTTTGCCTTGAGAGTAATACCGATGGCTCGCCCCTTCTCACGTTCCATTGCACAGGCTATGGCCGGCCTCAAGGAGGGACACCACCGCACGAGACTGTCGGCAGAGGTTCGCCAGAATATGCGCATTTGGTTGGCATTCCTGGCGGACTTCAATGGTCGAGTGGCGTGGAACAAACCCCCAGCATCGTCTGACGAACTGGGCTTGTGGACCGACTCAGCTGGGAGCGTGGGATTTGGCGCCATCTTTGGTAACCGATGGTCGGCGCAAGTATGGCCGACGTGGTGGCACTCCAGTGGCCTAACAGGTAACATTGGGTTCTTGGAGCTATTCCCCATTTGGGTGGCTCTGTTGGCATGGCCAGAAGATTTTAGGGACCGCTCAGTAGTGTTTTGGTCTGACAATATGACAGTGGTCGAGTGCATTATTCAGCAGGCAGCACGCTGCAAGTGGATCTTGAGACTGTTGAAAGAAATTGTATTACGTTGCATGAGATTGAATGTACAGTTCAGGGCAAAACATGTGCCGGGTGTACTGAATAATGCAGCTGATGCACTCTCTCGTTCACACATGCAGGCTTTCAGGGGCTATCTACCTACAGCGGATCTAGTGGCAGCACCGTTCCCCGAAGCACTATGGCTGATCGGTGCCCCGGATTACAGGACCTCTTGGCAGCCAGCTTAGCGCCCAGGACGAGGAAAGCCTATGAGGGAGCGTTTCGTTCTTACTGCGCCTTTTTAGGCCCCGCAGGGAGACATAGCTGGGGGGCAGGAGGAATCCTTCCTGGGGTTCTTAGTGGCGCTTCATAGAGAAGGCCGATCAGCCGCAACTGCCAACAGACATAGGGCGGCCATATCATTCATGGCACAGCTCCACGGCATACGGGACCCGACGGGTTCCTTTTTAGTCAGGAAGGCGCTCCGCGGTTGGCAACGCCTGGAGGGTCGCAGACAAGATACAAGGCACCCGATTGGTTTAGAGAGATTGTCTCTGCTATTAGCAAAGCTGGAGGAGACATGCTCCTCCCCTTCCGAAGCAGTTCTGTTCCGGGCAGCTTTCGCCTTGGCATTTCATGGGGCCATGCGGGTAAGCGAACTTGTGGCGAGGAACAAGAAAGATATGGAGGGAGGCCTATGCAGGGATCACGTTCAAATACGGGGTGATTCGATGCTAATCTCGATAGCCAGGTCCAAGATAGACCAGGAAGCTATAGGGAGTAGTGTTGTTGTGCAGCGCGCTCGAGGGAGCCCCAGTTGTCCGATAAGGTATTTAGAGGACTACCTGGCACAGAGGCCGGCAACATGGGGAGGGAGCCTGCTTAGACACAAGGATGGCACCCCGCTGACGAAATTTCAATTTCAGAGGGTGCTGGCACTTACGATTGCTGCGGCGGGCTTGAACCCGTGCGATTTTGGGACCCACTCATTCAGAATAGGGGCCGCTACTGAGGCTACGGCTCGGGGTCTGGGTGCGGAAGAAGTAAAACAGTTAGGCCGTTGGTCCTCGAACTGTTTCAAGAGGTATGTGCGACTGCACATGTTGTAAAAGACTGACGAAATGCACTCACGCTTGTTGTCTTTTGTTTGAATTACAGTTTTGCAAGCCTGTGACGCGGGGCTGAATTTGGGATCAACCCATCACCAGAGGACCAGCGGTCGAGGATCACCGACTGGAGAGCAAGTGGTATGGGTCGTGGGCCACTCATACGTGAGGCGCGCCGGGGAAGTATTCATGGCAGGTGACGCGACTCACGCATCTGGGGAATACGGGTTCAGAGTAACCTTCCATGGGAAGGGAGGCCTCTGTTTTGACCAATTTCAATCGTTTGTGGAGGGTCTCTTAGGGCGGCAAAGGTCACCGCCATCTGTAATCATAGTGCACTTGGGGGGCAATGACTTGGTAAGACTGGGAAGACGAGTGTTAGTGGAACACATATTGTCGGCAGTCAGCTGGTTGGCTAGGAGGCTCCCGGGGTGCACAATTGCCTGGTCCCACATGATCCCCAGGAGAGTTTGGCGGGGGGTTTCTCTGTGACGGCGTTGAACCACTCGGTAAAGAGGGTCAACAATAAAATTGGGAAATTGTTTCGCTCCGCGCATTTGCAAAGCATTCCCCATGGTTGTATTCGGGGTGATCACTTTTACTTGAATGATGGGGTTCACCTGTGCGCCAAGCAACCAATCGGTGATAGTGCGCTCTAGAAATATTTTAAACATAAACATAAACCTGTCCAGGGCGGGGAATGATTTACTCATAGGAGACTTCATAGCATGGCTAGTGGGTTTGAGGAGGCATGACCTTTAGGAGGTGTGTGGGGGCCGGATAGTCGGTCAACTATCCGGCCTGTGGCGGTAAGGTCATGATCGGTGAGCAGTAATTTCAAGGTCCCTAGGGGGGGCGCCACCCAGTATGGATGGGAGAGCCCGGGGGGAGGCGGCCAGGGGCCCCTCCCACGGGGAGGCGGCACCCACGACGGATGGGTCGCCTAGGGGGAGACGGCCATAGGCCCCTCCCAGGGGGGAGACGGCTATATGCCCCTCCTACGAATTTCCCGGGGGCCGGATATCCGATCCAGCGGAAGAGAGTGTGGGGAAGGGGGGGAGTCCACGCTGTCCTTCTTACAGATACCTCACACGGGAACTCGGACGACCTTTAAAATGGCGTCGAGTGAAAGGGGGCCCCCACGACAAGGGAAGTTACAGTTGGCAACGAGGGTAAAGTCCTCTGCGCATGCGCCACTCACACCGTGAGGGCGGGAATTTGGTAGTTATGGATCTGACACCGGTTAAGACCTTGCCGTTGGCCCTTAATGCTAGGATGTACAATTTTATTTTAGAATGTATGCATTTTCAGGATGCTAGACTCGGCTAGGAAACCTTTGTGTTAGAGATCTGTTAAGGTTAGCCAAAGAACATGTCTTCATCAAAATGTAATGAAAGTAAAATTGTACATAATGTATGAAACGTTTTAATGTAAAGTTTTAAATTTAGTTTCATATTTTAATAAATACGGCCGGGGGGGTAACTCTCCCCCGCCTTTCAAAAGCTCAATCTTGTGTCTGTCTCTTCCCATGGGGAATTGGTGTTGAGAGGGGGTGGCGGGCATCCCGGCCATAATAATGTTGCTATTGACTTGAAGCCACAGTCTAAGAGCCCCATTGAATCTGTCCTCTGACACCAAAGGAAATAACTTAGCAAAGGAATTTAAATACCTACCATTAAGTCTCTACAACAGTATTGTCCATCATCTTCATTCCTAAACACAATGGAGTGCATCATCCATGCATAGACTACTGTAAACTTAATAGATTACGTTCAGAAATGAGCATGCACATCTTTGCTGTGTCTGATGCAAAAGACTGTCACTGTGGACTCATCTGTCCCATTTGATTCAGTGCAAAGCTGTTTAAAGTAACTGATATACAGTACTAATTCCTGATGTTCCTTGCAAAGAGTTAGTAATCCCAAATGAGCTTACTGTTCTATTTGTCTTCGGTCAAAAACCTGTTCAAAGTGTTTAAAGAACTGTTGTAAATTGGAAGTTAATGGTTATTCTTTCTCTTGGTCATCTTTAACAGTATTCTGCTCCACATCAAAGAAATGACCCCCTGCAGCAGCTTTTTTAGTACTTTACCTACAACGTTTAAGCATTTGAATTATCTGCATCTTTCCACCATTGCACACCATCATACAAAATATTTGAATACCATTGATCTGAGCTCCATCAAATACTGAACTTTACAACTTACTACTAAAGGGGAGGGATTTAGAGAGGGATAAGGGGGGCATCGTATGCTAAGAAAGGAATTAGGAATTGGGAGGAACAGATATCCTCCCACACAGGAGTAAGGCCTTTGCTATTCACAAACTGCGCTTCTAAAGTTACTGCAGCCAAAAACGACGAAAAATAGTTGTAAATTTACACCAGCTCAGGCCTGGAGGAGGTTCAGCATCACACATGGCCAACCACCGGTACTGCAACAACCTGCCATATAAAATAATTGAGGCAGGGACTTAAACCCCATATGAAATAATATTGGAATAAATGCATATATTTCAACATCTTAAAAATATATATAAATGTATTGTAATGTTAAGAAAATTATATCTACATAATAAATACATTATATATAATTATAAAATATTTTAAAAACCTTTTTTACATTTTAAAATAAACGTAACTATATTTTTTAAATAATTACATTGATTTGAATTGCTTCTATAAACAACTGTTTATAATTTTTAATATATGATAAATAAATAAATATAAACTTTTACTTTAGGTGGGATTTTTTAAAATACATATTTAAAAAATAATGTTATTTTAATATAGTTAAATTAATTAAATATTCAATACATTGATAATAGTTCTGTAGCATGTTTTTTAATTTTGTTCTTCATTTAAAATAAATATGTATATTTAATTTGCATTAATATTTAAGACAGTCCTATCTTTACTTTAAAAAAATACAATAATAAGTACTTCAAATGTTCCCAATACTTCACTATACGGAGATCTCCGCTCTGGTAGGTGAGAACTCTGCCTACATGTGAAAAGTTCCTAGTAGTAACTTTGAACTCATAAATTTACATGTAAGTCTATACTTTGTAGTAAATGTATACACTCAGGCATAGTGAATAGTTAAAAGTAATTCATTTATTAAGTACATTTACTTCTACAGACTTACGTCTTTGTGAATAGGCTGCATAGTTTGTGGACATTCCCAAAGTCAGATTTCACCCCTTTCCACCCTGGTGGCCTGCGGGTAGTCAGAGATTTAGTCCAGTATGGTGCTGAAGTATCTCTCCTGCCATGTTGGGTGGGGAAATAAGCTAAACTGACACAGCGCTCAGCCAGGGGCTGAAGGGGTGAGCATGTTCTCCATGCAGGCTGTAATGCATCCTGCGTGGAGAGCAGGAAAAGTGCACATGACTGGTTGGGCCATACAGTCATTGCACACTTAGGAGTGGGCAAACCACTCCTCCCCTAGTCTGCTCCGAGAGCAGAGCAAACTCGCCCACCCGCCCGCCTTCAAAGCAGCACAAAGTATAAAAGGATAATGATTCAAAGTTATTATCATTTTATGTTTCGTACTTTGCACTGCTTAAAAGCTGTGGGACAACGCCTCTCCGCCATAGCGGAGGAGCCGCCACTGACCAAACATACTACTGTGAATGCTGGTGATTAGGGAAAGGATGTAAAAGTGCGTTCTGTCAGAGGAGCAAATCCACGCCCGTAGTTGGACAACTTTTTTCATGAATAGGGCCAAGAATATTCGTGTACTGTACATTTTGTCTTAAAATAAATAAATTGCCATGTGATGTGTTCTCCCTCTTCTCTTTTATTTTCATTAGACATGCTATTATTTTCTCCGGAAAGTTGCCATGAAAACATTGGCAGCTGGGCTCCTATTGTCTGCTATTTCCATGTGCTGTTATACATTCTGGAAGAGCAAATGGCTGGACCATGAAATCAATCGCTGGAAGTCATACCTGCAAGAAACCAGAACAAGAGGCACAGCAAACTTTTTCAGAATCCTGGAAACATGGCACACTACTGGCATCTTTTTTGTGGAGACTTCAGAGCGATTGGAGCCTTCAGCACTTGAGATGTGCTCCATCGAGTCAGCTGCTCGGACGTATTACAACAAACCTGTGTTTTTCCTCATGAAAGGGCTCAGCCAAATAAACAGATGGAATGCAAGTTTCAAGGCCCTTACTCTGCTGTCATCCTTCAAAAACATCAAAATTCTTCCTTTGAGATTTGACGATGTGTTCCAGCACACTCCGATGCTTGACTGGTATCAGAAGGTATGTCGTTCATTCACAGAGTCACAGTACACTTTAGCTATTGGGTATTATGTTGTCAGGATATATTCACTCACCCGTTCACCTATTCACCAACGTTCTTACTGAAGTACCTAAAGTGCATCATGATTTATCTATTTTCTTTGCATATTTTTATTGTAAATCACTGCTCCCTTATTCTTGTTAATAATGCAATTAGAAGTTATGTGAAACGTGCATGTAAAATCGTTTTGTTTGTGTAGCCTTTCAAAAATATATTTAGCGTTTAGTAATTGTTCATTGTGGATAAAAGTCCTTTCTTTCTTCAAGTCATCTTGCAATTTTTATAGTATGCATTTACCGTGGAGAAAGGGAATCAGCATATTTGAAAGCATAATTACCTGTTTGTTCTTTTCCTCGTCGAAGTCCTTCCTTACTCAAGATGTTGAGCCTCCCAAAACTGTTTACACTAATTCAAATAACTGGAGAGAAAGACTTTTCTTTCACATTTAACAGTCCTTCTTACCTACCAATTACTGTCCGTAGCTCTTCTTTTTCCTCCATATCTTTCCTCCTTTTGGCAAACACATTTCTTGTTCTTGCTCTGTCAGCACAGAGCCCTATAGGTTGTAGTTAGGTAATTTGTTTACAAAAATTCTTTCTACATTACTAAATACGTTTAATTACATTATGCGGACATACGGATTGCTGATGGCTAGTGCAAACTTGTGTATGGTCTCAGCTCTAGCGGAACCTTGGTTTGCTTTTTGAGTCGAGCCTACCAGACACCATAAGCATTCAGGTTGCGAAATACATATTGTGGGCTTATTAAAAACATACAGCGGCTTGCAGCCTGCCCGTTGATCACCATTGGTTGGCTTTTCTGTCACTCTTAAATTCAAAGCCTTTACTTTTTTCAGCATGTCAATCTTGTGTTTGTTCCAGTGCTTAATGTGTGCCCTTGTTTGCCGGTGCACTTATTTAACACCTGCCCGTACATATTTATGACAATCCACCACATGGTAGCACTACCTGTCTATTTTTATAAACGCACATGAGCAAAGTTTTTACATTCAATTTAAAGTTAAAAAATAATAATGCTAAGATGCCCAGGCATTTTTTTTGGCTTTGGGTCACCTAATATAGTCCGAATTGTCATATTTGTAGGACTGTAATGGTGAGTATGTGCCATTAGTATTTGGCAGCGCTGGCAGGGACCAGAGGTGGTGAAAGCTGCAGTGGTTCCTTGAGAAATATCTTGGGCCTTATTTATGAAAAGTGACGCATCGCTGCGTGAAAACAGCGATGCGTCACTTTTCACTGCGCACTCCTTGCGACACCAATGATGCGTCATATTTAATGTATGATGCATCATGTCGCAAGGAGTTACAGATACGTCAGTATTTCTGACGAATCTGTAAGCGCAAAAGTGACGCATTGCTGGAGTGTGTCACAAAAGTGACGCAACTCCAGCAATGCGTCCTTTCACATGGGGAAAGCCCCATGTGAAAGGGCTTGCGTCAGTCTTACGCCTGCTGTGAGGCAGGCGCAAGATTTTGACGCAACAGCGTCCTAAAAGTGACGCAGTGAAATCTCATAGATTTCACTGCGTCACTATTGCGAGGCTTTTTGCGGGGGAACGCCCCCTCTGCATACATTATACCTGACGCAGGTATAATGTGGCGCAGGGGTTTAAAAAGTGACGCATCTACCTAGATGCGTCACTTTTTAAATATGGCGCAACAAGGCGCATGTTTTACGCCGCCGATGCTTCACAAAAAGTGACGCATCAGCAGCGCAAAACTGACGCAAGGCCTCATAAATGAGGCCCCTTGAGCCTAATATTTTGCAAATTAATCACAGGTTTGTCCCTCCACTGGAGCATGGCCTCTGTACCATTTCTCGGACTGGCCGGCTTCTATCCTTCCACTGCTTACTTTTAAGAAACTCTTTTTTTATTTGCTTAAGCACGCCATAAGACTGCGTGTGTTTTCTCGCTTTCTCTTTCGCTCCCTAATAGGCTTTCCACAAATGCCCCACCGCTCATTCCTTCTCTCTCATGCACTTCTACCCCCACACTCTCTGTTGGGAGGGGAATGTCACCAGCATGATATACACTTGTGTCCCCTGCCTTGCATGCCTGAACTGCATATCAGCGATCCTGTGTTTTTTGATTTTTGGTTCTGCCACACTCTAATCCATTGTTTGTGCATTGACCTATGGCTGGTCTTTTGACAAGCATAGGTGTTAGACCTAGTTCTGAACTGGTTAGGGTGCACCATGTGCATCCTCATCGTGACAAGGAACTACTACCTCTGTAATTGATTTCTTGTGTGGAGCGCCAGAGGTGTCAGCAGACTGTGCAAGTGAATTTTATTGAGAGGCATCAGCCATACATGAATACAAGCTTACTGGGCCATTCATCTAAAGTGCTGCTGCTCATTATGAACCCAGAATCCTGAATGGAACATACAGTGTGTTGTATGTGTGCATATGTGCTAAACGTGATAGGGTGCTGCGCATGAGTGATACAAACCTGTGGGTTCCATTTTGGAAGCCAACAGCCTGGAATCAGAGTTCCACAAAGAGGAGAGATTGCTTTCCCCAGACAGCATATGCATACTGCTGGCATCTCCTAGATGGGAGAGTTATTGCTGGCATCTCCTAGATGGGAGAGTGGAACACCAGATGCCATGGTGAGGTATGATGAGACAGACGTTCCATAGAAGTGCCAGGGGCCTCTTGATACTTTGGGCTATTAATGACTCTGTCTGCAGCTACGATTAGGTAGCTGGCTGGAGTTACAGGGTAAGGCCTATTGTTAGGGAAAGGAGTCCTTTGAGGGGCACAGATTCTTGTCTCTCGGCCTGATCTCTGTGAGGAGGGGTCATAAATAGCTTGGTGCAGCCTGCTCTCACCTTTTTTTACTTCTATGGTGGGCACTCTACCTGGAGACTGCTCTGGTGGGCAGAGCATCCTTGCAGACAAAGGACAGGCCTGGTGGGTGGCTGACCTGGACTCATGACCTGGGAAGATAGAAGCTTAAGACTCATCATTGTCTTTGTTTTGGTATCTTCTATTAAAGAGGGGGCACCCCGCAGAGTACTTAGGGACTACTACAACACCAAGGGTTGGTGTTGCACTGACAACTAAATCCGCAGATGCGAGGAAACAACGTCTGGAGTCAAGTCTGAAGAAGGAATTACTATACTGTCCTTGGTGCCAAGATATCGGGCCTGTGAGCGAGGGAAGAAAGTGCCAGCCCTGTAGGATAAGTACATTGTAGAAGAGACTGCTGTAATTGATCCTGACATGGGTCTGTCCAACAGAGACTTGCTAAGTCCGCTTCTGCAGTGCGACCTTTGGCTTTTTTTCCATGCGTAGCTGGCAAGTGTTTTAGTCCGACTGAAGCCGTGGTGATCGTCTGCTGGTAGCCTGTGTGCCCCTCAAGTGCATGTTGATAACTGTGCCATTAGGTCGAAACCAACCCTGAAGGACAAGTGAGCCCGGGAGGTGCCGTTGAGTGCACTATGAAGAATAGAGATCGTCACCGCCAGGCAGTGTGAATGAATGAATGAATGAAAGGGGTTTTGTAGAGCGGGACTGCTGCCCGAGGACGTCCAAGCGCTAGGTAGAGGAAATAGTACTCTGAGGGACGGGGGGAGAGAGCCAGGGGGAGACTATTAATTTCTGAAAAGGAATGTTTTTAACTCTTTAGGGAAGGACAAGAGGATGGGGTTGGAACTTAGGGAAAGGGGAAGGGAGTTCCATAGTTTAGCAGCATTGAGTGTGAAGGACCTGCCTCCTGCTCTGGACCTTTTGATTCTGGGGACTGCGACAAGGAATGCGTTCGTAGATCGGAGTAGCTTGCCGGGGCAGTAGGGGGTGAGAAGTGTGGGGTTCATCTCAGGGCTAGCTCTATGGAAGGCTTGATGCGATATGCACAGGGTTTTGAATTTTATTCTTTCCCTGACAGGGAGTCAGTGGAGTGACCTGATCCCTGACTTAGCCGATTCTCTGCGGAGAATCTGGAGTAGCGTACGAGCTGCGCAATTCTGAGTACGCTGGAGTTTCTGCAGCACGAATTCAGGGGCTCCCAAGTAAAAGGCGTTGTTAAAGTCGAGTCGGGACTGGATGAGGCCCTGAATGACAACCTGCTTGGCTTCAAAGGGCAGGATTGGAAGGATCTTTCTCAGCATCCGGATGATCCCGAAGCAGGTTGCTGCTGTTTTAGTTGCCTGAGTGTTAAAAGTGAGGGTTTTGTCCAGCCAAACTCCCAAACTTTTAATGTCCTCCTTCGGGGTTGGGGGTGGGCCTAAACTGGAGGGCCATAGCTGGTCGATGGGGGTGGGAGTGGAAGTGGGAGTGCTGAAGATAGCACTTGGCTTCCATTGTGCTGAAGAATTGTCATGTGCGGGCATGTGGCCATCACTCTGAAAGAGTATAATTGAGTGTATAGCGTAGTCCTATATTTTCTGTGTAATAAAGAGCTGGTCTTTTCTACAAAGAGAAAATTTGGGCTGGAAATTGATTTAATTGCGCTAGAGGGTAGGTGATATTTATAACCCCCCACTACTTTCCCAGAAAAGCCTGTGACTGCTGTCTACCATTGAGAGTCAGGTAAGGAAAGGGTTGTATATAGCCCAGTTTGCAGAGCCATAGTAAGGGAGGCCCTGGGTCATCAGTGGCATATAGGCTCAGACCTATGTATGTGGCTCAGTGTGTTCTGCCAGCCCCTTGGCCTTTTGAATGGTGACTGACAGTCTATGTGTTGTTAACTGGTCACGCTGGGAATGCCCCCTAGCTCTTAAAACAAACTCATTGACAAGCTAATGCTGATGATAGCTCGCGTTTACCAGTGTGAAAAAAAGCCCCAGAACACCATGTAGTAGCACACACTCCAAAAGTACACATTACTTGTTTAATGTGCTGAATGACCAATCACTAGTACTCCTTCAGTACTTCGCTTGCAACCAGCTGTACTTGAGTCTGCATCTCTTCTCTTTACATCTAGCTGAGATTCTGCCTTTTGCCTCTTTCACTATATACAACAACGTTCCCTTAGCTCTTGCCGAAAATATCCAAAGGCCAAAAGAGCCGAACTACAGCTCAAAGCAAGCGTCCTTTTCATGTGTAAAAGCTGAAAAGCATGGAGACCGCAGCTGAAGACCAAGCTGTAAATAACTTTGGTTAGTATGCAATAAAATTGACCTACCAGCAAGAATTCTTCAAACAACCACGGCCCTCATATCTCCAGTTACAGCCTCAAAGCCTAGTTACTGAGGGGCATATTAACAAGGGGGCAATAAATACATTGCGGTGATAATGTTATCGCCGTATCAACAAGGCCACTTAGCGTTGGTTTTCAATGCCTAGTGACCGGATTTATTATCGCCTGGCCTCGCATTGCTAATGAGATGCAAGGTAGGCGTGTGGTAGGCGTGTCTGGGAATACTTCAGGGAAATCTATCGCTAACGGGGCTTCGCGATATTAACAACGAAGCCCCGTCAGCCTTAGCCTTGTGATTTATATCGCTAACAGGGGCTTAACTCAGGAATTTAACGTCTGCTAAATTCCTGACTTAGGCATACCTGTAATGGGGGTGGACTCTGTGGCTGAAACCACAGGCCCTATCAACAAGGTTATCGCCATTTGCAATGGAATATCACTGGAAAACCAGCGATATTCCATTGAAAACAGCGATAATCCCCGCTATCGCTGGGATTTTTATCTCCATGGCGTTAACCGTTGTTAATACACCGCTAACATGGAGATTATCGCCAGCGATAGCTGGTGATAGATTTCCTCACGCTAACAGTGGTCAGCGATAATTATCGCTGCCGCTTGCTAATATGCCCCTAACTGCTTACTGCCCACTTCAGCTTAATCTCTCGTATCACAGGACACCGCTGTTCTTTTGATAGACCTCTTCATTGATTGATGTCACTGCCAGACACTCAAAAGCTGGAGCTCCATTTGATCCTGGGCAGAGGGACAGACCAAGGTTCACTGATAGCTTCCATTTTTAACTCTGTGCAATTATTGCCTTTATGCTGTCAGATGAAGGTATTGGCGGGGTTCATATTTTTTCAATAAATGCTCACTGCTCGTAGTAGTAAGCTGCAGGCTCTTCCAATCTTAAAGTAAGTTAATGTGTGCTTATATCATATTACAAATTGAATCCATGTTGTGATCTTTTTTCAACCTTAAAACTCTCCTGTGAAGCAAATAACATACCACGTTTACAGGCTTAGTGACACCTTTATATTTTGCCAGCCTTATGTTTTAAAAAAAATCATAATAAAAATCCATACATTTTCATACGTGGGCTTTCGTTCAGCCCTATTCATCCACTAGCCTGTTTAAGCGCTCCTGGCGTTCACATTCTGCTTCTGCCCACCACAATGCAGGGCCTTGAGTATTGGGTCTGCCCGCTTCTTCATCTGGCTCTCTTCACACATACGTGACGGCTGCATTTTGCTCGTGCACACTTGCACATCCATCTGAAAATGAACCCACTCATGTACCAGGGACGGTAGGCTACACTTTGCTTTTATTTCATTATTTAAAATATTTTAGTGTGATTTACATACACTTACCACCTTCGGACCATGGCACTTTCTTACTTTTCACTTTTAATGCATACTGCATATCTTTGCAGCATTAGTAAATAGCATCTGCAAAGTTACCAGGTACAAAAGGTGAGACCACTTTGCTTTATCAGTGCTGGTTATCACATGTTCGATTTAGAAAAGGGGATGGTGATGAACAGAGTGTCTGAGTTAAACAGACCACTCTTACCCAGTCCAAAGATCAGGGCTTGATCCATCACCGTTATTTATCTCACTGCCCCATCCCAGCTCAGAACCTGGCTATATGCAAATCAGTCTGTCCCTGGCCCAGTGCATCATGGGAACAGGGCAGACTAAACTACCAAGCCAATTCTTCACCAGAAAGGAGACAAGCTACCGGGGACCGGTTTCTGGCATTTCAGCCTTCTTCGGCCCGGCTTGCTTGAATCCTGATGGAGCAGTGAGAAAGGGACTCATGTCTGAGTATACCCTGCCACACCTATAGTGGCCAAAAACGATTTAGAAAAGGGGGTGGTGATGAACAGAGTGTCTGAGTTAAACAGACCACTCTTACCCAGTCCAAAGATCAGGGCTTGATCCATCACCGTTATTTATCTCACTGCCCCATCCCAGCTCAGAACCTGGCTATATGCAAATCAGTCTGTCCCTGGCCCAGTGCATCATGGGAACAGGGCAGACTAAACTACCAAGCCAATTCTTCACCAGAAAGGAGACAAGCTACCGGGGACCGGTTTCTGGCATTTCAGCCTTCTTCGGCCCGGCTTGCTTGAATCCTGATGGAGCAGTGAGAAAGGGACTCATGTCTGAGTATACCCTGCCACACCTATAGTGGCCAAAAACGATTTAGAAAAGGGGGTGGTGATGAACAGAGTGTCTGAGTTAAACAGACCACTCTTACCCAGTCCAAAGATCAGGGCTTGATCCATCACCGTTATTTATCTCACTGCCCCATCCCAGCTCAGAACCTGGCTATATGCAAATCAGTCTGTCCCTGGCCCAGTGCATCATGGGAACAGGGCAGACTAAACTACCAAGCCAATTCTTCACCAGAAAGGAGACAAGCTACCGGGGACCGGTTTCTGGCATTTCAGCCTTCTTCGGCCCGGCTTGCTTGAATCCTGATGGAGCAGTGAGAAAGGGACTCATGTCTGAGTATATCCTGCCACACCTATAGTGGCCAAAAACGATTTAGAAAAGGGGGTGGTGATGAACAGAGTGTCTGAGTTAAACAGACCACTCTTACCCAGTCCAAAGATCAGGGCTTGATCCATCACCGTTATTTATCTCACTGCCCCATCCCAGCTCAGAACCTGGCTATATGCAAATCAGTCTGTCCCTGGCCCAGTGCATCATGGGAACAGGGCAGACTAAACTACCAAGCCAATTCTTCACCAGAAAGGAGACAAGCTACCGGGGACCGGTTTCTGGCATTTCAGCCTTCTTCGGCCCGGCTTGCTTGAATCCTGATGGAGCAGTGAGAAAGGGACTCATGTCTGAGTATACCCTGCCACACCTATAGTGGCCAAAAACGATTTAGAAAAGGGGGTGGTGATGAACAGAGTGTCTGAGTTAAACAGACCACTCTTACCCAGTCCAAAGATCAGGGCTTGATCCATCACCGTTATTTATCTCACTGCCCCATCCCAGCTCAGAACCTGGCTATATGCAAATCAGTCTGTCCCTGGCCCAGTGCATCATGGGAACAGGGCAGACTAAACTACCAAGCCAATTCTTCACCAGAAAGGAGACAAGCTACCGGGGACCGGTTTCTGGCATTTCAGCCTTCTTCGGCCCGGCTTGCTTGAATCCTGATGGAGCAGTGAGAAAGGGACTCATGTCTGAGTATACCCCGCCACACCTATAGTGGCCAAAAACGATTTAGAAAAGGGGGTGGTGATGAACAGAGTGTCTGAGTTAAACAGACCACTCTTACCCAGTCCAAAGATCAGGGCTTGATCCATCACCGTTATTTATCTCACTGCCCCATCCCAGCTCAGAACCTGGCTATATGCAAATCAGTCTGTCCCTGGCCCAGTGCATCATGGGAACAGGGCAGACTAAACTACCAAGCCAATTCTTCACCAGAAAGGAGACAAGCTACCGGGGACCGGTTTCTGGCATTTCAGCCTTCTTCGGCCCGGCTTGCTTGAATCCTGATGGAGCAGTGAGAAAGGGACTCATGTCTGAGTATACCCTGCCACACCTATAGTGGCCAAAAACGATTTAGAAAAGGGGGTGGTGATGAACAGAGTGTCTGAGTTAAACAGACCACTCTTACCCAGTCCAAAGATCAGGGCTTGATCCATCACCGTTATTTATCTCACTGCCCCATCCCAGCTCAGAACCTGGCTATATGCAAATCAGTCTGTCCCTGGCCCAGTGCATCATGGGAACAGGGCAGACTAAACTACCAAGCCAATTCTTCACCAGAAAGGAGACAAGCTACCGGGGACCGGTTTCTGGCATTTCAGCCTTCTTCGGCCCGGCTTGCTTGAATCCTGATGGAGCAGTGAGAAAGGGACTCATGTCTGAGTATACCCTGCCACACCTATAGTGGCCAAAAACGATTTAGAAAAGGGGGTGGTGATGAACAGAGTGTCTGAGTTAAACAGACCACTCTTACCCAGTCCAAAGATCAGGGCTTGATCCATCACCGTTATTTATCTCACTGCCCCATCCCAGCTCAGAACCTGGCTATATGCAAATCAGTCTGTCCCTGGCCCAGTGCATCATGGGAAAAGGGCAGACTAAACTACCAAGCCAATTCTTCACCAGAAAGGAGACAAGCTACCGGGGACCGGTTTCTGGCATTTCAGCCTTCTTCGGCCCGGCTTGCTTGAATCCTGATGGAGCAGTGAGAAAGGGACTCATGTCTGAGTATACCCTGCCACACCTATAGTGGCCAAAAACGATTTAGAAAAGGGGGTGGTGATGAACAGAGTGTCTGAGTTAAACAGACCACTCTTACCCAGTCCAAAGATCAGGGCTTGATCCATCACCGTTATTTATCTCACTGCCCCATCCCAGCTCAGAACCTGGCTATATGCAAATCAGTCTGTCCCTGGCCCAGTGCATCATGGGAACAGGGCAGACTAAACTACCAAGCCAATTCTTCACCAGAAAGGAGACAAGCTACCGGGGACCGGTTTCTGGCATTTCAGCCTTCTTCGGCCCGGCTTGCTTGAATCCTGATGGAGCAGTGAGAAAGGGACTCATGTCTGAGTATACCCTGCCACACCTATAGTGGCCAAAAACGATTTAGAAAAGGGGGTGGTGATGAACAGAGTGTCTGAGTTAAACAGACCACTCTTACCCAGTCCAAAGATCAGGGCTTGATCCATCACCGTTATTTATCTCACTGCCCCATCCCAGCTCAGAACCTGGCTATATGCAAATCAGTCTGTCCCTGGCCCAGTGCATCATGGGAACAGGGCAGACTAAACTACCAAGCCAATTCTTCACCAGAAAGGAGACAAGCTACTGGGGACCGGTTTCTGGCATTTCAGCCTTCTTCGGCCCGGCTTGCTTGAATCCTGATGGAGCAGTGAGAAAGGGACTCATGTCTGAGTATACCCTGCCACACCTATAGTGGCCAAAAACGATTTAGAAAAGGGGGTGGTGATGAACAGAGTGTCTGAGTTAAACAGACCACTCTTACCCAGTCCAAAGATCAGGGCTTGATCCATCACCGTTATTTATCTCACTGCCCCATCCCAGCTCAGAACCTGGCTATATGCAAATCAGTCTGTCCCTGGCCCAGTGCATCATGGGAACAGGGCAGACTAAACTACCAAGCCAATTCTTCACCAGAAAGGAGACAAGCTACCGGGGACCGGTTTCTGGCATTTCAGCCTTCTTCGGCCCGGCTTGCTTGAATCCTGATGGAGCAGTGAGAAAGGGACTCATGTCTGAGTATACCCTGCCACACCTATAGTGGCCAAAAACGATTTAGAAAAGGGGGTGGTGATGAACAGAGTGTCTGAGTTAAACAGACCACTCTTACCCAGTCCAAAGATCAGGGCTTAATCCATCACCGTTATTTATCTCACTGCCCCATCCCAGCTCAGAACCTGGCTATATGCAAATCAGTCTGTCCCTGGCCCAGTGCATCATGGGAACAGGGCAGACTAAACTACCAAGCCAATTCTTCACCAGAAAGGAGACAAGCTACCGGGGACCGGTTTCTGGCATTTCAGCCTTCTTCGGCCCGGCTTGCTTGAATCCTGATGGAGCAGTTGCAATGATACCAACTTTTCAGCCCACACTGCTTCTTCATTGTTATAGCAGGGTGTTAATAAGGACACTGAAGGATTTATCTTCAAGATAGCTTTATTCCGTAAATTGACAAGCAGGTACAAGAGCACAACTAGTCAGCCAGCTATCTCCTCTGTAACTGACCTTCTCTCCCCGGCAGGCTTCACATTCCATGTTCCATGGAACATGAAGTCAGCGGAGTATTCAACATAGCACAACACAGGATAAGGATGATATAACACATCCCTCTCCTCTTTTTTAACGACAATAAAAGAAAAAGGACTATACACATTACATACTAAAACAATGGATGGAAGAATGTAAGAAAATGCATTGAAATCAACATATACAAAACAAGAGTAAGAATGCACATGTAATGTTACATGGTAACATTTTCAGAAATATAATCTTTTAACCAAACTGGAGGTTTTTTTTCTCGTTTGGACTGCCCGGACTCAGAGGTCACTTTTTTTTAGATTTAAATCAGAAGAACTTCCAACATCACATTCAGAACTATGTGACCCTAGATCCAGTGAATCGTTTGAAGTATTATCATTTACTATTGCTGGTGGACCTACACTAGTGTTGCTAAGAGAATTTCCATCAAAGAATGAGTCATCAAAATCATACATATTAGGTACTGATTTAGTATTCAATTCAATTCAATTCAATTTTGCTTTATTTCGATTCAGGTTTGCAAATCATAAAAGCATACATTAAAACAATCATATAGATATACAAGATCTATTTACAAAGGTAACATAAAAAAATTCACAATACAATTTATTGTCCCTTAGTTAAAACGGTTAGTAACAAGCAAAATGAATCAGTTAAAAAAAAAAATCCCTATTTGTATTAATATAAGTCAGAGCTGGCTATTGTACAGTATTTAATCTAGATGTGCTCAATGACGAACAATACATTTAAGAAAGCTAACTATTATAAAAACTATATGCTCCCCTTCTAGGAGCTGCAGAAAGATTAAAGCCAGACGACATTGTCTGTATCCAGTGTAACGCAGCAATGGAACAAGGCATTTTTTTCTGAGATCTTTATAAAATTTACAAAATAAAATGGTGTGCAGAGTGGATTGCTAAGAGATATCGTCACAGGGACAGGGTATAAGATCTTTAACCCAATTATTTCGAGTGGGGAAAGCAACCAATCTGTGAAATAAGTTCATCCTAAACCTGACCACCAGATAGCGCTCATAACTATTGATGTTATATGTAAGGTACGGTTGTATTGTAGGTATCGCTTGTATGAGCAGGCTATGGATAACAGATGGTTTCGTGCCCTCACTCGTCAATCTCAGGTCTTCAAGATGAGCAAGACATTTCGCTTTTAAAACCTTCCTCGGGATCTCGCGAATTGAGGAGGGGTTATAAAAATATTTGTCCCATCCCAAATCATTAAAAAACCTCCTAATATACCACAACCATCTAGATTTATGAACATTATCCCTGGCTAAGCAATCAGAAAGAATAGACTGAGTAAAAGTTGCTTTCTCCCACATCCAAATTCTTCGCCATAATATGGGGGGGTTCCAACTTCGCTAAATCTGTCACGTATGGGAGTCCCAACTCTGTGTGACAGTACTGATTTAGTACTAAATGAAGGTGCAGAACATTTAGCAACCCTCTTAAGGTTCCAAACGTTTCTATCAGTGAGGCATACAGCATTGTTCATAATTTCAACAACTTGTACATTTTGATAAAAACTACTGTCCTCTTTAGAAACATTTCCAAGTCTTTTTTACTCTAACCCTTTGTAAAATAATTATATCAGACTCTTTTACACCATGTTTGGAATTGTACCATTATTTTCTATTAGTTTGAAGCGTGTCTGCTCTTTCTCTTACAGAGTCCTCTGACCAGTGTACAGTCCTAGACTTGAATACCCAACCAGGTGTAAACTTTGTTCTGGGATTCCTACCAAGCATAAGAAAAAAAGGTGGATACCCAGTTGCTTCGCAGATCGATACTCTGTAAGCCCAAACATTTTTTAACACTTGGGTTTCCCAATCACCACCCTTAGCTTACATCTGAATAGCTATGTTATGTTATGTTATTTAGTATTTATAAAGCGCGTAGCTACTCCCAGGAGTGTCCCGGCGCTAAAGAGAAAAACCACGTAACAGCAGCAGGGAAAACACCCAATGCAGAAAGCTGGCTGGACCCTACAGTTGGAAAAGCCAAGTCTTTAATTTCCTCCTGAAGGCGAGGAGGTCCTGTGCCTGTCTCAAAAAGAGAGGTAGACTGTTCCACAAACGAGAGGCCACCACTTGAAAGAATCTTCCCCCTGCCCGGGACAGCAAGACCTTAGGAATAGAGGCCAGAAGCTGAGTAGATTACCTCAAGGTACGTTGCAGTGTATAGTGTTGAAATCTTTCCATAGGTAGAGGGCGCCTATCTTGTGAAAGGCTTTGAAAACCAAAACCAATGCTTTGAAATGGATTTGTTTCCAAACTGGAAGCCAGTGTAAGGAACACAGAAGATGGGTTGTGTGGGTCCTAGGATCTGCCAAAAAGATAGCCCTGGCCGCCACATACGGAACCATCTGCAGACGACTGAATAAGTAAAGCGGGAGGCCCAGGTACAGGGAGTTTACGTATTCTAGTCTCGAGACCACCAAGGCCTGGACTGCCGTCTTTCTGTCAGAGACTGGGAGCAGGGGGAGAACATTTCTCAGCATTCTCAACACCCCAAAACAGGTCCCAGCCACCGATTGAATCTAAGCCTTCATCGAGAGGGCAGCATCCAATTTGACCCCAAGATTTTTCAAAGTAGTAACTAGAGATGAGGAGGGTGGGGGGACATGTCTTGCGGGAACCAATTGTGCCATGCTTCACAAGGGCTTGAGCCAAAGAAGATAATCTCTGACTTTTCAGAGTTGCACTTCAGTTGGTTTTGTCTAAGCCAAGTGAATACCTCTGAGATACTAGTGTTGATCACATCGTCTTTGAACTCAGCACCCTTCTCGCAAGTGAACAATAATTGAGTGTCGTTCGCATACAATACTATTTTGGCACCATACTTTTCAGGAAGGAGTGCAAGAGGGGCCATATACAGGTTGAACAAAGTTGGGCTCAAAATTGAGCCCTGTGGAACTCCAACATTTATGGGAGGAATGTCTGCGGTGAAAGGAGGGGACCAGATTGTTTGTTTAAGAAGGAGGTGAACAATCTCAATACCGTTCCTCCGACACGGCCCTCCTCCAGTCTTTGCAATAGTCTGGTATGAGGCACAGTGTCAAAGGCCGCAGAAAGGTCCAACAACACCAAAACTGCATTGCCTCCTTTGTCCAGAGTGGCTTTTATATCTTCAGCAACTTCTTCCTTGGTGATGTTGGCCCTGAAGCCCGACTGACTCGGATGCAGAAGATGGTTGGCCTCCACGTACTCCGTGGTGACAATGTTGACATATTTTTCCATAACCATGGAGAAAAAAGGCGGCAAGGAAATAGGCCTGTAGTTACTTGCTACCATAGGGTCAGCCGAGGGTTTTTTCAAGAGCGGCAGAATTTTAGCATGTTTCCAGGTCTGCAGCATGTGTCCCTTGTGCAGAGCGCTGTTCACGATAAATTTAACCGCAGGGTTTAACACTTCTGCAATAGATGTCAGCACTTTGGCAGGACAAGGATCAGATTGTGAGCCGGACTTGAGAGCCTTCATGAGTGCAAGGGATTTCTCCAAAGTGATAGCAGGAAACTTCGTCCATGAGGAGTCGGTGTTACGCCTAGCAACGGAGAGTAAGACAGTGGCTGCTGCTAGTGCTGGCAACTGAGCTTCAAAAGAATCCTGGATGGTTTTAATTTTATCATAGAAGAAACATGCCATAAGGTTAGTCCATTCATTCGTAGGGGCAAACAGGCAACCAGTGGCCGGCGGAAATGCGAAATTTTAAACAATGTAAAAAAGTTCTCTGCTTCTATTACTGACCTGATCGATTTTAGTGGAAAGAAGAGTTTCTTTCCCTCGCGGACATTTATATATTGATCTTTTAAAGCCTGCTAATGAATGACTTTATCAGTAGAATTGTAATTCGGCTGCCACTCTCTTTTGAGGCGTTTCCATGCACTCTTGCTTTTCCTAAAGGCCAACGTAAACCAGGAGGCAGAAGCTCGGTTAGTTTTAACTGCCCTCGAGGTTGGAGGGGCCATTTCTAAGGCGCAGAGTTAAAGCCAGTGCTCTAAAGAGTGCATATCCCTCTCAAGATTCCCACTCAGGGGAATAGGGTGGTGACTCAGTGCACTCTGCATAGCCTCTGAGGAGATCAGGTGGAAGGGCCTAAAACTGTTGGCACAGGTCTGGCCTAGTGGTTGGAGCCTGTCTAGCTCTCTGCAGACTCTAAAACCTATCAAGCAATAGTCAGATGAAAAAATGTGATCCAACGTATGCCCTTTTTCATGGGTCGGGGTGCATACATACGGGGTCAAATTAAGTATGTCCAGGAATTCACGCAGCCTCACTGACTCTGGTTCCAAGCGTTATCCATATGGATATTAAAGTCTCCAAGGACCAGGCAGTGGCTATATTTGGCTACTATAGGGGAGATAGCATGACTGGTAGATTCTAGGAACTTTCCTGCCAGCCCCGGTGGGCGGTAGATAACTAACCCTGCGATGGACTATTGGGCCAAGACAGTTATAAGGAAACCCATGCTCTCTGCCCCTTCTAACTCCATGGTTGGTAATGAAACGCAGTTTAAAGGACCTCCGAAAGATTAAAGACACACCCCCTCCTCTCCCCTCAGGTCGATCCTTCCTTAGGATTAGGTAACCTGGGGAGATCGCATTAGCGATAGTGAGGTTAGATGCTTCAGTCAACCATGTCTCAGTTAGAAACAACAGATCAGGTGTTGAGTCAACTAACAGGTTGTGGAGTTGAAGCTCATATCTTTTTTTACGGAGCGAGTATTAAGTAGGAACGCCGTCAAGTGGTTGTCTGCACCGTCCCGCTGGGCTCTGTACATACCCATGTTCGAATTTACCCAGCGTTTCCCAAAATTGGGGGAGGACCCCCAGTTACAGTGTTTACAAACCCAGTGATTAGCAACCCCCTGCACAGGGATATGGTTCCTACAGCTCTGCGCGCATCTGATGCGTGCTCCCACTGCGTCCCATTTTGAGGTGTTCAGGGTAAAAACAACTAGACCACACTGTTTAGGAAAAATGGCAGTGCTCGGTGCAAGAAGCCTCCAAAGTCAGGGTTCGATTCCCCTTCCCTCTCCAACCAAATCCCCGTTAAAAAAACACAAAAATTCAGCACACGTTTTTAAAGGTTTCAGAAGAATCAATTTTAGTGCAAACGAAATGTGAGGTAGCAGCAGGTTCAATAAACAATTCAAATACAACAGAATAATGATTAAAAAGTTTAAAAGATTTAAAGCTAGTGCAAAAAATGCTAGGTAGCAACAGGTTCAGCAAGGAAAAGGCCGGTCTGTGCAGTATGGGGTCTGGCGAGCTCACGCAGCGTCCTATTTTGAGATGTTCTGGGTAAAAACAACTATACCGCACTGTTTAGGAAAAATGGTGGTGCTCGGTGCAAGAAGCCTCCAAAGTCAGGGTTCGATTCCCCCTCCCTCTCCAATCAATTCCCCATTAAAAATAGACACTAAAATTCAGCACACATTTTTAAAAGTTTCAGAAGAATCAATTTTAGTGCAAAAGAAATGCGAGGTAGCAGCAGGTTCAATAAACAATTCAAATACAACAGAATAATGATGAAAAGGTTTTAAAGATTCAAAGCTAGTGCAAAAAATGCGAGGTAGCAACAGGTTCAGCAAGGGAAATGCCGGTCTGTGCAATTATGGAGTCTGGGTTGATAGGCGATAGAGAAAGGAAAAGGGGGGGGGGGATAGGAGGTGGGGAGAAAGAAATAAGATTTGTTAAGGGCTTGATTTTATGCTTATTCTATCCCTATTTATGTTATAATGATTATAGAACATCTATTATACCTGCTCCAACAGTTTATTCGGTAAATGGTATAACACTGAACTTCCACAGGGTTGTCTAATATATGCAGATGACGCCTCATTTGCAAAGATTTTATCTATGGGCCCTACAGCTTTATTTACAATACATTACCTAAACTTATTATATGTCATCCATAGCCTTCGCTTTAAAAGTGTTTTTTATAACTCTATTAATGCGCCCCACCGTGCTATTACTGTTCGGGTTGTACAGTGACGTAGTTCTATATTTGATACCCAGTTTGTTTAAATATTCCTTAACTTTGTTTGACATAAACTGTACACCATTATCACTTAATAGAATTGAAGAAATACCTTTGATTTGAAACGATTGGTCAAGGAAATGAAGTACTGTTTCAGTGTCTGCCTTACTGACCACTTTGACAGAAGGCCATCTTGAAAATAAATCCATAAGTACCATAGTGTATTTCTGCTCAATTCCAATGGGACCCATGATGTCAATCACAGTACATTCCCAAGGTGACCTGGGTTTGGTCATAACACCTAAAGGAGGTTTGAGAGTGACTAAAGATTTATTAGCAATGTAGGAGAGTAGGGTCTGCTTCCTATGGTTATCCCCACTTTTTGCTGTGATTCTCTGGTTTTTCGACTTTATTGTGGCTGTGGGCCTGCCAATCAGACCCACAGCCCAGCTGTTCTCTCTCTAAATTGATACCATGTACTTTAGGTACATACCAGATTGTTTACTGGGTCACCCTTGTGAGCCCCTGTATAGTGTACCATAGGTACCCAGGGCATAGGTGCACCTTAGGCCTACCAGGGGCTGCAGCATGTATTGTGCCACCCCTGGTTTGCCTTCCAAACTGACACCACAGGTCTGTTCACACAGCTTGGGTAAGGTGGTGTAATCACCCCTT
Organism: Lissotriton vulgaris; assembly: GCF_964263255.1. NCBI lineage: Eukaryota > Metazoa > Chordata > Amphibia > Caudata > Salamandridae > Lissotriton > Lissotriton vulgaris. The sequence continues at coordinate 797,415,076 of NC_141699.1, forward strand.
ACTTAGATATAGTATACCTATATCTATATATACATAGAGACACATATAGTCAATCCTATGGCAGACCTTAACAATCCTGGAGGCAGAGTGCTTGGTTTTATGCAAGAGGGTGCCCTAGCATGAGCTGAGCCCCTCTGCAGCTTTCGGAACCATCTCCTTATAGCTGTTCTATGATATAGCCATACCATATACTCTTAAGTGCATTATATTCCTCGCGGGTTAATGCTAATTTTGGTTTGACTTTATCAAAACATGCTGTGTAAGGTGTGAAACACTTTCGAATACTACCCCACCCTGCCAATCCTGGCGGTGAGGGTAGCATTCCACCCTTCTAGAGAGAGAAGACATGTAGTTACTGGTTTACCCGGTTAAAGTTAAACAGAGCCTCAGCATCACAAAATGGATGCTGCTGCCACAGACACGAGTCTGACCTCCTGTTGCTGGACAAAACTCCGGCAGGTGAGGCATGGACAATAGGTTTCCTGTCCAGGGAGGTGCCAGCAACTTCCCAGACAGGCTTTTATGTATTGGGGCAGGGAGGGCTGCATTCAGTGAATGCTTTCCAGACACTGTCTGGGGCACACAAGGTGCTCCATAACTTTCCCAGTTCAAACCGGTTCCTGGGGCACTCTGCCCCAGGTTTGGCGCGAAACTGACAAAGGGAAAGGGGTGTGACCACCCCCTTCCCAGGTCCACCCATAGGAGGGAACTTTTCAAGTAGTCCAGCCCACAAACTTAGTATAAGTATAGGAACTGTGTCCCTAGGACTTTAGATTACCCTGGACGAATCTTTGAAAGACATATCCTGGAACTTCGACATTCTATTTCAACTGGAAGACAGAAGGCATCTCCCTTGTGGTCAAGGAGTGACCACCCTGTTCAAACAGGCACCAACAGCAACATTGCCGGTCTGCATTGTCGAGTCTCCTGCCGGATCCCGAAGACTCTGCGACACAGGACATGGACATCCAGACATCTCTGACCCGACCCACACCCACAGCAAAGCTGAGACACGTGGCAGACACAAGAGACGTCGGACCGGAACTACTGGACATCCTGCATTTTGCAAGCTGCACTCCTTTCCTGAAGCATCAGTAAAATGTGCATTGGGGTACGAGAAGCCCCAGACCCGAGCACCATTTGCATCGAAGCTCAGGCCTCCACACTCAACAAGTGTCCCGTGAAGCCCTCTCCTGCATTTCAGCTCAACACATCTTCCAGTTTCCTAGTCCGTTGGCTAGTGAGCCCCCTGAAGACTCCATTTTGAATCTAACTCGCATTCCTGGTTGCACCAGGCTTGCTCCAACTTCCCTACAAAGGAGAAGTTCCTCAGACCTTGCTGGTCTGCACCGAAGCCATTCTCGACATCCTGCGTGTGTTGCGTTTGCCAAGGCTTGTTGGGTCCAGTCCGGATATTGACACTGCAGTCAACTAGATCCTTTGTGGGACAGCTCGAATCCAGCTCCTGGTTGTTGTTGACGCCTCCTGGTCCTCGTGGCTGATAAGACAAACTTCACTTCTTCACCTGAAATCACCCGACATCACCTGGTTCCTTCCTGGTGCCTTCCTGGTCATTGGCAAGCGACCCAGACTCTGTCCCTTCTGCTTTAAGGGTCTTCAGATCTTCGATCCACCCTTGGATCCAGCGGGACACTTTTCCTCTGGTCTCCTGCAGCACTTCTTTGCAGCTCTCCATTGAAAACGACAACGAAACCCGACACGAAAAGACACCAATGCACCTGGCTTCCCTGGGTGAGGTAACATGAGTACTGCGGTGCTCCCATGGGTCTTGACTCTCAAAGTGTTCTAGTTTAAAAGGGTTCCATTGTAGTCCATCCGGAAGTGTCCTTAAATTGTATAGTTGTAACTATTATGTTTCCCATAGAAAGTCAATGGTAACCCGCGGCTGTGTTTAGACACTGCACGTGTCTCCCATGGGCCTCCTACTTCCTAACCTTTGGCTGTTTAGAGTAGCCCCAGCGATTCCACAGGCCCCAGGCCTGCTTTCTAATTCTCTTGTGGTTCTTATACCACTATTTTAGTATATGGTTTTTGAGGCCCCAAGGGCATAACGTATACTGTGCAACTTATCGTATATTGACTCAGTGACTTGTATTGTATTTTTACTTCTGACCTCATAAAGAGTGCTGAGGGGTTGTGTTTAGATTAAATACATATATATTTGCTATATACCTTGTGTGGTGTCCTTTCATTTGGTACTCAAGGGATTATAATTGGTAAAACAACTTGCTTAACTCGCCTACTGAAGTCTTAGCCTGATGACTGCTGGTTCATGCTACCACTAGGATAGCTTTCTATAAGGTTGACTTTGCAATCCCCATCAATAAGAGTCGATTATACTGGTGCAAGGTGCCCACTAGAATTAGTGGACATCATATGCCAGGCTAACTTCTCACAAGCAACTTTGCACAACTCACAATTTTGTACAAATGCTTCTATGTTACCATTCATGCCATGCCACCAAAACGAAGCTTTAACAGTCTGTTTAGAGCGGACAATACCAAAATGGCTTTCATGACGTAGAGCAATTATAGTTGTGCGCATACTCTTCGGGGGAATTATTCTTTCACCTCTCCAAATATTCTCACCTTCCACACTCAGATCAAACCTAACTTCCCAGAATTGTTTTGGAATGTGCTCCTTGCCCAATTTCCTTGACAAAGACTGTTTAAGATGTAATTTAACTTGGCACAAATCTTCTTCTGTTAGGTATTCTTCCTCCCATTTGTTTTTTGGAATACCGCAATCTACAAAATTCTGTACATAAGCAACTTGATATGAGTTCCAAATTTCATCCTCACATTTGTCAAGTTGTTTGGGCAATCTAGAAAGGAAATCAGCCATACATTTCTTTTACCAGGAACAAATTCCATTTGTCAGCAATAATCTGGTAATCTGATAGCTAATCTGACACCTTCAGATGTATTTATAGCGCCTTCAGTAGTGAGAACTTTGAGTAAAGGTTTGTGATCACAACATAATGTGAACTGTTTACCCCATACAAATGCCCGGAAATGATCAACAGCCCAGACACAGTCTAAGGTCTCCTTCTCAATTACTGAGTATTTCTCCTCAGTGGGTGACAAAGATCTAGAAGCATATGCTATAATATGTTTGTTACGATAAACACCCACTTCAGCAAGAACGGCACTCAAACCCTTGATACATGCATCTGTTGTTATTATTCTCTGGGCATCACGGTCAAAGCTCTTCAAAGAGGCAACTCTAATAATGCAATCCTTTATATCGCAAACATCCTGTTCACACTCTGGTGACCACTCAAATTTGTTTCTATTTTTTAAATAATTGCCTAATGTTGTACGTTCTTGAGGCACAATTTGGAATATACTTAGAACAGAATTCAGCAAGACCGATAAAAGATCTACATCATCTTTGCAGTTGGGAGCAGGAGCGATCTTAAGGGCATCAATAAGATTATGTGACATTATTGCTGGCAAAAGTACATTTTGAAAATTAAACTGTTAATCCCTTTGATTCTAAAATGGATAAAACTGCTCTAAAGATTTATCATGCTCAGTTTTGTTATTACCAAAAACAAGAATATCGTCTTTAATTATTTTTGTATGTATGATACTGACAAACAATTGATGCATTAAACGTTGAAAAACGGATGCAGCTGACGCCAGGCCGAAAGGCATCCTTTTGAATTGGAAACAACCCTGGGGTGTAATAAAGGTAGAACATTTCTTGCTGCTTTTAGAAAGGGGAATCTGATGATAAGCAGCAGATAAGTTAATTGTGGAAAACTGCTTAGCTCGCTCTAATAAAGCTAACATTTCATTAGTTTTAGGCAATGGAAATTGATCAACTACAATGTTCTCATTTAAATGGCGTAAATCCACACACATCCTCAATCTTCCATTACTGCGTTTGACTACAACTACGGCTGAAGCTTCAACAGGCTCTATGATATGAGAGGTTCCACTGCAACATTGTTCCGTAAAGTAATTGGGACATTCCTGACTTTATGAATTTTGGGTGTAGCCTCATCCTTGAGTATTATTCTGTGTTCAGAATTCTTCAACTTGCCAATTTTCTTTTGAAAAAAAGAGGGAAATTATTTTTAAAGTTTTTCTCCAACTTTCGTACCTTCATCCATTACCAATACTTGTTCTAAAGCATTTGGGTTAAGAATGATATGTAAGTTTTCTGATCTATCCATCCAAGTACAGATGGACCTTTTCTGGATATGTACAATTTGCCATACAAATGGTGATTCTTAAACTCAAATTTGAACCAGCGATAACCAATTATATACATTTTCTCTACACAATATCCTTCTGGTTCAATATCAGAAGGAAAAGGTTTAGTACCAACTTAACATATGAAGTGCTTTTTCCAAACATCCTCATTCACAATGGAATAAGGTGAACCAGAATTTGCGTACATTTTAACACACACTCCACCTATGTGAATCCAACAGTCAGGTTTTTTTCAATCAGTAAAAATCCATCCCTGATATTCAGAAGTAACTTCTTTTTTACTACCACTGTACATTCTGAAACAAGCTCATCATTACTGCTCAACTCACTGTCAGAATCAATATCTTCTTGAAAACATTTCACAGATGTAGGTCTTCTTCTTCTGCATACTTTAGTGTAATGCCCAAAAATACCACTAGATCTGGATTTAACTTTCCTTTTCGGACAAGATTTAGCAAAGGTCATGTGCTCAGGGCTTCCACATCTATAGCATTTAGGTGGTTCCCTGTTTGATCTGTAGTTGCTCCATCCTTCAGATTTTTGCTTACTGTTAAAATGTTGTTTAGTACCTGCTCTTATTTTAGCTACGGTAACACTTATGATTGCCTCCGTTTTCAAGGCACTAGCACACCTAATAGATGTATCGTCCAAACAGGCATCCCGATTCACTCAAAGACGTTCCTGAATAGCAGGATTATAAGCATGCACCTGGTCATAAACAATATCTTCCAATAGCCCACCAAATGTACAATCAGTGGCCAATTTCTTTAACTCACTCACATAATCATTAATAGATTCTGCTTTGAGTTGTTTCCTTTGAAAAAATGTGTAGTGAGTGACACCTCTGCACACTTTGGGAGCAAAATACTTATCTAAATTAGCAAGAGCTACAGTGAAAACTTTACTATCACCACTTTGAATCACAGGTTTGTTCATTTGATTCTATGTCTTAAGTCCTGGGGGGCCGAAAGAATGTAAAGAAATAAGTTTCTTGTGTTGAGCTGACATTTTGCCATCGTAGTCTATAATTTAAAAATATTTGTTTCATTCTGTCCATTTAAGAACAGGTTCTGACCCACCAGGACAAAATGCTTGAGGAGGGCTTAGCATAAAAGTTTGCTTGGTCATGGTTGCTCAAATAATTTCTCTGTAATATTAAAACTCAACAATAAAATGGAATTGCTCAGTGTAATTAAAGGTTGATACTGTCCATTCTCCACCACCTCAAACTTGTGCAGAGGGAAATGAGATTTCAAACAAACAAAATTAGTAATAATCACCTGAGCAAATAAATTGCTGCTGAAATCCAAGCGTTGACGCGTAAATTCCTATTCTTTATTAGAAAGATAGATTGATGTTGAACTATGTTCTTCTTTTCTTTTTTTAAACAAACAATTTTGGCCTCCCCAATCTAAAATGGCCGTTGTGCGTGATGTCGTGAAGCACTACGTCCCGTTTCCAAAGACGTGTGACGGGTGGGCAGAATACTCCAACAATCACGAGCGGCGTGTGTAGCAGCGCGTAAGCTGATCGCGGGCAGTAACCACTAGGCGCGTTGCTAGGCAGCTACCGTTTGAACTCGGGGGAGTTCCAACATTGAACGGTAAGGCCTAGATGAAGTTTAAAGAATGGTTTAAAAGCTCAAAAACTAGCTGCGCTGCTCACCGGTAATACCCTGTTTTTCGGTTGTTTCTTCAGCGCTCAATGCAAATGAGCTCCTATAGAGTATGTATCGCTCTGCCGTCGCGTCCACTCTGCCTGTCAGTGTCTTTCAGTATTTGGTGTCCTCCTTCACTGGTCCTTAAAAATCAAACTCGTCACAATTTGTTAAGAGGGAAGGACACTGGTGGATTTATCTTCAAGATAGCTTTATTCCGTAAATTGACAGGCAGGTAGAAGAGTACAACTCGTCAGCCTCCGATCTCCTGTAACTGACCCTATCTCTCTGGTAGGCTTCACGTTCCATGTTCCATGGAGCGTGAAGTTAACAGAGTATTCGACATAGGACAAAACAGAATAAGGAAGATATAACATAATATAGGATTTAAATGTGGACAGGGATTGATTCATGGAAGTTCTTGCTCAAGGAAGAGTTTATTAAGTTTTCTCCTACCATGGACCGTTGCTGTGGAGTAGGGAAGATGCTGCCCTAAAGGCCACCCATCACAATTGACACACATTTCCATGCCGGTTCCCGCATCACTGTATTGAAATGCATTGTCACGCATTTCTCTCTGCCCCTCGGCATTGCTTGTGGCTTTCTAAGCACAATGGTGTGATTCGCAGTACCAGCTGTGAGTCTGCAGCTGCTGAGTACACTGTCAGAGCCTCACAGGTTGAGAAAAGGAGAGGTTGTCCTTGATATACTGAGAACTTGTCATGATACATTTGGTGGTGGCTGGGATTTTGGCACAACTATTCCATCCTCACTTTATTGCTACCCGACACTGGCTGTAGGAAGTCATAAACATTTCAGACCTCTTTGGCATTTGTGCACATGAGGAACCTCGGTTCTGCCCTGTTGCTGGCTTTTACAATCTCATGATCTTCTGTCAAGCTCTTCCTCCAGAAGTCACAAAAGTCTAATACTTTGAAAAGAGACTTGTCATGTAAACTCTGTTATTGGCCTAGATTTTTATTATAGAAGGAGCAAAATGATATTCCATTAAATAAAACACAAGAATGTTTTTGTACAGCGCATATTATGAACTCACATAGTTGGAGGCACTTGAATGTGCACTCCTGATGAAAAAGGAGGGACAGTGAAATAAAATATTTGCTTAGGATCATGCAGTTTGGTGAATTTAGGAACCCAGAATATCACATTGTGCAATTTAGCCCCTAAACAGGGCTTTACCAGAGCTTCATATTGCTCAAAAGGGGGTAATTTACACAGTTTGTCCGTTTGAATTGACATCATAGTTTGGTATACATGTGTTAACGTGTCACCTGTACTGTCACACATTTGGCAATGGAATGTCACTCATTCCCACACAGAAGCCATGGAAACGTTATATGTGAGCAGTCTGAAAATTTAGCCGCTATGAAAATATCTTTAGTAGACTTTTCTACTTGTAAGCGAGATGAGTATGGGGTATTTGAGCTTCTTGGGAGAAGAAGCAGAACTCTTATAAATGTAATTTATTATTTTTTCAGCAAAATATTTAAACAACGGAAGGGACACTCATGGCCTTTTGCCAAAGTTATGTGACTCACAGACTATGGGTTGGGGTTCAAGTCTCCCTTTCACAAAGTTTCCAGTTTTTCCCATTTACCAAGCTTCTCAGAAATTTACTGCAAATAATTTTTTTGTTTGAGCCAGAGTATTTCTTTAGTATTTATTTTCAGCAATAAGATGAAAAGTATCCAGATTTCCCCAGTGGTTGAAATGTAATTGCAGAAGTGTAGCTACTTATGGGCAATGGTACCTCTCAGCTATAGCACAGAAGCGTCGGTACTCTCCCAGTAAAAGTATTGAACCCTCCCTGAGAAGTGTAGGTTCTCTCCTTTTCAAATTAAAGATGAGTTGGTTCTCAGTACCTGGGAGTACTGTCCATTAAAACACTGGGTTCACATTTCACTCCTGGTTGCAGGTTTTATAGGAGAGTGGTGGTACCTTTTTATATTTCTATAACTTACCCTTCCTTAACTCACACATGATCCTAGACACAGACAATGGACAGGGTTTTGAACATATGTGGGTTGGAGAAGGCGCCTGCAACGAGCGGATGTGCCAATATTTCTTCATACTTTTGAACAGATTGTGTGTCAGTTCATTATGGTTAGTGATCATCCTGATGGGTTGATTAGAGGGTGTCTTGTTCCTCCTGTCTTTTAGGCTCTCCGTTCTGGATAGTTTCAAAATGCGTCGTTCTGCTATACTAAGGGTGGAAGGATTGTATCCTCTTGCCCTGAATCTGGTTTTCATCGACTCAAGGCAGGAGAGGAACTCGCTGTCCTCGCTACAGTTCCTACTTGCTCTGGTGAATTCCCCTTAGGGGATGGCCCTATTTGGTGAAAGGGGTGTGAGCTAGTGGCATGAAGAATTGCATTGCAGGCTGAGGTTTACGATGGAGTTTACTGTGTAGGGTGCCGTTGCTGATGTAGAATTCTATGTCCAGGAAAATTATGTGTGTGCTGCTGTGATGGTGTGTGAAAGTTGATATATTTGAAAAACTCTTCCAGTTTTTTCTCTGTCCCTGACCAAAGCATCACCAATCAATGTACCGCCCCCAGTAGACTATGTGTTGGTTGTAGGTGTTGCCACTCGGGTGCCACACCAATTGTGTTTCGAAAAAACCCATGAAAATGTTGGCGAACGATGGTGAGAACTTCGAACCCATGGCCACCCATTGAAGTTGTTTATACCACTTGCCCTCAAACATGAAGCAGTTGTTATTCAGTATGAGCTCCTTTATCGATAACAGCATTCTAGTATGTTCCCACTGGGTCGGGGGTCTCTTACTTAGATGCCAGTCCATGGCCCGCATGCCAAGTGCAGGTTTAATGCTTGTGTAAAGGGACACATTTCTAACATTGCTTGAAGGATGTCATCCTGCCAAGTGAGCTCTGACAGAAGGCTAAGGATGTTTTTAGTGTCCCTGATGGAGGAAGATAGATTCTGCACTATGGGAAACGTCCACATATTCAGCTAGTCTTTCTGTGGGGTCTCCTATGCAAGATACTATTGGTCTGCCTGGGGGGAGAGGCAGGTGTTTATGCACTTTCAGCTCAGTGTATAAGACAGGAAACGTGGGTCTGTACACTTTAAGATATAGATGCTCATCTTCATTTAGAAGACCTGTGGAGTACCAGTCTCTTAGATGCCTATTGATGTTGATGGTAAAGGGCCCTATGGGGTTTGAACTCAGCTGTTCGTAGCAGTTAGTGTCCTATAGTTGAGTCAGTATCTATCCATCGTAATTCTCCTTGTTCATAACCACAATGTTGCCCCCTTTGTCTGCCTCTCTAATGATTTTTTTGTCAGTGGTGGGGTGCATTGAGGCATGTCATTCCCCCTGTATGAGGTTGTCCCTAGTGTGTGCCCTGCCAGGGCTTATTTTCTGGTTACACTTGTCCAGATCACCTAGGACTAGTTTATGGAAAATATCCATAGTGTTCCCCCTTGCAGTATTGTTGTCCACTTAGACTTGGTCTTGAGTCCACTAGTCAGTGAGTAATCTGCGTCTACATTTAGTTCCCGTAGGAGGTTGCTCATGTCATCAGGAGATTGTTCCTGTTCAGTGATGGATAAGAGTAAGTGGGTGTCATAGACGTCCTGGATACTGAGAACATCAGATATACCGCACACTGGAATATTTTGGATGCTTTTAATCACATTTGGATTGTTACAAAAGATTTTTTTCTGGGTCTATTTTTACCTTACACATGTCACCCCTTTCAACTGGGCAAAAACCTAATCCTTTTTTCAATAGTGAGATCCTGTCGTGAGTTAGTGCTTGTGAGGAAAGGTTGATCACGTCTACCCCAATTTCTTGTGTGGCAATTAATTCCTCTTGTCTCCTGATCTGAGGTTCATTCTGATGTTTGTTTGACCCTGCTCTTTTCCCTCGGCGAGTTTTCTTGTGTTTTCCCCACAATTGGAGTGTGTCCTGTTGCCCTTCTTAATTCTTTGAACCTCCCGTAAAAAAGAGTTGCAAGGTCCATCTGCGGTGAAGGTGTTGGGTGCATTGTCAGCCTCACTGTCACTTGAGGGTGGAACACTAATTTACGTAGAGCTCGATTCGATGGAGATTGTTTGAGGTTGGCCTGTATTACCCCTGTCCTGCTCACTGGTAAGTATCTGATCAGATTTGTTCGAGAATGTAAACACCTGACCCTCTCTGTAGTCAATCTCATCCCTTTTCAGTTTTCTAGCCTTACCCTGCTTGATGTCCTCTTGATGTTTGGATAGGACCTCCGTGAGGATCACATCGTTTTTTTCTGTGGCTACTTTTAAGGCCAGCTCCCTAATTTCTCCCTCCAATTTGATGATTTCCTGTTGCAAGGCCATCACTTTGCGGTCTGCATTCTCTATTAGGATCCCCATGAGGGTTTTGGAGTTCAGTGTCAGTGCTTCTTGCCAGTGTGTGAGCAGGCCGTCATCCAGCTCCTCATATGTGGGGAAGGAATATGTGACGTTATCCTGCAAACTATAATCCTGCATTCCATGACTCCGCATTTATTATAACGCATAAGCCATTACTCCTCAGTACTATCACTCCTCAATCTTTTACCCTGCATATAACTTTACCACACAAGCCTTTACAACGCAAAGGCATGTATGGTGAAGTTATAAACTTAGTAAATGTACTTACCATATATATATATATATATATATATATATATATATATATATATATATATATATATATATATATATATATATATATATATATATATAATATGTTTATGTATATACATATATATATCTATATACATATACATATATACTTAATAATGCATATGTATATAAATATATATATATATTTTACATTTATATTTTTTTACAAATATTTTTTAAATATATATATATAATATTTTTTAAATTTTCTCTTTTCACCCTAAAAACGAATTCCACCCCGCTCCCTTAAAATACCCCAGCACCCCAAAAACCTAACCCACCCTAACTTCTTAAAATACTCCAGCACTCTTAAACACTAACCCATCCTGACCCTAGAAGTACCCCAAAACCAAAACCTAGCCCTGAACCCTAAAAATACCCCTGTACCCCAAAACCCACACCTACCCCTGAACCCTAAAATACCCCTGCACCCCAAAACCCAAACATACCCCTGAACCCTAAAAATACCACTGTACCCAAACCAAAACCTAGCCCTGAACCCTAAAAATACCCCTGTACCCCAAAACCCAAACCTACCCCTGAACCCTAAAATACCCCTGCACCCCAAAACCCAAACATACCCCTGAACCCTAAAAATACTATTGTACCCCGAAAACCCAAATCTAGCCCTGAACCCTAAATACCCCTGTACCCCAAAACCCAAAACTAGCCCTCAACACTAAAAACACCCCTGTACCCCAAAACTCAAACCTAGCCCTGAACCCTAAAAATACCCCTGTACCCCAAACCTCAAACCTAACCCTGAACCCTAAAAATACCCCTGTACCCCAAATCTATCCCTTAACCCTTAAAATACCCCTGAACCCCTAAAGCATATACCCCAACGCCCCCAAACTAAAACCATATACTTACCTTAAACTTACATTTTAAAAACATATGCTTTTACCATTCATGCATTTACAACGAATTTCGTTGTAAAAGCATGTGTGTTAAAAGCATATAAAATGTAATGGTATGCTTTATAATAGTATTGCGGAGTAAAGGTACTTGCGTTGTAACGGTATGAGGAGTGAAAGTTGCGGAGTGAAGGTGTTTTACTGTGGGGAAGATATGGGCTTGTAGGCCCCTTGGGTTTCTGTCTAGTCTTAAGTATTGTTTTAATGTTATTCCATCCCACCATTTACTTTTTTCATTTTTCTTTAGTTTCTCTAACTTTATGAATTTCTCCCCGAGTCCCTCACTATGTGAGGGGTTCTGACTTTTCACAGATGAGGCCACTGTGTCGCCTTTAGCTACACTTTGGAACAGTTCTTGAGCTACTTTGTTTCTGTCCATGGTGGTCTTCAATATTGGACAGTAGAAATAAGATCTGTTTGGATTTAACGTGTGGGTACACTGGGGCTTTCTCAACCACTGGGCCTAAATGTGGACAATGGACAGGGTTTTGAACATATGTGGTTTGGATAAGGCGCCTGCAATGAGTCTGCGTATTTTTAGGATTGGAGGTGTGTGACACGGCGCTGACAGGAGGGGGAACCACCCTGAACCCCCTAGAATATAAACCATAGGCCACTCAAAATTGCTGCAAGATAGTGCACAAGTCGGAGAAAAGTGCAGAGTGAGTACTCCTTATCTCAAGAATCTTTAATTAATTATTTTACAATCAATTTACCATTGATTGTATAATAGATCAAAATAAAGACAAGATGAACAATCTTAAGAATTGTGTTCTTCTTTTAATGAAACTCCTCCAACTGATTCTTTTCCTCGTTGAAGAATGATGCAGGTATGGAAACATCTAGAGAACTGAAGGTTTCTGAGATATTTGAGTAAAAGGTATAAACCGGCTGACTTCAGGAAGAAATCCTTCAGGTTCCAAATGTTAACACTATCCTGGCCAGCTAGTCTTTTGGTTCTTTTTCTCTGGGCTCTGAAGAAGCAACTCTGCCACAGCCCTTTGAGACAAGTGGAAAGTCTGATTAGGTGTTCCTTCGCAGCGTATTTTTTTTTTCATCAAAGCAGGAACGTATGCTGCTCGGACAATATTGAAATACATTTATATTTTACTTGGCTGTATTAAAAAATGTGAAACTTTGTAGGAGTGCCTTCAATTGATCAAGAGGAAAAGATTTCTATCATTCTTTAAACAAAATGTTTCTTGGATCACGTGTGAGTTAAGAAAGGGTAAGTTATAGAAACATAAAAAAGATACCAGCACCCTTCTAAAAGACCAGCAACCAGCAGTAAAATATGAACCAAGTGCTTTAAATAGACAGTACTTGCAGGTACTGAGAACCAACATGTCTTTAATTTGAAAGGGAAAGTACCTACACTTTTCAGGGAGGATTCAATACATTAAGGGTAGACTACCAACACTTCTTTATAGCACAGAGGTACCCTTGCCAGTGAGTAACTACAAATCTGTATTTACATTTCAACCACTGGGTGAACCTGAATACTTTTTATGTTATCGCTGAAAATAAATATGTAAGAATGAAACATTTTCTAGCTATCGTAACAGAAAATTCTATTAAGGACTCGGAGGCGAGGATAACGTTATACTTTCTCCACTTTATTGAATAGAAGCCATTTCACAGTAAAACACAAGAACTACCATTCCCATGAGTCCTTGGGAATGTAGCAAAAAGCACAACACTAGAGGCCAATAGGTAGAGTGTGTGTCCACTCTCAACCAATCAGGGGACTCCTGTCTGATCAAAGTCCCTTGTCACTGGCCATTCCTCTTCTTTTGTCGCACAAGATCAGCCTCCACTGGCAATTCATGAATCCTGTTTGCTTGCATCCATTCCTGCAACCAAAGGACATTTCTTTAGTGCACGACCATGGCTAATGATTAGCCCTAAAGGGAAGATAGCACATTCATGGATCCTTTAAAAAATATATATATATTTGAATTTTCCAAAATTTACAATCAAACACAAGCAGAAGAAATCATATGATTATAAAAAGCGTAGCATTGCAGTGTAACAATATGAGTGAAAACTGCACAGCAACAGCACGTGGCAGTACATCTTAAACAATCATGGATCCTTGGGTAAACAACATAGTTACAACCAAGTAAAGAACAGGGATATACTCAAAATCATGACTTCCTCCACAACAAGGGTGGGAAGGTTCCAGATATAGGCAAAACCTTGGGTGGGATACTCCTTGCCTCTGAGCCCTTAATAGAATTGAAACTTTTGTTTACAATAGCTAGGACATTTTTCATTCTATGTCAGGACTGGAGGCGAGGAGTATGCTAGTTTAAAGCTTACTTACCACCAAGTGGGCCATCTGCAGAACCGGTTTGAAGGAAAACCGTTTGAATGTAGAGTCCGGAGACCAGCTTGCAGCATTAAGTATATCTTCCACACGAGCACCTAGGGCAAATGCTTTAAAAGCCATTGCCCCTCTGGTAGAATGAGCTTGCCCCTCTGGTAGAATAAGCTCCAAACAACCGCAGGTCAATGCCTGCTTCTTGCATCACTCACCGTACCCACTGAGCAATTGTGGGAGAGGAAACAGCTCTGTGTGGTTTCCGCAGAGCGATGAAGAGCTGTTGTTCGCCCAGAGTGGGGGATTCCTCTGACATCTCCTCATAGGCCTTGAGACCATACACCACACACAACATAGGCGAGTCTGGAAAGGCCAGACACCAGATGGATTTTGTTCCACATTTGGTCCTTCTACTTAACCCCGGGGAGGGGGGGGTGGGAATCCTTTCAGAGACATCTAGGGCTCTGACATCCGATACCTGTCTACAAGATTTCATGCAAAGAGCAAGGCTAGTTTTGCCAAAAGTTCCTTCCTGGAAAGGAATCAATTTGGTTCCCAAGAAAAAAAAAGATTGAGCACCTAGTTCACATCCCAGAGGGCCGTGTACTTTGGTTCCAGGGGTAGAGAAAGTCTTATCCCCCTCAAGAGGCGGTAAACGAAGGGATGTTCCTCTACTAGGGATCCATCCACTGCTACATGCCCCACTGAAATGGCAGCTCTGAAGGTAGAGATGGACCTGTAGGCCACACCCTCCTCAGCCAGAAGTCTAGAAAATTCAGGATATCACATCTGCTGCCACAGTATCGAGGTTCCGTTGCATATATCGACGGGACCATCTTCTCCAAGTGGATTTGTATCGCTTGGCTGTGCTGTCCGCCCAGGCCTTGGACAAGAATTTCTCAGCTGCGCCTCAAAGACCTGGGACCAACTATCGTCCCCTGTAATCTGCCACACCATGAGAGCTTCGGACCCTTGCAAGTTCAGCATATGAGGCTGTTGAGACGGATTTTGTTGTAGTGCTGGGAACCAGGGGAGAGGGATTGGAGAATCCCAAGAAAGTTCCAGAAGAACCGTAAACCAGACTTCCGATCTTGAAATTGGGGTATTCATCACCACGTCTGCTGCCTGTCGCCGAACTTGGATCGAGGCTCAGGTGATCAAAGCGAACAGGGGAAAAGCATAGCCCTGTTTCTCCTTTCAGTTCTGGAGGAACCCATCTGTGTTCTCCGCCAGGGGATCCGGTCTCCAGCTGAAGAAGCTGGGCAGTTGGTGGTCCAGGCGGGAGGCAAATAGGTTCTCTGAAAAGGGGCCCCATTTGTTTAAGAAGCCAGCAAACATGCCTGCATACAGCTTCCACATGCTCACATCTCGGAAGTGTCGTGACTGGAAGTCAACTGCTTGATTGTCTTGACCGGGCAGGTGTTCTGACGTGACCGAGATCTGGCGGTCCAGGCATATTGCCAGAAGTTGGCGGCGAGGTCGAAGAGGGCTTTCAAACGAGTGCACCCCAGGTGGTTTATGTATCATACCGCTGACATGTTGTCCATCTTGAGGAGAACGCAGCATTGGATCGAGTCTTTGGTCCAGCATTGGATTGCAAAGAAGCCTGCAAGAAGCTCCAAGCAATTGATATGTAATAGTTGTTCTAGAGGTGATCACACATCTTCCGTGGTGAAGTAGCCCCAACTTGCTCCCCAGCTTAATCTTCTGGCGTCCGATTGTATGACAATATCAGGAGCGTAACCAAATATTGTCCAACAGTTCCAAGCCTCCATGTTGGCGAGACATCAATTGAGTTCTTCTCTGGCCTCCAAAGGAAGTAGCACTTGCTGTGAGTACGAGAGACCTCTGTGCAGGTGAGCGGCCTTCAGGCGTTGAAGGTCGCAATAGTGCAATGGCCCTGGAAAGATGGCCTGGATGGATGAGAACAGGAGCCCCACAATGCGAGACACCTGTCTGAGAGAGATTCATGGTTTTGCGAGCGCCCACCGGAGCTTGTGGTGTTTGTTTGTCACCTTCCTGGATGGGAGACTGAGGGAAGCCTTGAGAGAGTCGATCGAGAAACCCAGAAAAATCACCTTCTGAGAGGGAACCAGTGTGGATTTGGATTTGTTGATCATGAAGCTCAAGCCCTGACAGTCGACGGCTGTTTGAAGTTGCTGTGTGAGTGCCCGGGGGCACTGAGCCATGATTGGAAGGTTGTCGAGATAGACAATGAGTCTCATCCCCTGCACCCACAGGTGATCCACTACCGGCCAGAGGGCCTTTGCGAAGCACCATGGAGCCGAGGACAGGCCGAAGGGCAGCGTGGTGAATTTGTAGGTCCTGCCCTCATAGAAGAACTGTAGGAACTCTCCTATGGGGGGAAATATGGGAATCGAGAGGTAGGCTTCCTCTAGCTCCATACGCACCATCCAATCTCATGGTCTCAAAATATCCCAGAGCAGGTAAATTCCCTCCATTTTGAAGTGGCGACAGATCAGCCACTTGTTGAATTTGCGCAGGTTCATGACCGGGCGCTGACCAGTTTCCATCTTGTCCACCAGGAAAAGGTTGCTGATAAACCCCCTAGGGTGGGGAAGGGTTTGAGAGATCGCTCCCTTGGCTAGGAGAGACTTCACCTCCTGGGCTACAAGGGCGGAGTCTGCTGCAGAGAAGCAGATGGGCCGCAGGGCTGCGGGCTGGGTGGGAGTCCCATAAAACTCTATCTGGAAGCCCTGAATCATCTAAAAAACCCAAGCATCTCCTGTGATGGAAGACTAAAATGACCAGTTGCCCCTACCTTTAGAAGGGAAGAAGGGAGGACACCCACCGGAAGAGTTGGAGGCGCTGGAGCCTCTGGCTCCTCTGTGTCTCCCACGCCTTCTTCGGGTGTGATAGAAGTTCTCAGATCTGGCCTTGTCCTGGTACTGGCCTTAGTGGGAGCCTTGTCCTCTGGAATTGTATTGATTAGAGCGGCCGGACAAGCAGCCCCTTCCTCGACCGGCTCCACGGAAAACCCGGGAGTGAAACACCTTTTTAATAAAAGATTGTGCCTTATCTAGGGAGGTAAAGGTGTTAACGAACTTCCTCAGCTCTTTAATGAAGGGCTCCTCAAATAGGCCGCCCTGAGTCAGCCCAATCCCCATGTTTAGGGTCCACCTTGATAAGCAAGGATCAACGCCACTCGGTAGACAAGGCGCAGTTGTCATTCCCCCAAGTAAACAATGGTGCGTTGCGGCCATGAAGTCAGAGTATTTGGGGAAATGAGGGAGCCTGAAAATGTTGCCTCCTCCGCCATGTCCAGGATCTTTCTGAGTGGGCCCAGAGTGTCCAGCAGCCTGTCCTGGCAATCCCACCAAGACCTATCTAACCTTTTTTTTAGGGTCTTTAATGACCTTCTGCAGGAAGGTGGCCATTCATGGATCTCTGTCAGGTGTTAACGCCTCCTTGCTTTCCAAGGATGTGCAGGGGCATTCCACTCTAAGGCAATTCCGGGCATCCTTCTCCAGAGGCTTTTGAATGTGGCTCATCACATACTGAGCGACCTTATCTCACAGAGCCCATTCAGAAGACCTTGGATAAAAGATCTCATCCGGATCCAGCATGTCTGCGCATAGGCCCTGGTCGTTGTGAGCAGTAGGGGGCCGGGTGGGGGGTAGGGCCGAGGGGAGCCAGGGTCAGGAGGGACCTGCATCGTCATCTGTGTCCCTGTGATCCCCATCAGCGGGGTCAGAGGACCCTGGGGGGCAGCGGCAGTATCGGCCAAAAATACCTGTTTTAGCGTAGCAAAAGCATCCAGGTCTACTCCTGCATTACAGGAACGTTTCGCAGGCGGAGGCTGTGAATCATGGGTGGGAAGTGTATTTGGCAGCACTGGAGCTGCGGGGCCCGTGGTGGACATTGTCCATTTGTCGCACACCTGTGCGATTTGCCACGAAAGACGCTCTTCCAATGGGGCCAAAGCCTCAGAAACTGCCCTATATATTGATGCGTCTGCCGCATCGTAAAAATCATCATCCCCCTTGAGGGCTCTAAGGGGTCCTCCTCCCCCAATGGTCTTCAATATGGGGTTTCATTGTGGGACCTCCTATCTTAAGTGAACAGAACACTTAACCTCCGTGCACTGTTGCTGGTGTGGTTCTATCTCTAGAACAACACTGGGAATTTTAAACAGTTTCACAAAATAACACACTAAGCACATGAATACTGCTTATGCTTTTCACATATTTTCCAATTTTCACAATGACTTTTGTTTCAAAGACATTTCTATTTGTAAACGAGGCTTAACATAAATGTAAAAAAATTATAAAAATTACAATGATGTATACAGTTTTAAAGAACAGAAATTCTTGTCGACGTCCTAGACGAATCTTCTTTGTGCCCGATGCATTTCGAGCTCTAAGAGCTCTTCCTCAGGGGCCTGTAAACTAAATATGTCGATCCATTACTGAAACTGCTTTGGTAAATGTTCACCACATCTTTAAAAATTCACTCTGCGCAAGGCTTGAATACGACTTGAGTCGTGAAAGTTAAAGGAAAAGAAAACATGGGAAGAGTGTACAGAATACCCCTTTCCACACCTCTGTGTTTGTGCTCAAAGAAAAATGAAACTCACTATTTCTGTACTCGCTTGCCGTGTACAATCCTCTTCAAAACACCTATGTACAAAAAACGGGTTCGGTGTGACCATTCCAATAAATTTTGCTCTACGAACACTGTGAAGACCAGCCATGAAGGCCGTCTTACCTTATTATGGGTGGAACTAAGACTCGCTGTTCATAGCTTCAAAACACCATCCTCGAACTGAATCTGCCACCTAAAAAGTGGTAGAAATGATATGTACACTAAACTCATTTTCTAAACATCGAAGTTCAATACTGGTTTACAGCTCACTTAGAGAGTGTACTACTCTCTCGTCTTACCTCCGTCTCTAAAGTTCCATTAACGGTATAACTTCCTCCAGCTATCCGCCTCACCCAGTGTTCAACAACAAACTGCTGCCATTGCCGCTCAAAGCTACTCCGTCTTCTCCAGTTATTTAAGAAACCAACAATGGACTTCCTACTGCACTATTACGAGCGCCATCTTGGAATGGGGCTCGTCATCACTCAACTGAACCGGACCGAGTGTGAAAACTTAGAAATGAGTGTAAAATACATAGTGAAAAATGATGGAAATAAAGAAAATGGATGGAGAAAAGAAAGTAGTAATAGGATATCTTAGCCTTTTGTTGAGTTAATTCACGACATTCATATGACAATGTAATAACATGAGTACAACAATCTCTCAGAAGCAGGCATCATTCCTACAGTTACAGAGTGGAATTCATAAGAAGCAAATCAGATCTATTTTTTCGTTGAGCCCCCTTGGCTCCTGTGTTTCTAATTTCCTGATCCAGTAGATCTCTCTTTGGAGGAGGGATCTGGTCAGATCAACCCCCTCATACGTTCTAACTATCTCCAGTATTGAAAACCTGATCTGGGATATGTTGTGATTATTTTCAGGGGACACCAGTTCTTGCATCTACGGAGGCATCTTTGTTCAGGCGGTTCTGCCCAACGTGATTCAGCCAACACCTCGCCGCACCCGCTCCGCGGGTGCCGCATCGCACAGGAGTGCGTGGGGATCCGACATCCAGTCCAGAGGAACAGCAAGGCGGCTTGGGCGTGAGGCTCGGCAGGGCTGCGAGCGTGCGGGGGACTCCAAGTACCAGGAGTCCCTGCTAAACCGGTAACCAGCATCCGGTCCGCTCGCCCTACACGCCCCCTATATTACATCCTCAAACTCCCGCAGCGCGGGACGCAGCTCGGGGCGAAGACCGGGCTAAGAGCGGGCCGTTTGAGGCCGTTCGAGTACGGCAGAGTCTGGCCCGGGCCCACCCCCCCTGGCCGTTTTGAAGTACTTAAGGTAGGCGGTCTACCTTACTTTATAATCCCTTGATACCTGGCACTGCGGGGGCACTGCGGGGACGGACAAAAGTATCATTAACCTACATCCCACCATGCCCTTAAGGTCAGGTAAAGAACGCACTGTCCAAATCCAAACTACCAAGGGAGTCGTATCAGGCCCACTAGACGCTTTCATCACACGAGCCACAGGGATATTGGAGAAGGAAATTGCGATGGTGGAAAAAAGACTCTCGCTTGACCTTATTAGCTCACCTCACTATATACTAAAGCTATCAGGAAGGCAAAAAAAGCTTACTTTTCTTGCAGAATCTTAGAGAACAAGAACTCCTCAAAAGAGCTCTTCAAAATTGTAAAAGAGCTCTGCAGCCCTGCTAATATCTTGTCCAATTTGACCCCCTCTCAAACAGACTGTGACAAAATGAATAACTTCTTTTGCGAAAAAATAGACAAGATCTATTCATCCTTCTCTAAAACAAAAACCAGCAGCCGGACGGATCACGAGTCCTCCTCTCCTCAAGCCTGCTGTACTAGCTTTGGCCCGTACTCCGAAGAGGAAGTAGGCAACGCAATGCTCGAAATCAAATCTGGCTCCCCCTGGACCCCTGCCCCCACCATATTTTCCGGCAGCTCATCCCCCTGATCTGTCCTGCTGTGACTCAGGTACTAAATCATTCATTGGATGCCGCAGAGTTCCCATCCAGCTGGAAGATTGCCACAGTCACCCCCCTCATAAAAAAAGCTGGCTTAGATATCAACAACCCAGCCAATTACAGACCCATATCCCAACTTCCCTATATATCAAAAGTCCTAGAGAAACTGGTCAACAGACAACTGACCAGCTTTCTCGAGGCAAACAACCTGCTGGACGTCACACAGACGGGTTTCAGAGCCAATAATAGCACAGAAACAACCCTCCTGGCAGTACTAGATCACATCAGGATGCACGTGGATCAGGGTAAGACAGTTGCCTTGATATTGTTGGATCTCTCGGCGGCGTTCGACACCGTCCCCCACCGCCTGCTCCTGGAAACTCTAGCAACCAAAGGAATCAGGGAAAAAGCTTTGGGCTGGCTGCGATCTTTTCTATCGGAAAGATCTCAATCAGTACGCATGGGTAATTTTTCCTCCCGATGCCGGAACATCAATTACGGGGTCCCACAGGGGGCCTCATTAAGCCCAACTTTGTTTAACATTTTTGTTTCATCCCTGGCGGGAATAGGCAGGAAGTGGGGTATGGAAATTTGTTCCTATGCCGACGACACTCAACTCACTGTCATCCTGGATGAAAAAAACAATCCCAAAGAAAGGCTACTCAACTGTCTTACTGAACTGGCGGAATGGATGCACCAGCATTGTCTAAAGCTCAACGCAGATAAATCCGAGATACTTCTGTTCGGAAGCCACACCCAGCTGTGGGATGACAGCTGGTGGCCAAAAGAACTGGGCATTCCACCTACCCCATCACAAACAGCAAGAAACCTTGGAATAACTATAGACACTGCCTTATCCATGAAGACTCATGTAGCCGCCATATGCGGAAAAGGCTTCGCAATCCTAAAAATGCTTAAGAGAGTCTTCCCATGGATTCCAATGGAGTGTAGAAAGATCCTGGTCCAGTCACTCCTGAGGAGTAGGCTGGACTATGGAAACTCCCTGTTTGTAGGCATGGCAGAGTACCTGTTTACCAAACTCCAAATGGTGCAGAACGCTGCAGCCAAGGCCATCTGTATGAAACGGAAATACGTCTCGGCCAAGAGCTGTTTGCGTCACCTCCACTGGCTCCCGATGAAGCAGAGAGCATCTTTTAAAATGATGTGCATTACTCATAGAGCACTGCACAAAACTGGTCCCCTCATCCTTAGAAATAGGATTCAGTACTATGCTCCCACACGGAACCTCCTCTCCCAATTCTTGGCTCGTGCAAAAACCTGCCGGGTAAAGAGAGCTAGGATGGGAGAGCGCGCTTTTCCCACATCGCTGCTGCCAAATGGAATGAACTACCCACAGCCCTCCGACTTACAGAATGCCACCTGGCATTTAGGAAACAGTTAAAAACCTTTCTCTTTCCCCAGCCTGAATAATTAAAAGAGCCCTGACCCACATCATATACACACTAGCTAACATAGCGCCGTGATATCCTACCCTGGATGATTGTTAGCGCTTTACAAGAAACTAAAATAAATAAAATAAATTAGCGGAAAGCGCTCATCGCTGGGCGGACTAGCTACCACCACCAGCCCCGTAGCACATGCTGCTTTCAATTGTGTTCAATCTATTACAACGGATGCTATTGTTCATCTAGATAGTGTGGGGGAGAGCACAACTGTTCGCATTCTGGAGGAAGATGCGTACAGCATAGATGACTCTCAAGCTAGCCAGGGGGATGATTCACAGGCTAGCGTGGAACCCAAACCTAGTCAGACATCTGGTTATCTACCCCTTCTCTAACACCGTTGTCACCACAGATCCCCCAAGTACAGACATTACTTCTAGAAAGAGAAAACAAGACTCAAGACTCTCGGGGGGAGGGAACGTAAGATCCCAAAAACTAAAGATACTACAGACAATGGGAGCCAGGGCTCTGGGCATCCTTCAGACACCCAAATTCCCTCTGTATTCCCCAATGTGTTGTGCCCTTCCCTCACCACCTTAGGCTCCTCGAACCCCTGCCCTATGTGCCTTAACAGTGATGAAATCTTGTTAGTAAAAATGGAGGCCATGTTTAAAACCCTACTACTACCCGTCCTGGAACGGACCAGGTTAATGACCTCGAAAATAAACAGCATGGAGGCTGTAGTGAACTCAAACCAGGCCATGTTACAAAAATTAACCGGCACCAGTCCTAAAGGAGTTATTAAAACACAAATAGCCCCGAAGACCCTAGGCGCAAATAATATTTCTACTGGCAACTCTGCCCATAACAAAACATCAGGGGTAGACATTAATATGACCACAGGGGGGGGGGGGGGGGGAGCCAAAAGTTACATCTTCTAAGTCATCTGCGAGTAACCTAACACAGGCATCTAAGATGAAGGTCACTGAAAAACACAATTTTCGTAGGCCTCAAAGTACTGGGCCACCTCCACAAGTAAAACCCAATCCTGCCCCCTCCCGTCTCCCACCACACGGAGATATAGCTGGCCAGCACAGTAACACCAACCAAAGGGCGGAGAGGCATAGAAGGTTCACCACCCCACGCGCTGATCTACTGGTGGAGGCAACACGTCACACAATAGTTTTAACAGGTGTTGCTCCATTAAAACCTGGTAGTAGGGAGTCGTATGGGGACCTTCGCAATAAAGTGATCTTCTGGTTAAATAAAAACCGACCCTTACCCCCCTCCTCACCTACTGAAATACTATTTGTAAGGAGAGTGGACTGGGTGAGCCATGGTACCAAGGATCTGGAGGGAGATTGCATTTTAATCTCTTTTAAGGACCCATGGGTGGTAGATACTATTCGAAGAGAAGCCAGGTTTGCTAGACAGGGGGGCGTCCAAACACTGGGCCTATCGTATTTCTATCCCCATAGGCAAAGTCCCATTCAATCATATCCCAACTTTGGTCAACCCCCAGTTACAAGATACCCCTTGGAAATAACACCCCTTGCCCACCAACGTCCATTTCTCTTCAACCATTTTGGTCCCCTTTCTGACCTTGAGGCCATAGATTGACATCATATATCACCCTGTGAGACTCCCCCTGCTGAAGTTGTTGGTCATGAGCCGACGAGGTGGAATAGGGAGACCCCGCATCCAATTGATAATCTAGATGCAGTTATGGGAGGCCTAGCCACAAGGGAGACTACTTTACCAGCATCCAAAGATGATTTAGAGGCCATAATGAGTGGGGATTCTATGGACAACCTTAGGATCATGGAGAACAGGAGGGTTAGAGGGAGCATCCAGGTACTTCCTGCAGTTTCAGCCCTGTCACCCCCCCCTGCGGCCTCTGTCCTAGATAATCTGAAAATACTATCCTGGAATATCGCAGGGATCAAGGCCCGTATGCTCTCTGAAGATTGGATGGAGTTTGTGGACAAATTTGACATCATCCTACTCCAAGAAACTTGGGCACCTGAACCAGTCTTCAGGTTGGGCTATGTTAATTTCTTTAAACCTGCGATTAGAGGGGGCAAAGGGCGTGCTTCAGGTGGCTTATTGATATGGGTAAAGCAATCATTGGGACTTCATCCAATAGAGCTACCTGTACAGAACCCCGATCTCCTTATAATTAAGTTGAGCAAGGCCAGCCAACGGGATCTGATTATGTTCAACATATACGCCAGAGGCATGCCTGGTGGCCGCAGCCCCCCGTTGTTAAATGTTTTAGACCTTAAGCTTGCTGAAATGGGTAGTAAGAATGTTACCCTCTTAGCAGGAGACTTAAATTGTACCATTGAGCCATTGTATGACATAGGGGACAGCTGGGGTTCGGCCGAGGACGCCGCTTGGGACATTCCTGATTTGATGGTCGATAAAACTGTTAAAGCGACCGAGGCGGCAGTGGACTGGATGGCTCTTTGCCTAAACAGGGGACTCCGGGCTTGCAATGGCCGCACAAGATCGGATAAAGGAGCCAACTGTACCTTCGACAATGGTCTAAGGCGGAGCCGTATTGATTATGTTCTGTTCAAACTGGAATATTGGCCCCTATTAGTGGACATGGAAGTAATACCGCGCCCAGAAAGTGACCATAACCCCCTGTCGCTCCTACTGAAACTGCCAGGTATAAAGAGTCTGGTGGAGCCTACTACTTCACAGACAGGGGATGTTTTGATAACTAACAATAGGAGGAGGCTGAAATGGTCCAGGGTCGTGGAGGACGAAACCTTATGGGTCAATGTTAACACAGTGGTTAAAAACGTGTGTAATGAAATGTTAAAAATTGATCTGTTGGAGGGGAGTCCGGAATTGGCAAATAATGTCATTAATCTCCACATTAGCTGTTTCGACCATCTAAAGTCCCTACTCTCTCTCCCCTGCCGGAGTGCTCCCACCAAAGCCAACTCCGATCACCAGAAATGGTATAACAAAAAATGTAGGGAGGCCCATACAGATCTCATTAAAACTATCAAATCTCGTGATATGGGCGCAGTTAAAGCAGCTAGGTTACGCTACAGAAAAACCCAGTGGGAAGCTAAACGGGAGTGGGAGGACAGGTTCTGGTCGGATCTCTTGGATGCCTCCACCTCGAACAATCCGAAAAAGTTCTGGGATCTAGTCAAGTGGGGGAAGGATCCTGACTCGTGTACCCCGGCAAATCATGTACCTCCAGAAGAGTGGGTCACCTTTTATTCTGCCCAATTCAGCGTTGAAAATCCCAAACCCCTACCAATCTTGGGAAAGGAACCCCTGTTACACACTTACGGGGAGAAACTCATTTTTTCAGAATCAGAGGTCGAGCTTGCTCTAGGCTTGACCCTGCGAGGGAAAGCTCCCGGTATGGATCTCATCCCAGCAGATCTGTTTGAATCAAATCCAGCCTTGTGGCTCCCCTATATAACCATGATTGCCAACTCATTAGCTAAAGGAGCCAGTATCCCAAAATCATGGAAGGGAGCCGAGATAATACCAATATTCAAAAAAGGCGACAGGTCAAATCCAGGGAACTACCGCCCGATCAGTTTCATTGATTCCATACAAAAAATCATCGCACATATGGTCTTGGGACGGGTCCAGGGCTGGATCGAATCTGAAGACATATTATCTCCCATGCAGGCGGGCTTCAAATCAGGTATTAGTACCATCGACCAGGTGTTCAGACTCTGTCTGATCTACTGGAAAGTGCTCTTGCTCGGTGGCGGTACCATCTTCGCAGCATTCATTGATCTGAAGTCCGCCTTCGATCTTGTGCCAAGGGACAAACTGTGGGGAGTTATGAGAAACTTGGGTTTACCATCAGAACTACTTGACCTCATAATTAAATTCCATGAGGATAACTATGCGAGGGTGAGGTGGGGAGGCCAGGGACAAGTGACGGAAACATTTCCCGTAACTAGAGGTGTCCGTCTGGGGTGCGTCCTGGCACCAACACTCTTCCTCCTGTTTATCGATCAAGTGGTGAATTTTTTTTCGGATACCCCCACTGATGCCCCAATGCTGGCTGGGACAAGATTCCCATTGCTCATCTTCGCCGATGAGACCCTACTCCTCTCCAGAACACGCAGCGGTCTACAGCGGGCGCTGGACCGCTTTGAGGAGTTCTGTGCCATTAACAATCTTGCGGTGAACGTGGGCAAAACAAAGTTTATGGTTTTCTCGAGAAACCATCCTGTCCGGAGCTCCGTGAGCTTGAGTGGAGTCAACCTTGAGCAAGTTGAGACCATGACTTACCTGGGTGTTACTCTAGACAGCCGCTTGAGATGGAAAGACCAAGTTGGCGTACAACATCTTAAGTTAGCTCGGCTGACTGGCTGTCTATTAAAGGAGCAAAAGAGATCCATCACTAAGTGGGTCACCCCAGCTCTCAAGATCTATGACGCCAAAATTAGCACTGCAATCTTATATGGTGCAGATCTCTGGGGCTACATGGACCTCTTAAATCTCTTTAAAACCCAATGCAAGTTCCTACGGAACCTGGTAGGTTTACCACAGTCGTCTCCATCTATTCCCCTCTGCTTGGATCTGGGGTGCCTACCGATCAATGAGATGGCCAGATTTAGATTGGTGGCCTTGTGGAGGCGAATATGGACCTCCCCTGACCTGTCTTTATTTGCGAAAGAACTAGCAGAAGTCAGGTCAATCGGTGGCTCTGGAAAAATCCCATGGCTCCAAGCTGTAAAAAACATCCTAGTAGATATGGGTTTAGAACAACTCTGGACAGCTCCCTCCACTAATGCCTTTCCCTCCAAACAAGAGTTTAAAGCATTGTACTGGGCGTCTCTTCGTCAAAATCGAGTTTCGATCTCCAGCCTTACCAGCCTCACGGGCAGGTTCCTTACTTTTAAGTTAGACCTGTCCCGTGAGCCTTACTGGGACGTCATTAATAAACCGCTGGACAAGAAACTCTATCACCAGTTCAGGGTAGGTGCTTTGCCATTGAACACCTTTGTAAATAAATGGTCCACTGGTGTCTCAGATCTTTGTAAAGGCTGCTCGGGGCAGAAGGAATCAGAGGGTCACTTTCTTTTTGCCTGCCCTAGTTACTTGGCGCCGCGAAACAAATGGTTAAAACCACTGTTTCAGCGTTTACCATTTCGAAAATCTGCAGAGGCCATTTGGGCACTAAAGACTATTACCTCTGAGGTATTTGTAGTGAGCCTAGCCAAATATCTGGGGTGGGCCTGGAACATCAGCTCAAAACACATACCGAAGTTGTTAGAGCCCTCCAATACTGCCTCATAAGGTGGCATACTCTGTCTACTGTATAAACATATGATTGCACTAATCGCAATTCTTGCACTTTATGTATGAAATGGTGTCCCATTGATTGTCATGGTTTGCTATGTAATTGTTATCTTTTATGTTCTTATCAGGTTTCTTACTTAAGATGTTTAATATTTTTTTAAACCTCCTTATAACCATTTTTTCTAAGGTTTATTATCGTATGGTTTACTTGGCTTGCTTTATTTGTATGTAGTCCTTGTCCACTAAAGTATTGTTTTTTTATACTCGAACATAGTTGTTGTTGTAGTGAGATTTTAATTTAACAGCAAATACATCTGCATATGTTTCTCCTTTGTAAAAAGTTTTCTAAGTTATAGCTTTTATAAATGTATTATAATGTGTCTTTTATGATTTATCAAATCGAAATAAAGACTTGAAACCTGGAACCTGGATTATTTTCAGTCCAGTGTTTAGCCAAGTTGCTTTTCATATTTTGGTTCCTAATGGTACTTTTATGTTCTGAGATTCTAGTTTTCAGTTTCCTTTCGGTTTTCCCTGCATAAATTTTCCCACATGGGCATTTTATGTGATAAATCAGGTTTTTAGAATTACAATCTCCATCATAGTCTAAATAAGTCAATAACTAGTTGAAAGTCCAAAGCTTTTCAGTAACATATAGACAGGAGTGCTTCTCCAATTCAAAACAAACGTTTCATGGTGGGAGACATGCCCTGCCGGCCTTCAAATGTATTTCACTACGGCTTAAAATACTGGTGACTGGGCAAAGTAGTGAAAGGCAGAATATGCCTGATGAAAGGGCTGAGGTTTAGCCTAAGCGCAAGAAGGCCCGGGCCCCTCCAGCCCTGGTGCACAAAAAGATAAGGGGCGAGCTCGTCTGGGAGATGGTCCCAGCAGGACGGAGTCTGCTACTCTACAGTGCCAGCAATGAACTGTGCAGTACAGACCCTGGGAAGAGGGAAACTAAATCTGTCTGACACTGCGACAGTTATGACCCACACAGGCGTAGCTCTCCATATGGACAAGGCTCTCACCGCGGCGCCGCAAGTCCGATTTCATAGGAATGCGGAGAGTGCGTCGCGGGCGTGCAGCGACATTCGGGCACCCCTGGTAGCAGTAGGACCACACCGCATGCCTACACCAAAGGACCGAGAGGAAAAACTTACCCACTTGAGAACGGGTCAACAATTAATCGCACCAGTGAGGCACAGAATCAGATAAACTGAATACAGTAACTCACCAATAGAATCCAAAACGAAATCAGAACATAGAAAAACTGTGGCAATAAGGCGTTTTAAGGCAAAGCAATTTACACAAGAAACACCACTGACAAGCTCAATGTGAGAGGAAAGAAAAAGCACTTATCTCTGGCTGTGAGCAGCGAAGAAAGAGGAGAAAGGACCAGTGACAAGGGACTATGATCAGGCGGGAGTCCCCTGATTGGTTGAATGTGGACAGACACTCCACCTGTTGGACTCTATTGTTGTGTTTTTTGTTACATTCCCAAGGACTCATGGGAATGGTAGTTATTGTGTTTTACTTTGAAATGGCTGCTATTCAGTAAAGTTGAGAAAGCATAGCATAATCCTCGCCTCTGGCCTGACATAAAATTGCTCTCACTCAAACAAACAAAAGTTATTTGCAATAACGTTTAGTGAAGCTTGGTTAGTGATAAAAACTGGACACTTTGTGGGAGGGAGTCTTGAACCCCAACCTTTAGTCTGTAAGTCAAATAACTTAGGCATTAGGCAGTGAGTGTCCCTTCTGTTGTTTAATTATTTTGCTGAAAAAGAATGATTTTAAGTTACATTTATGAGAGTTTTGCTTCTTCTCCCAAGAAGCTCTAATACCCAGTAGTTATATTGCTTTCAAATAGCGGTGGTTACTATAGACATCTTCTTAGCTGCCAAGTTTTCAGACTGCTCATGTGTGACATTTCAATGGCTTCAGTGTGGGTATGAGTGACATTCCATTGCCAAATGTGTGACAGTTCAAGTAATACTTTAACAAAGGTAAACCAAACTAAGAAGTCTATTCAAACAAACAGTGAATATCCTGCACCCCTGTTACATTGTATGGAGCTTTCAGTTCAATTCCTTTCAGGTAATACATTTTGTTTATTATGGCTATCTTTAATGGCTTCCGGTGGTTCCTTAACAATGAGATATTGTTTTTTGGTTAAAATTGTAAAAATGAAAAGAAAGCCAGAGAGCTCTTTCTTTCATGGGTTCAAAACTGGGTTGTCCCTATCTAAATTAGTTGATTTAGAGGATCAAAAGATTCTCTAACCTTTCTTTATTCAGCATGATCAGACCTAGTCATTTGGGGGCAGATGTATCATCACCATCATTTGCTATTCTCAAATAGCGATTTTTTAGAAATTGCTATTTGAGAATTGCAATTTGGGATGTATGTAGAAAATCGCTATTTTTTAGTGATTTCTTAAAATTTCTTAATTGCGATTAGCAAATTGCTAATCGCAATTAAGGAAAAATTTCCCATTAATTTCTATGGGCCAGGAGGCCCATAGGAAGGAATGGGAAGTTATTCTCAATTTGCGATTCGCAATTTGCTAATCGCAAATTGAGAATAATTTCAAGGGTGCAAGGGTGTCTTAAGGACACCCTGCTGCACACCTGAAATGTACATGTGTGCGCCTATGGCACACATACATGCCCTAAGGGCATGTATGAGAGCCACATGGCACCTTTACAAATGCCAAAAAGTGCATTTGTAAAAGAATTCGCAAATTACCACCAACTACAAGTTGGTGGTAATTTGCGATTTCTTAGTGTAAATTTGCATAACTTATTTGCTTCATACATAGCATTTAAGGAATCACAATTTGCGATTCCTTAAATGCTTATGCAATATTTAGGAATCACAAAATTTGCGATTCCTTAATATTGTGATGCGATTTACATGATACATTCCATTTTCCGATTTTTTTGTCGCAAACGCTGCGATTCGGTAAAAAGCAGCGTTTGCGACAAAAAAATCTTTGATACATCTGCCCCATGATCCCAGCAGAGAATCTCAAGGGTGTCAATAGATTCATTGTCCGTTTTTTGGGCCAAGCCTGGTGGGGTTACACTGTTGGGGAAATCCTAGCAACATGGTCAGTGGGAGTACTAAGAAAAACAGGCTCGAAAAGCCCTGCCTGACTATGCCAGGTCATTTTCATTCGGAGGGCATATTCAACTATTACATGGGATTTAGGTTTCAGTCATCCGAGAAAAATAAGGGCTAAAAGTGGAACTAATAGTTATTTTATAGATTTTCATCAATCAACAGCAACGTTGGTTTATAGAACTACTCCTGTTCTACAGGAACTGGTATGACGCCAAAAACCAATAAAAGCAATAGAATTCTTGTTGAAGCTATAATGTTATAGTCCCTCAAGAACAAAGGAAACTCATTTTCTGAATCATTCTCTTCCTAGTCCCCAAACCAAACAGAATATTTTGTCGAATTTATTTTGGACCTGAAGGGAATGAATAAATTAGTATGTACCGATAAAGATAGTGACATTACAGTCAATGATTCCTTGGATTCCTCCTGGGAACTATCTGGTAATTTGTCTAAAGGATGTCTACTTTTCATCTGTCATTTGAACGCGTTCTGCGGTTTGCAGTAGAAAATCACTTTTATTAAGTTATCTTTCCTTTTCTTCTTTTCGGCTTTTCCTCTGCCCCAAGGCAGTCACAAAGATTTTGGCTTCAGTTGTAGTAACTTTACAGTCATAAGGAGTACAATATTTCCTTATCTTGATGACTGGTTAATCTCTGCTCCTTCGTTATCTATAATACAATGTGATGTGCAGAAAGTCCGCAGTAGTCTGAAATAGCTGCAGTTTCTTCTGAATGTTGAAAAGTCTCATATTTTTCAAGCTTTGGAACAACGGTTCATTGGTGTCATCTTCCAGATCAATGCAGGATTAGTAAAATCCCAAAAATCCCTAGTGATATATACTTTGGTATGCGATCATTTCAGGTGAAGGAGAACTTTCTCTACACCGAGCAGGCCCACTGTGATGTTTATAATTTGGCGTTTAAAAATATGAACCTAAGTTTAAAAAGTTTGGAGCATCTGGATTAAATAGTATGTACCAACCCCCTTATGGTTTGGGTGCCCTTAGATTGTGCCAACCATGATATAAACAAGCCTTAATGTAGTAGCTCACTCGTCAGCGTCTGACTGGTAACGTGCTTGGTCCCATAAGAATTTCAGTGTATATAGAACAATATTGTGTACTTGAAAAAAAGAAGTAAAAACATCATCACCATCATGTGGTATATTCATCCGATTTCTAGAGTCACCTGTATATGGGCCTCAACTGTGCGGCGTATGTAGCCCTCATGCTATGTCAGTATTATTATATTATATTAAAAATAATGGTAAACGCCCAGGAACACCATGCATATATCACCCGCGCTGTGTTCCTTCTCCCATACCAAACAGATCAAATAAATGGATAAAAGATCAAGGAGTAACAGTGTCTGTATTGGTCTGTTTTATATTGCCGTGTCTGTATGTATCAAATGCAAAAACAACAGTTGATGGACAGAATGCAGAACAATGTCATACATTCACCCAAGTACAGAGATCTGGGCCTAAATCCATAATGGACAGGCCAAAATTAATGCCTGCATAGTACTGGCACCACATAGCCCTACCAACTGAGGTGGTTGCACTTACCTCCAAACAATGGTGTTCAGCCAGTATCTGATCCTAGGCTGGCAATCAAAGTGCTACAGCGTATCAAAATGCTCCACTGCGGGATGTGCAGGAAGATTCAGCCACACCTCCTTATTGGAAACAATACTATACTAGAGCACCACTTCCTCAACTGCCATATTGTAGTGTCTTGAGTCTAGGAGCCAGATGTAGGTAAATGTAATTTACCGATTCTAAAATACCGAATTTTACCGATTCGGTATTCAAAAATCGGTAAATGATATGTAGGGAAAAAATCGGTATTTTTTACCGAATCGGTAAAATCCGGTATCGGACTTAATTACCGAATCGGTATTTTTCCGATTCGGTAACTTTACTGATTTGGTAAATTTACTGAATCGGACGATTTTCGGACTCCTACATCCCAAATGCTCAATACCGGTCGGTAACGGACGAAAATACCGATTTTCGGCCGTTACCGACCGGTATTGGCCTACCTACATCTGACCCTAGATGCCTGACTTTAGAGGCAGTCTGAGTGATGGGTTCAATTGTTATTATTGTGTGTTAGAGAAAAACATATAGGATGCACGTACAGTGTATAAGATCTGTGCTCATTTTTTCCAAGAACGCAAATTTGTCAGTGTCTAATGCAAGCCCTCTCTGTGATAAAATAATGAGGTCTAATGATGCATTGGTCTTTCTCATTCTATATTGCTGGACCTATATTCAGTAACATAAACAGTTTACTACAATATTACACTTCATCATACATTAGTCCATGCACACGTACTCACAGTGTGTACGTGGGGTTGAAACTTAGTTCATATGGCCACCAACACTTGTCAAATCTGAGACCAGTCATCTTATCAGAGTAATAATGCTGCAGCATTCCTTAATTCACTGTCATCATTCAGTTCAGTGGTTTTAAGATGGCCTACTCTCCTGCATTTGCTCATTGTTAGTAGTGTGCTAATTGCTAACTGCTTGTCATTTTATTTAATCTTCGTGGTGTTTGAGCTATATGTAGTGTTTTACCACTTTGCAGAGAATGCTGCTGTAATGCTGGTATTTACTTTGCTCAACCATTTCGGTTGTTTGGTTGAAAAACATCATATTGCACAGACACATAATCACAAATATCATGCTTTAGTGTAACAGTTGGAGTGTGGCAGTAACCAGAACTTCATAGTTTTCAGAAGCTTAGTAATATATGTAAAATAACATGCTTGACAATTCCCACACCTGAACTTACCAATTATTGGTGCTAAGCCCTGGTGTTATGTGGTATGTTGGGTAGATCCCTATGTGCTCTGACCACACAGTTCCTTACAGTCCCAGGTGATTGAATGCAAATAAATGAACATTTTTTTGAAGTCTTCTAGTGAATTTCAGGGTCTTTTGACTATTTTCTGCATTGGTGCTAACTGTACAGACCAAGGGCCAGATGTAAGACTCTTTTTTGTGCTCGCATATGGGAGATCGGCCGGTTTGTGACCGCAAAGAAGGGTCCTGGCATGTACAAACTCTATTTTGTAAGTCACTGACTCACAAAATAGCGTTTGTGACTCTCACTATTAGGAAGGGGCGTCCCTTCCTAATAGTGAGACTTAATGCCATGTACTATTGTTTTGCTACCACATTTGCGGCTGCCAAACACTCGCAGTTTACCACTTACTTCAAGTAGGTGGTAAAATACTCGCAAACGGGAAGGAGTCTCCAGGGGATCCCTTTGTGAGTGTGTGCGAAAATATTTTTTAGGAGCAGGCCGTGGTCACAGGGACCACTGCCTGCCCTTAAAAAGTGAAACTGAAAAGTTTCATTTTTCTTTTTCAAATGCATCCAGATTTCATTGAAAGAAAACTGGCTGCATTTTAAAAAAAACTGCTTTACTTAAAAAGCTGTCACAGACATGGTGGTCTGCTGACCCAAGCAGGCCACCATCCCTGGAAGTGCTAGCCATTCCCAAGGGGGCCGCAAATTGCGCTTGCCTCATGAATATTAATGAGGCATGCAATTTGCGACCCCCTTGGGAATCGCAAACAGTGTCTGAGACACTGTTGTATTTTCACGTTTGCGAGTCAATGTAACAATGACACACTCAGCACAAAACCTTCAGTGAGTGAGTCACGTCTTCGATAACAAAGAGGCCGTTGCCTTCCCAATTGGAGGGTCACTGTTTTTTATTGAACATACACGTAATTGCGTGAGTGTTTGCTGTTTTTTTTGGTTGGATTACCGCACCATTCACAGGGGTGAGGATTCTTTAAGACACCAGAGGCTCCGGCCTTTTTTTCAAAAGATTAGGTATGTAATTTTATGGGTCCTGAAGCAATGCCATTTGATCATCCCGTGACATATTGAGGCAGGACACATGATAACTGATAACTAAGATCAGTGTGAATTCACTTGATCTTGAAACATTTAATATAGCTCTATATCTGTTATTTTCTTGAGAGACTTGGAATATTGTGTCCACAAATCTCTCACACTGTTATTAATTCGACATATACCTGGATTCTTATTAAAGTGATAGTTTCACCAGATCTATAGTTGATTTTAACTCGCTTTCTCCACTCTTCTCACTCACCGACTGCAACTCACTCACTTTCAAGTCCCTCTTTGGCGATTAAATGATCTCCGTTAAAGTGCCCTCTAGCGGGGACCATTGGACATTGCAGCATCAGCCCAACGAGGAGCAAGCCCAATGATGAGGCATGCTGCCTTTGGATGAGGGAGAGCATTTGCTTCTACAAGCAAACACTCCCGGTGACTGTCACCAAACCCCAATCGAGGGAATTTAACCTCTTTATGTTCAACAACAGTATCTTAACCATAGTCGTACTGATTCTGTGTCATATGAGGTGGCTAATCTTCCCTGATAAGGCACCATCACTATAATATCCCAGTGTATCCAGTCGAAATGTGTCTTTGTGTTTTCCTCCCCAGAAAGAAGATCTATTTTCAGACTATCCGTTAAGTCCCATGGATCTGTCACTTCTTCCCCTCCCTTCTCCCTCAAACATTTGAAAATCTGTAGGTAACTTGAAGGTGATTTTCTTGGTCCAGCCATGAGACCAGTTGGTCGTCGCAGTCCATCTCCCTGCTCAAAAGGGGAATAATGCAACAGTTTGTGTGGTAGAGACCGATACAAGGTGACTTCTGATTCCTGCTGATGACTCCCACTTTGTATTATTCATGGCAACGGTGTGGGATACCATGGCACTGCAAAGTGTTCATGTCCTAAGATTGCGTTATCAGTGGTTCAATGCAGCTCTGCCATGCTGCCCTAGGCGGGGCACCAATCTGGCTGGGTGGACAATGATCTTGCTTTAGGCCCCTGTGTCCTCTGGGACATTGTTTTTTTACGGTGTTATCTGCATCCTGTCGTGGTTTGGGTACCGGTCTTCTATGCAATGGTGTGCCGACTCTTGTCCTAGTTCAATGCCCAGTGTCTGGGCTGCATATTCCATGTCTGTGAGCAGAAAATGTTGTATTGTCTTTTTCAGACGATGCCAAAGGGGAAGAGCCAATGGTATTTCATTTAGATTGTCTCTGGTAGTCCGTAAGAGGTCGCAGTTGTTATTCTTGCAATAAAGTTGATGGGCCACGTCTTGAAAGAGGGAGTAAGGCTGGCCATTATATGTAATGCGATCGCGCGCTTTGGCCGCCTTGAGTACCATCACTTTGGATTATAGTTGTGTACTTTTGTTAGACTATCTTTTGGTCTGTTCAGCCCCTTTTTAACAGCGTTTGCCCTTCCTATGAACCCTATCTAGTTTGATCTTATCTAGGGGGAATCCCGCCAACTCGGCGAAGAGAACTCAGGCCAACTACTCTATATTCAATCTCTCTACCTCTCATCATATAACTCGTATGCAGAGGTAATCTCCTTGTGAGTGGTTATCAAAATCTTCCATCTTCCCCTGCAGATCATTGTGCTGTGGTAGGAGCGTCATGTTGTAGTTCATTAGGGTAGAGGTTTCTTCCTTCACTGTCTCTATTTGATTTTCTGCTTCTAGTACTCTGAGGCCTGCTGCTTTGACATCAGTTCTCAGGACCAGTATCTTTTCTCCCAAGTCAGAACGAAGGGCAGTCAGTTTCTTGGTAATGTCAGATCTCAGTTTGTCTTGAAGCTCTACTTTGAATGGCTTGAGGCTTTCAAGGAGGTCATCTTTTGTCAGTGTCTTTGTGTCGGTGTTTGCTTGGTTGACAGGATCACTGGAATGGGAGAAGTGCCCTTCTTCATCTGTTCAGAAGGGGCTCAAAACTCTGTGCCCTTTTCCTGAGTCTTTTTAGAAGGCACTTTATATTCCACAGGATTCCCTCCACTTAATGGGCTTTCCTGTCCTCTGTTGTCCGAACTAGACCTTGCACTCCCTGCTATGGCATGGCGCAACCTCCAGGTTTTACTCTTGGGTCTCACCCACCAGCCACCCCCCCCACATGACTCTCTGGGGTTCATATGTGTATCCCCATGCAACAATGTTTCTTAGATGGAAGGGGCCATATAGCAGGTCTCGCTTTCCACTTGTGGGTACCATGTATGTAATGCCGACTGCTGCAGGCATGTTTTTGCCCTTTGTCTTCAGGCCCACAGAAGGTAGGACAATATTTTGCAGGGTTAAGCATTCCCATTTGTCTCCGGATCTCACACTCGTCTTCTGTGTCCTGGATCACAATGGCATCCCCTTTGTCTGCTGATTTTAATGTAATTTTATAGCTGTCACACAAGGCCCATAAGGACTATTTTCTCTGTCCTTTTTGATGCAATGTGGGACATATGTGTTACATTTTTCCAGCTCACTGTTATGTCTTAGAACATGATTCTCAAACACCAATATTTCAGAGACCCTAAGTGTTAGACAACCATGACGTGAGTTGATGGGTGTAGAAAGTAGAAGGTAGTTGGAGACACGTCCTTTCTAACTTGGGTATGGAGGGTGTGTCCTCAAATAATGTATGTGAGATGGATCGGTTATGTGTTTACATGGAATAGTTCACTTTTGATGATACAGAAGTTAGATTTGACTGTAATGACAAAACCTAACCCACAAATTTTGTCTGCAATCAGTACATCCATTGAAATATTGTGGATGGGTGATATCAGTCTAACACCTTTATTATTTGTTGCCAACTGTATGTCTGGTTCTTCATTCTGTCTCTGTCCTGGTTTATATTGGGTCCCCCTACTCCCTTTACCCTCCTTCTGTTCCTGAATCTGCCACCTGCTTGCTGTGGGCTGTTGATTCTTAAAAATGTGGTGGTGCTGTCTAAGATTGCATTGACATGAAAGTGCAGGTACTTGGTTTTTCTAATTCGTTATAACTACCAGAAGACTTAAAAAAGGTTACTGTTTTTTTGTTTCTCTTGCCACTGGCCTCACTGTCTAAGGTATCAGGATGTCAAAAAATTTTTACAGAGTAAGGATAAAGAGTTTCTGCTGTATTTTATAGTTTTTTTCCATTCTTCTTACATTTTCTGATTGATTGAACCTTCGAACTGGAGGAGGTCGCGGATGGCATTATTGGCTTGACAGGTAACAAAGAGCCGGGGCCTGATGGTATCCCCCCGGACCTCTTTAAATCTGATTTATCCTTTTGGGCTCCTGTGCTTACAGCAGTTATTAATGCAGCTGTCATGAAGGGATGCCCGAAGTCCTGGGCCATTTCTGCAATTGTGACAGTTTTTAAAAAGGTGACCAAGGTAGTACACAATGTTACAGGCCCAACTCGCTGTTGGACTCAGTAGTCAAGGTGCTGGGTCGTGTGCTACTTGATAGATTGACCACCTGGACAGAGGAACATGAGATACTCTCAGAGGTACAATATGGCTTCAGCCCAGGCCGGTCAAACATCACCCAATGTCTTAACCTAAATAAATACGCAATAGTAATCACCATAGGCATAGATAACGCAGGAAAACATAAACTCACTAGCATAACCTATACTAGGCAAAACAACCTCCTAAGCATGACAACACAGTTAGAGGTATCACAGGCATAAAGGCATTGCACATTACTCATAAATCACATTTGGCATTACGTAATCTCCATCACAAACACACTATACCTTCACCTTGCGCAGAATCACATTAGATACTGACCCCAGGCCAACTGGCCTTCGGTGGGGCTCAAACGCCCTTTGTCCCAAAAGTCAGGGCTGGCTGCGCATGCAGCCAAAAGCAACAATGCCAAAGAACAGGCCTAAACGTGGCAGCTGCCCACTACTTGCTGGGCAGCTGTAAAGGCACAAATGTGGGCGAAGGAGTGCGTCTCACTCCTATATTCAGAAGCAGGTCCCCTAAAAATGAAGTACCTAAACAGTACAGCTGCCGACTACTTGCTGGGCAGCTGTGAGGTAGGAAGAAAATGCGGCAAGAGCTCTCAATAGCCCTTTAAGCAAATGGCGCCAAACGTTGGAGCCTTCTAGGCTCTGGAGATCAGGTCCGCCTGGAGCACACTGGCTCCTGTAATACTTGGGCGTAAGATGGTTTAGCACGGATCCCTGAGGACCCCACTGGGCCCTTAAAACAACATATGCCCAAAGGATAGAGCCATCTAGGCTTGGAAAAATACTGAGGCAACGTTGGAGCGGCCCGCTGCCATCCGGGGCCTCTCTGGGAAATGGCACAGCTCTGGTGCTTGGACAAGCAGGCGGACACGGGCCCCCTTTTAAGCAATCATGGGCTCATTGGAGCGTCCCACTGGCAAACGGGGCCGCTCGGCCTCAGGGCCCCCCATGGGGTCTCTTCAATCAATAGTCCCCCCCACGTTGTAAAGTGCGGCTGTGGTCCTTTCCCAGCCCTCACCAACCGGGATTTCGCGGGACTCCTCTGGCTGCTCCTTGGTCTCCGGCGCGGGGAGAATCCTTCCCTGGGGACCCTCGAAACTCCGGTCTGGTCACTTCTCTGCTGGCAGGTGGGTCACTTCTCTGCTGGCAGGCGGGGCTCTCCTCTCCACATGGGAGCCCCGCTTCGAGTCAGGCTGCCTCCTTCCTCCGGTTAGCACGTCCCAGTGCGGGGTGGGCTCCCGCCTGTGTCCTTCAATGCGGTGCTTCCCGGGACACACGCAGGAGCGCGGGGTAGGCTCCCGCGCCTTCCTGTTCAAGCACTTCCGGGTCAGGCCCCGCCCAGGTCATGCCGAGGGTTGCCTGACTTCCCGGGGTTTCCACGGGCTGCGGCGGTGATGCAGCACGGTACGGGGTAGGCACCCATTAAAAATCAAAGTCCCTGGCGGGGTGGGCACCGGCTAGGGGTATATATAAAATAACACATACCCGAGGTAGGCACCCGCCCGGAAAGTACAACTGCAGGGGGATCCCCACGCCGGGGATGCCCTATTAGAAACGGTCACAGCGCAGCGCTGTAGACCAAAGGATGGAAGCGCACCTCAGGACAGCAAAGTGCTCCTCATCAGTAAAGCGCTATATAAAATAATAAAAGCAAAGCGCTCCCAAGGCCAGACGTGAATCCTATAACGGTGCAGCCTCACGCTGCAGGCCCAAAGTCCAGGGTTAGAACCAAGCGCTCCTCCACACCAAAGCAGGGCAGGGCTCAGGGAAAGTCCTGCAGAACAAAGGGGGCAAAGGCTGGGCCCAGGGGCCAGCTCACAGGGCCCTCCAGCAGGGAGGCAGTCCTCAGTGGTGGTCCTCCTGGCGCCAGGCAACAGCAGGCCCTCCTTAAGTCAGGAACAAGAGAGAACATCTTTCATGGGGTCACAGCCCCTTTTTATTCACATTTGCCTTTGTCTTCAAGGTGCAGAGCAAAGGGGAGAACCAGTTACAACTGGTTCTTGGGCACTTTGTTTTGCTCAGCCCCTCTCCCTATTCACAGGACAGGCTAGGGACATCAGACGCACCACAGGGGGCGGAGCCAGCATTGTGGAGGGAAGGCCCAGCCCTATTCAGGTCTCAGGTGCACTCTTCCCTGCCATCAACATGCAGATCTCCCCATTCACCACCGGGCAGACCCATTCGGACTAATTACAACAAAAGGTATCCAGGAGTCACAACCCTGTTATCGTACTTTAGACTAACCACTATATGACTAACAAATTAAATTGTGAGTTAAATACAGTTTGTATGTAAACACCATTTAAACACTCATACATATGACATGCAACCAAGGTAGGAAATTTCCCATCAGTTGTCGTTCTGTACCACCACTATTACATCATTTGGGTTCTCCTTAACCAGGAGTTAGTATGAAGGCAGTCACACTAGTTGGAAAGTGAGGACTGTGTGAGTCAGGAGACTGGTGTTAGTTTTAGTATTATTACTGGGTGGTGTCAGTATGGTGTTGGTATTTACAACTGAAAAAAAGCAGTGCAAGTGGAAATAAGTGAGGTGAGTAAAATTAGGTGGAACTGAGTAGAATAGATATTTTTAATGTTTTCTCTCAGACCCCCAAGTTTAAAAACAGGTGAACAGTGAAAGAAAGTAGATTTGACATAATATCTACTCAGCAAGTGGTCGACATGTTTCTGCATATAGATGGAAATGATCCTATGCATTCATCAGGACCTAGATGTTGCTACTGCTGTATGTTACTAAGTGAAAAGGAATAAAAGGAAAAATATCACCTTTTTTTCAGGTGTTGATTCTCCACCACAATCTAAAATAGTCATATTGGCAAGGAAAGAAAAAAGAGAAAAACAGGCATATTTGTCACAGAATGCACTCCTAAGTAGTGATATTCTTGTGGTCATGTACCTACAATTTAATTGACATGATATCACTCACCCAATTTCTGTGGGGATGGCGCCTCACCTCACCTGGCTGCAGCTTAGGTAAATAAGGAGCACCGCTCTGTTTAGCAAAATACAATCGTAAAAGCACTCAACCAATTCATATCAAGGCAAGATAGGCATGTAGTATTCTTAGGTTTCAAAAGATTGAGAAGTGACCTACTTATGATATTACAAAATCACACATATATACATGTGACGTTGTGTATCCACGTCGTGTCTCAATTTTAGGTCTAAAGGTACACATATCCTAAATCAACAATAAATGATGTATAAGGCAGACGGCTCGTGCACCTCATGTTAATGTCTGCTTCTTTTCAAATTATCTCCTAGTTCTGTTATGTCAAAACTAAAGGAATTACTGTGTAACGATAGTTTTTTATATTACACAAGACTCGTTACGAGTTGTAACATATAGCGTCTCTGCCATGCCCACGAAATAACACAATAACCTCGATATGGGCGTTTTCAGGTAGACAGGCCGGGCGTTTTATGTTTAGGAAGCCGTGGGCAGCACAAAGTGTATTAAAGTATGCCGCTTGTTGAGGAAAATGTCACTCGCAACCCTTTTCTGTTCAGCATGGTACCAAATGCAAGCCGCTCGTGAAAGACGGCGAGCACAACAAACAAACAAAGTGTATTAAAGTATGCCGCTTGTTAAGGAAAAATAAGTGCGGGATATCACTCGCAACCCTTTTCTGTTCAGCATGGTACCAAATGCAAGCCGCTCATGAAAGACGGCGAGCACAACAAACAGACAATGGGGAGAGAGCGCACGCACCCTCCATCCGCTTACCTCTCCGTCGGTGTCTCCCAACGTCCCTCTGGGCTATTCTGGGGAGGCACCGAACGGAAGGAAAAGCGGGTATTTCAAACGCGACCTAGTGCGCGGTGATTTCTGGGAACAGTAGTTTCCATTAGTCGCGTTAGCGAAAAAGGTGTGTCGAGCATCCTAATTTTGCCTGCCCAATTTGTATTTACACCATTTTGAACATATTCTTGCTGCATAATGAAGGGACTTCTTCACTATAATTAAAACAAAGCAAACTTACGATCAGGAGGCTCATATAGATACCATTGTCTTAACTGATTGTTTAAATGCATATACAGTTTATAGGCAATGTATGTATCATGGATGGTACAAGGGTGTAAATGTCCAGGAATATTTTACTTACATGCAATGTGTGTATCATAGATGGTGAAAGAGTGTAGATATTCTAGAGTATTTTATCTACACACATTCATGTAAAAAATGGCTACCACACAGAGATCCAGTTTTGTGGTTAGACTATTTTAAACATATTCTTGCTGCTTAATGAAGGGACTTCTTCATTATAATTAAAACCAAGCAAGCTTACGACCAGGAGGCAACTCGTATAGATACCCTTATCTTAGCTGATTGTATAGATGCATATACAGTTTATGGGCAATCTATGTTTCATAGATGGTAAAAGGGTGTAGATGTTCAGAAGTATTTTACGCAATGTGTGTATCATAGATGGCGAAAGAGTGTAGATATTCTAGAGTGTTTTATTTACACACATTCATGTAAAAAATGGCTCCCACATACAGATCCAATATCTATTATAGTGACATCCAAGGTATGGGTTCATTAAGACCCTCCTTGTCACTGTTCAAGTTATAGACCCACTTCTGTTCAATTTTAAACAGAAATTTGCCTATGTCTGGACAGTGGTCTGGTATATTGGGTTGTTCCAGTATGGTCCATGTAAAGTCATTGGGGCCATGTCCCTTTTCCAGAAAATGAGCTGTTAGGCGTGTTGCCTGTTTTCGGCAGCGGACAGTGCTTTTGTGTTCACCAATTCTAATTTTCGTTTTCCTAGTCGTCATGCCAACATATCTTTTAGTGCATGGACAGGTGATCATATAGATGGTGTTCTCACTATTACAATTGGTGAATTTGCGTTGTTGCCATGGGCGCATAGTTCCTATGTCCACCGTAGTTGACTTTGAGGTCTGGGGGCATGCGGAATAATTGCCGCAAGGATGATGTCCTTGTACAGGCGGAAGATCCCATAGAGTTCCAACTTGCCTAGGTAATTTGCTTTTTGGTCTAGTATGGACCAGATGATCCTTTATATTGGGTCCTCTCTTAAAGGCAAAAAGGGGGGGAGGTAAAGGGTCTCCACTTGTATTCAAAATAGACCAGTGCTTAGTTATAATTTTGCGGACCTGGTTAGATTTTGTGTGAAAAGTATTCACAAATGTCATCCTTTTGGTTTTTTCTTTAGGGATACTAATATCCAACAGGGCGTCCCTGTTGTTATTTGACACCCTTTTCTTAAATGTAAATGTAAATGTACATGTATTTATATAGCGCAAATCGCCCACATCATAGGCATCTATGCGCTTGCTTAGGGAACCCGTCCTGGTATTCCCCTGTGAGATACCCCGGCAGGGTATCCACAAGGTGAAAGCCAGGCATCCCGCTGCGAGGGGCCGTTGTGGAGATTAAGCAAGCTATTGCCTAGAGTCGCAGACTCTCAAAATTGAGGAGCGCGTTCCGTGCCATCGGCTTTCGATATAGTTCCGTTGTAAGCCCATCATTTGTTGCCGATATCAGAAGGTCCAAAAAGGGTAACTCTGTTTTGCTGAATTCCACTGTGAACTTAAGAAATTCATTGCAACAGTTTAGCCAGTTATGAAATTCCAGCAGACTGGCCTCAGAGCCTCTCCACACAACAAAGATGTCATCTATGTATCGCTTCCAAACTCGAAGCGATACATAGTAGGGGTTGTCCTGGTTGAGCACCTTAGTCTGTTTCAGCACATGGACGTATAGGTTCGCTAGACAGGGCGCGAAGACACTACCCATACTGGTCCCAGAGATCTGGAGATAGGTAGTGTCTTCGAATTTAAAATAGTTTTCTTTCATAGCCAGCTCAGCTAGGTCCATGATGAAGGCAACCGGGGTTATAGATTGAAGATCCCTCTCTTGTAGTATGCTACCCACAACCTCTAGGGTCTCTGTCTGGGGGATTGATGTATATAAGGATTCTACATCAAATGAGACAAGTAGATCCGTAGAGGTATTGAAGTCTATACTGGGTAGTAGTCATAGCATATCTTTCGTATCTTTAAGATACGTTGGCATCTCTTTGACTATCGGGTTCAGGAAAAAGTCCACAAATGTGGATAATGGTTCCAATACTGACCCTATGCCAGAGATGATTGGTCTCCCTGGAGGTGGTCTCTGTTGTTTATGTACCTTTGGCAGGCAGTAAAAATAAGGAACCGATGGATGGGAGGTACATAGGTATTGACCCTCTTGAGGGGTAATCCACCCTTCTGTCGTTGCCTCCTCAACTAGTTGACTGATCTTAGTCTTCAATCTTTCTGTGGGGTCATCCTTCAAGGGTAAGTACGACTTCCGATCTTGTAACTGCCTTAGACATTCCTGTCTGTAAGTCTCTGTGTCTAGGATGACGATTGCACCACCCTTGTCTGCAGGCTTTATTGTGATGGCTTCATTTGTTGTTAAAGCCTGCAGAGCTGATCTTTCCTTATTCGGTAGATTGACAAAGGATCTGGGTGTTTTAGTATTGAAAAGTAGGTTGATATCTGTTTCCACCGCCTCCTCAAAAGTTTGGACTCGTGTGGCTAATCCGATGGTCGTTGGATTAAAGGTCGATGGTCTTTTCAAACCAGTATTGATGACCGGTTCTGTATTCTCGTCAAGGTTCTGCTTGGCAAAGAAATAGTGAAGTCTAACCTTCCTGAAGAGTTTAGATAGTTCCACTTGTGTGTTAAATTGATCACCCTCATGTGTTGCTACAAAACCTAGTCCGCGGTTGAGAAGGTTTTCTTCGTCCTGGGACAGGGAGTAGGAGCTCAAATTGATCACGAGGCTGGTTGGTCGGTTGTTCCGCTCGTTCCCGCTCCGTCCTGTGGAATCCTTTTCCCGCTCCTCAGGTCCATTGTTGGTTGTTGTACCGGGGTTGTCCATCGGACCTGGGATCCTTGTCCCTGTCTTCTTCTGCCCCTGTTGGTCCTGGGGCCAAACCCTAAAAAAGGCTGTGGTCCTTGTGCTTGTTGCATTTGGTGAGGAAAGGAAGCTGGGCCCATTTGAGGGAAATTTGGACCATACATCCAAGGACCTGGTTGCCAAAAGGGTTGGAACTGGTTCTGACCGAAGTTGTTGAAATTTCCTCTTCGTCCTCTTCTGTTACCACGTCCCTTGAAGGAGTGTCCATTGCCACGTTGTGATGTTTCAGAGTCACTTGAGTTATCGTCAGAGCTTGAAGTAGCATAGCCAGAGCCTCCTCGACGTCCATTCTGGTTAAATGATGGGGCTACATAAGAATCACTAGTGTATGGATACACTTTTTCACTAGAGAATTTGGCTAAATCCTTCTTAAATTTCTCCAATTTTGTGAAGAGAATGGATTCTTTGAATTCAGTACTTTTCTTGTTGCAGTCATCTTGTCCAGATTTAAAGGC
Organism: Lissotriton vulgaris; assembly: GCF_964263255.1. Lineage (NCBI taxonomy): Eukaryota > Metazoa > Chordata > Amphibia > Caudata > Salamandridae > Lissotriton > Lissotriton vulgaris. The sequence goes on from NC_141699.1 coordinate 797,460,023, forward strand.
TGGTGTTTTTAAGGTGGTTTTTATTTTCCCTTCAAGTAGTTGTATTTCAACCAGGATTTTGTCGGCTGCACGTTTTGCGGTTTTAATAATGAGGACAAGCCAGTCCCTGGTGCACCGCCAGGCAATCAATGACCAATCCTTTAGAAATTCTTTGTCATCCAAGAAAAGTCTTGGTGCATTGGTCACGATTAGTCCTGGCAGTGCACAGTTGCCGTGTAGATATTGTGCCATGGTTATGCCGTGCACTGTGGTCCTTGAATGGGATTTCTTCAAAATCAAGATTTTGTTCCAACCCTCATCGGTGGTACCTACTGCAAGGGGAACACTATCTAATAGACTGGGGTTCTCATCTAGAATATTCTGAATCCCTGCTTCCTCAAAGGCTAGCCCACAATTTGAAGCCATTGTAAATAGCTATTGTAGGCCACAAATACACAGAATTAGTGATTTTAAGAGTCTTGCCAAGACATAAAGAAAAGGGAATGCTCTACAACTGAGTGAAAGTCAAAACAGAGGTCTAGAACAGACAAAAAGGGGTTGTATGTCTGTTGCTTTCAAAAAGACCCACAGCCAAGGCTGTACTCAATCACAAACACATACTATTTAAATGAGGGTCTAAGGGCTAATTTAATGACTCTATACTGGACACATGCCCCCAACAATAGAACTAATTACAACAAAAGGTATCCAGGAGTCACAACCCTGTTATCGTACTTTAGACTAACCACTATATGACTAACAAATTAAATTGTGAGTTAAATACAGTTTGTATGTAAACACCATTTAAACACTCATACATATGACATGCAACCAAGGTAGGAAATTTTCCCATCGGTTGTCGTTCTGTACCACCACTATTACATCATTTGGGTTTTCCTTACCCAGGAGTTATTGGACTTGCACTGCTTTTTTTCAGTTGTAAATACCAACACCATACTGACACCACCCAGTAATAATACTAAAACTAACATCAGTCTCCTGACTCACACAGTCCTCACTTTCCAACTAGTGTGACTGCCTTCATACTAACTCCTGGATAAGGAGAACCCAAATGATGTAATAGTGGTGGTACAGAACGACAACTGATGGGAACATTTCCTACCTTGGTTGCATGTCATATGTATGAGTGTTTAAATGGTGTTTACATACAAACTGTATTTAACTCACAATTTAATTTGTTAGTCATATAGTGGTTAGTCTAAAGTACGATAACAGGGTTGTGACTCCTGGATTCCTTTTGTTGTAATTAGTTCTATTGTTGGGGGCATGTGTCCAGTATAGAGTCATTAAATTAGCCCTTAGACCCTCATTTAAATAGTATGTGTTTGAGACCCATTCGGACTCCTGGAGCCAGGCGCACCAGCCAGCTCCAGCCAATCACAAGCCAGACAGTCAATTCACATTCACTGCACAGACATGCCAACTTCTATAAGTGGCACTTCTACACTTAGACACATTAAATCTACGCACACCATCGAGCAACATTTAATCTCACATACCAAACTCGTCCCTGCACTCTCCACACATCAGGAACTACCATGGACACACACATTCCCCATGCATCCCTATGGGAGGGCAGGCCAATCTTACCACACGCACTCAGATTGCGTACACACTTCACACTGGGACACAGTGTTATAGTGCGCAGAAATCAACAACAACTAACACCAGGTCACATCTAAAAGCAAAATGTTTAGGGGGTGAACCTGCCAAAAGGGCCAAGTCCAACAAGATGTCTTTTATGTAGCCGAGAATTAATTTTTAAAGCGCTTGTGAGGTGTTCCCCAGGGCAAGCCCATCCTGGTGGGACACGAGGAACTGGGGGTAACTTATCTAAGCGATACATTGGCACTCTGACCCTTGATGTTCTGGCTGAAAACTTGGTTAAACAAGAGCCTAACACTTTGCCATTTGATTTTAAAGGATTGTATGTCCCTGGATCATGATACTAATATACCTTGGTTTAGATACATTAAGAGCAGCATTTTTAAAACAGGGACGAGCTGAACTCTTTACTAACCCTGATTCAATAATCAATAAGGACGTGAGAGTAATAAGGGAGCCCTTTTTTAGTTTAAGAAAATTGGAAAGGGAAGAGCTGGAGCAGCGGAAACCAAGCATTCGCACATTTTTAATGCTTAAGACAACCCCTTTAGCTGAGCCGTATCTCCTGGGGCTTTGATCTGTCTATGAACGGTTTTTACTGACAAGGTTTTGCTTGGACCTCTTTCACCTCGTGCTAGCCTTTCCCAGGGGGTACAGTAGAGTCCAGCAGCTTGCATCCTGTGGCTGCGACGGTGAGTCTCTACAGGACCTGCTGCATTTTATGTTTTTTTTTTATTTTACGAGGCTCTGAGGAAGTCTTTTGTAGTCCCTATTTTAAAGAAGCCTAATTTATCACAGGCGCGCCCAGCTCTCCTGTATCTACAACTGTTTAAGGATGATTGTATTTTCTACTTTGTGTGTTATTTGAAGTCTGTGGTGAAGTCCAAGGTTTGTCTTGATTAAAAAAGTGTTGAGTGTTCTGGGCTTATGGTTACCATCTGTAAGTTGTATTCATTTTATAAAATAGGACTCTTTTATTGAGGGGACTGATTTAAAGGGGAAAATTGTTGATTTATGAATTTTAATTTGATGTCACCAAACAATTGGATATATGGTATAACGTATTTTTACAATGTTTAATGGTGCTGATCTTTCACAACTTTAAAACACCGTATGGTTGTGTCACTCTGTTTTATGGCTATCATGTTACAGTCGATCATGAGACTATTGATCATAAATTGTGCTGCTATTCTGAATATTTTATTATTTTTATGTTTGTCAACTTTTATGGTTTTATACTTCAAAAACCGAATAAAGCTTATATTGATATTGATTGATTGAGTGAAATTCTACAATGTATTTCACAAGACTATCCACAGCTGCTTTTGCATTCTCCTCTGTATCCCCCTCACTGATCTTCATCTCTAGTACCTTTATTTGTATTTTAAGGAGCTCGAGCTCTACTAAACCCATTCAATTCCAAGTAACATCCAGTACCCAGAACAGCTGTTTGCAAAAAGCTAAAGGGCATATTATCAAGGGCAGAAAGCTGCTTTAGCTGCACTTTTGCCGCTAAGACTGCGATATTCTTATCGCCCTATTAACAAGGCGGCGCTAACATGTAACATCTTAGCAGTGGATTTCGTTACGCATCTCATAACAGCAATAGTTATCGCTAATGAGATGCAAAGTAGGCTTTCCCTCCTAAGACATTATCGCGTGATTCCAATGCCTGAAAAAATCTGACTTAGCAGTATTGCCTATGGGAGGTGGATTGTGTGGTTAGGTACACAGTCTCCTATTAACAAACATTTCATTAGCGCTGTGAAATCATTGCAGGATTTCACACGCTAATGATGATTACCGCAGTCTATCGCTGGATTGCACTTCGCCTGTTAGCAAAGCGTTGCTAATACGCCGCTAACAAGGCGATATAATTCAGCTATAGAGGGCGATAATGAAAAACGCGCTAAGAGTGGTTTGCGATATTTTACAGGTTGTAGATAACATGCCCCACAGTCCTTTGTGAAATAACTATTTTAAGTAAAGATGATAGTGTATTTTTCACATACAGACCCAAACATACATAATTGCTAGAGGATGCACGATTGTGTGACAGAATATCTGTACATAGCTAAGCTCTCGCAACTACATTTGTGTTCATCCAAACAAGGTACAATGACCAAAAGTTGAAAAAGAAGCGCAGAAGCAGGTTCTTTGATGTAAGTCTTCTTGTCACAGCAAGATGTTTAATTTTCTCCAGACTCGAGAATATTACAGACGCCGACACGTGTTTCGTCGTGTGCGGTTGAGTCACACGACTCTTCAGGGCTGGTAATATAAAATAATGTATGCACTTTGTTAACTAAACATGTTCAGCTACATACTGCATATGGTGACACTTGTGCAACCAACATGCAGTTTGTGACGTGCGTGGATGTCGCACATGGTTGGTGAAAAATAGTGAAAACACTTGCATAGTCGAGCAAGTGATTGGTCTATGGTGCTAATGTGCACGTAGTGAGTGAACTGGAGTTAAAAGACCCATGTGTGGTCATGTGTCACTCGTACACAGTGGTCCTAAAATTTAGAGGGTGTCCGTAGTGATGGTGAGTGAAACGTGAAATGTCAGAAACATTCTATTTAATAAAATACGTGAGGAGGTGTGTGTGTGGCCTCATGACGTGGCGGTGATAAGGGTGACTATATGTGTTAAAGATCCAGAGAGCACAAATCATGCAAAACCTATTGTTCAAAGGATAATAGATATTACCTTCCACTCCAATTCTAATATATGGATGGAGTAAGTCTGGACCTCTGAAAGCTCAGTATCAAGCTAGAATACAGTGAGGGTAAAAAAAGGGAAGAAAGAAAAAGGGACTTATAAGGAGGCTTCTAAAGGAAGGAATTGTTTGCAGGACTACGTCGAGTTTAGGGCAACGAAGAAAAAACAAACTATCCCTTACCAATGGGTTCTCTGTGAGTTTATGCAACAGCCGATGCTGTGTAACACAATATTCAGTTGCAGTATGAGGATAATAAATGTCTTATCCCACTGGTAGTTTTCATATGAAGGAATAGCACTATGTATAAACAAAAGGGGATGAGGGAATCATGAGTCAACATTACAAAGTGCTATTTGATTACTTAAAGCAGGTTTGCTAGTTTATAAGGATAAATCACCGTTTGCCCAAAAGCTCTTCAGGAATGAATACTATTTTCAAAAATGTGAGGGGTTACCTGCTAGTTGCTATGGTGTAAAGCGGAAAGCCGGGAGGGGATTCTTTATGGCGCCAAAAGAGGAACGGGTACGTGTCCTCCGCGGTGGTGTGCTAAAGGTTTCACCCTCCTTTGCAAATCTCTTTATGGGAGCATTGGAGGCTGATCTCATCTGGGGCACCAAAGGAACACAATACACTGACTCCATAGTGTTTTGGGGTCGATACATAGATGACTGCTTTCTCCTGTGGTCCGGAACTGAGGAACTCCTCAACTCCTTTTTCGAATACCTCAACACCAACACTTGGGAAATCAGTTTTACCATACAACACAGTCTGACTCACATTGAATTTTTAGACCTGGAATTCTATGTAAAAAATGAGCAGTTACACTCGAGACTTTATAGAAAACCTACCGCATGCAATTCCATTTTGCATGCTTCAAGTTTTCATCCTGAACATCAGATACGATCGATTCCCTATGGAGAATTTCCTAGGGCTAAACGTAACTGTAGTGAAGCCTGTGAACTTGACAACTGCATCACAAACATGAAGAAAAGGTTTCAGAATAGAGGTTATACTAGAACCTCCCTTAAGAAAGCAGAGTCGAAAACGAGAGCCATCACTAGACCTGATTGTCTAAAAACACGTACTGAGATGAAATCCACTGACAAACACGTCAGATTCATTACTGAATTTAATGCCCTAAATCAACTCACAAGAAAGAGTCTGAACAGACATTGGAAACTCTTACTAGAGGACCCCACACTAAAAGAATTTATCCCAGAAAGACCGTCTATCACCTACAAAAAAGGTTTTACCTTGAGAAATAAACTAAGTCCAACCGTTCCCACTAATACCACAGCCCAGAACTGGCTTTCTACACGTGGCATTGGTTTCCACAGATGTGGATTTTGTTCTATGTGCATATGGGGTAAACACGGTACAAAAAACTTTACAGGACATGATGGCATGGTCTATCAGATTAAACACAACATCACTTGCCTCAGCAAGTTTGTAGTGTACGTCATTGAATGCCAATGCGGCAAGAAATATGTGGGGAGTACCATTAGAGCTCTCAAAGAGAGGGTAGCTGAACACATGAGAGCTATACAAAAGAGGGACCCCAGATACCCAGTAGCCCTTCATGTGGCAGAATGTCAACCCAATGAGGATGACATCAAAGTACGTGTTTTTGGTAATCGATCTAATTCCCCTCAACATCAGGGGGGGCAATCGTGAACTGATGCTCAGGCGTAGGGAGGCCACTTGGATCATGCGCTTACGCAGCGTAGAACATGGGCTTAACTATGATTCTGAGCTCCAATATTTTCTTGGAGATTAATAACGTACCGGGGGGATCCTTGGTGCACACAGATTGATATACTGCACAAACACTCGGAGCCCTAGAGTGAGGATAACAAATGACAACACATAAGATTTCCTCTCTTTAGGGGTCAAATGTATTCTACTTCTATGTGTGTATTTTTAAGACAACCTTGCATATTGTACCAGTTAACAAGGGCAAATGTTTTTTGATTATTGCAAATGTTTTTTGACTATTAAGAGTGACAGTACAAACATTGTCTACTATTTCGTAACCTTATTGTTTATATACACATCCTGAGTCCTGATTTCGTAATTTTGCATTTATAGTTTTTATTTATTTTTAAGTGTATTGGACAGGATGTGTCTCACCTCTTTCGTTCACCTTTGTTCACAACTAATTTTTACTCATATGCACAATACTTCTAAGTAATCCGGCCACACCCTGACCTTGCCCTGCATGTTAACGTCACAGTTTATGTTCAATTTTTCTTTTCGGAATAACTTTCATCGTAATAAGAATGGACATGGGGTTTTTGATCGTTGTGTTACTCATCAGCGTTGAAATTCTTTCCCCATATATGAATAATAACTATTGAATTAATATAAGTAGTCAGCGGGAATTTCTTTATTGACTTACATTTTAGTAGAACACTTTTATTCCTATTCCGTTTTTTCTAAATTTGGCGACTAACAACAGACAAGGACGGCTATTTTCACGTAAATAGACTTAAACGTCCTCCTCTCGCCAGAGGTTTTCCCTTTTAATAATGGCGCTGTAAATATCCAATTGCTGAAGCACGTCTTCTATTTCGACCTTTCTCTACATAATCCCTCCTCTCCCGGGGTCACGTGTACGTACACGAGAGACGACCGCCGGGAACCAACAGAGGAGGGATTGCCTGCAGCGGGTAAGCGTCAGTTTCCCCACCGCTATGTGACACACCGCGCACCCGCGTCTTACAATCTAAGCGTCGGGTGCTCGATGCTCTACACGCTTGTCCCTGAAAACGTTTCTCATTGCAGATTTTGTGTTTACCTTTAGCACACCACCGCGGAGGACACATACCCGTTTCCTCTTTTGGCGCCATAAAGAATCCCCTCCCGGCTTTCCGCTTTACACCATAGCAACTAGCAGGTAACCCCTCACATTTTTGAAAATAGTATTCATTCCTGAAGAGCTTTTGGGCAAACGGTGATTTATCCTTATAAACTAGCAAACCTGCTTTAAGTAATCAAATAGCACTTTGTAATGTTGACTCATGATTCTCTCATCCCCTTTTGTTTATACATAGTGCTATTCCTTCATATGAAAACTACCAGTGGGATAAGACATTTATTATCCTCATACTGCAACTGAATATTGTGTTACACAGCATCGGCTGTTGCATAAACTCACAGAGAACCCATTGGTAAGGGATAGTTTGTTTTTTCTTCGTTGCCCTAAACTCGACGTAGTCCTGCAAACAATTCCTTCCTTTAGAAGCCTCCTTATAAGTCCCTTTTTCTTTCTTCCCTTTTTTTACCCTCACTGTATTCTAGCTTGATACTGAGCTTTCAGAGGTCCAGACTTACTCCATCCATATATTAGAATTGGAGTGGAAGGTAATATCTATTATCCTTTGAACAATAGGTTTTGCATGATTTGTGCTCTCTGGATCTTTAACACATATAGTCACCCTTATCACCGCCACGTCATGAGGCCACACACACACCTCCTCACGTATTTTATTAAATAGAATGTTTCTGACATTTCACGTTTCACTCACCATCACTACGGACACCCTCTAAATTTTAGGACCACTGTGTACGAGTGACACATGACCACACATGGGTCTTTTAACTCCAGTTCACTCACTACGTGCACATTAGCACCATAGACCAATCACTTGCTCGACTATGCAAGTGTTTTCACTATTTTTCACCAACCATGTGCGACATCCACGCACGTCACAAACTGCATGTTGGTTGCACAAGTGTCACCATATGCAGTATGTAGCTGAACATGTTTAGTTAACAAAGTGCATACATTATTTTATATTACCAGCCCTGAAGAGTCGTGTGACTCAACCGCACACGACGAAACACGTGTCGGCGTCTGTAATATTCTCGAGTCTGGAGAAAATTAAACATCTTGCTGTGACAAGAAGACTTACATCAAAGAACCTGCTTCTGCGCTTCTTTTTCAACTTTTGGTCATTGTACCTTGTTTGGATGAACACAAATGTAGTTGCGAGAGCTTAGCTATGTACAATTGTTTTGTCTTTTGACTTGTTTGGACGGTTAAGGGTGTTTTGCCGTCTGCTCTTCACGCACTACATAAATGACTATCTTGCCTCTCACACACTTTGTAACGTATCAACCCAGGTAGCGCGCCCTTCTAGTCCTATTTTCAAAAAACCCCCGTGTCACAAGAAGTGTGACAGAATATCGACAGACAGAAATATCGACTTAAAATATTAAAGTCAAGAATATCGAGATCCTATCTACATTATGGTAAGTATAAAAATATTGAAAAATAATATCTATGTCAAAAATATTGTTAAAAAAATAGTTTTTTTAAAGTTACAAAAATAATGTAAGATAAAGTAAATAGTACATAAATTTTAAATAAACATAGTTACAAATATTTTAAAATTATAAATAATAATTCAAAAATAAATTTAACATATACATATAATATATACTTAATATTATTTTTAAATTATTTTATCAACTTACAAATTGTTAAAAAATATCTTATACATTACAAACACATCTCTACACATAAAACAATAATATAAATACAAATTAAAAAATTATATATAACACATTTTTAAAAAATCTATTATTTTCAATTATTTTAAAATTAATGATATGCTACATTAACTAAAATAATACAAAAATTATTAGATAGAGGAGGGAATACAATTACTATTCCAACCGCAAACAGTGCAACAGTAGAGAAAGTGTTGGATAACGTAGGGGTAAAAATTACTATTCCCACTCCAGTGAGTGCAACAGTAGGGAAAGTGTTGGATAGCATAGAGGTAAAAATTACTATTCCCACTCCAGAGAGTCCAACAGTAGGGAAAGTGTTGGATAGCGTTGGTGTTAAAATTACTATTCCTACTCCAGTGAGTTTAACAGTGTGGAAAATGTAAGATAGCATAGGGGTTAAATAAACATACCTATTAATTAAATATTTATTTTTATTTTTAAAAATAACATTAATAATTAATTAACAAAAAATAGTAATAATAAATGTCAAAAAAACTAAATAAATATTTACTTAAATAACATTAAATTACTTCCCACCATATTCCCCTATAAACACACAACCCACTGCACACAAATAGTAACTAAATTATTCAACTTATCAATTAATCACTTAATAAAAATGAATTACCAATTAATTAATAATCACCAATTAATAAACATGTAAATGTACTTAATTATAATAAATTACTCCCCACCCTATTCCCTTATAAACTCACAACCCGCTACACATAAAAAATAACACATTTAATTATCAATTAATCAATTAATAAAAATGAATGACCAATTAGCAATTAATTAACTATACATTAATTAACACTAACCAAAAATACAAAATAATAAATTAATATATATTTAATATAATTATAAATTAATAATTAATAGCAATTAATTACCAATTAATAATAAATGTTTTAACAATAAATTAATAATCATTAAGAAAGAAATAACAAATATTAATTAATTCATTATAATTAAATTACTTCCCATCCTATTCCCCTATAAACCCACAACCCGGTCTGATACTAAAACGCAAAATGTAATTAAAAAAAAGACAAATTTCTAAACATTTAATACATATATTTAAAAATAACTAAAAACATTACAAAAAATGTTAAACACATACATATCTTCGGCATTACTGACGCTGAGTTGCGGTCCCTAGGCCCTATTTTGGCCTTCGGTTAGTTCCCCTTTTCACTCCAGAGTTACTGCCTGGTGCCTCCACGACGGAGTCTTTGTCTGTATATTTATCATACAGACTCACTGCACGCCTACAAAGAGCCTCATTTGGATGCCTTTTATTGAGAAGGGGTGTCTGTTTCAGTATGACACAGCCCTGAAGAAGTTCTCTTTGAGAATGAAACGCGTTGGCTGAACCTTTTTTTCTTTGAATCAACTGATAAATTTGATTAATAAAGGACTTTGAAAAACTCTACAGCTAATTCCTGGACATTTCTCTCATTCCTGCACACACCATTCAATTATCTGTTAAGGATCTGAAGCACAGTGGCATCATAGGAGGGTTGGTGTCTAGGCTTGTTGTGCGGTATTAACCGAGAAAATGAAACTGGTATAGAGGTGCAGGAACGACAGTACACCGTCATCTGTCTTGTTGACATAACACTAATATAAATATTGATAATATTAACAACAATATTTTTGTTAACGGTATTAATTGCTTCGATATACTTACTTTCATATAAAAAAAACTATATTAATTACCTTAAGTTCCATATTCTGGTCAACAATATTCTTGACTTCGATATTCTGTCCATACTATATGTAACACTCGATATTAGTGTAGGTTGGTAAAAAAAATCAATATTATGACTGCATACCAGGATGCATGAGTCAATCTTCCTGTGCATCCCACAGTGGAATGTTCCAGTACACTGTACACACCGTGATTGCTGGTCTAGGATAGTGATGGGCAGAGTTTGTGGAGTTCCGAACTCCGCGAAGTGCAAAAGAAAGTTAGATAAATGCTGTTCGCTGTGATTGTCTGTGCCAGGTGCTTGTCTGCACCGTGCAATCATTACAAATGGCACCATACACAGTGCAAGCGAGAGCTGCTTCCTATCTGCTGCTTGTGTAAATTTTTACACAAGCAGCAGCTTTCTCAATGTGAACGGACGGTTTCTCAATGCGAGCGGTCGTCAGCATATGCGATCAATGCAAATGAGAAATTTGACCACCCACGGTGGGAAATCTTGCCGGGAGGTTGATTTCCACGCACAACCAACTTGATGTTGATGATCACGAACGAGGAAAAATCTTGCCGGGAGGTAGATTTTCCCCTTTTACGCTTGCCAACTTGACGTTGACGAATGCGAGCAAGGAAAAAAACTCTGGTCTGCTACGCTGACTGGAGTTTTTGGGAACTCCGCAATCGCCGTGTAATGCGGTGTGCAGAAAACTCTGCAAACTCAGTGAGCGGAGGAGAGTTCACCGCCCAGACTTAGTCTAAGATCAGAAGCTGGCTGAACACTATTTGGAGGCAAGCACGACTACCCCATTTAGTTGTCCACAGGGCAATCTGGCGTCAACACCATGGTGGCATTGTTTTTGGCCCGTCCATTATGGGTGATTTCACAAAGCACGAGTGTTATCTGCTCCGCATTCCTGGCTGTTTGCTATTTTTAACGAGTGTCCACTCAGCACTAGGATTACAGTTGCTGTGCTGATGTTAAATACAAATGACATAATATAAAATAGACGAATTACAACACTGTTGAGGCTTTATCTGATATCCATTTATTTTGTCAATTTACTATTGGGGTTTGCACACAGGGCGAGCGATATATGCACCATGTTCCTGGACATTTATCATTATTTTTAGCAAGTTTTCAGTGTGGGGGTTACATATGCTATTCAGGTGAGGCATACATACAGATGACTCTCGAAATCGGATGGATATACCACATGACGGTAATGTTTTTACTTTTTGTTTCAGCCATCCAATAATGTTATGTGTACAGTGATGCTCTCATGGAAGCAAACCATGGTAGAAGGCTGACACTGACTAGAGAGCCACTATATTAAGGCTTAGTTAAATGATACATGGTACAATCTAAGGGCACCCACACCATAAAGAGGCTGGTGCATACAAGTTGATACAGATGATTAACGCATTCTAAACATAGGTTCTTATTTTTAGATCCCTGTTTAGAAACATCACAGAAGACCTGCCTAGTGTAGAGAACATTCTCCCTAGGTATTTGCATGAAAAAGTATATATCACTAGATATATATATATTTTTTATACATTTTATTGAGACTTATGCATGTTACATACATGGCATCATGAAGTGCTTCAAAACATGTATCAATGTATCAACCCATGGCGGTAAAGGTACAGTATATTTCCAGGTACTGTTATATAAAGTGCAGAGCATTACAGTGCAAAGGGGGGTTCAATCCTGCAAAACTATACATCAGGGTCAGGTTGTGTATCTCAGTCTCGTGCACGAAGATATTGCAGTAGTGGTTCCCAATTATCCTTAGGCTTAGAAGCGGGGGGAAGTTCTTCAGCATAACGGCCAAGGTGTCACAGCATTATACCAGATCTTTTAACCACTGTTCGGTAGAGGGGCTAGCTCGATTCTCCCACACCATCGCCACCCTCGCTTTGCTAATACTAGTGTTATTTTTACAAGTCTACCCATAGTACCTTTCAAGAATGGTACCAGACTTAGCAAACACACCTGCGGTGTACAGTCCAATTTGAGACTAGTCATGTCTTGCACTATATTGATGACAACTATCCAGAACGCTGCCACCCGCCCACATTCCCATGCTAGATGCCAAAAAACAGCTCCTGAGGCGCCACATCATTTACATTTATCGTTGTCCCTGAGACTATATTTAAATACCTTATGTGGTGTGTGGTAGACATGGTGTCGATATTTAAAATGGATTATTCGCAAATTGCTATTGGATGTATGAGCTCTAGTAACCTGGCAACAGTATTCCCAGTCTTTATGCGTGAGTTGTGGATCTAATTTTGCGTTCCATTGTAACAAGCTCTTGTTAGGAGGTGGTGGGGTTTCCTTTCTAGCGGCACGGTATAGTTTGGTCACCAGTTTGTGTCTTGTGGGCCTGGTAAGCAGGGTGTCTAGGGAGGTCTGCTTCGGAGGTTCAATCGGGAAGGTGGGATAGAGTGCCTGTAACGCCTTCTTCAATCTTTGCATGGTGAAAGTAAATACAAGTGTCTCATTTTGTACATAAGTAAGATCTGCCTGTGTTAAAAAGACACCCTCATGGAAAAGGTCTTGCATTTTGTCAATGCCGGCCAGTGTCAATATGCGCATAACCCCTTTGTCTTTTATGTCCGATATCCCTGTGTGATACGCCAGAGGAATTAGTGGAGAGTATAATGGCAAGTTCTCTGCTCTATTGCCAAGCTGTGATGGTAACATCAACAGAATTGATTTTAGATTTGGGTGTACCCCTGCGTGTATGTATCAATATGGATCTTAGAGGGATAGGGTGTGCATCCCCGTCTTCCACTGCCACATGTGGAATGAAGCTGTGAGGGTTGTACCGATAATATGCATATTGAGCTTGAGCACATAGGTAGCAAAGGAATATGTCAGGTAGACTAAAACCTACTAGTTGTAGTCTAGAGTAAGGGTCGCCAGATTCAGTCGTGCCTGTTCCCCTCCATATCAGCTTGATTAGCAGTGTTTGTATTGTTTAAAGTAATATTTTGGGTAGCTGTATAGGTATGGTGTTGAAAAACTAAAGGAACTTAGGTAACACGATCATTTTGATAAGCGCCATGGGGTCCGCTAGCTTTAGTGGCAGCCGTATCCATCTGTCAACCTGCTGTTTCAACCTTGCACAGGCTGTGCCATAGTTTTCTCAGATTACTATGTCGGGATCACGATGGACCCAAACCCCCAGATATTATACAGTCTCAGCAGACCACATCAAAGAGAATTCAAGTGCATGAGGGAAGGTAGACTCAGTCAGCGGTACCACCATTGAATTCACAGAGCTCGGGCTCCAAGAATGTGTGCGGCTCTCTAACAAATAAGAGCCCATCATCAGCATACAGGGATATGCTCACGGGGCAATGAATGAATTGCAACGCTGCCGGCCTATGTCACTGTCGGATGATGCAGGCCAGGGGCTCCAGCATTATCGCAAAGAGGAGCAGCGACAGGGGGCATCCCTGTATAGTACCCCTGCAAATCCGTCTACGGAGGAGGATGTTAAAGAGATAACCCGATTCTATGGAGTCAAAAGCCTTGGTTGCATCGAGCATCACAGCTGCAGCCTTTAGATTTGATCTAGAATGTGATATAATGCAAACAGTGTTCTTAAATTGTGTGAGGTGGATCTTTCGGGTATAAATCCGGATTGATCCAGTAGGATTAAGTTGGGCCTCAAGGGAGTGAGTCTGGATGCCAGGATTTTTGCTAGCAGTTTCGTGTCAATATTAATGAGCGATATCGGGCGGTAGGAGTCGCAGCAACATTGTGGTTTATCTTTCTTCTACAGAGTTATAATTAGGGCCCTCCTAAGTGTTGGCGGTAGCTTGCCCACCTCTTAGGCTTCGGCATCCTTTTCAAGGAGATAAGGGGCAAGTTCTTCTGCAAATTCCTTGTAGAACTCTCAGGTGAGTCTATGGGGACCCGGTGCTTTCTTACTCAGAAGTGTGTTTATCGCTGCTTCAATGTCTTCTTCGTGATGGGTTGACTAAGATACTCCCTCTGACCATCGGAGAGCCACTCTAGTGCAATGTCCGATAAGTAATCATCTAGTTCTGTGGCCGGAGCGCTGGTCTGTGATGTGACCATCCCTGCATAAGATGTGCGTAATTGTGTGACAATAGCTGTAGCGGAGTAATGGTCCACTCCAGTGGTATCAGTTATTTTAGTGATGCTGTGTTTGTCCTCCCTGGCTCTGATTTTAACCGCTAAATTATGTCCCAGACTTCCACCCTCCCCGTACGCTTGGGCCATGTGTCTTCTGGACAAATATCTGATTTCATAATCTGCCAGCTCAGTGTATTCCGTTAAGGATTCTTTGATTTGGGCAAGAAGTGAGTCGCTCAGAGCGCTCTCGTATTCCCTCTCTAGTCTTCGCAGTGTGTGCTCAGTCTTGGAAAGCTGACCACAAAGGCCTTTCGGTATCCCCGCAGTAGTGCTTATACATTGTCCGCGGATCGTGGCTTTGGAGGCTTCCCACAGGATTGCTGCACTGTCACAGTCCCCTTATTTTTTGCAAAATATTGTGTAATGGCTTCACGAATAGTGTGTGTATAGAGTGGGTGAAGTAGCGCCTAAGAGCGAAACCGCAAAGTGATCTGTTGGTGTATAGTTTGTGGGATGTGCAGGCTAAGCTTAACTGGAAAGTGATCCAAGAACGTCCTCAGGAGTCCCTCTATGTCTGATACCCAGGTTGAGCTGCGCTTGCTTATGAGACAGTAATCTAGCCCGGACCAGCTACCATGTACCGTAGAGATGAGTCCCTTCAAGTTTGTCTGGATTGCGCAATCTCCAAACATCTGTCAGGACGAGCTCTGTGTTGTCGTCATTAAAACTCTGGCAGCTCTAGGTGAGTGTCCCCCTGTCCCACTTGATTTATCCTTGCTAGGATCTACATGAGTGTTAAAATCACCTCCCCATATGATTGCGGCATCCGGCCATTCTCGCAGTATTGAGAGTATGCATTCATTAAACTCAGGGTTTTCTACTTTCGGACTATACACATTTACCAGAGTGACTAATTCCCCTGCTAGTTTGCCGTGCGTTAAGGCGTATCGGCCTGCTTCATCCGTATAGCTTTTGAGCACAATGAAAGGCAGGTTCTTTTTGATGAGTGTGATTACCCCCCTAGCATAGGATGAATATGACGAGGCAAGCCTGTACCCCGCCCATTTCGCCCCTACTTGTGTTTTGGTATGCTGTGTCAAATGTGTTTCCTGTATAAGGGCAATTTTGGCAATGTGATGGTCTAGGTATGCTAGCACTTGTCGTATTTATTTGAGAGAATTAAGCCCACGTATGTTCCATGTCAGGCAAGAAATGTTTTTATAGCCTGTGTGTGACCCTGGCATAGGACATGGAACCTGCACTTTAGGACAACAGAACTATACCACTGCGCACCTTATATTGGGATGTCAGAGGACAGTGATCCACTTTAACATAACCCCCGTTTCCCCCCACCCCGACCCCACACCCCACCCACTTCAGTGACCCCAACATGCCAAAGCCATCCCAAACCACTCAGAACAATGTCCAACAGAAAAAATAAGCTGCCGTAACAGCTGTGGGGAGTACCCATTGGGGAGCGCTAGAGCGCAGATTCCTCCCACGTTAGAAAGGGAGGTGGCTGGAGAACAATGAAATAAGAACATTCGCAAATCCTATTACAAAACAATCCATGCATGCATTGATATATATAAAGTTTCATTCAAAGGTAATCTTATCTGCAACATCAGTGTTAAAGACAGCAGTGTAGTTGGAGGTGGCAAACAGAGTAGAGCTGGCGCCAGTGATGAGACGGCAAGCAGCACCTTGAAGGGCAGAGACACTTGTGGGCTCAGGTATGGGGTCCTTCCGCAGTCCCTTGCAAGGAGGCCTCGTATCATCATCCTCAAGAGTGGAGGGGTCTTGGTGTCTGCACTTCAGGGACTTTGCAAAGTCCATTGCTGCTTTTGGCAATGTGAAAATTCTCGATTTACCATTCAAATCAATGCGCAACTGCGCCGGGTATACCATTGCATAGGGAATTTTTTACGTTATAAGAATCTTTTTGACCGGTTGGTACTCTTTCCTTGCAGCTTGTACCGCTGCTGTAAAGTCCGGATAAAAAGCAAAAGCATTCCCCTCGTGGACTATGTTCCGTTTCTCTCTGGCCATACGGAGCATGGTGTCGCTGTCCTTGGAAATTCAACAAACGTGTGATCACGGGGCGTGGAGGAGCGCCCAGCGGAGGTCTAGCGTCCAGAGAGTGGTGCACCCGTTCAACTATTAGTACAGGTGATAGATGCTCAGTCCCGAAGAACGCCTGCAGCAGGGCTTCGATGTACGTTTCAAGGCGACCCGTGTTGGTGGACTCTGGCAGGACAGTGATACACAGATTGTTCCGCCTCGATCTGGCCTCTAAATCCTCGTTTTTGGCCTGTATTACGGCGAGTACCTTCTCCTTGTCTGATGTTTTTGATGAAACAAGTTGTAGGCCGTCCTCAGCATCAGATATATGCCTCCTGCCTCACCAAGACACTGTGCATGCTTTTTCAGCTTATTAGACATATTATCCATCCTCAGGTTTAGATTATCGATCTTGCCATCGATGGTCTGCAAGCTGGTTCGAACAGCCAGAAGCGTTTTTGCAATTGTTGAGAGGCTGTCAGCAGGGGTGTCTGCTTCGGAGTATGACGCTGCCCGTTGTAGCGATATACTGACTTTGCGGGATGCAAAAGTGAGACGCGGTTGACTGCGTTCGGTTTTGCCCATTTTTGTTCCGTACTCTTGTGTTTGTGGGATGAGGTAGTGATGGTGTAACGATCCTGGGTACCAGGAGACAGCCTGGCCTGGGCAACATTGCAGTGGCAGTCCAGTTATGGTGCAGGTGATGCGGACACCTAGCAGCGATTATGAAATGACGGCGTGTAAGGATCCCGCAGTTATGGTTCCCTTATCGGCATATAGTGCAGCACTCCTACTATGCTGGATTTCCTGGTGAGTGGAGGCTATTTCGACCCACCGGGTTGCTAGAAACTGCTTTGTGGCTTAAGAATTCCAAGTAGAGCACCACGAGGTCTGAGCGTGGTGTTTCGCTGCGTGCGGTTACTTAATCCCCGGCCGGGGCCAAAACTACACCCAAAGTCGTGGTATCAGCAGTCTTTTCGCACGTAGCTCCCACTTGCAGTTGGGGAGGGCCCCGGTACATGCAAAGTTGAGATAGACGTGACACCCGCAATCAGTCCAGAAAAAGAGTCACTGTAAATTAGGGTGGACCAAAGGCAGATAGCGGTGCGGGGCTAAGAGGCGCTGTGGTATAGGCATTAATCCATGCTACAGTGTGTGATGAAGTCGCATATACAGGCCGTTGGGAGTAGACTGAACTCATTATAACGGTGTGGGCCTCCAGTAACTCGCCGAGCTCTGCACCACACCGTAGGGATATGAGACCGCTGGCGCGAGGCGCTGCCGTAGGAGTTATGCCGCTATGGTATGAGATGCCACGTGTAGCGCCAGGCTCTCGGTCGCTCAGTCACTGCTGAGCACAGGCTTCAGTATCAGGAGTAGGCCCAGTTGCAGTCCCTCCCAGGGATCTTTGTTCCCACCGGGAGGCACACCCAGCGGTTCCTGGGCGTATCGGCGCGCCCGCTGTTACGCCGACACAGCGCCCAAGGAGACTCCGCACACCGTCAGCGGTCAGGGTAAAACACCTTCACTCTGCAATTTTCACTCCGCATACATTCACTCCTCATACCATTACAACGCAAGTACCATTACTCCGCAATACTTTTAAAACTTATACCATTACATTTTATATGCTGATTACCACGCATGCTTTTTCGCCGAAATTCGTTGTAAAAGCATGAATGGTAAAAGTATATGTTTTTAACATATACTTAAAAAATAATTCTTTTTGTGTATATGTTTTACCTTAATAGTTTAAGGTAAGTATATGGTTTTAGTTTGGGGGTGTTGGGGGTATATGTTTTAGGGGTTCTGGTGTATTTTAAGGGTTGGTTTGGTTTCTGGGGTGCATAGTGTATTTTTAGTGTATGTTATTTTTAGATAATAGGGTTGGTTTTGGGGGTGCTTGGGTATTTTTAGGGTTAAGGGGGTACGTTTAGGTGTTGGGGTGTAGGGGGTTTTATTAGGGATCAGGGTGGGTTTTGGGTTATGGGATTCAGTGGTATTTTTAGGGTTTAGGGATAGGTTTGGGTTTTGGGGTACAGGACTATTTTAGGGTTCAGGGCTAGGTTTGGGTTTTGAGGTACAGGGGTATTTTTAGGGTTCAGGGGTATGTTTGGGTTTTGGGGTACAGGGGTATTTTTAGGGTTCAGGGCTAGGTTTGGGTTTTGGGGTACAGGGGTATTTTTAGGGTTCAGGGCTAGGTTTTGGGGTACAGGGGTATTTCTAGGGTCAGGATGGGTCAGTGTTTAAGGGTGCTGGGGTATTTTAAGGAGTAAGGGTGGGTTAGGATTTTAGGGTGCTGGGGTATTTTAAGGGAGCAGGGTGGAATTCGTTTTTAGGGTGAAAAAAATCATTTTAAAAATATTATATATATGTGCATATATAACAGTGCACTGTTCACTTTCATCTTGCACTTTATGGGTTGTCAATATAGATTCACAAATGAATAATTATAGCCCACTTGGGCAATAATTTCAGGCACTACAAGGTTAGACATGTTGGACATAAATGTTTCACAACGCTATTTTTTCTATGTCTAGGTATTGATTAGACGTAGTGATATTCAATGCTGCTATGAGTAGGATTCCTGCCTTTGCACTAGCACTTTATGATCTTAACCATATATGTTTTTACATTTGAGAAGACGTTTTTATATGTATATAATAACGAGCCTTGTTTTATCTATGTAATACATATGGTGTTTTTAATGATGAAAGGAACCCCCCCCCCCCCTTTATTTCATTGTCACTGGTATCAGGAATCTGGCAACTATTGCTGTTACTCATTATACTCTGGCGCATTGTTTACATGTCTTTTAACATTTCCATTAACGTTGATGGTTAAAAAAGCGCCCTAGCAATATGTCATTTTGCATTTACCCAAGTATTGTGTCCACTTTTCATGTCTATTACCTCTGGGTGCTGTGATCCAATGTAAACCCATTTCCTATTTGCACTGGCACTTTAAATAGTCCCCCTCCCATTGTGGCGTTATGTGACCAAGGCCTCTGTGAAGGCCGAAACGTTATGCTGGCAGGGCGAGCTTCCACGAATAAAGAATAAATTGCTCACTGCACTTTGGGTCGGCTCCTCTCTCTTTTCCCTTGGTGTGCTCCGTTGGATGTGGAGTTCGAGCCGTATTGGATTGGGTGTGTCAAATATATATATATATATATATATATATATATATATATATATATATATATATTACCTACTGGCGGTCGCCAGTAGGTATATATAGTTAGGACCTAGTTACCATACGAAATTCCGAACATTCTAATGGGAATAACTTTGGCACCAATTGAGGGATCTGCCTGTAATTTTCCTTTAATTTGCCTCGCTGCGCTCCGCTCCTTCCCTGAAAGTCGGGGGGATTCGTCAAGCGGGGGCCGAGAAAAAAGGGGGGTCCCAAAACGTGTTTTCCCCATGTTACTTACCACAGGGACATTCTGACAAGGCTACAGCTGGAACGGCTGAACGGAATTACACCAGATTTGGCAAAATGGTAGGGACTGATATGCAGCAGTGCCTTTTGTATGTTTGGTGTAAATCCCTCCAGTCGTTTTTGAGAAAATTGAATGTGAAATTGAGTCCAATGCAATTTTCCATAGGACCTTTAGACACAGCTACAGCCCGAACGGCTGAATGGAATTACTGCAAACTTGGCAAAATGGTAGAGCCTGGTATGCAGAATTGCCTTTTGTATATTTGGTGAAAATCCCTTCAGTAATTGTTGAAAAAATCGACTTTTTTCAAATTATATATCTATAGGTGGGACACGGTGCGCGCATGGGCTTGCACTGTCCTTGCACGTGCGCGGACCTTAGTGTGCGCGTGCGGAATTCTGATTGGTTGTTGGACGTCTGTCAACATTCCAGTCAGTCGAAATGAGGAAGTGTTGTCCGCCATCTTGTTTTTGTGGCAGATGATAGTGGTTGTAAACAGAAGTGTAATAGTGTAATAGACAAGGAGGCAGGGTAGAGATTCCTGAGCCCCCTGGGTTTTGTCTTGGGGTCTGTAAAGGACCCGAAGGTAAAATAATTACATTAAAATAACGAGTTTTAGTGTTTAGATGTTGGTTGAGTGCAACATTGAGTGATGACTCTTTCACCTTTGGGTTTAGGTAGGTGTTTTGTGGACAGTTAGTATGGTAATTGGTAGAGAGCATTGGGGGTAGGTTGAAGATTATGTGAGTTTGAAAGTGTTGATAATTTGAAACAATTAAAATGTTACTTTGGTTTTCATTTTGTGTGTGATAAAATTTGATTGGCTGGGTATCTGAATATGTATGAGAAATGAGTGGGAAACACAGCCATTTTGAGATGTTAGTGTTTAAGGTATACTTCTGAGGTGTGCGATTGAGACAGAATTTACTGTTCAACAGTTTTCTAGAAGGTGAGTTGTTAATTTGTAAGGAGAACTCTGTTGTTCACTTTAAATGAATAGGAAAAATGTTTTCTGTTAGTTATTTAATGTTTTTCTGTTATACTTATGGATTGAGTAGGGCAACATCAGATGCAGTGCTTTATATTTCTAATTCTTGCTTGATACTATACACTGTCCAGGAAAAACGGCCATTTTGTTACTATAGTGTCTGAGGTATTTTTGTGAGGAAATTTTGGTGTTCAATTTTTGGTGTGAGATTTACACAGTAGTGACTCTTCTAATAGAATTTAATAGTTGTTCTCTGCCCTATCTCACTCTTCCCCTGCACCATCTCACTGTCTTTCTCTTTCTATTAATAGTACACTAACATCAATAATGGCTGAAAATGAAGTCATTTGACATCGTTATAGAAATTTTTGTGACTGTTATTGAGGATGTTCCTGAAGGAGAGCTTTATGATGGAGGAGATGACTTGGACGATTTCTATGATGAATCCTTGGATTCAGATTTAATGGAAGCTTTGGAGTTCATTGAGTTTGAGGAGATTTTTAATATTGACATTGCTGATGATGCAGTTCAGTTCAATAAACTTTATTCGGTTAAAAACAAATAACCATAAAAGTAGCAGACATAAAACGAATTACAATGATTACAATGATTACAATAATTACATCTCATAATTGTCAGTACAGTGAGGTAGATCAATGGGAAATCTAAGCCGTTTCAGTTATCATTTGTTTCCTTAGTTTAAAAACACTTTTTAAATAGTTTAAAACCCCAGTAACAGTTAAAACCGTATCCATTTTCTGGACTTCTAAAAAAGCTGGGCGGCATCTGGTTAAATTCATTTCTTTTAAGAAAGGGACAATAATTTTTCTACGGGAGGCACTATAAAATCTGCAGAAGAAAAGGATATGGATATCTGATTGTTGTGACATATCATCACACAGACAAGTGGGCAATATTTGATTCCATGAGTTCATGCTTGGAAAAGATACTAATCTAAAAAATATACAGAATCTAAAACGAGTTAAAAGAAAGCGATCATAGTTTGTCATGGGCAGGGATAAATATGGCTGTACAGAATTAGTCTCACAGAGAGTAAGAAGGTGGGAGTGTACTGAAAGTTTCAAAATTTCGACTCTCTTCCTCTTATCCACAAGATGGTCCAGGCAAATGGTTTTTAGTGTACTCCTAGAAATGCTATCCATTGAAGATGGATCCGAATAATAGGAATAGCATCCAATCTCGGTCAGGAAACACTTTACATATCCCAGCCATTCTGCTCTGTCCACGTGATCCAAGCTGAGGGTGTCCTGTAACAGGGCCCGATTCATAACGCATTCATTTGTAGTCCATACCCTATGCCACAGTAGGATAGGTTGAATTTTGATAATGTCCGTTATGTAAGGTTGGCCAAGTTCAGCGTGACAGTTAAATGTGGCAGTACACTGTGGAACTGCAAGGACTCCCCTAAAAAATGTATTCTCTACCAACTGGATTTGATCTACATTTGCGTACCCCCACAAACCTGAGCCATACATAGCCACAGACAAGCAAGTTGCTTTATATATGGTTAACATTTCTTTTATCGGCTTCCTGCCCAGTTTTCTGACAAAATTCTTTAGGGCCATGATCGTTTTCATAAATAAAAAGGTTCTAGCCTTAATTGCGCTTGTCCAAGAACCTGACTCATGGAATAAAATGCCCAAATAAGAAAAGGTTGGGGTGTAATCCAGTGGCACATTGTTTAAAAACATCCGCTTCATCGGTTTACCTGATTTTGGACCACAGTTCATTGTAAAAGTCTTACTGCAGTTTACTAGTAAATCTAGGTTCAGCATGAATTTCTCAAAACTAACTACTAGTTTTTGCAGAGCTCGAGGAGTGCGTGCCATAAGCACGGCATCATCCGCATACATGAGCGCAGGGATTGCCCTCCTCCCCACCCTGGGCATATCCCTGCACTCCTGCAGCAGGTGATGCTCGAGCCCATTGATGTAAAGGAGAAATAAAAAAGGTGCCAGTACGCAACCTTGCCGCACTCCGCGGCCCACACTGAATTGTCTGGAGCATTCGCCCCCCCTACCGTAGCGAACAGAAGCTGTGGCTCCACTGTAGAGTTCCCTCAGGAAACAGATGATGTTATTGTCCACTCCCAAACCTTTCATTATTGCCCACAATTTATAGTGTGATACGCAGTCGAACGCTGATGAAAGGTCCACAAAAGTAAAATACAAGCGTTCCGATTTTATCCTTATATATTTGTGCTGCAGTAGCATTAAATTTAGGCCTTGCTCGATTGTGCCAATCCCTTTTTGAAAACCAAATTGCAGATCACTCATGATTTCATTTTCCTCAGCCCAGTGTAGTAAACACCAGCAGGCTATGATGTTTAAAGTGTAGGTTTATTGTATAAGCTGACAACCCAAGCGGAGAACAGACCATCCGTAGTCCAGGTAGAGACAGAGATCACCAACTGTCCACAGTGGAATACTCAGCGCAGCTGAACCACATAGAACACTGGCAACCTAGGACTCCAAGACAGAGAGAAGAACAAGCATAGCTAAATACAACCTAAGATACTACATATGCCTTTCCTTAAGAAAGAAACTTGAGCACAGAAGGGGAACAGAGCAAGAGGGAAAATGAGAGAAAGAGGAAGAGAGAGAGAGAGAGAGAGTGAGAGAGAGAGAGAGAGAGAGAGAGAGAGAGAGAAAGAAAACAACAGGAAAGAAGAAAAAGCGAGCTGAAACTGAACCATTGAGAAAAGGAGAAAACTTAAACTCTATATCTATGAGGAAGCGACTTAGTGCGAGAACTGCGCCTCAGGACCATTTGTCCCGTACAATCTTGGTGTAGACTGGCGGCAGAGGAACTCGTGTGAGAGGTGGAACTACTGTGTGCAGCCGGTAACGAATTGGTGACAGAAGAGGAACAACCAGGCTGTCCTAGCAAGGAGCATTTGGCCAAACGACTCTTATTCCACCAACACCCATTAGTCAGTTTAACTGAGTTCCCTCTGACCTCACACACTTGAACAGGAGAAGAGAATTTAGAATGCCCTTTTTTTACACGAACAGGTTTTTTAATGGAGACGAAATCTCCCGGGGCAAGATCAGTCACCATAACATTCTTCCTCTTATCAAAATACACCTTCTGTTTAGACTGAACAGACTCAACATTAGAACGCACAACTTCATCATTCCAACACCCACCTTTCACCCACTTGGACATCCATCCGGGACAGGACAATGTGGAGGCCTTCCGACCGCGTAACAACTCAAACGGAGAGACCCCAGTGGTGGAATGAGGTGTGGTCCTGTAAAACCACAACATGCTCCTTACAGAGCTACTGACAACACAGCTATTCTTCAGAGCCCACTGAATGCATTCCCCAAGGACTTTGTTCATCCGTTCCACGAGACCATTTGTTTCCGGATGATACAGGGAACTCTTCAGGTGTTTGATACTTCACCTGGCCAAGTAATTTTCAACCTCAGATGAGACAAATTGAGTGCCGTTGTCTGTGACCAAAAACTCTGGAAACCCTTCCTTCAAAAAGACATCACAAAGGAAGTCAACAACAGTCTTGGCAGTGACCTCTCTGACAAACTTGACCTCCGGCCATTTAGAATAATAGTCTATAAGGACCAGGGCAAACCTAGAGGAAAAATCAAGAGCATAGAAAGGACCGACAATGTCCAATCCAAGTTTCACCCAAGGTGCAGGAGGAAACTCAATGGGGGACAAGGGCTGAGTACGTAGCTTTACAACCTTATCACAGCTAGAGCAGATGACACATCGCTTAACAAATTCATCGATCTCCCTGTCCATGTATGGCCACCAGAAGGAAAGACGAACTCTTCTCTTGGTCAATGTTGCACCTAAATGCCCTTCATGTGCGCACTTAATCAACCTTTCCCTCAGGACCACAGGAGGAACCAATTTGTCATCTCTTAAAATCAACCCACTTTCAAGCGTAAGCTCATCTGCAACTTGCAAAAACGTTTTGAGATCAAAGGTGAGATTCCTTTCTCTAGGCCAACCATTCCTGATAAAGGTGACAACCTTCTGTAACATCACATCCGAAAGAAGGGCTTGTCTCCACTCATCCTCGGTCACCGCACACAACTGGGGAAGATCAATAGAAGCGACCAGGTATTGGTCTTTATCATCCTGATCTGCATCTAAATCTTTATCAGTCATAACAGAGGAACGAGAAAGAAAATCAGCACACCCATTCTTGTTCCCAGGGATATATTCCATCAAAAAATCAAACTGAAGTAACTTGGAAGACAGGCGTGCGATTCTCGGTGTGAATCCTCTTACATTCTTCCCACTCAGGATAGACACAAGGGGTTTATGGTCAGTCCTGATGCAAAATTTCTTACCCCAAAGAAAGTTCCTGAATTTCATTACAGCCCACCAGCAAGCTAGTAACTCCTTTTCGATGACAGAATACTTGGTTTCAGCACTGGACAAAACCCTAGATGCAAACCCAAAGTATTGAGGTCACCATCCTTTTTCTGTGACAGGACAGCCCCTAACCCCACATTGCTGGCATCAACAGTCAGGGTACACATTAACGAGGGATCAAAATGCTTTGGAACATTCGGGGAAATCAGTTGTTGTTTCACCCACGCAAAAATCTCATCACACTCCTTGTTCCACTCAAAAGGAACACCCTTCATTAACATTCGTGTCACAGGTCTTAATTTGGTCGCAAAATCCTTTATAAATTTGGAGTAAAACTCACACAATCCCAGGAAGGACTTCAAATCACTCTTGTCAGACGGAGCCTTGGCCTTAGTGATAGACTCCACTAGACTGGACTTTGGAAAGATACCCTTTTCGTTTATCATGTGCCCCAAATAATCCACTTCACTAGTAGAGAAGACACATTTGTCGCGCCGTAATACAACCCCAACCTCTTGAAACTTAGATAAAACTTGCTTTAAGATAGTATCATGAGTGTTCTTGTCAGGAGCGTGTATAAGTACATCGTCTTGAAAAATTGACAACCCATCAATACCCCTCAGCATCTCAGTCATGACTCTTTGGAATACGGACGCCGCTGAGGCCAGCCCGAACGGCATCCATACGTACTGGAAGGTTCCAAAGGGTGACACAAAGGCAATGAGGGGCCTGGACTCAGGTGTAAGTTCGATTTGATGATACGCGGATGCCAAGTCCAACTTAGAGAAGAGCTTGGCATCCTTCAAACTAGCCAACAATTCATTAATGTTTGGAAGGGGAAAGGAATCAACCCAAATTTCCCTGTTTAGGCAGCGCAAATCTACGCAAACTCTTAGTTCGCCATTCTGTTTTCTGGCAACCACCAAAGGAGACAACCACAGTGAGGACTCTACTGGTTCAATGATGACCTTATCACGCAATGTCTTTAACTCCTTCTCTAGGTCTTGTCTAATGCTGAAAGGTACGTTTCTAAGTTTATGTTTAACAGGGCAGGCACCATCCTTCAAAATTATTTTGTGCTGGAAAGATTTTATTCTTCCTAGCTCTCCTGAAAAGACATGAGGAAATTCATTTATTAGCGCCTCCAATTCAGGACTGTCTCTCACGGCAACTACTTGATTCTTAGTACCAGGCCTTAATTGCATGCCAAACAGGCCTTGGTGGAACCAACCTAATATGTTTAGTCCCTTTTCAGCCACATATATTTTCCCAAAAATCCTCCTCCCCTTAAATTCTAAAATGTCTTCAAAATATCCAGCTACTGTAATCTCACGTTCTTCATACGAGACTGCTCTTCTATCAGGGGGAAGGAGAACCTTGTTGGGCCAAGTGGTACGAAAAAGATCCAGAGTGATCATTGAAATGCGTGCACCAGAATCAACTAAGAGGTAAAGAACACGGTCACCTACTAGTATGTTAACATAAGGGTCTACACATAGCTCAGGATCACCTGTAATGACCCCATCATCTCTTACAACTACAACCATGTTGCACAAGTCTTTAGTTACACACTCATCTTCCGTTTGTGAGATATCAGAATCGATCACACATTTCACAGGATTCGACTTAAAAGAAACTTTGTTCTTCCCCATCTGACACACTTTAGCAAAGTGTCCTACTCTGTTGCAATTTTTGCAAGTAACGAATTTTGCAGGACACCTCCCATTCAAACCATGTGGTCGGTTACCACAACGAAAACAAATGTTTGTTCTGTTAAAGAAAGAATTCTGCTTGTCGGTAGACTGTTGTCCATCTGGAAACTTATTGAACGGGGTTTTTGTGTCCTTCAACTTTACTGCTGTGACAGTCTCATTCTTCTTTTCTTCTAGCTCTTTTACGGAGATTTGAGACGTTTCTATGCTTTTCGCTAGTCTGATTGTTTCTTCCAAGGAAGGGTTTCCCAAGGACAACAGTTTTTGTTTGATTGTCCTGTCCGTACATTTCGCTATGAACTGATCCCTTACCAACTGGTCTGTAAAATTTTCAAACTGACAGTTTGAAGCAAGTGCCCTCAGTGCAGTTATGAAGTTGTCAACATCCTCACCAGTATTTTGCGTGCGCTTGAAAAAATTGTGTCGTAGAACTACAATGCTGGGTTGGACATCAAATCTAGTTTCAAGTTTTTTTAATGTCTGTTGATATTCATCAAAAATTTCTCCCTCAGTTAGTACTAACTCAGGAAGATGTTTGTAGATCTCTCTGCCCTCAAATCCAAGTGAGTGTAACAGGATGTACTTTTTTCTTTCTGCACGATATCTGGACGCTCCAATTGCGCCAATATAAGTTTCAAATCCATCAAACCATTTGCGCCACTTGATAGGCGGATCTCCAGGTGTTTCTAGAAAGGGAGCAGGTGGTAGAACTCCCTGCAAGGACATAGTGAATGGATCCAGAAATATTAGAGAACGAATTAAAATTGTAAGGAAAGTCGAAGCTAAACGTGAGGTAAAGCTGGTGCAGAATAAGCAACAAAAAAGAAAACTGTATTGCCAAAGTCTTTTATGACGAGTGTGAGTGACTTTGCCTGACTGAGAAAGGTGTGAATTATGATGTCACAGCAATGTTCGAGTGTCCTCTGAGAATAGAACTGTTCCGTGAAATTTCTCCTCTGAACAGGAGTATTGTGTCTTTGTGACGTAGACAGTGGAACACCGGCGTGAAGTAGAACTGCTGATGCGCTTCGTTCTGGCTAAAATGACGTGGAGCGAGCGATGCGTTTCAAGGTGAAACGCAAACGTCACAGTCACGTAAATGACGGTGCGTACGTCCCGTTAGATTTTCAGTTGCTGGAACGCACCTGCTGGCCTTGCGTTCCAGCGCAGTACAAAGCGCATTGGATAGAAATATACAGAAAAAAATCCAGTTCCCCGCTTCCAAATAGTCAATAAGCATTAGCGTACAGCATGCGCGGCTTACCGCAGTACAGCTACCATCTAGAGGAGTGCCGGGTGATGGAAACACTGATGAGACGATGTTTCTTCGATGACGGAAGATGACAGGATACTTGGAAAGTGTCTCCAATGTGCGGGAATAAAATCGTCGATGCCGCAGTGCTGAAAGATACGAGGTGATGGTTTAAATTGTAGAACAGCCAGAAGCTTGCCAGAAGCGTTGAGAAGTGGTGGGTTCGTGTGGGTTGTTCAGCAGCCGTCGTCGCCAAAAATAGATGTAGTAAACACCAGCAGGCTATGATGTTTAAAGTGTAGGTTTATTGTATAAGCTGACAACCCAAGCGGAGAACAGACCATCCGTAGTCCAGGTAGAGACAGAGATCACCAACTGTCCACAGTGGAATACTCAGCGCAGCTGAACCACATAGAACACTGGCAACCTAGGACTCCAAGACAGAGAGAAGAACAAGCATAGCTAAATACAACCTAAGATACTACACCCAGCTTTGGAGTCTTGCCAACACAATACGTCCCAGAATTTTTATTGATGAGTCAAGAAGGGAGATTGGTCTGTAACAGGCACAACTGTTTCTGTCCCCCTTCTTGTAAATCGGGACGATGACAGAGGTAAACCAGGATTCTTTCAGGCCCCTTGAGAGAGCTGCATTAAAAAGTTGTACCAACATTGGTCCCCAGATTTCAGTATTGACTTTAAATAGGTCTGCAGGAATCCCATCAGGTCCAGCCGCCTTACCGCCTTTGGTGGATCTCAAGGCAAGAAGTACCTCATCGAGTGTTACAACCAAGTTATAACTTGGTTGTAAATCCAGACTAATATGAGGACCTCCACTGTGAATATCTTCCTGTGCCTTATAAAGATTGGAGAAATGATCTACCGAGTTATCCTCATTTATTGCGATCTCGATTCGCGCCGTGTGGGTTTCGTATGGGAAAGGGGAATTAATTACTTTCCATAATGCGGCGGGATCTTTAGTTTTTGAGACCTCGCAAAGGGAATCTAATGCCTCCTTATTTAGCACAGTTTTCCTTACTTTCAGGGCCTGATTATATGCGGACCTGCATTCTCTTATTTCACTTATATCCCTAGGGCATCTGTGAACTGTCTGTTTTAAATTTTTCAACGCCCTGGTACATACATTATCAAACCAACTCTTGGGTCCCTGACCTGTACGTTTTGCCTCCACCCTTAGGCTACTTTTTATGTTTGTGGCTATTATACCAAAGTGCTCAAATATTAGATCATTATTGGAGTTATCACCCAAACAGATCCTAAAGCTATTTGAGCACGCCTCCCAGAGTTCCTTAAAGAAGGTTGCGGGGATTACTTTGCTCCAATTAAGTGTGTACCCATTTTGTCTCCCAAGGACAACATCAACCGCTGTCTCAATTAGAGGCGCGGCCGTAGATGGGTCTGGGAACAAATCTAGTACTTTAAGGCATTGTGGAAGATGGTCACTTATGGGCAGTTGGATATTTGTAACCCCCAACACTCTATGATTGAAATTACTAGAGGAAATGATAAAGTCAATAGTTGACGCTAAGCCTCTACCAACAAAGGTCGGGACAAAGGGTGTGGGTTTTAGGGCTGATTCATTAGCAAACCCTAAATCAAACATAAATAATAATTCATTAAGCAGGTCCCCCATCAAAGTGTGATCGAAATGAGTCAGGTACGTATCTCTCTCTGTCATTAGACCACATAGGCCCTGACTCCCTTTAGTGCATAAAGAACAATTAAAATCCCCTCCCCATAAAATTACTAGTTCTCTGTCATTTTTATCTACCTCTAACTGAACTTCTTCCTTGAGCTGCTTCATCACAACCACAATTTCTTCCCTCGGACATTATTGTAGAAGTTAATAATCATCACCTTGGCTCCTTTAAAGTTTCTTAAAATTATGAGCTGAAAATAACTAGAATGTGAGTAGCAGTGAGCTTGTTTGATTTTAAGTTGGTTTGAAACAAACGTGGTCAAACCACCCTTTGCTCTACCAAAATGG
Organism: Lissotriton vulgaris; assembly: GCF_964263255.1. Taxonomy (NCBI): domain Eukaryota; kingdom Metazoa; phylum Chordata; class Amphibia; order Caudata; family Salamandridae; genus Lissotriton; species Lissotriton vulgaris. The sequence goes on from NC_141699.1 coordinate 797,490,531, forward strand.
CCTCCAACAGCTGGGGTAAAGAAGGTTCTATAGCCATTTACATGGATTGAGTCCTGGGTCCATGTTTCTTGCAAGACCAGTATATCCTGGCCATTTATTACAGACTCCCAGGCTGGATTAGTGATTTTTTGCCTCAACCCCGCTACATTCCAGAACAACAGTGCACAAGGGTCACTCTTTGCCTGTATCGGGTCATTTCCTGTCTGTTCCCCACTCCCAGTTTTAACACCTACGGTAGATTGCATCTGCTCCAGGATATCACTGTCGCATGGTTCCAAACTATCGGGGGTGAAGGTCTTATGTAATGTGGGCAATTCTTGAAATAGCTCACTTGAGGGCTCAATACTATTAAGGAGAACCCCATCCTTAGTAAGAGCTTGAAAAACCGGGGGAGGGGAATTTTTCCCTGCCATATTTTCTTGGGGTATCTGAGCTTGCTGTCAATCTACCCCCTCCAGACCAGAGAAAATCTGGAAGCGATTTTGTATTGGTAGATTGTACATGTATGGGAGCAATTCTCTGTTGTTCCATGGTCTACCTTGAGTGAGGTTAGGCTCCAGATATAATGGATATTGATTATTAGGAGGGGGTTATTGATGGTCTTGAAACTGATTTCTGGGGTAAAAGACCTCCGGCCTCTGGATGTAAGTAAGGGGGTCCTGGGCATTTGCATAAGCAAGACTACCCAACATTGGTGGTGCCCCCCTTGGACCAGCCCTATCCCATGGTCTTATATTTCCAAACCCCCGTTGTTGATAGGTTGGCTTCTTAAGTAGCTGCCTATCCCAGCCCTGTTTATTGAAGCCTTTTGCCGGTGCATAGGGATAGAAATAGGATAAAAGGTGTGTGGAGATGGCATCGCTGCTACTGGCATCGAACCAATCTCCAATATGCCTTACGGCCCTATGATCCTTAAAATTGATGATTATAACATCACCCCTTCTATCCTTCGGTCTGACTCCCACCCAGTTGGCACGCCTTACACTAATGATTTCACCATTGATTGATGCAGGTAACGGTCTGTTGTCTCGGAGCCAAAAGGTAACCTTGTTCCGTAATGCTGCATGATCTTCCCATTTACCTGCAGGAAGTTCTGGGACCCCTGCCATTGCAATAACATAAGGGGCAGAATCTGGGGGTAAGTCTATAATACGACTCGTCTTTTCAGGGACGATAGTAGGAGGATTCCCATTTCTCGACTTAGTCGGTACTAGGTCCTTGCTACCACCTTGATTTTGAGGTCCCCCTGGTTTAGGTGTTTGCTTCTTAGTTACTGGGGCCGCCAGCTGGGTTGTAGGCAATTGTGATGTGGGAGTTAATAACGTGATCGTAGGGCTAGCAGATCTTACCCTCTCTTGCACTGGTTTGTTTTTTAGCACTCATGTTGGTGCTATAGGTGCTGGTGTTATAGGTGCTGGTATTAGGGGGGGAGGTATTACTTTGGATTTTGCAGGTGGGTTAGTTTTTACTGTAGGGTTCATCTTAACTTTTCCTGGGCCCTTTACCAGGTCAAGTAAAAGGAGGGAATTCTGTTCGACCCTTTTCTCTATTTTATCTAGATGTACACACATCATGTTGGTCTTATCCAGAAGTGGTTGCATCACACCCCTGATAAGTTCTACTATCTTGGCCATCATGGTCTCCTCACTTGCTAAAGTTTGACCAGTTTGTAACTGTGGGGAATGAGCTGACCCTTTCCTTATCTTCTGTGCTCGATTGCACAGTGGCTTACCCCCCCCCCCCTTTTTTTTACTATTTCTCGTAGTAAGGGGAGAAGTAGAGGACCTAGAAGATGACTCAATAGGAAGTTTTGGGGAAACTGATAACCTAACACTGTCGTTCCCTATAGGTAGATCCAATAATGATAAGGTAGTTGGTGTGCTAGACAAAAGGTGTTTGCTCATTGTAATGGGATCAAAGGGCAGGCTATCAATGTTGTCTATGTTCCCTGATTGTGACAAATCAATAAGCATCACAGAGTCTCTAAGGCAGGTAGGCGAAGTTGCATCCCCTATTCCCCCTAGGTTGGATGACCTCAATTCTGAGAATAAAGATACAGTTCCAGACTCACTCCCCCCTCCTTGTGTGATTTTATGGCTTACTTTCCTTTGCTTCCCTCTTCGTCTCACTCGGGCTTTCTTAAATCTTCTAGGGGATTCTTTAGTTACAGGCTCATTTATTTCTATAGAAGCTGTGCCCAACCCTATAGGGGCTTGGACATGAGAGACTTCATCATGCTGCCCCGCATGGACCATAGCAATTACAGTAGTCACTTTGCCTGCGGGGACCGGATGTTCCTTTACCAAGGATGTATCGGAGGTAGTAACTGGAGGCTCAGGTGTAGTAGTAAATGTAGGCGAATGTTCCAGTCCCAAAGACGCCCTTCTGTTGCTATTAATTAGCGCAACCTTTTTAATCAGGAAGTTGTCCATAGTTACCAGTTTAGAGGACATAATGGTAGATAGTTCCAAGCTCAAGTAGTACAAGAAATAACTGTATTTATGATAGTTTCTCACTCACGTGTTTATAAACAGCACAGAAGAACAAGGAGCAGAACAGGACAAAAGGGGTGTGGCCCCGGCCCGGCTCCTCGGTCCCCGGAGGGCCACAGAGGGCCCGCCCTTTGCCCGGGCTTAGCCACGGGCGCTCCCGCGACGCGGGAAGAGTCTCGCGCTTTTAGCGCGGCCAGGCGCGGTTGTGGGCGTGGTCCCGCTGCACTCCTCTGTCCGGGAATGCTGGGAAGTGTAGTTTCTGCCCCTTCTCAGCGGCCACACACAGGTCCAAAGTGCGGTGGCGGTGAGGGATCAGTGTGGCAACAAAGGAGCTTCTCTGCCCAGGGTCAATGCTCCCTCCACAGTCAGTAAACGATTTGTAAAGTCCCCCGCTCCGCCGGAAGAGTCTCGCGCTTTTAGCGCGGCCAGGCGCGGTTGTGGGCGTGGTCCCGCTGCACTCCTCTGTCCGGGAATGCTGGGAAGTGTAGTTTCTGCCCCTTCTCAGCGGCCACGCACAGGTCCAAAGTGCGGTGGCGGCGAGGGATCAGTGTGGCAACAAAGGAGCTTCTCTGCCCAGGGTCAATGCTCCCTCCACAGTCAGTAAACGATTTGTAAAGTCCCCCCGATGCAATCTTAGACGATCATTTATATTTCGAAAATTTCCAACAATAAATTTAAATTTTGTAAATAAATATTGTATGAGAATCTAATTTATGAGGTAGTAGCAAACTGATAATGTTTGGTGTTACATAGTAAGTTTACTCATAAATATTTCCCTTCTCCCCCCAAATTTTCTTAAATGTGTATTTGACATCTCTTTTTCATGTCCTGCATCCTTTCTCTCACTGTCTGTCTCTGATGCACAAGATTGCAACATAAGTAAGTTTAAAGAACAGCAAGTGTGTCTCACCACAGCAGGACATCATGCAGTAAGCGCTGTTTCTCTTTCTTTTAATAGTACACTAACATAAAATGATGAATGAAAATGAGGAGCCTACCAACTTCTTCTTTGAAATAACATCAACGTTTATTGAGGCAACTTATTATGTGGTGTATATTGATCCTATAGATGAAACAAATCATGAAGAACATGAAGGAGATACCATGGCAGATTTTTTTGATGAAACACTAGATATGAAATTAATGGAATGTGTAGACATTGTTGAGTTTGACGAATCATTTTCAGACACTTTGACGGATGAAATTCCTGATGAAGAAATGCTACAAGTTCTTTTAGATTTTGAAAATTCTGATAAATAAATTTTAATTTAGTAAAGAAAAATTGTTTTGAAAATTATACTTATTTAAATGTAATTCATGAGGTAGTAACAAAGTGATACAATTTTGTGTTCTTCATGTCCTGCATCCTTTCTCTCACTGACTGTCTCTGATGCACTAGTTTACAACATAAGTAAGTATATAGAACAGCAAGTGTGTTTCACCAGAGTAGGAACTCATGACCCCCTAGGCCAATTCTGACCACACATTGAGAAAGGAAGAAATCATGTGAACAAATCTGTTTCTGCTTTCCTGAAAGACTACAGTATGGATTCAATATACCACAATAACTTGTTTTACAACATACAAGGTATCGACAGAGGAGACGATGTCCATTTCCATTTAGTTTTTTTTTTTTTTTAATTCCAATAGGTCCGCGCAACGTGAGTGCTCGGTGCATGCACTGTGGGTGCTCGGTAAATGCACGGTGCACGAGCCCTATCGCCGCCATATTGTGGTTTCAGAAGAAAGTGAAAAATATAACTTAAAAACATAGAAGGGGGGCGCGCAAGTGCGCGATTCAAGATGGCCGCCGCGTGAGAGTCTCCGCGCGAAAACGGCCCATTTTTCTTCTTTAACGACGATTATTGTGTCAGGAAAGTGCTTTTAAGGAGGTCGCTATTGCTCCTGGCCGCCTACCTGCGCTGTGGAACGTTTCTGGCCGTTTTGAAGCAGCAGAAGGGGTTTCTTTTGTCTCCTGGTTCCAGCTCCTCATTTTGCAGTAAGGTACAGCCAGGTTTCTGTCACAGGGGGCTGAGTGTTCATTCAGGAAAGGGCCTGGCTTTGGCCTAGCCACTCCCCCAGCCTATTATAGCTGCTGCACCAGTATTTTTTCCTATATTTCCACAGCAGTATATTGATATTGCTTTATTTTTCTCCTTTATTGACAATTTTTACATCTTTTTCTTACAAAATGGAAACTAAAAGTAATATTAATATTAAAAGGAGGCAACAACAAGTATCCTCTCCTCCTGCTAAGTCTAAAGCAGTTGAGTCTTCTGAACCTTCTTTGTCCTTAATATTGGAGGAAATTAAGGCACTTTGTGTCAACACAGACGCTATTGCATCTAAGGTAAAAAATGTGCTTAGAGAAATGGCCAGCCTGTCAATGAAAATTTTGGACAACTCCATCAAAATACAAGATAATAAAGCCAAAATTTACTCATTTTCTCCTCTTGTGACCAGAATTTCGCCTTTATGTTCAGCATTGTTGGACTTGGAAAATCGTAATAGGCAATATAATCTTCGCATTTTTAATCTAGCGGAAGATGTTGAGGGGAATAACTGTAGACTATATCTAGAGAAATTATTGCCAGGTCTTTTGCAAATAAAATTCACTGAATCATTTGAAATTGATAAGGCTCATAGAATTCCCTCACATAGGAATCCTCGCAATTCCAAGCCACGACAAATGATTTTTAAGGTCCTTCGAAACCATCATTTGGTTCTTATCAGGAAGGCTGCTAGAGAGATACCTTCTTTGATGGTAAATGGGCACAAAATATTTATTCACCAGGATTTCGCCAAAGAAACAGTCTTGATTCGCAAAGACTTTTCTGCTCTTCGCCCTCAATTGCGCAGCCTTGGCTACAAATATGGCCACTTCGACCCCTCCACGATGAGAATATGGAAGGATAATTTCTCAAAGTCATTTCAGCGCCCAGAAGATTTGCGACATTTTTTGGCTCAACAGTCTCAACCTTCAATGGATACGGATGACTCTGCTGCTTGATTTAGATTTTTTCTTTTGTCTCAGGACTTTCTTCTGACACAATAATGACATTTCTTTCTAATGGGCTCCAGCGGTTCCGGTCATGCTTGTAAGGCGTGTGTGCGTTTCACACTTCATATTTATGTTTTTTGTTTGTCGTTTCTTTTCTGTTTTTTCACTCCTGCTTTCTTTTTATCTAGTTTGGAGCTACTTTTTTCTCCTTTTTTCGATCTCTTCTTCTTTTCCTCTTCTTCTACTATTCTGTCACTGTTTCTCTTATGGCTAATATACATAATATTAAAATTGTTTCATTAAATGTTAAAGGTTTACGTCATCCAGTTAAGCGTACTAAAATTTTAGACTACATAGGCAGTTGCAAAGCTGATGTTTGTTTTATACAAGAGCCCCATATCGATGATAAGATTTTAGGATACATGAAGAAAAAATGGGTTGATACTATTGTTTCGTCTCCTGCTATCGGTAGGAAAAATGGCGCCGCTATATTTTTTGCAAAAAAATTACATTGTTAAATTTTGAGTAAAACTTTTGATAAGGAAGGTAGATATATATTAGTTAAAATTAAAGTCCATGACTCAATTCTATTTTTATTAAATGTTTATGGACCTACGGCTGATGACCCAATGTTTTGGAATTCTCTCTCTTCCGAAGTTCTGAAAATCGGTAATGCTCCTTTGATTGTTGGAGGTGATTTTAATGTAATTTCTGACCCTTTACTAGATAGAATATCTCTTACTAAGTTTCAAACAAGTATGGTTTATTTTGCTTTCAAATCCTTTCTTAAAATTACCAAATTAGCTGACATTTGGAGACTACATTTCCCTACAGAAAAACATTTTACGTTCTTTTCAAATCCTCATAATTCCCATTCTAGAATTGATTGTTTTTTGGTTTCTAGGCAACTAATAATGAAAAATTTCCTAGCTAACGTACAGGAAAGTTTCAATTCTATTAAGGAGGCGGAGGCGAGGATTAGGCTGTTCTTTCTCGTTTATTTCTACTCCAGCAGCCATAAAAAGGTATCAACATTAGTAACAAAACCACATTTCCCATGAGCATCAGGGAAAATTGGAAACAGAAAAAGTCCCGCACATTGACCAATCCCTGGTCATGGCTCCTCATAACTTCCCCTTCTGGTACTCTATCTTTCTCTTTCTTCCTGCGACACCGCCACAACAGTATATCCATTAGTCCTGCTTGCCTGCTTCCGCACCTACGGCACAAGAAGACCGGGTAAGGCATCAAGAAATGAACCATGCACCTCATAGGCAATATCACTGAGAAACATCGAACAACATAAGTGCGTTCTGAATCATCAATAATTGAAATGCGACATGAGAATCAACATGCAACACATTCGTGTAGGAAACTGCATTAAAGATTTTACTTACTGACCCAACGTAGAATTCTGGGAGGGTTCGAAGAAGACAGGGTGGGCTAATCCTCGCCTCCGCCTCCTTAATAGAATTGAAACTTTCCTGTATGTTAGCTAGGAAATTTTTCATTCTATGTCAGGAGCGGAGGCTTCTGATTAGGCTAGTTCAAAGCTTGTCGACCACCAGAGAAGCCAGCGAAGGGACCGGCTTAAAGTAAAATCTCTTGAAGGTAGAGTCGGACGACCAGTCGGCCGCCTTCATAATGTCTTCCAGACGAGCCCCCAGGGAAAACGCCTTAGACGCCATTGCCCCTCTAACCGAATGGGCTCCAAACCGAGAAGTATCTATGCCGGCCTCCTGCATAACCCAGCGCACCCAGCGCGCAATAGTAGGTGATGAAACCGCCCTATGCGGCTTAGTAAGAGCAATGAACAATTGTTTGACACCCTGTGGGCGTATATCAACAGTAGCCACTTCTTAGGCCTTTAAAGCCCGAACCACACACAGTTTCGGGGCATCTGGGAATGCAGGATACGAAATCGATCGAGAGTCACACTTAGTACGCCTCGAAAGAAGGAAGGTCACCCCATCCGGGGACAGAATGCGACCCGTAAGGTCCAAGGCTCTCACATCCGAGACCCTACGACAGGAAATCAGACAAAGCAACATTGCCAATTTACCTGAAATTTGTTTCCTGGACAAGTATCGATTAGACGGCCAGTCCTGAAACAGGTTAAGAACCTTATTGACATCCTACAGAATCGAGTAGCGAGGTTGCGGTGGAACCGCAAGTTTCACCCCACGCAGCAACTTACAAACCAGGGGTTGTTCGCCCACGGGCTTCCCATCAACTGGGATGTGACCCGCCGAGATGGCCGAACGAAAGGTATTAATAGACCTGTAAGCCAAGCCCTCCCTCGACAGGGAAGCTAAGAAGTTAAGGATGTGGACAACGTCCGCCCCCATAGGATCAATTTGGAATCGCAGACACCAACCACTCAACCGAGCCCATGCGGACCGGTATCTCTTGTTGGTGCTGTCTGCCCAGGATTTGGCCAACAGCGCCACAGCGTCCTCCGAAAGTCCCGGGACTTGCCAACGTCTCCTGTAACCCGCCAGGCCATCAGGCACAAGCTGCCTGTGGACAGGAGGTGGTGAGGGTTCCCCTGAGGATTCCTGAGGAGATCTGGAACGCAGGGTAGAGGGATTGGAGAATCCCAAGAAAGTTCCATCAGAGCTGGAAACCAGACTTGCGACCTCCAGATCAGGGTGATCACCACCAGGTCCGCTCGTTGTCTCCGCACTTGGGTAGACAACCTCATGATCATCGCGAAGGGGGGAAACGCATAGCCCTTCTCCTTGCTCCAGTCCTGCAAGAAGGCATCGGTCTCCGCCGCCTCCGGGTCCGGGCGCCAACTGAAGTAGCGGTCCAGTTGAGCGTCCAGCCTCGAGGCAAAAAGGTCCACCGAGAACGGACCCCATCTGTCCCTGATCGCCTCGAACACGTCCGGGCGAAGTTGCCAAAGGCTGGTGTCCCTCCAGTGACGGGACCACCAATCCGCCACCAGATTGGCCGAGCCGGGGAGATGTTCCGCCGACAATGAAATTTCGTGGGACAGGCAGTACTCCCAAAGGGAGCGGGCCAGATCGGACAACACCTTGGACCTGGTTCCTCCTAGGTGATTGATGTAGCGCACGGCCGCCACATTGTCCATCTTCAAGAGGACACAACACCGAAGCATTTCTTTCGTCCAGCACCGCACCGCGAAGGAGCCTGCCATCAGTTCCAGGCAGTTGATGTGCAGGCCTAGTTTTGCTGACGACCATGCGCCGCCTGTAGAGACAGCGCCACAACGCGCTCCCCATCCAAGGCCATTTGCATCGGATTCGATTACCAAATCCGGCTGCGACCCGAAGATGGCTCGCCCGTTCCAGGCGTCCTATGAACGATCCACCACCGAAGCTCCGTCTTTGCTTCTTCCGTGAGTGGGACGACTTGTGAATAAGTCAAACCCTTGCGAAGGTGAAGGGCCTTGAGGCGCTGAAGGGCCCGGTAGTGGAGGGGCCCCGGAAAAATCGCTTGAATGGACGATGATAGGAGGCCGACCACCCTGGCCAGGTGGCGTAACTGGATCGTAGGGCGCGCCAGGGTACGTCTCAGTTCGTGTCTGATCTTGGACAGTTTCCGAGAGGGAAGGGACAAGGTAGCTTCCACCGAGTTGATCATAAAGCCCAGAAACTGCATGTTCCGCGCCGGGGTAAGGTCCGATTTGGCCTGATTGATAATGAACCCCAAGGACTCCAATAGAGTCACCGCTCTCTGGAGATGGGTCAACAGCGTCCGTGGGCATTGGTGCAGAAGGAGCATATCGTCTAGGTAAATTATTAGACGGATGCCCTCCATGCGCAGGCGTTCCACCACAGGCTTCAGCACCTTGGTGAAGCACCACGGTGCAGACGATAGTCCGAAAGGAAGGGAGACAAACTCGAAAATCTGGCGACCCCACCGAAATTGCAGAAAGCGCTGGTGAGGGGCAAAGATGGGAATCGTAAGGTAGGCATCCTTCAGGTCCAAACGGACCATCCAGTCCCCCTCCTGGAGCAGGTCTCTCAGAAGATGGATGCCCTCCATCTTGAAATGGCGGTAGACTAGCCAGCCATTGAACTCCTTGAGGTTTATCACTGGGCGATATCCGCCATCCTGCTTCTCCACAAGAAAAATGTTGCTGAGAAAGCCCCCAGGGTGCCAGTGTGTCTGCACGATCGCCCCCTTGCGAAGAAGGTCCGCCACCTCCCCGTCTATGAGTGAAATCTGGTCTGGCGTAAAGCTGATGGGCCTGGGCAGAGCCTGCTGTTTGGGGAGCCCTGCATACTCGATGTGAAAACCTCTGACGGTCTGTAAGACCCAAGCGTCTGAGGTAATGGAAGACCATGCCTGTAAAAAGTACTGGAGTCTGCCCCCCACTCTCAGACCCGACACACTCTGAAGTCTCACCTCTTGAGTTATTGTAGCCGCCGTCACCACGTCCTCTTCCACCACGGCGGCGGGGTTAACCTCTGGTCTGGTAAAAGTTGCCGAACTTGTCGGGATCCTGATATTGGCCTCGATGGGAGTCGCTCTGTTTATTGGAGCCTCTGGTGTAGGGTCTGCCAGACGAGCGGCCCCTGCCTCGGCTGGCTGCTCCAAAAACACGGGGGGAGAAGATTCTCTTCACTGACGACTGGGCCTTATCGAGGGAGTTAAAGGTGTTAACAAATTTTCCCAATTCTTTGACGAATGGGTCGCCGAAGAGGTTTCCCTCCGCCATTGGGCCTGCTTCGGAGGTTGCTAGTTCCCCCAGTTTTGGGTCGATTTTGATCAGGATTGACCTCCTCCGCTCTGTAGATATGGCCACGTTCGCGTTCCCCAGGAAAATTATCGCCCTTTGCGCCCAACCAGACAGAATGTCCGGGGAGATCAGCGAACCGGAGGTTTTGGCGTCCTCCGCCATGTCGAGGATTTTCGCCAGGGGTCCTGCCGCATCCAAGAGTTTATCTTGGCAGGCCCTCCAAGATCAATCGATACCCTTCTTTGGGTCCTTGACGAATTTTGTGAGAAACGTAGACATCTTAGGGTCGATGTCCGGCGTTACCGCAACTTTGCCCTCCAAGGATGGGCGCGGGCATTCGGCCCGAAGGCAGCTACGCACTTCTTGATCTAGTGGCTTGCGCAGCCTGGCCGCCATGTAGGCCGCCACCTTGGGCGCGGGGACCCATTGAGACGAGCGTGGGTGGAGAAGCTCATCTGGGTTGAGCATGTCAGAACTAAGGTCCGGATGGGAGGGCTGAGTGGCCGGTGTAGAGGACCACGAATTATCGGGCTCTCCATCCCCGTCTGAGGTTTGCGGAGACTCGTCGGGGTCAGCCATATCCCCGTCACCATGACCGTCACCATGGCCATCCCCTGCCGCAGCAGTCGGAATCGCCATAGAAGTCGAAGGGGCGTCGGAGGTCTTAGCCTCCAGGAAAGCCTTTTTGAGGCGTGAAAACACGTCCGAATCCACCCCTGTGTCCGCAGAGCGTCTTCTCTTGGGGTCCGGTATAGAGGGAGAAACTTGGGCCGGGGGGGTGGGGTCCTGCCACCCTAGGGCGTTCGCCCCCTGTCCAGAGGGTTGGCATTGGGCTTGAAGCTGCTCAATCTTCTTTTCCAAGGGTTCGACAACCCGCGTCACCGCCTTCCACAAGGAGGAATCCATAACCTTACAAAAGTGGTCGTCCACCGGTAAGTAGATAATCTGCTCCTCCTCCTCCTCAGCATAGTATTCGTCGTACTCCATGCTGGGGGCACAGGGGTTGAGGTGGGGCAAAGCCCGGATAGAAAGGTCTTCCCGCTGTCGCGGGGTCAAAACAAGTGGAGTCGGGACCCACCAGCCTCCGTTATGAGGCACACAAGAACTGCCCGGGCCGGTCCCAAATTGAAGCAACACCTTACCCGCGGCGTGGGTGTTCAGGCTCCGGGCAGGGCTCTGTTACATCTATCGCCAATAGCGCTGCCAATAGTACCCGCCGAACTTCCCTCACTACGTGCGAGACCGTTAGGCCGCTTCGTCGACGGAAGGCACGAAGCGAACTCAACGACTCGCACGACGCGGGGGGTCAAGCTCCTCAGAGCGACAGCACAGGCGCGCGGTCCCCTAGCGGCCGGAGGCCGCCCGCGCACAGAGCGAAACAGAATACCACCGCGAAAGGAGCGGCGATCGCTCCCGCGGTCTCACACGCAGTCGCCCCACGTAACCCAACGCGGCAGACTGCGAATCTTAAGCATAAATTCGTACAAATCATCTAACAATCAGGAAAACACAAGAACCAAAAGGCACTCATCTGTCTGCTGCTGGAGCAGCGAAGAAAGAGGAAGATAGAGTACCAGAAGGGGAAGTTATGAGGAGCCATGACCAGGGATTGGTCAATGTGCGGGACTTTTTCTATTTCCAATTTTCCCTGATGCTCATGGGAAATGTGGTTTTGTTACTAATGTTGATACTTTTTTATGGCTGCTGGAGTAGAAATAAACGAGAAAGAACAGCCTAATCAGAAGCCTCCGCTCCTGACATAGAATTCAATAACAACCCCTAGTATTGGTTCCATTGACATTTCAGATCATGCTATGATCTCTTTAGTTTTGAATGTGAACTCAACTTATACTAAGCAATCTAGGTGGCGAATGAACACTGGCATAATTTTACAAGACAATAACAAGCTCAAGCTTTTAAATGCTATTAAGGAATATTTTGTTCTCAACCCGGAAGGTTACACCTCTATGGTTAATAGATGGGATGCCCTAAAAGCGTATATTAGAGGGGTCACGATTTCTATTATGGCTCATGAGAATAAAACCTTTCATGCTCACAGTAAGTCCTTACAGACCCAAATCGCAAAGTTTGAACAACTTTATATGACTTCTAACAACCCTCAATATAAATTAAAATTACAAAAATTACGTTATAAATTCAATTCAATCCTTAGTAAAAGAGCTGGTATTCAAATCTCTAATGCCAGAGCCAAATTTAGTTTTCATGCGAATAGATCCGTAAGAATGTTAGCTAACTATTTACGCATCAAAAAAGATAAATCCCAAATTACTTCTATTCATGGTTCTCAAGGTAAAGTTGCTCTCTCGCATATTGACATTGTCCATGAATTTTTGAATTTTTACGCTACATTATATAATAAACCAGATTCCCAGGATGTCTCTGCAATTGATTCCTTTCTACAGTCGTGTGATTTACCCAAACTTTCGCAAATTGAAAAAAAATGGTCTTGATTCTCCTATTACTAAAGAGGAAATCCTCTCAGCTATTAAATCCCTTAAAAAGAATAAATCCCCTGGCCCTGATGGCATCCCCGCAGAATTATATAAGGAATTTCAACCCCAACTCTTGCCTTCTTTACACCAACTTTTTACATTTTTTGGTTCATCAGGTTCAACTTCTGGTTCTTTTACAGAAGCCTTAATTATAGTACTTCCTAAACCTGATAAAGATCCTACTCTTGTCTCTAATTATCGCCCTATATCCTTAATTAATCAAGATTGTAAATTATATGCTAAAATACTTGCCACTCGCTTGGATCCTATGTTAGATTCCATTATACACCCTGATCAATCGGGATTTATGAAAAATAGATACTCTGCTAATAATACAAGATCTTTATTACATGTTATTGAACAGAGCTCCACTTTATTGATACCATCCGGTATTTTGTCCCTGGATGCTGAAAAAGCATTTGACAAAATTCACTGGCAATTCTTATTTCATACCTTATCCTCATTTAATTTTGGTGACACTTTTATTCGCATGATTTCAGCTTTATATTTTGCACCCACTGCTCGTTTATTTATTAATGGCCAAATTTCTTCCCAATTTTCAATTTTTAGAGGTACTAGACAAGGTTGTCCTTTGTCTCCTCTCTTATTTTTAATTGGCATTGAACCTTTTCTTATCTCAATAAGGACATTTGTTAATATTAAAGGAATTACTATTAATAATGTTGCTATTAAAACACTTGCTTATGCGGATGATGTGCTTTTATTTATCAGTGATCCTGTATTTTAATTTCCCTTTTTAATGGACAATATTACGAAATATTCTAAAATTTCTGGGTATACTTTAAACACTAACAAAACTGAATTTTTTCCCTCAAATGTCTACTGTACTCCTGATATGCTTCCTATTCCAGAAATTACTTGGCAAAAGAATAAATTAAAATATCTTGGAATTTTTTTTGCTCCCTCTATAAAATCTACTTTAAATTTAAATTGTGATTTTATCCTTAATTATATTAAAGAGAAAACGTTTAAATGGAAGTCATTGCATCGTTCCTGGTGGGGTAGAATGGACTCGATCAAAATGACTATTGCTCCCAAAATTTTTTATACCCTTGCCATGATTCCTACTTAATTCCCATTAAAATTTTATAAAGATATTGATAAATGTTTATCTAAATTTTTATGGAACAATAAATCTCCTCCTATTAGTTATAAAACATTAAAAGTGCCTAAACGGAATGCCGGATTCGGTATTCCAGACTTTTTTCTCTACCATAAAGCATTTATTCTCAAACAAAGTTCATTATGGTTTAATCACTCCTTTGTTGATAACCCTCCTGCTTGGCTTAATTTTGAGAAATCTATTGTAAGTCCATTTCCTTTACCTGCTCTGATATCCATGCGTAATACTGCTAAATTGTTCCAAAAATCTATTATTGTTAAATCTACAAAGATGATATTTAATGATCTTGATTTAGTTTTTCTCACTCCAATGTACAATACAACTGAATTTTCATTGTGGTATAGTAATGTTATTAAATTAGACAAAAATGTTAGTTATTGGTACTCTTGGATTAAAGCAGGTATTTTTTTATCTCAAGGATGTATATTTTAACAATACTTTTATTCCTTTTGAATTACTACAGGAACGTTTTGGATTACTTAATTCTGATTTTGTTAAATAACAATATTTATGTAATTCCATTTTAGATTCCTTCCCTAATGATATTCCTTATAATACGCCTGCTGATTTATTAATTTATATTCAAACTATTTCATCCTCATCACATGGTGTTTCTATTCTATATAAAAAATTATCTGACAAGTTAGGTAGTAATGTAGAGATGATTGCTACATTTTGGAACAATGAACTCTCCCTTGATTTATCTATAGACTCATGGAAAGATATCTGGCTTAGTAGCATTTCTGGTTGGTTACCTGTATCAATTTATCAAACTAATGCCTACATGTTATATAATCGTTTTTGGACTCCCTCACGCTTATTCCATGCTAAGCTTATCCCTTCTGACAACTGTTGGCATTGTAAGCTTCATCCTGGCACATTACAGGATATGATTTTTGATTGCCCACTAATTTTCAAATTCTGGTCTGATGTTTGGAATATCATACAAAAACTTGTTAATATACAAGCTGATGTCTCTTACTCATTAATAATATGTAAATCTGCTCTTGTTTCTCACCAATTACCTGATTTGCAAGGCAAACATTTTTTAGTTTCTGCAGCCTTAAAATCTATCACTATTTGTTGGAAAGATGCTTCTCTTTTATCTGTTCATGCATGGTGGTCATGGGTTATCTTTTCCAGAAGAGGATCTCAGCTATCGTTAAAGGGGATTGCTCATAATCCTTTATCTTATGACTCTTTTTGGTTACCTGTTGATACTTATTTATCTTCTTAAGTATTGTATTAGATCTACTAATCCTGATTTTTTACTTCTATGTATATTATTACTTTGTACTTTTGTAGCTCTTTTCAGATGGTTATGCATTACAGTCTTTCTTATGTGCCCTGTTTCCCCTTTCCTCTTATGTTTATTGGATTCTAGAATATTGTATTATCTATTGTATTTGATAGCCATTGATGAAATTACTTATTGTATGATTTTAAATTTCTAGGTATTTTTGATTTATGATACTGTTTTTTGAATTGTCTTTGTTTATGTATCTATGCAAAAACTAATAAAATATTTTGAACACAAAAAAAAAAAGTGGAAGGGGGTGGGGTAGAGTGTCCCTGACCCTTTAGGCCTTCTCAGGGGGTCCTTCAAGGACTCCTAAGGTTAAAAATAATGTTTCTTTTTTTAAAAATAACAGAAAACACGATAGGTCCACGAACGAGGAGTGCTCGGTGAGTGCTCGGTGAGTGCTCGGTGCACGGACCTCGGTAAAAAGTTAATATAAAAAATAAAGTTAAAAATCATATTTGAGTGTTTGCATGTTAGTTGGCTCTAAAAAGAGCCGTTGTGTTCATTGTGTTTTTTTTTTTGGTACCTACAAGTAAGTACCAATGCAGAGTCTGATGTTACAGAGAAACACTCTGTTTCCTTCATCAGTGAAATGTACACCATCTGTCCTATAGATACCTTGCATGTTGTAACGCAAGTTGTTGTGGTATATACAACCCATTCCATTCTAAACAGTCCGGAGAGTCCCCCATCTTGTGTCTCGGTAGAATCGAGACACAAGAGGTGAAAATAAAAAGGGGGAAATGATTATAAGGGGGCAGGGTAGACACCCCCTGACCCCCTAGGTTTTCTGAGGGGGGCCTAGAAGGACCCTGTGGTGCAAAAAACGATATATATATATTTTTAAAATTTTCGCGGGGTAAGCGCTGGGTGCGTTCCCATGTACGCTTACAGGTACACGTTCCCTGAGCGTACCACGGGGAAAACCAGAAAAAAACATATTTGTGGGCCTGGGGGTCCTTGTGAGACCCCCTGAGCAGGCCTAGGGGGTCAGGGGGCTTCTACCCTGCCCCCTTTGCGTGTTTTGCACCTTTGTTTCACTGCTTTCTTGTGCCTTGGTTCTACGGAGGCACACGATGGCTGCCAACACTTCCTGGTTCGGAGTGTTGACAGACAGTGGCAGCCAATCAGCATGCCTTTCACAGGAAAGCAGTATGCTCATTGGCTGTCAATACTTCTAACCAGGAAGTGTTGGCATTCATCTTGTGCTAGGTAGACCGAGGCACAAAAAAAGCAGAAAAACAAACGTGTAGAATGCAAAAAGGGGGCAGGGTAGAAAGAACCTGACCCCCTAGGGCTGCAAAGGTGGTCCCACAAGGATATTAACATATTTAAACGTTATCCGCTAATAGAATTAGCATTTAAAAAACCTTGCGAATTCACTGAAAAAACCATAGGTTTCAGGCCTTATATTGTTAGGAATTCGCATTAAAAAAACTTGCAAATTCACGGAAAAAAACATAGGTTTCAGTCCTTATATAGTTAGGAATTAGCATATAAAAAACCTTTGAAATTCACTGAAAAAACCATCGGTTTCAGGCCTTATATAGCTAGGAATTTAGCATTTAAAAAACCATTGAAATTGCTCCTATATAGTTAGTTGTACTAACTATATTTCGCGCACCCGCAATCCACTGCTGATGATGTCACATATTAGATCATTCATGACATGGTCAGTGACATTACTGATGACGTCTCAAATGACATCACTGATGACATCACTGATGACATCATCCATGTGACAATCACATACACCTTTTCATACACTAGTAAAATCTTTAATCACTCTTTGTAAAATACAGAGTATCATATTTGAATCCATTGTCACAGCAATACAAGTATCTAAAAACCCACTCAGTGATTCATAGATGTATACACACATCTAATTCCTTACCTGTAGATTCACTCATACATGCTGTCAATGAACAATAGAACACTATCAAAAATACTTATACACCTATATCGACATTACACACCAGCACACATCCTATTCACATAGGAAGTCATCCTACTCACTTATGCAAACAGTGGATCACACTTACATATTTACTTCGCTACACACTTATACAAACACCACTTCATCTATTCATTTAGATATTAAATCATACTTAGCAAATTATAAAATCATTATTACAAGTATACAGTTATCCATACAGTCACTCACACAATCATTGAGTCTTATGTATACTTACTTATATACAACAATTGACACATACACTGCCTTTTATTGTTCTAGTTTGTTGGATATGTACCATTGAGAAATATATTTGCTCATCACCACACCCATAAAGAGATTCACTCACCCAAACAACTGTTAGAACATGTAGTTTTAACTTCATATATCTACTGAATCAACTATTCACTCATCTTTGGACAGTCACACCCCCCCCACCGAACCACACACACTTTCACTCTCCCATACAAATACTCAGTTAACTAATTAATAACTAATATAGACTTTCGCATAGCTAGTTACCAACTGTCGAACCAGTTTACACAATAACTGACAAAGTGATACAGATATTCGCACAGTTTAGTCACTATCCACTATATTTAGTGAAATATAATAAATTGGCCAAGAAAACAGTCAATTACACTGCTACTAAATCCTCCATCCAAATATTTATTTATATATATCCACTCATTCTTCGATGCAAATTGCTATATATATAATGCATATTTAAATACCACAGCAAACCACATTCACTTGATGATGTCATCAGTGATGTCATTTGAGATGTCATCAGTGATGTCACTGACCATGTCATGAATGATCGAATATGTGACGTCATCAGCAGTGGATTGCGGGTGTGCGAAATAATAACTATATAGGAGCAATTTCAATGTTTTTTTTAAATGCTAATTCCTAACTATATAAGGCCTGAAACCTATGTTTTTTTTCAGTCAAATATATATATATATATATATATATATATCGAAGCTCCTGGGGAAGGTCCAAAAGCGGGCAGCACTCTGACACAGACAAGCTTTTCCCCAACAGCTTTATTCAGGTACCAACAGTCACTTCAGTCCGTGGGTATAGACAGGAAACTGCTCCCTGACGCGTTTCGAGGATTTCTCTTTATCAAAGGGTGATTGCAGTTTGGAAGCACGCTTGGCGGCCACACCTTCTTTTATCCCGTAAATCGTGAGTCCTTATTGGGCGGCTCTGGATGAGCAATCACGTTGTATTCTGGGAGGTGTGGTTCAATGCTGTGCCTCAGATGGTTTGTGCTTCACATTCACTGTGGCGCGTGACGTTGTAAATCTTTATCTGTGCCCCACACTTGGAGCCCTGCATGACAAAAGGCTCTGTGGTCTTCAGGTTCGAAGCGGTGCAAGCCCTGCGACAGGACGGCCGCACAAACATCGAAGCTCCAGGGGAAGGTCCAAAAGCGGGCAGCACTCTGACACAGACAAGCTTTTCCCCAACAGCTTTATTCAGGTACCAACAGTCACTTCAGTCCGTGGGTATAGACAGGAAACTGCTCCCTGACGCGTTTCGAGGATTTCTCTTTATCAAAGGGTGATTGCAGTTTGGAAGCACGCTTGGCGGCCACACCTTCTTTTATCCCGTAAATCGTGAGTCCTTATTGGGCGGCTCTGGATGAGCAATCACGTTGTATTCTGGGAGGTGTGGTTCAATGCTGTGCCTCAGATGGTTTGTGCTTCACATTCACTGTGGCGCGTGACGTTGTAAATCTTCATCTGTGCCCCACACTTGGTGAATGTGAAGCACAAACCATCTGAGGCACGTGATTGCTCATCCAGAGCCGCCCAATAAGGACTCACGATTTACGGGATAAAAGAAGGTGTGGCCGCCAAGCGTGCTTCCAAACTGCAATCACCCTTTGATAAAGAGAAATCCTCGAAACGCGTCAGGGAGCAGTTTCCTGTCTATACCCACGGACTGAAGTGACTGTTGGTACCTGAATAAAGCTGTTGGGGAAAAGCTTGTCTGTGTCAGAGTGCTGCCCGCTTTTGGACCTTCCCCTGGAGCTTCGATGTTTGTGCGGCCGTCCTGCCGCAGGGCTTGCACCGCTTCAAACCTGAAGACCACAGAGCCTTTTGTCATGCAGGGCTCCAAGTGTGGGGCACAGATGAAGATTTACAACGTCACGCGCCACAGTGAATGTGAAGCACAAACCATCTGAGGCACAGCATTGAACCACACCTCCCAGAATACAACGTGATTGCTCATCCAGAGCCGCCCAATAAGGACTCACGATTTACGGGATAAAAGAAGGTGTGGCCGCCAAGCGTGCTTCCAAACTGCAATCACCCTTTGATAAAGAGAAATCCTCGAAACGTGTCAGGGAGCAGTTTCCTGTCTATACCCACGGACTGAAGTGACTGTTGGTACCTGAATAAAGCTGTTGGGGAAAAGCTTGTCTGTGTCAGAGTGCTGCCCGCTTTTGGACCTTCCCCTGGAGTATATATATATATATATATATATATATATATATATATATATATATATATATATATATATATATATATATATATATATATATATATATATATATATATATATATATATATATATATATATATATATATATACATATATATATCTCCTACTGGCGATAGCCAGTAGGTATATATAGTTAGGATTTTTTCTCTATGGAACTTCTGAAAATTCTATGCCTAATAACTTTGGCGTTTGTGGACGGAATTGGCTGAAATTTTCAGGAAAATGGCACATTTTGTTTCTGAGCAGCTCCTGGAAATTTGGGGGGGGTTCGTCAAGGGGGGCCGAGAAAAAAGGGGGGTCCCAAAACGCGTTTTTCCCATGTTAATTTCCATAGGGCGGTTGGCCTCACTTTTAGCCCGAACGGCTGAATGGATTTCCACGAAACTTGGCAAAATTGTAGGGACTGTTAGCCCGATGTGCCTTTGCTAGGTCTCAATATATGTGCTCCAGTGGATTTTGAGAAATTAACGTTTAAAACAAGATATATATCTGTAACAGCGCTCCGGGTAGCGCTCCGGTTCGCGAACTTTTCGCGTATCGGAACTTTGCGAAGCGAAGCTGATTGGCTCTCCGGTGTCTGTCAACATTCTAAACAGTCCGGAGCGGCTGCCATCTTGTCTCTCGGTAGGATCGAGAGACAAGTGGAGGCCAAAACAAAGGGGGAAATGAAGGAAAGGGGGCAAGGTAGACCCCTTCTGACCCCCTAGGGTTGATTAGGGGGATATTATAGAGCCACGCGGGGCCCCAAAAAAAAAAAATTCCGATTTTTTCGCCGTAGAGACGCGTCTTGGTACGCGAACCGGGCAGCTAACCGGGCAGCTAACCGGGAAGCTAACCGGCAGTGTAACAGGAGTCTGAGGAGAAGCTGATTGGCTGTTATCATTGTAAACAGTCTGGAGCGGCCGCCATCTTGTCTCTCTGTGGGATCGAGAGACAAGAGGTGGAAAAAAAAGGTGTAAATGAATGAAAGGGGTAAGGCAGACCCCTCCTGAACCCCTAGGGTTGATGAGGGGGCTATTAAAGTTCCCTGCGGGGCAAAAGAAAAAAAAAATTGCGATTTTTCGCGGTAAAGGTGCTTCCTGGTACGTTAACCGGGCAGCTAACCGGCAGCGTAACGGGAGTCCGACATATTGTGTTTTTTGAACGTTTGTGATATGTGCACGTGTGGATTTTGTCTAATTAAGGTTAAAAAAATATATATATATCTTTAAGCGTGTTCTGGCGCGCTTACGTTTTGGGTTTGGTTTGCGCTGCAGAGACGATACGTCACGGTTATGCGATGCATCATGAGGCGTCTCACGGGCTACGTGATACGTCACTTAATAAAGAATATATTTTACAGCTATAGATATTAGCTTTTAAAAAACCAATGAAATTCACAGAAAAAACCATAGGTTATAGACCATATATAGTTAGGAATTTGCATTTACAAAACCTTGAAAATTCACTGAAAAAACCATAGGTTATAGACCATATATAGTTAGGGATTAGCATTTAAAAAACCTTATTTTATTTGCACAAAACCATTGAAATTCCATATATAGTTAGTTGCACTAACTATATATCGCGGACCCGCAATCCACTGCTAATGATGTCACATATTACATCATTCATGACATGGTCAGTGACATCACTGATGACATCACTGATGACATCTCAAATGACATCACTGATGACATCTCAAATGACATCACTGATGACATCACTGACATCTCATTTGACATTACTGATTACATCACTGATGATATCATTTATGTGATAATACATCTTCAGACTCTAATATAACCTTAGATACACTCAGTGTAAACAGGCACTCACAGACTGTCACACATCCATGGAGTTACTCACACACCTAGTCAGTCATGGAAAGAATCAATCACATCTCCATTTCCTCAACTATACAGTTATACACACCTTACTTATTCAAACATATAGTAACACATATTTACTCTCTTATACAATCCTTGATACAAGTTCACAATGATTCATACAGCCACTCACACATTCACTGGCTCTTATGTTCAGTTATTTATATATGTCAACTCTCACATGGAGTGTGTTTTACATATGTACTTACTTTGACATGTAGCACTGAGATATCCATTCACTCACCAATATACTCATGCACACAGTCAACTGTCCATACAGCTGTTTCTACATGCACTTTTGAACCCATACACCTAGGGAATCAACTGCTCACACATCTATGCACAGAGTTATACACCTCCCAGCCACCCACACACATACTCAGTCTCCCATACAAATACTTGGGCAACCATTCAATAACCCATATAGTTACTGATATAGCTACTGATTTAAACATGCAGCAGTTTACAGAACAACATAAATAATGATTGCCAAATTAAGACACTTTAATCACTATCCCATACACTCAGTGAGACACATTTAATCATTCTCTCATACAGTCAGTCATGCACCTACTAAATCCTTCATCCAGACACTTATACATCCACTCATTCTTCAATATGTAAGACATATTTTAACTTTACAGAAACATACAGTCACTGGGTGTTGTCATCAGTGATGTCATCAGTGATGTCATTTGAGATGTCATCAGTGATGTCATCAGTGATGTCACTGACCATGTCATGAATAATGTAATATGTGACATCATTAGCAGTGGATTGCGGGTCCGCGATATATAGTTAGTGCAACTAACTATATATGGAATTTCAATGGTTTTGTGCAAATAAAATAAGGTTTTTTAAATGCTAATCCCTAACTATATATGGTCTATAACCTATGGTTTTTTCAGTGAATATATATATATATATATATATATATATATATATATATATATATATATAAATTCACTGAAAAAACCATAGGTTTCACACCAGTTATAGTTAGGAAATAGCATTTAAAAAACCTATTAAATTCACTGAAAAAACCATAGGTTTCACACCAGTTATAGTTAGCTGGAAATTTTACTGATATAAAACCATTGAAATTCCCACGTTATAGTTAGTCGGACTCACTATAACTTGCGCGTGCAATGCACTGCTGATGACATCACATATTACATCACTCATGACATGGTCAGTGACATCACTCATGACATCACTGATGACACCATCCTTGTGACACAGTGACAGACCTCCTCTCACTGTAAAGTAACCTTTGAAACACATATTGAAAAATAGAAACTAACATTTTCAAAAAATTGCATATACCCATACCAGTTACAACAACCAATTCAGTAATTTCACCATCTATATACAAATTCACACATTCACCAACAGTTTTATGTATTCACTCATACATATACTCATTCATCATATGTAGTGATACCCCTATTCATTCTGTTACACACCGACAGTCATCAAAAACGTACTCATACATATACTCACACATGCAAATAAACTAATAAACATCCATTTATTTGCATATACAACTATACACACATTAGCACATTACTTCTAAGGAAACTTACACATACTTACTCTCTTAAACAATGACTTACAGAAACACATACTTATTTAAACAGGAACTCTTTCAATCTCTCACTCTCACATATACTTACTTATATACATCAATGCTCATATATACAAGATTAAAACATATGTAGTTACTCATAAAGACACTAGTGAGAGAGGCATTCACTCACTAACACACACATATACACACTCATCCACCCATACAGTCCTGCACATATGCTGTCTTCAAAACACATATAAATAATGAGTTTTGCATTCATGCATCTATGTGGTAAGTAACACCCCACCAAACCATACAGACACTCATACTGATACTAAAAAAACATCTAATAACCCATATACACACACATGTAGCTACTCACCAACCCATGCAGCCACTTGTACACAAAGTAAAACACTGATACATATATTTAAATATTTAAACATTACTCGCTAATATATGTATTCACTAAGATACACTTAATAAGCCAGTTAACCAATCAATTTTTTTTTTAAAAACATCCATTTAGACACTTATTTAAACATTTATTCTTCCATCGACCTTCACATATACATATATAAAATATATTTATTTTTCAGAAAGATACACATTCACTGGACGATGTCATCAGTGATGTCATTTGAGATGTCATCAGTGATGTCATGAGTGATGTCACTGACCATGTCACGAGTGATGTAATATGTGATGTCATCAGCAGTGCCTTGCACGCGCAAGTTATAGTGAGTCCGACTAACTATAACGTGGGAATTTCAATGGTTTTATATCAGTAAAATTTCCAGCTAACTATAACTGGTGTGAAACCTATGGTTTTTTCAGTGAATTTAATAGGTTTTTTAAATGCTATTTCCTAACTATAACTGGTGTGAAACCTATGGTTTTTTCAGTGAATTTCATAGGTTTTTTAAATGCTAATTCCTTTCTATATCGAGTTTCTAACCATTTTTTTTTTTTACAATTTGCTGTTTTTTTGTAAGTATTCATTTTTTTTATATATTTTTTTTTTTTTGCGCTCTGGGTGCGCGCTCAGGGAAGCTTTCAGCTAAGCTCTCCGGTAAGCTTTCCGGTGAGCTCTCCTGAACGCGCACCCAGAGCGCTACTGTCGTTCGTGAAAAAAAATATGAATGAAAAGTTAATAATAATGCAAAACATTTCGTACAATACAAATAAAATCAGTTTTTTTTTATAAGGAAAATGATTATGCATTTCTGTAAAAGTTTGATGACGTCACTTCGGCGCGCAACGTAAGTGCCCTCGGAAGCGCCTACGTTCGCGCCGCGTAAAAGCACCCAGAAGCGCCTTCGATCGCGCCACGTTTGCGCCCCGGAAGCGCCTACGATCGCGCTGCGTAAACGCACCCGGAAGTGCTCCGGAGCGCGCAGCGTAAACGCGTCGGGTCATGTGACCCTAAAATAACACTTTTCATTGGTTGCTAACAGTTTTTTTTACAATGAATGAAATCCCCACCCATTTCCTTCACTTCTTCTTTCACTTTTGTGACTGAAAGACCTGTTTTTTGCACCTGGATCTTTTGTGATTTAACATGGCTGCCAGAGAATCCAGCAGTGAGGATGAACCTGAGTTCATCAATGAAGAGCCTCCTACCCCAAAGGTGAAGGAACATTTCATATGGAAATTTTTTAAGATTCCAGCTGACCAGAAGAAGGCGAATGCACCAAAAGTGGAGTGCAGGATCTGCAAACAGGTCCTGTCACGGGGTGACCCCAAAAAAAAGTACTCTTTTGGGAACTTTACGATGATCCGACATGTGGAGAGGAGGCACCCCCAGAATTTTGCCCGGGAAAGTGTCAGGGCTCTGGCACAAGAGGTTCCCAGAGATGGGGCCTCTACATCAACCGGAGGAGCAACTTCTTCTGGGACAGGGCAATCGCAGGAGCAGGTGCCAAACATACAACCTGCTTTTAACCATGGTGTCCTCAGATGCAGATACTGCAATCAACTCCTCACCTATGGGGAGCAAAGTGTCCAGCTCATGGTTCGAGCATTGGAGAACCATCGCTGCCCTTCCCACCACTAATTTTTTTTGTTTTCTTTTTGCTCCTGTTGAGCAGTTTCCATTCCCTGTTTTTGTTCCTGTTCAGTTAAAAGAAGAAAACCAAAAGTTCTTTTCAGAACTACCTCCAATTCTCATCAAAGAGCTATATTCTTAAAAAAATGAAGAGTAAGTGAAATATAGTGCATTGATAATTGAAAGGAGAATGAGTAAGAAAGAACAGAAAGGTATGAGAGGAAAAAAGAAGTGAAGTAGGAGGAATGAAAGAAGGTGAGTGTTAGAAAAGAAAGTTATGAGAAGAAGAGTGAATATGGGGAATGTTGATATTCAATGAAAATGTTGAAAAAGAA
Organism: Lissotriton vulgaris; assembly: GCF_964263255.1. NCBI lineage: Eukaryota > Metazoa > Chordata > Amphibia > Caudata > Salamandridae > Lissotriton > Lissotriton vulgaris. Next base: position 797,515,989 of record NC_141699.1, read on the forward strand.
CAGGAGTGTTGAAGGATAAGAAAAGATGCATTGCTGGAGTTGAAGGTAGAAGGCTTCATTTATGAAGCCATGCGTCACTTTAACGCCACCAAAGCATCACTTTTTGTGACACAACATTCCAATAAAAAATGCACCTTATTTATTCATATTAACAAAGTGGCGTTTCTTGGTAAATACATCACTTTGTAAACCCCTGTGCCACATTATTCCTACCTCAGGTGTAATGTATGCAAAAGGGACGTATTGACGCAAGAAAGGGTCGTAGAGGTGACACAGTGAATAAACTGGAGGCCTCATTTCTGAAAAGTGACGCATCGCTACGTGAAAACAGCGATGCGTCGCTTTTCTGGACGCACTCCTTATGACATTCCAGATATGTCATATTTAATATATGACTAATCAATTCGCAAGGAGTTACAGATATGTCAGTATTTCTGACGTATCTGTAAACACAAAAGTAACGCATTGCTGGAGTGCGTCACAAAAGTGACGCAACTCCAGTAATGTGTCCTTTCACATGGAAAAAGCACCATGTGAAAGGTCTGCTGTGAAGCAGGCGCAAGATTTGGACGCAACAGCATCCTAAAAGTGACGCAATGAAATCTCAAAGATTTTACTGCGTCGCTATTACAAAGCTTTTTGCGGGGGAACACCCCCTCTGCATGCATTATACCTGACGCAGATATAATGTGGCGCAGGATTTTAAAAAGTGACCCATCTACCTAGATGCGTCACTTTTTAAATATAGCGCAACGAGGCGCATTTTTTTACACCACTGGTACAATGCGTCACTTTTCTGTGCGCACTCCTTATGACATTCCAGATATGTCATATTTAATGTATGAGGAATCATGTCGCAAGGAGTTACAGATATGTCAGTATTTCTGACGTATCTGTAAACACTAAAGTAACGCATTGCTGGAGTGCATCACAAAAGTGACGCAACTCCAGTAATGTGTCCTTTCACATGGAAAAAGCACCATGTGAAAGGTCTGCTGTGAAGCAGGCGCAAGATTTTGACGCAACAGCATCCTAAAAGTGACGCAGTGAAATCTCAAAGATTTCACTGCGTCGCTATTACAAAGCTTTTTGCGGGGGAACACCCCCTCTGCATGCATTATACCTGACGCAGATATAATGTGGCGCTTGATTTTTAAAAGTGACCCATCTACCTAGATACGTCACTTTTTAAATATAGCGCAACGAGGCGCATTTTTTTACACCACTGGTGCGATGCGTCACTTTTCTGTGCGCACTCCTTATGACATTCCAAGTAACGCATTGCTGGAGTGCGTCACAAAAGTGACGCAACTCCAGTAATGTGTCCTTTCACATGGAAAAAGCACCATGTGAAAGGTCTGCTGTGAAGCAGGCGCAAGATTTTGACGCAACAGCATCCTAAAAGTGACGCAGTGAAATCTCAAAGATTTCACTGCGTCGTTATTACCAAGCTTTTTGCAGGGGAACACCCCCTCTGCATGCATTATACCTGACGCTATTTTTAAAAAGTGACGCATCTAGGTACATGGGTCACTTTTTAAAACTCTGCGCCACATTATATCTGCGTCAGGTATAATGTATGCAGAGGGGGCAATCCCCCGCAAAAAGCTTGGTAATAACGACATACTGAAATCTATGAGATTTATCTGCGTCACTTTTAGGATGCTGTTGCGTCAAAATCTTGCGCCTGCCTCGCGTCACTTTCATGTTTACAGATATGTCAGAAATACTGACGTATCTGTAACTCCTTGCAACATGATTCGTCATACATTAAATATGACACATCTGGAATGTCATAAGGAGTGCACACCGAAAAGTGACGCATCGCACCAGCAGTGTAAAAAAATGTGCCTCGTTGCACTATATTTAAAAAGTTACGCATCTAGATAGATGCGTCACTTTTTAAATATAGCGTAACAATGCGCATTTTTTTACACCGCTGGTGCGACACAAAAATTGACGCACAGGCGGCGCAAAACTGGCAGCGCAAGGCCTTCATAAATATGGTCCTGGATTTTCCCCGTGCTTCGCTTCCCGGAGCGCGTACCATGCGCTTCCCCCTCGCAAAACGAAAAAAAAAATAAAAAATGTAATGCCCCGCAGGACCCTATTTTAGCCCCCAAATCAAACCTAGGGGGTCAGAGGGGGTCTACTCTTCCCCCTTATGGTCATTTGCCCCTTTTTTTTTCAAACCCCTTGTGTCTCGATTTTACCGAGACACAAGATGGCGGCCGCTCCAGACTGTTTAGAATGTTTACAGACACCCAAGAGCCAATCAGCTTTCTGCGCACAAGCCGCGTGTCGCGCCAGGAGCGCACTCCGGTGCGCGCACCGGAGAGCGCCTATAGATATATATATTTTTTTTAACCTAAATTACTCAAAATCCACTGCAGCACACATCTTGAGACATAGCAAAGGCACATCGGGCTACCAGTCCCTACAATTTTGCCAAGTTTGGTGGAAATCCATTCAGCCGTTCGGGCTAAAAGTGAAATCGACCTCCCTATGGAAATTAACATGGGGAAAACGCGTTTTGGGACCCCCCTTTTATCTCGGCCCCCGCTTGACGTATCCCCCCCAAACTTTAAAGGAAGGACCGGAGCTTGACGAGGCCATTTTCAGGAAATTTTCAGGCAGATTCGTCAACCGGTGCCAAAGTTATTCCAAATAGAATTTTGAGATTTAACATTGAAAAAAATCCTAACTATAACTACCTACTGGCGACCGCCAGTAGGTAATATATATATATTTTAAATATTTGTAAAAAAATATAAATGTAAAATATATATATTTATATACATATGCATTATTAGGTATATATATATATGTATATACATATATGTATCATAAACAATTGATGACACAGCACACTTCTTGGCGGTAAAGATGTTATTTATTATCAGATCAAGCGCAAAACTCCTACGCGTTTCGAACTAACGTTCTTGGTCACGGCAGTGTTCTACGTTTGTCCTTTCTCACTTTCCACTTTATATACTTTTACACCTATATGTTCAAGATGGTGCATTATGGGTCTCGTGGTTCATGTTTCAACCAAACTTTATTGTTTCCTGGTGACAACTTATGTCCGGCTATCGTGTTCGATGTGGGGGTTAAGATTCTGAATAATACTCACTTATGCGTTAATTACAGCGCATGAAAGACATTCACGGAAATACCGTGAACGTATGCCGATGGTGCTGTAACAATAACATCGACTTTATGAGTCTTAATTACTGTCTTAAACTGTTTCTAGGGCTGAAATACTTGTATATATACATATATATATTCAATAAAAAACCATAGGTTATAGACCATATATAGTTAGGGATTAGCATTTACAAAACCTTATTTTACTCACACAAAACCATTGAAATTTGCATATATAGTTAGTTGCACTAACTATATATCACGCACCCGCAATCCACTGCTGATGATGTCACATATTACATCATTCATGACATGGTCAGTGGCATCACTGATGACATCATCCAGTGACTATGTTTCTGTAAAGTTAAAATATGTCTTACATATTGAAGAATAAGTGGATGTATAAGTGTCTGGATGAAGCATTTAGTAGGTGCATGACTGACTGTATGAGAGAGTGATTAAATGTGTCTCACTGAGTGCATGGGTTAGTGACTAAACTGTCTTAATTTGTGCATCTTTATATCTGTTGTTCTGTAAACTGCTGCATATGTTGATCAGTAGCTATATGAGTAACTATATGGGTTATTCATTGGTTGCCCAAGTATTTGTATGGGAGAGTGAGTGTGTGTGTGTCTGGGAGGTGTGTGACTCTGTGCATAGATGTGTGAACAGTTAATTCACTAGATGTATGGGTTCAAAACTGCATGTGGAAACAGCTGTATGGGTGGTTGACTGTGTGCATGAGTGTATTGGTGAGTGAATGGATATCTCAGTGCTACATTTCAAAGTAAGTACATATGTAAAATACAGTACATGTGAGAGTTGACATATATAAATTACTGTGTATAAGCGCTAGTGAATGTGTGAGTGTCTGCATGGATCATTGAAAACTTGTATCAGTGATTGTATAAGAGAGTAAATATGTGTTAGAATATGTTTGAATTAGTAAGTTGTGTATAACTGTATAGTTGAGGAAATGGAGGTGTGATTGATTCTTTGCATGACTGACTAGGTGTATGAGTAACTCCATGGATGAGTGACAATCTGTGAGTGTCTGTTTACACTGAGTGTATCTAAGGTTATATTAGAGTCTGAAGAGGTTCATCGTATTATCACATGAATGATGTCATCAGTGATGTTATCAGTGATGTCATTTGAGTTGTCAACAGTGATGTCATCAGTGATGTCACTGACCATGTCATGAATGATGTAATATGTGACATCATCAGCAGTGGATTGCGGGTGCGCGATATATAGTTAGTGCAACTAACTATATATGCGAATTTCAATGGTTTTGTTTGAGTAAAATAAGGTTTTGTAAATGCTAATCCCTAACTATATATGGTCTATAACCTATGGTTTTTTCATTTAATTTTCAAGGTTTTGTAAATGCTAATTCCTAACTATATATGGTCTGTAACCTATGGTTTTTTCATTGAATTTCAATGGTTTTTTATTTGCAAATATCAAAAGCTGTAAAATGCATTCTTCTTTTAATCGAAAAATATATTTTATATGTTTTTAATATAATATTTTTATGTATATATTTTTTTTTATTATTTTTTTTTTGTTTCGTTACTGGTCCGCGTATCGGGTAGCTTCCCGTTAGCTCAATTTGTTGGCGCGACCCGGTCCGCGAACCGGTAAACGTACCGTTAGCGCAACTGCCGCATTAGAAAACAACATCGTGACGCGTCGCGTAAGCGGGACATATCGCGTTACCGCGTAATGCGTCTTATGACGCGCCGAGTTAGAGCACCCGGAAGCGTTCCAGAACGCGAACCGAGACGCGAAGCGCAGCACCCCGGAAGCGCTCCGGGTGCGTAGCGGGACGCATAACGTAAGCGTAACAGGTCATGTGACTTCAACATAACACTTTTTATTGGTTCATTTCTCTTTTGGTTTCCTAATGATGTAAGGATAGGTCATGTGACCTAAAAATAACACTTTTCATTGGTTTAGAACATTTTTTTTCCCAAATGATGAAAGCCCCCACCTTTTTTTCTCACTCTGACTTACAACTTTGTGAGAGGAAGACCTATTTTGATTATTGAAAGATGGCTACAATAGTAGCTGCAGCTGGTGGACCCCCCACCACCACCACCACCTCCTAGGAAGGAAGGACCACCTCCCCAGTTCATTCCCAACCCTGAGAAAGAGGACGAAGAAGAGGAACAGGATGTACATGAGAGAGTATTCTTGCCTGAACAGCCCCAGAAATCCCACCACAAGGTCAATTTCATTTGGCAGTTTTTTACATTTCCTCAAGGCCAAAAAAGGTCAATGCCCGTCATGTTACATGCCTGATCTGTAAAGAAGTTCTGTCCCGAGGCACAGATAAAAAGTATAGCTTCGGGAACTATACTATGCATCGCCACATGCAAAGGTGGCATCCAATAAATTACAGCGTGGCTGAGGTGCGTAACCTACGCACAGCTCCTATGTACAAGCACACCCTGTCAGTACTAATACTTCACATTATCTCCAATTACAATTTCTCAAAGAAACAAAATCTTGTTGTAAAACATTTGACACAAAGCAACATTTTAAATACACAACTTTCTTCCTAATTTTCTCCCTAAAGCATACTAGTCTCTATCTAAATTAAATGAATCTTTTCTCACCTTAGCAAATGCTTTTTGAATTTCAAAACAGTCTCAGACACACACCAATTTTTCTTTAGCAGAGCAAAGGGTATGCATTCCAGAGGCTGCAACCAACAATGGCACAGAAATGCTGTTATTCATCACACACATCTCTCATGTCACCCAATCAACACTCTTCCCTCACTTTTTTCACATCAACACCCTTCCCCCCTCGGCTCTTTCTACCTTTTTTCCATAGCAACTACCTCCTGAAAGACCTCTCATGTTTACAAGTACACACCACAATGTTTCAAATGAACTCTGAACTCTCAGTACACCTGCTTATCCAGTGCAATGTTTCTTAAAATGATTTTTTCCTAACCATTCAAATTACATCTTTCAAAGAACACATCCATGCACCCTAACTTTCTGTTTTCAGCGAAAAAAACACCAATCACTGCTACTGAATCATTAGCACTAAAACTCAACAATTTTTTTCATTACAAACTCCTACTGTTCCAACTGCCATTTCATTCCCACACTTCATTTGACTGCAGCAGAACCTCCTTTCACCATGTTTTCAGTCTGGATTCTTGGACATAGCTACATCCACTGGGCTCACAGGTATTTTGATAATAGAAATGTACACAACCTCAATTTACAAAATGTGGAAATCAAATGGATTGGCCAAAGAGGATTGAAATCTCACCAATTGATACCATTGGTAAAAACCTTTTTGCATCTGCCAAACCATAACCTCATAATAGTGCACTGTGGAGGAAAGGATTTGGGCACTTTGACTGGGGTTGGTCTGGAAATGCTTTTAAAGGACACCTTTGAGCAATTGATGGCACTTTTTCCTCAAACTGCCTTGGTATATTCCAATATATGCCAAAGACAGAAATGGAGGTGGTCCAATCAATTTTGTCCACAAATTGAGAAAGCGAGGAAGCATGTAAATAAGTCTGTTTCAGCTTACATGAGAGACCATGGAATGGGCGCCATCTACAACAATAACTTGCGTTACTACATGCAAGATATCTACAGGGGAGATGGTGTGCACTTCACAGATGAGGGGAACAGAGTTTTAATCCAGAATTTTAGACTGTGTATTGGAACCTACTTATAAGTACCTAAATCTTCCACAGACCCAAAAGCTCTTTTCAGAGCTACCCTAACTATGATTACTCTATATAAATTTTAAATGTAACTCTTTTTTTTTACTAATTTTCATGATTTACGCTTTCCGGAGCGCTACCCGGTTCGCGCACCGGACGCTAACCGCGTGAAAATTTGAATTTTTTTTTCTTTTTTAGACATATATAGGCCTCTTCATCCACCCTCACAAAACCTAGGGGGTCAAGATATGTCTCCCTTGCCCCCTTTTACACAAACTCAGCATTGTTTATCATCCATCTTGTGTCCAAATTAGACCTTAACGCAAGATAGCGGACTCCCGTTACGCTACCGGTAAGCTACCCGGTTCGCGTACCGGGTAGCGCTTCCACCGCGAAAAAATCGAATTTTTATTTTATTTTATTTTTTTGCCCGTGGGGCCCTTCAATAGCCATATAATAACAACAACGAGAGAGAGAGGAAAGGGGCACTCCCGGTCCCCCGGGAAGTAGTTACAAACAACAAAAGAGTGCCCACACAGGGGTAGTAGTGTCCAGCACAGAGACAGAAAAGTCAAATCAACCTGAATAGGAATTTCCCAGGGATTTCTTGTAAGCCCTCACTCACCACCCTGGGTGGTGACATGCTTCATCATTGGGCCCACCAGGAGAAGCCGAATGCCTCCCTGGTGTGCTGCAACGCCAGGTTACTGCGGAGCGGGATTTTTTGTGACAAAGTATACAAAAAAGTGAGTCTAAAAAATACCAAACCGCTTTACCAAACAAAAAACTTTATTCCGTGGTTAGCTGGGTTAGCTGGGTATTGGTTTAAAAAGTATGTGCAGGGAAATATACCAACTAATGTGATGGGTGTTTTCCACCCTAGCCAGAGGACGTGAAAGTTAAAAAACAGAATTATGTTTGTTCTTTTGCACCTTTTTTTGACACATAATTCTGTTTTTTAACTTTCACGTCCTCTGGCTAGGGTGGGCCTTAGCCCGCCTACACCACCGAGGTACACAATTACATGGTCCTGACGAATGCCCAGTAATATCCATACACCTAAAGGGCAGAAACACGTTGACTCCGTTGTAATTTAAAAGGGGAAAACACCCATCACATTAGTTGGTATATTTCCCTGCACATACTTTTTAAACCAATACCCAGCTAACCACGGAATAAAGTTTTTTGTTTGGTAAAGCTGTTTGGTATTTTTTAGACTCACTTTTTTGTATACTTCGTCACAAAAAAATCCCGCTCCGCAGTAACCTGGCGTTGCAGCACACCAGGGAGGCATTCGGCTTCTCCTGGTGGGCCCAATGATGAAGCATGTCACCACCCAGGGTGGTGAGTGAGGGCTTACAAGAAATCCCTGGGAAATTCCTATTCAGGTTGATTTGACTTTTCTGTCTCTGTGCTGGACACTACTACCCCTGTGTGGGCACTCTTTTGTTGTTTGTAACTACTAGCCCTTCAATAGCCCCCACATCAATCCTAGGGGGTCAAGAGGGGTCTACCTTGCACCCTTTCATTCATTTCCCCCTTTGTTTATTTCCACCTCTTGTCTCTCGATCCTACCGAGAGACAAAATGGCGGCCACTCCGGACTGTTTAGAATGTTCACAGTCACCAGAGAGATAATCAGCTTCTCCACGCGAAGTTCCGTTACGCGTCTGGTACGCGAACCGGGGCGCTTACCGGGACGCTGTCACAGATATATATATTTTTTTGAACGTTAATTTCTCAAAATCCACTGGAGCACATATCTTGAGACCTAGCAAAGGCACATCGGGCTACCAGTCCCTACAATTTTGCCAAGTTTCATAAAAATCCATTCAGCCGTTCGAGCTAAAAGTGAGTCCAACCGCCCTATGGAAATTAACATGGCAAAAACACGTTTTGGGACCCCCCTTTTATCTCGGCCCCCGCTTGACAAATCCCCCCAAACTTTCAGGGGACGCTCAGAAACAAAATGTGCCATTTTCCTGAAAATTTCAGCCAATTCCGTCCTTCAACGCCAAAGTTATTCAACATAGAATTTTCAGAAATCCCTATTCAAAAAAATCCTAACTATATATACCTACTGGCGACCGCCAGTAGGTAATATATATACATATATATATATATATATATATATATATATATATATATAGTAAGTACATTTACTGAGTTTACCCCACATATAACTTCACCACACATGCCCTTGCGTTGTAAAGGCATGCGTGGTAAAGTTATATGTGGGGTAAAAGTTTGAGGAGTGATAGTATTGCGGAGTAATGACTCCGCGTTGTAATAAATGCGGAGTCATGGTATGCCGGATTTTGGGTTGCGGGATTTCGTCATATATTCGCGGTCAGTGACCGCAGTGCAATCCAGGCCAAGGCTGTTGGTTGTTCCGGTGAGGCGGCGTGCTGCTCGCATTCACTGTATTTATGTGCGCTCACTGATTGTACACAACAGTAGGGGCATGTCAGGAATCGGTGCTGGCACCAGCTTCGCACACAGGGCGCGGCACACTTCACCCAACTTGCCAGCTCCCCGTAAGAGCCTTAGGCCGCCATCTTCAGCAGTGAGGCCCCGGTCAAGGAGACCCTCCTAGTGACGCAGCCTTGGCCACTGGTGGCAATATCTTGCTAAAATTGTGTGACGCAGGTGTAGCGCATCTAGAACATATGTTTGATGTAACAGGATGCAGGCTGAAACAGCAGGATTGTTGTCGGATATAATCTCCAGCCGGCGGAGCTGCACTACGGCGCAAACATCTTGCCGTGTGCCCTCAAGCGGCGTGTCATATCACTAGATATTTTTTACATTAAGTCTGAAACGTATAGGCCATGTTTTTCAATCATAGGTTGCTAGACAGATGGCAATTGCCCTGAAGAGACTTGCAGCTTTAATCAATAGGGTGGATACGTGGACATACCTTTGCGGTTGTTGCTATATAAACTGATGTTATTCAAAACAAGGGAACCCAGTTACAATGGTCAGGGATCTTGGGTATCAGTTAGTTATAAACACAGTGGTCCCGAACAAGAACAATCTGAGCGGGAAAAATAAATATAGACCTTAATATTTCAAATACTTAGCAACAAATAAAGTGGGGATACAATCCTGCATCCAGCAAGGTGTACATATAACAAAACAAAACAAAAGTTTCAGGCAGAACTGAATGCTCGTGCATTATACAATAATTTAAGCAAGCATAGATGTAAGGAGACACAGTTACACATGAGCGGTGATGAGCAAAATTGCGTTTATGGTGTCAAAAGAGTCTACGACCTTTCGATCCTATGAAAGCAATTATGGGATCTTCACCAGGACATTTCATACCATGCCTGAGTGAATGCCTGTAAAACAATAAGGAAAAGGGGAAAAAGCAAAAGGAATAATAAAAGGGTCAATGTGCAATAAGATTTGAGAACGGCAGAGCAACATGGGCCATGCAGTTGTAAGTGAGGAGTGAAGGTTATAGAATGGTCAGACACAAAAAGGAGGCTGGTGTTGCCGTGTGGTTTAAACTGTGATAGGAATGGGGAGACTGTGTATTCAGAGCACATAGTGTCATAGGAAGTGACTAGGTAGACATACCATCTGCTAGATTTATGAATAATGGGATGAAAGGAGAAAGGGTTAGCCCAGCGTCGATCCAGTGAGGAAGTAGCAGCTGTGAGGAGTTGCAAGCGGAAATACTGATATTGAAGTAGAAGTGAACCGTAGTTTAATCGCAGCAAGTATTTTGTGAATAAGTACTGCTAGGAGTGCGGAAGGGAGACTTGCCTGATAGGTGTGGGGCAACTGGAATGGGCTGCCTGCTTAAACTAGCGGTTTTGAACAACCTGTAGTGATTCGAATGAATGAATGAATATTAGTTTTCTAAAGCGCAAACTTAGCCCAAAGGCGTCAAGGCGCTGCAGGAGGGGCCTTCAGATAGAAATACGCGTAGTGTTCAAACTGAAGAGAGAAGGAGACACTTGTCCAGAGATAGCGGAGAAGAGGGAATTCCAGAGCCTAGCAGTGGCAACAGAGAAGGCTCTGCCCCCGCCCCTCTGGCTTTCTTAAACCTGGGGACTGCCAACAGATTTTTCCTGGCTGATCTTAGATGTTTAATGGGAACATAACATGGAAAGAGCCCTGTGATACCATCCAAACCTAGATTATATAAGGCCTTGTGAGTAAGACAGAGAGCCTTGAACAGAATTCTTTGGTTTAAAGGGAGCCAATGCAGCTTGCTTTCAGAAGTCGAGACTGAGTGGTATTTAGAAAAGATCCATCACCAGCCTGGCTGCTGCATTCTGCACCAGCTGCAGACGACGAACAAGGCCCTTATTAATACCCAAATCGAGGGCTTTACAGTAGGGCAATCTGAACAACACTAAGGCGATAACTGCCTGCTTTGGAGAGGCGGGAGAGAGGAATTGGGAGATTTTCCTAATGATCCTAATAGTCCCAAAGCAAGTGGACACCGTTCTATTAATCTGAGGGCCCAGAGAGGGAGAATTGTCCACAATGAAACCTAGAGTATTTCCTTGGGATACAGGACAAGGACAGGAACCAAGCAAATGCAGGCACCATTCATTGGACCAGATATGCTGTTGGTTTCCAAAGATCAAAACCTCTGTTTTGTCCCTGTTAAATTTAAGAAAATTCTCAACCATCCACTAGGAAACTGCCTGCATACAGCTTTTGAAATTAGTGGCAGATGCTTTAATGCTCTTGGTAATAGACACCATGATTTGGGTGTTGTCAGCATAGGATAGCACCTCCAATCCAAAGGATCTGACAACCCTAGCCAGGGGGGCAACATACATATTGAAAAGGGTTGGGCTCAATATGGAGCCCTGATGGACTCCACACAACAGCTGGTTAGGGGCAGAGTGAAATTGACCCATTTTTACAATTTGTGCTCGATCACAAAGGAAGGAGGTAAGTGGCTTAAGGGCCATGCCCCCACCCCCTATTTCCTTGAGCCAGTCCGTCATTCTCAAGGGGGATATGGTGTCAAAGGCTGCAGTAAGGTCAAGAAGAACCAACAGCGTGGTGTGCCCCGCGTCAACCTGAACACAAATGTTGTTGATTACAGACTTTAACGCCCTCTCTGTGCTGTGATCACTTCTAAAACCATGCTGCCATCAAGCAGCTGGTGATCCCCTAGATTGGAGTTAAGGTGAAAATTCATATGTTTCTCCAAAATGTTAGCTGGGACTGGTAACAGGGAAATGGGGCGGTAATTATTTTGTTCAGCTGGCGCCAGAGAAGGATTTTTAAGAGGTTTAACCACCGCAGTCTTCCAGGGGATGGGGTACTGCCCAAAAGAGATGGCCACGTTGAGTAATAAGGTAAGGTGAGGAACAATAGCCTCCCTTCCTAACTTCATGATCTTCAGTGGGCAGGACTCTGGCGGGGAGCCAGATGTAATTCCACCTAACAGGTGGTCCGTATCCTCTGGTTACAGGGGTAGGAAGGTAAGTAACTTATCTACCTCTGCCAGGGGCCCGGGATTATTATAGGAAGGGGGAAGGGGTTGGAAGAGACTGATATGGGGATCTCAGCATTAAAAGTTTCCAGGGAGGAATATATATATCCATGATTTTTGACCGTAAGAAATTAGTCATTCTGTCACAGAGATCCTGGGAGGTGTCCGTCAAATCAAAGACCGAAGAAGAGGAGAGTAAATTAATAACATTAAAGAGCTCCCTAGGAGATCTGAGGGATTCTGTAACCCTTGCATAAAATGAAACCTTTTCCTCGATGATAGCAGTTTTATATTACCTCAAGCTTTGTTTATGTAAATCTCTTCCCACAGGGTTAAGGTCTAAACGCCGAAGCATTTCCTGCTGATGACAAGATTGCCTTAACGTTCTCAATCTATCAGGGAACCAGGGTGGAGAAGGCTTTTTTCTAGCTACATAATGCTCCATAAGGGGAGATAGGGTGTCCACGGCTGCTAAAAGCTGATTGAAGAAATCAAAAGGCAGCCAGATTAGCATCAGAATAAGAGTTGTGACGGTTATTAAGTGAGTTAAGAAGAGCCTCTTTACTAATGCGACTGAAATGTCTCTTCTCCATTATCTTTTTATTGACTGGAACACGCAGTACCGGGATCTGGAGATTAAAAGGAATGGCATAATGGTCTGACCAGGAGTGTTGTAAACGTTTTCTTACTGTGAAACGGGAATCATTAGATTGAATGCCATCTACTATATGTCCCACTACATGGGTCAGGCTCATGACCAATGGTGGCAGACCACAGAAACCCAAAGTTTCCAAGAAAGTTTGACTATCCTAACATAGAGTCTTATCAAAGTAGAAATTAAAATCACCCAAAAGGGTAAGAATTGGTCTTGCCAGGTACAGTTTTGTGAGATTACTAAAATCCTGGCTAAATGACACTCTCGGTCCAGGTTGGCGGTAGGTCACAACACCAGTGAAACTATCAGTCGGATGGATTTTTAACGAAAAATATATTTCCTGGTAAGGGTCAAGAGATGTGGTGAGTGGCTCGGTACGACAGGTATAGACATGCTTACACAGAATGCCTAACACCCACCCATTTTGCCTACCCGTTCAAATCTGGCTAAGGCATATCCAGAAGGCAGTCCCTAAAATCAACCTTAATCCTAATAAGGAATCTAGCTTTGATGAGAAAGCCCAGGAATACATGATCATGAAGGGTGGGTATGACTCTCCATGGAGGTATCACTAACGCCTGACTGAGACGTGTGAAAATTGCAGGAAGGGCAGACATATGACCGAGTCCCAGCTGAAGGCTCCAATCCACATGGTGAAAGCGAGGGATTCCCCGCTTCTGTGGATCAAGAAGCTCTTCCTTTGAAATAGTAAAAGGTTTGTTCTGTTCTACCATAAAAAGGCCAGGGTTCCTGGCGCATGACGGATGGGTGCAGACGAGCTTGACTTAGGCGCGCAGTCGGCACGCCTGCAGCGCATCAGACCAGCATACCCTGAAATTTGCTGGGCTGAAAACAACGAAAGCGCAACCTTCCACCAAAGCAGTGGTGTAGCTAGGGGGTGCGGGGCGGACCACCCCAGGTGGAAATATTTCGGGGGCGGGAGCGGCCGGCGGTTGCACGACCCTAGAGGTTCTTTTCTATTTTATTATTTTGATTTAGTCGTTAGAGTGTATTTTTTTTTGGTGTCCCCTGCTTCATTCAGCCGTCCCGGAATTACCATTATTTAGACAGACGGGTCCGAGTCTGTTCTCCCTTTGGAGCATTTTTTTGTCCTGATCGATATCTGCCCATAGTCTGTTGTTTATGGCCAACATGTAGGTTACTCTTTTATGCAGCGCGTTTATTTCCGCGTTACTGGCGCCAGTCTCCAGGAATGTCGAGGTAATGCAGCCTTTGAATTAATCTCCCAGGCTGGAAAGCATCATTTTGTGTGTTTTCACAGATAGAAGTCGGACCGTTTTAACTCTGACCTCCCCAGTTTATTCAGTTTCCCTTTTCAGATAACCCAGTTCGGAATAATTTAAATTAACTAACTCAGGGAGCAAGTACATTTTCCATGCTTGTGATTAGTGGACCAATTAAAATGGGCCAGCCAGGGAATGTTTTCACTCAGGCCAAGTAAACAAGTGTTTCCCTTGTTTTAAAATAAGTAGGAATATGCGGAGGTTATGAAAGACCCTTTTTGCTTTAAATTTCTTTCATTTTAAATTACTTTTGCCCATGCCTTCATGAGTTGTCTATTGCTTTTCAAAAGAACACCTCTCTAGTTGTGTTGTGCCCTGGAACCTTCCCGTATTTGCATACTCTAACAATGCCATCAGCGATTTTTTGAGGTAGCTACATACAGAAGTACTCTGTATTTCAACTTGCTCTTTTCTTTCACCGCCAGATTAATTTAGCGCTCTATTGGTGCTGTACTAAGGGCTCTCTCTTTATAATGGGTTGCGAACCATAATTTATGAAAAGAAAGTGTTCCCTCGCAACCCTCTAAGAAGTTAGGGCTACAAGGATTCTTTGTTTGTTTATGTTCATGCGAGATTGTGTCTATGTATGTTAAATGTATGTATCGATGTATAACAAAAACATTTGTTTGCATTATGTTGCGTTTTGTTTTCTGTTGACAAATATACTGATTTATAACTAGTTAATTGACTGGCGTGTGTTTGTCTATACTAAGAATACATGTTTTTTTGGGAGAAATTTCCTCTTTTGAGGGATTAATTAAGGTTTCCTCATTGCTAAAAGGATTGTCCCTGATTGATTTCGCAGCATCCAAATTGTTTCTTTGACCTAGTGGCACGTGGCGGCAGCGTTTATTATTTGGGGACACTGACACACACGTCACCAACCCACCAAAGTCTGACGCTGAGGAGCCCTGTCTGCACATGTGACGTGCAGTTATGTAACTGCAAGCGCACTGGCTTCAGGGCACCCACGCACCACAAAGCATAGTGGTGGTGGTGCGGTGCGTGGCGTAACCTTGCATGTGGTTCCCAGGGCCGTCAATCATGTAGCATGCCAACGCTACCAATGACGGCCCTGGACATAACTTTGGCCAGCCCTCGCGCAGACTAGAACGTAGCAGTGACGTGTCACATGCTCCACCACTATGCGCTCTCATGAGGAGTCGAGTCTGTGGCAATGGCAGTGATAGGGGATTTGCGGCTGCAGCAGAAGAGAACCAACCCCTATATAGAGACCCTGACTGCCACCACTGTGGAGTACTGGAGGCTGAGTGAGGTAAGAGGGAGCTTAAACGGGTTTCGGAGGGGCGGATAGGATCTTTGGTGAGTGGCAGTTCACAAGTCCTATAAAAAGAAGTGGGGGGTTCAGAACTTATTTTCAAGCACAAGATTTAGGCAGTAAAGTGAAAGATGTTCTTTCTTCCCTGTGCCGTGCAGAGGATCCCAGCATACCTGCTTCACTTGCATGAAAAGTATTGCAAACCTTTCAACTCCAAAGTGTTCAGTGGCTAGAGCTAGAACAGTACTCTGCCTAGAATCCAAGTATTTGGTGGAAACTATTTACTAAATATCCTCTGTTTTATGCTTGAGAGTCACTTTCAAGCCATTCTGTCTATTTCAGAGGGGATGAACACTCAGATGATGAAGAAAAGTATTGAGGTGCAGCGCAGATTTCAGTAGCCAACACTGTCCCTCATTAGGTTCTTTTGAACACCGCATCCTTCTTTGTCCCATGCTATGTCCAATTCTGCTTCCACATCCCAAGTGTCCCTCGGGCACAGTTGGGGAACATCAGGGCTTGTTATACTCTCAAACTCTTTTTCAAATAATTATTATATTTTGGAGATGATGGTGTGTCAGCAAAACAGAACGCCCCCATGAGGAGCTTGACACCCTCCCTGCTCCTCCTCATACCTACTACCACAGGCCTCACTGCCCCAGTGCAGAAGCCTCCACTGTTCCTCTCTGGGGATGGCTGCCTATGGGGGTGGTGAGCAAAAACTTAACAGACAGAACAACAGACAGGGACATACAAATGTGCCACAACAGGTCAGAATGCTTCCAAAGATCTCAGTGCTCTCTCAGTGGAATTTACCTCTTCGGTAAAGCTTGCATAGAGAGTGAGGCAATAATAATATTTACTGGCACTGACTGAATGGTGCCAGAGACAGGGCCATCCTTCGATAGAAACTCAAAGATTCTACAGATTAAGTTCTTTTTTTCTAAGAAAATGTTATTGGCATTTCGCTTGATAAGTCCATAAAATAAAAAGGACAACATCTACTCCACAAACAACAGAATAAAACCATGTCAGGCTTATAAGGCGTTTCCCACTCCTCCCCACTTATGACAGAATAACAAAGCAACTAAGGTGTCGATTAGGATGGCGGACGGATCTGCGTCCGTCCGCCACCCCTGAGGTGGAGGGACCGACCGCAGGGGCAGCGGCAGTCCCTCCGTTGCAATTAGGATCTGACCGCCACCCTGGCGGTCACATCCCGGTATATATTACATTGCGGCGGGTGCTGCTTTAAGCCGCACCCGCTGCAATGTAAAATAAGCATGTTTACCTTTGGCATGCACGACTTGGCAGGCACCACGTGGTGCCTGCCAACCTTGTGCATGCCAAAGCAGGGGGGTTCCATAGGTACCCCCCATGTGCACCTCCCAACACCCTGGGGGCTAGCAACGGGCCCCCAACTACAAAAGACCACATGTTTTTCCTCGGCGGAAAAGCCGCCGTGGAAAAGCATGTTTCCGCCTGCATCGTAATATGGCTGGCGGTGTCTTGCAGACACCGCCACCATATTTGCGTTCACCCACCGCGGATCAGCGGCGGATGGACTTGCCGTCGGCCGCTGATCCCAACGCCATCATAATCTCACGGTGGGTGTTTGCTATGTCCGCAACGGTGAATCCGCATCCTCCGGGCCGGCTGAGGCTTCCGCCGGTCCGGAGGATGCGGATGTATCGCCATCGTAATTGACCCCTAAGTTGCTATTCGATGGATAGTGAAGACTAAAGTATACCTTAGTGTACTCATTTTGCTTAGCACTTGTGTTTTAGGAAGGCAACAGTGCTTTAAATGGGCAGGTACTGAGTACCGGAACTTTGTTATTTTGAGACGGAGAGTACATGCACTTCTCAAGAGTGACATAATACGGTTAATTGGAGAGTACCAGCACTTCTCAAGAGTGACGTAGTACGTTTAATTACAGAGGACCGGCACTTCTCACAAACAAGCAGGTACTCTGGTACAGGGTGCCTGCTCTTCAAGTTTCCATTTCTATCTTTGGAAGGCATAGGTAGGTAACATGCCTCACGCTACTGTACATTTTTCAAGAGCGAGCACAGGATGTGATTCGTTTTTGCTTGTTTCGTCCTAAGTAAGTATTTTCACACCCAATTCTAGAGCTCAACTTAGCATTGGGCTACCTGTGGAGGAGAAGTTGTGAGCTTCACCTGACTATTAGTGGCGATACTACATGTCTCTCGGACCTCTTTCAGGTGCTCGCCGTCCTTTTTCCCCTGCACCCCGACCAGGGGGCGGCAATCTGATGGATAGCCCCGGGCGCCACAAGCTCTAGCTACGCCTCTGCACCACAGACCCAGAAGAATGTAGGAAGGGTGTGGAAAGATACTCACTTCCCTTTGCAACAAAAGGCTGAGCCGTAGCGGACCAGGGAAGTGAGGCGTGCCCCCGATAAAGTTTAGAAATGAAGTGCAGCAGCAGAAAGAAAGGTAACTTTAAAATCAGCCTTATATAATAAAAATAAGTTAAAGAAACAATCGAAAAAAAACATCTATGTTATCAAACAAAGTGACCGGTGCTAGCAGCAATCTGTGCCCTAAGTGAATCAGACAAGGTGATTCCTTTCCTGAAATAGGCTGGGCCGGAAACAACTGGAGCGCAACCTTCCACCAAAGACCCAGAAGAAGGTAGGGAGCGCATGGAAAGATGCTCACTTCCCTCCGCAACAAACGGCTAAGCTGTGGCGGACTGAGGAAATGAGCTGTGTCCCCGCTAAAGTTCAGAAATAAAGTGCAGCAGCACAAAGAAAGGTAACATTTTAAATCAGCCCTATATATTAAAAATAGGTTAAGTAACAGCAAACGTTTAAAAGGGTTTGTCACATGTGCCAGAGAGCCGATAAGTGTCCTAAAAGTGCTCTACTGCGGTGCTTACCGTTGATTGTGCTAGGTATAGGAATGGAAGTACCTAAATGTGGACCACTACAGCATGTTATGGTATGTTATGTTATGTTAAATAGAGTTTTGTAAAGCGCTCAGCTACTCAGACAGAGTTTCCGGCGCTGACAGACCCAAAGAAAATAGCACAGAACAGGGACATAGGGGAAATTATTGGCAGAACAGCCATGTCTTGAGTTCTTTTTTCTAAATGACATTAGGTTGTCCATCTTCCTTAACGACCCTGGAAGATCGTTCCAAGCTTTAGGTGCCAGATGTTTATAGGAACAGCCTCCGGTCCGGGCCCGTCTAACGGCGGGAGTCATAGCTAACGCCCAAGAAGCTGAGCGCAAGGCTCTGGCGGGGTGGTGGAAGCCAATCCTGCTCCTCAGATATCGGGCGCCCTTGCCATGCAGTGCCTTGAAAGCGATTGTAAGAGTCTTAAAGACAATACGCTTTCGTATGGGCAACCAATGAAGGGAATTCTGGAGCTCCGTGGCATGGGATCTCCGGCCAAGACCGAAAATTGCCCGTGCCGCGTAGTTTTGCACCACCTGCAGGCGGGACAGAAGGTAGTCAGGGAGGCCAAGGTAGAGCACATTCGCATAATCCAGCCTGGACCCTACCAGAGCCTGGACAATCCTCCTCCTGTGAGAGATGATCAAGCTGAAGCCAATAAACAAACAGGGCTCGCTGAAGGTGAGTCCCATGGAAGTTAGGCAACTGCAATGGGTTACCGGCTGAAAAAAGCTCGATGAACCTATGACAAAATATTGGCAAGGGTTAATAAGGGATACCGAGTGTTCTAAAAACAGATTAATGTCTAAAGAATGCTGCAGTTTGAGGCGGTGCAGGGCATTTCAATGATAATGCCTCAGTGTGTTCCACAGTGGGCTGTCCAAGCAGATGCCAGGTTGCTAATGGTGTCATTGTGGCTAAGCCCAATAAGGGAGGTGGCGATCATGCAATGAGTCACATGATTGGCAAAGAAGTGCACAGTGAGAAGGCCCAGGGAGTGGCAGCCATGTTGGAATGGTGTCTGATTACGAAGGAAGAAGCTACTACGGAAGGTGTGTGAACCCGGAAAGATTAGGAAATTGAGAAAAGTAATGGACCAGCCAAAAGATTGAAGACTGGCCTAAAAGTGGTAGAGAAAACAAGAAATCAGCAGTAAATGGTTGACAGTTTTTAATCAAATAAATGCAGGGTGAAAAATAACGATGTACACTCATGTCATAATTATCATCAAAGCAGCAGCAAGGTTGAAATCAAGAACAGTAAGTAATTACTTGTACATAAAATTCAAAAGCGCATATCTAGCAAGGGGTGCAGTAAAAACCATTGTCAACCTTACACAGTGAGTTTCAGATAAGGTTCGGAAGGCTGGCAGAGTAAGAGGAACCAGGGTAAGGAGACTTAACAAAAATGCAACTGTTGAGTTAAACGGTTACAACAGGGTGGTCCAATCCTCGAGCCGGTATTTTAATTAAGATTTTGTCCCACAGACGCCTGCTGCATCAGAGATAGCATGTCAATGATCAATCTAGTTGAGCATCATCCCTTCGACATAGATTCTGACATCCTGTGCGCACTAGATGTCGAATCGCTTTATACGAACATCCCTCGGGTGGATGGGCTACTAGTGATCAAACATGTACTCAACACAAGACCCGGTCCCCATGCTGTCCCAACCATTTTCACCTTACAAGTATTAGAACTATGCCTTACAAGGATTTTTTTCACTTTCGACTACCAACTTTATCAACAAGTCAAGGGGACATCAATTGGAGCCGTTTTCGCTCTCAACCTGGCCATACTCTACATGGATCATCTAGAGATGATGAGAAACCTCACTCCTTACAACCCTTTCCAAATGGGTATCTCCCTATGGAAACAGTATATTGACGATATTTTCCTCATTTGGCACGACAAGGAAGAGACCTTCACTCCTCACTTCCAACTGCATGGCCCATGTTGCTACTCCGTTCTCATACCTTATTGCACATTGACCCTTTTCTTGTTCCTGTTTCTTTTTTCCCTTTCCTTTATTGTTTTACAGGCATTCACTTAGGCATCTAATGTAATGTCCTGATGATGATCCCAGAATTGCTTTCATTGGATCGAAAAGTTGTCGACTCTTCTGACACCATAAATGCAATTTTACTTATCATTGCTCATGTGTAACGGTGTGTCCTTACATCTATGCTTGCTTAAATTATTGTATTATGCAGAAGCATTCAGTTCTGCCTGACCGTTTTTTTGTTATATGTACACTTTGCTGGATGCAAGATTGTGTCCCCACGTTATTTGTTGCTAAATATTTGAAATATTTAAACTGTATCCTGTCTGGCTGAACAGCACAATATAGAACTGATTCTAAGTCTATATTTATTTTCTCAGCTCTGATTGTTCTTGTTCAGGATCACTGGGTTGATAACTTGCTATATGAACTGATGTCAAACTTTGATTCAAATCGAGTGTACTGATCTAGTTCTGTCTATAATAAAATAACACCTTAAGCTTCATGCACATGTGTAAATATTATTTATGCACCAAACACTTTTGTTCCACTTGGCCATTTGCACTAGGTTGCATTATGTACTGTAATATGATGTTTGCATAATACAATTCATCAGTATATTTTCCGTAGCTCTGTGTCGCATTAATTGCTGTACTATTATACCTAATTGTGACAAGTTACCTGTGTTGTGTAGATAAGCTTATAAGTTTAACCCACAGAACCATTGTCTATGTTCTACTTACAAACCTGGGTTCCGTGCCATGTATAGGGGGTTCAAGTTTATAGCTTCTGGTCTAGCAGTACAGTGGGTAATGATTTAGGGATTTAACAAGGCCTATGGATCTTTAGGGGAAATTATTCTTTGATTTTCACATTCCTTTTGTATTTTCAAAATGGAAATACCATATCTACTTTCTCTCTAATTGCTCCCTGAGATCACCTGCAGTATCAAAAGACACGCCCGGAACTGCTTGTGAACCTTTGTCTTCTGTTCCTCTCTTGTAGGGTTCTGCTAAACCAGCCTTTCTAATTGCTATAGCTTCTGCTCGCCGACAGTGGCAGTTTGGTTGCTTAGTTATTTCTGCCCTTTCTTACATTTTTCATCAGATACATTTGTCCTTAAACATGGTCCAGGGCTTGATCCTTAAACCTTCTTTCATTTTCAAGACGTCTCAGAAAATAATTATACTTACGTTTCAGCAGTATGAAGATGGGGTGAGTCTGAATAGATTCTAGATGTTTACGAAGCCTCACTAATTCAACCAGAAAGGGCTACAGATTTTTCTTGCAAATGACTATTTGCTTGTATCCTCTAGAGGTCTTTCAAAGGTTAAAAACTCTATATGGCAACTGTATGTTGTTGGGTTTGCTATTTCTTTAGGTTAAGAAATGCCTACGGTGCTTCAGGGACTTTCCACCAGAGGTGTACAGGCTTCATGGGCAGGAGCTAAGGGAATCTCTCCTCATGAGATATGTAGAGCTGCCACTTGGGGACACCCAAATACTTTTGTTTCTCATTATCGAATAGATGTCTTAAATTATCATTCAACCGTGTTTCTGGTGTTCTTAAGGTAAGTTTGCTTAAGAAATAAATAAAGTGTTGTGTTTATTCTTGCGTATGTTCTTAGTTATTGAGGCATCCTGTGTAGAGTGACCTGGGGTACTTCCTCAAGTAAGTAAACTGGGGTGAGGAAAACGGGTGAGCAGGTAATAAGTAATTACTTACTGGTAACCTTCATTAATCCACGTCCAGATTTTCCTTGTCCCAATTCTCTACCCGGCCTCCTTCCCTTATCTTCTCCTGTGGGCACTTTTTTCTTGAGAGATTTTTTTCCTGACCCTTTATATCAGGTGTTTTTTTAATAATGGGTAGGAGGGACATCCGGTGCAGGACAGCACTAAGGAACATAATAGATTGTGAAGGCAGGTATTTGTTTAAGGAGTCAGAGTCATGAAGATGACTGGTAAGTAAATATTGAATTTCTACTGTGATAAGCCCTGATGTACTTATTATTGGTCGCAAAAAATATGGTTGCATTTTGCGACCAGTATTTATGCAATCCATAAAGAACGTCACATTTCCTAGCTTTACTAACGGAAAGTTTAAATTCTATTCAGAACAAGGAGGCAAGGATTATGCATTATACTTCCTTCACTTCATTACACAGCAACCTTCCCAATAACAGAAAAACTTCTTTTCCCATAAACCGTAGCGAAGGAGTAGTATAGAACAAGCAATCTGTAACCAGAGTCCACAATAAAGTCCATATTCAAAGTTGATGCCCCCCTTTCTTCGTGTTATAAAAACCTCCAAATCGACGGAATTCAATTCAGTATGAAACCATCATTACCTGAAAGAAACATAACTCCATAAGTTTTCCATACAAAGACCAGAAGTGCCAAAGCAATACAACAACAAAGTAGCAACAATGTGATACTATAACACACTTGAGATAAAAACAGTAACGTTCTTTACTTCTACCATACGAGATTCTTAATCATCCTGTTTATCTTCAATTTAGAGTGGGAAGAAGTATGCAGATTCAAGAG
Organism: Lissotriton vulgaris; assembly: GCF_964263255.1. Lineage (NCBI taxonomy): Eukaryota > Metazoa > Chordata > Amphibia > Caudata > Salamandridae > Lissotriton > Lissotriton vulgaris. The sequence continues at coordinate 797,539,025 of NC_141699.1, forward strand.
GGGATAATCCTTGCCTCCGTATCCTTAATAAAACTGAAACTTTCCGTAACTAGAGCTAGGAAATTTCATATTCTATGTCAGGGCCAGAGGTGAAGATTATGCTGGTCCAAAGCTTATTGATGACCATACTGCCCATGCAAGTTTGAAATAGAACGTCTTGAATGTAGATTCAGAGGACCAGTTAGCTGCATGAAAGATATCCTCCAATTTAGCCCCCAGAGGACTTGGACGCCATGCCTCTTCTCACAGTGTGTGCATCAAAAATAGACAAATCAATACCATCCTCTTGCATGATGTACCGTACCTTTCGTACAATAGTGGGGGACAACACTGCCCCATATGGTTTACATAGTGAAATCCGTAGTTGGCTTTCCCCCCGCCAGACGAACCCCCACCATGAGAGCTTCATAAGTCTTAAAACATGCAACCACACAATTTCTTTTTTTTAATGAAATGCTGGATAAGACACCACTTGGGCATTACACTGAGTTCTTCTTGAAATGTGAAAGTAACCCCTTCTGGGGTAAATACCTTGTGGGGTACTCCACCCCTGTCACTGGTCGTATGAAGGTAAGAGCGAGTCGTAGGGTAGGGTTTGAAGGCTTTATTAACTCTCTTCGGGGTTAAATGCTCGGTTTTATCCATGTACTGGACAACATCTCTGTTACAGACCTGAAGGTATTGAGTCTCAGGATGTAACGATAATGGGGCAAAAGAATAACCCAAAATTAAAAAGGGAACCGGAGAATCACGCTCCTTAGGGAATAGTTCTGGTAAGTAGCGTTAAATGTAGCTTCAGCTTGCTTCTTCCTGGAGTCTTCTAGTCCCACGTTACTTCACGTCGACGTAGACTTTAACCGGCCTCCAGCAGGGGGCAGAAAGGAAAAGAAAAGCACACAAAAACAAGCGTCAGGGATTCTGTACAAAAGTATAGCAGTGTAGGGTAGACGTGCCCTTCCCACACCGGTCCCTAACAGTGAGATGACTAAGTGGGGGGGGGGGGGGGGGTGGCAAAGTGCTATCGGCGCTGTGAAGTGCTCAGGCGACTTGCCCTCCACCTTTTTATAGAAAACCCAGTCTCCCCCGTCACTTGCCTGTTGCCACGGTCCCTGGTGACCGTGGCTTGGTGAGATCCCGCCTCCTCTGGTTCCCTCAGGGGGCCGGTCTCGCTCGCGTTGTCGGGTGTCTTTTTGGCGCCGTCTTCTACTGGGACATTCGCATTGCTGGTCACGCCCTCCTCTCTGGGCTCGCTCCCTGCTTCCGGGTCCTCGTAACGGGATTTCGGCTCCGGCAGACACATCTCCTTCCCCACGTAGCCGGCCATTTGAATGCGAGGGCTGGATGGAGTCGTGGTTGGTGTTGCCTGTAAGCCTGTTACGCTAAACTCATTTTCGGCGTGGTGCCGTCCGGCGGCCATCTTGGGTTGGGTTGGGTCGGCTCGGCGACTCCCTCACACTGCCTTCCCTCCGAGAATGGACGGTCTTGCCATTCGGATGAAGGACATCTCGACAGGTAATCCACATTGGTCTGCATGGTCCCCGGTATGTGGAACGTGCTGTAGGAGAAGGGCTGCAGGGCAAGAAACCACCAAAGAACTTTAGGGTTAGTGTCTTTATGCAGGGCCAACCAAGTCAAAGGCGCATGATCAGTTAAGAGAATGAAATGTCGGCCCAAAAGGTAATACTGCAATGCTTCCACCGCCCACTTAATGGCCAAGCATTCCTTTTCTATAGTTGCATAGGCTGTCTCTCTAGGGAAGAGTTTTTGGCTTATATACAGCACTGGGTAGAGCACCCCTTGTTCATCTGGTTGTGATAGTATGGCTCCTAAGCCCCTGTCCGAGGCATTGGTCTGTAGAACAAAGGTTTTCTGGAAATCGGGGCAGTTTAGGATCGGGTTGGTGCAAAGGGCTGTTTTCAGGGCATTAAAACATTGTTCCTGGTAAGAGGTCCATGGCATAGTGTCTCTTTTTAATGGTTTAGTGAGTAGGTCTGTTAGAGGGCTGGCCAATGAAGAAAAATGGGAAAAAAACGCCGATAATATCCCACCAAACCTAAAAAGGATCGTACCTCCTTTCTGGTAGTGGGGCGTGGAATGTGGGAGATGGCCTTTATTTTGTTCACCTGGGGACGGATTTGCCCGTCCCGGATATCATACCCCAGGTAGTCAATGTGGTCGGCTCCCAAGGTGGTCTTCCGGGGATTGATGGTTAAACCTGCGTCCTGTAGGGTTCTGAAGATTTGTTGTAAATGCAACAAGTGGGTTTCCCAATCTGGGCTAAACACCACTATGTCATCCAGATATGCCCTTGCGAGTCCTCTATGGGGCCCCAGGACTACATCCATGAGACGCTGAAATGTCGCTGGGGCTCCGTGGAGACCGAAGGGCATTACCTTGAACTGGAAGAGACCCATGTGTGTCGAAAAAGCTGTCTTGTCTCTGCTCTAATGTTGTAACGGGATCTGCCAGTATCCTTTAGTCAGATCTATACTGGACATGACTTTTGCTTGACCTAGGGTTTCTATTAGTTCGTCTACCCTAGGCATAGGGTAGGCGTCAAAATGTGACACTGCGTTGTTTTCGGAAGTCGATCCAGAAGCGAATGCTTCCATCCGGCTTTGGCACCAACACGATGGGAGAGGACCAGGGACTTTTTGAGGGTTCAATAATCCCTGCCTCCAACATCATTTGGATTTCCCCTTATATTGCTGTTCGCATGGCTGCTGGGATACGGTAGGGTGCTTGTTTAATGGGTTGTGAATGATCAGTGGTGATAGTATGTTCCACTAGGGTTGTTTTTCCGGGTTTTCCTGATATGACTGTGGGGAATGAAGCACAGAGGGTTTCTAATTGTCTCTTTTGTTCCTCAGTGGTCTGGGAGCCCCAGGTTGGGTTTTCTGTGTCCTCTTGGGTATAATGGGCTACCTCTAGGGGTTTGGCGGTAACAACCAACATTGTGTTGGGTTTGAAGCAAGAGGGTACTGGTATAGGTTCTTCTCAGGTTTTCAGGAGGTTTATGTGGTATATCTGTGATGCTTTATTGTGGTGTGGTACTGCCACCCGATAAGTAACAGGGGTAACTTTGGCCAATACCGAAAATGGTCCCTGCCAGGTCGCTAATAGCTTCTTTTCAGAGGAAGGCAAAAGGATAAGGACCTTGTCCCCTACAGCTAGTTCTCTTATCCGGGTTTGTAGATCATAGAGATGTTTTTGTTGCGTTTGGGCATGTTCTAACTGAGTGTGTGCTTCTTCCCAAACCGACGCCAAGGTGTCTCTAAGGTTTTCGCTGTACTGAAGTAGGGGCTTTCCTTCCCTTTCAGTTTCCACCCACTGTTCTGCTGCCATGTCTAGCAAGGTACAGGGTTTCCGCCCAAACGCAAGTTCGAAGGGAGAGAACCCCGTAGGCCTCTGTTCATGGGTGCGAATGGCGTAAAGGACCAGGGGTAGCTGGCGATCCCAGTCCCTTCCGGTGCTATTGATGTGTTTCCTCAACAGGGTTTTTATGGTCTTATTGTACCGCTCCACCAGACCGTCGGTCTGGGGATGGTACACTGATGTCCTTATCTGTTTAATCCGGAAAATGTCACAAACTTGTTTCATAAGTCGCGACATGAAGGGAGTCCCCTGGTCGCTGAGAATTTCCTTGAAAACAGGGTTACTATGGCCTGAGCAACTGCTTTGGAGTTCGCTGTGGTTAGGGGAAAAGTCTCGGGATATCGAGTGGCATAATCCACGATAACCAAAATAAAGCGGTGACCCCGGGCAGAGGGGATTAGAGGTCCCACTAGGTCCATCACCACCCAACTAAAAGGGATGTCTATAATGGGCAAGGGTTGAAGGGGAGCCCTAGGTAGGGTGGGGTTATTGATGAGCTGACAACGTACACAAGCAGTGCAAAACCAGGCAACCTCGTGATAAACCCCTGGCCAATAGAACCGTTCTAATAAGTAATCTAGGTTTTTTTCCTTTCCGCAATGACCGCCTCCAGCTTGGCTATGGGCCAAGAGCAGGACCTGGTGACGAAATGGGCCGGGTACTAGTAGCTGTTCCCTTTTTCCTCTAGCAGTCTGAGTAAGCCGATACAACAAACCCTTCTTTACCACGAAATAGGGAACTACCTTCCCTTCTTGTTCCTCCTCGGCCTGCATCCATGCGTTCTGTAGGGAGCTGTCTTCCTGTTGATCTGCCCTGAAGCTACGAATGGTACCTGAAGATGGCTCTGGGGAGGAAAGAACAGTCACTGAGGGGGAATAATTCTGTGTGGAGAAGAGAACCCTTTCCTGCCTCTTTTCTTTTCTACTTTTTATTTTGCGCTCTGGTGGTTGATCTATGGGGATTATTGCAAAGGGGGCGTCATTCAACCACTCGGAGGATGTCGTAGACCCGGTTAACGACTGCAAGTAATCGGGAAAACGTGGGAGATCAGTCCCGAGGAGGTCCCGCTCGGGTAGTCCTGGAATAACCCCTACTTTCCTTAGCTGTATTTCCTTTAATATTTCTAGTGTTACTTCTGCCAGTGGATAAAGTTTGTGTTCTCCATGTACACATGTCACCTGAACCTGGGTGTCTGGAATCAAAAGGGCCTGTGGTACTAAGTCAGCAGCTCCCACAGTTTGTTGGCAGCCTGTGTCAAGCACTGCATCTACTGGTTTCCCGTTTACATGAATTTTCAGGTTGTATGGGCTGGTTGTGTTTCCTGTGCTACAGATTCTCCCTTTGGTATAGCCTACATCCATGGGTTCGGGGGCAGGGGATCTGGCTGGACAATTACATGCAATATGGCCCCACTCTGCGTAGTGAAAACACTGGGGACCCTGATGTGTTGTTACAGCCGGCTGAAACCTCTGGGGTGTTTTGACTGAGGAAGGAGTGCTTCGGGGATCAACTGGGGGGGTGTTGGTCGTAGAGAAAGACGGACAGGGGTTGTGTTGGGGCGGTGTGCTAAGGGGCGGAAATACGGGGAGCGATGGAAGGCACAGGCTAGATCAACCGCAAAAGTAGCTGACACGTTAGGATGTTGGCGTATCCAGCTCCGGGTGTTTCCTGGCAGTGCTTCTAGATATTGTTCGAGGACCACTTTCTCGGTCAAATCGTCTACTGACGTGGTGGTGGGTTGGAGCCAACGACACCCTAGATCACGAACAATATAGTATAGAGTCCTAAGGTTGTCGCCTGTCGACCATCTTTCTTTTCGGAAGCGTGTTCTATAATATTCAGTGTCATATCCTAGTCTCTCTAGGATAGTTCTCTTTATGTCCGTATAGGGGGTGTTTCCGTCAGGATTAGCGGCCTGGTAGGCTGCCTTAAACTCTTCTGATAATAAGGGGGCAACATATTGACCCCAACGCTCGGAAGGCCACGCGGCTGTGGTGGCCACTCTCTCGAAGTTTACAAAGAAAAAATCAGGGTCATTGCCTGTTTGGTATTTTTGTAATACTGCACTGGGCACGTTGAGATGAACCCTGGTGTTGGCTACGACATCAGACAGTCGCAATATGGCTGTGTCTTGCACCTGTTGGTTGTTGACCAGAATAGCAGCCTGATCCCTGAGAGCTGTTTGTAGCTCCTCTCTATCCTTCAGTGCCTGTTTCCCTTGTTCATCTACCATCGGTTGTAAATGGCGTTGTCCCTCCGCCAACTGAGTGACGATGTTTTCCATGTTGGTGGGGTCCGACTGCAAGACAGCGGTCGATATCCCACTTCTGACACCAATGTGGGGTACTCTGCCCCAGTCCCTGGTCGTATGGAGGTAAGAGCGAGACGTAGGGCAGGGTTTGAAGCCTTTGTTAACTCTCTTCGGGGTTAAATGCTCGGTTTTATCCATGTACTGGACAACATCTCAGTTACAGACCGGAAGGTATTGAGTCTCAGGACGTAACGATAATGGGGCGAAAGAATAACCCAAAATTAAAAAGGGAACTGGAGAATCACGCTCCTTAGGGAATAGTTCAGGTAAGTAGCGTTAAACGTAGCTTCAGCTTGCTTCTTCCTGGAGTCTTCTAGTCCCACGTTACTTCACGTCAACGTAGACTTTAACCGGCCTCCAGCAGGGGGGCAGAAGGGAAAAGAAAAACAAGCGTCAGGGCTTCTGTACAAAATTATAGCAGTGTAGGGTAGACGGGCCCTTCCCACACCGGTCCCTAACAGTGAGGTGCCTAAGTGAGGGGGGGGGGGCAAAGTGCTATCGGCGCTGTGAAGTGCTCAGGCGGCTTGCCCACCACCTTTTTATAGAAAACCCAGTCCCCCCGTCACTTGCCTGTTGCCACGGTCCCTGGTGACCGTGGCTTGGTGAGATCCCGCCTCCTCTGGTTCCCTCAGGGGGCCGGTCTCGCTCACGTTGTCGGGTGTCTTTTTAGCGCCGTCTTCTACTGGGCAATTCGCGGTGCTGGTCACGTCCTCCTCTCTGGGTTCGCTCCCTGCTTCCGGATCCTCGTAACGGGATTCTGGCTCCGGCAGACACACCTCCTTCCCCGCGTAGCCGGCCATTTGAATGCGAGGGCCGGATGGAGTCGTGGTTGGTGTTGCCTGTAAGCCTGTTACGCTAACCTCATTTCCGGTGTGGTCCATCTTGGGTTGCGTCGGGTCGGCGACTCCATCACATACCTTACCTGTAATATCCAGAGCTCTCACATCCAAACCAAGTTTACAGGAGATCAAACATAATAACATGGCCAGCTTACTCAATAGTTATTTCCTGAAAGGCATCTGTTTCATGGCCATGAGAGAAAAAAGATTAAATACTTAATTCACATCACATAGCGTTGAATATTTGGGTTCCGGAGGAACTGACAATCTGATACCTCTCATCAATTTGCTGGCTAGGGAATGTTCCCCTACCGGTGAAGCCTCCATCGAAAGCTGCCCTGCTGAATTGGTGTAGCGAAACGTGCTTACTGACCTATAGGCATGCCCCGCGAGTTCCAAATATGGATGACCTCGGATGCCATGGTATCCAGATCCCTTTGCAAACACCAATGAAGCCATTGTTCCCAAGCATCCGCCCATGCCTTTCAGAAGAGGCACTCAGCTTCTTCCGAAAGGCCTCTTACCGTCCATTGTCTCTTGTAATCCTCCACACTATGAGATTGAGCGACACGTCCATGGTCATATGGTGGGGGGATTCCCCAGATCATCTTGGTGGAAATCCTGCCTGTGGTTTAGACGAAATGGAGAATCCCAAAAAGGTTACATCATTACTGGGAACCTTAATTGAGACCTCCAGAAGGGGGTGATCACCACCAGATTCGCTTTCTGCCTCCGAACCAGAGTTGATAGTCTCATGAGCATAATGAATGGGGGAAAGTGTACCCCTTCTCCAGACCCGATTCCTGGAGGAAGGCATCCCTCTCTGCTGTTTGTGTATCCGGTCTCCAACTGAAGAAGTTGTCCACTTGATGATTCAATTGGGGGGTGAACAGGCCCACAGCAAAGGGACTCCTAATGTTGTGTACCATCTGAAACACCACCAGAGGATGTCTCTATGCACTGAGATCTCGGAGATGCCTACAGTGCCAATCAACCACCTCGGTTGTGCCTTGGAGATATTCCGCCATCACTGAAATCTGGTGATCCAGGCAATACTGCTAGAAATACTTTGCCTGTTCCTCCAGTGTCTTGGATCTTGAAGTTCAGTTCTGGGAGATCAGGCAGTTAATATAGCAGACTGCTGAAATGTTGTCCATCCTCAGCACCATGCAGCCATCTCCTTCGTGCAACAGCAGATGGCAAACGACCCTGACATTAATTCCAGGCAGTTGATATGCATATTCCGTTCTTTGGAAGACCACTTTCCGTCTGTTGTAACATCTTCACAGTGTGCCCCCATCCTGTCTTGCTGGCATCAGATTCTATTATGATGTCCAGACTAGATTAAAAGATCGCTCATCCGTTGCATTCTTCCATATGGGCCAACCACCATATCATCTCCTCTCGAGCATTCTCCGACAATGGGACAGACTCAGAGTCCTTCAGGCCTCTGCGTAAGTGGAACGCTGTCAGCCACTGAAGGGCCCGGAAAGATCGCCTTGGTAGACCCTGCTCGAAGACCCAATAGGCTGGCCAACTGCTGTAGGGGCGTGGACTGATGGGACAGGGTTTTCCTGAGTATATGTTTGATCGTCGCCACCTCCTTGGAGGACAGGCTAAGGATATATTCCTTGGAATATGACAAATCCCTGAAACCTTGTTTGTTGCACTGGTACCTGCAAGAAACCCAGCCATTCCATTAGGTCCATGAATGTCTGGAGTTTAGTTGCCAGTGTCCGGGATCACTCGTGCATCAGGAGAATATCACCTAGATAGACAATCATCCACAGGCCCCAGCTGTAAAGGAGTTCCACCACCGGCTTGAGTACTTTGTGAAAAAAATGGTGCAGAGGATAGGCCGAACATTAGCACCTTGAATTTTAATACCTGGTGGCCCCACACCAACTGCAAGAATCGACAATGTGGGGAAAATATTGGGATCAAGAGATGAACTTCCTTGAGGTCCAATTTCACTAAGCAGACCCCTGGTCGGGAGAGATTGCGCAGCAGATGGATGCCCTACATCTTGAAATGACGGCAGAGCAACCACTCATTGAACTTTACTGAGGTTGATAATCGGGCGATGCTTGCTGTCCCTTTTTTTTCACCAGGAAAGAAATTACTTAAGAACCCAGTTACATTATATTGTGAGGTGTTAGACGGTGGGAACAATCGCCCCTTTTCGCACTAGCCCCTGATTTTCTGTTCTATGAGTACTGAATCCTCTTGGGAAAAATGTAGGGGATGGGATCAGGAAGTTTGCATGAGAGAAGCAATGAACTCTATTTTGAACCCTTGCGTCGTCTGCATTATCCAAGCATCAACCGTTAAGGCCGTCCACTTGTCTAGGAACAAAGCCAAACCCCCTCCCGCTTTTAGTTGCGTAGAAAGAAGAGTCCTCTCCTCGGGCACCACAGTTACGCTAGAAGTGGCTGGAAAGGTGGAAGCCTTCGTATCTGACTGGATCCTGTTATTGACATTAGCAGGAGCCTTGGCCTCTCAGGGGAACCATGGTAAGGAGGCGGCCGGATGAGCATCCCCTGAAACTTTCTGTCATGTGTTTGGCACCTGGCCCATTGTAGTTTTGCATATGTTAGCCTAACTGTGCACAACACAAGCCGCATTATTTTTGCATACGTTACTATATAATCACCTTTGCACCACATATTTTCACTCAGAAACAGCAGTTGTTTTCTCGTTCTGTTCTTTCCTGGGATTTAGTCTTGAGATTGGCCCCTCACTTTTTGGAAAATGTGCTTAATTACAGCCACCTAATTATCTTAAGAAATTACAATCTTTCCTTGGCTTTTTGAATTTCAGAAATGTGTAAATGTGTGTAAATGTGTGTGTGTCTTGTAAGGCGCACTGCTACCCGGAGGCATCCTGGCGCTATAGACCGCTGGGGAACCCGTCCTGGCTTTCCCTGTGAGATGTTCCCTCCTGGATATCTCCAAGGTGAAACCAGGCATCCCCGGCGTTTGTGGGGGGCTGTTGTGGAGATGAGGCAAGCTAATGCCCAGAGTTGTCGAGTGTGATCTACATTCAAGACTATGCACAACATATCAAATTGCTCTGTGCTTTGATACATTCAGATTTTTCAGCTTCTTGCTGGATGTCTACACATACTGAGACTCTCAGATCTTTACAGTCTGATTTGCTTGAAATGCGACATTTACATACATGTCTTAATACAACTAATTTGGTCATCTGAATTTTACTGGGTTCTATTGGTTTTACCTATATCACATTCAATGAAAGTGATACGGTTCCTATTGCAAATAAATCGCATTTATATATTTCCTGGCGGAAATGTGTTTTGCATCCATTGAAAAATTACTGACAGCAGTCCAGAAGGTCGTCCTAAAAGAACACCCTTTAGCTCAAGGTAAACACATTATTCTTGTTTCTCCTGTGCCAATCCCTAGAGGCTGTCACAAAAGCTAGCATTCCGAATTCAAAAGCCCTTAATCTCAGGTGGATACATTGGGCTACATCCTTAACAGCAGTTGATGTTGACTTCGTTTTTTGACCCTTCTCTACAGATACAGGAATTTTTACAATATGAGCATGTTTATCCTGTACCCTCTTCTTTTCTTCTTCTTGGTTAATACAATTATATTATTTACACCAATGGTTCGGCACAACTGGCTATAGGTTCTAAACAACAGTACTCTACAGCATGCACCGTCGTTTTGGGCACTATGTCAGACGGTGTTTTTCATCCTACTACTACTCAAACTCAGTCTCTAGGAGACTGCACTCCGCATTGGCTGAGCTTAAAAGTTTGCTTCTTGCACTTGAACATACAGATCCTGAGTTCCCCACAGTTATAGTGTGTGATTGGTTTTATTGTGTGCAATCTTTTAATGATAATTAGCATTTTTGGTGACAAAATTACTTTAAGGTTTGCAAATGTAGCACAATTAAGCGTAAAATACATTAGTTTAATGTGGTGGATTTTAAAGGTAATTTGCCACAAGCTCATGTCATGTGTACATTAGGTCATCAACGGGTGAGAGCACATACATTAGGGAATTCTATGGCTGATGAGGCAGCCAAATCTGTAGTAGCCACATGTACGATAGCAGCAGTTACGTGTTCTAAGACACGTGTTGATAATGATATCTTGGCTGTCGTCCTTGCTTTTCAATCAGGCACCACTTTACCTAAAGGTTTTCCTTCCAAATATTTAAATTACCTGAATGTGCAGCTGGTTCCTTTTATAACAATACCGGGGGTTGATGATCGCTATCCAACCTTGACTGCAATTTTTTTTTGTTTTAAGGTTTTTTATAAGTATTTTCAACATTTTTATGTAGACTATCCGAGCACTGCCCGTTCATTGTGAATAAATGTTTTTCAATAGCACAGAATCAAGCTCTCAACAGGAGAGGATGTAGCAGATAAATTACATAACATTGACTACAAGGACTCCAAAGACCGCGCCTCCTAGTAGTCAAAAAGTTGTACCACTGCTCGGCGTGTAGATAAGTTAAACATGGTACAAATTACATCAACTGTGAACATAGGGTACATCAAAAGGAGGACAACATAAAACAAGAAAGGGTAGGAGAATCGCTATCGACCGCAAAAATTATTTAATAGTTGCAGCAGATGAAGGAGTTGCTTGGGGCACATGCTAGAGGGCTGCCACTATTTCCCTTTTACAACAACGTTATTGGTGGCAAGGTTACACCAGCTAACCAGAAAATATGTTTTATGTTGTGACATTTGTCAATAAATTTAAACTTTTGCTGTGTCCCATCCACCTCAGGCACATTTCTTTCTTTTGAATCAGCCTTTTTGCTGTGCTTATCCAGATCATTGCGGTCCTTTATTTTCTGATACTAGATTCACAATTATTTTGAATGCTCCAGGTTACTATGGGTTTGGCCACAGCGCTCAACTGAAACTAACTGTTTTTAAAGATGTGCATGTCTTTGTTGGTACTTATGCCTCTCATGCATTACACTCAACCAATGTACAGCTTTGGCTTCCAACACATAGCCTGATTCAATAAGGTCCATGTGTTTGCAAGTGCATTTTTCTTCTCCGTATAGGCCTGAGGGCAATTCTGTTGTAGAGAGAATGATACCATGACTTAAAGCAATCCTTAACGGCTAGAGTATTAGGTATAAGGCATGGTTAGTTTAATAATCTCTATGAGGTTCAACAGGCAATAGATAATCTTCCCAAAACATCTCTGGGTGGGTGGGTGGACCCCATACCGAATGTTCTTTGGCATAAAGATGGTCCAGACGTGTGGCGGCAGCCATGACCTTTGATGTAAATAACTACTGTGCTGTCTTGCAGGATCTATAAAAGTACTGTGACCCTCCGGCTGGCACATATTTGCCTCCAACTCTTTCTTGAGTACTGAGCTTCAAATTCCTGTTTTTGGTTGGCTTCCCATGGTTGGAGACATCATTCGCGAAAAATTAGCCCTCAAGAAAGTATTGGGCCAAAGTACTGGGCTCCTATTCCAGTCCTTGGTATCCAGGGTACACAAACTAAGATTTTGCCATCTCTTCTAGGTCATAAAGAAAATCGCTTTGTTTCAATTGAACATGTCAAGCCACACCATATGGATAATTCTTCATGGTATGCCCAGGTGTGGCCTCTTGCAAAAACTTTTTTTGCAGCCAATGAGCTCTACCATTGTTTCTTCCCTCCGGCTGCTAAGGTGGGAGCTCGAAACCTCTGTCGATTTGGTACCTGTTTCTGCTTCTCCATCTTCTACTATGGATGCCGTTTATACTGTTCCAACGTTGTATGTCCCTTCTGAGTTTCATTTTCAAATCTGGCTGCTGAATCGCAGCCGCCTCTTTTCCATTTGAGTACCCCTGGGTACTACATGAATCAAGACCATTTCTCGTCTGACAGTTTTCCAAGTCTTTGGTTCTGCATTCACCGGCAGCGCGGATTTGTGTTTTTATTTCTTGGTTAAAACACACTTATCTAGTCCCTCCTTAGATATATATATATATATATAGTTGGATGATATTCTCTTTGGTTCTTTTATTCATTTGTATTGGATTCGTGACAGTCTTTTTCTTTCCAAATAATGGCAATTAGAACAAAACTGGTTGACAGGGTGCTCGCTCCACATTCCTCCTCACATAAATTAAAAATAGACTTGTCCGTTTTCAACATTTCAGTCGTTCCAGTGATTGCTGGAATTGTTTGGGATAAAGTTCCTTTCAATATATTTGGTCCAACAAAGACTCTGCAGATTCCATATGTGTTAAAAGTTTTTGTGGGTGATGTAATAATACCGGAGTTACCAGCAGATGACTGGGATGTTACCACTATGAATTCAATGCTTTCTGAATTAGAATATTGCACTGTGTTTGCATCAGTTATTTATATCTTAATTCTGCACACTACCCTGAGATGTTTTGTTAGCACCGTTATGGACATAATTTTCTGCATATGGCAAGTGGACAGCGTTCCCATTTTACTTATGCACAATGGTAACATTGTCCAACTACACCACAGGTCAGTTCAAAAACAAAGACAGGAAAGTAAGTTCAGACCCAACAACCAACATTTTAAATTGGATTTCAACCCAGTCGCAAAAGTATATGCTTACTCAGACCAAACTAATATATGCAGCTTCATTTGATGACCAGCTGGCTCTTAAGGGTTATGATAATTGGAAAGACAATATTTACCTAAAATCAATTTCGGGTACAAAAGCCTGGCAAGATCAGGGCCCAGAAATCTTATTTGAAGCCTTCCTACACAATCCTAAATGAAACGTTTTAACAAACTACTTGCCTGGGATTGGCTAAAGTTATAGAGCTGATTGCCCCGACAATTCCTTTCTATTGCCTACTTTGATAATTGGCAATCTTACACAAATTATACAGACACCCAGTTAAATTATATTATACAAACTGGTACATTTTTCTTGTGATTTTCGATTCCTTGTGGGTAGTTATTGTAGCCAGTAGACACAAATTGGTATCAAGCTTGTTTTTTCTTAACTCCACCCCTGGTTTCAAATCAGATAGACCAGATCCACAGTGCTCCACGTCAACCCAGTCTAACATTACCACCTATTTAGTGGTAAAGTTATGCCAGAAAATGTTGGAACATTCTACACTGTCTGCAGTGAAACATCTTTCGCTTCTGTCCGATGACGTGAATTTTTCAGAATATTTTTCTGGGTCCCAAGTCCTCTAGTTCTAAAAGTTTACTTTATGCAGCCTAAAATAAAATAAGGAAATGATCACAAATTGATGCTGCCATGGGCTTGAGACAAATTGATCAAGATAAGTTGGATAAAGTACTTGCTGTAGTAGACAATAGTATTAATACGTTATCATCCTGTATTTATAATTTTAACATCATTGTGTCATCTGTTATTGATCTTGTACAGAATGATATGTTGATTTTGTATCATGGTCAGAGTCAGCTCAGATCCATTATGCAGTTTAATTGGACACTTCAAACACTTAAAAATGAACTAGCTCCTTGGCATTACCTGAACTGTACTTAACAGACAAACAACAATCGATGGCTATGATTGATTCAACTTACACTTCTCTACAGTTAGAGAAATTAGAAAAACTTCCATTCACTATAGCCAATACGCCTTCAGCGGTATGGTTAATACATGAGGTTATCTCCTTGCCTATATCTACATTTCAGTTTAAAGCTTGCATGAAAGATCTTCTGGTAGGTAGATATGAACCCCTTGGGAGCACCTACATCCATGACTTATTGATCCTGTCGTTTACCTATAGCTGTGAACGTGCAGATAGAGAAATTTTCCTTACGGGAAAGGAGTGTGACTCCACTGCCTATCATTCACTTGTTTGTCAACATGTTAAAAGTCACAGCGCCTGTAATGTTTTTGTGCCTACTTTGGCTTGTTATTTAAAAGAAACTTTAGTCACCACAATTCTCCCCTTCACTACTGTACTTTCAGATGGAAGCTATCTTATGCTTAGTAATCAAGACTGTATTGGTATGCGGGCAGGAGTCCAGTATATTGTATCCGTTTCCCAGTTTGTCACTTGTTGCACCAACCTCCTGTTTCCCCCTCTGCATGGGATAGTAGATAGCTCATTGTGGCCTTCCATTCCAACTTTGAAAGCAGATTTCATCAAGTTAAGCAGACTCAAAGCATTATTGTTCCAACAAGAAGTGGCTCCCACATCTGCCCACGAGACCTTTGAATTGCAGGTTGCTAGAACTACTGTTAAAATTCAGTCTTTATTAAATACATATCTTTCCCTGCATTTCAGCGAATCGATACATCAAGTATTTAATGCTTCTGATGCCGCTATGTAGCCCCAATTTGTTTAACTTGTGGGCTCTTGCCTCGTCACTACTTTCCAAACTGTCTTTGGAGTCATTCTAGCTTTTAAACACTCAGGGGCTTATTTACAAGTCCCCTGCGCCACTTTTGCGTCACTTTTCCAATGTTACAAGTGACGCAAAAGTGGCGCAAGAGGCTTGTAAATAAGCCCCTCTATTTGTTACAGCGGGTTCCAGGTACTGCTGTTTCTAATTTGCGGCATTCTCATCCTGTTGCTACATTTCCATAATGGATTTCCCTTCTGCCGCCACCTCAGACCGTGCATCCCTCCAGCACTACTGTACACATAGGCTTCAGCTCTTTGGCAATGTTACGCTACAGGCATTGGAAGTGGATTGCTGTTTACCTTAACAATATAGATAGCTGTTACCTTTACTGTTAATCTTCCGCCGTTTTTACTTCACCTGCGTGCAACCTGTATTTCATTACACCTGCTGCCCCTTTAAATGGGCACTAGACATATGCCTTGATCCACAGACGCCCGCTTTCCTGGATCTGGAACTGCTGATGAGTCCCTTAGTGGCACATTATCAGGGCTATGCCTTTGAATTTGTGCCCTCTACTGAATCTGAGTCTGGAGAAAATGGTCAACAGGTGTTCCTGTAAATCGGCACAGCAATTCCTAGATCAGAGTTTTGTTGAAGTCAACGCAGGTTTCTTGGTGACAGTATGTGCATCTTGTGAGAAGTTGGCCTGTCAAAAATGATGTCCACTGTTTTAGTGGGCACCTTGTACCAGTCCAAACGACCCTTATTGATGGTAGGTTTAGACAACCTTTATAGAAAGCTATCCTAGTGGTAGCTGTGGAGAGCAGCCTTCAGGCTAAGTTTTGAAGGAATGTAAAGCAGCTTGTTTTACCAGTCTATAATCTCTTGAATGACCAAATGAAAAGAACACCACATCAAGTATATATATATATATATATATATATCTATATATAGATATATATATATATATATATATATATAGATATATATATATATATATATATATATATTACCTACTGGCAGTTGCCAGTAGGTAGTTATAGTTAGGATTTTTTTCAATGCAAAATCTCAAAATTCTATTGTGAATAACTTTGGCGCCGGTCGAAAAATCTGGAGCTCTTCGAAAAATTATCAATAAAAATTGGAATTTGGTTCGCAGTGACGCCGTGATTGGTCATACAGTGATGTAATATGTAACGTCATCAGCAGTGCACGCAAGTTATAGTGAGTCCAACTAACTATAACGTGGGAATTTCAATGGTTTTATGTCAGTAAAATTTCCAGCTAACTATAACTGATGTGAAACCTATAGTTTTTTCAGTGAATTTAATAGGTTTTTTTAAATGCTAATTCCTAACTATAACTGGTGTGAAACCTATGGTTTTTTCAGTGAATATATATATATATATATATATATATATCACTTCAACTCGTGACATTATCCTCCCAATACTGCATGAGAAATGACGAGGGCAGACCTTCTTAGTGCAAATTCGATTTATTTCACCAGTGTACCATCACGACGCGTTTCGGCCATCCCAGCGGCCTTGATCACATGACAACGCCTAGTTCTCAACCCTCATTTTTAAAGTGCTAGTGCAAGCCTGATTTAGGAAACATAAACAAAATACTACCGCACTTGCGGGGCTCTTATGTACATAACATGATACTCAATACCTAGCTGTTACTATTACTGCTTAAATGCTTGCATGTTGCATGTGCTATTACAATGTTTTTGCTAAAAACAAGTATATGATATGCTTGTAAAATAATTTATTACAACATGCAACCATTTAAGCAGTAATAAGGTTTTTGAAGTTGATAATAATTATCGGCCATTATATAGACTCAATGCGATATGCTTTCCTTCTGGAAAAGTGAAGAACTTATTTGACACAAGTAGCCATAAGCACTTTGGCCCACTCGGGCAGAATTCTTTTAAATGTATGTTTATAAAACTTGTGAATCGAATGAAGTTTAATGATACAATTAGCCACAAGCGCTGTTTGCCCACTTGGGCATAATTTTATCTCGAGAACAGAAAGTGTCAAATAACTTTATTGACATTTGTATCCACAGGCATACGTGTTGACATAACATCATTATAAAAAGGAACCGTTAATATATGAATTCATTACTTTGTACTTTGCCTCCTGAATTAATTAATTTGTTTATGTAATACAATTTAGCAGAACAAGGAAAGATACACATTTTGGCTAGTTAGCAAAACGTAAGCGCTAACGATAGTCTTTTGTTCATGTTTATTATTTGTGTTGTGATCACATGTTTGTCTATTTATACCAAATGAATTACACACATCTTGACTCGCGACCAAGGGAAGGCTTTCCCGAAACGCGTCGAGTTGTTACTTTGTTGCCGATGGATTTTGCCAAATAAAATCACTTTGATGCAAGTTGGTATTCGTGCTTTCCTACTAACCTTGAAGAGCAAGGAACCTGGAGTGTGAATTTGAGTTGGATATAAGGATTCGCCATCCAGCACGAACCGCTGTCGTCCAGTGGAGGGGTCATGGCGACATTCGGCGTTTGCTGAACTTTGTGATTTAAAATATATATATATATTGCCTACTGGCGGTCGCCAGTAGGTAGTTATGGTTAGGATTTTTTTCAATGCAAAATCTCAACATTCTATTGGGAATAACTTTGGCGCCGGTTGAGGAATCTGCCTGAAAATTTCCTCAAATTTGCCTCGCGGCGCTCTGGCCCTTTCCTGAAAGTTTGGGGGGGATTCGTTAAGCGGGGGTCGAGATGAAAGGGAGGGTCCCAAAACGTGTTTTCCCCATGTAAATTTCCATAGGGCGGTCGACCTCACTTTTAGCCCGAACGGCTTAATGGATTTCCACCAAACTTGGCAAAATTGTAGGGACTGGTAGCCCGATGTGCCTTTGCTATGTCTCAAGATATGTGCTCCAGTAGATTTTGAGTAATTTAGGTTCAAAAAAATATATATATCTATGGCCGCGCCCCGGTACGCGCACCGGGGAGAGCTCCGGGCGCGCTACGCGACTTGCGCGCGGAAAGCTGATTGGCTCTCGGGTGTCTGTAAACATTCGAAACAGTCCGGAGCGGCCGCCATCTTGTGTCTCGGTAAGATCGAGACACAAGAGGAGGCAAAAACAAAGGGGGAAATGACCATAAGGGGGCAGAGTAGACCCCCCTGATCCCCTAGGTTTGATGTGGGGGCCATAAAAGGGCCCTGCGGGGCAAAAAACATTTTTTTTTTCGATTTGCGTAGGGGGAGCGCCCGGTACGCCCACCGGGGAGCGGACCGGGGAGCGTACCATGTTAAAAACCCAGTGAAACAGTAAAATAATAACTTAAAGTGCTTAGAGGTAGTGATGCATTGCTGGAGTGTGTCACAAAAGTGATGCAACTCCAGCAATGCATCCTTACACATGGGGCCAGCCCCATGTGAAAGGGCCTGCGTCAGTCTTACGCCTGCTGTGAGGCAGGCGCAAGATTTTGACGCAATGGTGTCCTAAAAGTGACGCAGTAAAATCTCATAGATTTCACTGTGTCACCTCTACGACCCTTTCTTGCGTCAATACGCCCCCTTTGCATACATTACACCTGGCGCAGGTATAATGTGAAAGGGCTTGCGTCAGTCTTTTCTTACCCTTCCACACCACCGTTCTTTTACTACATTTTCTTCACTTATCCATATTCCCCATGTTCACTCTACTTTTCCTCACTCTCGTTCCCCACACTCACCTTCTTTCAGTCCCCCTACTTCACTTCCCTTCCCCTCTCGTCCCTTTCTTTGCTTTCTCACTCATTTTCATTTCCTCTCCTCTCTCACTGCACTCCACTTCAGTTACTCATTTTGAATTTGATAAGAATATAGCTCTTTTTTGAGAACTGGAGGTAGTTCTAAAAAGAACTGTTTTTTTTCTTCTTTTTTTATGTTTTTTTCAGAACAAAAACAGGGAATGCAAAACTGCTCAACAGGAGCAAAAAAAGGGGACAAATTAGGGCTGGGGAAGGCAGCGGTGTTCTTGCCTCTTGCGTGCAATGAGTTTGATGCTCTGCTCACCATAAAAGTAGTTCATCGCATTGCTTGCACTTTATAGTAATGTCACTAAAAACGGGTTGAATGTTCGGAATCATCTCCAATTCCGCTGCACGTCCTCTCCCTGATGTTGTGGCTCCTCCTGTAGATGTAGAGGCACCATCCCTTGGGGGATTACGTGCCAGGTCTCGGACACTCTCCCGGGCATAGTTCTGGGGGTGCTTGCGATGGACGTGGCGAATCATTGTCGAATTGCCAAAACTGTACTTACTTTTAGGTCTCCTCTGGAAAGCACAGTTTGGCAGATTTTGCATTCTACTTTGGGAGCATTCACCTTTTTTAATCCTTCAGGTATTGAAAAAAATTTCCAAATAAAATGCTCCTTGATCTTGGGCTGAGGAGGCTCTTCCTCAATGAAGCCATCTGAGTCCTCACTGCTGCTGGATGGTCTAGATGCCATTGTTTCCACAAAATGGTAGGACAGAAAAAAAAGTTCTTGCTGTCTCCAAAGTGAAAGAAGAAATGAAGGAATTGGGTGGGGTTTTTATTAGTTGTAAAAAAAACTGATAACAACCAATGAAAAGAGTTATTTTAAGGTCACATGACAAGGGCTTTTATCATTTGGAAACCAAAACTGTCCTGAACCAATAAAAAGTGTTATTTTTAGGTCACATGACCCGACGCGCTTACGCTACGCGCGTCGCGTAAGCGCGTCGGATACTTACATTGCGCGATCGTATTTGCTCGAGTGCTTCCGGGTGCGCTTACGCCGTGCGTATCATGCGGACGCGGCAACGCGATACGTCACGTTGATGTTTTCGTTCGCGGCAATAGCGCTAACGGGACGCTCACCGGTGCACGCCCCGGGGTGCGCCGTAAAAGTGTGTATGTACAATATAGGATTGGTTATAAAAAATATTACATTTCATAGGTTTGAGGCCCTATATATAGTTAGGAATTAGCATTTAAAAAACCTATGAAATTCACTGAAACAACCAGAGGTTTCACACCAGTTATAGTTAGGAATTAGCATTTAAAAAAACAATTAAATTCACTGAAAAAACCATAGGTTTCACACCAGTTATAGGTAGCTGGAAATTTTACTGACATAAAACTATTGAAATTCCCACGTTATAGTTAGTTGGACTCACTATAACTTGCGCGCCTGCAATGCACTGCTGATGACGTCACATATTACATCACTCATGACATGGTCAGTGACATCACTCATGACATCACCAGGAAGGCGACAAGAAGATGCCTGCCAATGTCGGGTGCTTTCAAGTGATGAAGGTGAAGCTAGACTCTTCAGCCACGAGGTCCAGGAGGCGTCGATGAAAACCAGGAGCTGGATTTGAGCTGTCCCACGTCGGATGTCGAGTGCTGCAGCATCGGTATCCGGATTGTACCCGACAAACCTTGGCAACAGCAACCCACACAAGATGACAAGATTGGCTTCAGAGCAGACCAGCATGGTCTCAGGGACTCACCCTTTGGAGGAGAGTCAGGGCTCGTCTAGAGCAACCAGGGAAGCCCAAGAAATAAAAGATTGTCCTTCGTGGGGACTCACCAGTCGACGGACTAGGGATCGCGAAGGAGCCTCAAGCTGAAATGCTGAAAGCAGGCCCACGGATCACTCGTTAAGTGAAGGCCTCTAAGCTTCGGTGCAAAAGGTGCTCAGGGCTTGGACTACAAGTAGCCCAATGCACAACTTCGGGAAAGCTCGGGAAGTTGATGCACTAGCAAATGTGCAAGATGTCCACGAGTTCCGGTCCCATGTCTCTCGTGATAGCTACAGGTCTCAGCTCTGCTGGAGACTCCTATCAGCCTTGGAGATGTCTGGAAGGCTGTGTCCTGTGTCGCAGATTCTTCGGGATCCTTCGGGAGCCTTGAAAATGCAGACCAACAAGATGCTTCTTTGGTGCCTGTTTGAACACGGGAGTCACTCCTTGATGGGACAGACTGGGAGTCCTTCAGGCCTCTGCGTAAGTGGAACGCTGTCAGCCACTGAAGGGTCCGGAAAGATCGCCTGGGTAGACGCCGCTAGAAGACCCAATAGGCTGGCCAACTGCTGTAGGGACGTGGACTGACGGGACAGGGTTTTCCTGAGTATATGTCTGATCTTCGCCACCTCCTTGGAGGACAGGCTGAGGATATATTCCTTGGAATATGACAAATCCCGGAAACATTGTCTGTTGTACTGGTACCTGCAAGAAACCCTGCCATTCCAGTAGGTCCATGAATATCTGGAGTTGAGTTGCCAGTGTCCGGGATCACTCGTGCATCAGGAGGATATCACCTAGATAGACAATCATCCACAGGCCCCAGCTGTAAAGGAGTTCCACCACCGGCTTAAGTACTTTGTGAAAAAAATGGTGCAGAGGATAGGCCGAACAGTAGCACCTTGAATTCTAATACCTGGTGGCCCCACACCAACTGCAAGAATCGACAATGTGGGGAAAATATTGGGATCAATAGATGAACTTTCCTGAGGTCCAATTTCACTAAGCAGGCCCCTGGTCGGAGGAGATCGCGCAGCAGATGGATGCCCTCCATCTTGAAATGAAGGCAGCACAACCACTCATTGAACTTTACTCAATTTGATAATCGGGCAATGCTTGCTGTCCCTTTTTTTCACCAGGAAAAAATTACTTAAGAACCCAGTTAAATTATATGATGAGGTGTAAGACGGTGGGAACAATCGCCCCTTTTCGCAAAAGCCCCTGATTTCTTGTTCTATGAGTACTGAATCCTCTTGGGAAAAATGTAGGGGATGGGATCAGGATGCTTGCACGAGAGAAGCCATGAACTCTATTTTGAACCCTTGCGCCGTCTGCAGTATCCAAGCATCAACCGTTAAGGCCGTCCACTTGTCTAGGAACAAAGCCAAACCCCCTACCACTCTTAGTTGCGTAGAAAGAATAGTCCTCTCCTGGGCACCACGGTTACGCTAGAAGTAGCTGGAAGGGTAGAAGCCTTCATATCTGACTAGATCCTGTTATTGACATGAGCAGGAGCCTTGGCCTCTCAGGGGAGCCATGGTAAGGAGGCGGCCGGATGAGCATCCCCTGAAACTTTCTGTCATGTGTTTGGCACCTGCCCCATTGTAGTTTTGCCTATGTTAGCCTAACTTTGCACAACACAAGTCGCATTAGTTTTGCATACGTTACTATATAATCACCTTTGCGCAACACATATTTTCACTCAGAAACTGCAGTTGTTTTCTCGTTCTGTTCTTTCCTGGGATTTAGTCTTGAGATTGGCCCCTCACTTTTTGGAAAATGTGCTTAATTACAGCCACCTAATTATCTTAAGAAATTACAATCTTTCCTTGGCTTTTTGAATTTCAGAAGGACCTACATTCAAGACTATGCACAACATATCAAATTGCTCTGTGCTTTGATACATTCAGATTTTTCAGCTTCCTGCTGGATGTCTACACATATTGAGACTCTCAGATCTTTACAGTCTGATTTGCTTGAAATGCGACATTTACAGACATGTCTTAATACAACTAATTTTGTCATCTGAATTTTACTGGGTACTATTGGTTTTACCTATATCACATTCCATGAAAGTGATACGGTTCCTATTGCAAATAAATCGCATTTATATATTTCCTGGTGAAAATGTGTTTTGCATCCATTGAAAAATTACTGACAGCAGTCCAGATGGCCGTCCTCAAAGAACACACTTTAGCTCAAGGTAAACACATTATTCTTGTTTCTCCTGTGCCAATCCATGGAGGCTGTCACAAAAGCTAGCATTCCTAATCCAAAAGCCCTTAATCTCCGGTGGATAAATTGGGCTACATCCTTAACAGCAGTTGAAGTTGACTTCGTTTTTTGACCCTTCTCTACAGATACAGGAATTTTTACAATATGAGCATGTTTATCCTGTACCCTTTTCTTTTCTTTTCTTCCTCTTGGTTAATACAATTGTATTCTTTACACCAATGGTTCGGCACAACTGGCTATGTGTTCTAAACAACAATACTCAACAGCATGCACCATCGTTTTGGGCACTATGTCATACAGTGTTTTTCATCCTACTACTACTCACGCTCCGTCTCTAGGAGACTGCACTCCTCATTGGCTGAACTTAAAAGTTTGCTTCTTGCACTTGAACATACAGATCCTGAGTTCCCCACAGTTATAGTGTGTGATTGGTTTTATTGTGTACAATCATTTAATGATAATTTGCATTTTTGGTGACAAAATTACTTTAAGGATTCCAAATGTAGCACAATTAAGCGTAAAATACATTGGGTTCATGTGGCGGATTTTAAAGGTAAATTGCCACAAGCTCATGTCATTTGTACATTTAGTCATCAACGTGTGGGAGCACATACATTAGGGAATTCTATGACTGATGAGGCAGCCAAATCTGTAGTTGCCACGTGTAAGATAGCAGCAGTTACGTGTTCTAAGACACGTGTTGATAATGATATCTTGGCTGTCGTCCGTGCTTTTCAATCAGGCACCGCTTTACCTAAAGGTTTGCCTTCCAAATATTCATATTACCTGAATGAGCAGCTGGTTACTTTTAAACCAATACCGGGGGTTGATGATCGCTACCCAACCTTGACTGCAATTGTTTTTGTTTAAAGGTTTTTTATAAGTATTTTCAAATTTTTTAGGTAGACTATCCGATCAATGCCCGTTCAATTGTGAATAAATGTTTTTCAATAGCACAAAATCAAGCTCTCAACAGGAGAGTATGTAGCAGATAAATTACATAACATTGACTACAAGGATTCCAAAGACTGGGCCTCCTGGTAGTCAAAAAGTTGTACCACTGCTCGGCGTGTAGATAAGTCAGACATGGTACAGATTGCATCAACTGTGAACATAGGGTACATCAAAAGGAGGACAACATAAAACAAGAAAGGGTAGGAGATTCGCTATCGACCGCAAAAATTCTTTAATAGTTGCAGCACATGAAGGAGTTGCTTCGGCACATGCAAGAGGGCTGCCACTATTTCCCTTTTACAACAACGTTATTGGTGGCAAGGTTACACCAGCTAACCAAAAAATATGTTTTATGTTGTGACATTTGTCAATAAATTAAAACTTTTACTGTGTCCCATCCACCTCAGGAACACTTCTTTCTTTTGAATTCAGCCTTTTCGCTGTGCTTATCCAGATCATTGCGGTCCTTTAATTTCTGATACTAGATTCACGTTTATTTTAAATGCTCCAGGTTACTCTGGGTGTGGCCACAGCGCTCAGCTGAAACTCTAACTGTATTAAATATGTGCATATCTTTGTTGGTACTTATGCCTCTCATGCATTACACTCAACCAATGTCCAGCTTTGGCTTCCAACGCATAGCCTGATTCAATAAAGTCCATGTGTTTGTAAGTGCATTTTTCTTCTCCGTATAGGCCTGAGGGCAATTCTGTTGGGGAGAGAATGATACCATGACTTAAAGCAATCCTTTAACGGCTAGAGTATTAGGTATAAGGTGTGGTTGGTTTAATAATCTCTATGAGGTTCAACAAGCATTAAATAATCTTCCCAAAACATCTCTGGGTGGGTGGACTCATACCGAATGCTCTTTGGCATCAAGATGTATGTTGCAGACCTTGATGGCCCAGACGTGTGGCGGCAGCCATGACCTTTGTTGTAAATAACCACTGTGCTGTCTTGCAGGATCTATAAAAGTGCTGTGACCCTCCGTCTGACACATATTTGCCTCCAGCTCTTTCTTGAGTACTGAGCTTCAAATTCCTGTTCTTGGTTGGCTTCCCATGGTTGGAGACATCATTCCCGAAAAATTAGCCCTCAAGAAAGTATTCGGCCAACGTACTGGGCTTCTCTTCCGGTCCTTGGTATCCAGGGTACACAAACTGTGATTTTGCCATCGCTTCTAGGTCATAAAGAAAATCGCTTTGTTTCCATTGAACATGTCAAGCCACACCATATGGCCAATTCTTCATGGTCATGCCCAGGAGTGGCCTCTTGCAAAAACCTTCTTTGCAGCCAATGAGCTCCACCATTGCTTCTTCCCCCAACCTGCTAAGGTGGGAGTTCGAAACCTCTGTCAATTTGGTACCTGTTTCTGATTCTTCATCTTCTACTATGGATGCCGTTCCGACGTTGTATGACACTTCTGAGTTCCATTTTTCAAATCTGACTGCTGAATCGCAGCCTCCTCTTTTCCATTTGAGTTCCCCTGGGTACTACATGAATCAAGACCATTTCTCGTCTGTCAGTTTTCCAAGTCTTTGGTTCTGCATTCACCGGCAGCACGGATTTGTGTTTTTATTTCTTGGTTTAAACGCACTTATCTAGTCCCTCCTTAGAAATATATATAGTTGGATGATATTCTCTTTGGTTCTTTTATTAATTTGGATTGGATTCATGACAGTCTTTTTCTTTCCAAATAATGGCAATTACATTCCAGAACGTTCTGCATCAGAACTGGTTGACAGGGTGCTCGCTCCACATTCCTCCTCACATAAATTAAAAATAGACCTGTCCCTTTTCAACATTTCAGTCGTTCCAGTGATTGCTGTAATTGTTTGGGATAAAGTTCCTTTCAATATATTTGGTCCAACAAAGACTCTGCAGATTCCATATGTGTTAAAAGTTTCTGTGGGTGATGTAATAATACCGGAGTTACCAGCAGATGACTGGGATGTTACCACTATGAATTCAATGCTCTCTGAATTAGAATATTACACTGTGTTTGCATCAGTTATTTATATCTTAATTCTGCCCACTACCCTGAGATATTCAGTTAGCGTTGTTATGGACATCATTTTCTGCATAGGGCAAGTGGACAGCATTCCCATTTTAATTATGCATAATGGGAACATTGTTCAACTACACCACAGGGCAGTTCAAAAACAAAGCCAGGCAAGTAAATATATTTTACAAGTTATGGTCTTTCAGACCCAACAACCAACATTTTAAATTGGTTCCAACCCAGTCGCAAAAGTATATGCTTACTCAGACCAAACTAATATATGCAGCTTCATTTGATGACCAGCTGGCTCTTAAGGGTTATGATTATTGGAAAGACAATATTTACCTAAAATCAATTTCGGGTACAAAAGCCTGGCAAGATCAGGGCCCAGAAATCTTATTTGAAGCCTTCCTACACAAATTATTTTCCAAAATGAAACGTTTTAACAAACTACTTGTCAGGGATTGGCTAAAGTTATAGACCTGATTGCCCCGACAATTCCTTTCTATTGCCCACTTTGATAATTGGCAATCTTACACAAATTATACAGACACCCAGTTAAATTATATTATACAAACTGGTACATTGTACTTGTGATTTTCGATTCCTTGTGGGTAGTTATTGTAGCCAGTAGACACAAATTGGTATCATGATTGCTTTTTCTTAACTCCACCCCTGGTTTCAAATCAGATAGACCAGAACCACAGTACTCCACGTCAACCCAGTCTAACATTATTACCACCTATTTAATGGTAAAGTTATGCCAGCAAATGTTGGAACATTCTACACTGTCTGCAGTGAAACATCTTTCGCTTCTGTCCGATGACGTGAATTTTTCAGATTTTTTTCTGGGTCCCAAGTCCTCTAGTTCTAAAAGTTTTCTTTATGCAGCCTTAAATAAAATAAGGAAATGATCACAAATTGAAGCTGCCATGGGTTTAAGACAAATTAATCAAGATAAGTTGGATAAAGTACTTGCTGTAGTAGACAATAGTATTAATACGTTATCTTCCTGTATTTATAATTTTAACATAATTGTGTCATCTGTTATTGATCTTGTACAGAATGATATGTTGATTTTGTATCATCGTCAGAGTCAGCTCAGATCTATCATGCAGTTTAATTGGACACTTCAAACACTTAAAAATGAACTAGCTCCTTGGCATTACCTAAACTGTACTTAACAGACAAACAACAATCGATGGCTATTATTGATTCAATTTACACTTCTCTACAGTTAGAGAAATTAGAAAAACTTCCATTCACTATAGCCAATACGCCTTCAGCGGTATGGTTAATACATGGGGTTATCTCCTTGCCTATATCTACATTTCAGTTTAAAGCTTGCATGAAAGATCTTCCGGTAGGTAGATATGAACCCCTTGGGAGCACCTACATCCATGACTTATTGATCCTGTTGTTTACCTATAGCTGTGAACGACCAGATAGAGAAAGTTTCCTTACCGGAGAGGAGTGTGACTCCACTGCCTATCATTCACTTGTTTGTCAACATGTTAAAAGTCACAGCACCTGTTATGTTTTGGTGCCTACTTTGGCTTGTTATTTAAAAGAAACTCTAGTTACCACAATTTTCCCCTTCATTACTGTACTTTCAGATGGAAGCTATCTTATGCTTAGTAATCAAGACTGTATCGGTATGCGGGCAGGAGCCCAGTATATTGTATCCGTTTCCCAGTTTGTCATTTGTTGCACCAACCTCCTGTTTCCCCCTCCGCATGGTATAGTAGATAGCTCAATGTGGCCTTCCATTCCAACTTTGAAAGCAGATTTCATCAAGTTAAGCAGACTCAAAGCATTATTGTTCCAACAAGAAGTGGCTCCCACATCTGCCCACGAGACCTTTGAATTGCAGGTTGCTAGAACTACTGTTAAAATTCAGTCTTTATTAAATACATATCTTTCCCTGCATTTCAGCGAATCGATACATCAAGTATTTAATGCTCCTGATACCGCTATGTAGCCTCAATTTTTTTAACTTGTGGGCTCTTGCCTCGTCTCTTCTTTCCAAACTGTCTTTGGAGTCATTCTAGCTTTTAAACACTCAGGGGCTTATTAACTAGTACCCAGCGCCACTTTTGCGTCACTTTTCCAATGTTACAAGTGACGCAAAAGTGGAGCAAGAGGCTTGTAAATAAGCCCCTCTATTTGTTACAGCGGGTTCCAGGTACTGCTGTTTCTAATTTGCGGCATTCTCATCCTGTTGCTACTTTTCCATAATGGATGTCCCTTCTGCCGCCACCTCAGACCGTGCATCCCTCCAGCACTACTGTACACATAGGCTACAGCTCTTTGTGAAATGTTACGCTACAGGCATAGTAAGTGGATTGCTGTTTACCTTAACAATATAGATAGCTGTTACCTTTACTGTTAATCTTCCGCCGTTTTTACTTCACCTGCGTGCAACCTGTATTTCATTACACCCGCTGCCCCTTTAAATGGGCACTAGACATATGCCTTGATCCACAGACGCCCGCTTTCCTGGATCTGGAACTGCTGATGAGTCCCTTAGTGGCACATTATCAGGACTATGCCTTTGAATTTGTGCCCTCTACTGAATATGAGTCTGGAGAAAATGGTCAACAGGTGTTCCTGTAAATCGGCACAGCAATTCCTAGATCAGAGTTTTGTTGAAGTCAACGCAGGTTTCTTGGTGACAGTATGTGCATCTTGTGAGAGGTTGGCCTGTCATATGATGTCCACTGTTTTAGTAGGCACCTTGTACCAGTCCAAACGACCCTTATTGATGGTAGGTTTAGACAACCTTTATAGAAAGCTATCCTAGTGGTAGCTGTGGAGAGCAGCCTTCAGGCTAAGTTTTGAAGGAATGTAAAGCAGCTTGTTTTACCAGTCTATAATCTCTTGAATGACCAAATGAAAAGAACACCACATCAAGTATATATATATATATATATATATATATATATATATATATATATATATATATATATATATATTACCTACTGGCGGTCGCCAGTAGGTAGTTATAGTTAGGATTTTTTTCAATGTTAAATCTCAAAATTCTATTTGGAATAACTTTGGCGCCGGTTGACGAATCTGACTGAAATTTTCCTCAAAATGGCCTCGCGGCGTTCTGGTCCTACCCTAAAAGTTTGGGGGGGATTCGTCAAGCGGGGGCCGAGATAAAAGGGGGGTCCCAAAACGCGTTTTCCCCATGTTAATTTTAATAGGGCGGTCGATTTCACTTTTAGCCCGAATGGCTGAATGGATTTCCACCAAATTTGGCAAAATTGTAGGGACTGGTAGCCCGATGTGCCTTTGTTATGTCTCAAGATATGTGCTCCAGTGGTTTTTGAGTAATTTAGGTTCAAAAAAATATATATATCTATAGGCGCGCCCCGGTACGCGCACCGGGGAGCGCTCCGGGCGCGCTACGCGACTTGCGCACGGAAAGCTGATTGGCTCTCGGGTGTCTGTAAACATTCGAAACAGTCCGGAGCGGCCGCCATCTTGTGTCTCGGTAAAATCGAGACACAAGAGGTGGCTAAAACAAAGGGGAAAATGACCATAAGGCGTCAGGGATAGACCCCCTCTGACCCCTAGGTTTGATGTGGGGGCTATAAAAGGGCCCCGCGGGGCATTTAAAATATATATTTTTTTTTCGTTTTGCGCGGGGGGCTCCCGGTACGCGCACCGGGGAGCGGACCAGGGAGCGTACTATGAGGAAAAAAGAATGACAGAGTTTTTTAAAAATGAAGCCTTTTTTTTAAAATTGGAGGTAGTTCTAAAAAGAACTTTTTTTTTTCTTCTTTTTGTTGTTTTATATTTTTTTTTTGTTTTTTGAACATTTTGTGCATTTTTTGGCTTTTCAAAACAGTTTTTTTTTTTTGTATTTTTCTAGGGGGAGAAACAAAAAAAAAGGAATTGAAACTGGCTCAACTGGAGCAAAAAAAAACAAAAAACCCAAAAAATGACTTCTTTTTGGGGCACTTGTGATTGTCACCTGCAAGGATGATGAGCTTTACGCTCTTTTCACCATAGGCGATAAGCTTGCCACATGCAGACAAGTGATTTTAAAATCAGCAAATCGTGGCTGAATACAAGGCATCATCTCTGATGTTTCTGGTCCCGATGAAGTGGGTCTGTTTCTTTGGGAGGTGGTCCTTGAAGACTGGGAGAGGTTACTAGCCAGTTCCCTGAGCTCTGCACGAGAATAGTTGTTAGGGTGCTTACGGGTCATATGTCGAATCATGGTATAGTTACCAAAGGAATATTTTTTGTTTGGGTTGCCCCCTGAGAGTTCTTCCTTACAGATTAGGCAAGTTACCTTGGCCGCATTAACTTTCTTTTTTCCCTCAGGGATGGAAAAAAACTCCCATACAATGTGTGGCTTGGGTTGGTATGGGGTATTGTGTTCTTCCAGCCACCTCCTCCTCGTCCCCTCCTCCTCTTCCTCCTCCTCCTCCTCTTCTTCTTGACCACCAATGTGATGTTGTGGTGGTCCTCTTGGTGGTGGTGGTGGTGGTGCAGATGCTCCAGCTGATGCTGCTACTGTAGCCATTTCAAAGTACAAAATATACCTCAAAGATTGCAAAACAGGTCTTCCTCAGTCAAAGGACAAAGTCAGAATAAGGAAAAAAGGTGGGGTCTTTCATCATTTGGAAAAAAAAAATGTCCTGAACCAATGAGAAGTGTTATTTTCAGGTCACAAGACTAGGGATTTCATCAATATGAAACCAAAACTGTTCTGCACCAATTAAAAGTGTTATTTTCAGGTCACATGACCCGACGCGCACCCGGGCGCGCCCCGGGTCGCGTTGCGTAAGCGCGTCGGATGTTTACGTTGCGCGATCGTATTCGCTCGAGTGCTTCCGGGTGCGCTTACGCTGTGCGTATCACGTGGACACAGCTACGCGATACGTCACGATGATGTTTTCGTTTGCGGCAAAAGCGCTAACGGGACGCTCTCCAGAGCGCGCCCCGGGGCGCTTCAAAAGACTACGCTTTCCGGGGCGCTCACCGGGGAGCGCCCCGAGAGCGCTCCACGGCAAAATTTTTTTTTTTTTAAATAAAATATATATACATTTAATAAATTGTTTTAAATACAAATACAATATAGGATTCATTAATTTACAAACATATTACATTTCATAGCTATAGACATTTGCTATTAACAAAATTTTTAAATTCACTGAAAAAAACATAGGTTTGGGGCCTTATATATAGTTAGGAATTAGCATTTAAAAAACCTATGAAATTTACTGAAAGAACCATAGGTTTCACACCAGTTATAGTTAGGAATTAGTATTTAAAAAACCTATTAAATTCACTGAAAAAACCATAGGTTTCACACCAGTTATAGTTAGCTGGAAATTTTACTGACATAAAACCATTGAAATTCCCACGCTATAGTTAGTTGGACTCACTATAACTTGCGCGCCTGCAATGCACTGCTGATGACGTCACATATTACATCACTCATGACATGGTCTGAAACCTATGGTTTTTTCAGTGAATATATATATATATATATATATATCACTTCAACTCGTGACATTAACCTCCCAATATTGCATGAGAAATGACGAGGGCAGACCTTCTTAGTGCAAATTCGAATTATTTCACCAGTGTACCATCACAAGGCGTTTCGGGCATCCCAGCGGCCTTGATCACATGACAACGCCTAGTTCTCAACCCTCATTTTTAAAGTGCTAGTGCAAGCCTGATTTAGGAAACGTAAACAAAATACTACCGCACTTGCGGGGGTCTTATGTACATAACATGATACTCAATACCTAGCTGTTACTATTACTGCTAAAAACAAGTATATGATATGCTTGTAAAATAATTTATTACAACATGCAACCATTTAAGCAGTAATAAGGTTTTTGAAGTTGATAATAATTATCGGCCAATATATAGACTCAATGCGATATGCTTTCCTTCTGGAAAAATGAACTTATTTGACACAAGTAGACATAAGCGCTTTGGCCCACTCGGGCAGCATTCTTTTAAATGTATGTTTATAAAACTTGTGAATCGAATGAAGTTTGATGATACAATTAGCCACAAGCGCTGTTTGCCTACTTGGGCATAATTTTATCTCGAGAACAGAAAGTGTCAATAACTTTATTGACATTTGTGGCCACAGACATACGTGTTGACATAACATCATTATAAAAAGGAACCGTTAATATATGAATTCATTACTTTGTACTTTGCCTCCTGAATTAATTAATTTGTTTATGTAATGCAATTTAGCAGAACAAGGAAAGATACACATTTCGGCTAGTTAGCAAAACGCAAGCGCTAACGATAGTCTTTTGTTCATGTTTATTATTTGTGTTGTGATCACATGTTTGTCTATTTATACCAACTGAATTACACACATCTTGACTCGTGACCAAGGAGAGGCTTTCCCGAAACGCGTCGAGTTGTTACTTTGTTGCCGATGGATTTTGCCAAATAAGATCACTTTGATGCAAGTTGGTATTCGTGCTTTCCTACTAACCTTGAAGGGCAAGGAACCTGGAGTGTGAATTTGAGTTGGATATAAGGATTCGCCATCCAGCACGAACCGCTGTCGTCCAGTGGAGGGGTCATGGCGACGTTCGGCATTTGCTGAACTTTGTGATTTAAAATATATATATTATATATTATATTTAAATATATATATATATATATATATATATATATATATATATGTGTAAAATATATGTATTTATTGTAAACATTTATTGTAAACACACCCCTCTTACTCTCTTTATGAGGCTAGAGGCAAAAGTAAAATACAAGAACTTAAATAGCACACAGTAAATTAGAAACAGTATACGTTTTGCCCTAGGGGCCTCGCAAACCATATACTAAGAAAGTGGTATAAGTATGGCTCTCAACATAGAGACCAGGCCTGGAGCCTCTAGAACCGCTGGGGCAACCAGGAACCACCCAAGGTAGGGAAGCAGGAGACCCACAGGGGACGCGTGCAGTGTCTAAAGACAGCAGCAAATCACTATTGACTTCTATGGAGAAGTTTAGAGTTTAAGGACACTTATGAGTGGACTACGGTAAAACCTTTCAGTACTGGACAATTCGAGAATCAAGACCCACGGGAGTCCCGAAGTACTCATGTTACCTCACCCAGGGAAGCCGGATGCATAGGTGTCTTTTAGTTTCGGGTTTCGTCGTCGATTCCAATGGAGAGCTGCAAAGAAGTGCGGCAGCGTCCAGGTGAAGAGTGTCCGGATAAATCCAAGGGTGGATCGGAGATATGAAGAACCTGAAAGCAGAGGGGACAGAGTCTGGGTCACTAGCCAGTGACCAGGAAGGCGACAAGAAGATGCCTGCCAATGTCGGGTGCTTTCAAGTGATGGAGGTGAAGCTAGACTCTTCAGCCACGAGGTCCAGGAGGCGTCGATGACAACCAGGAGCTGGATTCGAGCTGTCCCACGTCGGATGTCGAGTGCTGCAGCATCGGTATCCAGATTGTACCCAACAAACCTTGGCAACAGCAACCCACGCAAGATGACAAGATTGGCTTCAGAGCAGACCAGCATGGTCTGAGGGACTCACCGTTTGGAGGAGAGTCAGGGCTCGTCTAGAGCAACCAGGGAAGCCCACGAAAAAAAAGATTGTCCTTCGTGGGGACTCACTAGTCGACGGACTAGGGATCGCGAAGGAGCCTCGAGCTGAAATGTTGAAAGCGGGCCCACAGAACACTCGTTAAGTGTAGGCCTCTAAGCTTCGGTGCAAAAGGTGCTCAGGGCTTGGACTACAAGTAGCCCAATGCACAACTTCGGGAAAGCTCGGGAAGTTGATGTACTAGCAAATGTGCAAGATGTCCAGGCGTTCCGGTCCCATGTCTCTCGTGATAGCTACAGGTCTCAGCTCTGCTGTAGACTCCTATCAGCCTTGGAGATGTCTGAAAGGCTGTATCCTGTGTCGCAGATTCTTCGGGATCCTTCAGGAGCCTTGAAAATGCAGACCAACAAGATGCTTCTTTGCTGCCTGTTTGAACACGGGAGACACTCCTTGATGGGACAGACTCGGAGTCCTTCAGGCCTCTGCGTAAGTGGAACGCTGTCAGCCACTGAAGGGCCCGGAAAGATCGCCTGGGTAGACGCCGCTAGAAGACCCAATAGGCTGGCCAACTGCTGTAGGGACGTGGACTGACGGGACAGGGTTTTCCTGAGTATATGTCTGATCTTCGCCACCTCCTTGGAGGACAGGCTGAGGATATATTCCTTGGAAAATGACAAATACCGGAAACGTTGTCTGTTGTACTGGTACCTGCAAGAACAACAACCATTCCAGTAGGTCCATGAATGTCTTGAGTTGAGTTGCCAGTGTCGGGGATCACTCGTGCATCAGGAGGATATCACCTAGATAGACAATCATCCACAGGCCCCAGCTGTAAAGGAGTTCCACCACCGGCTTGAGTACTTTGTGAAAAAAATGGTGCAGAGGATAGGCCGAACAGTAGCACCTTGAATTCTAATACCTGGTGGCCCCACACCAACTGCAAGAATCGACAATGTGGGGAAAATATTGGGATCAATAGATGAACTTCCTTGAGGTCCAATTATACTAAGCAGGCCCCTGGTCGGAGGAGATCACGCAGCAGATGGATGCCCTCCATCTTGAAATGACGGCAGGACAACCACTCATTGAACTTTACTGAGGTTGATAATCGGGCGATGCCTGCTGTCTCTTTTTTTTCACCAGGAAAAAAATTACTTAAGAACCCAGTTAAATTATATGATGAGGTGTAAGACGGTGGGAGCAATTGCCCATTTTCGCACAAGCCCCTGATTTCCTGTTCTATGAGTACTGAATCCTCTTGGGAAAAATGTAGGGGATGTGATCAGGAAGTTTGCACGAGAGAAGCCATGCACTCTATTTTGAACCCTTGCGCCGTCTGCAGTATCCAAGCATCAACCGTTAAGGCCGTCCACTTGTCTAGGAACAAGGCCAAACCCCCTCCCACTCTTAGTTGCGTAGAAAGAAGAGTCCTCTCCTCAGGCACCACGGTTACGCAAGAAGTGGCTGGAAGGGTAGAAGCCTTCGTATCTGACTGGGTCCTGTTATTAACATGAGCAGGAGCCTTGGCCTCTCAGGGGAGCCATGGTAAGGAGGCGGCCGGATGAGCATCCCCTGAAACTTTCTGTCATGTGTTTGGCACCTGCCCCATTGTAGTTTTGCATATGTTAGCCTAACTGTGCACAACATAACCCACATTAGTTTTGCATACGTTACTATATAATCACCTTTGCGCAACACATATTTTCACTCAGAAACTGCAGTTGTTTTCTCGTTCTGTTCTTTCCTGGGATTTAGTCTTGAGATTGGCCCCTCACTTTTTGCAAAATGTGCTTAATTACAGCCACCTAATTATCTTAAGAAATTACAATCTTTCCTTGGCTTTTTGAATTTCAGAAGGACCTACATTCAAGACTATGCACAACATATCAAATTGCTCTGTGCTTTGATACATTCAGATTTTTCAGCTTCCTGCTGGATGTCGACACATATTGAGACTCTCAGATCTTTACAGTCTGATTTGCTTGAAATGCGACATTTACATACATGTCTTAATACAACTAATGTGGTCATCTGAATTTTACTGGGTGCTATTGGTTTTACCTATATCACATTCAATGAAAGTGATACGGTTCCTATTGCAAATAAATCGCATTTATATATTTCCTGGCGGAAATGTGTTTTGCATCCATTGAAAAATTACTGACAGCAGTCCAGATGGCCGTCCTCAAAGAACACCCTTTAGCTCAAGGTAAACACATTATTCTTGTTTTTCCTGTGCCAATCCATGGAGGCTGTCACAAAAGCTAGCATTCCTAATTCAAAAGCCCTTAATCTCCGGTGGATAAATTGGGCTACATCCTTAACAGCAGTTGATGTTGACTTTGTTTTTTTTACCCTTCTCTACAGATACAGGAATTTTTCCAATATAAGCATGTTTATCCTGTACCCTCTTCTTTTCTTCCTCTTGGTTAATACAATTGTAATATTTACACCAATGGTTCGGCACAACTGGCTATAGGTTCTAAACAACAATACTCAACAGCATGCACCATCGTTTTGGGCACTATGTCAGACGGTGTTTTTCATCCTTCTACCAATCACGCTCAGTCTCTAGGAGACTGCACTCCTCATTGGCTGAGCTTAAAAGTTTGCTTCTTGCACTTGAACGTACAGATCCTGAGTTCCCCACAGTTATAGTGTGTGATTGGTTTTATTGTGTACAATCATTTAATGATAATTTGCATTTTTGGTGACAAAATTACTTTAAGGATTCCAAATGTAGCACAATTAAGCGTAAAATACATTGGGTTAATGTGGCAGATTTTAAAGGTAAATTGCCACAAGCTCATGTCATTTGTACATTAGTTCATCAACGTGTAGGAGCACATACACTAGGAAATTCTATAACTGATGAGACAGCCAAATCTGTAGTAGCCACATGTAAGATAGCAGCAGTTACGTGTTCTAAGACACGCGTTGATAATGATATCTTGGCTGTCGTCTGTGCTTTTCAATCAGGCAACGCTTTACCTAAAGGTTTTCCTTCCAAATATTCATATTACTGAATGAGCAGCTGGTTCCTTTTATAACAATACCGGGGGTTGATGATCGCTACCCAACCTTGA
This sequence comes from Lissotriton vulgaris, assembly GCF_964263255.1. Lineage (NCBI taxonomy): Eukaryota > Metazoa > Chordata > Amphibia > Caudata > Salamandridae > Lissotriton > Lissotriton vulgaris. Next base: position 797,575,231 of record NC_141699.1, read on the forward strand.
CTGGAAGGTTTTTTTTTGTTTAAAGGTTTTTTATAAGTATTTTCAACATTTTTAGGTAGACTATCCGAGCAATGCCCGTTCATTGTGAGTAAATGTTTTTCAATAGCACAGAATCAAGCTCTAAACAGGAGAGGATGTGGCAAATAAATTACATAACATTGATTACAAGCAGTCCAAAGACTGCACCTCCTGGTAGTAAAAAGGTTGTACCACTGCTCGGCGTGTAGATAAGTCAGACATGGTACAGATGGCATCAACTGTGAACATAGGGTACATCAAAAGGAGGACAACATAAAACAAGAAAGGGTATGAGAATCGCTATTGACCGCAAAAATTCTTTAATAGTTGCAGCACTTGAAGGAGTTGCTTCGGCACATGCAAGAGGGCTGCCACTATTTCCCTTTTACAACAACCTTATTGGATGCAAGGTTACACCAGCTAACCAGAAAATATGTTTGATGTTGTGACATCTGTCAATAAATTTAAACTTTTACTGTGTCCCATCCACCTCAGGCACATTTCTTTCTTTTGAATCAGCCTTTTTCGCTGTGCTTATCCAGATCATTGCGGTCCTTTAATTTCTGATACTAGATTCACGTTTATTTTGAATGCTCCAGGTTACTCTGGGTTTGGCCACAGAGCTCAACTGAAACTCTAACTGTTATTAAAGATGTGCATGTCTTTGTTGGTACTTATGCCTCTCATGCATTACACTCAACCAATGTCCAGCTTTGGCTTCCAAAGCATAGCCTAATTCAATAAGGTCCATGTGTTTGTAGGTGCATTCTTCTTCTCCGTATAGGCCTGAGGGCAATTCTGTTGGGGAGAGAATGATACCATGACTTAAAGCAATCCTTAACGGCTAGAGTATTAGGTATTAGGCGTGGTTGGTTTAATAATCTCTATGAGGATCAACAGGCATTAATTAATCTTCCCAAACCATATCTGGGTGGGTGGACCCCATACCGAATGCTCTTTGGCATCAAGATATGTTTCAGACCTTGATGATCCAGACGTGTGGCGGCAGCCATGATCTTTGATGTAAATAACCACTGTGCTGTCTTGCAGGATCTGCTGTGACCCTCCGGCTGGCACATATTTGTCTCCAGCTCTTTCTTGAGTACTGAGCTTCAAATTCCTGTTCTTGGTTGGCTTCCCATGGTTGGAGACATCATTCCTGAAAAATTAGCCCTCAAGAAAGTATTCGGCCAACGTACTGGGCTCCTCTTCCAGTCCTTGGTATCCAGGGTACACAGACTGTGATTTTGCCATCGCTTCTAGGTCATAAAGAAAATCGCTTTGTTTCCATTGAACATGTCAAGCCACACCTTATGGCCAATTCTTCATGGTATGCCCAGTAGTGGCCTCTTGCAAAAACTTTCTTTGCAGCTAATGAGCTCCACCATTGCTTCTTTCCCCCGGCTGCTAAGGTGGGAGCTCGAAACCTCTGTCGATTTGGTACCTGTTTCTGCTTCTCCATCTTCTACTATGGATGCCGTTTATACTGTTCTGACGTTGTATGTCCCTTCTGAGTTCCATTTTTCAAATCTGACTGCTGATCCGCAGCCTCCTGTTTTCCATTTGAGTTCCCCTGGGTACTACATGAATCAAGACCATTTCTCGTCTGACAGTTTTCCTAGTCTTTGGTTCTGCAATCACCAGCAGGGCGGATTTGTGTTTTTATTTCTTGGTTTAAACGCACTTATCTAGTCCCTCCTTAGATATATATAGTTGGATGATATTCTCTTTGGTTCTTTTATTCATTTGGATTGGATTCAGTACAGTATTTTTCTTTCCAATTAATGGCAATTACATTCCAGAACGTTCTGCAACAGAGCTGGTTGACAGGGTGCTGGCTCCACATTCCTCCTCACATAAATTATAAATAGACTTGTCCCTTGTCAACATTTCAGTCGTTTCAGTGATTGCTGGAATTGTTTGGAATAAGGTTCCTTTCAATATATTTGGTCCAACAAAGACTCTGCAGATTCCATATTTGTTCAAAGTTTCTGTGGGTGATGTAATAATACCGGAGTTACCAGCAGATAACTGGGATGTTACCACTATGAATTCAATGCTTTGTGAATTAGAATATTACACTGTGTTTGCATCAGTTATTTATATCTTAATTCTGCACACTACCCTGAGATGTTCTGTTAGCGCTGTTATGGATATCATTTTCTGCATAGGGCAAGTGGACAGCGTTCCCATTTTAATTATGGACAATGGGAACATTGTTCAACTACACTACAGGGCAGTTAAAAAAAAAAGACAGGCAAGTAAATATATTTTACAAGTTATGGTCTTTCAGGCCCAACAACCAACATTTTAAATTGGTTCTAACAAAGTCGCAAAAGTATATGCTTACTCAGACCAAACTAATATATGCAGCTTCATTTGATGACCAGCTGGCTCTTAAGGGTTATGATTATTGGAAAGACAATATTTACCTAAAATCAATTTTCTGGTACAAAAGCCTGGCAAGATCAGGGCCCAGAAATCTTATTTCAAACCTTCCTACACAAATTATTTTCCTAATTGAAAGGTTTTAACAAATTACTTGTCTGGAATTGGCTAAAGTTATACAGCTGATTTCCCTGACAATTCCTTTCTATTGCCCACTTTGATAATTGGCAATCTTACATAAATTATACAGACACCCAGTTAAATTATATTATACAAACTGGTACATTTTACTTGTGATTTTCGATTTCTTGTGGGTAGTTATTGAAGCCAGTAGACACAAATTGGTATCATGCTTGTTTTTCTTAACTTCACCCCTGGTTTCAAATCAGATAGACCAGATCCATAGTGCTCCACGTCAACCTAGTCTAACATTATTACCACCTATTTAGTGGTAAAGTTATGCCAGCAAATGTTGGAACATTTTACACTGTCTGCAGTGAAACATCTTTCGCTTCTGTCCGATGACGTGAATTTTTCAGATTTTTTTCTGGGTCCCAAGTCCTCTAGTTCTAAAAGTTTTCTTTATGCAGCCTAAAATAAAATAAGGAAATCATCACAAATTGAAGCTGCCATGAGCTTAAGACAAATTGATCAAGATAAGTTGGATAAAGTACTTGCTTTAGTAGACAATAGTATTAATACGTTATCATCCTGTATTTATAATTTTAACATCATTGTGTCATCTGTTATTGATCTTGTACAGAATGATATGTTGATTTTGTATCATGGTCAGAGTCAGCTCAGATCCATTATGCAGTTTATTTGGACACTTCAAACACTTAAAAATGGACTAGCCCCTTGGCATTACCTGAACTGTACTTAACAGACAAACAACAATCGATGGCTATAATTGATTCAACTTACACTTCACTACAGTTAGAGAAATAAGAAAAAATTCCACATAGCTAATAAGCCTTCAGCGGTATGGTTAATACATGGGGTTATCTCCTTGCCTATATCTACATTTCAGTTTGAAGCTTGCATGAAAGATCTTCCGGTAGGTAGATATGAACCCCTTGGGAACACCTACATCCATGACTTATTGATCCTGTCATTTACCTATAGCTGTGAACGTGCAGATAGAGGAATTTTCCTTACGGGAAAGGATTGTGACTCCACTGCCTATCATTCACTTGTTTGTCAACATGTTAAAAGTCACGGCGCCTGTAATGTTTTAGTGCCTACTTTGGCTTGTTAATTAAAAGAAACTCTAGTTACCACAATTCTCCCCTTCGTTATTGTACTTCCAGATGGAAGCTATCTTATGCTTAGTAATCAAGACTGTATCGGTATGCGGGCAGAAGTCCAGTATATTGTATCCGTTTCCCAGTTTGTCACTTGTTGCAACAACCTCCTGTTTCCCCCTCTGCATGGGATAGTAGATCGCTCATTGTGGCCTTCCATTCCAACTTTGAAAGCAGATTTCATCAAGCTAAGCAGACTCAAATCATTATTGTTCCAACTAGAAGTGGCTCCCACATCTGCCCACGAGACCTTTGAATTGCAGGTTGCTAGAACTACTGTTAAAATTCAGTCTTTATTGTATACATATCTTCCCCCGCATTTCAGCGAATCGATACATCAAGTATTTAATGCTTCTGATATCGCGATGTAGCCCACATTTTTTTAACTTGTGGGCTCTTGCCTCGTCACTATTTTCCAAACTGTCTTTGGAGTCATTCTAGCTTTTCTACACTCAGGGGCTTATTTACAAGTCTCCTGCGCCACTTATATGTCTCTTTTCCAATTTTACAAGTGACACAAAAGTGGTGCAAGAGGCTTGTAAATCAGCCCCTCTATTTGTTCCAGCGGGTTTGGTGGATTCCAGGTACTGCTGTTTCTAACTTGCGGCATTCTCATCATGTTGCTGCTTTTCCATAATGGATGTCCCTTCTGCCGCCACCTCAGACCGTGCATCCCTCCAGCACTACTGTACACATAGGCTTCAGCTCTTTGGCAATGTTCCGCTACAGGCATTGGAAGTGGATTGCTGTTTACCTTAACAATATAGATAGCTGTTACCTTTACTCTTAATCTTCCGCCGTTTTTACTTCACCTGCCTGCAACCTGTATTTCATTACACCCTCTGCCCCTTTAAATGGGCACTAGACATATGCCTTGATCCACAGACGCCCGCTGCCCTGGATCTGGAACTGCTGATGAGTCCCTTAGTGGCACATTATCAGGACTATGCCTTTGAATTTGTGCCCTCTACTGAATCTGTGTCTGGAGAAAATGGTCAACTGGTGTTCCTGTAAATCGGCACAGCAGTTCCTAGATCAGAGTTTTGTTGAAGTCAACGCAGGTTGCTTGGTGACAGTATGTGCATCTTGTGAGAAGTTGGCCTGTCATTTTATGTCCATGGTTTAGTGGGCACCTTCAGGCTAAGTCTTGAAGGAATGTAAAGCAGCTTGTTTTACCAGTCTATAATCTCTTGAATGACCAAATGAAAAGAACACCACATCATATATATATATATATATATATATATATATATATATATATATATTTCACAACAGGTTTTCCCCGGTCCCGGGGATGGGTGGAGTCGCAGAAAAAACGGCAATCAATCGCTTACTTTGGTGAAAGTTCCATATTTATTTCATAAATTTATTGGGGGGGTCCACGCACAAAACTGACCGTGATCAAGACAGCGGACGCTGTCGAAACGCGTTGGTTGTTTTTTGTTTTTTGACCCCCCAATGGATTTATGAAATAAATATGGAACTTTCACTAAAGTAAGCGATTGATTGCCGTTTTTTCTGCGACTCCACCCATCCCCGGGACCGGGGAAAACCTGTTGTGAATTGTCAGCGGTTGGCTCAACCGCAGGAGTAACGCGACCGGGAAAGTAGCGCCTAACGAAGAGGAAGGGAGCCAAGCGGTGGATATATATATATATATATATATGTAAAGTGTATATATATATATATATATATATATATATATATATATATATATATATATATATATATATATATATATATATATATATATATATATATATACATATATATATATATATATATATAATGTAAAGTATATGTATTTATTCTAAACACACCCCTCTTAGTCTCTTTATGAGGATAGAGGCAAAAGTAAAATACAAGAACTTAAATAGCACACAGTAAATTAGCACAGTATACTTTTTGTCCTAGGGGCCTCACAAACCATATACTAAGAAAGTGGTATAAGTATGGCTCGCAATATAGAGAACAGGCCTAGAGCCTCTACAACCGCTGGGGCAACCAGGAACCACCCAAAGTAGGGAAGCAGGAGACCCACAGGGGACGCGTGCAGTGTCTAAAGACAGCAGCAAATCACTATTGACTTCTAGGGAGAAAGTTAGAGTTACAAGTTTAGAGTTTAAGTACACTTATGAGTGGATTATGGTAAAACCCTTCCAGTACTGACCAATTCGAGAATCAAGACCCACTGGAGCCCCGAAGTACTCGTGATACCTCACCCAGGGAAGCCGGGTGCATAGGTTTTTTTTCGTGTCGGGTTTCGTCGTTGCTTCCAATGCAGAGCTGCAAAGAAGTGCTGCAGCGTCCAGGTGAAGAGTGTCCGGATGAATCCAAGGGTGGATCGGAGATCTGAAGAACTTGAAAGCAGAGGGAACAGAGTCTGGGTCACTAGCCAGTGACCAGGAAGGCGACAAGAAGATGCCTGCCAATGTCGGGTGCTTTCAAGTGATGGAGGTGAAGCTAGACTCTTCAGCCACGAGGTCCAGGAGGCGTCGATGACAACCAGGAGCTGGATTCGAGCTGTCCCGTGTAGGATGTCGAGTGCTGCAGCATCGGTATCCGGATTGGATCCAGCAAGCTTTGGCAACAGCAACTCACGCAAGATGACAAGACTGGCTTCAGAGCAGACGAGCATGGTCTGAGGGACTCACCCTTTGGAGGAGAGTCAGGGCTCACCTAGAGTAATCAGGGAAGCCCAAGAAACAAAGGATTGTCCTTCGTGGGGACTCACCAGTCGATGGACTAGGGATCGCGAAGGAGCCTCGAGCTGAAATGCTGAAAGCGGGCCCACGGAACACTCGTTAAGTGTAGGACTCTAAGCTTCGGTGCAAAAGGTGCTCAGGGCTTGGACTACAAGTAGCCCAATGCACAACTTCGGGAAAGCTCGGGAAGTTGATGCACTAGCAAATGTGCAAGATGTCCAGGAGTTCCGGTCCCATGTTTCTCGTGATAGCTACAGGTCTCAGCTCTTCTGGGGACTCGTATCAGCCTTGGAGATGTCTGGAAGGCTATGTCCTGTGTCACAGATTCTTCGGGAGCCTTGAAAATGCAGACCGGCTAGATGCGTCTTTGGTGCCTGTTTGAACAGGGGAGTCACTCCTTGACCCCAAGGGAGATTTCTTCTGTCTTCCAGTTGATATGGAATGTCGAAGGTCCAAGATTTCTGTTTCAGAGTTGGGTCCAGGTTAGTCTAAAGTCCTAGAGGCTGGGTTCCTATACTTATACTAAGTTTAGGGGTTGGACTAATACTAGGGTCCCACCTATGAGAGGACCTGGGGAGGGGGTGGTTATACCCCTTCCCCTTTGTCCAGTTTTGCACCAGAGCTGGGGCTGAATGCCCCAGCAACCAGTTTGAACTGGGAAATGCACAGGGACACCTTGTGTGCCCCAGGCACTGTCTGAAAAGCATTCTCTGAATGCAACCCACTCTGCCCCAACACACTAACCCCTGTCTGGAGAGGTGCTGGCACCTCCCTGGACCGGAAACCTATTGTTCAGGCCTCCCCTGACGGAGTTTCGTCCAGCAGCAGGAGGTCTGACTTGTGTCTGTAGCAGCAGCATCCATTTTGTGATGCTGGGGCTCTGTTTAACTTCTACCGGGTTAGTAAGTGTGTACATGTCTTCTCCCTCTAGAAGGGTGGAATTCCACCCCTGCCGCCATAACTGTCGGGGGGGGGTAGGATTCCAAAGTGTTTGACACCAAACACGACATGTTTTGATGCAGCCATTCCAAAGATAGCATTTACCGCGAGGTTATAATGAATGAATGAAGGATTCATAGAGCGCATGGCTGCCCGTAGGCTTCCCAGCGTTTTGCAATTTGATACTGAAGTTGGGCAAGTAAAACCTTACAGATATTGTGTGAACAGCCATGTTTTAACTTTTTGGGGGGAATTGTGGTTCCCCCGCTATTCGCCTCAGTTCCAATGGTAGGGAGTTCCACAATTTAGGGGCCAAGTGGGAGAAAGGCCTTCCTCCCCATTTTTCCCTATAGACCTTGGTTTGAACTAGTCTCTCTTCTGCGTTAGAGTGCAGCTGTTTCTTTGAGATGTAGGGCGAGATCAGATTCCTTATTTTTTTGGGGCCTTTTTTATGTTGTGCTCTATGGGTAAGGACCAAGGTTTTGAACTTTATTCTGGCCTCTGCTGGGAGCCAGTGAAGTTTCTTCAGATGCATTTTCACTGATTCCCATACTGGGACGTTACACAGTAATCTTGCGCCTGCATTTTGGGCTATCTGCAGCTTCTGGATAACATTTTTGGGTGCCACTAGGAAGAGTGAATTTCCATAATCCAGTCGCGAGGTGACCAGCGAGTGGATCACTGTCTTCCTTAGTTGAGTGGGTATTCTGTTAAAAAAAATTCCGTAGACTTCTAAGAAGCACAAAGCAAGTTGCTGTGACTTTATTGGCTTGTGAAGTCATGGAAAGGTTTGTTTCTAGCCAGAACCCCAACATTTTCCCTGTATCTGCTGGGGTGGGTGGTTTACCCTAACATGCAGACCAGTTTATTATCGGTCTAGGTATTGCCTTGTTTCCGATAAGTAGCAGTTCAGTTTTTTCACCGTTTAACTTTAGGCAGCTTGCCGTCATCCATTCCTTCACTTTAATCAGACATGAAGACAGTCTCTCACCATCCCTGCAATTTTTAGGATCCAGGGAGATGATCAGCTGCGTGTCGTCAGCATACGAGGTCATGTAGATTTCAAACTCCAGTCCAATTTTGGCGAAAGGCTCCACGTACACATTAAAAAGTGTTGGACTCAGGGTTGAGCCCTGAGGAACTCCACACTTGAGTGACATAGTTTTGGCGCAGGTATTATTTTCCTGTACTCGGAATGAGAGTCCATCCAGAAATGAAGTTATCCACTTAAGTGCCACTCTTTTTATTCCCTTATCCAGAAACCTTCTACATATTATACAGTGATTTACCATATCGAAGGCTGTGCTCAAATCTAGTAAGAGCAATGCTGCAGGTTAAACTATAACTAGTGACTGTTTTAACTCCTCCACCACTATCAACAGGGCAGATTCAGTGCTATGTTGTGTCCTGAACCCCATCCGTGAGTGGTGGAGACAGTGGTTAGTCTCCAGGAATTCTGTCAAGCTCTTATTGACATGTTTTTCCAATAGCTTGCCAGCATATGGCAATAAGGAGATAGGGCGATAATTTTCTGGTAATGATTGGTCCGCATTGGCTTTTTTTAGTAATGGTTTTATCACAGCATGTTTCCACCCCCTTGGGACTATGCCAGTGTCTAGAGATTGATTCATAATCTTTATTAGAGTGGGTTCCACAATCGGTGCTACTAATTTGAGGATATGGGGGGGGGGTGCTGGATCTAAGGGTGAGCCCGATCTCACTATATCTATTAGGGATTCTAGGTCCTTTTGTTCCCTATTAGGAAAATTAGTGATGACCTGTTGTAAGGGTGCCCCTACATGTTCTTTCTCCTTCTCTGTTAGGTGGGCTATATCTGTTCTAAAGCCACTGTAAACATCCGTCACCTTTGAGAGGAAGTATGAAGCTAGGGTGTTACATCTGCCCTCTGATGATTCGGACGGACTACTGCTGGTAACTGAATTGGTCAGGGTTTTAATTATTGAAAACAGTTCTCTAGAGGAGTTCTGTGCCTCCCCTAATTTTCTCCTCAAAAAATTTGTCTTGGCTCAATTTGATGTTTTCATACTTCCTGATGGCCACTTTATACTTTGTTTTGAGTTTGGGATCATAACACTTTCTCCACTCTCTTTCGATCTTTTTACACTCTTTTTTTTACCAATAATTGTGAGTTAAACCATCCTTCTGCTCTAGGTCTAGTTCTATGTATGTGAATGGTCTTAGGTGCTACGGTATCCAGTGAGTGTGTGATCCAAGATTCCCATTGTGAGTAGGCTTCTTCAACTGACCCTGGTATTTCTAATTGTGAATTTGCTGTCTCTGTCAGAGTATCCCCCCAATTGTCTGGGTTAATCTTATCCCAGCGTCTTTTCAATACCTCGTTCTTCTGTGTAGTACTTCTATGTTTGTTCCCTGTCTTTTGTTCCTTAAATGGTACAAAATAGTGGTCTGCCCAAGGCACTGGGACAGGGGAGGCCACAGTTAGATCGGGGACATTGGTGATTACCACATCCAAGATGTGGTCTTTAATATGTGTAGCTGTTTCTACCAGTTGAATCAATTGTAGACTTTATAGATCTGATAATATTCTCTTCGTACTTGTGTTACTTTTTTCCTCTATGTGGAGATTCAGGTATCCAAGTTTTATGATATTGTTTTTTTTTTAAAGCAAACTAGCCATTGCATTAGATACCTCTTCTAAAAACACCCCAAGGGGGCCTGGTGGTCGATAGATTAGTAGGCCCAAAAAAATAATGCACTTAAGAGTATATGGTATGGCTGTGTCATAGAACAGCTATAATGAAGGCTTTCCGAAAGCTGCAGAGGGGCTCAGCTCATGTTCAGGGACACTCTCACACAAAACCAAGCTCTCTGTCTTCAGGATTGTCAAGGCCTGCCATAGGAGTGACTTATAGGTTTATATGTGTCTATATATAGGTAGGCATAGGTATACTATATCTACGTAAGCTGTACAAGTACCACCTTACCCAGGCTGCAGTAGCAGACCTGTGGTGCCACTTTGGAAGGCTTCCCAGGGGTGGCATAATACATGCTGCAACCCCTGTTAGGCCTCTGGGGTACCTATGCCCTTGGTACCTAAGGTACCATATACTAGGGACTCACAAGGGTAACCCACCAATCTGGAGTGTACCTAATGTACAGGTAACCAATTTAGAGAGAGAACAGCTTGGCTGTGGTCCTGATTAGCAGGGCCACAGCCAGACTAAAGTTGATAAACCAGTGAAACACAGCAAAAAGTGGGGGTAAGCAGATCCTACTCTCCTACACATCTGTAGGAGCTGAAGATCATGTCTGTTCTTTGGACCTAATGAACTGGGATGCCAATCTGTTCATCTACATGGAGTCGGACCCCATTATGGAGCCCTTTGCTTCTACAATGGCTGCTTACATACTGGATACCTTCGAGGCACACTAATTGGATATTTTTTTCTTCCAAAACTGCCATTTTCTGGCTCCACTAAAAAGTTAAATTCTCAGTGATGGCTTTGAGTTTGTTTATCTTCCAATTTCTGTGCCTCCTTCCTGACCAAGGAGAGGGTATCATGTGGTCAGTACCCCCCATTGTAGTTTCCCTATGTTTGCCTAACTGCACATGACACAGGTGGCATTTGCTTTGCACACTATAAAATCATGTTTGCTTTTGTGACACATTATATTTTCACAGAGAACCTGCAATTATTTTCTCGTTTTGTTCTTTTCTGAGATTTAGTTTGAACAGTTGACAAGGTTAAACAACAGTGTTCCTTCCTATTTTGTTCTAGTCAGGCACTGGCACCTAGACACAACACAGAAATGCAGCTGTTGTTTATGAACATGCAAACCTTGTCATATAGGTATGAACAGTAATGTAACACACAGAGATAGAAAAATATTTCCTGAGAGAGGATCACAGCTGTACCTGAGATGTAGAGCGCCCTTCTGTGTACTCTAAGGTACGTAGTCCACTATTAAACCCAGATATCTTTGCTGTATAATCAGTTTTCATCTGTAGAATGATTGGGGGTTTAGGCTAATCTATCTTATAATATGACAGGGCTTTTCATAATATATGGTTTACGGATTATGCTGATTGTATTTTTGCTATGCACTGTTTTCTGATTGTGGCAATTATACTGGATTCTAGAGCATGATAGTTTAAATAAATATTTCAAAACGTCCCTTGTGTCTCTGTCATATCTTACTGTGGATGAGTATGAGTGTGTGAGTAGAAAGGTGTATCCTGTTACCGCAATCCCTGAGAGGGCCGGGAGTGTTGTAAGGTGTTGATTCACTTGTCTCTCTGGATACAGTTAGGAGGGCACATGAGACAATATAGCTAGTCGGACTCTAGCTCATGGTACTGAGGTGATATGGCGACTCAGTCTCTATCTACTGATGTTCCTAGTCCCAAGCATAGTTCTATAGTCCTGTTCCTGAGCTGAATCCCTGCAAAAATCCAGACTCACGAAAACCTTAGGTGAAAAAATCTTTTTCATGGAGGTCTCTGTCTTTTCAGGGGAGGGGGGTTAAAGGTATTGACAAATCTGACTAGTTCTGAAATAAACGGTCCCCCAAACAGACTCCCCTGAGCTGTGGGCGCTGCATCCGAAGTTGCCAAGTGGCCTATCTTGGGGTCAACTTTGAAGTGTGAAATGCGCCACTCTGCCGATAAAGCACAGTTTGCAATGCCCAAAATAATCACTGCAAAATGTGCCCTGCCGGACTGTATCTCCGGAGTAATCAGGGAGTGACTGCTTCACAACCTCAACCATATCTAATATCTTGATCAGGGGTCCCGTGGCATTTAGCAGCTTGTCCTGACACGACTGCCAGGAACGGTTGATGCCCTTCTTGTGATCTCACATAAACTTGGCCAAAAAGGTGGCAATACGGGCATCAATTTCGGGAGTCAAAGCGACCTTCCTCTCCAGCGAGTGGCTTGGACATTCCATCCGTAGGCAGGCCCTGACATCTTTTTCAAGTTTCTTGCAGAGGTGTTTCACCAAATAGGATGCCACTTTGTCACTGGGGGACCACATTGCAGATATAGGATGCATTAAATTGTCCGGGTCCAGCATGTCTGCTACCAAGATGTCTGGCTGGGATCCTGAACTTGCCTTGGGCTACCGGCCTTTATCCGCTGATGGACGCCATGGGCTGGAAGGACCTGGCTCCACATCTTATACACCCTGTGTATTGTCATCACCACCAATGGAATCTGGGCCCTTTGGGGGGAAGGGATGGGATCTACATTCACAATCTGTGAGTTAGAGATAAGAAACGCATGTTTAAGGCACAAAAACACATCTTTGTCCACCCCTTGCTCATATGGTCGCTTGGGGCCAAGCATGTGGACAGGCGTTCCCCTGGGGCCCGAGGGGTGCCTGGCACGCCTGCGCCAAATAATCAATCCTCTATTTGAGAGGCACTAGGGATTAGGTCAGTGCATGTTGGGTTGAGGCAGCCACAGCTCATAGAACTCATCATCCAGCAGGAGAAAATAGGTAGATTCCTCCTCCAGGAATAAGCTACTGACTGCCTGCATGCAGAACAATGTGTCGTTATGAGACCTAGCAGATAGGGAGAGTCGTAGCCTCAAATCAAAGGTGGGACCAACACCCTGAGATCTTTGATGGGGCTGAAGCCTGGGCCAGTCCCTTTAGACCCCAAGCACTTCTCCCTTGCGGCAATACCTCAGTACTGACCTGCCTTATCAGGTGCCATGGTCACTGCAATGCACTGCACATATAGAAGGGTAAAGACCCTTAATTACAGACCTGTTCACTACAGGCATCTCGTCCCAGTCTGTCTTCGGGTTAAAACTATAAGGAATGGCGGTAATGACCGGAATTCCTCAGGAATGACAGGAACTTGGCACGCAACCATCACAGAGTGAGAGGAGTATCTCTATGGTTAACAAGTGCTCTCTGGTGGACGCAGATAAAAACTGCTGACTTGTGTTCTGCAGGCTGCTCAAAGGAGGAAACAAGCATTTGCAATGCAATACGTCTCGCAGTTGTGAGAGTTTGAGCTATTGGCATTGTAAATGGCAATTCATTTTATTTACGTGATGTTTTTAAAACATAAATAAAAGTAATTTTCATTTACAATGCCAATAGCCTAATCTCTCGCAAATGTGAGACCTATTGCATTGTAAATGCTTGTTTATTATCACTGCGCCTGAGACCTGCCAGGACCAGCCCCACTTGAAGACTTGATTTACTCTAGGTAAGGGTAAAACGTGGAAGTAGCAGGAAAAGAGTTCACTAGTGTAGACTTACAGTATTCCATTTGTGTGGTTACCTCTGAGTAGAAGTATGATAAGTTACAAAGTTCTTTGTCACTAACTTGTGGTATTCTTTGCATAAATTACCAAAATATGCAAAGAGGAAAGTTGAGCATTTGTATGAAATGAGCAAAGGTGCAAGAAAACAAGGACTTCTACAAGCATATTGTATGGTAGTGTAATTGGTCATGAGCCACTCATGAGGAAAAGCTAAGCAAGGGATGTACACAAGAGTATGAAATACTGGTATATTGCTGGCGCTGTTAGAGTACTCCTTAGAAAGATCTAAGTATGGTACTGCAAAAGTTTAAACTACTCACAAGTAATACTGATGCAACAGTTTCACAGTACTCACAATAAAACGCTACGAAAGGCATGCACTTGCAAACAAAACACCTGTGAGCTACCAGCACCTTCTAAAAAGCATAAGAGCAAGCAATATATGAGTGTGTAGGCCAGTGCTTCATTTGTGAAAGAGAGTGTCAGGGCCTGAAACTCTGTTCAGAAGCCCGCGGCCGGTGCAGTGAAACATGGGCGCGAGGAATACCAAGGAGTTAGACCTGGCACCTTTGGCGTGGGTCTCCCTTCCATTTTTGCTGATGTTGCCTTATGTGTTTTTGCTGGTGTTAGCTGCTCAGAGCACTGTGCCACTGCCAATCAGTGCCAGAGTGCAAGTGCTCCCTGTGTAAAGTGTATATGTTGATTGGTTTCCATGATTGGCATATTTGGTTTACTGTCAGACCCCAGTAAAGTGCACCAGGAGTGCCAGGGCTTGTAAATCCAAATGCTGCTAGTGGGCTTGCAGCACTGGTTGTGCCACCCACAGAAGCAGCCTTGCAAAATGTGTCTAAGGTCTGCCATTGCAGAACCTGCTTGCAGTCTGGTACTGTCATGCTGACTGGGCAAGTGCACCCACTTGCCAGTCCCTAAACCTTCCCTTGACTTCATATCAGTCACCCCTATGGTAGGCCCAAGGGCAGGGTGCCTTGTAAGGATAAGGTAGGACAAGCCCTGATGTGTGTGGCATGTCCTAATAGTGAATTACAGCCCTTTTCGTTTTTCACTATTGCAAGGCTACCTGTTCTCATAGGCCATAATGGGCTGTTAGAATTGTTACATCCTATGATCCTAACAGACTCAGGGAACATGGTAGAAATTCGAGTTTAGTATGCCTGAACTCAGAATAATAAAGTACATCTTTTAGTAAAGTTTATTTTAATGTTCTGTGTTTGAAAATACCACTTTTAGAAAGTTGGTATTTGCTTGCCTAACCATTTCAGCCCGCCTCTGCTCTAATGTGTATCTGCTGTGTAGTTTCTGTGAGTGACAGGGCTGGGGAATTCCAGGAGACAGACTGGGACAGCCAGGTGGTGAATAGGAAGATTACATCCAGATGGGTGGGAGGAGTGCACCTAGGCTCTGCCACCACAATGCTGGCTCCACCTCCTGTGGAGCGTCTGATGTCTCTGCCCTGCAGCCTGAAAGAAGAAGTCAGAAGCATGTCCGCAAGAACTGGACTGAAGTAGGCAAAGGCCCCCTGGCCTGAAAGAACAAAAGAATTGTGGTATAAATATTGGAGCCCTGCTCCAAAGAAATTAGATCCTGCTGCAACAAGAAGAACCTCTGCCGGACGAGAAGGAACTGGGAAAGCTGCAAGGAGTACTGTCCCTGACCTGGGGTATTGGCCTGCAGTGGTTGCCTTGCTGCGAGAGGAGAGGAAAAGACTGGAAAAGACTTTGCTCAATTTGTGCTTCTGAAAGATTTCCAAGGGGTTGTGGGTGAGCTTGCCCCCTGAACGGAGTCCCAGGACTATTGGACTCCTCCTGCCTTCACAGAGCTGTTGGACATTGCCAGATTTCCTCTGCCGCTGGGGCCGCGATCTCAGTGCACCTCGTAAACCCTGTCCGCTGTGAAACCCGTGCCCGTGGCCGCCCCGCACCGTGTGACTCCGCTTCATACGAGCTGTAGCTTGTACCGTCAGAAGAAGGGCCGCCCGCACACCGCTTCACCCTCCCCCTTCAAGCCGCACTGCTCGCCGCACCCCTGCCGCTGGAATTCGGGATCCGAGCTCACCGTACGGTTGAGTACGGCCCGTACGCTCGCAGCGTACCGGCCGCCTTGCTCCGCGCTATTGGGATCCCACAGGCAGCCCCGCACTTGAGAGTATGGCCCGTACGTTCGCAGCGTACCGGCAGCCTTGTACCGCACTGCTTGAATCTGAAAGGTATCCCCGCTCTGAAGGAGCGGCTCGCACGCTGCATCAGGAAGCGAACGCATCCAGACCAGGACCGTCCCCCTCGCTCCCCATGGCCCCCGCTCTACGCCTCGCAGAGGACGCTGCAACAAGCCGGGGCTCGCATCGAGGAAGGGGCCAACAATGCTCCTGGTCCGCCTTTCCTTTTGCCCGCATCGTCCGAGCCGGACTCTATGAACGTAAGGTACTGTGCAAACAAGTACTGTGGATTATTGCTGAAGATATATGGTCTTGTGCTAAGCCTTTATATAAAAGATACTTATTTTTATACAAACCTTGGTGTGATGTTCATGTGTGGTGTTGTCACTGAGTTACTGTATGTGTTCACAAATGCTTAACCTATAACGCTCTGAGATAAGTCTTGTCTGCTCGCGCCACGCAACCTAGAGGGTGAGCAGGGGTTATTGTAGAGGGTAATCCCCTTGTCCTGACTAGAGGAGAGGATCCCTGCTTGTCACAAGTCCTTACCTGTGCCAACCAGAGACCCCCAAATCTAACACAAGGCTTGTAGTGTTAATGCCACCTCATACCTCTTTAATCCCCTACCAGACACTTCCCTCCACTTTATCTCACTCCTTGAGGTTCCTGAATTTTCATTTTGTGTCGGCTTTGCCGTCTTCCGCTGTCTTTCTGCTCTGTGTAATAGGTACACAAATGATGTGGAAAAATAAGTGTGGGTTCCCCATGAATAAGTGCCCTCACTGGCAACCTCCAGCGCAAATTAGGCACTGGTGTAGGCAGAGGAACTGCAAACTACAGGTAGACAACAACCATAAACTTCATAAGCCTGCGCTAAGGTGATAAAGAAACGTGCATGCACCCCTACCTCCGAGGCAGATTGGTTGACATTTCAGGTGTTGTAAGGCAGTCCACCTGCGCCAAAGCAATGGGGGGATGTTGGGTGACTCTCCGGGAGTGGTGGGGTGGTTCCAGTGCTTTAAATGGATTGAGTTTCTTACACTTTTTTATTTTGAGAGGGAGAGTACCTGATCTCAAGAGTGATATAATACGTTTAATTGGAGAGTACCAGCACTTCTCAGAAGCAAGCAGATACTTTGGTACAGGGTACCAGCACTTCTGTTTTTCCATTTCAAGCACTGGGTGGTTCAAAGGGCCAGGTTACATGTTCAACCACTCTGCCAAATGGCACAAAATTCAGTTTTTCGTGTTTTTATTGACACTATGGCAACAGGATATTGTACTACTCTATCTATCCTGAGGCTGAGTCTTTCCATTTTGCTCCCTCTGTACCCCTGCCGAGAGGCATCCCAAGGGTCCTGAGGAATCCTCAAATCTACTCTTTCCATGGCGATAAGCTGCCCTTGGCTCCCTCAGTGCCCCTGCCGTGAAGCATCCCAAGGACACAGTGTGAGCCTTTTATCTACCTTTTAGTAATTATCTCTTTTTTCTACCTTTCTTGTGTTCCTTCCGCCTCACCTCTACCTTCACGGCCGCGACGCCCGCTTCTTCTGGTGTGGGTGGGTGGAATTCCTTCTCCCTATTGCGAGGGATGGCGGTTGTGCCTAATCTGGCCTGTTGCCCCTATTTATCCCCCCTCACTTAGGCAGCTTGCCCCCAGATTGGGGGTTCCGAGCTTGCCCTGGGGTGACCAATCCTGGTCGCCCCTTGAAGCGGGCTATGCATATGACCGGGGCCGGGCTTCCTGCCTCCCGCCGGCGTTTGCCCCGGCCACCACTGGGTCCGGCTTTGCCTTCCCCGGCCCTGGTTACAACCGCTTCCAGTAGTCGAGTTGTCCCCCCTTCCCTTGCTTCACAACTGAGTCCATAATGACCCTCAAGTCACACCACCGACAAAGTGCTTTGGTGCCTTAAGAGATCGCAGTTTATTCAACATAACATATTTATACATTTGCAAAATCATAGTTATCCAATTGCTCTCTTAATATCCATGCTAACATATTTCATTGTCTTTGCAATCATTTTTGTTGCTGTGTGGACCCAGCCTCCTCATTTTCCAGGGAAAAGGAGGGGCCACCTGTCTGGGTCGCTGATTCACGGGGCTAGGCTCAAACTTGCTACCGGTTTGGAGGGTGTCTGTCGGGACCTGCCTGGGCTGCAAGTGCCGTCCTGCTAGCCTGGACCCTTTTGTGGGCTCTCCCTTCTCCCGGGGGTCCCTGCCTTGTGGCAACCCAAGGACCTTGCTTGAGCATCTACTCTATCCATTCTGAGGCGGAGTCCTTCCATTTTGGTCCCTCGGTACCCCGGCTGTAAGGCATCCTACGGGAGCATCACATCTACTCTTTCTATGGCGGTAAACCTCCCTTGGCTCCCTCAGTGCCCCTCCCGTGAGGCACCCCAAGGGCACTGTGTGAGCCTTCCATCTACCTTGTAGTAATTCTCTCTTTTTTGTACCTTTCTTATGTTTGTTCCGCCACGCTACCTACGGTTTCACGATTGGAGGGAGCACCCCCTGCTCTCCCTTCTTAACCAGAAACCCCTCTGTTTTTTGACCGATGCAGGAAGATCCTCCTATAACATGTCCCCAATCCACGTCTGCCAGTGCCTGCGGGCCGTTTACGAGCTGTTTCTGAGTTATCTGCTGCGGGGGCCATCCCCTCCTGGCCCTGTATGCCCCAATAAGTACCAGCGCTACCGCTCACTCCGCAGCTTAGCCCCCAGTTCCCTGGAGCTTGCCACCATCTATTACCCATGTTATTTGTGTAGTACTACAAAACAATGGGCCGCACTATTGCACTTACTGACAGTTGTGGTAGATTATAGCGCTCGCTCCTCATAGCGGAAAATTGGTTGAATTTGAACCTGCGAATGCTAACAAATGTTTCGACTACTACTCCCAGGCCCCTGGCGGGATGCCCATAGGAGGCCTTCCTATAACCGTCAGCGTAACTACACCATTATTACCATCTAAAGCAGTGATTTCGGCTGCATTTCCCTTATTTAACTCTTCGTGTTCTCCCTGCCTCCCGACTTGAGGGTACTGGAGCCTGATTTGCCCTTTCAGAAAGTTACGCTTTCCATAGCTCTTTAAGTAATGCCTCAATCCGTTTCTGAAAATAGTTACCCAGTTGGGAGGCCGTTAGCTCCTGCCCCACCCCCACTGTACACTGCTAACATTAATCCTCTGTTTACGCCAGTGCACAGGCATTGTTATACAAGACAGCTGGCTATCAGTATTCTGCACAGAGAAGAACAACGTCAAACTAACCAGGTGCACCATGGCGTCTGCCCAAATGAAAGCCTCCATGCAGCGCTAGGGTAATGAAACACTGGAAAGTCGCAACACTTTGCACTGAATCCCGTAGTTGTATGCAGCTCCTTGCTATCTATGCATCAACGATTCATCAGCTGCAGCCTTTTACAGCTAATATAATTTAGAGTATAGCTGTTCCCACCCCACTAACCAAATGGCGCTCTGCAAGTTCCTATGCTTGCTACCTGGTGGGTTGGGAAGTCTACTGCAACAGAGGTCCTTGATATATGAATTAAAAACAAACGTTGAACAATCTGGCTGCACAGAACAACATACGTTGTGCATATTTATTTGAATAACCATAGATTCCACCAAAGCAGGTATGTGACAATCCTGCTTTTACTTACATCTAAACAGATAGGTTGCCAGCAGCCAGGGTAAGATTTTAAACCATTTGCAGGCAAGTCCCCCCTGCACGCTTCTGTAAGACTGGCAAACCAGCGGCCCATTTATCTGCTCAACCACCCCCCCCCCCCCCCCCCCCTCCCCGAATGACTCAGATCCACTCTGGGTAGAGTTGTTAACACTTTTGGGTACTGCGCCTTAGTTCAGGGGAAATTATCTCTGCTAGCATCGCTTTAACTTGGTGACAGGGTGCCCGGATTCCTAACCCGCTCTGATGCTGGCCCCCTTGAAGAACATCTCTTACCCTCCCTTTTAGCTTGCTCCCGTCGCGTTTGCATTCCTACCAGTCATCGTGCTTATCACTGCTAAGAGAATGACTGAGCTAGGGTATCCCATGCTATTTTGGTTGGGAGGGAGGGGTGGGGGGGGTGAAGCAGACAACGACAAGGAATATGTGGAAAAGGACGCTTTTATTGGAACAGGTGCGCATCACATATTAAATGAACCTCAGCAAAAAGCCTTCCAAAACTAAACCTCACTAAATACATAACATATCTAACCTCGCCCCCCGCCCCCTCCCCTAAAATTTCATGACCCCGCCCCCACCCATACAATACATTTCAAACATTACAAAAACCTTACATTACCATATCAACCATTATAACCTATACATACAAGCCCTCCGTTAACCAACTCCCATGTCTGCCCCTTCACATCTGTCAATCCCCCAAAACGTGTAACCAAAATTAAACCTACCAACCTATCCTTTCCCTGTCGATAACACAACTTACCCATTAATCAACAAACCTCTGCCAAAACTGCCCAAAAACAAATAGACCCAGTACGGCACCTGCTCCAAGTGACAGAATACAGCAAAAAACCCTGCTCCCCTGTTCCAACAAAGCAAACCAAAATCATAACTAACTAAGAAAAAATTAAGAAAATTAAAGAAAAAAGGCCTAACTGGCTAAAGAGAAGAAAAAACACTAAATGTAAAAAATTGGGAGGGAGGGAGGGAGGGGAAAAAATCCTGCCTAAGCTCCCAGCCACCAGGTCACCAAACCTAAAATGGTGGTTGGGAGCAGGAGCCCAAAGCATTTATGCTTGGGCTCCTTTTGGGCTACCTACTAGGAAAAGCCCAAAGCCTAAAATGGCCGCTGCTCCTGCCTGTAAACCCCCCACACACAGCCCCTCCCAAATCGCCGGGGGGGGGACCTCCCTGCGGTCGGCTGCTCCCCCAAGCCCCCCTTGGTAGGGAGTGGTGAGGGGGGGCGGGGTGAAGCAGACAACGACAAGGAATATGTGGAAAAGGTCGCTTTTATTGGAACAGGTGCGCATCACATATTAAATGAACCTCAGCAAAAAGCCTTCGAAAACAAAGCCTCACTAAATACGTAACATCCCTAACCCCGCCCCCGCCAACTTTCCTAAAATTTCATGACCCCACCCATACAATACAACATTTCAAACATTACAAAACCCTTACATCACCATATCAACCATTATAACCTATAAATACAAGCTCTCTGTTAACCAACTCCCATGCCTGCCCCTTCACATCTGTCAATCCCCCAAAACGTGTTACCGAACTAAAAACGACCAACCTATCTTTCCCTGTCGATAACACAACTTACCCATTAATCAACAAACCTCTGCCAAAACTGCCCAAAAACAAATAGACCCCGCCACCCAGAAAGGCGGGGGAGGGAAACTACCCCCCTTTCTGCCCCGCAGTAGGAAAAAATTCTAAACCTCCTCACTTCTGAACATTCAAGCATCTAGAAAAAACTTCTCTGATCTCCAGCAAATAAAGATCCATTCCCAACCTGGACAAATGAACTCCATCATCACGGAAGAACTCAACTGACTCAAAGCGGATATCTCTGTGCGACACTCTCCCGAAACCCAATTGACGGCAAAACCTTGAAATCTCTGAGTTCACCTTCTTCCTGGCCCTGTCAATGGCACTGAATCCTGCGCTGAACTAAGTCAGTCCATAACACATGGCAACCAGACCATCGCTCCTTAATTAAAGATAAATCCCTCTTCATAGCCCACAGCAAGACCACTCCTTTTACCCCACAAAGATCGTTCTCTCCCAAGTGTATCAATAAAATATCCGGATTTAGGCCCCTCACCATCGCCTTATTCAAACATGGAATGAGTTCCCTCCAAAGCATACCCCATTTTCCTTTCCACACAATATTGAACATTTGGTCATTAAAACCCAACAGTTTTCCAAAATAACTTTGGGCCGACTGAGCCTGGGCCCATTTGATGAACGAATGCCCCACTATCCAAACCAGCACTTCTTTAGACGTGCCCAGCCACAAAACCTGTAAAGAGAAAAATAAAATGAATCTCAAAGCAAAGAGAATGTCGCATGCACCTCCCCCACGTTGCCCCTCACATAACGCTGAAAACAATTTGACGACCAGCGCCCTAACCGCATGATTTCCCTTTGAGACCATCACCTATTATGCGCTTCAGTCGCTGCCCCAATCCTAAAAGAGTGAGTTCCATATTGCTCCCCGTCCAGCCCAATCTTCTGCAAAGCTTTATGCAATACCATGCTCAGTTGGTATGCTGTTACTGGCGCCCCATTAATGTGCTGAAAAACAGGATCACACTCTGACCCCCCAGACAATGCCTTCCAACGACGGGTCAAACGCAATGGACACTTAACCTTAGGAGTCCTTGCTTCCAACCATACCCCTTTCCCCATCTTCCTCTGATCGGTTTTAGAACTAGAAAGCCAAATATGCACACCTTCTTCAGAGAAAAACACTTCTTCCCAAGAAATTCCCTTTTTTGATTTGGAACCCAATAACTCCGAGACTTGAAAAGCCCCAAAAACGGGATTGCCATCAAAGAGGTAAACAAACAAGCTTCAAAGTCATACCTGCAAACTAAAGGTAAAACTTCCAACAAACGAGCCAAATTCTGCCACGAGAGGGGAGCGCGGGACAACTGAACAACTCCCCGCTCCCCAGCCAACCTTCATGCATTTTCCTCCCAACCTTGCCAGCCGAAGGAAAATAACCCCAAAAGAGTTTCCCCAGAAAAGAAATACCTGCTAACTTCCCTGCAATGGTCACCCGTGAAAGGCCTCTCTCTATAAGATCCAAAATGAACTGTACTACATCTTCAGAACGACGCCAAGCTTCTTCCCGTCTACATGCCCCAGACGCCAAAAATTCCTTCTATGCCAGGGATATGCTGTTCGAGTGGACGCTGAC
Organism: Lissotriton vulgaris; assembly: GCF_964263255.1. NCBI lineage: Eukaryota > Metazoa > Chordata > Amphibia > Caudata > Salamandridae > Lissotriton > Lissotriton vulgaris. The sequence goes on from NC_141699.1 coordinate 797,597,919, forward strand.
AAATAACCTACCACCAGTTGTAATACCCAACGTTGCCTACATACCACAGATGTTCCGGCATTGGGGTCGGTGTCCTGTCCGCCTCCTTGGCCAGCCCATGGAATCTCCCCCACTGCGAACGAGACAAAGCATCAGCTATGTCATTGTCCACACCAGGAATGTGCAAAGATCGAAATGTAATGTCATGGTTCAGGCAGCCTAGCACAAAAACCCTCATTAACTTCAAAATCTGTTCATCTCTAGCTGACTGCCTGTTGACGATCTAAATTACTGCCATGTTGTCTACACGAAAAAAAACTTTCTTGTGTGCCAGTTCCTCCCCCCAAAGGGTCAATGCCACTAACAATGGGAAAAGCTCCAGAAATGTTATGCTCCTCCCTCCATCCCTCCAGTCCTGTGGCCACTTTTCTGCACACCACCTGCTTCGCCAATATAAGCCAAAACCGTCACTGCCGGCTGCATCCGAAAACATTTGCACATCCCACTGAACATCTTCCTCTCTGACCAGTGGCACACTATTAAATGAAGTGAGAAAAAAGGGCCACATACGCAAATCCTCCTTCACTCCCGCTGACAAGCGGACACGATGGTGAGGCAAATGCTGACCAGCCAAAGCTCTGCCCAATCTCCTACAGAAAGTCCTCCCTGCCCTAACCACCCTGCTAGCGAAGTTAAGATGTCCAAGCAACACCTGAATCTCGTTCACCTTCACCTTCTGTCTTGACAGCATTCTGACCAGCAATTCTAGCATTTTCAACTTTTTGTCATCTGGCAAGCGAGCCCGCATTACCACTGAATCAATTTCAATACCCAAAACAGATAAAACTGTAGCAGGTCCCATTGTTTTTTCAGGAGCCAAAGGCCCACCATATCCTCCATGAGCTCATGGAAAGTGTCCAGAGCTGTCTGGCACTCCGCGGAGCCCGGGGAACCAACAAAGAAAAAAATCATCCAAATAGTGTGTTACCAAGTTATGACCTCAGTGGTGCGTGAAATGCCATTGCAAAAAGGTGCTGAAACATTCAAATAGAGCACATGACATGGAGCTTGCTTTGTCCACATACCATTTCTCCTCGAAATGGATACCCAGAAGATCCCAATCATCTGGATTGACTGGAAGCAACCAAAACGCAGACTTAATATCACATTTTGCCATCTCTGCAGTTGCGCCCGCGGTCACTACAAGTGACATGGCCACGTCAACTGAGGAATATGAAACCGAGGCAGCCTCCTCATCAATGAAATCATTCAGCAAACACCCCTCAGGCCACGACAAATGCTGAATTAGCCTATACTGCCCTTGCTCTTTTTTGGGCACCACTCCAATAGGTGATATTATCAAGTTCTGGATCGGCCAATCATCAAAAGGGCCTGCCATCCTTCCTTCATACACTTCTTTGCTCAGTTTTTCTTGCACCACCCTGCTATGTTCGGACGCTGACTTCAAGTTATCCACCCACCTTCTCTGCCTTGGCCCCAGATAACCTAAATGAAAACCATATTGAAAAACGTCCAAAAGCTTCTTTCATTCCTTCATCCTCATACCCCTGAAGTGCCTGTTCTAGCTTTGACAGCCTAACTGGCGTAGGAGCCCTTTGGCCCAGAGCCCTGCGCCCCTCTACCCCCCTACCCCCTTGGAATTGCTGTGGGGTGCCAGATGTACCTGCACCTGTCTGATTCCCTTGCTGACTACCTTGCGGTTTAGGCCCGAACATCTAACAAGGGGATGACGCTTACCACAGTTGGAGCATTCGTGTCTGTACTTTCAGTACTCCCTAGTGCATAATCCTTTATTGAAGTCCCAGCATGCTCCAATTCCAGACTGCGTTGCCGCTCCGCTTCCCACCCCACCCCGGGTGGGCTTCCCCTGAAAGGGCCGGTAAATTAACGGCAACCCGCTAGCTGTAAAAATAGTCTTGCCGCCTGCAGCCGCTCCCATGGTATGTTACCATAAATCTGTATCTAACTCCCCCCACTTTGCTTCTGGGTCCCATGCCATCCGGGCCCGAAACTCCTCATCGTATTGAGCCCATGCATAACCTCCCCCAGTAAGCTGCGCTTTCCGAATCACATCCATATACTTAAATATCGACACGCTGCGCTCCAGGGATTTCTCACAATATACGCTTGCATATATTAGAAACGCTGCTGTCCAGTTCTCAATAGTCAATGGCACTTTAGGGCCTTAGCCAATACATACTCTTCCTCCTTAGATCCTTCTTTAGACCTGACCTCCCTGTGCAGGAGTTTCAATATCTCAACATACTCACCCTTCCAAATGCGCTCTTTAGTCGCCAGCATTAAATGAGCACCCAAAGGCTTGGTTATCCCCATGTAAGGCAGCTTCTTAATTTTCAATTCTTTACTATCAAGCGACTCTTTAACACCCCATGCTGCATCTGTATTCGTCCCACTCTCCTCCTTATTACCCAATGCCACAACTCTGTCATCAGTGCCCACTCCTGTGTCCTTAACATATTTACCTTTGAGCAGTCTCCCCTCCGACACCCCCCGACCCCCTCTACCCCAGTCCCCACAGACACCATTTTTGGTTTGGCCTGTGTATGTGCTGTCTCACCTGGCTCTAAAGAGGCTGCTCTAGCGGACTCCGACCACCGTACCGATAATTCCACTCTGTCCCTTGTCCGAGGAGCCCTCACCAAAGGGCCGTGCTCTTGTCTGTTCCTTGGCTGTTGTACCACTCCTGAAACCTGTAAAACACTATGAGATACATGAGAGGGCCCTCCCCCCTCCTTATCCTGCAATTCCCCTTCCTTGAGGCTGTCTTCATCATAATCAAGCAAAATTGGCTCCACCACCTGAAGCCCCTCATTATCAAATTCAACCTCACGGGTCCTACCAGACCCCGTAATACCCACACTGGCCCTCAAGGCCTCTAAGCGTCCTCCTGGCATTGGAGCCAACTGTACCTGCCGGTTTTTCCCCAAGCGTTGACTCTGAAGCTCCATAGCCGGCGGTAAGGTAGACCACCTAGACCTGATATTCGTTGGGGCCAGCGAGGTCGCGCCGGACCTTCATGTGCTGAACGCGACGGGATTCCTCGGTGGTCCGGAAAGTGCAGCGAAAGGCTCTACCCTCCCTTCTCCTCGGCGCAGTTGGGCCGAACCGCACCCTACCGATTCTGCTGCGCCGCGCTGATCTGAATCCTGAAAAGAAAAAGTTTGGACTGATGTGTTGGGACCTCTAATAGAAAAAACTGACTCTGGCCCCTGCCAACTAGACACCACTGGACCCGCCGACCGCCTTCTTACCCGCCCTGACTGCACAATCCTGCCCGTACTCACCACTGGGACACACAACCCCCTGTCATCAACATCACTCCAATTCAACATAGTCCCCACCACCCCTGAAGCTTGACCCCAACTCCTGCCCACCCTAGAAACAACAATCTCCCCTTGTTGTCTCCCAACTGGCCCACTGAAATCCAACCGCCCCCCATATACTCATCCCGGTCATACTGTTCCACCCCACCACGGCCTGTACCCCTGCTGACAAAGAAGGAAAAGTATCCAAACCCTCCCAAGCCTGCCCACCACCCGCTGGCTCCAAGTCCCCTTGCACCCCCACCAATAAATTAGGGACAACACTCCCAACACTCTCTACAGGAGACATTACGCGTGACCTCGCCGGTGTATTCACCAAAAAACTACCAATGCCAGGAAATTGCTCTCCAACCTGCCCTGCAACAAAACCTGAAAACCCCTTTCTGCTACTCGTCCCCCCTTCAACTTGAGCCCATTCACCATCATCCTTGGAGCTCCCCCCAACTGATAACCCCCCCCCCTACAGGATGCCCGAGGCGAAAACAGCAGGGAACTACCAACATTCCCTCCATCGCCTAAATCCCCCCTTCCTCTTCTTCAAATTGCTGCTCCACATCAGAATCACAGGCAGGGGGGGCTGAAACCACATTAACAACACCCCCCTGCAAGCCAGTATTTAATTCCTCCGTGACCCCCAAAAAATTGCCCTGCTCCATGCAAAGCAAAACCTCAGAAAAACCTTCCCTCTGCTCCCCTCCCTCCTCCTAGCTGCTCCGCCCCTCCCCCAGCGCTACAACACGTTCGCGCCCACTCAAAGCTCTAACACGGTCTCCTGTCACCGCCACACGCTTCAAACTGAAGGCAGAGGAAGAGTGCTTCTTGCTCCCCGCCGGTCCCCACGCTTACATACCTCAATACGCGATGCTCCCACCCCCTCACGCTGCTCACAGGGCCGGGCCGCGTCAGATGAATTCCCTAAGGCGGCAGAACGATTTAAACCGCCCTCCCTTAATGCAAGCACAGGTTCGCCCGCCAGCTCAGAGCCTCCCCCGCGCCCACCGCGAACAGAACCCAGCGGGCTGGCTTCCTCGTACGGGACCGGCCCCGATCACTCACCGGTGATGACTTCCGACGCTTCGGGGATGTGCCTGCAGCCACAGCAGCTGCGACCCCAGCTGAGGCCTGCCGCAACGGGCGCGCTGACCCCGCTCCAACAACGAGATCCATTTTCCAACCTCGCTTACTAAGCAAAACGCTTGAAGGACCCCAAAATCTTCCATAGTTCAGGTAAAAATTTAAACTAATTAATACCTAACTAAAAATGTCACTAGCGCAATTATAAAACAAACAAAAAAGACACTAAATACTCCTCAAAAATTCCTGCCTAAGCTCCCAGCCACCAGTTCACCAAACCTAAAATGGTGGCTGGGAGCAGGAGCCCAAAGCATTTATGTTTGGGCTCTTTTTGGGCTACCTACTAGGAAAAGCCCAAAGCCTAAAATGGCCGCTGCTCCTGCCTGTAAACCCCCCCCCCCACAGCCCGTCTCAAATCGCCCGGGGGGGTGGGGGGGGTCCTCCCTGCGGTCGGCTGCCCCCTCCAAGCCCCCCTTTTGCCCATACTGTGACGGACCGTGGGGCTTACTACTCTGTTGTGTTCTTAAGAGCTGTTTCCCAGCAACCTCAAGTGCTACGTAAATCACATATAATGTATAATTGACACAGTTGCAAATGAGCATCGACAGTTATTAAGTGCAATTTATTAAAAGTATTTATCATCCAGATGAAATGTTCAGTGTGACTAAAGCCTTTATTTAGTCTACAGCATGAATTTATGCAAGCCCGTTGCACAGCCGCCCTGTGACGACCGCCCAATGGGAGATTCATAGCTCAACACTCACTTTCCTGCTGCATAGAGCTAATGTACCATAGTGCCCACACCACCATACGCTCCCGCCCGCTTGTACAATACACAATTACAATTCCCACCCAAAAGAAACTCAGGAGACATATTTGTGGGAAAGAGCTGCTGCAGGTTTATTTCATACAACACAGGTATGACGTTTATGGTGGATCATCTTACGGGCGATCCAAAGCAGGCAGCCCCTCGCTGTCCCGCATGCCTAAGGAGCCATCTTGCACGGCGAGTCGATGCTCTGACAGTTCAGCACATTACCATCTTTGTTATACTCCCGCCCCCCCTGTCAGGGCGGAGCGGTGTGGCACACCCCCGATCGGTTCAGGCCCCCGACCGCCCGAAGGACTAACGGGGCGCCGTTGCGGTTTCCCGGAACCTCCTTCGGCTCCTGGTCCTTGGCTCAGGCACCCTTACTGTGCCAGGCAGAGATACCCTTACTGTACCCTTCTGCCGCAGAGGTACCCTTACTGTACCCGTCTGCTTCCAGATCGCCCTGTAACTCCGCCTGCAACACAAAGAAGACCATTACAACATTCTAAAACTTAGCTCCGCCGCTTTAGCTGCTGGGTCAGGGTTTAGGGTGGGAACAGAGCAGAGCTGCGAGTGAAACCGGGAAGGAGAGAGGCCGAGCTACGGCTGCCGAGGTATAAATAGCGGGATCGCCCCTCCCCTCCCACAGGTAAGGCCTCCCCCTGGCCAGTGAGAGGTGAACGCGGGGAGGGGCGCCCCATAGGTTGCTGGAGCTAGCCGGGTGGGACTAAAGCACTGCCCCGCCCATTGTTCCCCTGCGGGTCACGCGGTCAGCGGCAGAGACGTCAGCCAGTTAATGTTGAGTCAGGCATCACACCCCCCAAATGCAGGACAGGAGATTATTTACATTCTGGGGCCTGAGGCACCTGTAATAACACTAGGTCCCCTGCAGCCCCTGCGAGTGAGCTAGAGTGGAATGCGCGAAAGCACCTTGTGATGTGTTAGCAGGTCACGGGAGAGGCATCGGTCGAAATTGCTGGTGTCCGCTCCGACTGAGTACTTCATTCAACCCATTTGAATAGATGTTTGTTATGTCCTCCGGCGGGGCAGCAAATCAGTCTACCCACCCCCAAAGGTGATGCATTAGCGCTGGCGCATGACGCCATGCGCGAGGATAAAATAAAGAGGCGTGGTCCGGCTCCGGCAGGCGGGACCACGCTGTGAGACCACAAGCACTCTTAGATTCTTCATTACGGCCATCTCAGCGCTAACTAATTACTGCGCCACTGCCAGCATTACAATGTTATCTGATAAATTACACCGAATACAGGGTGCCCTGTGAGGTTTCGGCTACCTGTGATTGATACACGCTCTGTAGTTTGGGGAACAATGCCAGCCAGCTTAAAAATTCAACGTGACAACATTCGTGAGCAGGGATTAGCAATAGAATCAGAGAAGATGCACTGAAGATGGAAGATGTGCTCCATAAAACGAAGATGCACTGAAGAAAGACTGGATTTGGACAACTGTGGGCACGTTTCTCCATGCCGTTCATTTTATTTCTTAAATGTGTCCATCTGCATCTGGACTCACTTTCTTTCCTGATGTGCTCTAAGTGAGGGCCACATCGAGTTATTCCCCACTGTACCCCATTGAACAAAGATTGCTCCTTCAAACCTATCCTGGTGCTGTGGCATTTTAGAGGGAGCTTGACTCCCCGGCCCCCGCAAAAATTGCACAAGATAACACTTATTAGGTTCCCGGCTGCTAGCAGGAACTTAGGAGCCTGGCCATGAAATACTCTTCTGATGGAAACCTTGCACTCACATTTTCATCCTTCTGGAGCCTATAGACTATAGGCGGGTGGGTGCTACATGCTACCTGGTCCCTGAATTTTAACCCCTTGTCCTGAACTTTACACTATGTCCTGAATTTGCGCCCATGGCAATTGGTCACCCTGAACACCGGTCCTGGAAGGATGCCGTGTCTGGCTGCCAATAGAAATGTGAACACAACTGTTTAAAGTTTTACATTTTTCTACACCGCAACATAGGGCATTTTTATGATGATACCGATGACAGCTTGTGTTCCTGGTACCGAAGTCCTGCCCACAGGAGTTGTGAATTGCTGGGCCGCTTGTGGACAAGTGGTGAATCGGGCGTGGTGAGTCTGATGGCTGCTCGACCTTATCACTAGCTGCTTAATAACCACGGTGGCTGGGGAAATACTTTCACTTATGTTTTAGCCTGCATTTTAAAAACAGCTTATTTTTATTTAATTGTATGCCCACTGTCACGAACGGAATATTGCACATTTGCTTACTGGCACAGAAGTCTGTCTGCTGTCTGGGTCCACCGCAGCTGTGTGCTGATTGAGTGGAGGGTGGGGCTGACAGCACCTAGGTTTACGGCAAAGCACTTCCGGTTGAAGGGGGGGCGGAGCTACCCTTCCACTTGCCCTACTACTTAGCCCGATGAGCCAGAATGCGCACAGCGGACGTGCCACTGGCGCGACGAAGGCAAGCCTGTCTGCGCCCTTCCGCAGCCGGCCAGGACCATGGGCCAGGACCCATGTTCCTTCTAAGAAAGACCTAGAAGCGCCCTGGGCTATTCAAGAGAGTCACTCATTGAGTTAGCCACCTATGCCTCATGCAAACAAACATCATGCGTGGAACCGTCCCCAGGGCATTCATAAGGGCCTTTCTCCTGCATGCAATGCAAATGGTGCAGTTTAGCACAGTCTGATCAATCACAGAGAGAAGCGGATGATCAGACGATACTAAACTGCGCTTATTTTAATGCTAGGTCGGTGCCCAAACACGCTCTTGAGATTTGGGACACCATGAAGGAGACAGATCCAGACCTGGTTTTTATTACCGAAACCAGGCTGGGCGATAACAACTCCCTGGACATCGCAAACGCTATGCCCCCAGAATACAAAATGTTAAGGCAAGATAGGCAAGGGCGGATGGGTGGAGGACTAGCTATCTTGTTTAACGAATACCTTCTTAACCGCCTCCCCATCACAGTAGCTAAGCAAGGAAAGCATAAACTACTGCCATTTGAAATATCTAAAGGGAATCATATCCTATTCGGGGGGGGGCTGTGATTTATTACCCCCCTGGATATCAGGCAGAATTCAGCGCTAAGCTGCTTTCGCAGCTATTTCGCGATTGCATAAAATAAAAAAATGTGTTGGTCATCTGAGACTTTAACGTCCATTTTGAAAAAAGCAATAACATGGTAATAACTCATCTAGAGAATGATATGCTTATCCTTCAACTAAAACAATGGATCAAGGGACCTGCACTTACTGCAGGGCACACATTGGACCTATTGTTATCCAACATAGATTCTACCATAATTAATGAGATCAAACCAATTAGATGGACTGATCATTCATTAATTCGTTTTTCATTCTCCCCACCTGTGATACCAGCAAGAGTCACCAAACCAATGCACAGGACCTATAGAGCCTGGAAACTCTTTACACATGACTCATTTTATCACCACTTCGTTCCTAATGATCTAGCAACTCTGGGAACACTACCCACCAACCAAGGTGCAGTGAACCTTGAAACAGAGATCAATAAGACGCTGCACCAATGCGCACCGAAACTTAAAACTAAATCTAGTAAAATCGTATCCGAAAAGTGGTATACAGCAGAACTTAAGCCACTGAAAAAAAGTGTAAACAATAAAACACAATTAGAGACTGTCCAGAATAGACTCTGATAAATCAGTATGTAAAACAGAACTCAGGGGCTACACCCATTCAATTAAGAAGGCGAAAAGCGCATACTTTGCACAACGGATAGAGGAGAACGCAAACTCTGCAAAAGAGTTATATAAATTTGTGCTCAAGCTATGCAAACCATCTGTATGTCCCAAACCTTGCATCCCTCAGCAGAAAGTTGTAAAAAAATCTGTGAATTTTTTATGGACAGAATAGGCACAATCTATTCGTCATTTAACCCCACCACCCCAATGAATTCCATAAACTGGGACAGCAGGACCCTCCTCCCGACACCCAGCACGTCTAGGCAGCTTTGTCCCTATCACAGAAAAAGAGGTTGTTAAAGCTGTGGGGGAAATCAAATGGGGATCCTCTCTCGATCCTTGCCCATATTTTATCTTTTCACAAATTATACCTACCCTGTGCCCTTATGTCACACAGCTGTTAAACCAATCTCTGGAGACTGTAGTTTTTCCAGAGATCTGGAAACAAGCTATAGTGACCCCCTTATTGAAAAAGATAGGCTCAGATGTAAACTACCCAGCCAACTACAGACCAATCTCCCAGCTCCCCTAACTCTCAAAGGTACTGGAAAAACTAATCAATAGACAACTGTCTGACTATTTAAAATCCAACGAGTTATTGGATTCCTCACAAACAGGTTTCAGGGCCACCATCAGTATGGAGGCAACTCTCCTGTCTGTCCTAGATAACATAAGATCACTGCTGGACCAGGGAGAGGCAGTTGCCCTGATCCTGTTAGACCTGTTGGCTTCGTTCGACACTGTCTCTCACCAACTCCTATTGGAAAACTTGCTCGAAAAGGGAATACATGCAAAAGCCCTTCAATTGCTCAGTTCATTCCTGTGCAGCAGAACTCCAACTGTGCAACTGGGCGCCTTCTCATCTACTACAGAAAATCCCAGCTGTGGCGTCCCGCAGGGAGCATCCCTGAGCCCCACATTATTAAATGCTTATGTATCATCTCTGTCAAAAATTGCCATGAAATGGGGCTTCGGGATTTGCTCCTATACAGATGATTCACAACTGACAATAGCCATTGGAAATAGCCATGATGACACCAGAGCCAAATTCAACAACTGTCTTACTGAAATGGCAACCTGGATGTCAGCGCACTGCCTAAAGCTAAACGCAGAGAAATCTGAAATCCTGTTTTTTGGGGGGAGCCAACAACATCTGGGATGCATCATGGTGGCCCCACTCTTTGGGTATGGCCCCTACACCAAAGCAGTGCGTAAAAAACCTGGGCATCATCATTGACAACACCTTATCGATGCAGGACCATGGGCGGATCCATGTGGCAGAAGCTTCGCAACACTGAAGCTCGTAAAAAGGCTTTTCCCCCGGATCCCACTGGAAAACAGTCACACAGACCCTGCTTGTCAGTTGGCTAGACTATGGCAATTCACTTTTTGTGGGCTTGCCAGATTACCTTTTCAAACGTCTACAAGTGATACAAAATGCAGTGGCTAAACTAGTGTGCAACAAGGGCAAACACAGCTCTGCGACGAAATGCCTGAGGCAACTTCACTGGCTGCCCATGCGCCAAAGAGCAAGATTTAAACTTTTAGGACATGCACATAGTGCACTCCATCGTATAGGCCCAAAGATTCTCTAGAATAGAATTAAATTCTATTATCCATCCAGGTGCTTAAGGTCACGCTTCCCTGTGTTAGCTGAAACTAAAAGAATCAGTAAGAGCAGGGCAGGTGGACGCACATTGCAGCATTACACTGGAACGAGCTTCCACTGGAACTACGGTTAACTGAAGAATATATGGCATTTAGAAACTTAAAACCTACCTATTTCCTTAGATGTGAGAAGTTGGCCTGGCATATGATGTCCACTATTCTAGTGGGCACCTTGCACCAGTCCAAACAACCCTTATTGGTGGTAGGTTTAAGACAACCTTTATAGAAAGCTATCCTAGTGGTAGCTGTGGAGAGCAGCCTTCAGGCTAAGTCTAGAAGCAATGTAAAGCAGCTTGTTTTACCAGTCTATAATCTCTTGAATGATTAAATGAAAGAGCACCACACATGGTATATATCAAATATATATGTATTTATTCTAAACACAACCCCTCTAGTCTCTTTATGAGGTTAGAGGCAAAACTACAATACAAGACATTAAATAGCACACAGTAAACTAGCACAATATACGTTTTCCCTAGGGGCCTCACAAACTATATACTAAAAAAGTGGTATAAGAACCCTGTGAGGGATAGAAGTGAGGCCTAGGGCCTGTAGAACCGCTGGGGCAACCAGGAACCACCCAAGGTAGGGACGCAGGAGATCCACGGGGGACGCTTGCAGTGTCTAAACACAGCCGTGAATCCCCTTGACTTCCATGGAGGAAATTAAAGTTACAGTTTTAAAGTTTATGGACACTTAGGAGTGGACTGCGGTGAAACCCCTTTAGTCTTAGACACTTGGAGTCAAGACCCACAGGAGCACCGAAGTACTCGTGTTACCTCACCCAGAGAAGTCGGGTGCATAGGTGTCTATCCGTGTCGGGTTTCATCCTTGATTCCAATGGAGAGCTGCGAAGAAGTGCTGCAGGCAACCAGAGGAAAAGTGTCCGGATGGATTCAAGTGTGGATCGGAGATCTGAAGAACCTGAAAGCAGAGGGAACAGAGTCTGGGTCACTAGCCAGTGACAAGGATGGCGACAGGAAGATGCCAGCCGATGTTCGGTGCTTTCAAGTGAAGTAGGTAGAGCTTGACTCTTCAGCCATGAGAGCCAGGAGGCGTTGACGACGACAAGGAGCTGGATTCGAGCTGTCCCAGGAAGGATGTCGAGTGCTGCAGCATCGGAATCCGGATTGGACCCAACAAGCCTTGGCAACAGCTACCCACGCAAGATGACAAGACTGGCTTCAGTGCAGACCAGCAAGGTCTGAGGGACTCACCCTTTGGAGGGGAGTCAGGGCACGTCTGGAGCAACCAGGAAAACAAAAGGATTGTCCTTCGTGGGGACCCACTAGCCAACGGACTACAGATCGCAGTGGAGCCTCAGAAAACATGCCCACGGAACACTCGTAGAGTGTAGGCCTCTCAGCTTCGGTGCAAAAGGTGCTCGGGCAAGGGCAACAAATAGCCCAATGCACAACTTCGGGAAACTTCGGGAAGTAGGTGCCCTTATAAACTTGCAGGATGTCCAGGAGTTCCGGTCCCACGTCTCTCGTGATAGCTACAGGTCTCTGCTTTGCTGGGGACTCGTGTCAGCCTTGGAGATATCTGGAAGTTTGTGTCCTGTGTCGCAGATTCTTCTGGATCTGTCGGGAGCCTCGAAAATGCAGACCGGCAAGTTGCTTCTTTGGTGTCTGTTTGAACAGGGAGGTCACTCCTTGACCTCAAGGGAGATTTCTTCCATCTTCCAGTCGATATGGAATGTCGAAGGTCCAAGATTTCGTCTTCAGAGGTTCGTCCAAGGTAATCTAAAGTCTTGGGGACTGGGTTCCTATACTTATACTAAGTTTAGGGGTTGGACTAACTCTATGCCCCCACCTATGGGAGGACCTGGGGAGGGGGTGGTTACACCCCTTCCCCTTTGTCCAGTTTCGCGCCAGCAACCGGTTTGAACTGGGAAATGCATGCAGCACCTTGTGTGCCCCAGGCAGTGTCTGAAAAACATTCACTGAATGCAACCCACCCTGCCCCAATACACTAAAGTCTGTCTGGGGAGGTGCTGGCACCTCCCCGGACAGGAAACCTATTATCCAGGCCTCCCCTGCCGGAGTTTCGTCCAGCAGCAGGAGTTCCGACTCGTGTCTGTGGCAGCAGCATCCATTTTGTGATGCTGAGGCTCTTTAAATCATTTACCGGGTGTACCACTGTTTACATGTCTTCTCCCTCTAGAAGGGTGGAATTCTACCCCCGCTGCTAGAATTGGCGGCGGGGGAGTACGATTCCAAAACGTTTGACCCAAACACGGCATATTTTGATAAAGCCAAACCAAAGTTAGCATTAACTGTGAGGATTATAATGCACTTAAGAGTATATGGTATGGCTATATCATAGAAAAACTATAAGGAAGGGATTCCGAAAGCTGCAGAGGGGCTCAGCTCATGCGAGGGCACCCTCTCACACAAAACCAAGCCCTCTGCCTTCAGGATTGTCAAGGCCTGCCATAGGAGTGACTTATAGGCTAATATGTGTCTATGTAGATAGGTAGATATAGGTATACTATATCTCAGTAAGGGGTGCTTACACCACTTTACCCAGGCTGCAAGTGCAGACCTGTGGTGCCATTTTGGAAGGATTCTCAGGGGTGGCATAATACATGCTTCAGCCCCTGGTAGGCATCTGGGGTACTTATGCCCTTGGTACCAAAGGTACAATATACTAGGGGCTCACAAGGTAACTCAGTAACCAATCTGGTATGTACCTAAAGTACATGCAATCAATTTAGGGAGAGAACAGCTAGGCTGTGGTCCTGATTAGCAGGGCCACAGCCAGACTAAAGTCGAAAAACCAGTGAAAGTCAGCAAAAAGTGGGGGTAACCATAGGAAGCAGACCCTACTCTCCTACACTTAGAACTGCTGCTACCGATCTTAATGAGGCCAGCTTAGCTCATCACCCTCCCGCTACATTAGCGCTGTGATGTCCCATTGGAATGAATATCACGCTTTATTAATAAATAAATAAAGAAGTGCTCGCACTTAAGGAAGTGAGCTGTTCACCCATCTCAGCTATGTATATGGAAGTGTGCTGATGACGGCCATGGCATGTTGATTGCACAGGTCCGAAACACCGCACAACATTCCATGCTTCGAAAACTCTACTCTTTACAGCTCGTACCTAACTCGCTGTTTCGGGAATGTCACAGGCTCTGCAGACAGAGTAATTGCTTTCGAAAACATCTTCATGGACGCTTTACATGTTTGTAACACCGTCCACATGCGATAATGATGGAGCCTTGGAATGTCTTGTCAACGTGTATGTCAACCATCATCGCTAAAGACTATGAAATGCATTTTTAAAACAGGAAGCGACATTTTAAGAGAAATTCCTTTAATTCTGCCCTACTTAACATGAAATAGTGGATGACGTCATACTGTATCATTGTAAGATTCTGGATTATATTTGGGGGAAAGAGTCCTGCCAAAGTGGCAGCCTAATATCTATAAAGCTATTCACGCCATCCAGCCAGGGTGGCTGCCATTCTTTATCTAGGTGATGATGTCCAGGGTGATTCTGGCCCTTAGCTGAATCAAAACATTCTGCCAGAGCTATCACATACCCTTTGATACAGTAAATCATTAGAGTACACAAAGGGCGGGAAAAATACTCATTTGAGACCTACTACCGAAGTCATCAGCCTTTGAAAGGGCAGGCCAGTAACCTTCAAGTAAGAATACCTAGTCAACAAAGTTCTTTAATTGTATATGCCCTTCCCCATTCAGCTCCGGGGCGGAAAATGAGGGGGTATGAATGCATGCCTTTACAAAATAATTGTTAATTTTTAATTTTTAAAACCAAGGATTGACCCCGGGCCTCCTACGCGACACCTGTGTTTATTGCAACACTGGTGGGTTATCGTTCACCCCCCACCCATCGGCTATGAGTAAGCATCCATTAAAAGGTGGGGGGGGGCATCTATTTTGGCAAGGAAACTGCTGGAAATAAATAAAACACCAGCTTTATTCTCTCCCATGGTCATAGTGTGCCAGGACGAAGGAAGCATGTTTAGTTTCCACAAAGAAATTTATCAAAGGAGACACTCCAAGATGTGGTGCGTCTGGTATTCGCTTTGCAAATGCCTGGCCAGGAAGCGTGTGCATGCTAACAAACTTTCTGGTTTGCGGATATTCTGAAGCTCTTCCCTGACACATTAGCATCATAAAATCATTAGGGGATTTATGTCTGTACAAACAGGAGAAACCCCCCCGAGAAGATAGAATCAGGCAGAGTTGTTTCCTGCATCTCAGTTATATTTCCTTCTTTCACTGCATTCATGGACATGAGAAGCACAGACTCCCGCAGAGGGACTGTGAAGGGCAGGCGGAGGTCGTAGCGCCTCACAGCTGGGTTACTGTGAGCTACTACAGCTAGGGCAGAGGTCTTCAAACTTTTTTGCTCTGAGCCCCCCCTAAGCAAAATGTTTTGAGGTCGGGCCCCCCTACAAAACTTTAAGGCAACGATTGGTGGAGCGGGAGGGACATGGCTGTGTGTATGGGACAGGGCTTATGAGATGATTTCCGGAGTACTTTTTCTATAGCTCATAACCACACTAAGTATGATACTTATAAAACAGCAAATGCATCAAACAAAAACACGTATGGTCCCAAAAATACTGCTCCCCATAATTGGGGTAATGTGAGCCCCTCACACTCTTGGACCCCAATGCAACTACACCTGCTGTATTATTGATAACAGCAGTCCTGAGAAGCAGGCTAACTCCTATGCATCTTTGACCTCTTCCCCACCATGCCTGACCACCACTCCGATTTTGAATAAGGTTCTCTGTCCTTTTCAGAAAAAAATAAAGCTCCCAAACATTGTCTCCCTTTTTTCTGCAAAGGTGCCCTCGGTCCAAATGCTTAAAAGGGAAATAAGCTCCCATGCCCCTTTTTTAAAGGTTGACAGTGATAACTGTGATGCAGTGGGCCCCTGTCCTGCTGCATCTGCTTAATTATTGATAACCAGCAGTGGCCGCTTACACACCTGGCAGCAGTACCTGCTTCACTAATGAATTGCCTTTTTAAAAGAAAAAAAGGGGGGGGGAAGGCCACTTATATTACAGCATTTGCTACTTAATCCATCATCTGCTGCATAGTATTGCAGATCCAATTCTTCAATGCTGTAAACTAGTACTTACAAACATTCTATTCTGGAGGACAGATTTATGTATTTTCGATAATTCTGCTTTATTGTGCAGTACAGGAAGACAAATACATTCTTGTTGCACACTTATGTTTTTAAGTGACCCTAGTTCTATGTAAGTTGCGGTTTATTTTGGGGCACTTCTTTTGTGGTCTTCTGCAATGTTTTTTAAATATGTTGAGCGTGGCAGCCATTTAATCTCCCAACCCTACTTTGGGATGGGATCACCACGGGCACCTTGTTGCTGTTGTCATCAGGACATTTGAGCTAAGGTACAAAAAAACAACCATCTGCTTATTGCCGCACAGATTATATGTCCTCACAGCACTCAAACAAACATGAACTATTCCCTTTGCCGCTAAACAATTCCCACCCCCTTTAACAATTTATTCTTTAACTTCATCTTGACAACTTCGGTTAGTGACCAACCCTTTTGCCCTTTCTCCTGACTCCAATATTTCTTTGCATCGAACCAGTCTATCTGGCCCTGTACCAAGCTTGCCTTCCTTTCATTCCACCATTCTCCTCTTACTTTCCGTTGCTCTTTTCCCTATACCTCTAAATTCATCCTTAGTGCCTTTTGATGAGCTTGACCCCTATAACTAATACCTCTTTCTCTGACTGCATCTCTTTCCCAGTGCTCAACCTGCTGCTGAAGCCTATTGTCCCTGTGTACAGAGTGGGCTGGTAGGCTCAGTGCTTCCCTAGAGTAACTGCCCGGTTGTGAATTCAGTGCTGTGAAGCAATTACCACTCCCAAATCTCACGTGGTGAAGAGGGCAGTACCTAGCAATCCACCCAGTGCCCTGCAAGTCCCTCCGTGTGTGGTGTGCATTTAAACCTCATAGGAAATAACAATTGAATTTACCAACACTGTGTTGTTCTGTAATTACCACATTTCTTATAAACATGATTCAAGCTGAAAAAAACAGCTTCCACAAGATTCTGGACTATGGACATTTCTGTAATAAAGGCCTAACTATTGATGTTTAAGCATCCTAATAAATACAGACAGTTGTTAACTCAGTGATATTCAGTGGGTTTTGAAGCACTTATTTTGATACTCTTGCTGTTAGCAGGATGTTAGTTAAATTAATTCTTAAGCATTCCTCACATAGGTCAGGAACTGAAATGAGGCAAAAATAAAAATACATAAATGTCTTTTGTTTTCAGCAATTCGTCAAGAAACATAATTTACAATGCAATAGCGCTAACTCTCACAAATTCGAGACGGATAGCATTACAAATGATTGTGTTTTTTAGAAACCTTTTTGACCCTGCCAGCACACTTCCTGACCTCCGCCCCCACGGCATTCTGATCACAGGTCTCGCAAGGGCTCGAGGTAAATGAAGTAAATAACAAGGAGGGGAGAGAGAGCATTTAGATGGATAATATAAATTATGCATAAACAATAGGAATCCACTATATCAATGGAATGGTTTACCTACAATGGTTGGGAGCACCCAGTGTTGGTAAAATACCCCTCACACACCAAAAGGACCCTTGGTGTCAAGCTTCATCATTGGGGTCTTCGCACCCCTCTACGGGATGCGGCCTGCTGCAACCTACGATTGCGCGGGAGCACTTTTTTAGATGACTATGTGTGGTGTATGTGAGGGTATTTGTTTTATGTGCATGAGTGGTGAGGTTATCGGCGAGTGATGTTTAAAAAGGGCCTGACTTGTGGGGTAGACTCAAAAATAATTTTAATGGGCCCCCTGGCTGGACCTATTAAAAGGTGAAAGAAGTGGAGGTGTGGTATGCAGGGCAATGTGCATCACCTCCTGTATTTGTGTGTCAACATGTTTCGGAGTCGGAACTCCTTCTTCAGGACGGGGTACACAATTCCCCACCTTACTCATGTTTCTCTACTTAAAAATGTGATTTATTTACAAAAGTGAGATATAGTGCAGGTTACGCATTGTACCTACAAAATTTGATTTCTTTTGTCGCTATTCAGCCGACTGTTATGAATCAATTCCAGTGCCTCATGAGCCTCAGGTACGTAGGGGTCCTTGTGCCGGATCGCTACGAAGTCTAAGAGAATATGCCTCCTGACTGCCCCATACGCGGCTCCGCTCAGAGTGCAATGAAGACAGCCTGGAAATGCAGCACATAAAAACTGTGCACTTCCAGGGCATCTTCATTTACATGAAATTGTAGAGACATTTGCGCCCCCCTGGGAACCCATCCACGCCCCCCAGGGGGCGCGCCCCACAGTTTGAAGACCTCTGAGCTAGGGTGACCAACTGGAATGGGTGCAAATTCAGGACGGTGAGTGTAAAAATTCAGGACAAAGGGTCGAAATTCAGGAAAAAAGTTCAGGACAGGAGGTCAAAATTCGGGACAAAAGATACGTTTTACAGACACATCAGAGGAGGTCGCGGAATAGTATATAAGTAACCTTATCCATATCCAAACCTATTCAACCATTTGCAAACCTATCCATCATGTATCCTTCCATCCATCTTTTCACACATCTATCCCTCCATCCACCCTTTCACTCATCCATCCACTCCTCCACCCATCCATCTATTTACCCATTCACCCATCCAGCCATCCTTTCATTTACTCATCCATCCAGGCACTCATCCTTCCACCCTTTCAGTCATCCATTCATCCTCCCTTTCTCTCTCCATCTACCCTTTCACTTAGCCATACAAACACCCACCCACCCAGCTACTTATCCACTCATGAATCCATCCATTTACCCTTTCACTCATCCATCCTTTCTTTCACCAATCCACTCTTTCACTCATCTATCCATCCTTTTGTCCATCTACTCTCCCTTTCACTCACTCATTCATCCTTACATCTACCCTTTTACTCATCTTTTCACCTTTTCACTTACCAATTCATCAATCCATCCTTCATTTCACTCATCCATCCACCCATTCAATCGCTCATCATCCACCCTTTCACTTATCCACCCACCCTTTTACCCATCCATCTACCCTTCCACCCATACATCCATCTATTTACCTTTTCTCTCATCCATCCTTCCACTCCCTCATCCATCCATTTATCTTTTCTCTTATTATCCATCCATTTACCCTTTCATTCATCCATTCACTCTTTCACTAATCCATCCAGCCGTCCATCCATCCCTTCACTTACTCACTCGCTCACCTTTCATATTGATTATGAGCTAAACCTTGTCTGCAGAGTTGCAGACAGTAGAGTCCCATCAAGAATTTCACCCTTGCTGTAGTTCCTAAATCAAGGAGTGGGGTAGGGTTCACTATGCCCCTCCACATAGGCAATCTAAACAAGCACTGGCATAGCCAATAGGTCTCCTACCGTAAACCCCTTCTATGCATACAAAAACCGTCTAATATAATGTATTTCTATAACTAGCATATAAAAAGCTCAGCAAAATGCAGGCCGGTGCCGTCAAAGAGAGGAAATATAAAATTGAAATGACACGCAGTCCATTACGTTGGCAGTATCTCTTACGCCGTGATTTCTATTACCCCTGCCAATCGTGGCGTCCCGCCTTCCTAGCGACCTTAAAACTGGGCATATTTTTTATTTAACAATGCTGCCTTACATACACACAGCATTAAACCCAACTTTTTGCTGCTCGCGAGCTTGTTTATCACAGATTGTTTACGTACTCAATTGGCTCAAGAGGATATGTGCGCAGGGGAGTCTCCAGCAGGATCATACCGCGGGCGCGATGTGCCACACAATAGAGCACGGCTGCAGAGGGAGCTATTTAATAATCATGCCGTATAAGGAGCCAACCCTTACCACAGAAGTAATGACAAGCGCGGCCACGTGGCCGCGAAAGGAATGTGAGGTATGCAGCTGCCACCCGGCCGCGCTGCTGCTCGCTTCCGAGCTCCCTAAGCCAGGGGAGAGAGAAGCGGGACATGCACCCGCCTTTTGCCAATTGCCTGCTGTCTTTCTTAGAAAGACACAAGCAAAGGCCAATAGAAGGTGAGCCAAAAAAACAGATGGGACAGACATCAAGGTTCTAGGCCTGGATAAACATCTGGTTGGACATGTGAGGCCAACAGACGTTGGTTCCATCTTTAGCCACAATGCCCCCAAAGCAGTTGTCAAGGACTTGGAAGTTTACCTAGATGATAAGCTGTCTTTACATCACTAAATGAGTCAGGAGGTATCTTCCTGCTTTTTCAATCTCGGAGTGAGAATCTTCCTCTTTCGCCCTTTAGAGGGTCGTAAACGTTCGAATTGCTCTTTCATCTTCTGAGGGACCATTGTAAAATGGCTAGGACTTACTTGGGCTGAGATTAAGACGCTCCAACCTGTTCTCAACTAAGCAGTTTACTTGAATTTCAAGCTGAAAAGATATGCGCAAATCTTATTCTACATGCAGAAACTCCACTGGCCACCAGACGAAAAAAGAGTCCAGTTTAAGCTTTTACAACTTGTGCATCAAGGAGGACAGAAAACAGGCTACTTACACCTTCAAAAGAGAATTCAGGAATACCGTCCAACTTTCTTTCCCTTCAACATCTGAGTAGAACCGGAGAACCCCAGCTACAGACGCATTGGCTGCGGGGGTCGGGGGGGGCAACCTTCCAGCTCTCATTGCGTAGGGGAGAGACATTCAAGGACACTGCATTAAAAATTAACACAGTGCACAGCATACCGCAGGAGAATTGCTCTGTATTTCAGAATTCCTCTGTCTTCCCAGAAGTAAAATAAGCCTCCAACCCCTCCCCCCCCCCCCTCCACCCCCGCTCGCCAGTATTTAGTCTTCCAACTGACAGAATGCCCTGCCCTAGACCGAGGCTGGGGGAGGCCATCACACCACCACATGCTTTGTGACACAAACTGCCCCATTGTCATTCTGTATGTGGCAATCAGCTCCATACAGAATGACAAATGGCGGGTGGGGCTGCTCTTGTGCTCCGAGGAGGAGTGCAAGGCAGCCCCATCAGGGAGTTGAGGCTTCATGCTGGGAACAGTGCTGTTCCCTGCAATGCCTAAAATTACGGACAAAAGGCATCCGTAAAAGGGATCCTCACGGACAACGGACGTGAGGTCCAAATTAGGGACTGTCCGTGAAATTTACAGATGGTTGGTCACCCTAACTACAGCTGGAGAATAAAATCCTGTTCCAAGTCCGGCCCCTCCCTGTCTTCCTGTACTACCAGCAAACTTCTGGATCCTGACCGAGCTTACCTCAATTACTCGCTCCTCCGCTGTATTGGGGGCACTGCAGCCCGCACCGACCCCCCTGCGATGCGAGGCTGGACCGCTGGTCCTCGTAACTCCAGTTCGGGGCTCCTGCTTCACCCAAGGCACCGCCGTATTGGCTACACGTGCCCGTAAATCCTGAAACTTTGCTGATTGCCACCCGCACCCTCTGGCGCGTTCGTTCCCTTCGCTCTTTGTTTCAGGCAGAAAGGGGAGGACGGTGGGCCGGCCGGCAGGCAACGTTTAAAAAATTTTTTTTTTTTTTTTTAAATAATAAGACATTCATGATACATGAATTGCACCGGCTGGCAAATGCTTACACATTGTAGGTATAAAAGCAGAGAAAACATATATTTGACTGTATTCATAGCAGCATTTTGCAGGAGATGTGTGTTACATTAGTTCTACACACTGATTGTTCATAATATTAGAAAGCAAAAACATGAAATAGGAATGTTACATTCAGGACCATACAAGCTTCCTCCCCCTATCCCCGGATCTTTATTCGTGCAAGGGTCATGTCCAAATACCATACATTAACATATCTATGTAGTATTTGTGGTGTCAATTGGGTTCGTAAGGAGATATGTCTTAAGGGATCCCATATGTCCCTGGGCCTCGAGGTCAATGGTAGCAGTTCCGCATATGTGAGTGTTTGATTCTGCCAGAACGGCATGTCTTTAATCCAGTCCTTGAAGTTAGGAGCCCTGCCCCGTCCCCATCTGCATGCTATTTTCCGCTTGGTCAGTAGCAACCCTAAGGAAGTGAATTGTCAGTATCTCACCTCTATAGTCTCTGTGTAGCTAAGGAGGGCAGTTAGTGGTGAAACCTGAATCAGGGGTGACGTCATCTGTTGCAATGCTTCGAACACTTGCTTCCAATAATCTAGGATGCTGGGACAATTCCAAGCGAGGTGTGAAAAGTTTGCCTTTTCCATCCCACATCTGTCACAGTTGTCGTTATCCCGCAATTTGTACCTATACATTTTACCAGGTGAATGATATATGCAGTGTAATATTTTATAATGTATAATGTGTAGGCGACAACTAGATGACACCTGCTCTGTCTGTTTACAGAAGTAGAGCCACTGTTTCTCTCTTATTGCTTGCCCCAGTTTTATTTCCCCTTTCTCCCATGCATCACATCATTCCGGGGTTTGGTTAGTGTATATGTTGTGGTAAAGCGTGGACACAACATGGGAAGCCTTCTCATTAAGTAACAGCATATGTAATGTAATGAGCGTTTGTGTTTCTTTTGGATATGATGGTGTGTGTTCTTTAATGCCTTACCGCGATCGAACATATAAGAAAATGTCCTTGGAAGAGGGTGTGGATGTAGCGAACATCTGTTGCATTGTGCGGAACTTCCCTTTCAAGTATAAATCTCCCCAATCGTGGATGCCAAATTTAGTTTTGGTTTGTTTAAAAACTCCCTCTTGTAATACTGGCATCTTGGCGTGATACACTAAGGGAAGCATAGGTGAGTACAGCATAGGAACATACATGCGCATGGCTATACGCTGCTAAGTTTTTACTGTGCATGTGACTGCAATAGGGTCGGGCTCTCTGGGTTGGGGCGTGCTCAGTATGACCCCCTCCAGAGGTGTGGGATCAGCAAGCCATTGTTCTACCGCTACCTGCGGCATGTACGTAGGTGGGTGGAACCAGTATTGAGCATAGTGGGCTTGCGCACAAATATAATACAGTTCCAGATCCGAAACATCAATCCCTCCTTTAGAATATGGCCTAGGGAGCACATCCCATTTCAATCTGGGTTGTTCGCCACCCCACAGTACTCTAATCATCTCAGTGGGTAAAGTCTTAAAAAAATATCTACGGGGGTCAAATGGAATGTTCATGAATAAATACAATAGTTTGGGGAGAATAACCATCTTTATTAGAGAGAGTTTGGGGAGAATAACCATCTTTATTAGAGAGGCACGCCCTGTCATAGATAGGAGAAGAGCGATCCATCTCGTGACACAGCTAGCAGTGTGTTCTAGGGTTCTGGCATAATTTAGGCGCAATAGTTCTTCCAGATCCGAAGTGATGTAGTTCCCTAGATATTTAATCTTCATGGTACACCATTCTATTAGGAAGTCAGGGTCAAATGGTGTTGTGGATGTGGTGAGGGGGAAGATCTGAGATTTCTTCCAGTTTATATGTATCACCGTCAGTGCCCCAAAACGAACAAACTCTCGCAGTATGGGGTTTAAATTCTGCTGAGAATTTCTAATATACAAGGTAATAGCATCTACGTATCAGGCAGACAGAGGGTTACTTGTGTCCCCCAAATCCGTGCTGCCGAGGCCCGCCCGCCGACTGATCCTCGTAGGTGCTTGGGAATCGATGCACTTGCTCCGCTCCAACTTGCCAATGACGCCGCTCCGGGTCCGGTCTCAGGTCCAGTCCTCTGGTCAGCTGTTCTTCCTCCAAGCGATTCCTTCTCTCAGCTGCGAGGGGGGGTTGTGCCTAATCAGGACTGTTGCCCCCTCTTTATCCCCCCCCTCGCTTTGTCAGCTCTCCCCCGGATTAGGGGGTCCGAGCTTGCCCTGGGGCGACCAATCCTGGTCGCCCTCCTCAAGCGGGTTATGCATATGGGCGGAGCAGTTCTTCCCGCCTCCTGCCGGCGTTTGCCCCAGGCCCCCTCTGGGTCAGGCTTCACTTTCCCTGGCCGAGGTATGTGGCAATGTTGTTTTTGCCATCACAATTATCTTGGTAGTGTTCTTTATTAATTCCTCCTGGAAACTCCCCTTCTCTCCCCCTCCGAGCGCTGCTGTCTGTGTGTGAGTTTGCCGATGAAGTGCAGATCCACGGGCTGGGTCGTCACACCCTTGGCTTCCGAGGCATGCAAAATATGGCCTCCCTGGCTGATCATGGGTCAAGCAATATGGCACTTCCAACTCAAAAATATTGAGCCACTGGAGGTCAATCTTTGCTGTCCCTGGGCCTAGGCATCAGAGATACCATATGTAACCCAAGAGGAGCTCCCTTGCCTCCAACCTCCAGCTTCTGCATTGGTCTTGGGTCATGTATTAGTAGACAAGATGTTTTCCGAAAAATGTAGAGCAGCTATAGGCCACCCTAGTGGCAGCTCCTTTTTCCCTGTTCCTTGCTTAGGTGAGGTCCAAGAGGACCCAGGCCCCGTTGGACCAGGCAGAGTGAGCATAAGTCAGGGCTCACAGACACACAAGGACACTTCACTCTTTGTCTGCTCAAAATCGTGTTGCGTCGATCTGCCCCAGTATGCACAACAAGGAACGGGGGATGGATGCAAACCACCAACAGCACTGCTCACTCGTCCTACCTCTTCGCTCAGTCTCTCATTCCGAGGGGCAGAAGTCATTTCTGTGTCAGCATCTGCCCTTCCCTGTATGAGGGCAGTGCGTTAGGCTCCCAGTGGCAGTTCGTCCTCGGCACAAGCCAAGTCAC
The DNA here is from genome assembly GCF_964263255.1 of Lissotriton vulgaris. Lineage (NCBI taxonomy): Eukaryota > Metazoa > Chordata > Amphibia > Caudata > Salamandridae > Lissotriton > Lissotriton vulgaris. Next base: position 797,622,272 of record NC_141699.1, read on the forward strand.
TTGCCGTCATATGTCCCCTGCAGGCCCGGACTGGCCGTTGCGGGCACCGGGCAATCCCCCGGCGGGCCGCATGGTTGGGGGCCGGTTTTTGCCCCCTGGGGGCCGTTTTTGTTACAGGGCCGTTATGCTGCAAAAACGGCCCCGTAACAAAAACGGCCAATAAACCGGCCCTGGCACAGAGCGCGGTCGCACCTCCCCCTCCTCCCAGAGTGGGGGGGGGGGGGAGAGGGGGCCTTCCGAGCTCTTTGCCAGGTCCAGTTCTGGTTCCCAGTCCGGCCCTGGTCCCCTGGCTCCTTGCGTTCCCTCCACAGTGCTGCATGACTGTGCAGCCACGCATCTCCTTCTCTGCCGCTGGCACCTTCTTGCTCAGCTTAGCCACGCCCCTCTTGTCACACTAGTAACACTAGTTCTTCTTCACTCTGCTTCCATTAGATCAATCAAAATAGTGGTGGAGGCTTTCAATCTTTTTCAGTTATCATGAAGTGGATAAACTGTATTTTAACAGTTTGAGTTACTGTATGTCAATTTTTATCTTTATTTTGTTGTATTTTAATGGTTGGTTTGCTAGTGTCCAGCTAGTTTTTCTTTGGTTTTTCTCGTAGTCATACTTAATTGCCCCATGTTTTCTGCTCCATGCCCACATTACACTTCCATAGGTGCTTAAGTCTGTTAACTTTCACATGCTATTACTATTATGTTAGATATAATTTGAGGATCTTATGTGCTCTTAAGAGGCTTACCCTGGCACCTCCCTACTTCACTCTTTTCCTCACTTACATCTAGCATCCTCACCATTTAGGGTTTTCAGCACCTGATACCAAAGATCCTAGAAGAACTTCATTCACTGCACCTCAGCCGTGGAGAGTCTATGTTTTCCATGTCTTTGTTTTGGACATAAGCGCCTTCGAATCACTGGAACTTTAGGACCACTTTCGGTACTATTTTCAGTCTGTCTCTAATGACCGGTCCCTGACACCCACAGGTTCAGCATCATGTCACCTGTCTTTTCCACTTTCAGATGTTATTAATCACCCAAGTGGCTACCTCATTCGTGTGCTAGGGAATACTGTGGTCAACTCATAGTTCATCAAGAGGGTGTGGTGAGGTTTCACATCTCTTGCTGCTCTGCTGCTTCTTAGCTGCTCTCCAAAGAGGATCTCAATCATAAGTTACAAAAACATTGCAACATGTGTGCCTCCACATTGGAAGGCCCTTTTTAAAGGTTGACTGTCCATCTTTCAGTTGCTTATTACTGTATGTGTGTTAAATTGATACAAATAAGGTGAAATCTTTTCATAGACAGTGTTGCCGTGTGTAAAAATGACAAACTAATGAAGTAATACTATTACAAAATGTGCCTCAATACACCACATAACTTGCATTTTAGCTACATAATTTAGTCAACTCTAAAGCTTAATTTGGTCCTTGTCTGCTGAATAATTCATGTGGCCCTTATTATACCTGACACTAATCAAATAGCTTCAGCACTGAGTCATTCTAGGCCCGATTTAGGAGTAGGGAGACAGAGTAATCTCTTTTGGTCTGTCAGAGGACCTAACGTCCGCCAGACTGAGACCACTAAACCTGCCAAATGTAGAAATGACCGCCAAGCTGGTGATCATTTCTAAAGCATTAGCATGAACTGCCATCACGGTTCCAGCCAGTGCTGTTTACATTTTGTTGCAGGACTCTGTCAACATGAAGAAGTGTGGCACTAAAGTGTCTTCTTTTTTATTTTCAAAAAGAAAATCCCGAAGCAGAGTTTTCTTTTTTTAAATGAAAAAGAAAAGTACCACCTCACCATAGGACCTCTCCCATGACAAGGAGAGCATTTTGAAGTTTTCACAGTTTTCGCCAGGATTTTCCTTGCAGGGAAAACTGACCTCTAATTCCACCCATCTAAATTAGTAGTCTCCAACTTGATTAAACCTGTTTTCCACCAGCTTTTAAATTTGGCAGGCGGGCCTATATCTTGGCGGTATGTATATTCGGCCACCATTGCGACAGAGTATACATATGCCAAGTTATAAATCAGGTCCTTAGCTTCTTGTTCGATTAATTCATAGCCTTGGAACATGAGACATAGGTGCGATCTCAGATCAGAAATTTGGTGCTACTGTGAGCATCTTTTTAGCCTTTTATAAGGCTGCAAAAAGCAAGGCTCGGAGTGCCTGCCTCCTGAAGGGTAACATGTCATTAATTTATGTATGTATGGCCAAAATATCTGGTAAAGTGATCTGAAGCCCAGGTCGAATTAAATGTCACTATTAAAAAATGCACCCTTTAGAAAGCTGCCACTGTGTGACTCAGCTTTCCTGTAGCCTCACAAGGGCTCTGACCAACAGACAGCAGACTCCTTGCCTGGGGAGTTGTGTGAATGATTCCCAGGCTTATAAACAATAGCAGCCGCTGCAGGGCGAGCTGTTGCCTCCCCCTTGCAAGAAGCAACTCAAGGTGGTTTCCCAAAAGATGAGCTTAAAATGCAAAGACGCCTTTGATGGACAAATGGTGATAGCACTCTTGAGGGGCTGCCTTTTCCTTAGGTAGGCAGGCTGGAGATAGGACCATAGAGGGAAGACCAGTCCCCAAACATGTTTTCCTGTGGACGTGTAGCCCCCAGGTAGCCAGACTTCTAGGGTGGTCTACCAAGCTCCTAACAGTCGAGGAAAGGTTCTGAGATGAGGAGAATGGCCAAAATAGTGCACCTTGAGATTGCCAGATTTCAGACATTGCCGGAAAGTCAGCACCAAGAGGGAAGGCACCCCGTAGCCCATTGGCTAGTGACCGCGCTGTACCTTCGGGGCTCATTCTGGAATAAATGTCACCACTGGCACCCTGAACCTTAGATCACATCGGAAGCGAAACAGGGACCTGAGAAGACTCCCTTGCAGCCCATGGACTGCACAAAGAAAGACTGCACCTTCTGCTGGGCTGCACATGCTGCACCTTTGGGCTGGCAAAGTTATGACTGTGCCTGTGGCTCCTGGGTTGTGGAAAAGTCAATCCCCTGCACCAAACCAACGTTGTGACTCCAAGGGGGTAGTTGGCTAGACCCTGGAACAGCACCAGGCACATGAAAGCTGAAGAAGTCCAAAACAGCAGGTTGGTAGCCACTTCATAGTAATCGCTGATGACTGCCGCTGGGTGTCCCAATAGACCTATCTTCAAATGCAAAAAGTTGTGCCCAAGTCTGCTGGAGTGTCATCAGAGTCCAGGTCAATCGCCAAAGAGGGACACTAGCCCTCACTAAAGGATTTTGCAAGTACAGTGTTGTACGTAGACTGGTAGCCTAGTCGCAGCTGGCCTTTCATGGTCTCAAAGAGGACTTGGAGGGACCCCCAACCTCTGTGGCCAAAGTCGCCCGTCAAGACATGTGGACTGAGGAATCACGCAAAGGCACCCCCCATCATTTGCACCGTAACTTGAGCATAGATGCATCTTTTCATCCTGTATCCTCAGCATTAGGACCACTCCAATAACGTCTATAGTGGTCTTGCCAATAAGTTTGGAACTGGACTGGAAAAAGATCTGGTGGCCGGGTAACTGTCCAAATCTACCTCAGTTGCCCCTCAAACCTTCTCCCTGTTGGATTTGATCACCAAGCCACACCGGAGTAGCTGAATTAATTTTCACAAACTTTCCAAAAGTTTGTAAGTGTTTAGTTGACCAATGCTTGTTTGCTGTTGAACTGAAAAGTGATAATATCTTTAAAAATCTGTATCTTCGGAACCCTATGGTGGATCTTGCTCATCAAGGACTATAATCTATTTTTATAAATTAGTGTCATGGTTCTTTCATGTTGTGTGGCTTTCTTATTCCGTTGTTTGGTACTGTTAAATGCTTTACAGTACGTTTCTTTGTTCAAGCCTTGCTGCTTGAAGCCACAGCTAACCAGGGTTGAGATTAATGTTGTTCAAACAAGCCTGACTGTACTCAAGACAGTTTTGGCAAGTGTATGCCATACTAAGGCTGCACAGCCATACCATAACCAAATCCTCACACTACAGATTCATTGAATTTCTCCCTTGATCTCAAATTAACGAATGGTCACACCAGCAAATATTCAACTTTGATAGCTGACATCTGAGGCAAGCAATTCAGATATCCTGAAGGTGCTGAAAAAGGCAAGTGAATATGCCAAGCTAAATAGCAAGATCTTATTGTGGGAGAAACATATGTTTGGTAGTATCCCTATGATATCTGAAAACCTTGACACATGTGTCACACTCCTGGAATTTGCATAGCCAAGGAGATGCGCACTTATCCTTTAGGGCCTTTGGGATTCTATAATTCTTTGTTGGGTCTGTCAACCCCCTAAGGCCAGCAAACAAGGCAGTTGCAGACAACTGCTTCTTGATCAGCAGAACAGACTCGCTGCATTCCCTCTGCTTTGCCATGACCTTTAGGAACCCCACTGCACCCCTCCCCCTCATTGCTTGTGTCAAAAGTTGCATCAGTTGTCTGCCAAGCTGCTTCATACGTATGCTATGTCCTTGGGGTGAGAGAGGCTGATATTAGCTGACTGATTCAGAAAAGGGGGTGGTGATGAACAGAGTGTCTGAATTAAGCAGACCACTTTTACCCAGTCCAAGGATCAGGGCTTGATCCATCACCGTTATTTATCTCACTGCACCATCCCAGCTCAGAACCTGGCTATATGCAAATCAGTCTGTCCCTGGCCCAGTGTATCATGGGAACAGGGCAGACTAAACTACCAAGCCAATTCTTCACCAGAAAGGAGACAAGCTACCGGGGACCGGTTTCTGGCATTTCAGCCGTCTTCGGCCCGGCTTGCTTGAATCCTGATGGTGCAGTGAGAGGGGGACTCATGTCTGAGTATACCCTGCCACACCTATAGTGGCCAAAAACGATTCAGAAAAGGGGGTGGTGATGAACAGAGTGTCTGAATTAAGCAGACCACTCTTACCCAGTCCAAAGATCAGGGCTTGATCCATCACCGTTATTTATCTCACTGCACCATCCCAGCTCAGAACCTGGCTATATGCAAATCAGTCTGTCCCTGGCCCAGTGTATCATGGGAACAGGGCAGACTAAACTACCAGGCCAATTCTTCACCAGAAAGGAGACAAGCTACCGGGGACCGGTTTCTGGCATTTCAGCCGTCTTCGGCCCGGATTGCTTGAATCCTGATGGTGCAGTGAGAGAGGGACTCATGTCTGAGTATACCCTGCCACACCTATAGTGGCCAAAAACGATTCAGAAAAGGGGGTGGTGATGAACAGAGTGTCTGAATTAAGCAGACCACTCTTACCCAGTCCAAAGATAAGGGCTTGATCCATCACCGTTATTTATCTCACTGCACCATCCCAGCTCAGAACCTGGCTATATGCAAATCAGTCTGTCCCTGGCCCAGTGTATCATGGGAACAGGGCAGACTAAACTACCAAGCCAATTCTTCACCAGAAAGGCGACAAGCTACTGGGGACCGGTTTCTGGCATTTCAGCCGTCTTCGGCCCGGCTTGCTTGAATCCTGATGGTGCAGTGAGAGAGGGACTCATGTCTGAGTATACCCTGCCACACCTATAGTGGCCAAAAACGATTCAGAAGGGTATACTCAGATGTGAGTCCCTTGCTCATTGCACCATCAGGATTCAAGCAAGCCGGGCCGAAGACGGCTGAAATGCCAGAAACCGGTCCCCGGTAGCTTGTTTCCTTCCCAGTGTAAGAATTGGCTTGGTAGTTTGGTCTGCCCTGTTCCCATGATGCACTGGGCCAGGGTCAGACTCATTTGCATATAGCCAAGTTCTGAGCTGGGATGGTGCAGTGAGCTAAAAAACGGTGATGGATCAAGCCCTGATCTTTGGACTGGGTAAGAGTGGTCTGCTTAATTCAGACACTCTGTTCATCACCACCCCCTTTTCTGAATCATTTTTGTCCACCATAAGCGTGGAAGGGTATACTCAGATGTGAGTCCCTTGCTCATTGCACCATCAGGATTCAAGCAAGCCGGGCCGAAGACGGCTGAAATGCCAGAAACCGGTCCCCGGTAGCTTGTTTCCTTCCCAGTATAAGAATTGGCTTGGTAGTTTGGTCTGCCCTGTTCCCATGATGCACTGGGCCAGGGTCAGGCTAATTTGCATATAGCCAAGTTCTGAGCTGGGATGGTGCAGTGAGCTAAAAAACGGTGATGGATCAAGCCCTGATCTTTGGACTGGGTAAGAGTGGTCTGCTTAATTCAGACACTCTGTTCATCACCACCCCCTTTTCTGAATCGATATTAGCTGACCGAGCATCAAGCTTCCATAAGTTCATAGAGAATGCTGTCACCACCTTTTCCACGTCTGGCTATGGCGATCCGAAATCTGGCAACTTGAAACAAGACAGGACATGAGCCACCATGTTTTTGAAATCCGCCACATGCTTGGTAAAATACACATTGGAAGCAAGGTATCTACAGAGTAAGGCTTTCAGAAGTCTCCAGGCAAAAGCGCACTTTGTTTTCTGCTTATTGATGATGGTCAGTGTGGATATGGTATCTAATCAAAACACTATCTTTCTGTTGGCTAAAATTGGCCCCAAACCCAAAGTGCCACTACAATTAGAAAGAGCACCAGGAAAGTAATGATACCAGATGCTACCCATACTGCAGGTCACTGTCGCACACAACACTTGTTGCCAAATATGTCTCCAAAGACAACTCTCCCCGCTGCATCCAGCGTTGGATTGTGTTTGTTAGCAACAAATAAGCAAACCATTAAAATGGTCATGGAACTCTATCCAAATACTCATATCTTCTCTGCCCTCCCAAGATAGCCTGTGTTGGACTTGGCCCCTCTGGCAGGTTCACCCCTGAACTTTTTGCCTTTTAATGTTACATCATTATAGTGATTTCTGGTCTATGCGCACTTTGACACTGTGTCCCAGTGTAAAGTGCGTGCGCTCCCTGAGTGCGTGAGTGAGATTGGCCTGCCCTCACATAGGAATGTATGGATGATATGTGTGTCCATGGTAGTTCCTGATGTGTGGGGAGTGCAGGGTCGAGTTTGGTATGTGCGGACTCGTGAGATTGAATGCTGCGCGATGATATGTGCAGATTTAATGTGTCTTGTATGGAAGTGCCACTTCTAGAAGTTGGCCTGTCTGTGCAGTGAATGTGAATTGACTATCTGGCTTGTGTTTGGCTGGAGCTGGCTGGTGTGCCTGGCTCCAGGAGTCAGGATGGGTCTGCCCCGGTGGCGAATGGAGAGATCTGCATGTTGATGGGGGGGAGGAGTGCACCTGGGACCTGAATAGGGCTGGTCTTTCCCTCCACAATGCTGGCTCCACCCCCTGTGGTGCGTCTGATGTCCCTAGCCTGTCCTGTTAATAGGGAGAGGGGCTGAGCAAAACAAAGTGCTCCATAACCCGTTGCATCTGGTTCGTCCCTTGCCTGCACCTTTGGAGACAAAGGAAATGTGTGTATCAAAAGAGGCTGTGACCTCAGGTAAAATGTTCTAGTTTCCTGACTTGAATCTACCAGGGGCGTGCTGCTGCTGGGGCCCAGGGGAAGGCTTGTCTCCCTGGGCCCTGCCCAGCCCCTGGATGCTGGAGGAACTTCCTTGTGGGGAGCTGCATGCTCTATCTTTGCTGTCCAGGACTTCTTGGGACCCTGGTGGCTCCAGTTACCCTGTTGGACTGAGTTCTTTTTCCCCTAGCGCCTGGGAAGCGCTTTATTTTAAAATGCCCTGTCATTGAGGGAGCCTACCCCATATTGCTGCAATTATTGTTGGCAGCGCTGTGCTGCCCTGTGGTCTTGTCCCCGATGTGGGGATCCCCCCGAAATGATTCCACTGCGGGTGCCCACCCCGCTTATTAAATTATTTTTTATTACGGGTGCCCACCTCGTTTTTAGGTGCCTTAGCGGGTGCCCACCCCGCTGCTACTTTTTGTTTCTTTACCGAGGGTGCCCACCCCTTATTTTCCGAGGTAGAAAACATCGCCACGGCCCGTTTTGGCCAAAAACCGCAAGACTGGCACCGTAGTGCCCGACGGTGGGCGGGACTTCCGGTCTGGAAGGGAAGTCCCGCCTGCCGCTGCACTGGGATTGCTAGAGTGCCAGCACCCGGCCGGAAGAGGAGACGGCTGCCCGGAGCCTCGAGGGCTCTACACTAAGTCCTGGTCCCGAGAAGGGGGACCGGGTGAAGTAGGCTAGGCGGGGCTCCCATGAGTAGGGAAGCCCCGCGCTGTGTGGAGGATAGGCCGCCCAGAGCAGCGTGCGGAGGGGGTGCGAGGCACATTGCCGGTGCCTGGTCCCGCTGCCTCCCAGTGGAGAGAAGCCAGGAGCCCGGTAAGGAGGGGGCCCAGGGTTGTCCCCTTTTGTTCTTTGAGCGGCCCCACTTGACAGCGGGCCGCTCCAACGTTGGTTAGCTCCCACTTACCCAGGCCCATAGGGGCCCAGTCTTTGATTGAACCGAGCCAGAGGGGCCCGTGGTCCCATGTTCCGTGCCCAAGTGTGGGGGCAAGGTTATTTCTAGAGCCCGAGTGGCTCCTAGGGGCCCATTCCTGTATCGCTCCTACGTTTGGGGGCATGTTGTTTGTTCAAGGAGCCCAGGTGGCTCCCCCGCCCCCCATTAGTTTACCGAGCAATGTGTGGCTCCAGCGATGGCCATAATGATCTCGAAGACCCTAGTGGGGGTCCTGAGGGCCATAGGGGCCCGTGTTTTTGCCCCTGAGGGCCACAGTTAGTCCCAGAGCTAGAGGGCTCTACCGTTCTGCGCAGCATGGTCCTAGAGTTTAGAGGGCTCCCACGTTTTGGTGCAGTATTTCTTTCAGAGGGCCAGTGAGAGCCCCTGTCGCAGTTTTGAGTTCCCAGCTGCCCAGCAAGTAGTGGGCAGCTGCACCGTTTAGGTTTTGCTTTCTAGGGACTTGTTCTTTTTGGACTCAGGAGTGAGTCACACTCCTTCACCCCTACTTTGGCCTTCCACAGCTGCGCAGCACTTAGTGCCAGCTGCAGCGTTTAGGCCCTGTTCTGGTCCTCAGCTGCCCAGCAAGTAGTGGGCAGCTGCTACATTTAGGTTTTGGCGCAGTGGCGCAACCTGGACCTTATTGTGATCTATGTGCTAATGCTTTAGGTGTTAGGAAATGCACTGTGTGTAGTATGTTATTGCGCACCCTGTGTTTGATGCCTCTAGATATGATGTATGCATAGGAGATTGTTTTACCTGTTTAGGTATGTTAGGGAGATTGTACTTCCTTGTGTGATTTACGCCCCTAGTGTAAGGTTGTACTTAGGTGGTAAGGGTCTAATGTAGTTAGACTGGTGGGATACTGTGTATGATAGATTTCATGCCACAGACTGTTGCAAGTGCAGTGATTATCAGTGTTTACATCCTGACAGTGGTTCAGGTGGCCCTGTCAGGTGTACATTATCCCTTGTAAATATTGCCCGTGCCAGTTGGCACAATGTATATGGTGTGATTACTATCTGATGTGTTTTGATAATACAAAGACTATTTTTGATATAACCTTGTGTGGAGTTCCTTTTATGGGGGGCCTGGGATGTTGTTGCTGGTGAGTACGCAAATGCTTTACACATTGCCTCCGAGATAAGCCTGACTGCTCGTGCCAAGCTACCAAGGAGGTGAGCAGGGGTTATCTTTGGCGTTTAACTCCCTTGCCCTGACTAGATGGTGGTTTCTGCCTGGCTTTAGTGCAAGCCTCAGCCAACCAGAAATCCCATTTTTAACAGCCTGGTACGGTGGAGCTCTGCATGCATGCCTGACATTTATCTAACAATGATTCTGGAGACGGTCCTCCCTATTGGGATCAACCTAAGCGTAAAGTTTAATTGCTCTACCAGCACTTGCAGCTGATAAATCATGAACTTTTGTGCTGGCAGGCATGCCTCCAAGTAAGCCCTAAAACTGGAGACCTTGTCGTATGGTAACATACAGATCCCTGCCAGGGTGCACTCATGGTGGCATAGTCTTTGATATATCAAGTACAGTAGATGACCATGCCTAAGAATGATTTCAGCATCCCTACATCTTGTGGTGGTGAGTGCGTTGATTTTGTCTGGATCTGGTGTCATTCCTTTCTCTGAGAAGATGTGTCAAAAGAACCCTAGTCTGTCTTGTGAAATTCCCCTTTTCCGGCATTGTGTGAGACCTTCAGCCACAGGCAGTTGGATTACTTGGTTTATTGGTGTATCCTGTGCCCCTGTCATGGCTCCAAACACTAATCTTTCATCGCTATAACTGAACGTGTCTAGCTCTGGTTGTATAGTTTGGCAATGGTTGTATAGTCTGGCAAATGTCCTCTTGGAAGATCTCTGCTGTTGAGGATATATCAAAGTTCAACCATTTGTTTTGAAAGAGTCCATGGTGCATGGAGAATAGTAAATGTAGCAACATCCTTCATCCAGTTCTGTTTGATGGTACCCTTTGGTTAGTTCAAATTTGGGGAAAATCTTTGCTATGTTTAGTTGTGTGATCATGTCTAAGATATTTGGGCCAGGGTGTCGTTCCTGGTTGATTGCTCTGTAGAGTTGACGTGTGTCAACAACAAGCTACACATCTCAGATTATGCCTTTTTTCGGCATTGATACTATTCAGGAGATCCAATGGGTCGGACCCATGGATGTTTAAATAATGTTCAGTTTAAGAAGGTTTCTAATTTCTTTTTCCATGGCTTCTTGGCGGTGGAATGCCAATCGCCTGTGCCCTTGCGTGGCTAGGTGGATTGCCTCATTTACATAGGTCCTTCATTTTACCTTGTCTACTGGCCAATGTGGGGAATTTTTGGGTCACCACAGTGCTGACCTGTAATCGTGTTTGACTTATATCAGTAAGATCTGCGTCAGCGGTGAAGCTGAAATGGCACCCATCCAGCATTTTTCCTTGCAAACAAGCATGGTTGTTACTGTGATCCCTATCTTGTGTTGTAGGGGTGCTTTTAAGGACCCAGTCATTTGAAGGCAGCCCATGTGTAGACTTGAACAGGGGAGTCGGCTTGATATCACTGAACTTTTCTATGCACCTTTACGGTAATAGATGCAGCGCTGTCAAGGATGAACGATGTTTGATGATGGTATTCCTAGGCATTATTTCATTATTTACTGACTCAAGCTGGATCGGTAACTAAATAACAAACAACAAGGAGAATACAGTTAGGGGAAGCAACAAAGAGTGTGGGGAACGGAAGCAAAAGGGAGGACTCGGATCAGACAAGCAAGGCGAAGGGCATTGGAGTACTACACAACATTGGGCGAGTGACAGCAACTTGGAGTACGGGGGTCAAGAAGCACACAAGCAAGAGAGAGTACTATGGAGCTGAAACAGAGTTAGTACATGGGCAAATAAACAATGCCATGAGGAGACACATGAGGCCGAGCGCTCAAGGAGGACAGATAAGAGCCACATGGGGGAGAGGGAGCAACAGGGAGTGCAGAGGGTTGAAGAGAGGTACACAAGGGGGGTACCTGGAATGTTCATGCCCTCTCTTGGAGTACTTAAACAAATGCTCCAGTGAAGTAACAAACACAAGAATAGGAAGGAAAGCCCACATAAGTTAGCAAATGACAATGACTATAAAGCCAAGCAATGGTAAGCAGTGGGAGTGATATAAACCCACTCTAAGCTGACAATAGCTATTTTTGCAAACGTATTGTACTGTATAATAGGCAAGATCTAAAAAGAAGTATCTGATAGAGAGATCTAGCCGCAGATCCTTACCTTTGAAATTCCAAGCGTCGGGCTGGATCCGGAAGATTTTTCTTAGCAGTACCCCTGCGTGCTAGTAGGTGGTGTTGATCGACTCCGCATGACGTTGTTGGCGTTGTGTTCATCATCGTCGTGACGTCCGTGTCGTCAATATTACCTCCACTCCAGCGCCCTGACGTAAGTTGTTTTCTTTCCACGCCATCAGCGCCGATCCATTGAAGATAGCTACCTCTTGTCATTTTTTGACAGACTTTTTTTCTCAACTTTTTGTCAGCTTCATCGGTGTGTTAGGAGTCATGTAGAGTAAGAAAACTTTGGGGTTCAAGCTGTGTGGCGCCTGCACCGCGCGATGTCGGTCATGGACCCCCATTTGGTCTGTCTTAAGTGCCTGGAGCGCAACCTCGACTCCTAGTCGTGCTCCAACTGCCGGGCCATAGCGCCAAAGGCTTTGATGGAGCAGTCCCTAAAGCTTCTTGTGGCCTGGCGTCCGGCACCGTGTAAGTCGCCTCATCTGTATTAATCCTGGTCCAGGTCTCGGGCCAGATGAAGGTCCAAGCACTGTTCCGGCGACTTGAAGTTCTCTTCGTCCAAGTCATCAAAGTCAGGTAAGAGGCACCAAAAAGCACAAGAAGTTAAGTGTGCTTCGACTTCGCCTCCCTCTTCACATGATGCAGCACAGGAACCTCAGTGTTCTCTGCCCCGTTTCGTGTAGCGGGTGCCAGGGTCGGCTCCGTGTTTCCCTCCCTTTCAAGTGCTGGGAGCGACCCCTGCCCAACTAAAACAGTTTTACTACCCCAAGTGCGTTCTTTTTGGGCAGCCTGACCCTGCCGTATCGCCTCCAGGCCCCACAGGCTCAGAAGATGGAGGGTCTCCTGTGGTTCCCATGCTGGCAAATCTGGACTCTTCCCTTGGTCCAGACCGACACCGGTCGCTTCTACACATCGACCTTACCCGGCGTTGCGGCCAACATTGAGGTCCTTCCCTATCCTCATTCCCTAAAACACATAGCCAGTCTGGCACCCGCCAACACCGGCACCGACGGAGCGGTACGGCTACATGTAATTTTTTCTGCCCTATTCCTGAATAGTTAGGAATGGAGGAAGAGGATTGGGAGAGGAAGCCGGACCTCTTAGAAATTCTGCAACATTAGGATCCGGACTGGTATGAGGAATTGGGTGAAGCCAGTGGTCTGGACACCTCCCCGGACACTGGCATGCTTTCCCCTCCTACCCTGGCTACGGAGGAGGGAGCATCTTTTACCATGGTGGTGGGTAGGGCAGCGGAGCTCCATATCATATCAATCTGTTGGAGCTTCGGGCGATCCGACTGGCACTGAAAGCTTTTTTACCATCAATAAAGGGAAGGCTTGTACAGGTGTCCACGGACAACACTACCACCATGTGGTACTGCAACAGACAGGGCGGAGGGTGGTCGTGGACTCTGTCAAGAGACCTTGCATCTTTGGACTTGGCTAAAACGTCGGGGCATTTCCCTGGTGGTTCAACACCTGCCCGGTTCTCTGAACTCCAGGACGGACGAGCTCAGCCTAGTGTGCCTTGCAGATCACGAATGGTGTTACCATCTGGAGGTGGCACAAGGTTTATTTCAGCTGTGGGGAGAGCCTTGGTTAGATCTGTTCGCCTACCGGAGAATGTGTAATGTCAGCTGCTTTCCGTGTTGGAATTTTCAAGGCGGCACTCGCTCAGCGATGCTTTTCGTCTTGAGTGGAGCTCAGACCTCCTATACACCTTTCCGCTCATACCACTCCTGCCCAGAGTGATCGAGAAGACCAGGAGCGACTGGGCACAAGTCATTCTTGTGGCTCCGGACTGATCAAGGAGAGTTTGGTGTCCCAAGCTTCTGGACTTGAGCGTCGATCCTCCGATCAGGCTGCTTCTGCTGTGGATCTTCTGTCGCAGCAGCAGGGGAGGATCCTCCACCCGAACCTGTCCAGTCCGCATCCTTGCGTGGAGATTGAGCAGCACAGTTGACAGCTTTTGACCTCCCTCCTGAAGTTTGTGAGTCGATCTTGTCAGCCAGGCATCCCTCCACGAAGTTGGTATACGTCTGCTGATGGAACAAGTTATGTAAATATTGTACAGACTGGTCTATCGACCCCTTATCTTCCCCCTTATCCTGAGTTCTTTTCTTTATACTTTCTTTGGCTCAGCAGGGCTCTGATTTAGGCACTTTGAAGCGCTACCTTTTCGCTTTTTCTTCTTTTCTTTGTTCGCCTAATCAGCACTCCCTATTCAAATCTTCTCTGGTGGAGAAGTTTTTGTAGGTGTTAACCCATTTGTTTCCCCCTTTCCCCTTCATCATGCCACAGTGGGACATTAACTTGTGCTCTCATTTCTAATGTGTGCGCCATTGGAACCATTGCACAACTGTCCTCTGTGGGTACTCACCATCGAGCCAGCTCTTTTGTTGACAATTACCATTGCCAGGAGTTTGGGTGAACTGCAGACACTGTCTAAGCAACCTCCTTACCTGACTATTTTCCCAGACAAGGTGGTACTCCGGACTAGGGCATCCTTCCTACATAAGGTGGTAACACCATTCCGTCTGGGACAGTCGTTTACCCTGCCCACCTTTTATGCACCCACACATCCTTCCAAGGAAGAGGAACGTCTCCATCGTCTGGACCCAAAAAGAACGTTATCGTTCTACCTTGACCGAATTAAAGAGTTCTGGTTGGATGACCAACTTTTTGTTGGATATGTGGGTGCAAAGAAAGGTTGTGCTTTCCAGAAGAGGGCTATATTCTGATGGGTCATCCTCTATATTAAAATTTGTTACGCCTTAGCGAAGAAGGATATCCCTGAAGGGCTTAGGGCCCATTCCACCAGGGCAAAGGCGGCCACTACGACCCTCCAGCGGGGCCTTCCTATCTCTGACATTTGCCAAGCTGTGACGTGGGCATCTCTGCACACGTTTGCCAGACATTACTGCCTGGATTCACAGTTTTGCAGAAAAGGCCTGTTTGGTCGCTCTATTTTACAGGATTTCTAAGTCTAAAGCTGTTCCGAATTCCCTCCTCCAGGAATTGTATTGCTTGGGTATCTGTTCAAAAGTAAGGAATCTGGGGCTATTGTCTCTATTAGATGGACAAGTTACTCACCTTCGGTAATACCTTATCTGATAGAGACATGATCTAGCTGCAGATTCCTTATCGACCCACCCATCCTCCCCGCACTGCGGAATGGTTAAGTGTCAGGGATGTTCCCCTTCAGGGCCCTTGTCATTTTTTAACACACCATGGTCAGACACTTAATGGTTTCACACTTTTGGCGTGGAAAGTCGTGAAAAGTACTGACGTCAGCGCGCTGTAGTGGCAGTTACATTGACGATGCGGCTGTCTCGATGTCGACGAAGACAACGCCGACGATGTCACATGGAGTCGACCAACGTCACCTACTGGCACTCATTGGTACTGCTAAGAATAATATTCTGGATCCAGCCTGACGCCTGGAAGTTCAAAGATAAGGAATCTGCAGCTAGATCATGTCTCTACCAGATAAGGCGTTAACGAAGGTAAGTAACTTTCCCTACTGTGCTTGAAAAAAACTGTGCACTTTTCTACTTTTGACATGAAGCTTGCTGCCAATGATTGTGAATGATTACAAACTGTATATGGTAGTCTAGAGTTCTAGGCCCAGATGTACAACCCTATTTTGCATGTGCAAACGCAACCACTTCTCCTTTGTGAATGCAGGGGATTTTTTTTTGGAGGGGGCAGGCAGTGGTCCCAGGGACCACTACCTGCCCTAAAAAAAGAAACAAATATTTCATTTTCTTTTTTTGAATACATCCCGTTTTCCTTTAAGCAAAACGGACTAATTTTTAAACTGCTTTATTTAAAAGCAGTCCCAGACATGGAGGTCTGCTGTGCTCAGCAGGCCACCATACCTGGGAGGGCCAGCCATTCCTATTGGGGGTCACAAATTGCTAGTGCCTCACTAATATGAATGATACATGCAATTTGCGACCCCATTAGGAATCGCTAACTGTGTCTCAGACACAATTTTTAGCAATTTGCGAGTCACAAATTACAATGGTCGAACATCTGTCCCTTAGTCTTGAATTTTATGGCATGGCTGTACTTCGCGCAGCAAGGCATATTTGCTTAGTTGATGCTGCAGGTATCCTCCATTAAGCTCTGCTTTCTCCCAGTATTCTGATGGTGACTGCAGTTTAACTCATTTGGATGATAAGATTGGTCCAATGGAGCATCGAAGGAGCACCAAAATGTGGAATAAACCATTTCTCCACTACTGAAGAAAAGTTCATTGTCTGCAGATGTGCTCCTTGTTAAAGAGCTAAATATTGTCACTTCCAATGAAGTCAGCCAGTTGCTTACCTATTGCCCCATGCTGTATGCTGTAGTAAATCGAATGACACAACAGACCAATGAATGAAGAGTTTTGGCTGAAAGTCCCTGTAAGTATATTATATATATTACAAGTGTCATAGGATATAATGTATTTGTAATAAGGTGGACAAGATATCCGTCATGCTTGTGAAGGAGTAACCCATCTGTGAGCTAGTGGCTACCAAGGTCGCCCGCCCTCCCGTTTGCAGGAACACTGGAGACAGTATGGATAGTGCTCGGTCTCTTTTATTAAAGCTGTCTTCCTGTGTATCCCAATGCTTCTTGGGTAAATATGTCAAGTCACGTACTAGGGGTTGTAGATAAATGAAAGTCACAAATGGGGGGAAACAAAATGAAGTCCCGGTCCACAGGAAGCTATCTTCTTGATAGAACTCTGCCCCAGTCTTGCTTTTCGCCTCAGGAGGATACCGGAAAAGGAATTAAAATCAGAAAGGACACAGTCAGATCAATTTGGTCTGGTGCCGTTTGTAGGGAAGAATGCTCCTGTCACCCGTGCTCTCTATTGTGTTGTACCTAGGTGCCAGGAGGGATTCAGTGTTTCAGGGTGACGTGGCCCATAACCCCTGCTCAGCAGCCCTGTTCTTGAGGAGGTGGCCAGTGGAGGGGTTTCCTTGACATGACTTAGGGATCTGGCCTGTGAGAGGACTAGCGATAGCCTGGAAATGAGGGATGAACTGTCTTTCTTGGTGGTGGGGTGTGGGATGTTGGTTATGGCTTCTAGCTTGTCTACCTGTGGTCTGATTTCTCCTGCCTGAATGTCGCATCCAAGGTATTTATTCTAGTCCGTACCAAAGGTGGGTTTATTGGGGTTGATGGTGAGACCAGTCTTTTGGAGTGCCTGCAGTTGGGGCTGTGGACGACTAAATCATCCAAATACACAACTGCGAATGTTTGGTGGGTGTGCAACAGGAGATCAATCAACCTCTGAAATGTCGCCGGGGCGACTGCCAGGCCAAAGGGAAGGACCTTAACATGGAAAAAGCCAGAGGTGGTGGAGAAGGCTGTTTTTTCTTGGGCGTCTGGGGACAACGGAACCTGCCAGTATCCTTTTGTGAGGTCGATTGTGGACATCACCCTGGCGTCTCCCAGATGGACTACGAGCTAATCTACCCAGGACATCGGGTATGCATCAAATTTAGAGATAGCGTTTAGTTGCCGGAAGTCTATGCGGAATCATATGCTTCCATCAGGTTGGGGAACAAGGACGACTGGGGAGGACCAGGTACTGTGGGAGGGTTCTAATATACCTACTTCCAGCATGGCTTGTATTTCTTGATCTACAGCCTGTCTACATGTGGCGGGTATGCAATAGGGTCTCAGCCTTATGGGCCTTGCTCCTTTTGTAACAATGTGTTCAACCAAGATTGGTATCCCTGATAGAACATCAGAAAACGAGTAACATAGGGTCAACAGTTGTTGTTTCTGTTTTTCCGTCAATTGTTTTCCTAGATGAACAGTCTTGGGCTTTTCACGAGTGGGAGCAACCGTAGGGATTTAAAGGGGCTTGTCAAGGGTAATGTGGTGCACTGGGATGTTTTTGCATGGATTTGTTGTTAAGGGGCCTTCCCAGGCTTTTAAAAGGTTGACATGGTATGTTTGTCCTATTTGGGTTTTGCTTGGAATGGCTACATGATATGAAACTGGGGTTTCCTTATCCAAAACCCAGTAGTGACCCTGCCATGTGGCAAATAATTTTTTTCCCGTACTGGGTAACAATATCAGGACAAGGCCCCCCACCTTGAATTCAATTCGTTTTTTGTTCCTATTGTACCATCGCTTTTGTTGAGTCTTTGATTTCGCCATATTTGCATGGACCTCTTCCCAAAGTGACATTAGAGTATCTCTTAGGGTCATGCTGTACTGCAATAGTGGTTTGCTCTTGTCTTCTTCCTCGACCTATTGTTCGATTGCCATATCAAGGAGTGTACGCGGTTGTCTCCCGTACAACAGCTCGAACTGAGGAAACCCGGTAGACTTCTGCTCATGTGTTCGTATAGCGAACAAAACCAAGGGAAATTGATGGTCCCAGTCCCTCCCTGCTTTGTGTATGGTCTTTCTTAGCATGGTTTTGATTGTCCTATTATATCTCTCGACCAAGCCATCCGTTTGGGGGTGGTAAACGGGCGTACCTAACTGCTTCATGCATTAAAGGTCACATATCTGTTTCATAAGTCGTGACATGAACGGGGTGCCCTGGTCTATTAAGAGCTCTCAAGGAAATCCTATGCGGGAGAAAAAGGAGATCATGGCCTGGGCTACTGCTGTGGTAGTTGAGCTAGTTAGGGGAATCGCCTCCGGGTACCCGGTGGGGTAGTCCACCAGAACCAATATAAACTGGTGTTTATGGGCAGAGGGAAGTAGACGTCCTAAGAGGTCCATACCCACCCGTTGGATATTGATTATTGGTAGAGGTTGTAGGGGGGCACGAGGAATGACAGAGTTATTCACCAGTTGACATCTAACACAAGTAGCACAATATCTAGCTACTTCCTGATACACTCCTGGCCAGTAGAATTTATTTAATAAGTACTTCAATGTATGTTCCTTCCCATAGTGACCACCCCCTGCCTGGCTATGTGCAAGATCCAACACGTACTCGCGAAAGGATTTGGGGACCAACAACTGTTCTCTAGCTTGCCATGTCTCCCGAATTCTCCTATCTGAAAGAGACATGTTAGTGATAGATTCCTTACCTTAGAATATCCCCAGGCATCAGACTGGATCCGGAAAGTTTTGCTTAGCAGTATCCGTGCGCGTCAGAAGGTGGCATCGTGCGGCTCCGCCCCCGTCACTGGCGTGAGCGCCGAGATGACCTCACGGAGACTACTTAGGCGCCACCAATGCGTGCTGACATTAGTTCTTTCTTTTTCTACACTGAAAGCACAGATCTGGGTTGAGAACGTACCTCAGTCATATTTCACTACTTTTTGAGACTTTTATGTCTCCTCCTTGTCTCCTGGTGCACGTAGGGATGCCCGGCTTTAAGTCTTGTGGGTCGTGCCGCCGTAACATGTCGGTGGCGGATCCCCACGATGTGTGCCTCTACTGCCTGGAGACCGATCATGACTCTCAGGACTGTCAAGACTGTCGAGCCATGGCCGCTCCGGGTCTAGGGGCCGTTCGTGGGCCCAGGGCTGTCGCTCCTCGGACTCTAAGTCTTCGCCTTCAGATTCTGGTATACAACGCCATAAAAAGAAGTCGAAGAAGCGTGTTCGCTCTCCGACCTCCCCCGTCGCTCCCCGGAGGCAGACAAGGGGGACAGGGGCTCCGCGCCTGCGGTTCCTCTGGAGCCGGGCCGTCCGTGCAGCCTACCCGCTACACCCGGGTCCATTGGCGACTCCCGAATAGATGCAAGAGTTTCTTGCTGCCATGGACCGCCTTTTTAGGCTCCGGGCTTCCGCTGGCGTGCCTCTGGGCCCCGCTGTCCTGTGTCCAGATCCTGTGAACCCATCGGCTCCGCCACTGGCGCCAATCTCCGGCGCCACAGAATCCTGCGCCTCAGGCCCTAGCCTCCGGCACCGCCCTTGGCTCCGCCACAGGTGCCACATTGTCTGCCGTTTATCCCACCCCTACCCCGATCTCGGACCATTTCGTACCGACCTGGGATCCGCATTGGGATACGGCTCTGCCTCGGCCCCGACCGTCACTGATTTCGGCACCGTTCCCGACGCCGCTTGCCCCGTCCTCGGCTCTGGTCCAGACGCCGCAGCCAGCTCCCTCTACTAGCCAGACAAGGACTGGGATGGCTTTGAGGACCCCCTTGCCAGGCAATGTGACTCCGAGCAGGATTGGGTGAATGACCTTCAAGATGCGGGCGAGCTTGATGTGCCTTCTGGCCCGGAGTTTGCCTCTCCTCCACCTACTATGGAGGAGGGCACTTCCTATACCATGGTGCTGCTTCGGGCTGAGGAGGCTCTCCATCTCGACCTCCCTAAGGTGGCCCTTAAGACCAACCTCCTTATGGAGGTGCTCCAGACGGCATCTATGTCATCGGAGTCATTGCTCCCTTTCAATGAGGCTCTCACCTAAGACCCTGCCTTCTTGACCACTCACCCCACGCCTGAGAGCCTGGTCATTCATTGCCTTTCCCATTGCTCCGCTGGATAAGGACTCTAAAAGACTGGACCAATTCGGCAAGAGGTTGTTCTCCTCAGCCAGCTTGGGGTTGCAGTCGGTTAACACTGCCTGCTTATTAGGCCGTTGCTCCCACGCGGTGTGGGATTCGGTAGCTGAGGTCTTGCTTCAGTGTTCTGAGGAGGTCCAGGCTGTCCTTTCCCAAGCGATTGCAGGAGGCAAGGATGCGGCAAAGTTTGCCATTAGTAGTGGTTTGGTCACCGCTGATTCATTGGGCAGGGCAATTTCCACGACTGTGGCGTTGCGGCGCAACGCCTGGTTGCATTCCACTGGGTTCTCACCCGGTGTCCAGAGCTCGCTCATGGACATGCCCTTTAATGGCGCCCGCCTCTTTGGTGATAATTGCAAACAAAACAGGTGATGGACAGAATGTGGATCAATGTCACACATTCACCCCAGTCCAAAGATCTGGGCCCAAATCCATCGTTTTTTTGCACTCCACACCACCCTGGGTTAGACAATGGCGATATGCAAATCAGCTCTGACCCTGTGCCCCATGGGAACAGTCCAGTCCGAACTACAAAAGCCATGTCCTTCCCAGAACGGAATCAAGCATCCGAGGACCGGACCGGTTTCGAGGTAACACCTCTCATCAGCCCGGCTAGCTTGACTCCAGTGGTGTGGAGTGCCTGGGACCCACGTCTGAGCATCCCCAGCGCACTTAGGGCAGAATTTGCAAACAAAACAGGTGATGGACAGAATGTGGATCAATGTCACACATTCACCCCAGTCCAAAGATCTGGGCCCAAATCCATCGTTTTTTTGCACTCCACACCACCCTGGGTTAGACAATGGCGATATGCAAATCAGCTCTGACCCTGTGCCCCATGGGAACAGTCCAGTCCGAACTACAAAAGCCATGTCCTTCCCAGAACGGAATCAAGCATCCGAGGACCGGACCGGTTTCGAGGTAACACCTCTCATCAGCCCGGCTAGCTTGACTCCAGTGGTGTGGAGTGCCTGGGACCCACGTCTGAGCATCCCCAGCGCACTTAGGGCAGAATTTGCAAACAAAACAGGTGATGGACAGAATGTGGATCAATGTCACACATTCACCCCAGTCCAAAGATCTGGGCCCAAATCCATCGTTTTTTTGCACTCCACACCACCCTGGGTTAGACAATGGCGATATGCAAATCAGCTCTGACCCTGTGCCCCATGGGAACAGTCCAGTCCGAACTACAAAAGCCATGTCCTTCCCAGAACGGAATCAAGCATCCGAGGACCGGACCGGTTTCGAGGTAACACCTCTCATCAGCCCGGCTAGCTTGACTCCAGTGGTGTGGAGTGCCTGGGACCCACGTCTGAGCATCCCCAGCGCACTTAGGGCGGAATTTGCAAACAAAACAGGTGATGGACAGAATGTGGATCAATGTCACACATTCACCCCAGTCCAAAGATCTGGGCCCAAATCCATCGTTTTTTTGCACTCCACACCACCCTGGGTTAGACAATGGCGATATGCAAATCAGCTCTGACCCTGTGCCCCATGGGAACAGTCCAGTCCGAACTACAAAAGCCATGTCCTTCCCAGAACGGAATCAAGCATCCGAGGACCGGACCGGTTTCGAGGTAACACCTCTCATCAGCCCGGCTAGCTTGACTCCAGTGGTGTGGAGTGCCTGGGACCCACGTCTGAGCATCCCCAGCGCACTTAGGGCGGAATTTGCAAACAAAACAGGTGATGGACAGAATGTGGATCAATGTCACACATTCACAGCAGTCCAAAGATCTGGGCCCAAATCCATCGTTTTTTTGCACTCCATGCCAGAAACCGGTCCCCGGAAGCTTGTTTCCTTCCCAGTGAAAGAATTGGCTTGGTAGTTTGGTCTGCCCTGTTCCCATGATGCACTGGGCCAGGGACAGACTAATTTGCATATAGCCAGGTTCTGAGCTGGGATGGTGCAGTGAGCTAAAAAACGGTGTTGGATCAAGCCCTGATCTCTTGACTGGGTGAGAGTATTCTGCTTAATTCAGAAACTCTGTCCATCACCACCCCCTGTTGTTTAATTATTTTGTCCACCATAAGCGTGGAAGGGTATACTCAGACGTGAGTCCCTTGCTCATTGCACCATCAGGATTCAAGCAAGCCGGGCCGAAGACGGCTGTAATGCCAGAAACCGGTCCCCGGAAGCTTGTTTCCTTCCCAGTGAAAGAATTGGCTTGGTAGTTTGGTCTGCCCTGTTCCCATGATGCACTGGGCCAGGGACAGACTAATTTGCATATAGCCAGGTTCTGAGCTGGGATGGTGCAGTGAGCTAAAAAACGGTGTTGGATCAAGCCCTGATCTCTTGACTGGGTGAGAGTATTCTGCTTAATTCAGAAACTCTGTCCATCACCACCCCCTGTTGTTTAATTCTTTGGTGATAAGGCTGACAATGCCCTGGAGCGCTTTAAAGGCTCTCGGGCCATGACCAAGTCTTTGGGTCTTTCCTCAAAGAACCCTGCCACGCCGGGGTTTCGTTCCTTTCGTGGCCAGGGCAGGGGCACCCAGACACGCTCTTCCAGCAGGCCTGTGCACAACCAGCCTCAGCGCCGCCGTGTATGTTGATTCCGCAGGGACGGGTCTGGTAACCAGCGTGTGGGTCAATCCACTTCCACCCCCCCTGCTTCTGCCTCTAAGATTTCCTAATCCGAGCTTCAGGGAGCACCCCACACCAGTAAGTGGCAGGATCTGCCTCCACCTCCACCACTGGCGCAAAATCACATTGGACAAGTGGGGGCTGAAGATAATCAGCCATGGTTATGCACTCCGCTTTCTGTCCTCCCCTCCTGCCATGCCGCCTCAGCACCACCGCATGTCGGGGGATCATATCACTCTTCTGTGTCAGGAAGTTTTGGCCCTCCTGGCCAAGGGGGCCATTGAACGCGTTCCCGGGCAAGAAGTAGAACATGGTTGTTATTTCCACTACTTTCTGGTCCCCAAGAAGGAAAAAGGGGGCCTGCGCCCCATCTTGGACCTTCGGGTCGTCAATCGCTTCCTCTGGAAGGAAAAGTTCAAGATGTTAACTCTGGCTCAGGTCCTGGCTGCCCTGGACCCTAGAGACTGGATGGTGGTGTTGGACTTGCAGGACGCATATTTTCACATTCCCGTCCTGCCGGCCCTCCGGCGCTACCTGCCATTCACGGTAGGCCAGGAGCATTTTCAGTTTGCCGTGCTCCCATTCGGCCTTACCACTGTCCCCTGGGTGTTCACGAAAGTGATTGCAGTGGTCGCAGTCCATCTGGACAGGTCAGGGGTGACAGGCTTCCCCTACCTTGACCACTGGTTGTTGAAGGCGGGCTCACCCCAGACAGTCGTCACCCACCTTCAGGCTACTGCCGACCTTCTGCACTTGCTGGGGTTTTCGTCAATGTGCCCAAGTCGCACCTGAGTCCCTCTCAGAGGTTCCCCTTCATTGGAGCGGTTCTGGATTCGATGCAGTTTCGGATCTTTCTTCCCGAGCAGCGAGTTCGGGATATTCAGGCTATGATTCCAATCTTCCAGCCTCTATCCCAGGCTCCTGGGCCTGATGGCCTCCTGCATCCTGCTGGTATAACATGCCAGATGGCATATGCGGGCTCTGCAGTGGTACCTGAAGTTCCAGTGGGGACAGCATCGGGGCAACCTGTCCGATCATGTCTAGACCTCAAAGGGCACTGCGCGACATCTGCAGTGGGGGCTCAGGAATCGCGATTGGGTCTGTAACGGGGGAGCGGGGTCGGATATGGAGGAGGATCCGCCTTTAACATTGTTTGACCCCCCCCTCTTGTCTCCGCAGCCTCCCCTCAATCCTGGATGGTCAGTAGGCGAGAGATATAGTTGCGACGAGGAGGAAGGATGGGGTCCCTTTAAATGGACCGACGCTCTGATGGAGGAGGAGCCAAAGGAACAGGTAAAAGGCGGCTCCGATAATCACCAGGTGTGTTTTTTCACCGGAGGAGCGGACAGAGTGCAGGAGAGCGGAGAGGCGGGAAGCAACGAGTCGAACTGGAGAGGAGCCGAGCGGTGGTTACAGGAGGAGGAGACTTGGATTGGGACGGAGCGGTGGTTAAGCGAGGAAAGCCTACAAAAGTCGGGAGAGGAGTCGGAGCAAGATTCACGAGGAACGGAGGTTGGAGCAGAGAGCCCCGGAGAACCAGAGACGGGACCTG
Organism: Lissotriton vulgaris; assembly: GCF_964263255.1. Lineage (NCBI taxonomy): Eukaryota > Metazoa > Chordata > Amphibia > Caudata > Salamandridae > Lissotriton > Lissotriton vulgaris. Next base: position 797,646,594 of record NC_141699.1, read on the forward strand.
CAAAGCCTGGAGGCCACCACCGCGAGCCGCCCAGCCGTGCGCCAGGAGGTGTACGGCTAACAGAGGTACGGGACCGTTTCCTGGGGTGGTGGAGGCGTACAGGCCGCCGCACTACTAGTTAAAACTGTAAAAGACCTCCTGTAGTTTCCCTACTCACCTTAGGCACTAGTTCAGCACAAACCTTAGCCTAGCCAGTGAAGCACTGTGTGATCCCCTCACGACCCTCACATTCCCCCCCCCCTCAAAGACCGTGTTTAGAAACGTCGAAACACTTACTTGTCCTCTCACTTCTTTTCTCCTCGGTGGCCGGCGAGGGCGAGCATTACGGAGCCTCCAGAGCCCAGCAGAAGGAGGAGGAGCCCCGTTCGGAGGAAGGAGGAGGAACCCCGACGAAAGACCAGACCCGACCGAAGCCGGTCCCCTAGAAAGGGAGCTGTCAGAAAGACTTGTACCGATACCCTATTTGAGAAAATAAAAGCTACTACTACGAGAACCCGTCTGTTGCCTATTCCTGGTCCCGCCGTCACAGTGGTGGAGAATGCGGGCAACCCATCCGTCTGTCACACAAAGATGGAAGAATTAGTGAAAGCACTCGTGCAAGGGCAGGAACGCCTGGAGAAGATTGCAGAGCAACAGTTCCTGGCAGCTGAGGCGGACAGAGAGGTCATTAAAGCTGCCGTGGTAACTCGTACTCTGGACCCTCCCGTATCGACAGGATCAGTGGCCGTGGGAGGAATATCCCATACGATAGGAGGTGTGTCTCTACAAAAGTACCAGCCCGGGGAAGATCCGGACGCCTTTCTACTAAATTTCGAACGAGCTGCTAGGGCCTGCGGATGGCCCGTTGTGAAATGGCCTTTTTTCTTGGCCCCGTTACTGGTGGGGGAAGCCCAAGCCGCCTACCAGGTGGCCAACCCCCGAGGAGACACATCCTACGCGGATATAAAGAAAATCATCTTGGACCATCTAGGCCTTGATACAGAGGCCTATAGGATCCGTTTCAGGAAGGAGAGAGGCGTACCTGGGGAGACGCCCAAAACATTATTTGTCCGCCTCAAAATGGCTGCGGACAAATGGCTACGGCCCAACGAAAGCTCAAAAGATGAGATTATGGACCGCATATATCTCGAGCAATTCCTCGAGGCTCTTCCCTTCTCGACACAAAGGTGGCTAAAGCAACATCATAATCTGACTACCCTACAGGCCGTAGAAATGGCCAATACCTTTTCCCGGGCTCCCCAAAAACCCCCGCTGGCAGGGGACACAGACAGGCAGAAGCATCCCTTCAAAACGGAGAGGAAATCTGGACGGATGCCGGAAGCGCCTAAACCCCGTACATGGAAACCGGAACCTGTACCCCATAGTGGGCCCCAGTGTTTTGATTGTGGGACCTGGGGACACATAGCCCGTCATTGCCCTCGACGGAAACAAGAGGAGGAGCCCATGGAGGTCGGATATCTACCCCGGACCGTCTTATACTCCGCTGAGATGGGACACGCCTATAGAGTGAGTATAATGATCAATGGAAACCCGGTAAAAGCCCTGTTAGACTCGGGATGTCGTCAGTCCGTTGTCCAGGCCCACCATGTACTGCCCCAACAGCTACTTCCCCGAGATAAGGTTTACATCCGGTGTGTTCATGGGGATGTGAAACAGTACCCTGTGGCGATCATACCTCTGATTCCCCAAACAGGTAGGCCGTCACGAGTTAAAGTTGGGGTGCTGTCCTCTCTGCCCGAAGACCTAATAATTGGAACGGACAACCCCGAGTTTCTGGACATGTTCAAAAAAAGCCTTGCCCCATTGTCGGCATCAAAAGACCCCCCTGGGAATAAGAGGAGCGTGCCAGCCTTTGCCTCCCCGGACCCCTGGATTCTGGATAGAAGTTTCCAATTCGCCCAAGCAAACGACGCTACTTTATTCAATGCCTGGGAAATAGCCCACCAGAATCAGAGCCAACAACCCATACGGTACCCACGGTTTTTCATTAAAAATGACCTTCTGTACCGACAAGGAAAAGAGACCGACCCAGAACAGTTATTGGTCCCAGCATCTTTTAGGGAGCAAGTATTGTTCTATTCTCACTCCCACTTAGTGGCTGGACATACAGGAGCCGAAAAAACCACACAAAATTTGTTAAAATGCTTCTACTGGCCCGGCATATACAAAGACTCGATGGTGTATTGCCAGGAGTGCGAAGTCTGTCAGAGGCGGAATATGACTCGCCCGCCTGCCGTACCCTTACAACCCCTCCCAATAATCGGCGTACCGTTCGAGAGGGTAGGAATGGACCTCATCGGGCCTCTCCCCAAGACTAAGAAGGGACACCAGTATGTACTGGTCATCGTCGACTATTCCACCCGGTTTCCAGAGGCCTTCCCCCTAACTGCGACCACCACCAAAAACGTTGCCGACAAAATGTTGGAATTGTTTTCACGGGTTGGTTTTCCGAAAGAAATACTAACTGATCAAGGTACCCCTTTTGTGTCCCGGCTAATGAAGGAAGTATGTGCCCTGCTACACATCCACCAAATCCGGACAGCCGTATACCATCCCCAAACGGATGGTCTCGTGGAGCGGTACAACCGGACGTTGAAGACCACTCTCCGGAAAATGCTCGAAGTAAACGGCACTGAGTGGGATCAAGTGCTCCCCCTTGCTCTATATGTCATCCGGGGTCAAAAACAGAGCAGCATGGGGATTTCCTCGTTTGAACTCCTCTATGGGCGACAACCCCGGTCCTTATTGGATATGACGAAGGAAGCATGGGAGAGGGAGACTCCCGAAGAGGTAGCCCAAACCCTGGATTATGCGAGACAACTGAGGTCCAACCTGGGAAAGCTAAGAGACCTCGCTTTTGCCAACCTGGAGAAAAGTCAGAGGAAACAAAAGACAATATATGACAAAGGGAAAAAATGGAGAAAACTGGCTGTAGGCGATTGGGCTCTAGTACTATTGCCGTCTTCCACCCAGAAATTTAAAGCGGAATGGAGTGGGCCCTACGAGGTAGTAGAAACCATCGGAAATACTAGCTACAGACTAAAGATACGTCCACGAAGCACCCAGGTGTATCATATCAACATCCTAAAAAAATGGTTGGGACGACCACCAGCAGAGATTCACCTCACGGAATCGAACCCACTTGACCACCTGTCAACCCTTCCTAGTCTAGTGGTCAACGAAGAGCTAACAGCCCAAGAGAAGCGACAGTTGGAGAAAACGCTACAAACACATGCAGAGGTCTTTTCAGACCTCCCTGGAAAAACCAGTTTGGCGGAACACCATATCCATACCACGCCGGGTAAAATTGTCAAAATCAAACCCTATCGAGTCCCGGAGTCCAGGAGGACCGGGATACAACAAGAAGTAGAAGAAATGCTTAGACTCGGAGTGATAAGACCATCACACAGCGAATGGTCAAGCCCCATTGTACTGATACCAAAGCCTGATGGAACGAGAAGGTTCTGCATGGACTTCCGAGCGCTGAACGATATCTCCAGCTTTGATGCTTACCCGATACCCCGTATAGACGAACTCATAGAGAAACTGGGTGAGGCTAAATACATAAGTACCATCGACCTTACTAAAGGATATTGGCAGGTCCCCCTAAAGGAGGAGGACCGGCATAAAACAGCATTCACCACCGAATCAGGCCGATACGAGTTCACCGTTCTTCCCTTTGGCCTTCATGGGGCTCCTGCCACCTTCCAAAGACTGATGAACCAAGTACTGAAGGATATTTCATCCTTTACTTCTGCTTACCTCGATGATATCGTCGTCTTTAGCCCTGACTGGGACTCGCATCTGAAACACCTGCACACGTTGTTCGAGACGCTCCAGCAAGCTGGGTTGAAGGTCAATGCAAAGAAATCCCGCATAGGGTTTCAGAAAGTAAAGTACTTGGGCTTTGTACTGGGACATGGCAGGATTGAGCCGCAATTAGAGAAAGTGAGGGCCATATCCGAAACCCCCTTCCCGAGTACAAAGAAAGAACTCAGAGCTTTTCTAGGGCTAATCGGCTACTACAGACGATTCATCCCTGACTTCGCCCAGCTAGCCGTCCCCCTAACTGACGCCCTACAGACTAAAGTCAAACAATCGATGCTACAAACACCCACTTCATCTATGTTGGATGCGTTCGCTTCCCTGAAGAGGACCATCACCTCCACCCCCATCCTTGCTTCCCCGGATTTCACACGGCCTTTTGCCCTACATACGGACGCATCCGACTATGGTATAGGGGCCGTACTGTCTCAAGTGGGGGATGACGGAGGTGATCATCCGATACTGTTCATCAGCAGAAAGCTGTTCCCGAGGGAACTCAAGTATCCTACGGTCGAGAAAGAATGTCTGGCCATACGTTGGGCTGTGGAGAAGCTGGCGTACTATCTGGAGGGGCGTCAGTTCACGCTCTATACGGACCATGCCCCCCTTCTTTGGATGGCCCGTAACAAGTCGAACAATGCCCGTGTCATGAGGTGGTTTCTTGCCCTACAGCCTTATGCCTTTAGTGTGCATCACAAGAAAGGGGTCGACAATACTGGAGCTGACTTTTTGTCCCGGAATCCACTTCCCGAACGGAAGTGTTCAGGGGGGATGGTGTGTAACGGGGGAGCGGGGTCGGATATGGAGGAGGATCCGCCTTTAACATTGTTTGACCCCCCCCTCTTGTCTCCGCAGCCTCCCCTCAATCCTGGATGGTCAGTAGGCGAGAGATATAGTTGCGACGAGGAGGAAGGATGGGGTCCCTTTAAATGGACCGACGCTCTGATGGAGGAGGAGCCAAAGGAACAGGTAAAAGGCGGCTCCGATAATCACCAGGTGTGTTTTTTCACCGGAGGAGCGGACAGAGTGCAGGAGAGCGGAGAGGCGGGAAGCAACGAGTCGAACTGGAGAGGAGCCGAGCGGTGGTTACAGGAGGAGGAGACTTGGATTGGGACGGAGCGGTGGTTAAGCGAGGAAAGCCTACAAAAGTCGGGAGAGGAGTCGGAGCAAGATTCACGAGGAACGGAGGTTGGAGCAGAGAGCCCCGGAGAACCAGAGACGGGACCTGCAAAGCCTGGAGGCCACCACCGCGAGCCGCCCAGCCGTGCGCCAGGAGGTGTACGGCTAACAGAGGTACGGGACCGTTTCCTGGGGTGGTGGAGGCGTACAGGCCGCCGCACTACTAGTTAAAACTGTAAAAGACCTCCTGTAGTTTCCCTACTCACCTTAGGCACTAGTTCAGCACAAACCTTAGCCTAGCCAGTGAAGCACTGTGTGATCCCCTCACGACCCTCACATTCCCCCCCCCCTCAAAGACCGTGTTTAGAAACGTCGAAACACTTACTTGTCCTCTCACTTCTTTTCTCCTCGGTGGCCGGCGAGGGCGAGCATTACGGAGCCTCCAGAGCCCAGCAGAAGGAGGAGGAGCCCCGTTCGGAGGAAGGAGGAGGAACCCCGACGAAAGACCAGACCCGACCGAAGCCGGTCCCCTAGAAAGGGAGCTGTCAGAAAGACTTGTACCGATACCCTATTTGAGAAAATAAAAGCTACTACTACGAGAACCCGTCTGTTGCCTATTCCTGGTCCCGCCGTCACAGGGTCAATGGTAGGTCCCTCTCCCTTCACCAACAGGAGCACACAGTGGTGACGGATGCGTCCCTCCTGGGATGGGGAGGCCACTTGAGAGAGGCAGAGATCAGAGGCCTCTGGTATCCAGCGGAGTCCCGGCTCCACATCAACCTTCTGGAGATGCGGGCAATCCGTCTTGCACTGAAGGCATTCCTTCCATCTGTCCGGGGAAGTGTAGTGCAAGTGTTCACGGACAACACTGCGCCTCTGGACATGTCTTGAACATCAAGGCATTACTTTGGTGGTTCAACACTTGGCAGGTTTTCTGAACGCCAGGGCAGATGACCTCAGCCGCCAGTGCATGATGGATCTCGAATGGCGTCTGTACTCGGACGTGGCGCAAGGTCTCTTTCTGCAGTGGGAGAGCTTTGGTTAGATCTATTTGCCACCGAAGAGAACGCGCACAGTCATCAGTTCTGCGCTTTGGAGTTTCCTAGGCGGCACTCGCTCGGAGACACTTTTTGTCTCGAGTGGAGCTGCGGTCTACTGTACGCTTTTCCGCCTGCACCACTTCTGCTCAGAGTGCTGAAGAAGATCTGGCGCGACCGGGCCCAAGTTATTCTTGTGGCTCCGGACTGGGCTCGAAGAGTATGGTATGCCGAGCTACTCAGTATGAGCATCGATCCCCCAATCCGTCTGCCTCTTCGGGAGGATCTTCTGTCGCAGCAGCAGGGGGCGGTCCTCCACCGAACCTGTCCAACCTCCACCTCCATGCTTGGAGATTGAGCAGCGACAGTTGACGGCTTTCGACCTTCCTCCCGATGTCTGTAATATCATTCTGGCAGCTAGGCGTCCCTCCACTAAAACGGTATATGTCTGCATTTCGGCGCGGAAAGTCATGTACAGAACTGACGTCAGCGCGCATGGGTGGCGCCAAAGTAGTTTACGCGACGTCATTTCGGCGCTCATGACACCAGTGACGGGCGCGGAGCCGCATGACACCACCTAGCGACGCGCAGGGGTACTGCTAAGCAAAACTTTCAGTATCCAGTCTGATGCCTGGGGATATTCTAAGGTAAGGACTCTATCACTAACTGATGGCTCTTACAGATATATTGTTACACAAGTAGTAACTTGTGCATATAGTAGACCCTTTTTCACACAAAAAAAGAGGAGCGATCCCCGCCCAACTAAAACAGTTTTACTTCCCCAAGTTGAGGAAATATAAATTTTTGGTCAAGTTATGTTCCCTATCGTGTACCCCACCGTCTCCATGTACGAGTTTAAAGTGCATGTAACTTCCCTCCTGTGCCAACTATGAAGACGCAAATACATTTGCGTCCAACGTTAACATGTCCTCTTTCAGACCCACCCTGAATGGGTTGAATAGTCCGTTCCTAAGTATGCCATGCCAACGTCTTTTTGTGGTGTACTTTACACGTTTTTCAGCTCTGGCGAAGTAGGCCCTGAACTCTGCCATCGAGCTTTTTCCTGCCTTCTGACTCTGAAAGCCTCAGCCCAGGCTGCCCCTGTACCTGTGAACTCTGCCTTACTTCCAGCGCGGCCCACCGCGCTTAGCTCAGCCTGCTGTCTGCCAAGAATGAATTCAACCTTCGAGTTATCTGTTTCCCTCTCCGAAGATGCATTCCTGCCTACTAGTTTAAGTAAACATTCCCCCAGCTGCAGAGCGAAGGGCCTGGCCTTACTGTCTCTGTGCAAGTAATTCATAGCCTCTGTTACCATGCTCCCATGGAAGGCCCATGCCCCCACGCTTCTCATGCAGACACTTAGGCGCTTATACACGCACTCACAGTCAGTATAGAATAGCTTCTGCCCCAGAGACCTTTCCGTCCAGATAGCTCAGTTCCTAAACATCAGATATCAGATATGATAGAAGCACAAGTTGATCTGACATGCCAGACTTCTGTCTCTTTCCGCTAGTTAAAATGTCAAGTCCCCTGCACCCTCCAGTTTCACGTGAATCACACGTCATGCAGCTGCGCGCGCATCCAGGCCTCAGATTTCTGCTGACATTGCAAGATTCTGCTTTTTTTTGCCACCCACTTATGACACCTACCTGTGACGTTTCTAGCACACACCTCTATGTTCACGCCTAGTTTACGCCTTCTAATTACGTATCACGACCACGTGTGTGTTTTATCTTGTTTCTCTCAGCTGTTACGCCTACCATATTGGTTTCTATAATGTAACTCAAGTATATAAGCTATGTATTGTCAATAAAATATTGCTCTATCCCTTCCTGCACCCTCAGTGGTGGCAGGAACCAGATATCCGGTCATGACCATTCCTTTTTAAGGAATAAAACCCCTAACAACTCTAACACCACGGACTCTGCGTCTTTCTTTCCGTTTGAGTTATTATTGATTAAGTACTTACCTGCATAGAAATTAAGACGGTAAATCAAATATTTACCACATTATTTTGGCGCCCGAATAGGGACCCCTCCCCCACCTCACGCGCCGGTTGGTGCGTTGCAAGCTCTGTCCCCTGCCATCAGTTAGACGGAAACTACGCGTACTGGCAGGATTTCCTGTATCTCCCTCTGGCCCACGGAGGCGACGAAGACTGCAATCAGCACCCAGACGAGGCGGTGAGGAGCGCGGAGGATCCCGACCAGAGCCTAGCCGAAAGAAGCAAGGTCCGAGGTGTCAAGAGGCCCACCAGTTTTCCGAAGTATTCACGTGTCGAGTCGAGTCCGGTCCAGTCCAGTCGAGTTTTCCGAGGCCTTCTGTTTTCCGTGCTTCCCGGTGAGTACCATTGCTGGGACGTATCTAGACGGGTTTGGGTACACAAGTCCGGTCTGCACTGTTTTAGACAGTGTATCTGTACTGTTTAGCAGTATATCCGATGATTCAAGTTCTTGCACTGTTCTCAGCAGTGTATCTGTGCTGTTTAGCAGTACATCCGGTATAGGGGGTAGTAATAAGTGTTTTTAAATGTATTTTTCCATGTGATTAATGTCGTTGTATGAGTGACTGTTTTTATGTGCATTATTGTGTTCTCGTGTAACTAGCTGTATTCAGTATTAAATAGCAAGGATTGAGCATTCAGTATTAAGTAAACAAGATGCCGTTTTTCAACAAGTTAAAGCAGATAGGAACTAGGAAAGGGATGCTAGAGGAAGAAATTCCTATCCCCCCTAGGGACACTCCTGGAAATTTCATGTATCAGAAACATGGCATAGACGCCATATTATATCTAGATTTATGGGCCGATTATACTAAGCATCTAGACGAAAGACACAGATGGCCCGTTACCGGAACATGGGATGCCGAGTGCATCATGAAGGTAGAAGAAGCACTATGGAAAAAGAAAGCCAGACAATCTCAGAAAGACGCCATAGAATTTTGGCGTAAGGAATCACATAAGCGTGCTGAAAAAGCACTCCGTAGAGAAGACAGACTTAAAGAATCAGATAAAGCTCAAGAAAACGAATTAGTTACTGAGGGGATCCGAGTAAAATCAGAGCAAATAGACCGCGCACGAAACAATCTTGTAAATGGCATGTATCTAGTGGCCGAGGGTTCGCCAGAGGCCATTTCAGAAATACCGAAAAATCTGCCGCCACCATTAATTCCAACTAAAGTAACTCACAAGACCACTAAAGACATATTCCTGAATTCCTATCTAGAGGATGTAGCTCCCGCTTACACCAATCTGCCTGTCCGCGTCCCGCCCACCGACGGTGACGGGGGTGGTAACCCGCCCCGAGATCGTATTCCGCCAGTACCCCAGCAAGGTTCTCCCGTCCGACAGGTTCCCCCTGTTCCACCACCTCCACCACTTCCCGCACCTAAAATTAATATACCGAAACCGCTTCTACCTGATCCTACTAAAAGACAAGTTCAAGTACCGATACAGACTCCACAAAGAGATAACGCTCAAGCTTCAGCCTCAGGAGGTGCGTCCGGGGGTCCCCAGACCCCGCCGCCAACACGTAGATTACACTTGCAGAAGCCCTTTATGCTCCACTCACCCCGCCTCGACCCACTCAAAGAACCGCTTCAAGTTTGCAGATACGACCCAGTACCCGGTAAAGATGATAGGATGTTTATAGCATCACTACGCTTGCGACAAGCTACAGATTACCTACTGTACTTCTCAGGAATGAAAGAGTACCTAGATAGAATATATAATTTTGTTCGGACTGGGGAAAACCCTGACAGTATTAAGGAAGCCATGGCACATCAGAAAGTTGACACTCAAGCATATATACTACGTTTTTTCATAAATTGCTTAATAAGAGAACGAGACAGGCCTGAGACAGACTAGGATGAATTAGATGGACTCAACAAATGGGGTCAAAATATATCTGAAGGAAAACATGATAAAGGGGGTTGCATAGCCAGTATGTACAAGAAAATAAGAAAAGAAGTAATAGAGATACACGAAAAAGAAAAAGAGAATGCATCCTCCGAGGAGGAGGAAGAACCTGAAGAACCAGAAAAGACTACAGATACGATAGCATATGTAGGTAAGGGAACTTACCTTAGGAAAGGCATTCGTCCAGAAAGCAAGAGAGTTTTTCTCTCTGGCATAACAAAACCGAATTCTCCTGAACATCAGTTCCAGGAGACTGATAAAAGGCTTCGAGAACGAATGGGGTACCATGTACTCAATTCTATGGATGAACAAGAACTAGCCCGGTCAGCTGTACTATGGGCTGACAACCCGAATATATACAATGATGACACCGTAGCACAGACATTTCTGCACCTTTCCCCAGACGAGCAGAAGTTAGCAGGTGTATACATGATCCAACACCTCCTCACGCTATTCAGATATCAACACGCTGACCCAGGTCCCTTACACGATACATTAGAAGCACTACTCATGGATAGATGGAGAGGTTTAAGTACCAAATTAATTCAAATAATTCTAGAACAACGACACAGACATAACACTTTCCTGGGTTCACAATATGTTCCTGCTCCGCCCCCAGAAAGAAAAATGTATCATATGGAGCGCCTGCATGGCATTGAAAGTCAGAACCCCTTACGAGAACTACATCCAGTCATGGGTGCCGATCATAATCTGAAACGTGTGTACGTACACACGCCTCTGACCAAGTTAGAACTATTGGAAATAAAGAAACTAGTACCCTGTCATGATAAAGACCCTGCAGGTTTTCATAGAGAACTTAAAGACATGTTACTGATGGGGGATTACACATATGAAGATATCATGAAAATGTTAAAGGTACTGCTGCCCACGGGCATCTACGAGAAACTCAAGGAAAAAGAATGGGAAGTGGGAGACAAAAAGATTGTATGGGCAGAAATAGAAGAAGAGGAGGGAAAACGTACCCCAGGGCTAGGCCTTGGGGAGAAAACTAAAGCATTACCAGGTTTAATAGTACAGGTTCTCCCAAGATTACTGACAACTAGAAAGGAAGATTGGGACGCAATCTCGTCCTGTAAACAGAAACACGATGAAGATACTAGTGACTTCTATTCAAGATTCGAGAAATGTTTCATTATTAATAGTGGCCTTAAACCAAGTAGTGAGTCATACCCGCATCTTTTTGTATCAAAATTAGTCGAGAATTCCCTGCCATTAGTTAAGAACCGCGTGTATAAAGTTGAAAGTACTTGGCAGGAAAATACGCCATCCCAGATGTTACAGATGTTACAATATCATCAGAACAGAATTAGAGAAGAACAGGATCAGGAACAGAAACGCATGAAAGACACGAAAATGAAAATGTTAGTGGCCCAATCGGTTCCAGCCGACGGCCAGAGAAAGGGTACGACCCAGACAGGCCATTCCGCAGCTCCCGTTAAAGGGACATGCAATTATTGTAAGCAGCCAGGTCACTACGTACATGAATGCCCAGTCCTGAAACATAATATAGCGACAGGTAAAACTAAAGAAAGACCGCATCCGCCTAGACAAGATCATAACCAGCATCAGTCTTCACAGAATATACAGCCCATGCAGAATACACAGCCTATGCATGCTCCATCACATACAGTACAGACAGTAGCGGTACCTCAGAGACAGTCACAGCCACAGCCCATTGCCGCGACTCAGTAAGTTTTGCAACAGATGTACCAGTATGCCCAATCTGATTATCCCGATTATCCACGTTACACATGAAACAGCCTAGAGAGGGAGGGTGGCTTGCCTCTTATTGAAATTCCTGTAGATCAAGAGGGTCCTTATGTATACAGCCAAGTATTGGGAAAAGACAGAAAGTTTTTAATTGATACAGGGGCAAGTCGCACCACAATCAGCCATGATGAAGTCCCAGGGGCACCCCTCTCAGGCTCACAGAATGTTTCCCTTGGTTTTTCAGGACAGCCTATTGTAAATGAGGTATCGAAACCAGTCCCCCTGGCTGTGGGTCCATTATCACCTGTTACAGACTTATTACTTACGAAATCTTGTCCAGAAAATCTGTTAGGAATAAAGACATTGAAGGCTCTAGGAGCCGTGATCTGCTGTTCCCCGGAAGGAGTTAGACTTTTCTTAAGAGACTTTAAGGGTCATTATGTGTTACGAGAGTTTGATGTCAGATTGAAAAATGTACCAGATCACTTGTGGGCAAAAGGCCCAACTGATGTAGGTTGTATGCACATTACACCATACCATGTTACACTCAAACCAGGTGTAGTTTTACCCAGAATCAGACAATACAAGTTGCCACCCGATGCTGTAGTGGCTTTACTGGAAATCATTGAAGAGCTCATTGCCCAAGGAGTGGTCGTAGAAACCGACTCCAATATCTGTAATTCACCCATCATTCCGATTCTTAAACGTACCGATCCCAATGCACCGCCAGTATATCGGCTGGTGATTGATTTAAGAGAACTGAACAAATGCATTATTCCACAGTACCCTGTGGTTCCCGACATCTCATCCTTATTAACTGCTATTGATTCAGAAGCAACGTTCTTTACTGTAATTGACCTCAAGAACGCCTTCTTCAGTGTACCTATTGATCCAGAGAGCCAATATCTCTTCGGATTCAGTTTAAATGGACGAAGTTTCAAATTTTCACGTGCACCTCAAGGATTCACAGAAAGCCCCAGCATCTATAGTCAAGCACTGAAAAGACAACTTGATTGTATCATAATGCCAGTTAACACTGCCTTACTGCAATACGTCGATGATCTGCTGATCACCGCACGAAGTGAGCCCGAATGTGAACAAGCATCACTGACAGTTTTACATTTTCTGGCCGACAAGGGACACAAGGTGTCTCCTTCGAAGCTACAATTCTGTGTTCAGCAAGTTGTGTACTTGGGTCACTTGCTGTCCAAAGTGGGGAGACAGCTCACTCCCGATCGCATTCAGTTAATTTTAAATATGCCACAACCACAGACACAAAAGGAAGTGCGGGCCTTTATAGGCCTCACCTCGTACTGCAGACAATGGATTCCCCAGTATGCATTTCTAGCTAAACCACTGATTCAGTTAACAACACAGGAGGCAGCGACTTCGACTGCCCTCCCTTGGACTCAGGAACATACACAGGCTTTTGAAGAATTAAAGAAAGCTTTATGTCAAGCACCAGTTCTAGCGACACCATGTTACAGCAAACCTTTTACACTTTTTGTTACAGAACGTGACGGTACAGCATTGTCTGTCCTCACTCAAGACCAAGCAGGTTCACATAAGCCGTGCGCCTATTTTTCAAGTACATTGGATTCAGTAGCCCAGGCACTCCCTGCGTGCTTGAAGTCAGTAGCAGCAACAGCACTAGCAATCAGACAGAGCGACTCAATTGTTTTAGGACATCCATTAACAGTTCAAGTTCCACATTCTGTAGAGGTTCTTTTAAACAGAACTCAGACTCAGCACTTGACTATAGCACGACTGACAGGTTATGAATTGACACTGTTCCAGCCACACATAGAAATCAGACGCTGCAGCATTCTGAATCCTGCAACATTGTTACCTACAATTATGACAGATCCAGCCCGCATGATTGTATAGAGATCATTAATGCAGGAACAAAGCCTCGACGAGACTTAACAGATGCCCCACTGACCGATCCAGACCTGACACTTTATGTGGACGGTTCATGCATGAGAACAAGTACAGGAGAATTAGTGGCCGCGTATGCAGTGACCACTGAAACTGAAGTTAAGGAAACACATCGTATTGACACACTGTCTGCTCAAGCGGCGGAGCTCATCGCTCTGACCCGAGCTTGTATACTAGCCAAGAACAGAAATGTTAACATATACACTGATTCCCGTTATGCGTTCGGAGTCGTACACGATTTCGGAATGCTATGGCAAGAACGAGGTTTCTTGACCTCTCATGGTGCCAAGATACAACACGGTCCCCTCATTCAAGCACTGTTAGAAGCAATACATCTGCCTTCGGGCATATCAGTCATGAAGTGTAAAGCACATACTAAAGTTACAGATTCTGTTTCCCAGGGTAAGACCTGGCAGACCAGACAGCAAAACATACAGCATTGACTCACACCCAGACTACTGATGTGACAAAGACAATAGTACCAACTCAGTGTATGTCAGTCAGGGATCCCACCCTAGACGTAATCGATATTCAGACACATGCCACTCCAGATGAAATAAAGAAATGGACTGAACTAGGAGGGATCCAGACAGATCAAGGATGGGTCACAAAGGGAAAATCTACATGGTTCCTCCCCGACTCAATGGTCCAAATCATGATAAATACAGCACATAGTCCTGCACATCTAGGAGAGAAAGCTATGTTAGACAGTTTACAGAATCTCTGGTACAACAAACATTTACGAGCAGCAGCAAAACAGAAAGTGCGTACTTGCATGATTTGTTGCCAGTTCAATCCAGGTAAAAGCGTTCCTGTAGAACAAGGTGGATTTCATCCTCCCGATCACCCTTTTGAAGTCCTCCAGATGGATTATATCCTGATGGACCGTTGTCGGGGATTCAAATATGTCCTCGTAGTTGTTTGTGCACTTTCCCGTTGGACCGAAGCATACCCAGTCTCAGATTACACTGCCCCGACCACTGCCAGGCAGCTGGTTCGAGAATTCTTCCCACGATACGGCTTGCCTCGTGTCGTGTACTCAGATAACGGACAGCCGTTCTCATCCGAACTCATGAAGCATGTCTCCCTTCTGCTAGGATATCAGTGGAGATTCCATTGTGTCCGACATCCCGAAGCCGCAGGCCTTGTAGAAAGGCATAACCAGACATTAAAGACCCGCCTTGCTAAAGTTTGTAAAGAGAAAGGGGTCGACTGGATAGTCGCCCTGCCAGTTGCATTGTTCTATATGAGAATGGTTGCCCATTCGAGATCAGGACTATCCCCGTACGAAGTGGTCTTTGGCAGACCACCGAATATGTGGGGGACGCCCATGCCTAAGAAAATTACTGATGTCGATTGTAATATGCTAACAGATTACCTTGCCTCCTTGATGTCTGCACTCCAATCATGTCGTTCACAGGTTGCCGCAGCCTTCCCTGACAACACTGATGTAAAGCCGCACGATGTCCGACCAGGTGACACCGTCTTAATAAGGAACTTTGACAGGAAAAGTCCGCTGGAGCCCCGCTGGAAAGAGCCGAAGACCGTCCTGCTCACTACGAGGACAGCAATCAAAGTGGAAGGCAGAAAGGGGTGGATACATACGAGTCATATTAAAAAATGCAACGAACTGAAACCAGATCCTGACTCGTCCACCCCCACCAAAGACTGTATTAAACCTAGTGACTTTAAAATTCCCGGACGAGAGAAAACTCCCCAAGAGGAGTATAAACTGAAGCTTCGATCTAGCAAGTCAGACAGTTTAATTGTTTAAGTCCTCCCCTAGGTGAATCGGTTAAATAGTTTCTGACATGTATCCCCTAGATCGAGATAGAGAGAGAGAGAGACAATTCAAGAAACGTGCATATTGCAAATCACTCCGCAGCCACTGTATAGTGACTTTATTAATCATGTTTTTTCTAAGTCTTCTGATTATTGTGGCGAGTATATTGCTTCCTGTATATTACCCTATCTTCAAGCGTGAACAATCTGCTTACAATGTTTCTGCTGAACATTCTTTTAGTACATTACCGCCTCACGAGTTGTCTTACAGACTCGCGCTGCGCAACAACACATTCATTAGCATGTTACATCACTCCCATCAGACGAGCAATGCTACAAACTGTTGGATATGTGGCCGACTCCCTCCCCATCAGAAATACAAGGGAGTTCTGCCCCTCTTTCCGTACCCGTTCACTCATAATGGCTCCTGTGGTGCATGGTTCAGAATAATTAATTCTTTAGATCCTGATGTTGCTGTTTATAAAGGGAGCTGGGTTTGGGGAAACTTGAACTTAGTTCTGCTTAAGGCCTGTTACCCTGACAAGAAGGGACTTCCCACCAGAGTAGGAACTGATCTAGAAAATGAAGTATATGGATTAGGTAATTATACAGTTAACCTCATGATCCTTACTATTGAGTCCGAAGCTGCACCCATTCTCCCCGCTATGTCAGTATTACCAGTCACTGGTCATCTTTGTGTTAGAAAGAAAGGTTCAGTACACTTAGGTCATAGTAAATGTACTACTGTGGTCGAATTCACTGATGAGGGTAGGTCCTCATTTCGAGCTACACGTCATTCCTACTTTGTTTGTGGCCATACCGCATACATACGTTTACCTCCAGATTGGGATGGTACCTGTTACATTGCCTTCCTTCTGCCACCTGTTTTCCTAGCCCCTCCTGATTACCACAGAAATACAAACCTAGTAAAGAATAGACTCAGAAGAGATCTCCCGATTGTCGACTATACTGAAACGGCATGGGAGCAATACACAGATTTCAACAAAGGATTCTTTTTCTTCACAGGCCCCGTCCAAAACAGTAAATTAATACGTAGATTAACCAGAACACTCGAAGCAGTAGTACATGAAACTGCCTCCGCCCTTGGTAACTTGACGGAGGAACAGTCTGCTATACGGATTGTCGTCCTTCAGAATCGTCTCGTTATTGACGTCATCTTGGCAGATAGAGGTGGAGCCTGTAAGGTCATCGGGTCAAGTTGCTGTGTTTTCATTCCAGAAAACGCGCCATCTGTATACAAAGCTATTACACGTCTTCATAAGATTGCAAGTTTAATACATCAGAATCCAGGCACCTGGACTTGGTCCGGTTGGTTCTGGACAACGTTGACCGCTTGGGGATGGAAGATCCTATCCTTCCTAGGCATTGCCCTTGTCATAGTATTCAGTTGTTGCCTGTGCCTACAGTGTGGGCCAGCGATTTGTGGACTGTGCGCCACATCGTGCATTGAACATTCCAGTTTTCTCTCAAACCGACAACGGAAGAGAGACGAGCAAATGATGTTACAAGAACAGACTGATCGATTCATGATGATCGAGATATCATGAAGGGTCCGTAGGGAACAAGGAGGGAATGAGGAAATATAAATTTTTGGTCAAGTTATGTTCCCTATCGTGTACCCCACCGTCTCCATGTACGAGTTTAAAGTGCATGTAACTTCCCTCCTGTGCCAACTATGAAGACGCAAATACATTTGCGTCCAACGTTAACATGTCCTCTTTCAGACCCACCCTGAATGGGTTGAATAGTCCGTTCCTAAGTATGCCATGCCAACGTCTTTTTGTGGTGTACTTTACACGTTTTTCAGCTCTGGCGAAGTAGGCCCTGAATTCTGCCATCGAGCTTTTTCCTGCCTTCTGACTCTGAAAGCCTCAGCCCAGGCTGCCCCTGTACCTGTGAACTCTGCCTTACTTCCAGCGCGGCCCACCGCGCTTAGCTCAGCCTGCTGTCTGCCAAGAATGAATTCAACCTTCGAGTTATCTGTTTCCCTCTCCGAAGATGCATTCCTGCCTACTAGTTTAAGTAAACATTCCCCCAGCTGCAGAGCGAAGGGCCTGGCCTTACTGTCTCTGTGCAAGTAATTCATAGCCTCTGTTACCATGCTCCCATGGAAGGCCCATGCCCCCACGCTTCCCATGCAGACACTTAGGCGCTTATACACGCACTCACAGTCAGTATAGAATAGCTTCTGCCCCAGAGACCTTTCCGTCCAGATAGCTCAGTTCCTAAACATCAGATATCAGATATGATAGAAGCACAAGTTGATCTGACATGCCAGACTTCTGTCTCTTTCCGCTAGTTAAAATGTCAAGTCCCCTGCACCCTCCAGTTTCACGTCAATCACACGTCATGCAGCTGCGCGCGCATCCAGGCCTCAGATTTCTGCTGACATTGCAAGATTCTGCTTTTTTTTGCCACCCACTTATGACACCTACCTGTGACGTTTCTAGCACACACCTCTATGTTCACGCCTAGTTTACGCCTTCTAATTACGTATCACGACCACGTGCGTGTTTTATCTTGTTTCTCTCAGCTGTTACGCCTACCATATTGGTTTCTATAATGTAACTCAAGTATATAAGCTATGTATTGTCAATAAAATATTGCTCTATCCCTTCCTGCACCCTCAGTGGTGGCAGGAACCAGATATCCGGTCATGACCATTCCTTTTTAAGGAATAAAACCCCTAAGAACTCTAACACCACGGACTCTGCGTCTTTCTTTCCGATTGAGTTATTATTGATTAAGTACTTACCTGCATAGAAATTAAGACGGTAAATCAAATATTTACCACAAAGTGCACTCTTTTTGGGCAGCCTGACCCTGCCGTAACGCCTCTGGGCCCCGTAGGCTCAGAAGACAGAGGGGCCCCTGTGGTTTCCATGCCGGCAAACCTGGTGCAAAGACCTCTTGGTGGACCCTTCCCTGGGTCCAGGCCGACATCGGTCGCACCTCCACAGCGACCTTCCCCGGTGTTGTGTCCAACCCCGAGGCCCTCCCCTATCCTCATTGCCAACAACACGGAGCCGGTCTGGCGTCCGCCAACACCGGCACAGACGGAGCCATAGGGCTCCATGTTGTTTTTTCTGCCCTATTCAGAAGGGTTAGGAATGGAGGAAAAAAATTGGGAGGGGGAGCAGGACCCCTTAGAAATTCTCCAACATTAGGATCCGGACTAGTATGAGGAATTGGAGGAAGCCAGTTGTCTGGGCACCTCCCCGGACACTGGCTACGGAGGAGGGAGCATCGTTTGCCATGGTGGTGTGTAGGGCTGCGGAGCTCCATATCAATCTGTTGGAGCTTCGGGCGAACCGACTGTCACTGAAAGCCTTTTACCGTCAATAAAGAGAAGGCTTGTACCGGTGTCTACAGACAACACTACCGCCATGTGGTACTGCAACAAACAGGGCGGAGGGGGGTCGTGGACTCTGTCAAGAGGCCCTGCATCGTTGGGCTTGGCTGAAACGTCAGGGCATTTCCCTGGTGGTTTAACACCTGCCCGGTTCAATAAACTCCAGGACGGACGAGCTCAGCCTAATGTGCCTTGTGGATCACAAATGGTGTTACCATTTGGAGGTGGCACAAGGTTTCTTTCAGCTGTGGGGAGAGCCTTAGTTAGATCTGTTCACCTACCGGAGAACGTGCAATGTCAGCTGTTTTGCGTGTTGGAATTTCCAAGGTGGCACTTGCTCTGCGATGCTTTTCGTCTTGAGTGGAGCTCAGATCTTCTATGCGCCTTTCCACCCATACCACTCCTGCCCAGAGTGCTCAAGAAGATCAGGAGCGACTGGGCACAAGTCATTCTTGTGGCTCCACACTGGTCACAGAGAGTTTGGTGTCCCAAGCTTCTGGACTTGAGCGTCGATCCTCCGATCAGGCTGCTTCTCCTGTGTATCTACTGTCGCAGCAGCAGAGAAGGATCCTCCACCCGAACCTGTCCACTCTCCACATCCTTAAGTGGAGATTGAGCAGCACAGTTGACAGATTTTGACCTCCCTCCTGAAGGTTGTGAGATGATCTTTTCTGCCAGGCATTCCTTCACGAAGGTGGTATACGCCTGCTGATGGAACAAGTTTTGTAAATACTGTACAGACAGGCCCTTCAACCCATTATCTGCCCCCCTTATCCTGTACTTTGGCTCAGCAGGGCTCTGATTTAGGCACTTTGAAAGGCTGCCTTATGGCTTTTTCTTCTAGTCTCAGTTGCCTGATCAGCATTCTCTATTTAGATCTCCTCTGGTGCAGAGATTTTTGTTGGTGTTAACCCATTTGTTTCCCCCTTTCCCCTTCATCATGTCACAGTGGGACATAACTTGGTGCTCCCATTTCTGATGTGTGTGCCATTTGAACCATTGCACAACTGTCCTCTGTAGTTACTCACCATCAAGTCAGTTATTTTGGTGACAATTACCTTTGCCAGGAGTTTTAGTGAACTGCAGGCACTGTCCTCGCAACCTCCTTAACTATTTTCACGTACAAGGTGGTACTCCGGACTAGAGCATCCTTCCTACATAAGGTGGTAACACCATTCCATCTGGGACAGTCGTTTACCCTGCCCACCTACTACGCGCCCACACATCCTTCCAAGGAGGGGGAACGTCTCTATCGTCTGGACCCAAAAAGAACATTATCGTTCTACCTTGACCGAATTAAAGAGTTCTGGTTGGATGACCAACTTTTTGTTGGATATGTGGGTGCAAAAGAAAGGTTGTGCTCTCCAGAAAAGGACTATATACCGATGGGTGGTCCTCTGTATTAAAATTTGTTACGCCTTAGCGAAGAAGGATCCCCCTGAAAGGCTTAGGACCCATTCTACCAGGGCAAAGGCGGCCACTACGACCTGCCAGCGGGCCTTCCTGTCTCCGACATTTGCCAAGCTGCGATGTGGGCATCTCTGCACACATTTGCCAGACATTACTTCCTGGATTCTCAGGTTCGCAGAACAGGCCTGTTTGGTCGCTCTGTTTTGCAGGATTTTCTGGTTTAAAGCCGTTCCCGCAGTCCCTGCTCCAAGGATTTATTGCTTGGGTATTTGTTCAAAGGTAAGGATTCCTTATGTACCCACCCATCCTCGTCGCACTGCTGAATGGTTGAGTGTCAGGGATTTTCCCCTTCAGGGCCCTAGTCATTTTTTAACACACCATAGTCAGACACTTCATGGTTTCACACTTTTGGCGTGGAAAGTCGTGAAAAGTGCTGATGTCAGCGCGCTGAATGGCAGTTATATTGACAATGCAAAGAAAAACCAAAGGAAATGATGGACGGAGCGTTGACAATACAAGCACTCACCCCCAGTCAACTGATCTAGGTTTATTCCATCACCGTTCTTTAGCCCACTCTGCCACCCCAGTTCAGACATGGCCATATGCAAATCAGTCTGACCCTGTGCCTCATGGGAACAGTCCAGCTCGAACTGCCAAGCCATGCCTTCCCTCGACCGGAAACAAGCTACCGAGGACCGGTTTCTGGCATTCCAGCCGTCTTCAGCCCGGCTTGCTTGAATCCAGTGGCAAAGTGAGCAAGGGACTCACGTCTGAGCATACCCTGCCAACTTATGGCGAACAAAGAAAAACCAAAGGAAATGATGGACGGAGCGTTGACAATACAAGCACTAACCCCCAGTGTACTGAACTGGGTTTATTTCATCACCGTTCTTTAGCCCACTCTGCCACCCCAGTTCAGACATGGCCATATGCAAATCAGTCTGACCCTGTGCCTCATGGGAGCAGTCCAGCCCGAACTGCCAAGCCATGCCTTCCCTGGACCGGAAACAAGCTACAGAGGACCGGTTTCTGGCATTCCAGCCGTCTTCAGCCCGGCTTGCTTGAATCCAGTGGCAAAGTGAGCAAGGGACTCACGTCTCTGGATTCAAGATAGACTGGCTGATGAGGATTATGAATCCGAAACCGGTCCCAGGATGCTTGTTTCCGGTCCAGGGAAGACATGGCTTGGCAGTTCGGGCTGGACTGTTCCCATGAGGCACAGGGTCAGACTGATTTGCATATGGCCATGTCTGAACTGGGGTGGCTGAGTGAGCTAAAGAATGGTGATGGATTAAACCCAGATCAGTTGACTGGGGGTGAGTGTTTGATTTGCTCAAACGCTCCGTCCATCATCCCCTTTTGTATCGCTTTGTTTGCCCTAAGTTGGCAGGGTATGCTCAGACATGAGTCCCTTGCTCACTTGGCCACTGGATTCAAGATAGCCTGGCTGATGAGGATTATGAATCCGAAACCGGTCCCAGGATTCTTGTTTCCGGTCCAGGGAAGACATGGCTTGGCAGTGCGGGCTGGACTGTTCCCATGAGGCACAGAGTCAGACTGATTTGCATATGGCCATGTCTGAACTGTGGAGGCTGAGTGAGCTAAAGAATGGTGATGGATTAAACCCAGATCAGTTGACTGGGGGTGAGTGTTTGATTTGCTCAAACGCTCCGTCCATCATCCCCTTTTGTATCACTTTGTTCGCCCTAAGTTGGCAGGGTATGCTCAGACGTGAGTCCCTTGCTCACTTGGCCACTGGATTCAAGATAGCCTGGCTGATGAGGATTATGAATCCGAAACCGGTTCCAGGATTCTTGTTTCCGGTCCAGGGAAGACATGGCTTGGCAGTTCCGGCTGGACTGTTCCCATGAGGCACAGGGTTAGACTGGTTTGCATATGGCCATGTCTGAACTGGGGTGGCAGAGTGAGCTAAAGAATGGGGATGGATTAAACCCAGATCAGTTGACTGGGGTGAGTGTTTGATTTACTCAAACGCTCCGTCCATCATCCCCTTTTGTATCACTTTGTTCGCCCTAAGTTGGCAGGGTATGCTCAGCCGTGAGTCCCTTGCGCACTTGGCCACTGGATTCAAGATAGCCTGGCTGATGAGGATTATTAATCCGAAACCGGTCCCAGGATGCTTGTTTCCGGTCCAGGGAAGACATGGCTTGGCAGTTAGGGCTGGACTGTTCCCATGAGGCACAGGGTCAGACTGATTTGCATATGGCCATGTCTGAACTGGGGTGGCTGAGTGAGCTAAAGAATGGTGATGGATTAAACCCAGATCAGTTGACTGGGGGTGAGTGTTTGATTTGCTCAAACGCTCCGTCCATCATCCACTTTTGTATCGCTTTGTTCGCCCTAAGTTGGCAGGGTATGCTCAGACGTGAGTCCCTTGCTCACTTGGCCACTGGATTCAAGATAGCCTGGCTGATGAGGATTATGAATCCGAAACTGGTCCCAGGATGCTTGTTTCCGGTCCAGGGAAGACATGGCTTGGCAGTGCGGGCTGGACTGTTCCCATGAGGCACAGAGTCAGACTGATTTGCATATGGCCATGTCTGAACTGTGGAGGCTGAGTTAGCTAAAGAATGGTGATGGATTAAACCCAGATCAGTTGACTGGGGGTGAGTGTTTGATTTGCTCAAACGCTCCGTCCATCATCCCCTTTTGTATTACTTTGTTCGCCCTAAGTTGGCAGGGTATGCTCAGACGTGAGTCCCTTGCTCACTTGGCCACTGGATTCAAGATAGCCTGGCTGATGAGGATTATGAATCCGAAACCGGTTCCAGGATTCTTGTTTCCGGTCCAGGGAAGACATGGCTTGGCAGTTCCGGCTGGACTGTTCCCTAGAGGCACAGGGTCAGACTGATTTGCATATGGCCATGTCTGAACTGGGGTGGCTGAGTGAGCTATAGAATGGTGATGGATTAAACCCAGATCAGTTGACTGGGGTGAGTGTTTGATTTGCTCAAACGCTTCTTCCATCATCCCTTTTCTATCGCTTTGTTCGCCCTAAGTTGGCAGGGTATGCTCAGACGTGAGTCCCTTGCTCACTAGGCCACTGGATTCAAGATAGCCTGGCTGATGAGGATTATGAATCCGAAACCGGTCCCAGGATGCTTGTTTCCGGTCCAGGGAAGACATGGCTTGGAAGTTCGGGCTGGACTGTTTCCATGAGGCACAGGGTCAGACTGATTTGCATATGGGTATGTCTGAACTGGGGTGGCTGAGTGAGCTAAAGAATGGTGATGGATTAAACCCAGATCCGTTGACTGGGTGTGAGTGTTTGATTTGCTCAAACGCGCCGTCCATCATCCCCTTTTGTATCGGTTTGTTCGCCCTAAGTTGGCAGGGTATGCTCAGACGTGGGTCCCTTGCTCACTTGGCCACTGGATTCAAGATAGCCTGGCTGATGAGGATTATGAATCTGAAACCGGTCCCAGGATGCTTGTTTCCGGTCCAGGGAAGACATGGCTTGGCAGTTCGGGCTGGACTGTTCCCATGAGGCACAGGGTCAGACTGATTTGCATATGGCCATGTCTGAACTGGGGTGGCAGAGTGAGCTAAAGAATGGGGATGGATTAAACCCAGATCAGTTGACTGGGGTGAGTGTTTGATTTACTCAAACGCTCCGTCCATCATCCCCTTTTGTATCACTTTGTTCGCCCTAAGTTGGCAGGGTATGCTCAGCCGTGAGTCCCTTGCGCACTTGGCCACTGGATTCAAGATAGCCTGGCTGATGAGGATTATTAATCCGAAACCGGTCCCAGGATGCTTGTTTCCGGTCCAGGGAAGACATGGCTTGGCAGTTCGGGCTGGACTGTTCCCATGAGGCACAGGGTCAGACTGATTTGCATATGGCCATGTCTGAACTGGGGTGGCTGAGTGAGCTAAAGAATGGTGATGGATTAAACCCAGATCCGTTGACTGGGGGTGAGTGTTTGATTTGCTCAAACGCTCCGTCCATCATCCCCTTCTGTATCATATTGACAATGCAGGCGTCTCGATGGCGACTAACACGACGCCGACAATGTCACGTGGAGTCGACCGACGCCACCTACTGGCACGCAGGGGTACTGCTAAGAATAATCTTCCGGATCCAGCCTGACACCTGGAAGTTCAAAGATAAGGGATCTGCAGCTAGATCATGTCTCTACCAGATAAGGCATTACCGAAGGTAAGATCTTGTCCTACTGTGCAAGTTACATTGCTTGAAAAAAACAGTGCACTTTTCTACATTTGACATGAAGCTTGCTGCCAATGATTGTGAATGATTTGA
The DNA here is from genome assembly GCF_964263255.1 of Lissotriton vulgaris. Classification (NCBI taxonomy): domain Eukaryota; kingdom Metazoa; phylum Chordata; class Amphibia; order Caudata; family Salamandridae; genus Lissotriton; species Lissotriton vulgaris. The sequence goes on from NC_141699.1 coordinate 797,671,007, forward strand.
AACTGTATATGGTAGTCTAGAGTTCTAGGGCCAGATGTGCGACCCTATTTTGCATGCGCAAACGCAACCCCTTCCCCTTTATGAATGCAGGGGAATCGTTTTGGTGGGGGGGCAGGCTGTGGTCCCAAGGACCACTACCTGCCCTTAAAAAAAGAAACAAAAACATTTCATTTTTCTTTTTTTAAATACATCCCGTTTTCCTTTAAGGCAAACAGGCTACATTTCTTTTTAAAACTGCTTTTTTCAAAAGCAGTCCCAGGCATGGAGGTCTGCTGAGCTCAGCAGGCCACCATACCTGGGAGGGCCAGCCATTCCTATTGGGGGTCACAAATTGCTAGTGCCTCACTAATATGAATGTTACATGCCATTTGCGACCCCATTTGGAATCGCTAACAGTGTTTCAGACACAATTTGTAGCAATTTGCGAGTCACAAATCACAATGGTCGTACATCTGGCCCTTAGTCTTAAATTTGGTGGCATGGCTATACTTAGCACAGCAAGACATATTTGCATAGTTGATGCTGCAGGTATCCTCCATCAAGCTCTGCTTTCTGCCAGCATTATGATGGTGACTGAAGTTTAACTCATTTGGATGATAAGATTGGTCCAATGGAGGATCGAAGGAGCACAAAAATGTAGAATAAACCATTTCCCCACCACTGAAGAAAACGTCATTGTCCGCAGATGTGCTCCTTGTTAAAGAGCTGAATGTTGTTACTCACAATGAAGTCAGCCAGTTGCTGACCCATTGCCGCATGCTGTATGCTGTAGTAAATCGAATTACACAACAGACCAATGAATCAAGAGGATTTTTTGACAGTCCCTGTAAGTATATTGTATATTACATGTGTCATAGGACGTAACACATTTGTAATAGGGTGGACAAGATATCCGTCATGCTTGTGATGGAGTAACCCATCCGTGAGCTAGTGGCTACCAAGGTCGCCCGCCCTCCCAGTTGCAGGAACACTGGAGACAGTATGGATAGTGCTCGGTCTCTTTTATTAAAGCTCTCTTCCTGTGTATCCCAATGCTTCTTTGGTAAATATGTCCAGTCACGTACTTGGGGATGTAGATAAATTAAAGTTACAAATGGGGGGAAAACAAAATGAAGTCACGGTCCACAGGAAGCTACCTTCTTGATAGGACTCCGCCCCATCCTTGCTTTTCTCCTCAGGGGAACTCCGGAAAAGGAATTAAAATCAGAAAGGACACAGTCAGATCATTTTGGTCTGGTTCCGTTTGTAGGGAAGAGTGCTCCCGTCACCCGTGCTCTCTATTGTGTTGTGCCTAGGTGCTAAGAGGGATCCGGTCTTTCGGGGTGATGTGGCCCATAACCCCCTCCTACCAGCCCCTAAAAGATAAAACCAGTGTTTGGGGCTCTTGCCTGGACCCACGACTCTCCTGGGCAGCAGGGTTGGGAGTCCCAGCCTCCTCTTCTCCTGTTGGAGTGCTGGACTCAAGGGCGTTGTTCCTGGAGCGGTCTCCTCTCTGATGCTTCTCCTTCTTGGTCAGAAACAACTCTCTGCTCTTCTTTCCCTCGTCTGCTTCCTTTTCCCCTGTGTCACGCTCAAGTCCGATTCCCGGCGTCTCCTTGTTGTCAATGGCTCTGCCCAGCTGCTCTCTGATTGGTGCCCTGCCGATTCCTGCCAGGGCCGCTGGACTGCTCACCCTGCTTCCGGTCCAGAACATAGCAGCTGCCATGTTGGAATCGTCAGGAGGACCTGCTGTCGCGGGAGAGAAACCTTCACACTGCCTCCCTTCCAGGAATTGACATATGGGCCATTCAGACACAGGACAGCGGGAAACTAAGTCCACGTTTGTCTGCAGCCTCCCCGGAACGTGTATGATGCGAAAGGAGTAGGGCTGCAAAGGAAGGAACCAGCGGAGCACTTTAGGTTTAGAGTCTTTGTTTTGGGACAGCCAAGCCAAGGGGGCATAATCGGTCAGCAGAAGAATCTGTCGTCCCAGAAGGTAGTATTGAAGGGCCTCTATAGCCCATTTGATGGCCAGGCATTCTTGCTTTATGGTCGCATACTGAGTCTCCCTAGGAAATAGCTTGTGACTCAAAAACAGGATAGGACAAAGATCCCCCTTCTCATCGGGCTTGGAGAGCACAGCGCCAGGGCCCCTGCCAGAGGCATCAGTTTGGAGACCAAAAGTATTCTGGTAATCGGGGCATGCAAGGACAGGGGCATTGCATATGGCCTCCTTTAATTGCGTAAAGCTCTGTTCTTTAGGAGGTGACCGGTGGAGGGGCTTCCCTAACATGGCTTTAGGGAGCTGGTCTGTGAGAGGACTAGCAATAGCTGAGAAATGAGAGATGAACCGTCTTTCTTGGTGGTGGGGCGTGGGATGTTGGTTATGGCTTCTAGCTTGTCTACCTGTGGTCTGATTTCTACTGCCTGAATGACGTATCCGAGGTATTTAATGTGGTCCGTACCAAAGGTGGTTTTCGTGAGGTTGATGGTGAGACCGGCCTTTTGTAGTGCCTGCAGGACCTATTCTAGATGGACGACGTGAGTCTCCCAGTTGGGGTTGTGGACGACTAAATCATCCAAATACACGACTGCGTATGTTTGGTGGGTGTGCAACAGGACATCCAGGCCAAATGGAAGGACCTTAGAATGGAACAAGCCAGAGGGTGTGGAGAAGGCTGTTTTTCTTGGGCTTCTGGGGACAGCGGAACCTGCCAGTACCCTTTTCTGAGGTTGATTGTGGATATCACCCTGGCGTCTCCCAGATGGGCTATGAGCTCATCCACCCAGGGCATCGGGTACTCATCAAATTTAGAGATAGCGTTTAGTTGCCGGAAGTCTATGCAGAATCTTATGCTTCCATCAGGTTTGGGAACAAGAACGACTGGGGAGGACCAGGTTCTGTGGGAGGGTTCTATTATACCTGCTTCCAGCATGGCTTGCATCTCTTGTTCTACAACCCGTCTACTTTCGGCGGGTATGCAATAGGTTCTCAGCCTTATGGGCCTTGCTCCTTTTGTAACAATGTGATTTTCAACCAAGATTGCATGTCCTGGTATCCCTGATAGAACATCAGAAAACGAGTAACATAGGGTCAACTGTTGTTGTTTCTGTTTTTCCGTCAATTGTTTTCCCAGCTGAAAAGTCTCAGGCTTTTCACAAGTGGGAGCAACCGTAGGGATTTCAAGGGGCTTGTCAAGGGTAATGTGGTGTACTGGGTTGTTTTTGCATGAGGTTGTTGTTAAGGAGCCTTCCCAGGCTTTTAAAAGGTTGACATGGTATGTTTGTCCTGTTTGGGTTTTGCGTGGAACGGCTACATGATATGAAACTTGGGCTACCGTATCCAAAACCCAGTAGGGACCCTGCCATGTGGCCAATAATTTTTTTTCCCGTACCGGGTAACAATATCAGGACAAGGCCCCCCACCTTGAATTCCCTTAGTTTTGTGTTCCTATTGTACCATCGCTTTTGTTGAGTCTTTGATTTCGCCATATTTGCATGGACCTCTTCCCAGAGAGACATTAAAGTATCTCTTAGGGTCATACTGTACTGCTACAGTGGTTTGCTCTTGTCTTCTTCCTCGACCTATTGTTCGATTGCCATATCAAGGAGTGTACGCGGTTGTCTCCCGTACAACAGCTCGAACTGAGGAAACCCGGTAGACTTCTGCTCATGTGTTCATATAGCGAACAAAACCATTGGTGATTGACGGTCCCAGTCCCTCCCTGCTTTGTGTATGGTCTTTCTGAACATGGTTTTGATTGTCCTTTTATATCTCTCCACCTAACTGCTTAATGCCTTAAAGGTCACATATGTTTCATAAGTCGTGACATGAACGGGATGCCCTGGTCTATTAAGAACTCTCGAGGAAATCCTATGCGGGAGAAAAAGGAGATCATGGCCATGACCATGAGCTAGTTAGGGGAATCGCCTCCGGCTACCCGGTGGCGTAGTCCACCAGAACCAATATAAACTGGTGTCCATGGGCGGAGTGAAGTAGAAGTCCTAAGAGGTCCATACCCACCCGTTGGAACAATGTGTGGATTATTGGTAGAAGCTGTAGGGGGCACGAGGAGAGGCAGGGTTATTCACCAGTTGACATGTAACACCAGTAGCACAATGTCTAGCCACTTCCTAATACACTCCTGGCCAGTAGAATTTGTTTAATAAGTACTTCAATGTATGTTCCTTCCCATAGTGACCACCCCCTGCCTGGCTATGTGCAAGATCCAACATGTACGTTCGAAAGGCTTTGGGGACCAACAACTGTTCTCCAGCTTGCCATGTCTCCCGAATTCTCCTATCTGAAAGAGACACGTTAGTTATAGATTCCTTACCTAAAAATATCCCCAGGCATCATACTAGATCCGGAAAGTTTTGCTTAACAGTATCCGTGCGTGTCAGAAGGTGGCATTGTGCTGCTCTGCCCCCGTCACTGGTGTCGTGAGCGCCGAGATGACGTCACGGAGACTACTTAGGCACCACCAATGCGCGCTGACGTTAGTTCTTTCTTTTTCTGCACTGAAAGCACAGATCCGGTTTGAGCACGTACCTCAGTCATTTTTGACTACTTTTTGAGACTTTTTTGTCTCCCCCTTGTCTCCTGGTGCACGTAGGGATGCCCGGCTTTAAGTCTTGTGGGTCGTGCCGCCGTAACATGTCGGTGGCAGACCCCCACGATGTGTGCCTCTACTGCCTGGAGACCGATCATGACTCCCAGGACTGTCGAGACTGTCGAGCCATGGCCTTGGGGGGGGGCGGCGCATGAAGTTGCTGGAGGCCCGGCACTCCTTTCACCCACGCTCCGGGTCTAGGGGCCATTCGCAGAACCAGGGCTGTCGCTCCTCGGACTCTAAGGACGCCATAAAAAGAAGTTCAAGAAGCTTGTTCGCTCTCCGACGTCCCCCGTCGCTCTCCGGAGGCCTACCCGCTTCACCCGGGTCTGTTGGTGACTCCCGAACAGATGCAAGAAATTCTTGCTGCCATGGACCACCTTTTTAGGCCCCGGGCTCCCGCTGGCACGCCTCCGGGCCCCGCCTTCCTGTGTTCAGATCCTGTGAACCCGGCTGCTTTGCCACTGGCGCCGATCCCTGGTGCCACAGGATCCTGCGCCTCAGGCCCTAGCGCCACAAGGTGCAGCTCCGCTGGCTCCAGCCCAGGTGCTGCCCTTGCCTCCGGCGCCACCCTTGGCTCTGCCACTGGCGCCGCACTGTGTTCCGTTTATCCTACCCCTGCCCCGATCTCGGACCATTTCGTACCGACCTGGGATCCGCATTGGGATACGGCTCTGGCTCGGCCCCGACCGTCACCTATTTTGCTGCCGTTCCCGACTCTGCTTGCCCCCTCTCTGGCTCCGGTCCAGACGCTGCAGCCAGCTCCCTCTACTCAGGAGCCGGACGAGGACTGGGACGGCTTCGAGGACCCCCTTGCCAGGCAATGTGACTCCGAGCAGGATTGGGTGGATGACCTTCAAGATGCAGGCGAGCTTGATGTGCCTTCTGACCCGGGGTTTGCCTCTCCTCCGCCTGCTATGGAGGAGGGCACTTCCTATTCCATGGTGCTGCGTCGGGCTGAGGAGGCTCTCCATCTCGACCTCCCTACGGTGGCCCTTAAGACCAACCTCCTTATGGAGGTGCTCCAGACGGCGTCTATGTTATCGGAGCCGTTGCTCCCTTTCAATGAGGCTCTCACTGAAGTCCTCTTGGGCACTTGGTTGCGGCCGGCCTCGGGGGCGCCGGTGGAAAAAACGTCGGCAGGCTTCATCCTCCGGCTCCCGAGGACCCTTCCTTCTTGACCACTCACCCCACGCCTTAGAGCCTGGTCATTCAGGCCTCGACGTCGCAGAGTGCCTTTCCCATAGCTCTGCTGGATAATGACCAATTCGGCAAGAGGTTGTTCTCCTCAGCCAGCTTGGGGTTGCAGTCGGTTAACACCTCCTGCTTATTAGGCCGTTGCTCCCACGCGGTGTGGGATTCGGTAGCTGAGGTCTTGCTTCAGTGTTATGAGGAGGTCCAGGCTGTCCTTTCCCAAGCGATTGCAGGAGGCAGCGAAGTTTGCCATCAGGTGTGGTTTGGACACCGCTGATTTGTTGGGCAGGGCCATTTCCACCACTGTGGCGTTGCGGCGCCACTTCTGGTTGCATTCCACTGGGTTCTCACCCTATGTCCAGAGCTTGCTCATGGACATGCCCTTTGATGGCTCCCGCCTCTTTGGTAATAAGGCTGACAATACTGTGGAGCACTTTAAAGACTCTTGGGCCATGACCAAGTCTTTGGGTCTTTCCTAAAAGAACCCTGCCACTCCGGGGTTTCGTTCCTTTTGTGGCCAGGGCAGGGGCACCCAGACACGCTCTTCCAGCAAGCCTGTGCACAACCAGCTTCAGCGCGGCCGTGGACGTGGATTCCGCAGGGGTGGGTCTGGTAACCAGCGTGTGGGTCAATCCACTTCCACTCCCTCTGCTTCTGTCTCTAAGCCTTCCTAATCCGAGCTTCAGGGAGCACCCCACACAAGTGAGTGGCAGGATCTGCCTCCACCTCCACCACTGGCGCGAAATCACATTGGACAACTGGGTGGTGCAGATAATCGGCCATGGTTATGCACTCCACTTGCTGTCCTCCCCTCCTGCCATGCCGCCTCGGCACCACTTAATGTCGGGGGATCATTTTACTCTTCTCCGTCAGGAAGTCTCGGCCCTCCTGGCCAAGGTGGCCATCGAGCGCGTTCCCGGGCAAGAAGTAGAACGTGGTTGTTATTCCCACTACTTTCTAGTCACCAAGAAGGAAAAAGGGGGCCTGCGCCCCATCTTGGATCTTCGGGACGTCAATCACTTCCTCTGGAAGGAGAAGTTCAAGATGTTGACTGACTCTGGCTCAGGTGCTGGCTGCCCTGGACCCTAGAGACTGGATGGTGGCGTTGGACTTGCAGGTCGCATATTTTCACATTCCCGTCCTGCCGACCCACCGGCGTTTCCTGCCGTTCACTGTAGGCCAGGAGCATTTTCAGTTTGCCGTGCTACCCTTCGGCTTTACCAGTACCCCCTGGGTGTTCACGATAGTGATGGCTGTGGTCGCAGTCCATCTGCGCAGGTCAGGGATGTCAGTCTTCCCCTACCTTGACCCCTGGTTGTTGAAGGCGGGCTCGCCCCAGACAGTAGTTACCCACCTTCAGGCTACGGCTGACCTTCTGCATTTTCTGGGGTTTTTCGTCAATGTGCCGAAGTCGCACCTGAGTCCCTCTCAGAGGTTCCCCTTCATTGGAGCGGTTCTGGATTCTACGAAGTTTTGGATCTTTCCTCCCGAGCAGCTTTTCCGTGATAATCAGGCTATGATTCCAATCTTCCAGCCTCTATCCCGGGCTCCTGGGCCTGATGGCCTCCTGCATCCTGCTGGTGTAACATGCCAGATGGCATATGCGGGCTCTGCAGTGGGACCTGAAGTTCCAGTGGGCACAGCACCGGGGGAACCTGTCCGATCATGTCCAGACCTCAGTGGGCACTGCGGAACATCTGCAGTGGGAGCTCAGGAATCGTGATTGGGTCAATGGCAGGTCCCTCTCCCTTCCCCAACCAAAGCACACAGTGGTGACGGATGTGTCCCTCCTGGGATGGGGAGGCTACTTGGGAGAGGCAGAGATCACAGGCCTCTGGTCTCCGGCGGAGTCCCGGCTCCACATCAACCTTCTGGAGCTGCGGGCGATCCGTCTTGCACTGTAGGCATTCCTGCCATCTGTCCGGGGAGGTGTAGTGCAAGTGTTCACGGGCAACACCACCGCCATGTGGTACTGAAAACAAACAGGGCGGGGTGGGGTTGTGGACCCTATGTCAGGATGCTGTGCGCCTCTGGACATGTCTTGAACATCAAAGCATTACCTTGGTGGTTCAACACCTAGCAGGTTCTCTGAACGCCAGGGCGGACAAACTCAGCCGCCAGTGCATGACGGATTACGAATGGCGTCTAAACTCGGACGTGGTGCAAGGTCTCTTTCTGCAGTGGGGAGAGCCTTGGTTAGATCTATTCGCCACCGAAGAGAACGCGCAATGTCATCAGTTCTGCGTGTTGGAGTTTCCAAGGCGGCACTCGCTCGGAGACGCTTGTTGTCTTGAGTGGAGCTGCAGTCTACTATACACTTTTCCGCTTATACCACTTCTGCTCAGAGTGCTAAAGAAGATCTGGTGCGACTGGGCCCAAGTTATTCTTGCGGCTCCGGACTGGGCTCGAAGAGTATGGTATGCCGAGCTACTCAATAGGAGCATTGATCCCCCGATCCGTCTGCCTCTTCGGGAGGATCTTCTGTTGCAGCAGCAGGGGGCGGTCCTCCACCAAACCTGTACAACCTTCACCTCCATGCATGGAGATTGAGCGGCGACAGCTGACGGCTTTGGACCTTCCTCCCGAAGTCTGTACTATCATTATGGCAGCCAGGCGTCCTTCCACTAAAAAGGTATACACCTGCATGACTTTGCATTTCGGCGCTGAAAGTCGTGTACAGAACTAACGTCAGCGCGCATGGGTGGCGCCTAATTAGTCTCCGTTACGTCATCTCGGCGCTCACGACACCAGTGACGGGCGCGTAGCCGCACAACGCCACCTACTGACGCACAGGGGTATTGCTAAGAAAAACTTTCAGGATCCAGTCTGACGCCTGGGGATATTCTAAGGTAAGGAATCTGTCACTAACTGATGGCTCTTACAGATATATTGTTAGACAAGTAGTAACTTGTGCGTATAGTAGACCCTTTTTCACACAAAAAAGAGGAGCGATCCCCGACCAACTAAAACAGTTTTAATTCCCTAAGTGCGCTCTTTTTGGGCAGCCTGACCCTGCCGTAACGCCTCTGGGCCCAGCAGGCTCAGAAGACGGAGGGGCCCCTGTGGTTTTCATGCCGGCAAATCCAGTGCTAAGATCTCTAGGTGGACCCTTCCCTGGGTCCAGACCGACACCGGTCGCACCTCCGCAGCGACCTTCCTCAGTGTTGCGTCCAACACCGAGGTCCTCCCCTATCCTCATTCCTGACAACACGAAGCCGGTCTGGCGTCCGCCAACACCGGCATCGACGGAGCCGTAGGGCTCCATGTTGTTTTTTCGGCCCTATTCAGAAGGGTTAGGAATGGAGGAAAAAGATTGGCAGGGGGAGCAGGACCCCTTAGAAATTTTGCAACATTAGGATCTGGATTGGTATGAGGAATTGGGTGAAGCCAGTGGTCTGGGCACCTCCCTGGACACTGGCATGCTTTCCCCTCCTACGGAGGAGGGAGCATCTTTTGCCATGGTGGTGTGTAGGGCTGCGGAGCTCCATATCAATCTGTTGGAGCTTCGGGCGATCCGACTGGCACTGAAAGCCTTTTTACCGTCAATAAAGAGAAGGCTTGTACAGGTGTCTACGGACAACACTACCGCCATGTGGTACTGCAACAAACAGGGCGAAGGGGGGTCCTGGACTCTGTCAAGAGGCGCTGCATCTTTGGACTTGGCTGAAACGTCAGGGCATTTCCCTGGTGGTTGAACACCTGCCCCGTTCTCTGAACTCCAGGACGGACGAGCTCAGCCTAATGTGCCTTGCGGGTCACGAATGGTGTTACCATCAGGAGGTGGTACAAAAGGGGGTGGTGATGGACGGAGCATCTGAATCAATCAAACATGCAGACCCAGTCAAAAGATCTGGGTTTGATCCATCCCCGTTCTTTAGCCCACTCTGCCACCCCAGTTCAGACATGGCTATATGCAAATCAGTCTGACCCTGTGCCTCATGGGAACAGTCCAGCCCGAACTGCCAAGCCATGTCTTCCCTGGACCGGAAACAAGCTTCCGAGGACCGGTTTTTGGCATTCCAGCCGTCTTTAGCCCGGCTTGCTTGAATCCAGTGGCAAAGTGAGCAAGGGACTCACGTCTGAGCATACCCTGCCAAACTTATGGCAGCCAAAAGCGGTACAAAAGGGGGTGGTGATGGACGGAGCATCTGAATCAATCAAACACTCACACCCAGTCAAAAGATCTGGGTTACATCCATCACAGTTCTTTAGCCCACTCTGCCACCCCAATTCAGACATGGCTATATGCAAATCAGTCTGACCCTGTGCCTCATGGGAACAGTCTAGCCCGAACTGCCAAGCCATGTCTTCCCTGGACCGGAAACAAGCTTCCGAGGACCAGTTTCTGGCATTCCAGCCGTCTTCAGCCCAGCTTGCTTGAATCCAGTGGCAAAGTGAGCAAGGGACTCACGTCTGAGCATACCCTGCCACACTTATGGCGGCCAAAAGCGGTACAAAAGGGGGTGGTGATGGACGAAGCATCTGAATCAATCAAACACTCACACCAAGTCAAAACATCTGGGTTTGATCCATCACCGTTCTTTAGCCCACTCTGCCACCCCAGTTCAGACATGGCTATATGCAAATCAGTCTGACCCTGTGCCTCATGGAAACAGTCCAGATCGAACTGCCAAGCCATGTCTTCCCTGGACCGGAAACAAGCTTCCGAGGACCGGTTTCTGGCATTCCAGCCGTCTTCAGCCCGGCTTGCTTGAATCCAGTGGCAAAGTGAGCAAGGGACTCACATCTGAGCATACCCTGCCACACTTATGGCGGCCAAAAGCGGTACAAAAAGGGGTGGTGATGGACGGAGCATCTGAATCAATCAAACACTCACACCCAGTCAAAAGATCTGGGTTTGATCCATCACCGTTCTTTAGCCCACTCTGCCACCCCAGTTCAGACATGGCTATATGAAAATCAGTCTGACCCTGTGCCTCATGGGAACAGTCCAGCCCGAACTGCCAAGCCATGTCTTCCCTGGACCGGAAACAAGCTTCCGAGGACCGGTTTCTGGCATTCCAGCCGTCTTCAGCCCAGCTTGCTTGAATTTATTTATTTATTTATTTGGTTTATAGAGCGCGACAGATGCCCAAAAAGGGCTTCCCGGCGCTAAATAGAAATTTGAACTGGAGGGGCAAAAGGGTTCTAAATGGGAGACCAAGTGCGCTCACTGGTTGAAAAGCCAGGTTTTGATGGCCTTGCGAAAGTGTAAGTACCTGTTTTCCAGACGGAGCGATTGGGGAAGGGAATTCCAGAGTTTCGGGCCTAGGAGGGAAAAAGATCTACCTCCCATCCTGGCCCGATGTATTTTAGGGACGCAGAAGAGACCTTGGGTGGCAGATCTCAAGCATCGGGCAGGCATATGGGTGTGCACGAGGGTCAGAAGATATTTGGGAGCATTGCCCCACTTTATCCTGTGCATGAGGCTGAGGGTTTTAAATTTGACCCTGTTGTCAATGTTTAGCCAGTGAAGTGCCTTTAAGTGACTGGACATACGGTCTCTCCTGTTGCATTTACAGAGCAGCCTGGCTGCCGCATTCTATACCAGTTGGAGGCGCCTTGTAACTGCCTGAGATGCCCCCAAGTAGAGGACACTCCCGTAATCCAGGCGGGAGGTGATTAATGCATTGATAACTGTCTTTTGAGTGTCACCAGGGAGCATCCATATGATTTTTCTGAGCCATCTTAAGATCGTAAAACAGGTGGCTGAGAGGACGCTCACCTGGGGCTCCATGGTTAGGTCTCTGTCAATGATAAAGCCCAGGTTACGGACCTGGTGCGATGGAGTTGGCAGGGGGCCCATTTCAGGTGGCCAATGTCTGGAGTTCCAGAGGTTCTGGTCTGGGCCTACTATCAGAACCTCGGTTTTACTGCCATTGAGTTTGAGCATGGATGAAATGTTCCTAAGGCCAGTCTGAAGGCGTGAAGGTGTATCTTGGTTCTCATTAGAAAGGGAGAAAATGATTTGGGAATCGTCAGTGTATGTGTACATGGTGAGGCCAGCAGATTCAGAGATCTGGGCCAACGGGGCTGCATAAAGGTTAAAAAGCAGTGGGGCTTAATACTAATCCCTGTGGGACTCCGTGCGGACAAAAATGGACCTTGGATGCCGCATTGCTAGAGGAGATTTGGAATGTCCTGAGCGTCAGGAAAGATGCTATCCAATCTAGTGCCTTTCCTCTTATGCCCATATTGGAGGGGGAAGCGAGCAGAGTGTTATGGGAGATGGTATCAAACGCCGCGCTGAGATCCAGGAGAATCAGCGCGGCGGAGTTACCCATGTCGACCAGACGTCAAAGATTTTCCACAACTCCAAGTAGTTTGGTTTCCGTTGAAAATACTGTGCGGAAACCAGATTGGGCGGGTGTAAAATGTTATTTGCCTCCGTGAACTTGGTAAGATGTTCATGAACGTGTTTTTCCAAGACTTTGGAAAGTGCAGGCAGGAGGGATATCAGGCGGAAATTTGCTAGGATCTTGGGGTCAGCCGCTGGTTTCTTAAGGAGGGGGGAGACCATGGCATGTTTCCAGGATGACGGGACTGTGGCTGTGGAAAGGGATAGGTTTAAGATTTGGCATAGTACGGCCAGGGAAGGGGTGTCCAAGAGTCTAAGTATAGAAATCGGGAGAGGGTCAGCTGGCGACCCAGATTTGACCTTCCCTAGGATGTTCTGTAGACCTTGGACGTCTACCTCGGGCCATGAAGTGAGTGGCGCGTGGGACTGATGAAGTTGGGCCGTGCTGACATCAGTGTAAGGGCCGAGATTGTGCGTACATGTAGATTGAACTTGCTGTTGTGTTGCTATATCTTGATGAATTTTCTCAATCTTGGAGGTGAAGTATATAGCCAATTCCTCACACTGGAGACTGTTAAGGGGGGGAGGTTTGGAAGAAGTGTTAGCGCCTGCAAGCTCCTTTACCAAATTGAAAAGAATTTTAGATTTATTTGCAGCTTCGGCTATGGATTTGGTAACATAGTTAGCTCTTGCCTTGTTACAGGCTTTATGGTAGAGTTTGAGCTCACTTTTGTAGTGCGAACTAGCAGCGGGGGAATAGTCCTTCCTCCACAGGCGTTCTAGTCGTTTACATTTAGATTTAGAGGCTTTCAGGTGCTCGTTGTACCATGGGGCAGGTGGATTGTGGGAAGTGGTTTTTTTGTGAGCTAGGGGCAAGCAGACGTCTAAAGCGTCTAGGAGCCATTTATTAATGTTGGTGGCTGCCATTTCGATGTCCCCGGTGTTTAACGCTTCCACTGGAGTGGTCAGGCTTAGAGTGGACATGAAGCGATTAATGTCCAAGTTTTTCCAGTTTCTTTTTAAAGACTTAATGGTCTTACTGGGAGGGCTGACGATTGAGTGGTCTCCCAGATGGAATTTTATTAGGAAATGATCTGACCAATCTAAGGGCAGGGCCTGCTGACACTGTAGCTGGGGAAGGCTGGAGAAAATAGGGTCCAAAAGGTGTCCCCTGTTGTGGGTGGGACCTGAGTTCCATAAAATAAAATTCATGGCAGCAAGGTCATGAATTAAATTAGTGCCTGGTTTGTTAGCAGGGTCGTCAAAATGAATGTTTAAATCTCCTAGAATTGATAGATGGTTATAATTCACCCTTACTGAAGCAATCCAGTCCACTAGTTGGGTAGCTCAAGGCAGGGTGGGGCCGGGCGGGCGGTAGATGAGAAGGCCAGTAAAAGTGAAGGTCGGGTGAAGTTGAAGTTTAAAAAGAGCAGCCTCACTAGTACGAAGGGAAATAGGCTCCAGGATGCATTGCAGCGTTTTTCTAAAAATGACTGCAATCCCGCCTCCAATACCGGAAATTCGGTCTTGACGAATGATGGAATAGTTGGACGGTAGGGCTTCGGCGACGTCTGGGCCAGAACTGCCGTGAAGCCACGTCTCGGTAAGAAAAAGGGCGTCGAGGGAGTTGTCAGATAGGAGGTCAAAAAGGTCTCTTTTGTGTTTACAGAGTGATCTGCAGTTGAGACTACCAAGTAGCCAGGAGCGGGTTATCTTGAGGTCTTTGGGTCTGGACCGCTGGCCGCATATTTGCTGGATGTCAAGGTGGAAGTTACAAGCACGGCATGCGGTACTAGATTCACAAAAGTTAGATAGTATTTCGCAGTTGTGTTTAGCAGGCGGACGAAGGGACCGTGAAAGGTCAGGTGTGTAGGTGGTTAATCCTCCAGAAGCTGAGGGTCCTGGGCCCGTCCGGACGCAGACGGGCGCAGACGGGCTTCTGTAGTAGGGGATCTCTGTGTATAGTCATAATCTAGTGAATAGTCCCGCCCATGTGCGTGGACCCCGGAGCAATCAAAAATAATCTCTAAAGTGCCGAAAAAATGCAGAACTGCACAGACACTTAAGAGAGAATTTAAAGACATATAATGCAGCCTATAAAAGGCTACACTGTCCAGTACTTCAGCTAGAAATTCCACCAAAAATCCACAAAAACAGCAAAGCCTGTCCAGATTTCCTTTGTCTTCAGTACAAACCCCTCTGGAAGATGGAGAGGAAGGTATGGACAGACAAGCCCCATAGGCTGCCATTATGTGGCTCAGAATAGGATACTGTGCCTTTAAGAGAACTTTCCAGAACTTCACAGTATCCCAGAATGCCTTGCAGGTCTCTCTTACTTTCAGTTCTTTTTTCCGGCTCCTGCAAGCAGGACCCTGGAGCATTGAGCTCTCCCTTTTCAAGGGTTTTGTTGGTGTTTTTTGCACTAAACTCGATTTTGTGTACTTTTTCAGTACTTTAAAGCTTTCTTCTTGGTTTCTTGCACCCCTTGGTCGTCCATAATGCCTGCATTATTCGACAAATGCCCGGAGTGCTCCAGGAAGAAGGCCAAGACAGACCCCCATGAGGTCTGTATCCTCTGCCTTCCCTCTTCCCACATCCCTGAGGAGTGTGAGATCTGCCAAGGTTTCTCTGGCAGGACCCTGAAGGACAGACTGAAGATCAGGCTTCAGGGACTAGAAGAAAGAAGACAGAAGACGCAAGGTGGGTCTGGAGGGGCTTCATCTGCCCATGCTGAGGCCCCTGGGGGGCTCCCCGGGGGCAGGAAGCCCAGCACACGTCCCCATTCTCCGTCTGGGTCGGTGGCTCCCACCAAGACGTCGAGGGGGAAGTCCAAGGCCGGCTCCCCATCTCCCCAGGGCTCTGGGTCGAGAAAACGTCGCCGTCGAGGGACCTGCATAGGCCGCTGTCGAGCTCTCGGCGTCGACAGGATCGGCGTCGACGCTCGCCGCCGAGGCGATACCGTCGATCGCCGTCAAAACACAAGGCTTCATCGTCGTCGAGGGGATCCTCGTCGTCGAGCCCGCCGTCGACGCAAAAGCACTCGCCGGCGAGACGGAGGCGTTCGCCGTCGAGGCGTAGGAGGTCAAGGTCGACGTCGAGACACTCCAAGGCGACGTCGAGGCGGTCGCCGTCGAGGCGCAAGAGATCGCCGTCAAGACGCAGAGGGTCGTCTTCAAGATGGTCCGGGTCGACGTCGAGACACGGCAGCCGTTCGACGCCGAAGAGGAGGAGACGGTCGACGCCGAAGGGTCGCTCGACGTCGAGGGGCCGACGGTCGACACCTGAACACCGGTCAGCGGCGTCGAAGGATCGTACTACGCAGCCTAGGGCTGTGGGGGGCTCCCCTCAGCCCGGGAAGGATGGTGGGTCACCGGGATCGGTGTACTCGGAGGTGTATACTCCAAAGAAGTCTGTTCCACCTCCTCCTCCGTTACCTAGAGGCCCGCGTCCGAGGACTCCTACACCTCCTCCTTTGCCTCCTCTGCCTGAAAAGCCTCCACCGGTTCCGCCGAGGTCGGTCTCGTTGCCCGATCTCCCGACCCCTCCCAAGAAGACTCCTAAATCTAAGGACCCACGTAAGCCCAAGTCGGCCACCCCGGAGAAGCCGGTGGACCGGCCGAGGCCCAGGAGATCGAAGTCTCGCTCCAGACGGAGGGAACGATCGAGGAGCAGGCACAGGTCCTCCACCCGTTCCAGACGGCACCATAGGAGACATAGATCCAGGACCGATACGTCTTCTAGGACCCGCTCCTATTCCCCTACTTTGTCCAATTCCCCGGAGACTAGGGTGTCTCCTATCGATGACATCGGTACATTCCAGGAGGTTCTCCTGAGGGGGGCCGCGAAGTTGGGTATCACGGTGACGGCTCCTACACCTACGACGTCCGTGATATTCGAGACTTTGCACAAGAAGCACCTGTCTCGCCCTCTGCTGCCCTTGGTTCCGGGACTGGTTGACCAGGCACAGGAACTATTTCTTACACCTGCGGTGGTGAAGGCCGCCCCGCCTAGACTTTTGAAAAAAGTACAGGGCACCGGACTCAGACCCTGCTTCCTGAGGATGGACCCAGTCCCCGACTCAGTGATAGTTACGGCGGCCAGAAAACAGCATTCTACCTCCCCGTCCTCCACCGTGCCTCCAGACAAGGAGAGCCGCTGGATTGATTCGGCGGGAAGGAAGGCATGTGGGACTTCTTCCACCACCATGAAGGCTTCCAGCGACTCGGCATTACTGGGACGATATGACCGTGCGCTTTGGGAGTCCATGGAGCAGTTCGCAGACCTTGTGCCACGTGACAGGAGGGAGGACTTCATGGAAATTGTCAAGGAGGGGATGCTGGTCTCGAACCAGGCCATCAGTGCTGCGGCGGATATATCCTTGTTAGCTGCACATGGCTACTGCCACGGTATCAACCAGCGCCGCCATGCATGGCTCAGGCTTACGTCTCTCAAGCCTGAGGCGCAACAGCGAGTGGCCAACCTGCCGTTTTCCGGGGACACGTTCTTCGGTAAACACGCAGATGACGAGATGGCCCGGATGAAGGCCGAGGCAGAAACCCTGATGGCGGTGGGCTTGGAGAAGCCCAAGGAAAAGAAACCCTACCGCCAGTTCCAACGGCGGTTCGGCTCGCAAGGGAAAGGAAGAGGACAGTCTTCGGGACAACAGCAACAGCAACAACAGCAGCAGTTCCGAAGACCTTTCCAAAAGCGTCAGAGGGGTAGAGGTGGACAGCAGCCCTCTACCGCGAACAAGGGCCCGGCCGGGTCTCGACCCTGAGCGGTTACTTCCCCGTCATCCGTTACCCACTCCAGTGGGGGGAAGCGTTCAATTCTTTCTGGCAGAGTGGAGAAAAATTACTCAGGACAAGTGGGTGCTGAATATTGTTTGCAATGGATACAGTCTTCGGTTCATCAGCCCTCCTCCAGCGATCCCTCCGGTCAGCTCGCAGTATCAAGTACGCGAGCTCCAGGCGGAGGCCGATATCCTGTTAAGGAAAAGGGCGATAGAAGACGTACCTCTGTCTCAAAGAGAAAGAGGTCTGTACTCCCGGTTCTTTCTGGTTCGCAAAAAGGACAAGAACGAGTTCAGGCCCATTCTGGACTTGCGGCAGGCAAACAAGTGGATTCGCAGAGAAAAGTTTTGCATGCTGTCGTTGCATCAGATTTATCCTCAGTTGCAACAGGGGGACTGGCTTTGTGCCATAGACCTACAAGATGCGTACTTCCACGTGCCCATCGCGCACAAGCACAGGAAGTTTCTGCGATTTCAAGTCGGCACCAATCATTACCAATACACGGTGCTGCCTTTCGGACTGAAATCTGCACCCAGGACATTCTCGAAGTGCATGGCAGTGGTAGCGGCACACCTAAGGAAAGGCAAGGTGTTTGTCTACCCGTACCTGGACGATTGGTTGATCAAGGCCTCCTCCTTCTCAGAAGCCCAAGCGGACTTCCGGAAGACGTGCGTTCTCTTGAACAAGTTGGGGTTGCACATCAACATGTCCAAGTCTGTCCCGATCACGGTCCAATGTATCCAATACTTGGGGGCCACCATCAATACGCTGTCAGCAAGCGTGTCTCCTTCGGAGGAGCGACGGAGATCGATCCTTCGGAAGGCTCAGGCTCTTCTGACCGCTCCATCTACAACAGTGAGGACGGTGTCTTCTCTACTGGGGTCGATGGCCTCTTGTATCTTCCTCACTCCTCATGCACGACTACACATGAGACCTCTGCAGGAGTGCTTGGAGGACCAATGGGACCAGAGGAGAGGATCTTGGGACGACAAGATACGACTGTCTCTGCATGCTCTTCAGTCTCTGACGTGGTGCTTTTCAGCGGAGAATCTCCTCAGAGGAGTTCCCTTCCACAAGGACATTCCTACTCAGACGATCGTGACGGATGCTTCTCTCCAGGGCTGGGGAGCGCATTCGGGGGACTTACAGATCCAAGGCACGTGGTCTCAGACGGAGTCCACGTATCACATCAATTTCCTGGAACTCAGAGCTGTTCACTTGGCACTAAAGGCCTTTCATCCGTCCATCCGGACCAACTCTCTGCTTGTACAGACGGACAATACGACCACGATGTATTACCTCAACAAGCAGGGGGGGTCGAGATCGCGCACCCTGTCGCGGGAGGCGCAGACGATCTGGCACTGGCTTCTGGCAAGAGGATTGACGATAACGGCTACCCATCTGCCAGGTGTACAAAATGTTCAGGCGGACGCACTGAGCAGGCTGCTTCAGGAAAACCACGAGTGGGTCATAAACGACGACGTACTAGGAGAAGTCTTCGCAAGGTGGGGGACTCCAGAAGTAGATCTGTTCGCCACCGCCGAAAACAGCAAATGCCGAGACTTCGCCTCCAGGTACTACCAGCAAGGGACACTGGGGAATGCACTCTGGATCAACTGGTCGAACAGCTTTGTTTACGCTTTTCCGCCCATCCCACTGATTCCGGCAGTGCTCATCAAGCTGTCCCGGTCCAGGGCACGGATGATCCTGATTGCCCCAGAATGGCCCAGACAGTGGTGGTTCACGGACCTTCTCCACCGGTCCCTCCTTCCGCACATACGGTTGCCGTGCAGGCCGGACCTTCTCACGAAGTTCGGGGGGCAGATGGTGCACCCCAACCTCTCATCCTTGAGTTTGGCGGCATGGCTCCTGAGGTAGTGCAATATGGCCATTTGAATCTACCAGAAGATTGCATGGACATACTGAAGGAGTCTAAGAGGCCCTCCACTCGGACGTCCTACGCTTACAAGTGGAAGAGGTTTTGTATCTGGTGTGTGTCCAGGAACTGTGATCCTACGACGTGCAAGGAAGATGTCATCCTTCCCTACTTTCTACATTTGGCGCGATCTGGCCTTAATGTTCACTCTATTAGGGTTCATCTCGCTGCATTGACTGCCTACAGGAAAAGCCCTTCACAGATCCCTGTGATCAAAGACTTTTTGGAAGGCTTGAAGAAAGTGTTCCCTCCTGTCAGGCTTCCTTCGCCTTCTTGGGAATTGAATGTGGTGCTGTCCGGTTTGATGAAGGAGCCTTTTGAACCCATTCATAAGGCTTCGTTGCAGCACCTGTCCTGGAAGGCGGCGTTCCTCGTGGCCATTACATCGGCCCGCAGGGTGAGTGAAATTCAGGCGCTGTGTTGTAATGAACCTTATACTGTATTTCATGCTGCTAAGGTTGTTATGCGTACTCACCCTAAATTTCTTCCCAAGGTTGTTTCTGACTTTCATGTCAACCAAACTATAACTTTGCCTACGTTTTTTCAGAATCCTTCATCTCCAGCGGGAAGGTCCTTACATTCCCTGGATGTTCGGAGGGTGTTGAAATTTTATCTGGATAAGACTAAAGATATTCGTAGGTCAGACCAATTGTTTATCAATTATGGATCAGTCAGGACGGGTCTTGCGACCTCTAAGCAGTCCATTTCTAGGTGGATTGTGTCCTGCATACAACTATGTTACCAGAAAGCTAATAAGACCTTAGGGGGTAAGCCTAAGGCTCATTCCACCAGGGGCAAAGCTGCCACGACAGCATTGCTCCGTAATGTACCGATTGCAGAAATTTGCAAGGCCGCCACTTGGAAGTCGGTTCATACCTTTGCTAAGCATTACTGTCTGGACGCTGATGCCAGAGCAGATGCTCAGGTTGGACAGGCTTCGCTGCGGAATTTGTTCGCACAATAGTGGTGTTGGTTTTCTTTTCTCCACCGCCGCTTTGGTGTGGGGATGGGCTTGCCATTCTATTCACTAGATTATGACTATACACAGAGATCCCCTACTACAGAAGGAGTAGTTTCTTTTCTGTAACTCCAGTTCTGTAGTAGGGGTATCTCTGTTATAGTCATAAGCGCCCGCCCTCCTCTCCGGTGGAGAGATGTTCATGTAAGGAATGCTATAGGTCGGGCGTGTTACGCCTTCAAAAAGAACTGAAAGTAAGAGAGACCTGCAAGGCATTCTGGAATACTGTGAAGTTCTGGAAAGTTCTCTTAAAGGCACAGTATCCTATTCTGAGCCACATAATGGCAGCCTATGGGGCTTGTCTGTCCATACCTTCCTCTCTATCTTCCAGAGGGGTTTGTACTGAAGACAAAGGAAATCTGGACAGGCTTTGCTGTTTTTGTGGATTTTTGGTGGAATTTCTAGCTGAAGTACTGGACAGTGTAGCCTTTTATAGGCTGCATTATATGTCTTTAAATTCTCTCTTAAGTGTCTGTGCAGTTCTGCATTTTTTCGACACTTTAGAGATTATTTTTGATTGCTCCGGGGTCCACGCACATGGGCGGGACTATTCACTAGATTATGACTATAACAGAGCTACCCCTACTACAGAACTGGAGTTACAGAAGAGAAACTACTCCTTCCCTTTGGCGCGCATTCGGCGCGCAAACGGCGCTCCCGCTGCGCTCATCAGCTGCGCTTCCGGAAGATACACATTTTATCTCCAGAGAGAAAGGGCCGGAAGGGGCGTGGCCTCGGAAAGGGGGCGTGGCCTGCGGGCTCACCAGTAATGGGGGCAAAGGACTTTTTCGTCCCGCTGCAGCGCTGAACTCCGCTGCGCGGGTGTCTGAGAGGAATAGCAGAGCCACAGAACAAAGTGCAGGTAAAAAACACAACAGAGTAATGTGAAACTCAAATATTAAAAAGTTCGCAACTGATTGTCGGCTCCCGGCTTTCCGCCTCAGGAGTTCAAAGTATCCAATGACGCTAGTGGGTCAGTGCCTTAAATACGATTTTCGGGGGGCGTGGCCTCGGAAAGGGGGCGTGGCCTACGGGCTCGCCAGTAATGGCGGCAAAGGTCTTTTTCGTCCCGCGGCAGCGCTAAACTCCGCTGCGCGGGTGTCTGAGAGGAATAGCAGCGCCTAAAATACGATTTTCGGGGGGTGTTGGACTTGGCCCTTAAGGCAGGTTCACCCCTAATCTTTTTGCTTTAGATCTGTGATCTGTGTGGATGATTTTCTGGTCTGTGCGCACTTTTTCTCTGTGTCCCAGGGTAAAGTGCGTGCATGTAGTTAGGCTGGCCTGCTCTCCCATAGGGATGCATGGGGAATGTCTGTGTCCCTGGTAGTTCCTGATGGTGTATGTGGCATGTGTGTGTCATGTGTAGAAATGCCACTTCTAGGACTTGGCATATTAATGTAAAATATGCCTGCCGTGTGATTGGCTGGAGCTGGCTGGTGAGCCTGGCTCCAGGAAGGCTGGATGGGTCTGCCCGGTGGTGAGTGTGAGATTAGCATGTTGATGGCTTGGGAGGAGTGCACCTGGTCCCTGATGGGCCTGGACTTTCCCCACACAATGCTGGCTCCTCCCCCTGTAGTGCGACTGATGTCCCTAGCCCTGCCAGTGAATGAAATGGGTGGTTGAGCTATCAAGGGTACTTCAAAACCAGCTGCGACTGGCTTTCCCCCACCCTGCACCTACAGACAAAGGGATTTTACAGTATAAGAAGGGGCTGTGTCCCCATACAATTGTTCCTTTGGTTCTGCTTGTGGATCCTTGCCAGAGGAGGCTGCTGCTGCTGCTTGGGCCAGAAGGACCGCCACTTGGCTTGTCTCCCTGCCTGGAGACCCAGTGTGCTGGCTCTGGCCCTGCCTTGCCCCCCTGCCTGCCTCCAGACCCTGCTGAAGCTTGACTTTGTGCTCGGGAAGCGCTCTCCCTTGTCCCCAGTGCTGGGAGTGCTTTGTGTCTGCCTCTTAGCGCTGTGAGCGCTTTTCCCTGCCTGAGAGCGCTTTATTTTGATTATAGCGCTGGACTTTGCCTTGAGAGCGCTTGGGAGCGCTCCGATTGCCGAGCCGGTGCCACCCAGCGTTTGCCCGCTTAATTGCCGATTTTCGGCATAGCGAGTGCCCACCTCGCTTTATTGTCTTAATTGAAAGGCCGGTGCCTACCCGGCATTGCCCCGTGGTGTTTTGTTATTTACGAGCCGGTGCCCACCCGGCAATGCCCCGTGATCACCGCCTCAGCCCAGGAGCCTTGAAAACTGTTGCCGGGCCGCTGCCTAGTGGGATCCGGAAGTCCCGCCTCCTGACCCCCAGGGCCGCGCTGCCATTGGCGGCCCCAGCGGAAATCAGGCGGAGTGCAGCGAGACAAGGCCAGGCAGGAGACGGAGGAAGCAGCCGGCCGTGTCCCCGAGGCTCCCCGTGTGAAGAGGAGCCCCGCGCTGCTGCTGCTAGGAGGCTCCCTTGTGAGGAGGAGAGCCCCGCCCGCCCGAGACAGCCGGTGAGTGCCTGGAAGAGGGAGAGGGGCGTCGGGACACATTGTCGGTGTCCGCCCCTCCCCCGTAGCGCGACCTCGCGCCCGTGAATATTTGGAGCCCGAGAGGCTCCTGGGGCCATTTCATTGAGCAGAGAGGTTCCGTGGGGCATTATTTAAGTCTGAGTCCCCCGTGAGGGACTCCAACGACCGCCCTGATTATATTTACGAGCCCCGAGGCTCGAGGGGGCAGTTGTTTTACGAGCCCAGAGAGGCTCCTTGGCCACATCTATTCGTTGAGCCCACGAGGCTCCCGGCCACATCGATTTAGAGCCCTGAGAGAGGCTCTGGGGGCATTTCATTTGTGTAGAGCGCTGAAGCTCTTGGGTGCCAGTCACCTGTGTTCTTGAGCCCACGTGGCTCCAACGTTTGCCCATCTGCGATTCACAACTGTCCAGCACTTAGTGGACAGTTGCTACGTTTAGGTTTGTGGTTTGTGCTGCCTGCGCGGACCCCCTGACATTGAGACTCAGGGCATTCAGCCCCTTGCGAGGCCAGTTGGCCTGAGGGACAGATCTAGTGTTGTGTTATGTGCACCCTGCGCATTGTAAGTTACTTGCTGATGTGATTCTTGCACAAATGTTCTAACCTGCACCTCTGAATGTGTTTAATGCCTCATGTGCAATTGTTTATGTCCCATTACCTTTGCTAAAAGTGACCTGCTTAGGTATTTTATGTTCTGTTATTACCTGCTTAGGTGATTGTTTAGGTTTCCTTCCCTTTGCTAAGAGTGACCTGCTTAGGTGATGGTATTCCTTCCTTAGGTCCTGATGATAAGGTCCTAGTTCCCTGCTTGATTTTCCTACAGTGTTTTAGGGTTGCGTAGGAGGTATTTACTCTTTTCCAGTGATTACTGGTTGTGTGCTACATGTACTATTTTGGTGCTAATCATTATATGTTTATGTGCTAAGTGTATACCTACAAGTATTATTTCTAACAAGTGCCTACCCCTGACAGTGGTCCATGTGGCCCTGTCCTGTACATAATCCCTTGTAAATTCTGCCCGTGCCTCTGGCACATTGTAAAGTTTGTGTGTTATCTAATGTGTTTTTACTATCATACAAAGGCTATTTTTTATATAACCTTGTGTGGAGTTTCCTTTGTGGTGGGCCTTGGGTGTTGTTGCTGGGGTGCGTGCGCAAATACTTACCTCATACCGCCTCCAAGTTTAGCCTTGCTGCTCGCGCCACGTTACCTAGAGGGTGAGCAGGGGTTATCTTGGCGTGTAACTCCCTTGCCCTGACTTAGGAGTGGTGGTCTCTGACTGACTTTGGTGTGAGCCCTGGCCAGCCAGGGATCCCGTTTCTAACAGGGGGCGTGGCCTCGGAAAGGGGGCGTGGCCTGCGGGCTCGCCAGTAATGGGGGCAAAGGACTTTTTCTTCCCACCGCAGCGCTAAACTCCGCTGCGCGGGTGTCTGCGAATGTCTTGAATCCAGTGGCAAAGTGAGCAAAGGACTCACGTCTGAGCATACCCTGCCACCCTTATGGCGGATAAAAGCGGTGCAAAAGGGGGTGGTGATGGACGGAGCCCAGGATGCTTGTTTCCGGTCCAGGGAAGACATGGCTTGGCAGTTCGGGCTGGACTGTTCCTATGAGGCACAGGGTCAGACTGATTTGCATATAGCCATGTCTGAACTGGGGTGGCAGAGTGGGCTAAACAACGGTGATGGATTTAACCCAGATCTTTTGACTGGGTGTGAGTGTTTGATTGATTCAGATGCTCCGTCCATCACCACCCCCTTTTGTACCACTATCTGGAGGTGGCACAAGGTTTATTTCAGCTGTGGGGAGAGACTTAGTTATATCTGTTCACCTACCGGAGAACGTTCAATGTCAGCTGTTTTGCGTGTTGGAATTTCCAAGGTTGCACTTGCTTGGCAATGCTTTTCGTCTTGAGTGGAGCTCAAACCTCCTATACGCCTTTCCACCCATACCACTCCTGCCCAGAGTGCTCAAGAAGATCAGGAGCGACTGGGCACAAGTCATTCTTGTGGCTCCAGACTGGTCACAGAGAGTTTGGTGTCCCGAGCTTCTGGACTTGAACGTCGATCCTCCGATCAGGCTGCTTCTGCTGTGGATCTTCTGTCGCAGCAGCAGAGAAGGATCCTCCACCCAAACCTGTCCAGTCTCCACATCCTTGCGTGGAGATTGAGCAGCACAGTTGACAGATTTTGACCTCCCTCCTGAAGTTTGTGAGATCTTTTCTGCCAGGCATTCCTCCACGAAGTTGGTATACGCCTGCTGATGGAAAAAGTTTTGTAAATATTGTACAGACAGGTCTAGCGACCCATTATCTGTCCCCTTATCCTGAGTTCTTATCTTTATACTTTCTTTGGCTCAGCAGGGCTCTGATTTAGGCACTTTGAAGGGCTACCTTTTAGCTTTTTCTTCTTTTCTTCGGTTGCCTGATCAGCCCTCTCTATTTAAATCTCCTCTGGTGCATAGATTTTTGTCAGTGTTAACCCATTTGTTTCCCCATTTCCCCTTCATCATGTCACAGTGGGACATTAACTTGGTGCTCACATCTCTGATGTGTGTGCCATTTGAACGATTGCACAACTGTCCTCTGTGGTTACTCACCATCAAGTCAGCTATTTTGGTGACAATTACCTTTGCCAGGAGTTTTAGTGAACTGCAGGCACTGTCCTCGCAGCCTACTTACCTGACTATTGTCCCGCACAAGGTGGTACTCCGGACTAGAGCATCCTTCCTACATAAGGTGGTAACACCATTCCATCTGGGACAGTCGTTTTCCCTGCCCACCTACTACGCGCCCACACATCCTTCCAAGGAGGAGGAACGTCTCTATCGTCTGGACCCAAAAAGAACGTAATTGTTCTACCTTGACCGAATTAAAGAGTTCTGGTTGTATGACCAACTATTTATTGGATATGTGGGTGCAAAGAAAGGTTGTGCTTTCCAAAAGAGGACTATATAGCGATGGGTCATCCTCTGTATTAAAATTTGAAACGCCTTTGCGAAGAAGGATCCCCCTGAAGGGCTTAGGGTCTATTCCAGCAGGGCAAAGACGGCCACTACGACCTTCCAGCGGGCCTTCCTGTCTCTGACATTCGCCAAGCTGCGATGTGGGCATCTCTGCACACATTTGCCAGACATTACTGCCTGGATTTTCAGGTTTGCAGAAAAGGCCTGTTTGGTCGCTCTGTTTTGCAGGATTTTCTGGTCTAAAGCCGTTCCCGCAGTCCCTGTTCCAGGGATTGTATTGCTTGGGTATCTGTTCAAAGGTAAGGAATCTGCGGCTAGATGTCTCTATTAGATAGACAAGTTACTTACCTTCGGTAACGCCTTATCTGGTAGAGACATGACCTAGCCGCAGATTCCTTGTCTACCCACCCATCCTCCCCGCACTGCGGAATGGTTAAGTGTCAGGGATGTTCCCCTTCAGGGTCCTAGTCATTTTTTAACACACCTTGGTCAGATACTTCATGGTTTCACACTTTTGGCGTGGAAAGTCATGAAAAGTACTGATGTCAGCTCGCTGAAGCGGCAGTTATATTGACAATGCAGGCGTCTCGATGGCGACTAACACGACGCCGACGATGTCACGAGGAGTCGACCAACGCCACCTACTGGCACGCAGGGGTACTGCTAAGAATAATTTTCCGGATCCAGCCTGACACCTGGAAGCTCAAAGATAAGGAATCCGCAGCTAGATCTTGTTTCTACCAGATTAGGTGTTACTGAAGGTAAGAATCTTGTCCTACTGTGCCAGTTACATTGCTTGAAAAAAACAGTGCACTTTTCTACATTTGACATGAAGCTTGCTGCCAATGATTGTGAATGATTACAAACTGTATATGGTAGTCTAGGGTTCTAGCGCCAGATGCACGACCCTATTTTGCATGCGCAAACGCAACCCCTTCCCCTTTATGAATGCAGGGGAATTTTTTTTGAGGGTGGGGCAGGCAGTGGTCCCAAGGACCACTACCTGCCCTTAAAAAAGAAACAAAAACTTTTAATTTTTCTTTAGGTCTCGCGACCTATCGATGTGCGCAAGCGCATCGAGCGGAGCGAGAATTCATGTGGCGAAAACATCTTCAAACCAAAGGGCTTTCAGCCCCACGGTTTTCATGAAGTTCACCTGAACATGCACGCGCATCGCATGCAAGCCCAGCCCAGTCCTCCCCTAGCAGCACTCCTCCCACGCCAGCAACTCCCCCCTCCCACACCAGCACCTCCCCTCTCTCGCATTCACGCCATCAGGCTTTTCCTCCCCTAGCAGCACTCCTCCCACACCAGCAACTCCCCCCTCCCACACCAGCACCTCCCCTCTCTCGCATTCACGCCCACCCACCAGGCTCTCCCGCCCCCATCAGGCTTCCCTCCCAATCCGCCTGCCTCCCCTCGCGCATTCACGCCCCCCCACTAGGCTCTCCCGCCCCCATCCGGCTTCCCTCGTAATCTGCCTGCCTCCCCTCGCTCGCATTCCCGCCCCAGGCTCTCCCGCCATGGAAAATAAAACCTGTAAACTTTTTTGTCATGTTTCACTGCACTAGGCGTTTATTTTAAATGATTTAGTCAGGACTGAAGATGCAGGCTAGATATTTTGGCTTTCTTGTGCATTTTCAGATCTGGGTTTGCTTTGGTGATGATTTACCTGTTACATATTTCTGAAAGCTTTTATTTTATACATAATTTTTAGCGAAACGGAATTTCAGGAACACAAATGCATCAATCAGAATAAGACTTGCTTGGTACGGACGGGCATTCGTACATGCCATGGCTCTCACTGACGGGTAGGCATGCACAGACATGGTACAGTCGGGGCGGACTGAAAAGCATGTGCAGATGGTAGGAGGATGTTCGTATAAGGACGGCAAAGATCACATGCAAGATACACCTCAGTCGCCGACACCGAGACAAAGTCACAGACAGTTTCGTACACACATACAGGGGGCGCCCTCTCAGCCAGGCACTCAGAGTGAAGGCCAAGAGCCGGGTCGGCACTCCCAGGTTTGTGTGTGACCCCAGCCGCCGCCTCCCAAGCCACACCACACCGAGGATACAGCAGCCGCTCTCACCAGCTTGTTGATCTAACTGCCACAACGTGACGGGCTCTCATCTTTCAATAGTGTGACAGAGTGCTAGTCCCTGTGCTGTCAACCACATGCTTACTATGACACAGAGCCTGGTATAGGGGTTGGAGTGCTGACAGAGTGTGTATGCACTGCGGACTGGGCTTTTAACCCCCACCTCTCCACCAGAGCGCTGTGTATCACCTTTCTAAACACAACCTGACCTGTGCATGTCTGACGGGCTGAGCCTGCCCCCAGGCATGCCTGAGCTGTGTCCCCGACCTCTCTGATGACTGAAGTTATGAGGTAGTTTATAGCCAGAGCCACTGCAATTAGTAACTGAAAGACGACCATTTAACGGCCTTCCACGGTCCACAAACACATCACCATATTTTGTAACCGTTTAAGCTGGATGTTTCTTTTGGGTTAATATCTGCAGACTACGCAGCAGATGATGGATTGTGGCGCAAATTTGGCAAATCCATAATTATGCAGGAAAAGGCACTGCCGCAGAATCGAATAATTCCAGTGGCCCTGCTTATAGCTACAACGCTGAACCCTTCAGAACTTCAGAGGTATGGAGGGAAAGGTGGCGAGGTGCTGCCTGAACACACTCATTGTTAAAACACTCCCAAACGCCACTTGCTTTGTCTGGCGACTTTCATCTGGGGAACTGCTTTCATGAATTGAGCAAGCTGTTGTACTGGAGTTTATACTCACTTATACTTAGAGTGGTGCACAGTTGCACAACGCCAATGTGCACATGTCAACAGTCATGATAGTCAATAATATAAAATTGGCCAAGGAGGATTCCGTTGTAAGTTCAACTTTTATTGTGTACTTTATTGAGTTATATATTTACTGTTTATGTTGTGTTGTGGTATTCAGTAGCACACAGCTGCATGTGAGTCATGTGAGTCGCGTGACTACAAAAGCGGGTCACGTGACCACACAAGCACACGCATCTCTCCCTAATCCGCCTGCCTCCGCTCGCTCGCATTCCCGCCCCCCCCCCCCCCCCCCACCATTTGCCAGCATACACTCTCCAAGCGTTTCGCACACGGCCATCTGTTCCCCAGCTCCAGCACCTCCCCTCTCTCTCCTGGCACACAGCCTTACTTGAAGGGGCTTCGGTTACTCCCCTGCTTCGTACCATCCCCTCTGTCTCCAAATGCACCTCTTTCACGGACTCCTTTCTCTCCTCCTCTCTCCACCCGCCCCCATCCCACCCCTTCAAACCACCTCACCCTCCTCTAATTCCATTACCCGACTGGCCTCTGTCACCGCTCCCCCTCCCCCTTGCCTTCTCTCTCTTTGTTCTCTAATCACTCTCCCTTAACCACTCCCTTCTTTCATCCATCCTTCTTGCCTCTCGCCCCCTCCCCCCCGCCAGCCTCCTTCCGCCGCCCTCCCCCCTCCCCGGGGACGCCTTGCTCTTGTTCTGGGTGTAGTCATTTGCTTCTACGCAGTTTGCTTCAACAAGCTTGGCAGAGCGTCAGCGCAGCCTGCTCTTCAACGATGATTTATGTGGGTTGTGAGAAAGTATTGAATCAACAAAACTATATAAGTAATTTAGTTCCCCGATTTGTGATAGCTAATTGACCATGCAGGGCATGCTACAAAACTATCTCCAAGTGCAGCTTTTTACTTCCTTTGCCGCAGCACAGTTTATTTCCCGGAAGTGACTCCCTTTTCCGCAATGACTTTTTCCACAAGTGCGGTGACTATACTAATGCCGCCGGTTTTCGATGCACCACGACAGCGGCATCACTTGGGCGTCCGGCTGGTGTTCGTGGTGGCTCCGTGGCGGCTGCAGCCTGCTGGTGTAATCTGATGCGGCTGAGTAACATGTAGTGGCAAGCTGATCAGGGCAGACACCGCTGCTCAGCAGAGCTCGTTCATCATTTTAATCAGGGTTAAAACAAGCACTGGCGTTACCAATAGGTTTCGCATTTGGAAAGTTTGAGCTATTGGTTTTGTAAATGACATTTTATATTTATATATCGTCATTGGCATTGTCAATAACAATATATAAATATAAAATGTCATTTACAAAACCAATAGCTCCAACTTTCCTAATGCGAGACCTATTGGCAACGCCAGTGCTTGTTTTTTAAATACATCCCGTTTTCCTTTAAGGCAAACAGGCTACATTTTTTTTTAAACTGCCTTATTTAAAAGCAGTCCCAGACATGGAGGTCTGCTGAGCTCAGCAGGCCACCATACGTGGTAGGGCCAGCCATTCCTATTGGGGTTCACAAATTGCTAGTGCCTCACTAATATGAATGAGACATGTAATTTGCGACCCCATTAGGAATCGCTAACAGTGTTTCAGACACAATTTGTAGCAATTTGCGAGTCACAAATCACAATGGTCGTACAACTGGCCCTTAGTCTTGAATTTGGTGGCATGGCTGTACTTAGCACAGCAAGACATATTTGCATAGTTAATGCTGCAGGTATCCTTCATTAAGCTCTGCTTTCTGCCAGTATTATGATGGTGACTGAAGTTTAACTCATTTGGATGATAAGATTGGTTCAATGGAGGATTGAAGGAGCACCAAAATGTAAAATAAACCATTTCCCCACCACTGAAGAAAACTTCATTGTCTGAAGATGTGCTCCTTGTTAAAGAGGTGAATGTTGTCACTCACAATGAAGTCAGCCAGTTGCTGACCCATTGCCCCATGCTGTATGCTGTAGTAAATCGAATGACACAACAGACCAATGAATGAAGAGGATTGGCTGGCAGTCCCTGTAAGTATATTATATATTACAAGTGTCATAGGATATAACACATTTGTAATAGGGTGGACAAGATATCCGTCATGCTTGTGATGGAGTAGCGCGTCCGTGAGCTAGTGGATACCAAGGTCGCCCCGCCCTCCTGTTAGCAGGAACACTGGAGACAGTATGGATAGTATTCAGTCTCTTTTATTAAGGCTCTCTTCCTGTGTATCCCAATGCTTCTTTGGTAAATATGTCCAGTCACGTACTTGGGGTTGTAGATAAATGAAAGTCACAAATGGGAGTAAAATAAAATGAAGTCACGGTCCACAGGAAGCTATCTTCTTGATAGGACTCCGCCCCATCCTTGCTTTTCTCCTCAGGGGAATACCGGAAAAGGAATTAAAATCAGAAAGGACACAGTCAGATTATTTTGGTCTGGTGCTGTTTGTAGGGAAGAGTGCTCCCGTCACCCATGCTCTCTATTGTGTTGTGCCTAGGTGCTAAGAGGGATTCGGTCTTTCGGGGTGATGTGGCCCATAACCCCCACCCACCAGCCCCTAAAAGATAAAACCAGTGCTTGGGGCACTTGCCTGGACACACAACTTTCCTGGGCAGCAGGGTTGGGAGTCCCAGCCTCCTCTTCTCCTGTTGGAGTGCTGGACTCAAGGGCGTTTTTCCTGGAGCGGTCTCCTCTCTGGTGCTTCCCCTCCTTGGTCAGGAACGACTCTCCGCTCTTCTCTTCCTCCTCTGCATCCTTTTCCCCCGCGTCGCGCTCAAGTCCGATTCCCAGCGTCTCCTTGTCGTCAATGGCGCTGCCCAGCTGCTCTCTGATTGGTGCCCCCTCGATACCTGCTGGGGCCGCTGGACTGCTCACCCTGCTTCCGGTCCAGAACATGGCAGCTGCCATGTTGGAATCGTCAGGAGGACCTGCCGTCGCGGGAGGGAAACCTTCACACTGCCTCCCTTCCAGGAATGGACATATGGGCCATTCAGACACAGGACAGAGGGAAAGGAAGTCCACGTTTGTCTGCAGCCTCCCCGGAACGTGTATGATGCGAAAGGAGAAGGGCTGCAAAGTAAGGAACCAGCGGAGCAGTTTAGGATTAGAGTCTTTGTTTTGGGACAGCCAAGTCAAGGGGGCATAATCGGTCAGCAGAAGAAACTGTCATCCTAGAAGGTAGTATTGAAGGGCCTCTTTCGCCCATTTGATGGCCAGGCTTTCTTGCTTTATGGTGGCATACTGAGTCTCCCTAGACAATAGCTTGCGACTTAAAAACAGGATAGGGCAAAGATCCCCCTTCTCATCAGGCTGGGAGAGCACAGCACCAGGGCCCCTGCCAGAGGCATCGGTTTGGAGACCAAAAGTCTTCTGGTAATCGGGGTATGCAAGAACAGGGGCATTGCATATGGCCTCCTTTAATTGCGTAATGCTCTGCTCTTGAGGAGGTGACCAGTGGAGGGGCTTCCCTGACATGGATTTAGGGAGCTGGTCTGTGAGAGGACTAGCGATAGCTGAGAAATGAGGGATGAACCATCTTTCTTGGTGGTGGGGTGTGGGATGTTGGTTATGGCTTCTAGCTTGTCTACCTGTGGTCTGATTTCTCCTGCCTGAATGACGTATCCGAGGTATTTAATGTGGTCCGTACCAAAGGTGGTTTTCTTGAGGTTGATGGTGAGACCGACCTTTTGTAGTGCGTGCAGGACCTTTTCTAGATGGACGACATGAGTCTCCCAGTTGGGGCTGTGGATGACTACGTTATCCAAATACACGACTGCGTATGTTTCGTGGGTGTGCAACAGGACATCCAGGCCAAATGGAAGGACCTTAGAATGGAACAAGCCAGAGGGGGTGGAGAAGGCTGTTTTTTCTTGGCCTTCTGGGGACAACGGAACCTGCCCGTACCCTTTTCTGAGGTTGATTGTGGACATCACCCTGGCATCTCCCAGATGGTCTTTGAGCTCATCCACCCAGGGCATCGGGTACGCATCAAATTTAGAGATAGCGGTTAGTTGCCGGAAGTATATGCAGAATCTTATGCTTCCATCAGGTTTGGGAACAAGGACGACTGGGGAGGACCAGACACTGTGGGAGGGTTCTATTATACCTGCTTCCAGCATGGCTTGTATCTCTTGATCTACAGCCTGTCTCTGTTCGGCGGGTACGCAATAGGGTCTCAGCCTTATGGCCCTTGCTCCTGTTGTATCTATGTGATGTTCAACCAAGGTTGCAGTCCCGGTATCCCTGATAGAACATCAGAAATTGAGGAACACAGGGTCAACAGTTGTTGTTTATGTTTTTCTGTCAATTGTTTTCCTAGCTGAACGGTCTCGGGCTTTTCACGAGTGGGAGCAACCGTAAGGATTTCAAGGGACTTGTCAAGGGTAATGTGCTGTACTGGGATATTTTTGCAAGGAGTTGTTGGTAAGGGGCCTACCCAGGCTTTTAAAAGGTTGACAAGGTATGTTTGTCCTGTTTGGGTTTTGCATGGACCGGCTACATGATATGAAACTGGTGTTACCTAATCCAAAACCCAGTAGGGACCCTGTCATGTATCCAATAATTTTTCCCCGTACTGGGTAACAATATCAGGACAAGGTCCCCTACCTTGAATTTCCTTTGTTTTTTGTTCCTATTGTACCATCACTTTTGTTGAGTCTGTGATTTTGCCATATTATCATGGACCTCTTTCCAAAGAGACATTAAAGCATCTCTTAGGGTCATACTGTTTTCTGAAACAGTGGTTTGCTCTTGTCTTCTTCCTCGACCTATTGTTCGATTGCCATAGCAAGGAGTGTACGGGTTTGTCTCCCATACAACAGCTCGAACTGAAGAAACCAGTAGACTTCTGCTCATGTCTAAATATAGCGAACAAAAACCAAGGGCAATTGACAGTCCCAGTCCCTCCCTGCTTTGTGTATGGTCTTTCTTAGCATGGTTTTGATTGTCCTTTTATATTTCTCGAACAAGCCATCTTTTTGGGGGTGGTAAACGGCCGTACCAAACTGCTTAATCCCTAAAAGGTCACATATCTGCTTCGTAAGTCGTGACATGAACGTGGTGCCCTAGTCTATTAAGAGCTCTCGAGGAAATCCTACATGGGAGAAAAGGGAGACCATGCCCTGGGCTACGGCTGTGGTAGTTGAGTTAGTTAGTGGAATTGCCTCCGGGTACCTGGCGGCGTAGTCCACCAGAACCAATATAAACTGGTGGCCATGGGCGGAGGGAAGTAAAGGTTTTAAGAAGTCCATACCCACCCGTTGGATCAGTGTGTTGATTATTGGTAGAGGCTGTAGGAGGACACTGGGAAGGACTGGATTATTCACCAGTTGACATCTAACTCAAGTAGCACAATATCTAGCTACTTCCTGATACACTCGTGGCTAGTAAAATTTGTTTAATAAGCACTTCAATGTATGTTCCTTCCCATACTGACTGCACCCTGAATGGCTATGTGCAAGATCCAACACATACTCTTGAAAGGCTTTGGGGACAAACAACTGTTCTCTAGCTTGCCATGTATCCCAAATTCTCCTGTATAGTAGACCCTTTTTCACATAAAAGAGATGGCCTTCCTTTTCTGGGTGATCCTCCTGAGGTTGGTCTCAGGCATGCTGTACAGTCGTATCATCCCTCTGAGTGGCTCGAAGTTCTGACTCAGGGGCATATGTATGAAAATCCCCGTTTGCGATTCTCAAATAGCGATTTTTTTGGGGATCGCTATTTGAGAATTGCAAAAAGGGATGTATGTAGAAAATTTTCAAAGAGAAGAGGTTTACCTACAAGGGATTTTGTTTATCTAAAGTTTTGACTACTGTTTGTAACAATTATTTTAAGTCTCACCCTAAATAGTGGTGGAAAGTGGGGTAAATCAAAATAGAGATACAATATAGTCAGAATTTATCAATATAACCATGACCGGGTACAAAGGGAGCGAGCCTCCAGATACTGCTCCAGGTAGATCTTCTCGGTCACGTCATCTATAGACGAGGAAGACGGTTGCTTCCACCGGTTCCCTAGATCCCTTATCCTGTAGTATAGGTCACGGGGGTTATCCCCAGCTGTCCATTTCTCTTTTCGGAATTGGGTGTGGTAGTACTCTTGGTCACATCCTAATCTCTCCAGAATGGCCCTTTTTATTTCATCATGAGGAGTAGTCCCTGCAGGGTTGGAAGCCTGAAAGGCAGCTTGGAGTTCACCAGACAACAAAGGGGCTATCTATTGTCCCCATTCCTCTGGTGGCCAGACAGCCGTGGAGGCAACCATCTTGAAATTCACGAAAAATAAATCAGGGTTGTCGCCCACCTGGAATTTCTGTAGGACTGTACCGGGTACATTAGGGTGTACTTGTGCGCTTGTTATGGCATCAGTAAAGCGTATGATAGCTGTGTCCTGAACTTGTTGATTCGTTCACAGAAGGGACTCCTGGTCTTTCAGAGCTGTTTGTAGTGTCCCACGCACCCACAGGGCCATTTTAATTTGTTCCTCAAAACTAGCTGTAGGTGGCATCTGAAAGAGACACATAAGTGATAGAGTCCTTACCTTACAATATCCCCAGGCATCAGACTGGATCCAGAAAGTTTTGCTAGCAGTACCTCTGTGCGTCAGTAAGTGGCATCATGTGGCTCCCCGTCCGTCGCTGGCGTCGTAAGCGCTGAGATGACGTCATTGAGACTACTTAGGTGCCACCCATGCGCGCTGACGTCAGTTCTTTCTTTTTCCGCGTCAGTATGCGTTGATCCGGTTAGAGCACGTACCTTAGTCACTTTTTGACTATCTTTTTTGGGGCTTTTTGTCTCTGCTTGGTCTTCTCTGGCGTTTGTAGGAATACCTGGCTTCAAGTCCTGTGGGGCCTGCCTTCGCAATATGTCGGTGGCGGACCCCCACAACGTCTGTCTCTACTGCCTGGAGCGCGACCACGACTCTTGGTCCTGTCTGGAATGTCGGGCCATGCCCCTGAAGGCCTTGAGGGAGTGGCGCCAGAAGTTGCTTGAGGTTCGGCATTTGTCCCAGCACCATTCGCGGTCCCACGGCCGTTCTACAGAATGCTCGAGGGGTCACCATCACCGCTCCTCGGGTGCCAAGTCTTCACCCTCGGATTCGGGTAAGAGACTTCACAAAAAGAAGTTGAAGAAGCCATGTCGCTCTCCGACGTCCCCCCGTCTGTCCCCGGATGCGGACGAGGGAGACAGGGGCTCCGCCCCTGCACCTCCTTCGGAGCCTGGGAGTCCGACGGCCTACCCGCTTTACCCGGGTCCGTTGGCGACTCCCGTACAGTTGCAAGAATTTCTTGGTGCCATGGACGGCCTGTTCAGTCCTCGGGCTCCCGCCGGTGCGCCTTCAAGCCCCGGGGTCCCGTGCCAGGATCCTGCCAGACCGCCGACTCTACCGGCCGCTCCAGCCCCAGCGCCACAGGACCCTGCACCGTTGGCTCCAACCACGGCGCCACGTGGCCCCAGCTCTGCCTGCGGTGCTGCAGTGGATACTGTTGGTTCCGCCTTTGCCCCGCTTCCCTGACGGTTTTGTTCCCGCCTGGGATCCGAATTGGGAAATGGCGCCGGTTCGGCCCCGGTGATGTTTTTAACGCCGTTCATTCCTTCCCCGGTCCCTGCCCCGCCGCCGCGGTCTGCGCTGCACATGGCAGAGGTGGAGGATGACTGGGAGGGGTCCGAGGACCCTCTGGCTCGTCACTGTGACTCTGTGCAGGTTTGGGCGGATGACTTGGAGGAGGCTGGTGGCCTCGATGTCACCTCTGATCCGGGGTTTGCCTCTCCCCCGCCTACTTTGGCGGAAGGTGCCTCGTACACGGTGGTGCTCCGTCGGGCAGCTGAGGTCCTTAACCTTCATCTCCCTACGGTCGCCCTAAAGACTAATCTCCTCACTGAGGTGCTCCAGTCGGGGTCCGTGTCATCGGAGCCACTGCCGCCCTTTAATGGCGCCCTCACTTACGTCTTGTTGGGCACTTGGTCATGACTGGCCACAGGGGCCCCCTGTGGATAAGAACTTTGCCGGGTGACTATGCCTTTCTGACCACTCATGCAACGCCTGGGAGTCTGGTCATTCAAGATTTGACCTCCCAGAGTGCCTTTCCCACGTCTCTGCCAGATAAGGACTCTAAAAGGCTGGAGCATTTTGGCAAACGGTTGTTCTCCTTGACCAGCTTGGGGCTGCGTTCGGTGAACACCGTGTGTCTGTTGGGCCGCTATTCCCACGCAGTGTGGGATACAGTTGCTCAGGTGTTGCCTCAGTGCTCGGAGGAGGTCCAGGCGGTGCTGTCCCAGGCTGTGGCCGAGGGTAAGGTTGCGGCTAAATTACCCATTCGTTGTGGCTTGGACACCGCAGACTCCCTCGGTAGGGCAATTTCAACGACTGTGGCGCTTCGTTGCCACGCATGGTTGAGATCTACCGGGTTCTCTCTGGACGCCCAGAGCTCGCTCATGGACATGCCCTTTGATGGCACTCGCCTGTTTTGTTAAAAGGTCGACAGTGCGCTGGAATGTTTTAAGAACTCTGGGGCTACGGCCAAGTCCTTGGGCCTTTCTGCCACACGCCCAGCCATGTCTACTTTTCATTCCTTTTGTGGCCATGGGAAGGGTGCCCCTGCCTGCCCATTCAGTCAGAAGCCTGCGCAGAACCGACTCAGCACAGCCGTGGGCTTGGAGGCAGCCGTGGCAGCATAGGGGGCCAGCGGGCCGTCCGTCCACCACCGCCACTGCGACATCCGCCTCAAAGCCTTCCTAATCTGTGCTTTGGGAAGCACTCCGCGCCAGTGGGAAGCAGGATTTGACTTCACCTTCCCCACTGGCGTTCTGTCACCTCTGACAAGTGGGTGCTGCAACTCGCCCTTTCGAGTCTACCCCCCCAGCCATGCCACCTCAGTTCCAACTCATGTTGGGGGATCACTTTGCGCTTCTCCAACTGGAAGTTGTGGTCCTCTTGGCCAAGGGGGCCATTGAGCACGTTCCTGGGCCAGAAGTAGGACGTGGTTGTTATTCCCACTACTTCCTGGTCCCCAAAAAGGACAAGGGGGCTTGTGTCTCATCTTGGACCTCAGGAACGTCAATCGCTTCCTCCGGAAGGAGAAGTTCAAGATGTAGACTCTGGCTCAGGTCTTGGCTGCCCTCGACCCTGGGGACTGGATGGTAGCGTTGGACTTGCAGGACGCATATTTTCACATCCCCGTCCTGCCGGCCCACCGGCGTTACCGGTGGTTCACGGTCGGCCGGGAGCATTTTCAGTTTGCCATGCTCCACTTCGACATTACCAGCGCCCCTCGGGTGTTCACGAAAGTGATGGCGGTGGTCGCAGCTCATCTGCGCAGGTCAGGGGTGTCAGTCTTCCCCTACCTTGATGACTGGTTGTTGAAGGCAGGCTCACCCCAGGCAGTCGTCACCCACCTTCAGACTACGGCCGACGGCCTGCATTTGCTGGGGTTTGCTATCAAGGTGCCAAAGTTGCACCTGAGTCCCTCTCAGAAGATCCCCTTCATTTGTGCGGTTTTTGATTCGATGCGGTTTCAGGTTTATCCTCTCGAGCAGCGAGTCCGGGATATTAAGGCTATGATTCCGATCTTTCAGCCCCGCTCCTGGGTTTCAGTCAGGATGAGTCTCCGGCTCCTGGGCCTGATGGACTCCTGCATCGTGATGGTGCAACATGCTAGATGGCATATGCAGGCTTTGCAGGTGGACCTGAAATTCCAGTGGGCACAGCATCAGGGCAACCTGTCCGATCATGTCCAGATCTTGGAGGGCACCGCGCGACGATTGCAGTGGTGGCTCACGAACCGCGACTTGGTAAATGGCAGATCCCTCTCCCTTCCCCAACCGGAGCACACAGTGGTGACGAATGCGTCCCTCCTGGGATGGGGAGGCCACATGGGAGAGGCAGAGATCAGAGGCTTCTGGTCTCCGGTGGAGTCCCGGCTCCATATCAACCTTTTGGAGCTTCGAGTGATCCAAATTGCACTGAAGGCATTCCTTCCCTCTCTCTGGGGAAGTGTAGTGCAGGTGTTCACGGACAACACCACCGCCATGTGGTATTGCAACAGGCGGAGTGGGGTTGTGGACCCTATGTCAGGAGGCCCTGTCCCTCTGGACATGGCTGGAACATAAAGCCAGGTTCTCTGAACGCCAGGGCGGACGAACTCGGCCGCCAGTGCTTGATGGATCACCAATGTCGTCTGAACTCTGACGTGGCACAAGGTCTCTTTCAGCAGTGGGGAGAGCCTAGGTTAGGTCTATTCACCACAGAAGAGAACGCGCAATGTCATCAGTTCTGCACATTGGAATTTCCAAGGCGACACTCGCTCGGCGACGCTTTCAATGCAAGTGGAGCTGCGGTCTGTTGTACACCTTTCCCCCTTTACCACTTCTGCCCTGAGTGCTGAAGAAGATTCGGCGCGACCAAGCTCAAGTCATACTTGTGGCTCCAGATTGGGCATGAAGATACTGGTATCCCGAGCTACTCAGCATGGCGATCAATCCCTCGATCTGACTGCCTCTTCGGGAGGATCTTCTGTCGCAGCATCAGGGGACGGTCCTCCACCAAACCTGTCCAGCGTCCATGCTTAGAGATTGAGTACCGATAATTGACAGCTCTCGATCTTCCTCCCAAAGTCTGTGATGTCATTCTGGCAGCCAGGCGTCCCTCCACTAAAACGGTATACGCCTGCAGGTGGAACAAATTTGTGGCATGGTGCACAGCAAAGGATGTGGATCCCCTCTCTGCCCCTCTTTCTGAGGTCCTTCTGTTCCTTCTATCATTGGCCCAGCAGGGCTCTGCTCTGGGCACTATCAAGAGTTATCTTTCGGCCATCTCTGCCCTTCTACGGCTTCCAGATCAGCCTTCTCTTTGTAAGTCCCCGGTAGTTAACCATTTTTTCAAAGGCATTACACACACGTTTCCTCACGTGGCTTTCATAATGCCTCAATGGGACTTGAATCTTGTCTTGACCTATCTGATGTACGCTCCTTTTGAACCCCTTCATAACTGTCCTTTATGGCTTCTCACTCTAAAGACGGCTTTCCTGGTAGCTATCACCTCTGCCAGAAGAGTGAGTGTGCTCGAGGCTTTTTTTTCTAAACCTCCTTTCCATTCTGTTCATCCGGACAAGGTGGTTTTAAGGACCCGTCCTTCTTTCTTGTCAAAGGTTCTCACGCCCTTCCACATCGGGCAGACCATCACTTTGCCCACCTTCTTTCCGCCTCCGCGTCCTTCAAAAGAGTAAGAGAGTCTCCACCGTCTGGACCCCAAAAGTGCGCTCTCGTTCTATCTGAAGCGCACACAACAGTTCCGGGTGGATGACCAGCTCTTTGTTGGCTAAGTGGGTGCCAAAAATGGTCGGGCCGTGCACAGATGGGTCGTTATGTGCATCAAAGCATTTTACTCATTGGCTAAGAAGAAGCCTCCTGTGCGGCTGCATGCCCATTCTACCAGGGGGACTGCAGCCACTACTGCCTTGGGACACGGCGTTCCCTTGCAGGACATTTGTCAGGCAGCTACGTGGACTTCACTGCACACGTTTACCAAGCATTACTGCCTTGACAGTCAAGTCCGGAGAGACGGCTTTTTTTGCCGTTCCGTTCTCCGTGACTTTCTGGTGTAATCTTGTTCCCTGACCCACCACCGGGGTTGGTATTGCTGGGGTATCTATTCAAAGGTAAGGAATCTATCACTAATGTGTCTCTTTCAGATGCACAAGTTACTACTTGTGTAACTATATATCTGTAAGAGACATTAGTTAGTGATAGATTCCTTACACCCCACCAATCCTCCCTGTTCTGCAAACTGATTTCTAGGGTTACGGTCATCCTTTTCAGGGCCCTAGTTTCATGGCACCAGTGGTCAGTTCCTTGCATGGAGTTGCGTTTCTGGCGCGGAAAGTCATGTATAGACTGAAGACAGAGCGCATGGGTGGTGCCTAAGTAGTCTCAGTGACGTCATCTTGGCGCTTACTACGCCAGAGACAGACGCTGAGCCGCATGACGCCACCTACTGACGTGCAGAGATACTGCTAGCAAAACTTTCCGGATCCAGTCTGACGCCTGGGGATATTCTAAGGTAAGGATCTATCACTAACTAATGTCTCTTACAAATATATCGTTACACAAGTAGTAACTTGTGCATTGGCCCTCTGCTAGTTGCCTCCATGGTGAGCGGTCATGTGATAACCATTAGACACCAGATTATTTTCTGACACCACTGTGAGCTAGTGGTTACCCCGGTCACCCCACCCACCCGTTAGCAGGAACACTGGAGATAGTATGGATAGTGTTCGGTCTCTTTTATTAAGACTCTCTTCCTGTTTATCCCAATGCTTCTTCTGTAAATATGTCCAGTCACGGACTTGGGGTTGTAGAGAAATGAAAGTCACAAATGGGGGGTAAAACAAAATGAAGTCCTGGTCCCCAGGAAGCTATCTTCTTGATGGGACTCCATCCCAGCCTTGCTTTTCGCCTCAGGGGATACCAGAAACGGAACAAAAAAACAGAAACGACATAGTCAGATCAGTTTGGTCTGGTTCTGTTTGTAGGGAAGTGTTTTCAAGTCATCCGTTCTCTCTATTGTGTCGAACCTAGGTGCCAGGAGGGTTTCAGTGTTTCGGGGTGATGTGGCCCATAAACCTCACCCACCAGGCCCTAAAAGATAAAACCTGTGCTTGGGGCACTTGCCTGGACCCACGACCCTCCTGGGCCACAGGTTGGGAGTCCCAGCCTCCTCTTCTGTTGGAGTGCTGGACTCAAGGGCATTGCTCCTGGAGCGGTCACTTCTTTGGTGCTTCTCCTCTTTGGTCAGGAATGACTCTCCTCTCTTCTCTCCCTCGTCTGCTTCCTTTTCCCCCGCGTCGCACTTGAGTCCGATTCCCAGCGTCTCCTTGGTGTCCATGGCTCCGGCCAGTTGCTCTCTGATTGGTGGCCCGTCGATTCCGGCTGGGGCCACTGGACCGCTCACCCCGCTTCCGGTCCAGAACATGGCAGCCGCCATTTTGGAATCGTCGGGAGGACCCGCCGTCACGGGAGGTAAACCCTCCCACCGTCCAACAAACTCTAAATCATGCCCCATTTATTTACTTGTCCTTTTACTTCCATGCCATCTTAGAAGAGCAAATAACATGTTTTACATATAGATAATAGCTTACAAAGTCAAATGCCGTCAATCCTTTCCAATGAGACAGACCAGAAGACATGTTCTGCAATTGATTCCTATCTCTATAATACAGGTAATTTGATAAAGTTTGACATCTGTAAATAAAGAATATAGCTTGGAAGTTTAATACTTAGAAATTGTGAAGGCATTTGATGATGTGGCATACAAAAACCTATACATCATTCACATCAATTGAGTATAGTTGATAATTTAATATTTTTATTCTTATAGGTTGAACTAGGTCAGTAATTCACCCCACGGCATCCAAGCAGTGTCAGACCTTTGGAAATAGGTCAGAAAGTTCTACACTGAATGCAGCATAGCTGCAAATATTCATAAATCATTTAGAGTGGAATGGGGTTCCTTAAAAATGATATAAAACTGATTCTTGAAGTAAATAGGCAACAGAGAAAAAAAACTGCATGTCATTGTGATATGAGAACCAATTCATAGATAAAGGGCCTATTTAAATGTTTGGCATTGGCCTCTGGAGGGCTTTACGTCTGCCAGGCAATAACTACTCAGTCCGACAAATTTATAAATGACCACCTAGTTGGCAGCCATTTATAAAGACATTGGGAAAAAAACACCTTCACTGTGGTTTGTGTCAATACATTTTACTGTTTGTTACAGGGCTGCGTCAGAAGATCCCAGCCTTGTAACAAATAGTAATCTTTTATTTCTTTTCTTAAAGAAAAAAAGTAATACTTCCTTTGCCACGGGAGGATTCTCTAATCGCGGGGAGAGCATTAAAATGTTTTTGCTATTCCTTACTGCCAGGCTTTACCTGTCAGCAAGAAACAGTAAAAAATTACTACATGTTCGCCCATCCAAATTTTGTGGGCGGAGATGTAGTCGTTTCTGACGGCCCTTACTCCGCAGGGCTGTCGGAGAAGATTAATCATGACAGAGACAGAGTAGTCTCCCCCATGATTATCCTGAAGGTTATTCTGCATCTAAATGCGGGGGCGGGACGCATTCTTGGTGACGAGGATACTCATTCGCTGGTGCAACAGAGTATCCGTACCACCAAGAATTAAACTGAGCCCAAAGTTTACAATGTCTATCTGGCTGATGATGTGTAGGATTGACTCAGGCCGGACCAAGTGTTTGGTTTAAAATGGCCGCTTGGAAGAACTGCATGGACTTTTGCATGGGACTGGAGCAGCCCATTTTCCTGGCCAGGGGGTGCCCCCGTAAGCACTTTCGAATTTGGAAAAAGTGGGCTGATTATAGGGGCTGGACTTGGACCCCCCACCGGAGAGTGATTCCCTTCTGACACTTTAACTGTAGGGGGTGGTTGGAGTACGTCGGTAGTGCTCCAATAGAACTGGCGTGTATTCAATGTGTATATTACGGCTTTTTGGTGGTCTAGAGTACAGCAGCAGCGCAACCTGGGGGGGGGGGGCTAGGGGTGGGGGTGTTTTGCATTTTATGAAACTGTCTGAAGATGTTATACTTGCTCTAATGATATGTGCACTAGACTCCGGAGCTCGGGGGTTTGCATTTCTATCTGTGCAGACTAATAAAATCTGTTTTCAAAAAAGAAAAATGTACGACATACTTCGCCATAGCTACAAGTTGGCTGGTAAATTATGATCCCTGCACAAACACCTGTATGCTCACGGGTCAGACTTTCGAGTATTAGAACAGTTTCTGTACCTTTGCAGTTTTTCCCTGGTGTATTTTCGCTGTTTAACGTGCCAAAATGTACAGTGTGAAATGAAACACAAAGCATATACTGCAAATGGAATTTGATTAAGAAGGCACCAAATACTGCATGCACTCCTCTATTTAACTCCACATGAAACTCCATAGGAAAACTGGGAATAGAAGGTTTTTACCGTGCTCTGGAAATACCACACTCCACGCTGTCAGTAATACCACACGCATTAATCTGCGCTCACGAAATCAGGGTCTTTAGGTTGATTTCTCTATTCAAGACGTTTGAGACAGGGAGATATTCCGATCTTCTGTCTTTGGAAGTGACCCCAAGATGGTATTTACATGTACTATCTAACCACGGAGATCCACTAGACAATTGCCAAGATGTTGGCAACTAATTACAGAAATGATTTTTTTTTTACCTACGCCACATAAATATATAGAGAGGTTACAACAAACAGCGGCAGCCCTATTATCCAAACCTGGGGCAAATAAAGATTATAATACTAACAATGGTTCTGGCACAAAATTATACAAAGAAATAAATATATC
This sequence comes from Lissotriton vulgaris, assembly GCF_964263255.1. Taxonomy (NCBI): domain Eukaryota; kingdom Metazoa; phylum Chordata; class Amphibia; order Caudata; family Salamandridae; genus Lissotriton; species Lissotriton vulgaris. The sequence continues at coordinate 797,714,475 of NC_141699.1, forward strand.
TAATATTAAAAGCAATATAAATAAGGAAAACGTAATAGTGAATCAAACAACATTAAAAAGTTGAACAATTATATTGTACAAAATTATGAAAATGATACTCGTACACAATTAAACAATATATACTGCAAAACATGTATAACGTTGCCACACTGTTGTTAATTCGCAGATAAATCCGGATACTGAGCCATATTGGATCCATCAGCTGTCTGACGCCTGCAGGCAAGTGCTCCTGTGGAAGTTTGGAGGGATCTACATGGACACTGACGTCATCTCTTTAAGGCCCATCCCGGAAGAAGATTTCCTGGCTGCGGAGAGCGAAGATCTGTGCAGTAGTGCCGTGCTTGGTTTCCGCCGGTTTCACACCTTCCTTTGGGACTGTATGCAGGATTTTGTGAGAAACTATGATGGGAATCTCTGGGGGCAGCAGGGACCAATGCTCTACACACGCATGTCAGAAAAGCTCTGTCCGATTCCATCCATCGACGTACTGAGAGACATCAAATGCCGACAGTTTGTTTACTTGCACCAGATTCGATTCTACCCAATTGGATACCAGTCCTGGAAAAAATTCTTTGAATTATGGGATGGAAACGATACTTTATTCCACCACTCATATGCTCTTCATTTTTGGAATCACATGAATAATGAACATATGCAGGTGACGGCAGGGAGCAACACCGTAGCCGAGCACCTCTTCAAACAAAATTGCCCCCTAACCTACGATCGCTTTGTGAAAAACGCGAGGTAACACCCTAAACGTGAGCGATGCTTCATTTTATGAGCTGAAATAAACAGCAGGCATGTTTCTCGAATACCAAACTGTCCTTCCAGTGTAAAAGAATAGTCTCAGCAGTACGAATTTTGTGGCGAAATTTGTTTTGTTTTTGTAGGATAATTGTCAGTCATTATACTGGTGCGCCTGAACTGGTTTTATTCTGTGTGATTCCTCAATTGCTGCAGTGTGCGGCCAATGTCATAAAGATATGAAATACCGTGCGAAGCATCCATTCACACACCGATTTACAGAACCGGCAGAGAGATTAGTCCAACGTTTGATTTCTTCTAGTGTAGAGACGCGTGACTTAAACACAAAGACTCAGAGATGCATGGACAACCAGCGCCGAAAATCTGATAAATGAGTTGCACAGTTTCACGCATAGTAAAAACGCTGTGAATTAAGTCATTTTGTACATTTTAGCCCTGTCAGAATCGTACAATTTTCAATGGACTCATCGGTAACTGAGACAATATTGATGTAACCGTTGAAGCTGGTACATTATCCTTAAAGTAAATGACTGCCTTCTTTTTTCAAATGTTTTATAGAGCCTTTGTAAGTAACAAATAAGCACTCGCAGTAAATCGTTGTGAAAGTTCTTTAATAGTTTATACATTCAGGGATAGTGTGTTAAAAGTTATAAGATTGTTTTTAACTTTTTAAAACTTTGAGTTATTTAGTTAGGGGAAAGTTTTTATGAACATTAAAAGTAGCAAGAAAAGTTGTGTTTAAAAGCTGTAACCTTTATATATACGTTTCAAACAAACAGGAAAGAGGTTAATAAAAAACAATTCATGATTCATGGCTCTGAAGCAGGATTTTTGTCGGAACTTCGAATTTCACTCACTTCAGATCTTTATCTTTGTGTGGTTAAAAATACTTTCTTTGTTCATTTTTCAAAAATATTTTACCTTGAAATAGACTAATTACAGAGAACACATTTTATTTCACAAATGTAATATTATTTTACAGAGGCCCAGGATAGGGAGAAAGGGAGCTACGGTAAAAGGGGCACATAAGAACACGTGAAATAAATGTCCACAATTCAGATCCAAGCCTTTGTGATCTGTTTTCCAGGAGCATTTCAGATTTCATTTCCATTATTCGAACATTGGAATGTTGGGAGCTCCATTGAAAACAATGGAGTGCTCTGGGCTTATAATGGCTGGTATAAGCCTGGAGGTACAACATTCCAATGTTTTTGTTCACAGCTCTGGCTGTGAACAAAGGCTTCAGGGAACCTGAGGGGATTCCAATCCCCTCACGCTCCCAAAAGGCTTTTTTTTTTTGTTAGAACATTCTGTCCTCTAGTGACAATGTTCTAATATCCTTATAGCCATTTGTAGATGGGCTATACCGCTATTAAAGACCCTCTCCCTTGTTAAAGGCCCTCGCCTTCGGCTCGGGGCCTTTAACGCTGGAGAGGGCCTTTAATAGCTGGTATAGCCCTCTACGGCGGGCTATAAGGCTATATTATAACTTTGGAATGTTGGGCGCTCCATTGTAGACAATGGAGTGTTCCCTGCTTCTATGGGCCCGTAAAGGCCCGCAGAGCAACATTCCAATGTTTGATAAAGGCCTCTCGGAGCAACCCCCTCGAGCTTCGAGAGGCCTTTGTTTTATTTATTAGAATATTCTGTCCTCTAGCGCCAGAATGCTCTTATAGCCCTTCATAGCAGGGCTATATCGGCTATTAAAGTACTGTTCCCTTGTTAAAGTCCCCCGCCTTCGGCTCGGGCCTTTAACGCGGGAGCGGGCCTTTAATAGCGGGTATAGCCGGCTACGGCGGGCTATAAGGCTATATTAGAACACTGGAATGTTGGAAGCTCCTTTGAAAACAATGGAGTAGTTCCGGGCTTTTAATGGCTGGTATAAGCCCAGAGTTCCAACATTCCAATGCTTCTGTGTTCACAACTGTGGCTGTGAACAAGGGCGCCAGGGACCCTGAGAGATTTTCAATCCCCGAGCGCTCCCTAAAGCCTTTGTTAAATTTGTTAGAACATTCTGCCCTCTAGTGGCAGAATGGTCTTATAGCCCTTCGTAGCTGGGCTATACCAGCTATTAAAGTCCAGCTCCCTTGTTAAAGTCCCTTGACTTCGGCTCGGGCCTTTAATGCTGGAGCGGGCCTTAAATATATAGCCTTATAGCCCGCCGTAGAGGGCTATAACAGCTATTAAAGGCCCTCTCCAGCGTTAAAGGCCCGAGACGAAGCCGAGGACCTTTAACAAGGGAGAGGGACTTTAATAGGCGGTATAGCCCAGCTACGAAGGGCTATAAGGCTATTAGAACATTCTGCCAATAGAGGGCAGAATGTTCTAATAAAAAAAACAAAGCCTTATGGGAGCGTGAGGGATTGGAATCCCCTCAGGCTCCCTGGAGCTTTTATTCACAGCCAGAGCTGTGAACAAAGAAACATTGGAATGTTGGAGCTCCAGGCTTATACCAGCCATTATAAACCCAGAGCACTCCATTGTTTTCAATGGAGCTCCTAACATTCCAATGTTCTAATAGCCGGTATGGTCTGCTGCGGCGAGCTATAAGGCTATATTAGAATATTGGAATGTTGAGAGCTCAATTGAAGACAATAGAGTAGCTCTGGTCTTATAATGGCTTGTAAAAGCCCACAGCTCCAACATTCCAATGTTTGTCTGCACGTCTCTCCCTTTTTAATTTATAACATTTTACCCTTAGTGAATGGAATGCTCTAATAGCCTTATAGCCCTTCTGCTTCAGGCTATACCAGTTGTTAAATGCCCTCTCCCTCTTTATAAGTCCTTGCTTGCTGCTCAGGCCTATAACTTAGTTAAAGGGCTTTTAACAATCGGTGTAGCCCTCACCAACCGGCTATAAGGCTATAATAAGAACGTTTTTCCACGTAGTAACTTTTTTCCAAATAGGCATAGATGTTGATTTCAGCGAAAAATAATCGTTAATGTGTAACATTCTTGAAAATTGTAACCCAAAATAAATTTGGTTAAAAATTAGTGGCAAATTGTATTTTTAAAAACATTCTCCTTGTCATCAAATAGAAACATTGAAAGGAACAATGCCGATTTACAAACATAACACCAGCTCTTATAATTCATGAATATATAGGAAATGGGGTAAAGAAAATATAAATAAAACATGCATTCGCTCATCTCCACTAGTGGAAGGAGTACTCAACCAAAGAGGAAAAAGTGTAATGTTAAAGTTGCTCACAGTACTTTGTTAAACTGTCCATGAAGTGTTTAAGCAACATTGCGTGCTGGGTATATACAGAAGATACAGTTGTAAAGCTTTACGCTCACATCTTTTAATCTTAGGAAATTGTTTTTAACTTCTTGACTAGATTGATAGAATCATAAATAATGAGTGATATTCGTCTTGCACTGAGCACAACAATTCTGGAAGAGCAAATGTTCAGCTATACCTTCCCCTGCATGAGAGGAGTAAACTTATTTTTAGGTTGTGAACAATAGGTGGCAAGGTGAGAGACTACAAGAAAGTGGTATAAAGCAACTCTTTTTTTCTGTAGCAGCCATATTCAGGTGCTCTTGTGTCAGAACTCGTGCTCACTAAGCTGTCATCCAGAGTCTGTGCAAGTACAATGAGTGATCATCAAAGCCTCTCAGTCTGACATCAGTTCCCAAACTAACATTGACAAAGTCAAGAGATCTCGCTAATGCAATAACTTTTGGCTTTGCCATTGTGTTTTAGCCATGTTGTTCACCAGCGTGGCTGCTGTTTAGCAGGGCTAAAAGTTTGTGGCGTAGAATGTCGTGACGTGGAGTGGCACAGAGTGAAGTGTCGCAGAGTTTCAGAGTGGTATATAGTGTCAGAGGGGAGTGTCATAGTGTGGCATAGAGTGTTGTAGAGTAAAGTTTCGGGGATTAGAGTGGAGTGATGTAGCGTGGCATGATGTGGAGTGGGGTAGAAAGGCACAGAGTGGAGGGGTGTAGAGTTAAGGACAGAAAAGTGGAGAAGAGAGGAATTGTGTGTCATGGCATATAGCGGAATAAAGTGGAGTGGCGTAGAGGAGAGTGGAGAGGTGTAGAGTGTCATTGAGTGGCGGCAGGTGGCATAGAGTCTCAAGTCATAGAGCAGAGTATGATAGAGTTGAGTAGAGTGTTACAGAGTGTCAGAGGGTCGTAGAGTTTTGTGGAGTACTGAAGTACCTAAAAACCATCATACTGAAAACCATCATACTTCTTCTCAGGGGTCTTACCAATAAGTACTTCATTCATAAGCAGCAAAGGAATCAACAGAGAATCTGAAATATGAAAAGACATCTTTATTAATTGTGAGGCTACGTCGCCCAGTCACACCTAAAGCAACTGAATGAGGTAGTCTGCCTGCATGGCCTCCGCACAGACCTTTTATTCAAATTATTATGCCCTAGGCAAACATTCTTTATTTCACAGTAAATAATTCACATATTTCCAACACAAAGTAAAAGCAGAGTTATGATGACAAGTCCATACTTCAGTTTGTCCAGTAAATAATTAACTATCCGGCAAGGTCCAGTGTTTCCATCAGATATCGACGGACCCCTAATAAAAACGGGCACCTCCCCATCGTAAAGCAGATCATAAAGAAAGAAACAGAGACAGGTGTGTGTAAGATTAGACATGGTTTGTGTGCGATGAAAGGCTTGTGGTATGTTGTGCCTTGATACTAATCTCGCTCGGCCAGTGGGTTGGGGACTGCCTGCACAGGTTTGGCTTGAGGCAGTGGAGTCAGCTTGCCCAGGTCACAGAGGAGTCAGGAAAGGTGTACGTGTCCTTTCAGCTCGAATTCAGCCTTGGTCAATTGACTATGTAAGGGCAATCACAAGATGGATGCCGCTCACAACATGGAACCCAAGGCTTCAAGACAGGGAGCACGATTTAGGGGTGTTCCCGTCACTCAATCGTGATGCAAATGCACAGTAATAATGTCCTAATCATTACCGGTCTGCCAATACCAAATTCGTCATGGTATGATGATATTTTCTGCACGAGGGTAGAGCTTCGGTACCACACCATGGTCGGGTCCAGAATTTTTCAGTACCACAGACGCTCCTTTTGCCCTTATATAGGCAATAACCTAAACCCATGTCAGTCTGAATCTAGGTCTATACTTATCAGATCATCAAGGGGTTCCTGTAGTATCATCTTACTTCTTAGCAACTCTCTCGGGACAGGTCTTCTTACTCACGTAGTGGTACAAAGGCCATATATGGCAGGACCAAATAGGGAATACCTCTATCTGTAGTATGTGGTATAAGATCACCCACCCAACAATTAGTGATGTTCACTACTAACTGGTGTTGACGTAGAAGCTGTACAAAAGGAATTATCAGTAATCTCTGGCCTCACCAATTTATGTTCAGGTAAAATATGAAACTCATGCGAAGAAACAGTAAAGAAAGAGTAGGTTGAGAAGTTGGTGCAGACATCAATTGTGTAGGAGAAACAAACCAGAATATAGTAACTAATAGAATACATAAAAGTATTAAAATGGATAAAGCTATACCACACTTAAAGAACAACATTCTATAATATCGTTTTTCATCTCTTGCTTTTTATCGTAATTCCTCAATACAATCTCCATTTTCTAATGTCGCTCACGCAATCTTGATAGAGTACTTCAGCTGTGACTATTAGCAGGTCATAGGGACACTGCAAGTCCTGCAGACCTACTGCCACTACTCAGGTCACAAACTGAACCGCTGGTACTCCTACGTGACCCTGCAACTGGCAAATGGTAACCAATCAAAAATTTAACAGAAAACCATAATACAATTTCAGAAAAAGCAAGAGAAAAGGAAAAGTCAAATGCAAAGAAGTAATAGTAGGAAGAGACATAGGTCGGGAGGTGGGTACAGATGTCAATTGGGTAGCAACAAAAACAATCCCACCCATAAAAGACAATGTCATTTTAGAATAACACTAGAAAACACGTTGTTGAGAACATATAGACCACGGGAGGAAGTAGTGACCACTATTACGAATGAAATCATAATTTTCCACATTCCTAAGCAGAAAGCAAATCCTAGAATTATCTAATAACATTTTATATAGCTTCCTATGCATTTCAGTAATTTATTATATGTTCAAGTGAAACAGTGGCGTTCCTGATCAATGCTCTCAGATGAAAAGGGATACTGTTCCACAGAGAGACTTTATTCTGCTTTTACTAAACAGAATAGTACTTTAAAACAAATGCCAGCAAAGCAGCAAAAATTAGTTTCCAAACTCCAATTCTATACAAGCTCACAGAAAATACCCAGAGTCCGCCAAAGCCTCTCCTTGCAGGCTTCTATTGTCCATCAAATCCGCTTCCAGTGTCTTCTTCGCGTTGGGCCTCTTCAATTCAGGCTTTTTCATGAGAAAACAATACTGTTTAGTTGGAGTGCCCTCCTAAGCAAAACACCCACAGCTCACATGAAAGTCTCAATGTCTCAAAACAACGCATCAGTGCCTCTTCTTTGTGGCAGACACTACAAGTGATGTGCTCTTCATTGATCAAGGGCACAAAGCATCTCGTGCAGATCCAGGCACTGCTTAGCAAGATCAGCAGCACTTTCAGACTCCAACACTCATCATTTAGTGTCAGAGGACGCTCAAGCTGCTCTCTCATGGGCACCAGAATGTAGTGCCTTTTTTCCAAACGTGGATCCTTGGGTGCGCTGCCTCTCCGCTAGAGCAAAGCAAAACGGGGTGTGGGTGAGGCCAAAACTCGGCCAAGGGCTCAAGGGAATGTACACTGACAGAGGTTTCCAGCACATAACAGGTACAGAGCCCAAACGAATAAACTCATTCTGTGGAAAACAAGGAACCGGCTCCTCCTTTTTTCTGCAACGCCTTTTAAGCAGATGCCTTGCTTTCGGAGGTACCACTGATGTTGCGCTGATGATCGCTGTCCAGCTTCGCGACTTCCTTGTTGGAGGATTTGTAGAGCCAAGAAATCTGTAGCGGTCACTGATGGGGAGTGGGCTTAGTGTTGATCACAGGTCTGCAGGGAATCACTCTTCTTTTGACTCTGGAAGATCCAGCAGAGCCTAGTGATGTAGGAAATGTAGCACAATTGTTAGTTTCCTCCAAATCAAGCACAAAAACAATTCATGGGTTTTAACAAGGGGGCTGCAAGCAGGTGGCCTGCAATCTGCAAGGGAGTGACGATATGCCATGGGCATAAAATACAAGAGCAAAGGGAAAAGGGCAAAACAGTATCTTTAGCATCTTCAGTTATGTTCTTTTCATTATTCTCTGTCATCTATAGCTACACAGGAATTCTATCCAAATGGATTTCCTCACACAGTGGCATTGTCTAATGGGGTAAATATATGTGTTCCCTCAATGACTAAGCCTAGATGTTCCTAAATTCCTTATCTAGAACATCTCAAATAGAGAAATAACATGATTCAGATTATCAAGGACATGAAGAAAAGTCCCCTTTAAAAAATGTGCATCAGGTGCACTATGCAATACAAAGGCTAATGATCAAATATGCAGACAAAGGACAAGCACTAGAAAGTCCTGGTATTTGCATGATTAGAACACATCTGAAAATTCGTCATGTTCAAAAGGGTAAACTTAAGGTATCTCCTATTGGGATGGAAAACTTGTCTTACTATAATATTGAGTCAGTTAACCAGTCTATCACTACCCTGACAGTCAGTCTGAAAAAACATTTGACATAACATGGGGGGTCCCTGATACCTCACTGCAGCCTAGAAGTGTGCACATAAACAATACACCCATAATAAATGGGCTGACTGGTGAAAGGAACATGGGAGGCATGTGACACAGCACCAAGAGAACGGGGGATACACGCAAGACCAAAGTTACACACATTCTAATTCCACCATATACAGTAATCTTAGCTAATGTTCCAGTTCCTTCTTCAGGGAGAGAAAAATGAAACCTAGTTTCCTTTCAAGGGACAGCCATATGGTATTTGGGAAACAAAACATGATTAAATAATGCAATATAGAAATTAGGCCACCTTGAGTCACAGATCTATAATTCTATCCTTAGGTCCAATCAAGGATACATAACAATTTAGAGCTGCCTATTCCTTTAAGGGGATGTGCAGTAGGTGACTAACATCAGGTGATACACTTTTGAACCTGTATATCTTTTGGTTTTCTTCAATATCATTATAGCCAGATTTAGGCATGTACGGGTAAAAATGCTGCCTGTCTTCCTCACAGTATGAAAACCATATCTGTGAAATTTATCATTATACTAAATTCATCCAATTATTGTGTAACGGTACGTATCGTCATACGGACCCCTTCACAACACAGGAGAACTTGTAATAGGAACAACATAAAACAAAACATACAAAAAATGCAGCGCCAAGGCATATAGTAACAACATATAACAAAACATATAAAAATGCAGCACCATGGCATATGTACTTTATGCACTGTAAATTAGCAGCTAAAAATGCAATATTTGGGCCTGTCTAAATTTTGTCAGGTCTAAACTCCATACAAACTCTATACCCTCCTTTTGACAGTGAACACAACACAGTTGTAGTTCTATTGTCAAATATAACTTTACTGTCTTTCTTCTCACATAAATGTCCAATTAAAATATCATGACAGTGCCAGATACCCAAACCAAAACATGAACATTTTTTTTTCAAAGAAATTACACAAAAACTCATCTCCTTTCAATTAACTAAACTCAAGTGTCTTGTCTGCCTTAGAACAATCCATGAATAATCTGTTGGCAAAAGCAGAAAAATACACAACACAAAAAACATTGTAACATACACAAAAATAACTGTTTATTTTACTTAACTGTTATTCTCCTGCTAGTTCACCTCGCAACATCAAGCTATCTTATTACCGTTCTAAAGGAAATTTTTACACTGATACTCCATATGAATGTGGCGCCTATAATGTGCACTGAAAAATAATTCCTAATGAGCACATTTTTTATCCAAGACTTAATACAACACTTCATTTTCTGTAAAATAAACGCAGCTAGCAAACATTATTTTCCTTAGCGTGGAAAGACAAGTGTATTAGTTCTGCATATTATTTAGCACATTTTGGGACCTTCAGAGAAACCCCTATGTATTTCCCCTTTAAATTAAGTTTTTTCATTTTATTGATGTTCTCACAGAGAAACCAGAAACCCCACCTTTAGCAGCCCGTGCAGAGAGGTCATTCTGCATTCCTCGGAGGAAAAGTCCTAATTAAGAGGTCGCAAATGTCAACATGACGGCCTTCTCCATTATTTACAGTGAACACTAAAAGATAACATCTCAGGAGCGCTGAGCCAGCCTCTGCAATCTCTCAGCCCCCGGCCTCTGCCACATTGAAACTGACAAAGCCAGGAGGCTGCGAACCTGCGATAATTCACTCTATTTTGAAAAATAATTTCTCTTTTTGTTTAGGCGCTAAAATGATCTCTATTCCCAGATCATTAAACTACATTTACTGTTAATGTTTCTCAAAACCAAAAGACACACAGACCACTTTTATCAGAGTAAATGCTTGTTGCAATCCTATGGCACACACTTCAGTCTTAAATGAACAAACATTCCGTAGGCCTAGCTGAAGCTAGAACCTTCAACCCTGATATTAAAACAAGCCTTTGTAGTGGCACATTAACCCACTGAATCATAAGAAGGCACAACCTTATATAAAAACCTAAATGCATGCATTTGCTTAAGGCTGAGACACTTTAAATAGTACTCTGAATGAAAGCAAAATGCAGTTTAAAGAGTTATTTTACTCAAAATCGACTTTCACATTTTGGGCATTGAAAAATGAATATCCTACAATTTTCTTGCATATTATGGATTACTAGAATGTCTATTACATAACCCATGAGTCAGGTATTTGAAAATAATAATTTATACTTTATAAAAATGAGCTTGTTTGCGCCTATGTCAAGGGCAAATTATACACACGAATACTTGTCATTTTAGTGATGCAACATAACTTAAATCAAATTTTAATGCTAGGAGGTCATAGTATGAGTGTTAAGCTTTATAAATATTAGAAAACGATTTTTGTAGCACTTATTTTTAATAATTATTTTTGATAATTAATAATTATTTTTTTCTAATAAAACCAATTATTCATTTTTTGTGATTGTTCTTCATATAAGAGCCCGCTACATCCCTTGCCTCTCATTTTAGATGCATTAACTCACAAACCTAAGCGCATATGCCTAACTTCATTGATTCAAAAGTGTCACCGGGGGAGGCACAAAAACCAGTATTGCACGCCGTAAAGGATTAACTTTGGACAAATAGAAGATATATAAATACTGACTTTAAAAAATTGAGTACAAAGGTGTGCATCCCACCCTCATTTATATTGTAACTTAAAACGCGTCACATTTCTGCGTCACATTTCTGCGCCTGATTAAAAGAACTGTTATGCAAAATTTCACCCGTGTTTAACTAGAGAGGAGCTGGCTGAATGAACCTTCTTATTAAATATACGGCAGCTGAAAACGTTTGCCTGTGAACATCTAACACAGTGCATTTAAGGGAAAATGCTGTAAATTTATTTATTTTTGCAAAAACATGTAATTTCGTTTTTGTCTGGGGCCTTATTTATATCCATTAAATGTGAACCACACACATTGAGCTCATTTCAGACATAAACAGAAAGTGTTGAAAACATTTAGGACACACAATACAGCGTGCTCCAACCATTTCTTGTAAATAGCGCTGTCGCAATTTACAACAAAACCCACAAACAAAAATAGACATTTGAACACACATTTTAAACACACATTTAAACACATATTTAAACCCACCAATCAACACTCAGGACAAAAACAGGACAGTCCAGACTGTACGTAAACCAAGTAGCTGTAAGTCATATTTACAAGAAACACTTCTCAATAGTGTTTCCAAAAGACTACAGAAGCAGCCGAACAGCGCTAGCTGTATGTGCAGAAAAACGAAAATATACTCAATTCACTAGCTGTAGCTGGCAGAACACCAAAAGTCGTTCTGCATATAAAAGTGCACAGAGCAAAGGATCCTTGTTATGTATTATATCATATTTTAATTCCCTGGGGATACAAAATCACCAAGGAAGAAATATGTTTGTAAACCTAACCTATTTAACCGGCTAATCCAAACGTATACAAAAGTTGGCCAACACAAATCTTCAAATTTGCTAAGATCAGGCATCTTATAGCTCACTAATCTAGCTTCAAACTTCAAGGGGCTATCTCTATCGATACACTTGTAAATTTACAAGACCCTTGGTTATTGAAAATTGCAATCCTCAAATACAAACCAAGCAAAAACAAAGGACTGGGAGTGACCCACTTATACTTCAAGTAAAACAAATGGCATTACCTGCCTACACAAATTGCAATTCGCATATACACCTACACAAATTGCAATTTGCATATACAAACCTATACAAACTTATCAAAGCTATACCAAACAAATAGTTGTCCAAATTCTAACTGCCAAGTTCTAACTGCACTAACCGTCTCTTTTGTTAAAAAAAACACTTACGCCAAAAAGTGGGTTCCTCAGTCAGGAGTGACATCTTTTGGAGAGGTTTAAGTCAGAAAAATCAAAAATATACTAGGCCGCAAAGACAGAGAATCCCCCAGAACCTCCGTGCACAAAGTACCTCTTTTAGTAGATTTCTGTCCTGCCTTCCCCCGTAGATTTCTGTCCTTTGACAAGATTACTCCTCCAGATAGTCACTTCTTGATGAGGCCCCCTCGTTGGGCGACAACTGAAGTACCTAAAAACCATCATACTGAAAACCATCAAACTTCTTCTCAGGGGTCTTACCAATAAGTACTTCATTCATAAGCAGCAAAGGAATCAACAGAGAATCTGAAATATGAAAAGACATCTTTATTAATTGTGAGGCTACGTCGCCCAGTCACACCTAAAGCAACTGAATGAGGTAGTCTGCCTGCATAGCCTCCGCACAGACCTTTTATACAAATTATTATGCCCTAGGCAAACATTCTTTGTTTCACAGTAAATAATTCACATATTTCCAACACAAAGTAAAAGCAGAGTTATGATGACAAGTCCATACTTCAGTTTGTCCAGTATATAATTAACTATCCAGCAAGGTCCAGTGTTTCCATCAAATATCGACGGACCCCTAATAAAAACGGGCACCTCCCCATCGTAAAGCCGATCATAAAGAAAGAAACAGAGACAGGTGTGTGTAAGATTAGACATGGTTTGTGTGCGATGAAAGGCTTGTGGTATGTTGTGCCTTGATACTAATCTCGCTCGCCCAGTGGGTTGGGGACTGCCTGAACAGGTTTGGCTTGAGGCAGTGAAGTCAGCTTGCCCAGGTCACAGAGGAGTCAGGAAAGGTGTACGTGTCCTTTCAGCTCGAATTCAGCCTTGGTCAATTGACTATGTAAAGGCAGTCACAAGATGGATGCCGCTCACAACATGGAACCCAAGGCTTCAAGACAGGGAGCACGATTTAGGGGTGTTCCCGTCACTCAATCGTGACGCAAATGCACAGTAATAATGTCCTAATCATTACCGGTCTGCCAATACCAAAATCGTCATGGTATGATGATATTTTCTGCACGAGGGTAGAGCTTCGGTACCACACCATGGTCGGGTCCAGAATTTTTCAGTACCACAGTACCATAGAGTGAGGTAGAGTGGAAAGGTGTAGATTGTTGTAGCGTAGAGTGGTGTAGAGTGGCGTTGGGTGGAGCAGAGTAGAGTAGAGTGGAATAGAGTGCTGTGTCATAGAGTGGAGGGGCATAGGGTGGAGAACCAAAGAGCGGAGGAGCTTAGAGTGGAGGGCATGGAGTGGAATCAAGCACAGTGGAGTGTTGTTGAGTGGAGTGTCAGAGTGGCATAGAGTGGAGTGGCATAGTGTAGCTTGTCAGAGTGGAGTGAACACAGGATTTTTATACTGTTTGACTACTTTGAAGCAGTGCTTCCACAAATGTGGTTATGAAGCCCTTGTTTAAATTCTTCTTAGGATCAGAGAACTCCAAACAGGACAAACCTACAGTGGATTAAGAAATGTTTGCAGAAAGAAAGAGAAATTCAGAGCGTCTACAGGAATGGTTAAAGGAGAGGCTTGCCTCTGAACCTAGGTGGAAATCTTCATGATCGTTGCGAATGGGGGAAACGCATATGCTTGTTCCTTGCTCCAATCCTGAAGGAACCCATCGATTGTCATCGCACTGGGGTCCAGCCTCCAACTGCAATACCGCTGCCGTTGATGGCCCAGACGAGAGGCAAAGAGATCAATCGAGAATGGGTCCCAGCATTCCTGGAGAGCACAAAGACTCCAGATGAAGTTTCCAGACGCTGGCATTGTGCCAATGACGGGAATGCCAATCCGCCACATGGTGGGATATGCCTGGGAGGTGTTCCGCTGAGAGAGTGATTTGGTTGTCTAGGCAATAAGACCACAGGGAGCAAGCCATGTTGGAGAGGGCCTTCGACCTGATGTTCCAGGGAGCTAATGCACTCTCCTACCAGGGCAGTCCATGAATGCAATGCCGTGCACAGAACATCTTACCCGCAATGCAGGTGTCAAGCATCAGGTGGGGAGCCCTCGAATTATGCCCAGTCTAGCCAAACTATTTTCTTAGCCCTGATACTGCCTTGCTTCGCTGAAACCTCTAGCTCTGGATGTAGAAGCGCTGAGTGTGCGGAGTTGCGAATGCGGTCTCCCTAGTGGTTGGTAAACCACACCGCATCGTGTGAGCCACTCAGACAAGCTGACGCGAAGAAATGAAGACCATTCCTGTGGCCGAGTATCACCGAATACTGGCTAATTTAAAGTACAGGCTCTCATGCTTGCGGTAGCGTGGCCCAATAAGCTGAAAACTAAGCAATTAAGTGTTAAAATAAACATCACCAGTAATAAGTACAAGAGATAAAACCGTACTCTTTTGCAGGCTGCTGGAGCAGCAGAGAAAGAGGAACACAGAGCGTCTACAGGAATGGTTAAAGGAGAGACGTGGACCTGATTGCACACTCAATGACTTTCATTTCCTAATGTCTGATGGGAAATGTAGTTTATTAATGTTGCATGTTCCTATAAAGGCTGCTGTGAGAAATAAAGCAGGTACGTATAAAGGTGGTCGGAGTCTATTGCTTTTATAGGCATCAAATGTCACAAATAAAGATTATATATCTTAAATCATAAACAATCCATAAATGCAGTGCATATTTTATTTAAGCACATCGTAAGCAGGATACTTAGTATCAATCAACAAGTATCAGCATTTGTGAAATCAAAACTAAAAGCATATCAATTATTTCATTGAATCAAAATAAATTGGAAGACCCAAGTATGAATCAATTCAATGGTAAACTCTTCATATATGTGATTTAAAGTTGTCAAGAATTAGTACATTCTGGTGTATCAACGCGCTCTTAGTGAACAAGAAAAAGAGGTAGTTAGAGGGGATGGGTGTGATGGGATATAAGTGGGGACTAGGTAAAGGTGTTGTGACCATAAAACAATCACAGTAAAATTTAGTGCAGCCTTTACAGTCTGGTTTAGATCAGTAGTTCCATACTACTCTTTAACACAGGATCTGTATTAATCCATTAGTTTCTCCTATGTTTAGAGGAATGATGTGACTGGTCATCTACGTTTCGACCCCTGGTTATAAGGGTTATTGGAAACCTCATGCTGTGGTCTTCTTCAGGACATAAAGGGAACTGGAGCGCCAACAAATAATTCAATTACAATGAATGTATCAACCCACTGAAAAGGAGCAGTAGTGCACTGGGACTGGATTAAAAATAAAGTACATACTTTATGTAGGGCCAATTCAATGGGCGTTAGGATAGGACCATCCTGGGTTCCTATGTTGTAGAAGGTAGCCTGCAATTATTTAAAGGATCGATGTTACAATAGGATGTAAAAAGGGATCCCTTGTACATATAATGAGCGATAAAAATATCATGGGGGCACTTACTGGGACGCAGTCGCTTTCCAATTGGTTTATCTGTAAATTTCAAAATCGTCGTCTGTCCACCGCTGGCCGTAGGGGTGCGTGGAGAGACTCACTGACCCGGTGGTTCTAAAAGATGAGTATAAGGACATAGATCAGTCTGTTGCAGTGTTAGAGACTTAAATGGAATGGTCCAGCCCGCACTGTGCTCAAGGCATGATCCACACAAAAAGCTAATATGGACAGTCTTTATAGCGTGCAACACGTAAACAGAGAGATCGTGCCTGCAACGCAATCAGGGCATGGTCTACAGCCCAGTCTCATATGTTTAGCCAATTTGCGGTAAAAGCTCAGTGTTGGTGTGATACACCACAAGTGACTCAGACAGTGTCCGGTCTCTCGTCTCGTGAGACTCAGCAGGCGCCAGATATTAAAAGAATCTAAATAATATAGTTTTCCAAAACACCGGACAAAAGGAGCAAAATAGTGCAGCTTTGTGCTTAATCCGTGAGGGAAATAGTTGCTAAATGATTCGTATCTTACCTAATCAACACCGAGATGTTCACGTATGCATCTCACAGGGACGGCAGCCGATGGGTGTATGAGCCGCCTCGAGGTGCAGTCGCTAGATACTGTTGGGAGGCTCGTCGTTGGACAGCCAATCACAAGAGAGTTCTCGATTTGCTCTAAGGGAGTATGGCAAAAGGTTCTATATACTTGGCTCTTAGCCTTGGGGAATGTGCAATCGATCTAATTTGTATTGCTCCATAAATAATGTAAAGTCTCACTCATAGAGATAAGATATGTGCAGAGGGACTCGTGTTGTTTTCAAAAAGACATCTATGGGAAAAAGAAGTTCAATTCTCTTCGTCTCGATGACGAGTGTACAGTGTCAATGTATCAAAACCAAGTCCAACGTTAGGGATATCCTTTGGGCATGAATACATGTATATACATGAAATCACATGATTGTTATACATTATTACTGTATTCAACTTGGTTGCATTCAGAAAACGGTTATACTTGTCCATTAAGCATAAATGCATATATATATACACATAAACACATCACAATTATGCATTGTTGTTGTATCTTGTGTTAGTTACAAGATATACATCTAACCTGACGGTGTGTCCCTACCAGTCACCACCTGTAATATAGAAGCTATCATTCAGGGTTAATCAAAGCCATCTGGGCAAATGTGACCTCCAGTTCATTTAAACCATTCTGGACGGAGTCAAAAGACTGCATCCAATTACATTCTCTTAGATTCAAGATAGAATTCAGATTACCCCCTCGTGGTCCCAGTGTAATTTTCTCAATAATTACCCACTTCAACAATTCAGGTGTGTGAGTATTCGCTGGAAAATGTTCTACCAAAGGAGCCCCTGCCGTTTGGCATCTTATTCTACTGCAATGTTGCAACACACGGTTCTTGATTTTTTGCTTAGTTTGGCCTATGTAAATGGATCCGCAAGGACAAAAAATAGCGTAAAGGACTCCATGACTATTACAGTTCGTAAATGATTTCAGGGTAATGGTCAAGTTATTGTGCGTGATTGTCTTCGTTTCTAGGCATAATGCACAAGCTTTGCAGTTGCTGCATTTGTAGTTGCCGAGTGTGATGGGTAGATTCCACATTGTTTGAATGGTGGGAGCCGGTGGGCTGTCCAGCATGGAACAGACTACGTAGTCTCTGACGCTCTTAGTTTTTTGAAAGTGTGCATTGGCGTGTTGGGCATTTCAATAGCATCTGATACGACATTCCAATGTTTATTTACAATCTTGCGTATTTCATTACTCTTGCTACAGTAGGTGGTGACACAGATCATCCTGTTTTCTGAAGACTGTCGATTCTTAGGTACAAGCAAGGTTTCTCTATTGCTAAACCACACCCTCTCTTCGTGCCCTTTTCACAAGTCTTTTGGGGTAATCTCTTTCCAGCAGTCGGGAGATGAGTTCATCCGATTCCGAAAAATAATCCTCCTTCAAGGATCTTCCGGATCCGGAGGAACTGACCGAAGGGTAAATTGTCACGTAAGGCCCGGGTGTGGTGACTCGAATACCTTAGCAGCGTGTTCCTTTCGGTCGGTTTTCTATACAGTGTAGTTTATAGAATCCCATCCCGTTCTCTGATGCTGATGTCCAAAAAGTCAATTGAATTGTTGCTACAAGTGCTGGTGAATTTGATGTCCTGTGATTGGGTGTTAAGCCATTGGGTAAATGCATCAAGTTCTTGTTGTTGTCCTGTCCATATGATGAAAATATCATCTATGTAAGGGCGATACTCAGAAATTTTGTTGAGATAAGGATTGTGGGGGGAGAGAATGCAGTGTTGTTCGTAGTCACTCATGTACAGGATTGCCAGGTCCGGGGCAAAAGCTGCCCCCATAGCCACTCCTTTGCTTTGCACGAAGAAGTTATTCTGAAATATAAAAAAGTTCTTCGTCATCGCAATCTCTAATAAATCGATTAAGAATTCCGTAGGGACCTCTGCAGGTTGTGGTCGTGATGCCAGGACTCTTCGTATTGTTGTCAGTGCTGGTCCTTGAGGAATGCTTGTGTATAGTGACACAATGTCCATTGTAACAAGTAGTTGATTATCTTTGTCAAATGGTCGCTGATCTACAAGATTAATCACCTGCATGGTGTCTCTCAGATAGGTGGGAGTTGCTTCTGCCAACGGTTTCAAAAAGACATCAATGTATTTACAGAGGGGCTCCAAAAGGGACCCACACCCCGATATGATCGGTCGTCCAGGAGGTTTTGTAGGGTTTCTATGGACCTTGGGTAGGACATAAATGGTCGGGATACGCGGCTGGTTCGCATTCAGATATAGGCATTCTTTTTCTGTTAGAAAGCCTGCTTCCTTCCCTTTCTCCGTGATGGCAAGGATCTGGAGTCTAATCTCATTTGTCGGATTGGTTGGTATCGGCCGATAGCTGACACCATCTCTCAACTGTGAAAATATCTCTTGTTTGTAGTCATCAACATCCATAATGACTATTGCTCCCCCCTTGTCCGCTGGCTTGATAGCCAGCGAATTGTTGTTCTTCAATCCATCAAGGGCGGCACGTTCGTTCTTTGTGATATTTTGCTTCACATAAGGTCTTTTTTCACAGATCTTAAGTACATCCTTCAAGACAAGGCTCTCATAGGTTAAGGTCCGATGGTTAATCATAGCGATATGGGGTGTGAAGGTAGAAGGTGGTCGTAGACTGGTGAATGCTCTAGTCATTTTAGATGTTTTATGTAGGATAAAGTTCTTCAGCCGAATCTTGCGAAAGAATTTAGCTAGTTCAGTTTTAATGTTGAACAAATTGCCATTTGATGTTGGAACAAAGGAAAGGCCCTTACTCAGGACCCTGATTTTATCTTCTGATAGTGTTTGTTTAGATAAATTCATAATGGGACTCCCTCTGTTTACCAGCGATAAGTTTTCCTCCGGGTACTGATTTCTCCGTTGTTGTCCTGCTGGAATCTCACTTGCTTGCTGTTGTTGCCTTGCTGTCTCGTGTCGTTCCAATTCTGTGGGTTGTGACCTCTGGTCGGTCGTCTGTTCCATCCTCCACCTCTCCCAGGGGGGGGGGGTCTCCACGTGCTGTCCTCTAAAAAAGGCTGTTGTTGTCTGTTCGAAAGGTCCTGTGGGGGTTGGTACCATTGATCTTGATTTTGGTAGTTCCCACTGGGTCCGACTGTCTCGTTATCACTACTCCCACTGTATGAAGAGTCAGAGAAGTTCATATATCTTCTTCCACCTCGCTGACCACCCCTGTAGCTGCCTCTGCCTCTATTGAAGAACCGGCCCTGGTTGTCTTGTTTGAAGTAGTCCTCCGCCAGGTATGGGTAGGTTTTTTTCTTGTTGTAATATTGGATATCTTTCGCCAATTTCTCCAATTTTTTATTTTGTGTTTCCACGTCAAAGTCTTTCAGTGTTTTATTAAGGCGTTCAAGGGTGTCCTTCGCACTTGCGAAGGCCGAGTGACTGGCAATTTCCGCCTTCAAGTCCTCTATCTCCTTGGTTAACTGTTCCACCTGGTCCCGTGCGGTCTCCACCCCAAGGACCATCCAATGGCGGGAACAGTTATTAGCCACAAAGCTGAAGCCCTCCTTAAATTTTGGATTGTCCACGAATATTGCTGGCTCGTTGCGGACCTGTAGCCCTGTCGGTATGACGTTGGCCTTGAGGTACCCAGTTAGGAGATGGCCATGTAATTTGGTGCGTACTAGCTTCTTTTCCAAACGCTCTAATTTATTAATCTTCTCATTAAGCGAAAAATCAACTGTGGTGATGTTTGTTGAAAGGAAAGCTGTCCCTGTCTCGCCCCCAATGAGCTCTCTTATGTGATCCTCAGTGTAAGAGAGGGTTTCAGATTCAAACATGATAGTACCCTCAATAGAATCCTAATGCATAAATGCAGATCTATTAGTGAAAAACCCTCGCAAGACAGCTCTTGCACATAGAGTGATGAGTTATAACCGGGTAAACCCTAAGAACTCTCTGACCTGGGTCAGTTAATCAGGTACGTATAAAGGTGGTCGGAGTCTATTGCTTTTATAGGCATCAAATGTCACAAATAAAGATTATATATCTTAAATCATAAACAATCCATAAATGCAGTGCATATTTTATTTAAGCACATCGTAAGCAGGATACTTAGTATCAATCAACAAGTATCAGCATTTGTGAAATCAAAACTAAAAGCATATCAATTATTTCATTGAATCAAAATAAATTGGAAGACACAAGTATGAATCAATTCAATGGTAAACTCTTCATATATGTGATTTAAAGTTGTCAAGAATTAATACATTCTGGTGTATCAACGCGCTCTTAGTGAACAAGAAAAAGAGGTAGTTAGAGGGGATGGGTGTGATGGGATATAAGTGGGGACTAGGTAAAGGTGTTGTGACCATAAAACAATCACAGTAAAATTCAGTGCAGCCTTTACAGTCTGGTTTAGATCAGTAGTTCCATACTACTCTTTAGCACAGGATCTGTATTAATCCATTAGTTTCTCCTATGTTTAGAGGAATGATGTGGACTGGTCGTCTACGTTTCGACCCCTGGTTATAAGAGTTATTGGAAACCGCATGCTGGGGTCTTCTTCAGGACACAAAGGGAACTGGAGTGCCTACAAATAATACAATTACAATGAATGTATCAACCCACTGAAAAGAAGCAGTAGTGCACTGGGACTGGATTAAAAATAAAGTACATACTTTACGTAGGGCCAATTCAATGGCCGTTAGGATAGGACCATCCTGGGTTCCTATGTTGTAGAAGGTAGCCTGCAATTATTTAAAGGATCGATGTTACAATAGGATGTAAAAAGGGATCCCTTGTACATATAATGAGCAATAAAAATATCATGGGGCACTTACCGGGACGCAGTATAGAGAAATAAAGCAAGCAAGATAATCCTAATCCTCACCTCCTGTCCTGACATAGAATCCAATTTGGTAGAGTAAAGTGGTGCAGAGTAGACTGGCATAGAGTGCTGTTTGGTAGAGTCCAGTGGCGTAGAGTGATGCGGCGTACGGTGGTGCTGACTGTGTGTTTAAAGTGCAGTGGCATCACGTGGTGTGGAATACAGTGGCATAGAGTGAAGTAGCAAGAGGAGAGGGATGAAATGTAGAGTGGAGTAGAGTGCAGTTGCAAAGATGAATGGTGCAGAGTAGATTGGCTTACAGTGCAGTGGCATAGAAAAAAGTGGTGCAGATTAGAGTGGTGTAGAGTGCATTGTTGTAGAGTGCAGTGGCATAGAGTTCAGTGTTGTAGAATGCAGTGGTGCAGAATAGAGTGGTGTAGAGTACTGAGGTGTAAAGTGGTGTAGAGTAGAATAAAGTGGCTTAGAGTGCAGTGATGTAGAGTGCAATGGTGGCATACACTGGAGTGGCATAGAGTAGAGTTGACTGACGTAGAGTGCATTGGCATAGACTATAGTAGATTAGAGTGTATTGGCATAGACTGGAGTCGTGTACAATGCAAAATTGTAGATTGCAGTGGCGTAGAATGCAGTGGAGTAGATTAGAGGGCTGCAGAGTATAGACGAGTGACATGTGGTGCAGAGTAGAGTAGATTGGCATATAGGGGTGTAGAGTAAGGTGTGCAGAGTGCAATGGTGCACAGTGGAGCAGAGTGGAGTGCTGCATTGTAGAGTGGCATAGCATGCAGTGGCAAGGATTGGAGTAATGCAGAATAGGGTGTCATAAAGTGTAGTGGCCTGGAGTGCACTGGTGTACAGTGCAGCTGAGTAGAGCGGTGCAGAGAAGAGTGCAGTCGTGTGGAATGCAGTCGCAATGAGTGACTAGTGGTGCAAAGTAGAGTGGCATAGACTACAGCAATGTACAGTGCAACATTGTAGATTGCAGTGATGTAGAATGCAGCAGAGCAGATTAGAATGCTGAAGAGTAGAATGACAGAGTGCAGTGATGTACAGTGCAGTGGTACAGATCAGAGTAGAGTGGCATAGAGAGGTGCAGAGTAAGGTGTGCAGAGTGCAGTTTTGAGTGTAGTGCTGCACAGTAGAGTGCAGTGGCATGGAGTTCAGCGATGCAGAGTAGAGTGGCATTAAGTGTAGTGGCCTAGAGTGCACTGGTGTAGAGTGCAGCTGAGTGACGGAGAGTAGAGTGGTGCAGAGAAGAGTGCAGTCATGTGGAATGCAGTCGCATTGAGTGTCTAGTCGCGCAGAGTAGAGTGGCATAGACTGCAGCAATGTACAGTGCGACATTGTAGATTGCAGTGATGTAGAATGCAGTAGAGTAGATTAGAATGCTGAAGAGTAGAGTGACAGAGTGCAGTGTTGTACAGTGCAGGGGTACAGATCAGAGTAGAGTGGCATAGAGAGGTGCAGAGTAAGGTGTGCAGAGTGCAGTTTCGAGTGTAGTGTTGCATAGTAGAGTGCAGTGGCATGGAGTTGAGAGATGCAGACTAGGGTGGCATTAAGTGTAGTGCCCTAGAGTGCACTGGTGTAGAGTGCAGCTGAGTGACGGAGAGTAGAGTGCAGTGATGTGGAATGCACTTTGAATGATTAGTGCAGAGTAGAGTAAAGTGCAGAAGGGCAGCATAGAGTGTAGTGGTGTAGAGTGGAGTGGCATACAGTGGAGAGGGGTGAAGTAGTGTTGAGTGGAGTAGAGTGGACTGGCATTGAATGGAGTTTATTAGAGTATAGTGAAATGGAGCAGAGTACAGTGGAGTGGCATGACAAATAGTGAAGTGGAGACAGTGACAGAGTAGAGTGGCATAGTGAAGTGTAGGTGCTTGGAATGGCGTAGAGTAGAGTGGCGTAGAGTAGAGTGGAATTGTGTGGAGTGATGTGGGGTAGATAGACACTGTGGAGTGGAGTGGCATAGAGTGAAGGGACATAGAGTGGCTTACAGTGGGGAGGAGTGGCATAGAGGAGAGTGAACTGGTGCAGAGTGCAGTGGCATAGAGTAGAATGGTGTAAGTAGCATAGAGTGCATTGGGATACAGTGTAGTGGTGTTGAGTAGAGTGCCATAGAGTGCAGTGCTGTAGAGTGCAGTGGCATAGAGGGCAGCATCGTAAAATGCAGCGTGATAGAATGGAGTGGTGTAGAGTAGATAGAGTGGCCTAGAGTGCAGAGGCGTAGAGCTGAATAGAGCAGATTGGTGTAGAGTTGAGTGGAGTGATGTAGCGTGCAGTGATGTAGAGTGAAGTGGTGCAGAGTAGACTGCAGTGGCATAAAGTGCAGTGGTGTAGGGTTCATTAGTGCATAGTAGAGTGACATAGAGTGGTACAAAATAGAGTAGAGGTGGGAAGAGTGCAGTGGCATAGAATGCAGCAGTGCAGAATGCAGTGGTCCACAGTAGAGTAGAGTGGCCTAGTGTGCAGTTGCGGCAGTTGATTAGACTGGATTGGCATAGAGTTGTGCAGAGTAGTGTGCAGTGGTGTAGAGTGGAGTGGTGCAGAGATGAATGGCATGTAATTTTGTGGCATAGAGTGGAGTGCAGTGGTGCAGAGTAGAATAGTATAGAGTGCTGTGGCATAGGGTGGTGCAGAGTGCAGTGGCATAGAGTGGCACACGGTAGAGTGGAGTGGTGTAGAGTGCAATGCCATAGAGTGAAATATTGCAGAGTAGAATAGCATAGAGTGTAGTGGCATAGAATGCATTGGCGTAGAGTGCAATAGAATGGCATAGAATAGAGTAGTGCAGACCAGACCAGAGTGGCATCGGGTTTAGTGCTGTAGAGTGTAGTGGTGCAGAGTAGAGTGGTGTAGAGTGCAATGGCATAGAGTAGTGCAGAGGAGAATAGAGTGGCAGAGAGTGCAGTGTGGAGTTGTACAAAGTAGAGTGCCTTGGAGTAGAGTGTAGTGGCATAGAGAGCAGTGATGCAGAGTGCAGTGGTGTAGAGTGGCAGAGAGTGCAGTGACGTAGAGTGCAGTGGTATAGTGTGGCGTTGCGTGCAGTGACATAGAATGTTGCAGATTAGAGTAGAGTGTCATAGAGTGTATTGGCACAGAGTGCAGTGGCATAGAGTGCAGTGGTTCAGATTAGAGTGCAGTGGCATAGAGTAGAGTGGTGCAGAGTAGAGTACAGTGCAGATGTGTAAAATACAGCAGCGTACGTTGGAGCGGCGTAGAGTGTAGGTGTGCAGAGTTGATTAGAGTGGTATGGAGTGCAGTGACATAGAGTGGAGTTGTACAAAGTAGAGTGCCTTTGGAGTAGAGAGCAGTGTTGCAGAGTGTAGTGGAGTTAAGTGGAGCAGCATAGAGTCGTCCAGAGTAGAGTTGAGTGTTGTAGAGTGCGGTGGTGCAGAGTAGAGTAGAGAGGCATAGAGGGGAATGCCGTACAGTTCAGTGGCATAGAGTGGAGAGGTGCGTGATAAATTGTAATGGCATAGAGTGCAGTGGCATAGAGAATAGTGATGCAGATTGGAGTGGCATTGTGTGAAGTGGAGTAGCGCAGAGTGCAGCTGCGCCGAGTTGATTAGAGTGGTATAGAGTGCAATGGTGTAGAGTAGAGTTGTACTTTGTTGAGTGTATTTGAGTATTGTGTATTGGCATAGAGTGAAGTGGCATAGAGTGCACCGTTGTAGAGTGCAGTGGTGTGAAGTTCAGTATAATGTTGTGGCATAGCGTGTGGTGGCCCATAATAGAGTGAAGTGTCTCAGAATGGAGTGTTGTAGAGTGCAGCAGTGAAGGGTAGAGGAGAGAGGCATAGAGTGGAGCGCTGTACAGTGCAGTGAAGAGTGGAATGGTGTGGGGTAAATTGTAATGGAGTAGAGTGCAGTGGCATAGAGTAGAGTGACATAGAGTGGAGTGGCTTTGTGTGGAGTGGCTTAAAGTGGAGTGTCAGAGTGGTGCGTGGAGTGGCATAGAGTTAAGGTGCATAGAGTGGTGTACACTGGAGTGGCGTAGAGTTGACTGGCTTAGAGTGCATTGGCATAGAGTTTTGTAGATTGAAGTGGTGTAGAGTGCATTGCAGAGAGTGGTGTTGTGCAGAGTAGAGTGGCGTAGAATGCTGCACTATAGAATACATAGGCGTACAATGCAATGTTGTAGATTGCATTGGCGTAGAATGTAGTGGCTTAAATTAGAGTGCTGAAGAGTAGAGTAGAATGGCAAAGAGTGCAGTGTTGCAGAGTGGCATAGAGTGGTGCAGAGTAAGGTGGCACTGAGGGAACACTGACAAAATATCGACACCCAAAATATCCCCATACAAAAATATTGTGACCAAAATATCGATGTAAAAAATATCTACATCCTAAACTTATAATGGTAAGTGCAAAAATATTGGGGGGAAAAATCGATGTCATAAATATAGTTGTACAAAATATAGCGTTTTTTATATATATAACATAAATTAATAAATATTAAATATATTAAAGAATACAATTAATAATAAAAAAATGTAATATACATTTTAGCAAATATAACAAATAAAGGTAATTTCAAAAAGTTAAACACACATATATAATAATTCATATATACATATATATATATATATATTTACTTCAAACAATTATTAAGCTAATCATTTTAATGTATTTTATCATTTTAAAATTATATAAAATTGTAACATTTGCAATTCAATTCAAAAGACTTTATTTCTATATCTGTGGATCATAAAAGTACACCATAAAAAAGACAATGACAAACACACAATACAATAAAATGGGTCACCCTAAGTAAGAAATCACAATCTGTCTACAGTCTTAATAATGTTAATTGATTAAAGTGCGCTAATATTTGTGCAAAATAGAGGTAGATCCACGTAGTAGCAACATAGTTAAACAGTTTACATTATTAATGATAAAAACAGACTTCATAAATGTTCCTTATTACAGAAAAACCAATGGCATACATCACAGCTTCTTTTAAAAAGAAATTAAGAATGTTAAAAAGTTAAAAAGTATGTGTTACATCATGGGTACCATTGTATTATCGCTTTCATAAGAAGAATACTTGCCACGCCTTATCCATAGGAACATTAGGAACTTTGCTACACAAAAAATAATCATGCGTGTCGTGTTAGACCTCATTATTCCAAATGCCTCCTTATATCGCCTCACTCCCAAATTTCTACAAAGGGGAGCTATCCATTTGTGTCGAGATCGGGAGTAGAGGGGGCAAAAAAATAAGACATGATCAGGAGTATCAGCAGTCCCTAGTCAGCAGGGACAACACTCATCTACACCACACTCCCCTTCTCTACTCCAATTTCTTCTAAAGTGATTTAATGGAAGACAACCATATCTAAACTGTAAATACAGTTTCCTCACTAGCGGTTGCTCAGTTTCATCCAATGTGGGCTCAAAATGAACAGATTGTTTAAAATTCATAAAATCAATTGAAAGTGACCCCTTACAATTCAATATCAAGTCATTTTCAATAGTACCCCAGTACATCGATTTAAGGCTAGATTTACTCATCCGACTCAGAGTTTCTGGTTCACTCCAATGTACAGCCAACCCCAGTTTACCAAGCAGGTTCCTAACTGTAGACATCCAAGGGATTTTGTCCACACCGGATACTATCATACACTCTATAAGAGGCAAGTGCTTCAGTAGTCCACAACCGGTGCCAGAACATGAGTACCCGCAAATCAATTTTATGTGACACACTCTTCTGACCAAAATCCAAATAAAGAGGACTCAGGGGAGTAGACACTGGAAGACTCATTAGAGATCTAAAAAACTTGTGTTCAAATATAACAAATAAACTTAATTTCAAAAAGTTAAACACACACATATAATAATTATTATATATATACTTACTTCAAAACAATTATTAAACTAATAATTTTAATGTATTTTAATATTTTGAAATTATATAAAAATGTAACATATACATACATATATATATTACCTACTGGCGGTCGCCAGTAGGTATATATAGTTAGGATTTTTTCTCTATGGGATTTTTGAAAATTCTGTCTAATAACTTTGGCGTTTGTGGACGGAATTGGCTGAAATTTTCAGGAAAATGGAACAGTTTGTTTCTGAGCAGCCCCTGACAATTTGGGGGGGTTTCATCAAGGGGGGGCCAAGAAAAAAGGGGGGTCCCAAAACGCGTTTTTCCCATGTTAATTTCCATAGGGCGGTTGGCCTCACTTTTAGCTCGAACGGCTGAATGGATTTGCACGAAACTTGGCAAAATTGTAGGGACTGTTAGCCCGATGTGCCTTTGCTAGGTCTCAATATATGTGCTCCAGTGGATTTTGAGTAATTTAGGTTCAAAAAAAGATATATATCTGGGCGGAGCCTAACCACACATCTGATCTGATTGGCTGTCAGCACTTCATCCAAGAAGTGTTGGCAGCCATCTTGGGACCAATATACATGATAGCACCTCATTAAAAAGCATTGTAGTTAATAGAGGGTTTTAGGACTTTAGTTACATTATAAATCATTTGTTGATGGTACCATACTCGTTTTAGGAATTGTGGTGGGTTCTAAGGTGATTTTACCATGTGAAAAAACCTTCTGCTGTGATATCATGAATATTGTTTGAAAGAAAACTAATATCTCATGATTTTCCCACAGTGATTGGGAAGGGGATCTATAAGCTAAACTGAAAGCATATTTTCTGTAAATTCACATTATCTTTCTCAGTCATGTGAAAATGAAGTCTGACATTCTCAGTAAAACATGTACATCCAACAAGGACAGAGACTGTCAGTTGATTCCTTTGTGTTCTACTGCAGCCTCCTAGAGTGTTCTAAAGAACAACTAGAGCGCTAACAGTCCTACTTATTACAAAGGTATGGCACACCTGAAGCCATCTTGATTGGAATAAAGTGGTAACTCTTAAAACATTTAATTTAAAAAGAAACAACATGAGGGGGTATATTTTGCCATAGAAAGTATGATTAGTGCTGCAGAATGAAAAATTAGGGCATATTTTGAGTGACTTCTCAAATCCTTTTCTATTTCATTAAAACATTCTGACATGCAGTCTCCCAAAATGGCCACCAGAGACAAAAGAGCCCAAATGTAGCCCAAATATCACCCAGATGTAGCCCAAGTATAGCCCAATGACAGAATGTCCCAGAGTGTTCTAAAGAACAACTAGAGCGCTAACAGTCCTACTTATTACAAAGGTATGGCACACCTGAAGCCATCTTGATTGGAATAAAGTGGTACCTCTTAAAACATTTAATTTAAAAAGAAACAACATGAGGGGGTATATTTTGCCATAGAAAGTATGATTAGTGCTGCAGAATGAAAAATTAGGGCACATTTTGAGTGACTTCTCAAATTCTTTTCTATTTCATTAAAACATTCTGACATGCAGTCTCCCAAAATGGCCACCAGAGACAAAAGAGCCCAAATGTAGCCCAAATGTAGCCCAAGTATAGCCCAATGAAAGAATGTCCCAGAGTGTTCTAAAGAACAACTAGAGCGCTAACAGTCCTACTTATTACAAAGGTATAGCACACCTGGAGCCATAGTGATGGGAATAAAGTGGTAACTCTTAAAACATTTAATTTAAAAAGGAACAAAATGAGGGGGTATATTATGCAATAGAAGGTATTATTAGTGCTGCAGAAAGAAAAATTAGGGCACATTTTGAGTGACTTTTCAAATCCTCTTCTATTTCATTAAAAAATTCTGACATGCAGTCTCAAAAAATGGCCACCAGAGAAAAAAGAGCCCAAATGTAGCCCAAATATCACCCAGATGTAGCCCAAGTATAGCCCAATGACAGAATGTCCCAGAGTGTTCTAAAGAACAACTAGAGCGCTAACAGTCTTACTTATGACAAAAGTATGGCACACCAGAAGCCATCTTGATTGGAATGAAGTGGTAAGTCTGAAAACACTCAATTTAAAAACATGAGGGGGTTAAGTTTGCCATAGAAAGTATGATTAGTGCTTCAGAAAGAAAAATTAGGGATCATTTTGAGTGACTTCTCAAATCCTCTTCTATTTCATTAAAAAAATTCTGACATGCAGACTGAAACATGCACTTTGAATACCAGCAGCAGACGTCCCTGGTGAGCAGTAGCTTTACTACAGTGATCTAATGTGCAACTAGAGTGCTAACATTCAGAATTTATGGCAAATGTGTGACACATCTGAATGCCTACTTGATGGAACCAAAGTAAACAAGCATTGAAAATGCAATAGATCTCGCCCTCGTTTAAGTTAAAGCCATTCTGTTTGTAATGAGGTGGCTTTTTAGCTTTGCTTTTATTAGTGTTTTTTCAACTTTCATGTAAATAACATGCATCTGTATGCATATAAGTATATGTATGCATGCATTTATGTTTGTATTTATATAGATATACAGATGATATATGTTTATATATGTGTGTATATGTATATATTCACTGAAAAAACCATAGGCTATAGACCATATATAGTTAGGAATTAGCATTTACAAAACCTTGAAAATTCACTGAAAAAACCATAGGTTATAGACCATATATAGTTAGGAATTAGCATTTACAAAACCTTGAAAATTCACTGAAAAAACCATAGGTTATAGACCATATATAGTTAGGAATTCGCATTTACAAAACCTTATTTTACTCACACAAAACCATTGAAATTCCATATATAGTTAGTTGCACTAACTATATATCGCGCACCCGCAATCCACTGCTGATGATGTCACATATTACATCATTCATGACATGGTCAGTGACATCACTGATGACATCACTGATGACATCTCAAATGACATCACTGATGACATCTCAAATGACATCACTGATGACATCACTGATGACATCTCATTTGACATTACTGATCACATCACTGATGATATCATTCATGTGATAATACGATGAACCTCTTCAGACTCTAATATAACCTTAGATACAATCAGTGTAAACAGACACTCACAGACTGTCACTCATCCATGGAGTTACTCACACACCTAGTCAGTCATGCAAAGAATCAATCACACCTCCATTTCCTCAACTATACAGTTATACAAACTTTACTTATTCAAACATATACTAACACATATTTACTCTCTTATACAATCCCTGATACAAGTTCACAATGATCCATACAGCCACTCACACATTCACTGGCTCTTATGCACAGTTATTTATATATGTCAACTCTCACATGTACTGTGTTTTACATATGTACTTACTTTGACATGTAGCACTGAGATATCCATTCACTCACCAATACACTCATGCACACAGTCAACCGCCCATACAGCTGTTTCCACATGCACTTTTGAAACCATACATCTAGTGAATCAACTGCTCACACATCTATGCACAGAGTCATACACCTCCCAGCCACCCACACACACACTCAGTCTCCCATACAAATACTTGGGCAACCAATCAATAACCCATATAGTTACTCATATAGCTACTTATCAACACATGCAACAGTTTACAGAACAACAGACAT
This sequence comes from Lissotriton vulgaris, assembly GCF_964263255.1. Taxonomy (NCBI): domain Eukaryota; kingdom Metazoa; phylum Chordata; class Amphibia; order Caudata; family Salamandridae; genus Lissotriton; species Lissotriton vulgaris. The sequence goes on from NC_141699.1 coordinate 797,744,976, forward strand.
AATGATGCACAAATTAAGACAGTTTAGTCACAAACCCATGCACTCAGTGAGACACATTTAATCACTCACTCATACAGTCAGTCATGCACCTACTAAATCCTTCATCCAGACACTTATACATCCACTCATTCTTCAATATGTAAGACATATTTTAACTTTACAGAAACATACAGTCACTGGATGTTGTCATCAGTGATGTCATCAGTGATGTCATTTGAGATGTCATCAGTGATGTCATCAGTGATGTCACTGACCATGTCATGAATGATGTAATATGTGACATCATCAGCAGTGGATTGCGGGTGCGCGATATATAGTTAGTGCAACTAACTATATATGGAATTTCAATGGTTTTGTGTGAGTAAAATAAGGTTTTGTAAATGCGAATTCCTAACTATATATGGTCTATAACCTATGGTTTTTTCTGTGAATATATATATATATATATATATATACAAATATCAATAACATAAAATCAATTGAAAAAAATCCATTATACATAAAACTATTCAAAAATCTTTAGACTTAAATTTCACACTCCAGTGAGTGCAACAGTAGGGAATGTGTTGGATAGCGGAAGGGTAAACATTACTATTCCCATTCCAGTGAGTGCAACAGTAGGGAAAGTGTTGGATAGCGGAGGGATAACATTTACTATTCCCAGTCCAGTCAGTGCAACAGTGGGGAAAGCGTTGGATAGGGACGGGATAAAAATTATTATTCCCACTCCAATGAGTGCAACAGTAGGGAAAGTGTTGGATAGCGGAGGGGTAAAAATTACTATTCCCATTCCAGTGAGTGCAACAGTAGCGAAAGTGTTGGATAGCGGAGGGATAAAATGTACTATTCCCACTCCAGTCATTGCAACAGTAGGGAAAGTGTTGGATAGGGACGGGATCAAAATTACTATTCCCACTCCAATGAGTGCAACAGGAGGAAAAGTGTTGGATAGCGGTGGGGTCAAAATTACTATTCCCACTCCAGTGAGTGCAACAATAGGGAAAGTTTGGATAGTTGAGAGGTAAAAATTACTATTTCCACTCCAATGAGTGCAACAGTAGGGAAATTATTGGATAGCGGTGGGATAAAATGTACTATTCCCACTCCACTCAGTGCATCAATAGGGAAAGTGTTGGATCACGGAAGATAACGTTAAAAACAGTAAAAAAAACACTACATTAATTATTCATTCAGGGGGATTATACAGTCATCTGAACTTTGGGGAGAGTCTTAGGAAATATGCAACAGAATAAGACGTATTTTAATCAAAATTGCACATTCCGTCAGTGATTCGATAACAAATAATGTTAGATGCAATCATAAAAACATTGATACATTCAGGGCAATTATACAGTCGTCTGGACTTTAGGGAGAGGCATAGAAAAGATGCGACACAATAACAGACATGATGGCCAGACAACATTTTTTAAAAAGCTAATCCTTGGCGACATTGTCTAAAATTGTGTTTACGCATTATTCGCCAGATAAACCCATTTCGATGTTCCAAATAGAACTTACGAAACAATAAAATGTGTATGTCAGTTTGTGGAGGCACCCCAGCACAAGGGCAGGGTGGTGGTTCTTGTAGAGAGAAAATACTAGATGGGTGCCCCAACATACAAGGAATGAGGTTTAATCTGAACCTCAACAATATGAATTGGTGGCATGGATTTATCACGACCGTCAAATGAAAGGCTTGCCCCTCAGTTGTTAGTGGACCTTTGAGATAAGCTCTCACCATGGATTTAGCACCATTGAGTTGATTCTTTTTTTTGGCCATAACATTAAGAAAGCAAGCTTTAAGTGCTTTTTTAGAAATAATCTGACAGGAACTTGGTGTTTCAAAAATGGTTTCTAGACCTAGGGATTTTAGTTTCTTTTTAACCTGTGACAACCAATAAATCCTTTGTACGTGTAAGGAAGTCCTTCAAGAACTGCTGTGTTAGGTCAGCTGAGTTCCTTCTCTAGATGGAATACCATTGACAAATTGGGTCCAGGGATACCTGGTCTGATATGTAGGAGACTTTCAGCTCATGGTGGCAATTGTAGTCGGAGCAGATTTGTGGAAGATGCATGAATTTCTTCCAAAATGTATCTTCTATAGATTGTGATGTGGCATGGTTAGTGTGACCCCACACACCAGCTCCATAAGTGGCTACAGAGATGGACTTAGTTAAATATGCCTTTCTTACTGCATCTAAGGGTTTTGAGCCTAACCTTTTGGTAAAGGAGATGGGCCGGAAGTTCATGAGGTCCTTGGGTGTGTCTTGGGTTTCTTGAGTAAGGCGTTAATCTCGACGTGCTTCCAGCTCTCAGGGAATGTTGCTGTCTCGAAGGAGGTGTAGATGACTTTCCGGAGATGGGGTGCGATGGATGTGCTGGCTTTGTTGATAGTGTGGTGTGGGCATGGGTCTGACGGAGATCCGAAGTGGATGGTGTTCATGATCTTGAAGGTGTCGTTATCGTTGATGTTGATCCAAGAGAGCATACGGTTGGTGCGGATGGTGTCATGGGGGCGGAGATCTCAGTGGTTGATGGGGTGGTCGTGGCGTTGAAGCTGTCGTGGATGTCCGATCTTGCGTTGGAAGAAGGTGGTCAGCGAGTCGTACAGGTCTTGCGAGGGTGGGACGTCGTTGGTGTTGGAGCTGGGGTTGGAGAGTTCTTTCACGATGTTGAATAGCTCTTTGCTGTTGTGCGCGTTGTTGTCTAGGCGGTTTATGAAGGAGGCACTTTTGGCAGATCTGATGAGGTGAAGGTGTCTGCGGTGGCGTTCTTGTGAGCTGAATGGCTGTCCGGTGTTCACTCACGGAGACAGATCTTCTCCAGCTTTTGGCAGGTTTGCTTAGAGGACCAGAGGTCTTCAGTGAACCAGCTGGCTTTCTTGTTGGGGTGACTGTTGGAGGGTTTCTTGATCGGGGCGAGTGTGTTGGTGCAGTCGTTGATCCACTGTCTGAGGTTGCGGGCGGCGGTGTCGGGGTCTGTGGTGTCGGCGGGTGGGCTCTGGGCGAGGGTGGTGGTTAGCTTGTCTTCGGTGACTTTGCTCCAGCAGCGGCGAGGTATCTGTTAGGTGCGTTGGTGCGTGGTGGGTTTCTTAAAGGTGAAGTGGATGCAGCAATGGTCAGTCCAGTGTAGTTCAGTGGTGTGGTTGAAGGAGACCTGGGGGTTTGCGGAGAAGATGGAGTCAAGCGTGTTACCGGCAGAGTGGGTGGGTGGTGACAAGTTGTCTGAGTCAGAGGTTGGCTAGGTTGTCTATCAGGGTGGTGGAGTTGGTGTTGTTGTTGTTCTCAAGGTGAAAGTTCAGTTTCCCGAGGAGGATGTAGTCCGTGTAGGCGAGGGCAAGTGTGCTGACGAAGCCGGCGATGGAGTCACTGAACTGTGGTCGTTGTCCCGGGGGTCTGTAGATGAGGGTTTCTCTGAGGGTGGTGTTGGGGTCGGTGTGGATCTGGAAGTGCAGGTTTTCGGTGGTGCTGAGGGTGTCGTTGGTCGAGACTCTGAGAGTGTTCCTGTGGACAATGACGATTCCTCCTCCTGCTCTGTTGGTTCGGTCCCTGCGTATGATCTTCTAGCCTTCTGGGATGGCTATGGCTATGTCGGGTGCTGAGGCGGGGTTCAGCCAGGTCTCTGTCAGGAAGGCGACGTCTGGGGATGCCTGTGAAGCTGCAATTCCGGCAGGTGAAAACTCTGTGGGTGCGCTTCGAGGGGGCCAGGAAGCAGGTGTGTGATCGTCCGGCGTTGAGTGCGTGGAGGGTTCTGGCATCGTAGCGGTGTCGGGCGTCATGGCGTTGGTGGGGTCCTGGCGCTGGGCGTGGTCCAGGCACGGACGGGTTGCCTTATGCGCGCCTTCAGTGCGCCAGCTGCGCGGCTTCCATATGAGGGGATGTGGGAGGGAGGAGCAGATGGGAGGCTGGAGCCGGGCGGGATAGGGCCGCAGGGATGCAGTGGCGGGAAAAATGGGCGGGGCCGTGGGAGAACTGGGCACAGGAAGGAAAAATAAGTATAGGCAAGAAAACAAGTACAGGCACTGAGGAATAAAAACAAGTCTGGGCAAGAAAGCAAGTACAGGCACAGGGGAATAAAAACAAGTTTGGGCAAGAAAGCAAGTACAGGCACAGGGGAATAAAAACAAGTCTGGCAAGAAAGGAAGTACAGGCAGAGGGAAATAAATACAAGTCTGGGGAAGAATGCAAGTTAGGCACAGGGGAAAAATACAACATTAGGCAAAAACAATGCAGGCAGAGCTGTGCAGCAGCGTAGGGAACGACCTGCCTGCGTGCAGGGTCAGAGGTCTCTCTGTTGAGAGCGTCACCATATGGTCTGTGTGTTAAATGCATGATGCCATCACCTTCCTCATCAAATATTCCACAATTCGTGTTTGTTACCAAGGGACAGAAATGCGCATTAAAGTCACCCAGCCATAAGATACTTGGTACCTTCTTGCAATTTTTAAAAACTACATTTAATTTTCCTCCAAGGAGGTCTACAACTTTGGCCAACTTTTGCCATCTCATAACAGTTGTTATTATAGTAATTTATTAAAAGTGTTGTGCTGCTCCCCTTGGTCTAATAGCTGTAGTATGTCAAAATAAGGAGCATTGTTACATGAGGAAAAAACTTGAAGTTTGAGGGTGTCTTTTAACAGCGTCATGATACTACCCTTTGGTCGGTCTGATTTTGACTGTGTGGCTAGGGTGTGGAAGGTATGATAGCTATCCATATGGAAGAAATGTAATTCCCAGGTTTCTTGTAAATGTTTATGTCGAAGGAAGTTATGTAGGAGACCATATTTGGTCACACTTTTTTGCACCTAACCCTACTATGTTCTATACAGGTATCGATAACTGATCATTATCATAGTTGGTTGTAATGCACACTCCAACCCCCTTCTATCACTGCCTGATGAGGTATAAAGGAGGACCTCTTTCGTCATCTGTCAATCACAAGTCAGCTAATACTGTAAAATGGTTATTAGTTGGTAAAGAGTTTTGGATATTGGCCTTGTTGATAGTTGATGGTAAGGCCAGCCCTAGATCCCTTTTCCCAGGGGCCTTGAGTTACAGGTTTGTAGAAAAAGCCTAAGGGTAGAGCAAATATCTGGGACGACAGTGATGGGGGCTCAGGTAGTACAGTTAAAAGTTTTCAGACCACTAAATGTGAATTAAAATGTAATACACCACAGTCCCCCAGCTTGTTTTGTGTGGATTTCCTACCCAGACCATCATTCTTGCATTAAAATACTGGTAAATGTGCCTGGCCAGCTCTTTGTATATTTGTTGATCCAACAGCACACTTTTAGATTTAGTTGGTCAGTTGTTTCCCTGTGCAAACTTTTCAGCTCCGGGCAGGCACCTGGCGGTAAGTTTAATCTCCGATGAGAATGAGTTAAGAAAAGGGCTTCTGGCCTTTACAATCTGCACTTCGAGTACCTACTGTCCTTGGGTGGTGATTGGGGGCCTCCGATAAGATCTCCGTGTCAATACTGCCTCTAATTGATCAGTAACAAGGAGGTGGGGAGGCGGGAAGTAGAGATTTGAGATGAGTATAGTGAACCTGACAGCTTCTTCACAGTCAAGTGTGAATTGAGATGCTGGAAGGGACAGTAATTCCTTGTGTTCTGTCAGATAACGTATTGCCAGACTTATTCGGAGCATGCCAAATGGGTTCCAACGGAGAAGTGTCATGAGTAGTGTCAAGTGTAGCAGTAGTTAAGGTGGGGACCTCGGGTGCGTTTTCTCTCTCTAGAGAAGTGCCCCCTCATGAAATGAGGGAGGCTAATATTGACTCTATTCTAGCAAGTCTTTCCGAAACAGGCTGCAGCAGATTTACAATTATCTGTTCAACACTATGAATGACTCCCTCCTGGTCTGACCGACTGGGCAAAATATGGTCCACATCTGTATTATTTATTTATTTATTTTTTATTTTTATTTGTATGTTCTTATATAGCGCTCGACTACCCGGAGGCATCTCGGCGCTTGCCTTGGGAACCCGTCCTGGCTTTTCCCTGTGAGATAGCCCCTAACGGGCATCCCCAAGGTGAAAGCCAGGCATCCCGCCGCGGGGGGCCGTTGTGGAGATTAAGCAAGCTTAATGCCCAGAGTTGCAGAGTGTGAACCCATGATTAGGTCAGGCACCGAAGCGAGAATTGTCGAGTCCGTGGACATTTGAGCTCAAGACCCTGCCGCGTCGGGAATTGAACCCTGGTCCCGGGTCTGACCTCTGCTTCAGGGTCTGCCTGCTCTAACCAGTGATTGGTTTCAAAAGGAGAGGGTACCCCACTTTCACCAGGGAACAGGGTAGGAAGACAGTTAGTCAAAGGGGAAATCCCTGGGGTCGCCTAGTTGACCGATAGCTATTGGCCTTTCCTATTTGAGAAGAAAAAGGTCACAAAGTGCAATGGGTATTTCAAAAAATATAGGTTTCCACAAAGAAATAGAATCGTTAACAATCTATATTTATTAAAAGTACAATCAATCAAGCAATAAAAAACAAGGCAAATTCATACAATTTTTGCAAAACAATTAAAATTCAAGGAAGAAGTACCTTGGAGGGATAAAAATTAATCAGATTACACATACACGCTATTACGATACACGATAAGTAGAGACACAGCTAAAGCATATTTACAGTAAATAGACGGCAAAATACATTCAATTACAAAAACCCCCTAGTGCATATGTGGCTCACCAGATATCTCTGCCACTTAATTTAACCAGATCCAATGGCCTGAACCAATTCTGTTACTATAAAGCTTTAGTGGAGAGATGAAATACCCATCTAAAGTTTTACCCGGCCCTGACTGGATTCTTTTAAACAAAAAACAGTGCGTCGACGCGTTTCGGTGCTGTACAGTTGATTTTGTGGCAAGGAGTTCCTAGGCCAGGAGACAGAAGGCTTCATGAACATAATTTGCAGAAGCATAGTGTGATATCAAGCAGACCCCATCCTGGAATATAGCCCACACGACTCTAAGGATACGGTGTAACCATCCGTTCCCTGAAACCCCAGAAAAGAGAAGTCCTGAGGAAGGTGCCACAAAATCAACTGTACAGCACCGAAACGCGTCGACGCACTGTTTTTTGTTTAAAAGAATCCAGTCAGGGCCGGGTAAAACTTTAGATGGGTATTTCATCTCTCCACTAAAGCTTTATAGTAACAGAATTGGTTCAGGCCATTGGATCTGGTTAAATTAAGTGGCAGAGATATCTGGTGAGCCACATATGCACTAGGGGGTTTTTGTAATTGAATGTATTTTGCCGTCTATTTACTGTAAATATGCTTTAGCTGTGTCTCTACTTATCGTGTATCGTAATAGCGTGTATGTGTAATCAGATTAATTTTTATCCCTCCAAGGTACTTCTTCCTTGAATTTTAATTGTTTTGCAAAAATTGTATGAATTTGCCTTGTTTTTTATTGCTTGATTGATTGTACTTTTAATAAATATAGATTGTTAACGATTCTATTTCTTTGTGGAAACCTATATTTTTTGAAATACCCATTGCACTTTGTGACCTTTTTCTTCTCAAATAGGAAAGGCCAATAGCTATCGGTCAACTAGGCGACCCCAGGGATTCCCCCTTTGACTAACTGCTCTAACCAGTGAGCCACACTTCTCCACCAACTGTAGGGGAAATACGTAGCTCTAGTTGGGCATGTGGGGGTTTAGTCGAGCCTTTTGGGCGGGTGGTAATTAGCGGCTCCGCAGGTGTGTAGGATGTTAATTGACTCACCTCCTCATTCTACTGGGTTATTCTTCCGCTTTCCTACCTTTCGCCGAAAGAAAAATGCAGATGGGGACTCAGTCAAGTTAGAGGGGGGCCTGGCCCAGCCTCCTTCGGGGTCCAATGGGTGTGAAAGGGCCCACCCTTGGCCCTGGCGCAGTTCGGGCTCGTCCCCGTGCGTGTCCAGTGCTGTTAAGGTTAGTACCAGGATCATTGCTCAGCCTCACTCTGTGTTACAAGAACATACTTATAATCATGCTATTGTTGTGTGTCTTGTGGAAATAACTACTAAAATTGCCCTTTGTTTTGTTATTAATATGCAAGATTCCATAAGACTCCATTATCTGCATTAACACCTTGGCTGCGCAGGAAATTCCTCTGCTGTGCTGGGCCATAATGATAATGGGTGTGGTCATGACGAGCTTAGCTCGTCATGAGCACACGAGCACCGTGCCTCATGACGAGCTGACCTCGTCATGAGCACCGAAGGGGTTAAAGCTTAGTGATTATTGTATTAGCTTATGCTTGTTTAGTGTTGACCCCATCATGTGTATTAAAGCTTGGTAACCATCATTGCATTTGCCAGTGCTTGTTTTCAAAGAGAGCCAGGGTGCATTTATTAAAGATCACGTTGCCAAGTCCAGAGTTAATTTCCATAAACTGCACATGTCTTCTTAAGCAGTTGAGACATGTGTGCCATGTTTCTCCCCCTCTCCAACTGAAGAAACCCCACTCTTCAAGAACTCAATAAAAGTCCTTGAATCCCAATTGCACACGCTTACGTTTGTTTGATAGCTTCTTCACCTGGATTCCAGAGTCTTCGCTGTGTCCTTCCTGCAGCGAGAGGATTTCATCATCGGTGCTTCCTTTCCGGCTGGGTCTCCATGACGCCGCCAACGCTGTGACTCCTCGTCCTGATCCCGATTCCTTTCTGCTCCGACCTGAAACAAAACAAAGGAGGGAATCAAGAAAGAGTATCATGTGCACGATCAGAAACACGTTCAAAGGAATTAAGGTATTTACAAACTTGATTTTATTATTTCTGTAGTTGGGATTGAATACAAATTGCCAATCAAAAACGATTTAAGAGTTTAAAAGTCAAGACACTTTTCATTGTTTTAGCGCGCATAAACAACAAACAATTTTTTTGACAATTACGAATACTCACTTTGGAATTCTGGAACTTTTCACAAGACTTTGGTGTGATGAATGGCAGCAGTTGTGCCTATAAAGAAATAAGCAAGAAAATAGGACAATGATTAAAGGACATTTCAAGACTCGTTTTATATGTTTTTTCTGAGACATTTTACCTTGTTAGAGAAACTCATTATTAGTAACTTAGTGACAATAAGCACATTAGATTATGAGAAAGGATTGGTACATAATAGTGAATACTGTTCTTTTATATTTCTACAGATACTATTCAGAAATATAATTTAGATTGCATATTTTAATGAACTCTATTCTGGTGAACATAACCACAAGCACTAATAGGTATTTTTTCCTAATGGTAAAGTTAAATAGATAGATTGAATAAAAAGAGCTTACGAAGAAAAGTTAATATATATATTTCACCTGTGTTCTTTAAATAGATGTCAGCTTTAAGACACCAGAGTACCTGAAACTCTGAACAAAAGAAAAGAGTAAAGTTAGTTGAAGTTGAAAACAGTGGAGTGTTTCTTTTGTTTGTTATTTTGTCCCATTTTCCCCCTTCGCCTGAGAATCTGTTCTCACCAGACTGAATTGTAAAATCAGTTGAGCGGGTATAGGTTTTTAGGAGGAGACGGGAAGTAGTGTCTCATCTCTTAAGTTGAACAACCTGGACTTCAGGGGAGTGAGGGTTTAACAAGCGCCGCGGGGTTGTGTCATGCTTAAATGAGTGTGGATGTCCTTGGGGCTGCTGGGGATTGTAGTCCCGGGCATCCAGCAGCACTCTACGGTACCAGCCCCCACCAGGAATCAACAGACAGCAAAACAGCTACCCCGACCGCGGGGCTGCATCACGCTTAAATGTGTGTGGATGTCCTTGGGGCTGCTGGGGATTGTAGTCGCGGCCGTCCAGCAGCACTCTCCGGTACCAGCCGCCATCAGGAATCAGCAGGCAGCAAAACAGCTACATCAATAGGGAAAGTGTTGGATTGCGGAGGGGTAAAATTTGCTTTTCTCACTCCAGTTAGTTCAAAATATAAAACAAAGAAAACATCATCAACAAAATATAAATATTTAAAAAAAGTAAATAAAATATGTTATATATAAAAATATGTTTAATATTAAAAAAATACATATTATAATGTTAAATAAATATCACACATACCTACAAATTTTATCTAAAATAAAAAGATAATATTCAAACAAATACATATTTTTATTTAGAATGTATTTATTAACAAAAACATTAATTATTACATAAATTTAGTCTATTAACTTCCTACCTGATAACACCACACAACTCACAACCCCCATCGGAAAAAAATATGTATTTGCATAATTAACATAATTATCATTTAAACAAACATTAATAATTAAAAGGCAATTTGAAACCCAAAAAATGTAATTAACCTCCCACCCTTTACACCTATAATCCCCACAACCCAATCCTAAAACGACACCGTAAAATGTTTTATTACACAATTAAAATACTTTTTCAATTAAATACCTAATAGTATTTAACAACTAGTTATAAAGTAAGTAAAATTGATTTACTCCCCACCCTTTAGCCCTATAAACCCAAACCCCCCCACAAAAAATAATTAAACAATTGCACTTATTAATTATCAATGAATTAATTAATATTAATGGTCAGCAAATCAATAATTAATTAGAAATAAATCACTTCCCAACCTTTACCTCCAAAAAAAACAAAACTAAAATTAATATCACAATTTCCATATTTGTTTGTCAAATAATTAATATTAACAAGTAATTATGAATTAATTAAAAATATATATGACTTCCCACCCCTATAAACCCCACAACCAGCACCTAAAACTTACTCAAAAAAATGTAAAACACAATTAATATTATAAAAGTTCGAAAAAAATATTAATACATATATTCATTAATTTATTATAATTAAATTACTTCCCACCCTATTCCCATATAAACCTACAACCCGCTACGGAACTAAAAAATGCAAAATGTTATTAAAATAAAATTAATAACTACTAAACATTTAACACATATATTAAAAAACATAAACAATACTTACACAAAAACATCACGTACATCTAAGATATATACTAAAATACACAACACTAATAAAAAAATCTATATTCTAAACAACGATATTTTTGCAAACAATATTTATGACTTCTATATTTTGAAAATCAATGTTTCATACCTTAAAGTCGATATTCTTGACCATGACATTCTTGCTGTCTATATATCTGTATCACAATATTTAAAACTTAATATTAGTGTAAGTCGACATTTCTAACTTAATATTTTAACTGAATACCGGCACAGTGCAGTGTCATAGAGTGTAGTAGTGCAGAATGGTGCATAGTAGAGTGATAGAGAGTAGAGCAGAGTGGAGTGCTGCAGAGTAGAGTAGAATAAAGTGTAGTGGTGCAAAGTGCACTGGCGTAGAATGCAGCAGAGTGACATAGAACAGAGTGGTGCAGAGTAGAGTGCAGCTGCGTGGAATGCAGTGGCATTGAGAGGCTAGTGCAGAGTGGAGTAGAGTGCAGTGGTGCAGCATGAAGTACAGTGGTGTAGAGTAGAGTATTTTAGAGTGGAGTGGTATAGAATGGCCTACAATGGAGAGGAGTGGCATAGAGTAGAGTAAAATAGCTTAGAATAGAGTGAACTGGCATTGAATATAGTGGAGTAGAGTGGAGTGGCATAGAATGGAGTGGAGTAGAGGAGTGCAGCAGAGAACAGTGGAGTGGCAGGTCATTGAGTAGAGTTGAGTAGAGTAGAATGGCATAGAGTGAAGTTTAGCTGCTTGGTATGGTGTAGAGTAGAGTGGCGTAGAGTGAAATGAGGCTGAGTGTAATGGCACAGAGTAGAGTGGAATTGTGTGGAGTGAAGGGGTAGAGTGGCGTGGAGAGACACTGTGTTGAGTACCGTGGAGGGCATAGAGTGAAGAGGCATGGAGTGGCATAGAGTCATTTAGAGTGGCTTACAGTGGAGTTGGTCCTCTACAACCAACTGTAAGTTCTTTTCTCCTTCAGTTACATTATCGGGGCCCTCAACAACAGTGTCCCAGCTTTTATTTTCTGTTAACTATTGTAATATTAAGTCGCTATCAAAGCATGCAATTAAAGTCAGGATCTTTTGACATCTCTTTCCCCGAACTTCTGTTTTCTTACGGAAACCTGGCTACATGCTTCTGCTCTTCCCTGTATTTATCTGGCCTTCCTGGACAACTATCAACTGGTCAGACTAAATAGAGAATCCAGACCTGGTGGTAGTTTCTATTGTATTTTGTAACTCCGTTAAGGTTCATATCATTGAATCTTTTATTGAGGAGTCGGTTGAAATGTGAATTTTTAAGCTTGAGCTCGGAAATAGTCCTCATTGGAAGCAAGCACTAATTTATTGCCCCACAAGACCTAGGAAAGATTTTAGTCATCTTCTGACTGAACGTATTTCCCCACGTATTTTCCTGAAATAAATTTCTCCTGTTCAGATAACTTCCACAGAGAGTACATTTCAAGACCAAAGGAGGACGGTCTTTTAGATGACTTAGAGACTCAGAACCTTCAACAATATATCCCTAGCCCTGCGCATAGAGCCAGCCATACACTAGATCTGCATTTTATTCACTCTTCCCTCTTGGCTAGTGAAAACCCTCTGCCCCTTACTTGGACAGATCATTATCTGATCAAGTTTCAACTTGCTATGACCGACGTAATAAATCAGTCGGCTACAACAGGGAGAAAGACCTATAGAAAAAGGAATAACATCTTGCAAGAACAGTTCTCTAAAGCCGTATCATGGGGAGCAGCAACCCGGGACCCAGATATTAATGTTGCTTTAGACTACTACTATTGTGCCCTGTCTATGGCATTTGATAAAATTGCGCCTACAAAACTATTCAAACAGACATCTTCCAGACCACATGCCATCTGGTTATCCAGTGAACTGTGCTTGCTGAAGGCAGGATGTAAAAAGTTGAAAAGTGACTGGTGCAGACAAAAACTCAAAATAACAAAGTAGACGGTTCCACTTGCTTAAGCCTCCGGTATGTTCCTCCTTTCCTAAAACTCACCTTCACCACCAGTAACATGTAATATCACCGGATAAAAATCGGTACCGGTATTGTTTCCTGGGTTATGCGCAACTCATAAGGATACCTTCCCCAAGCCCCAACCCACTCCCGCCTCCCAATTACCCCACCGGGAGGTAAGCCTTTGGCAACACACAATTTTTGAAACACAGACCCGGCTCAATGTCCGTGCGCCAATTCCACATCACGGCGCCACGGCAAACCGTCACCTTGTCCCACCGTACAATACGCGCAAACTGGCTTCTTCACCACCCGCACATGGCAGCCAGTTTTTCAGCACTTTGACCAATTCACTACACACTTATTGGTTGATTATATGTTTGCACTTAAATGCCCACGCCATCAGGCATCACCTTATCACTGCGGTTCCTAATACTGTAAGTAAATGGCTAAAGCTGATGTCCATCAATATTCTTTGTAAAACTGACTGTCTCTGTCTACTTTTTGCTTTCTTCCCTGTTTCCTCCCCACAGGCGTTTAATTCCCATTTAGGCAAAAATAATTCTTTAAGTCCTGAAGATGATCCCTATATAACCTGAGCACGGGATCGAAACGTCGACTCGTTTCACATTATTATATTACTGTATGTATGTTTTACTCCAGGACACACAATTTTGATTCATGACAGTGGCCTGATAGCTCACCCTGTTTGCCTGATATTCTTTCATTCTATCACTTTCTTACTTTCTCCTCCCTTGTACGGTACAGGACTGTGCCCTACTGTATTTATTATGCCTTGTTGCTAAAATGTACCCTTACCCTTAACGATTTGCTTGATTATTAAATTCCCTGTCCGGCTGGACAAGGGACAGAAATATATAGTAGCCTATTGTGGTCTGTATAATATTTTTGCATTAATTCCTTTATGCTGAGGACCTTTTGTTTCCTTTATAAGAGTCAAGTGCAGTGGCATAGAGCGGGTGATGCAGTGATGTAGAGAAGAGTACAGTGGCACATCATAAGAGTACAGTCGTGTAGAGTGGAGGGACCTAGAGTGGAGTGGTGCTGAGTGGAGTAGAGTGGCATAGAGTGCAGTGGCGTAGCGTAGAGTGGTTCAGAGTAGACTGAAATTGCACAGAATGGAGTGCTGCAGGGTAGAGTGTAGTGGTATAGAGTGCCATACAGTGCAGGGGCATAAAGTGCAGTGGTGCTGAATAGATGATAGTGGCATAGAGTGGAGTGATATAGAGTAGAGTGCATTGGCATAGTGTGCAGTGGCTTAGAGTGAAGTTACATGGAGTAGTGGACTGGTGTAGAATGGAGTGGCTTAAAGTGGAGTTGTGCACAGTAGAGTGGAGTGGTGAAGACTGGAATGGTGTGGAGTGCAATGCAATGGTGCAGAGTAGAGTGGTGTAAAGTGCATTGGCCGAGAATATAGTGGTGCAGAGCAGAGTAGAGAGGTGTAGCGTACAGGTTAGAGTAGATTGGCATAATGTGCTGTGAGAAGTTGGCCTGATATATGATGTTTCCAATTCTGGAACCACCTTGTATCAGTCCAAACAATCCCTTATGGTTTCTGGTTGTAAGTCAACCTTATAGACAAGCTATCCTAGGGGTAGCATGGACTAAGCAGCCTGAAAGGCTAAACTCAAGAGGTCGTGTTAAGCGAACTGTTTTACCAATCACAATCCTGTAATATCAAATGAAAGGACACCACACAAGTACATATTATAAAAATATATGTGTTTATTACTAAAATAATCCCCAGTACTCTTTATGAGCAAAGGGGCACAAGCGTTTAAATAAAAGCACAGTTAAACATATGAAAGTTGCACAATTATGGATGAGGGCGGGTGGCCACTCAAACCATATATTAAGAAAGTGGTATAAGAGATACCAATCGGACAGTGGTTAGGCCTAGGGCCTAGGGAATCGCTGGGAGCAGTCGGGACTAGCAATGCTGAAGTCGGGAAAAGCCTGCGGGATTCGGGTGCAGCGCTTAAAGCACACATGCACCAATGCAAAGTCAATGGTGCGTAAAAGTTATAAAGCTACTGTTTAAGAAGACTTCCGCTTAACCTAGAAGGATGAAACTTAAGACACATACACTAGAGGTGTGTACAAGTGTGGGAACACCGGCGTTGTTGAGTTACCTCACCCACAGGAAGCGGGTGCATAGGGTCGAAGTTGTGTCGGGTTTCGTCACGCAGGGTGTTGGTGCTTGAAGCTGAAGATGCTGCAGGCGATGTGAAGGAGAAGTGTCCGGTGTGATCCAAGGGTGGATCAGAGTCGTAAAGTACCTGAAAGCAGAGGGGACAGAGTGTGGGTCACTCAGCAGTGACCAGGGTAGAACCAGGACGGAACCAGGCAATTTCGGGCGCAATCAAGTGGTTGTCGAGGAGCTTCTCTCCTCTGCCACGTGGGCTCTAGGGCATCTGCGACGTCCAGGAGCGGGTCACGAGCTGTCCCACAAAGGCTCTCGCCGTCGGCGCAGTCGGATTCAAGATTGGAGCAAACAACACTTGGCAGGAGCAATCCACGCAGGACTGGAAGATTGCTTCTCACTCGGACCTGGAGGGTCCTTTTCAGAGGAGCGGGTGCAAGTCTGGAGCAAACAGAATCACAAGTTAGATTTTGTAGTTCGCCGGCATAGGGGCCACAAGCCAAC
Organism: Lissotriton vulgaris; assembly: GCF_964263255.1. Lineage (NCBI taxonomy): Eukaryota > Metazoa > Chordata > Amphibia > Caudata > Salamandridae > Lissotriton > Lissotriton vulgaris. Next base: position 797,760,536 of record NC_141699.1, read on the forward strand.
GGGCAAGTGACCGGGCCAACGCGTTGAGCCAAAAGAAGCAGAAGGGCCCCACGCAGCACTCGGTGAGTGTAGAGGGGTGAGCTTCGGTGCAAAAGAGGCTCAAGGCTGGGGCTTCTCAAACCCCGGTGTACAGCTTCGAGGGTCACTCGTGGGCTGCACAGTCAGCGCCTCGTGGTTTCTCCAAGATGGCGGGCCCCACGCTTCCGGTCGCCTCCACGGGTCTCAGCTCTGCAGGGACTGTGTATCGGGCTGTTAGAAGGCAGGCACGCTTGGTCTTGTTGGTCTCTGTCGCTCGAGTTCCGGCGGGAACGGCAACAAAGCAAACGTCGAGGTGCTGGATGGTGCCTGTTCGCACAGGGTGGTCACTCCTTGACCACAAGGGAGATTCTTCAGTCTTCTACGTCGAGTAGGATGTCGAAGGGTCCAGAGTTTTGTTTCTTGTGTTTCATCAGGATAATCTGAGTGCGTTGGCACTGCTCCCATTCTTATACCAATCTAGGGGGCTGGATTACCTGCTAGGTCCCCTCCTATGGGTGGGACCCAGGAAGGGGGTGGATACACCCCTTTCCCTTTGTCCAGGCCGTGCTGGGACTGGGGCTAGTGTGCCCCAGAACCGGTTTGACCGGATTATGCAAGGGGAAGCCTTGTGCTCCCCAGGCAGTGTCTGGTTTCTTTCAAACCTCCCTGCTACAATCCACTATATCCTGTCTGGGGTGGTGTGACACCTCCCTGCGACAGGAAAGCCTTTGTCCATGCCTACTCGGCTTCGTTTCGGTCAGCAGCAGGAGGTCAGACTCGTGTATGTGGCAGAAGCATCCATTTTGTGGATCTGAGGCTCTTTTAAAAATCAACCGCGTTTCAGTGAAGTAACATGTCTTCTCCCTCTAGAGGGGTGGAATGATATCCCTGTCGACAGGACTGTCGAGGGGATAGTATTCCAAATCGTATGACACCTTAAACGACATGTTTTGATAAAGCCAAACCAAAGTTAACATATAACCACGAGGATTATAATGCACTTAATAGTATATGGTATGGCATTATCCCGGAACAGCTTAGGGAGTTGTTCCAGACAGCTGCAGACAGGCTCAGCTCATGCTCGAGCTCCATCTCACATTAAACCACGCACTCTGCCTCCAGGATAGATAAGGCCTTCCATGGGAGTGGCTCACAGGTTTATATGTGTCCAGATATAGGTTTAGATATAGGTATACTATATCTAAGCAAGGGGTGAGTACACCAATTTGCCCCAGCTGAGTGAACAGCCAGTTGTGTCAATTTAAGAACCAGCCAGGGGTGGCAAAAGCTATGCTGCAGCCCCTGGTAGGCCTTGGTGGCACCTATGTCCTGAGCACCTATAGTGCATGGTACAGGGGCTGACAAGGAGTCCAGTTCCAATTGGGTTATGTACCTATACTACATGTATGTGAATTTAGAGAGAGAACAGCAGGCTGGGGGTCTGATTAGCAGGCCCACAGCATCATTAAGTCGAAAACCAGTGAAGCAAAAAGCAAAAATTGGGGTGACCATAGGATAGCAGACCCTACTCTCCTACACAACCCCCCCCCCCCCAAACGCAGGGACATTAAACTTAACCTTGACCAGATAAGTCTTCATGTTCTAAGTGGAAGTACCTGGAGAGACCATCTGCATTACCATGGTCAATCCCTGGGCGGTGCTCCACTGTAAAGTCCATCCCCTGTAGGGAAATGGACCACCTGAGTAGTTTGGGGTTTTCACCCTTCATCTGATTTAGCCACAAGAGGGGCTTATGGTCTGTCTGAATTAGGAAGTTAGTTCCAAACATGTATGGCCTCAACTTCTTCAGGGCCCAAACCACAGCAAAGGCCTCCCTCTCAATAGCTGACCAATGTTTCTCCCTGGGGGTCAGCCTTCTGCTAATAAAAGCAATGGGCTGGTCATGACCATCTGTATTCAGTTGTGAAAGCACAGCTCCCACCCCCAACTCAGAAGCATCTGTTTGTACAATGAACTGTTTGGAGTAGTCAGGACTCTTCAGGATAGGTGCAGAGCACATGGCCTTCTTCAGGTCATCAAATGCCTTTTGACAGCTAACTGTCCACTGAACCTTTTTGGGCATCTTCTTGGATGTCAAGTAATTTAATGGTGTCACAATGGACCCATAGTTCTTTACAAATTTTTGTAATACCCAGTCAGGCCCAAGAAGGCTCTGACTTGTGTCTGGGTAGTTGGAGGAGCCCAGTCCTGTATGGTCTGGATCTTGCTCTCCAAGGGTTGAACCTGACCCCCACCTACTAGGTGGCCCAAGTACACAACCTTGCTCTGCCCTATCTGGCACTTGGTAGCCTTGATAGTCAGGCCTGCCTTTTGTAGGGCCTCCAGAACCTTCTTCGGGTGGATCAGGTGATCCTCCCAGGTGGAGCTAAAGACAGCAATATCATCTAGATATGCTGCACAAAAGTCATCCAACCCAGCAAGGACTTGATTCACCAACCTTTGGAAGGTGGCAGGTGCATTCTTCAAACCAAAGGGCATTACCACAAACTGATAATGTCCACTAGGGGTAGAGAATGCTGTTTTGGCTTTTGACTCTTAAGCTAATCTGATCTGCCAGTAGCCAGCTGTCAAATCAAATGTGCTCAGAAACTTGGCAGAAGCCAATTTATCAATGAGCTCATCTGCTCTTGGAATGGGATGTGCATCTGTCCTAGTGACAGCATTGAGACCTCTGTAGTCCGCACAAAACCTCATTTCTCTCTTTCCATCTTTGGTATGAGGTTTTGGCACCAGGACTACTGGGCTGGCCCATGGGCTCTCTGATGGCTCAGTCACTCCAAGCTCTAACATCTTTTGCACCTCAGCCTTTATACAATCCCTGACATGATCAGGTTGCCTGTAGATTTTATTCTTCACAGGCAGACTGTCACCAGTGTCCACCTCATGGGTGCACCAGTTAGTATGACTGGGTGTGAGTGAAAACATGTGTCTGTGGGCCTGCAACACCTGTCTGCAGTCCACCTGTTGCTGCTCAGTGAGGCTGCCTGTCAAGGCTACTCCATCAACTGAACCATCATCAGGGTTCTGGGAAAGCCGGTCTGGGAGAGGGTCACTCTCTTCCTCCTGGTCCCCATCTGTGGCCATGAGCAAGCTCATTTCCTCCCTGTCCACAAATGCTTTCAAACGATTCACATGGAGCACCCTGTGGGGGCTCCTAGGGGTTCCAAAGTCAACCACATAGGTGACTTCTCCCTTTTTCTCAACAATGGGGTAGGGTCCAGTCCATTTGTCCTGGAGTGCTGCTGGGGCCACTGGCTCCAACACCCACACCTTCTGCCCTGGCTGGAACTCAACCAGAACAGCCTTTTGGTCATGCCAAGCTTTCTGTAATTCTTGACTGGCCTCCAAGTTTTTGGATGCTCTTTCCATATACTCAGCCATCCTGGAGCGGAGACCAAGTACATAGTCCACAACATCTAGCTTAGGCTTTTTGAGAGGTAACTCCCATCCTTCCTTCACCAAACACAGTGGACCCTCACAGGGTGGCCAAACAAAAGTTCAAAAGGGCTGTAGCCAACCCCCTTCTGTGGGACCTCTCTGTAAGCAAAGAGCAAGCAGGGTAAAAGGGTGTCACATTTCCGCCTAAGCTTCTCTGGTAATCCTTTTATCATTCCCTTGAGGGGCTTGTTGAATCTCTCCACAAGCCCATTGCACTGTGGGTGAGAGGGTGTGGTAAACTTATAGTTTACTCCACACTCCTTCCACATTGCTTTTAAGTATCCAGACATGACGTTGGTACCTCTGTCTGAAAGAATCTCCTTTGGAAAGCCCACTCTTGAGAAAACTGCAATGAGGGCTTTTGCCACAACAGGTGCTGTTGTGGTCCTCATTGGAATTGCTTCTGGTTACCTGGTGGCATGATCCACTACCACCAGTATGAATCTGTGCCCAGATGCTATTTGAGGATCCATGGGACCCACAATGTCTATTCCAACTCTTTCAAAGGGTACCCCCACCACAGGTAGTGGTATCAGGGGGGCCTTTGTTGTGCCACCTGACTTACCACTAGCTTGGCAAGTGACACAGGAGCGACAAAACTCCTTGACATTTTCTGACATATGAGGCCAGTGAAAGTGAGGGACAAGCCTGTCCCAAGTCTTGTTCTGGCCTAAGTGTCCTGCAAGGGGAATATCATGGGCCAAGGTAAGAAGGAAGCCCCTAAATTTCAAACTTATGACCAACCTCTTGGTGGCACCAGGCTTGGGGTCTCTAGCCTCTGAATAAAGGAGCCCATCATCCCAATATACTTTATGGGTACCTTGAGCATTCCCTGCAGCCTCAGCAGCAGCCTGCTGTCTGAGGGGTTCAAGAGAAGGGCAATCTAATTGGGCCTGCCCCAGGTCTGCCCTTGAGGGTCGCCCTGTCCCCAGAAACTCAACCTGATCAGGCTCAAGTTCTTCAGAGACAGTCTTCTCCTCTTGGACTGCAGAATCGGCTCCCTGTGGAGGCTGATCCTCAACCTGGGGCAAGTGGGCAGGCACAGCCTTAACCCTCTTGCTCTTTCTCTTGGGTTGTGGTTGGTCTATTGTTCCAAGATCAACCACTGGTTCAGGAAGGCACTTCTTAGCCTGAGTCCTTGTCACTGCAAGGACATGTGCTGAAATCCCTAGCATTTCTGCATGAGTCCTGTACTCCACTTCTGACCAAACTGAGCTTTCAAGATCATTGCCTAACAGACAGTCTACTGGGAGGTCTGCACTCACAACAACTTTCTTTAGGCCACTTACCCCTCCCCAGGAGAAGTTCACAACAGCCACACTATGTGTAGTAGTGGAGTTGCTTGCATTGGTAACTAGGTAATTCTTACCTAGTACAATCTGTCCAGGGTCCACAAAGTCAGGTGTCACCATAGTGACACTGGCACAAGTGTCCCTGTAGGCCTGAGCCAGTTTCTCATTTATCAAAGGCGTCTGCCTATACTTCCCCAGGTTACTGGGGCTCACAGTAGTGGACAAAGATAAGTCCACATCATATAGCAGAACTGCCTGAGTAGGGACTCTGAATAGGCCAGATTCCATCCCAGTACCCAGGGTCAACCCTACTAAACCCTTTTGCTGTGTACTACCACTGCTGACTGTACTAGGGGGTGCAGGTGCTTTAGGAGCTGCAGTGGTAGGGACTGGATTTTTCTTGGTGCATTCACTGCCCCAGTGTGAAACTGATTTGCAGGTATTACACCAAGGTTTCTTTGGGCCATCATTCTTCTTCTTTTTGTTACCATTTTGGGAACCACCCTCATTATTAGAATTTGGTGGGCCTGAAGAAGACTTCTGGTCTTTTTCTTTATCTTTCTTATCCCCACCCTTCTGGTCTGTTTTCTTCTGGTCACCACCATCATTCTGGGGTTTCTGCTTAATCCGTGTTCTGGCCCATTTGTCCGCCTTCTTTCCCAATTCTTGGGGAGATGTCAGATTAGAGTCAATAAGGTATTGATGCAACAGCTGGTTCTGACAGTTATTAAGGATCTGCTCTCTCATTATAAGATTGTACAATCCTGTATAGTCTGAGACTTTACTTCCCTGCAGCCAACCCTCCAGAGCCTTAGTGGCACAATCAACAAAATCAGTCCAGTCCTGAGTCTGTGCTTTTTGGGTGTCTCTGAACAACAACCTGTATTGCTCAGTGGTTAGGCCAAACTCTTCAATAAGAGCACTCTTCAGGACAGAGTAGTTTTTGTCATCCTCGGGTCTAACTGTGAGGAGCCTATCCCTCCCTTTCTCAGAAAAGGAGTACCATAAAATTGCAGCCCACTGATCCCGAGGAACCTGCTGTACCATGCAGGCTCTCTCAAGAGCAGACATCCATTTGTGGATGTCATCCCCTTCCTTGTAGGGGGGCACAATTTGTGTCAGGTTTCTATTGTCATAGCCCCTGCCTTTCTCTCTAGGAATATTGCTGCCACCAGTGGCATCTAAGCCACACAACCTTTGTTCTCTTGCTAAAGCAAGTTTATCTTGAGCCAAGGCTATCTCTTCCCTCTCTATCTGAAGTTGGACAACCCTCATCCTGGCCCTATGCTCTTTCCTCTGGGGGGGGGAAGTCATTCCCCTTTGAGATTCCCTTGAGACACTAGAAATATGAGAATCCCCTGAGGGAGATCTCACCCTTCTGTTGCCTGTGGGAATTATGTTATAGGATCTGGGGAGGTGCTGGCCCTCTCCATTCCCATGTAGGTCTAAGTTGATCTGGTTAAGCCTGCCAACTACAACCTGGTTACCCCTCTGATTCTGATCAGACTCATCTATTTCTGAGCCCTCCTCCTCCTCTTCCTCTTCTTCTTCTTCCTCTCTGGAGTGTTCTCATTCTCAGGGGTGTTCACTCCATCTCCTGTGTCTAAGGGAACTGCACTCGCCTTATCTAAGTCATCCTTTTCCAGGATGGATATCAGGGAAGGAATGGTGGGGTTGTGACCCCTTTTTAGCCCTCTTGCAATGCATAAGGCACTCAAGTTTTTATGGCTAAGTTTGTCATAGCTGGAAGTTGCCTTGGTAAGGTCAACTGTCACAGGGGCAGAGCCTGAAGCTCCTCCTGTGCCAGACATGACTGCTAGTGAGGTGCAAGTGGTGCACTTACCTACACTAAGTGTTTTCCTACTGTACCTTGCTAGTGAGTTGTAGGCAGGGTGTGCTAATCCCTTTGATCTACAACTACTAAGTTCAGTAGAACTTAAATATGCTAAGCTTTTGTTTATATGTACCTAAGGTACTTTATGTGATCTTTCAATTTGATAAAAAGATTGCAATGGTAAAACAACAGCAAGCTCAAATCCGCACCGCTGCACACCAATGTGAGAAGTTGGCCTGATATATGATGTTTCCAATTCTGGAACCACCTTGTATCATCCCAAACAATCCCTTATGGTGTCTGGTTGTAAGTCAACCTTATAGACAAGCTATCCTAGGGGTAGCATGGACTAAGCAGCCTGAAAGGCTAAACTCAAGAGGTTGTGTTAAGCGAACTGTTTTACCAATCACAATCCTGTAATATCAAATGAAAGGACACCACACAAGTATATATTATAAAAATATATGTGTTTATTACTAAAATAATCCCCAGTACTCTTTATGAGCAAAGGGGCACAAGCGTTTAAACAAAAGCACAGTTAAACATATGAAAGTTTTACAATTATGGATGAGGGCGGGTGGCCACTCAAACCATATATTAAGAAAGTGGTATAAGAGATACCAATCGAACAGTGGTTAGGCCTAGGGCCTAGGGAATCGCTGGGAGCACTCGGGACTAGCAATGCTGAAGTCGGGAAAAGCCTGCGGGATTCGAGTGCAGCGCTTAAAGCACACGCATGGACCAATGCAAAGTCAATGATGCGTAAAAGTTATAAAGTTACTGTTTAAGGAGACTTCCGCTTAACTTAGAAGGATGAAACTTAAGACACATACACTAGAGGTGTGTACCAGTGTGGGAACACAGGCGTTGTTGAGTTACCTTACCCACAGGAAGCTGGTGCATAGGGTCGAAGTTGTGTCGGGTTTCATCACGCTGGTTGTTGGTGCTTGAAGCTGAAGATGCTGCAGGCGATGTGAAGGAGAAGTGTCCGGTGTGATCCAAGGGTGGATCAGAGTCGTAAAGTACCTGAAAGCAGAGGGGACAGAGTCTGGGTCACTCAGCAGTGACCAGGGTGGAACCAGGACGGAACCAGGCAATGTCGGGCGCAATCAGGTGGTTGTCGAGGAGCTTCTCTCCGCTGCCACGTGGGCTCTAGGGCATCTGCGACGTACAGGAGCGGGTCACGAGCTGTCCCATGAAGGCTCTCGCCGTCGGCGCAGTCGGCTTCAAGATTGGAGCAAACAACACTTGGCAAGAGCAATCCACGCAGGACTAGAAGATTGCTTCTCACTCGGACCAGGAGGGTCGGAGTGGGTGCTCCTTTTCAGAGGAGCGGGTGCTAGTATGGAGCAACTAGAATCACAAGTTAGATTTCGTGGTTCGCCGGCACAGGGGCCACAAGCCAACGGGCAGGTGACCGGGCCAATGCGTTGAGCCAAAAGAAGCAGAATGGCCCCACGCAGCACTCGGTGAGTGTAGAGGGGTGAGCTTCCGTGCAAAAGAGGCTCAGGACTAGGGCTTCTCAAACCCCGATGCACAGCTTCGAGGGTCACTCGTGGGCTGCACAGTCAGCGTCTCGTGGTTTCTCCAAGATGGCGGGCCCCACGCTTCCGGTCGCCTCCACGGGTCTCAGCTCTGCAGGGACTGTGGATCAGGCTGTTAGAAGGCAGGCATGCTTGGTCTTGTCGGTCACTGTCGCTCGAGTTCCGGCGGGAATTGCAACAAAGCAAATGTCGAGGTGCTGGATGGTGCCTGTTAGCACAGGGTGGTAACTCCTTGACCACAAGGGAGATTCTTCAGTCTTCTACATCGAGTAGGATGTCAAAGGGTCCAGAGTTTCGTTTCTTGTGTTTCATCAGGATAATCTGAGTGTGTTGGCACTGCTCCCATTCTTATACCAATCTAGGGGGCTGGATTACCTGCTAGGTCCCCTCCTATGGGTGGGACCCAGGAAGGGGGTGGATACACCCCTTTCCCTTTATCCAGGCCGCGCTGGCACTGGGGCTGGTGTGCCCCAGAACCGGTTTGACCGGATTATGCAAGGGGAAGCATTGTGCTCCCCAGGCAGTGTCTGGTTTTTTTCAAACCTCCCTGCTACAATCCACTATCTCCTGTCTGGGGTGGTGTGACACCTCCCTGCGACAGGAAAGCCTTTGTCCAGGCCTCCTCGGCTGAGTTTCGGTCAGCAGCAGGAGGTCAGACTCGTGTCTGTGGGAGAAGCATCCATTTTGTGGATCTGAGGCTCTTTTAAAAATCAACCGCGTTTCAGTGAAGTAACATGTCTTCTCCCTCTAGAGGGGTGGAATGCTATCCCCGTCGACAGGACTGTCGAGGGGATAGTATTCCAAATCATATGACACCTTACACGACATGTTTTGATAAAGCCAAACCAAAGTTAACATATAACCGCGAGGATTATAATGCACTTAATAGTATATGGTATGGCATTATCCCGGAACAGCTTAGGGAGTTGTTCCCGACAGCTGCAGACAGGCTCAGCTCATGCTCGAGCTCCATCTCACATTAAACCATGCGCTCTGCCTCCAGGATTGATAAGGCCTTCCATAGGAGTGGCTCACAGGTTTATATGTGTCCAGATATAGGTTTAGATATAGGTATACTATATCTATGCAAGGGGTGAGTACACCAACTTGCCCCAGCTGAGTGATCAGCCAGTTGTGTCAATTTAAGAACCAGCCAGGGGTGGCAAAAGCTATGCTGCAGCCCCTGGTAGGCCTTGGTGGCACCTATGCCCTGAGCACCTATAGTGCATGGTACAGGGGCTGACAAGGAGTCCAGTTCCAATTGGGTTATGTACCTATAGTACATGTATGTGAATTTAGAGAGAGAACAGCAGGCTGGGGGTCTGATTAGCAGGCCCACAGCCTCAATAAGTCGAAAACCAGTGAAGCAAAAAGCAAAAATTGGGGTGACCATAGGATAGCAGACCCTACTCTCCTACATGTGCTGACTTAGAGTGAAGTGGTACAAATTAGAGTGCAGTGGCATGAAGTGGTGTAGAGTGGAGTGGCATAAAGAGGAGTATGTATGGTGTGGTACTGTACTGCAAATTATAGACAACACATTTTCATTTGAAATGGCTATTACAGACATGCAGATTTACTGATAAAAGTATAGAGTGCACAAACAATATTGTATGGAAATGTCATCACCTGGTGTATTGATTTGTTTTGATCGTAGTAAAATGTTTCCACCACACTTCAGAATTTCGAAAAAATATGCTTCATTTGTGCTTTCCTAATTTTTATATATTCTGAAATATCAACAATTTTTATTTTCAGACATTTACATTCTGTTGTCTGCTAGAAAAAAAAGCCTTTCCTTTCACAGTAAACACCAAGCTCTCTCGAAAGACAGAGCCTAACATTCGACCTATGTATTTGAATACTTAACAAATGTGACGAGTTAAGAACAAGATTTCAAGGACTGGGTACAGAAAGCGAGAACTGAAGTAGAATACAGTAAAGAGGATATGCTGCACAGATGGACAAACTCAAGCTGGACATCCTAAAATAAATAAAGCTAGCACATAGAAAGCAAGCAAATGTGAGATACAGACCACAATGCCAATGGTAACCATTAGGTGTAATGCATTCCCATGGAAACTTTCCAAATGTCCCCAAGATGTCTTTAACAAACAAGACATCTGCACTGTCTGGTAGGCTCCGATCCCAAAAATCTAAGGCTCTCAACAGAAAGTGGGATTAAAGAGGAATAAGGGAAAAAAATACTGCAATCTTTGAAATGGAACTTGCAGGGTGTCCCTGTACCAGATTGGAGAATTCTAGCATAAAAGTCTTTTCTCAGTAACGTGCTGGGCAAAAATGTCTGCATTTTACAAAAAGGCAGAGCATCTGTAGAGGTAATCGCTTAGCTAAACGCATCTACAAAATTACATTCAATCGTACAATGCAGTATGTAGCCTCTTGGCTTTGTTAGTAGCTATCAATGTCTCTGAATTCCGGTGTTAACATATAAACAGGACTATGGTCTGTAATTTTATTGCTGATTCTGAGCTAAATAACATTTGGAAACACCAGAAAGTTCCATCCTTTAGCTAACAGAATAATATTTTTTTGACGGGAAACAAACTTTACAACGCAGTCATTACATCGCACTACCTTTACATAGAAGTCATTGCAACGCAACATCCTTTACATTGCATGTCATTACAACACAGCCATTACATCGCATGTCTCTACAACGCATGTTATTACAACGCATGTCAATACAACGCAGGCATTACAATGCATACCATTACATTACATTACAACGCATAGTACCCTTACACTATCCAATACTTACCCTACTGCTGCACTCACTGGAGTTAGAATAGTAATTTTTACCCCTCCGCTATCTGACATTTACCCTACTGTTGCACTCACTGGAGTTAGAATAGTAATTATTACCCCTAGAGTATCCAATACTTACCTTAAATGTGATGTAATGCTATGCATTGTAATGGAATGCATTGTAAAGGTAGTTTCTGAAAATGCTATGTGATGGCATGCGATGTAAAAGAATACGTTTGTAAAGGATGTTGCGATGTAAAAACTGCATTGTAAAGGCATGCATTGTAAATGTATGCGTCTTTCACAATGTGTTACACACTAGTGCATATTCCTAGCAGTTTTTTTCACAAAGGATTTTAATACTAAGTTGACTTCATCTAAGTTTCTCCATATGTTTTTGTGCTTTTTGTTGTTACACCAGTTCTAAATGTTTATTTAGATTTAAATTACATTGTTTATCTTGCAGGTTGAATTCAGTCACTAGCGGTCTAACAGGTAACAAAATGGGAGTGTTGGGTTTTTGATTACAAATACTGGGCTAACTTTAATTTTGCTTTTCCTGTTCTTTTCTCTGGTTCAAGTTTGCTTGGAGCAGCATGATTGCATGAAACTAACGTTGAAGCACCCAGGAGCAGCTTGACAGTGTGAGGTCGAAGTTGTTTGCATGAGGTTGTGAATGCCAGATTTCAAGGTTGGAGTTAAGTGAGGAAATCTCACTGTCCCTCCTTCTGGAAACATAAGGACTCTAACATGCACCAAAATGGGCACTTGCTAGATACTAAGCCATGGCGTTGCTCTTGCAAGATCAGGACTCTTCCTGCGAGAACAAATAACCTTATAGGAAAAGGCCTGAGACTATTATGGGCAGTTTCTGTTTCTTGTTTTGTTCCCTATACATTGCCTCATGGGCGTCCAACTAAGTGGGCATTCACTCTCTGTTCCTGTTGTGGAAAAAAGTGGTTTCATGCTGTGCCAAGGGCTCAAGTGTAGGAACTGCAGGTGGTAGTCACTTACATTTGTGTGCCAATCTCGTTTGATGTGCTACTCTAAATCTCTTGAACATGCACATCTTTGGGAGCAGAAACGGATGAAGAGGTGCTCAGAATATGGGTATTACCTGTACTAAAGCCTTGCCTATCAGAGGGACACACTACATTAAACACTTGATCGAAGCAACAGGGATTATGTGGTCTATGGAGTCAGCCCTGGAATTGCACAAAACTTATAAATGGTGATGGGCATCTTGAATGCTAAACTATGGTCAAGATCCTCGTGGTCGAAACAATTATTGCTAGGCAGTTGTGGTTCATACTTGGTGCAGCTGAGACCTGATGCTTGTTAGTTGTAAACCTTGCACCCTGTTTCTCTGAGAAGTAAAGGAAAGACATCTGGGAGTCAAAGAAGTGTTTTGTGCTGCACTCATGTAATTATAAAGACTTGTACATGTTTATTTTACATGGAGTCGGCCACCTCATACAACCTCATATTTTGTATTTTGTTAGTTTTCACAAGGTGCCATCTACTGGCCGGGCTAAAAACTAAGTATTAGCGTAAAATCTTTTCCGCTCGCGGAATTTGCGGATTTTCGGCAAATTCGCGATCCGCAAATTCTCGTGAATTTGCCGCATATTCGCACGCAGCAGATTTTTTTGCTTGGTCGCGCTTGACAAATACAATATTACGGCGCGCGGCGTTAACTTACCGTCATTCAGCGTTTGAAGAGTTGTTTTTCTCCATGTTTGCGTGTGCTGCGCCATTTTGGATCTTGCTGCGTGATCCCGCGGGAGTTTGTCAACCGCGATTACGTCATTGCGGCCCGCCACCTTGCACAGCGAGAGTTTGTCAACGCGAGTACGTAATAAAGGCTCGTGATCACGCATCGCGGGAGTAAACAATTGCGAACACGTAGATGCAGCGGGCAGCAATAATCACGCGCTCGGGAAATTGCAAAATTTGCAATTCTGCACAAGAAATCCACCAGCAGGCAGCATAAATCTTCTGAAAATTATGATTTTTATCAGAATAACTCCTCAGAGTGACATTTGCCTGCACTTTTTTTTGCAAGGAGTCCATTTTGGGGGGGTGGGAGGAAGGAAGTGCCCCACAGTCTCCAACTTCCTGTTCCTGTCCAGCAGGCTCCCCCCAGTGCTTTGTTCATGTCCTGGTCACTTTGATTTGGATCTTGACCTGGAAGGATTACTTTTTGTGGATGCTGCTGGATATTTGGATTTGAGGCCTTTTTGACTTTCTTTGGATCACTTTTGGATTAGAAATTTCACAAGGAAGTTGATGTTGTTTGTTTGGGGCATTACAGTTACTGCAACTACAATTTTGGAACTTTTTCAGAACATTAAATAAAATATATTGTGGGTAGCCACAGTATCCAGTAGGACCAGGGTTAGTTATGGGTGCATGATACAACTGTTTTGTTGAATTTCAACATCATTTAGGGCATGGATGGGATTGGATTGTGGTGATTTTTGTGTATTTTTCGATTTTTTGGCTGTTGTTGGGGCCTTTTGCCCAGGGGTACTCAGTGGTGCATGGACTGAGTCTTTCTGTGGGGTCTCTTTAATGTAAACATCATGGAGGGCATGGATGGCATTGGATTGTGGTGATTTTTGTGTGTTTTTCGATTTTTTGGCTGTTGTTGGGGCCTTTTGCCCAGGGGTACTCAGTGGTGCATGGACTGAGTCTTTCTGTGGGGTCTCTTTAATGTAAACATCATGGAGGGCATGGATAGCATTGGATTGTGGTGATTTATGTGTGTTTTTCGACTTTTTGGGGTGGTGTTGGGGCCTGTCCATGTGGGTGGGGGCCATTTTGAGGCCTGGTCCAGGCAGGGCCTGGCCATGTGGGTGGTGGTCTAGGGGCCATTTTGAAGCCAGGCAGTGTGCTTTGTTGTGCCATAGGCCTGCACCCAGTCTGCCATGCTTTCAAACATTATACCCAGGATACTCAGTGGTGCATGGACCGAGTCTTTCTGTGGGGTGTCTTGAATTTCAACATGATTGAGGGCATGGATGGCATTGGATTGTGGTGATTTGTGTGTGTTTTTCGATTTTATGGCTGTTGTTGGGGCTTTTTGCCCACGGGTACTCAGTAGTGCATGGACTGAGTCTTTCTGTGGGGTCTCTTTAATGTAAACATCATGGAGGGCATGGATGGCATTACATTGTGGTGATTTTTGTGTGTTTTTTTATTTTTTGGCTGTTGTTGGGGCCTTTTGCCCAGAGGTACTCAGTGGTGCGTGGACTGAGTCTTTCTGTGGGGTCTCGTTAATGTAAACATGATTGAGGGCATGGATGGCATTGGATTGTGGTGATTTTTGTGTGTTTTTCAATTTTTTGGCTGTTGTTGGGGCCTTTTGCCCAGGGGTACTCAGTGGTGCATGGACTGAGTCTTTCTGTGGGGTCTCTTTAATGTAAACATCATGGAGGGCATGGATGGCATTGGATTGTGGTGATTTTTGTGTGTTTTTCGATTTTATGGCTGTTGTTGGGGCCTTTTGCCCAGGGGTACTCAGTGGTGCATGGACTGAGTCTTTCTGTGGGTCTCTTTAATGTAAACATCATGGAGGGCATGGATGGCATTGGATTGTGGTGATTTTTGTGTTTTTTTTTTACTATTAGGGGTGGTGTTGGGGCCTGTCCATGTGGGTGGGGGCCATTTTGAGGCCTGGTCCAGGCAGGGCCTGGCCATGTGGGTGGGGGTCTAGGGGCCATTTTGAAGCCAGGCAGTGTGTTTTGTTGTGCCATAGGCCTGCACCCAGTCTGCCATGCTTTCATCCATTATGCCCAGGGGTACTGAGTGGTGCATGGACCAAGTCTTTCTGTGGGGTGTCTTGAATTTCAACATGATTGAGGGCATGGATGGCATTGAATTGTGGTGATTTTTGTGTGTTTTCTGATTTTTTGGCTGTTGTTGGGGCCTTTTGCCCAGGGGTACTCAGTGGTGCATGGACTGAGTATTTCCGTTGGGTCTCTTTAATGTAAACATCATGGAGGGCATGGATGGCATTGGATTGTGGTGATTTATGTGTGTTTTTCGACTTTTTGGGGTGGTGTTGGGGCCAGTCCATGTGGGTGGGGGCCATTTTGAGGCCTGGTCCAGGCAGGGCCTGGCCATGTGGGTGGGGTCTAGGGGCCATTTTGAAGCCAGGCAGCAAGCTTTGTTGTGCCATAGGCCTGCACCCAGTCTACCATGCTTTCATCCATTATGCCCAGGGGTACTCAGTGGTGCATTGACCGAGTCTTTCTGTGGGGTGTCTTGAATTTCAACATGATTGAGGACATGGATGGCATTGGATTGTGGTAATTTTTGTGTGTTTTTCGATTTTTTGGCTATTGTTGGGGCCTTTTGCCTAGGGGTACTCAGTGGTGCGTGGACTGAGTCTTTCTGTGGGGTCTCTTTAATGTAAACATCATGGAGGGCATGGAGATGGCATTGGATTGTGGAGATTTCTGTGTGTTTTTCGATTTTTTGGCTGTTGTTGGGGCCTTTTGCCCAGGGGTACTCAGTGGTGCATGTACTGAGTCTTTCTGTGTGGTCTCTTTAATGTAAACATCATGGAGGGCATGGATGGCATTGGATTATGGTAATTTATGTGGGGGTTTCGACTTTTTGGGGTGGTGTTGGGGCCTGTCCATGTGGGTGGGGGCCATTTTTAGGTCTGGTCCAAGGACTGGCCATGTGGGTTGGGGTCTAGGGGCCATTTTGAAGCCAGGCAGTGTGCTTTGTTGTGCCATAGACCTGCACCCAGTCTGCCATGCTTTCATCCATTATGCCCAGGGGTACTCTGTCAGTGGTGCATTTTATTGGTCTTTCCATTTTGGGGGGTGGGTATAATAAAAATGCTTACTTGCAAACTATTAATTGAAGCGCTACATATGCAACATTTATTTAACTGATGTTCCTCTGGCTTTCTTTGCTTTTAGGTGCAGAAAGATGAATCATCAGCCTCATCGTTCCTCATCAGTGCCAGGAAGAAGTCCTGCTGTGGTGTGTGCAGCACAACATCACATGTGGCCACAGACAACTCTGTAACTTGTGCAACTGCGGCCTGCTGTTCTGACATCCGAAGAAGATGGCCCCAAAAAAGTTGCCCTAGCTCCTCTAGCAAGAAAGTTGACAGTAAGGAGCAGAAGAAACAAGTGGCGCCACTTACCAAGGAGACGTGTGCCGACCGCCGCATTTTTGGGGAAAAAAAAGTACGCCTGTAGCAGCAGCGGGGCTCGCTGGGGACCAAGCTGGGAGCAGCGCCTCCGCTCCATTGGGCTCAGTGCCACCACCAGCACGCCAACTTAGGTCCAAGCCCTTGAGTGCTGCAGAGGCAGCCAGTATAGTTGTTCAATCACCATCGACCAGTGATGTTGGCTCATCGCAAGAAAGTAGCAGCATCCCTCAATCAACACAGGTTGCTGTAACTCATCTGACGAGTGTTCAAAAACCACAGCCGCAACAACAACCACATCTACTGCAAGTACAAGCCCAAGTACATGTGGAAGGAAAGGCGGCGCAAGGAGAGGCGCAAGCAGAGGTGCATGGAGCGGCACAAGTGCCCACAATAGTTGTTCCTCCCGAATTAGGGGCACATCAGGAAATGGACATTCAAGCCGAGGTATCATCTGAGGAAGCCACTCCTCCTGATGATTCATTGTCTTCCAGATCCCCAGCAAGGAAAAGATCAAGGATGGTGTCTACATCTTCTTCAAGCCCCCTTCCTTCTGATGATATGGATCAAAATTGGGAACCACCAGTGCTGTCTGAGGGTGAGGCAAACCATGATCTGACAAAGGTAGCTAAGCGTAAAAGGAAGGTCCCCGAAAGTCTCATAGTTATGGAGTGTGAAGATGACGCTGAACAAGAAGTGGCATATACTCCTGCTAATGAAGACTCTCACGACGACGACGCAGTCATCATAGGCGTCACTCCAGCCTCAGCGGGCATGCAGCAAACAGGCATTTTTACCCTATCCCGAAATGCTGCTGAGCGTGATGTTGGCGACGAGGCATTGGGACCACCACCAATGCAGTTAACTAGTACACCACCACCTACAGCTTCCATATTTTCTCGCCAGAAGGGACCTCCATCCACCTCAACCTCCATTTCCTCAATTAGTGGTGCTGTAAGTGCACAACGTAGTAAATTTCGGCAACACACATCCTCCACTTCATCTGGCATTAGCATTCCCAGTATCGCCTCCTCCGCCCCCCACAGACATTTAAAGTCCGCAGTTTGGGACTTCTTTATGTTAGCCCAACAAGTGAAAACATAGCCATTTGTACCATTTGTAAGGTTTGAGTTAGTCGTGGTAAGCTTGGTACCAACTATGGTACCGGAGGCCAAAGAGGTCAACTTGAAAGACAGCACACTGTCAAATGGCATGCGCACCTAAGGGAGATCAAGGCAGCCCGAATTGCAAGTCAACAAATTGTATCTGTTGATGTTTCATCTGATGATGACGAGGAGGAAGAAGCGTCAAACATTTCTTCAGTTATACCCAGTACCCCTGTCAGCAGCACACCCCCTGCAAGATATATGAGCCACACTAAGAGTGTGGGAGAGAGTGAGACACCAATGCGAAAAAGTTCATCATCACGGAGCGTATCTGGGTCGAAGAAGTCATCATCATCCCGTATAATGGTCTAGCCCACCATTAGAAACATGTTGTTTTCAGATGTGCCATTTGAATGCAACCACTAAGCTGGCTAAAATGCTAGCGCTGGACCTTCTCCCTTTTTCTTTTGTGGAAGGGGTGGGTTTTCTTGAAATGGTGGCAACACTCTGCCCTAAATGGAAGGTTCCTAGCCAGTTCTATTTTGCTAGAGTTGCGGTTCCAACACTACATGAACATGTGCTAGAGGTGTTTGGGGCAGCTTTGCAGAAGAGTGCTGTTCACACTATACATCTGACAACAGACATGTGGACCAGTTGCCAAGCCCTTGATTACATGTGCATCACTGCACACTGGGTCTCTTTTTCAGGGGTTAAATCAAAGCTAAACGCAGGTGTTGACACAGACAAAATTTATAAAGCTGCTCGGAAACATGCAACAGTAGCCATGTTTACCATGGAGAAAACTCATACAGCAGAAAACGTTTTGCATGAGTTTAACACAAAGGTCTTTCAATGGCTGTCCCCAAGAAAACGCAGCATTGGTTATGTTTCCACAGATAATGGCGCCAATGTAGTTAAGTCCATGGATAAGGGTAACTATTTCAGAGTGCTGTGTTTGGCGCACTGTATAAACCTGGTTGTTAAAAAATTCTTGCGTGAAGAAAGTCCAGTCTACGAGTTACTGACCACCTGCCGAAGAATGTGCACACATTTCAACCATTCTTTTAAGGCCCGGAAGCAGCTGAGGTGCCTGCAACATGATCGTAAAGTGCCAGTGAAAGCACTCATCCAGGAGGTGGTAACACGTTGGAACTCAACCTTCTACATGCTTGAGCGTCTGTATGAGCAGTATGTGGTAGTCGATCAGTATTTCCTTAAACTGGGTACACCTATGATAGACCTGAGGATACAGGTGGAGCAATGGGAGCTAGTTAAAAGCCTGACAGACATGCTTCGTCCTTTTGAGGTCTTCACGCGTGCAGTCAGAAGGGAGGATTGTAATTTGGGAAAAGCTATCCCATTGTTGCGCATGCTAGAGCACCAACTGAAGGCGGTGCCTTCTACGTTTCAAAAAGATGGAAAGCAAGAAGCATTTGAGTTGGCAGGGAAGTTATTACAGCGCCTACTTCGCGATGAACGCCTTGAAAAGATCCACACAGAACAGCATTACATTTCTGCTACTATTCTGGATCCACGGTACAAAAAGGCAGTGGCAGGCAGAGTATTCTTTCCTTTTGATGAAGCAGATGTTACAAAGTACAAACATTGGCTAGCTGTGTCAGCCACTCGGTTTGAAAGAGAACGGCAGGAAATTGAAGGAAAAGGCAGTAAATCAGCATCAGCAGGCCATCCGGAGTCAAAAAAATCCCCTTCTGCATCTGTGGCTGTGGCAGAAGTGAGTGATTTTCCCTCTCAGCCGTTAATGACACCAGCAACCGTATCATCTGCACCAGACACAACATTAATATTGTGTGAAGAAGAGGATTGGCTAACTCAGCTTGGGTTTGCTTCTCAAAAGGTCCCAGAAAAAAGTAAGCAAAGTGGAGGAACCCTGGAGAACCTTGAGTTGATGGTGCAGGCCTATCTGAATGACTCAACAGAGGTCTATGTTCATCATGACCCATTGGCGTATTGGCATGGGAAAAGAGATGTGTGGCCAGAGGTCACCAACCTGGCTATAAATTACTTGTCTTGCCCACTCGCAAGCGTGTCTTCTGAACGTGTTTTCAGTGCTGCTGGTGGCATTGTAACTTCCAAAAGGACCCGCCTCTTGCCCAAAAATGTGGAGAGGTTAACAATGATCAAGATGAATCAGCACTTCATACCACCAGATTACAAAATACGAGAATGCACGCAGGAAGAAGACGAGGAGGTCACCAACTTAGATGAGGCAAGTTCTTCTCTGTTAACTGACCTACTCCCGTCTGAATTCGCAGAGTTTGAGGATGAGCTCTTCTTCCCTGACACCGAGCCCTGAAAATGAGTCAATGAACCACTTACTTTCTTTTTAGTCCTTATTCACTTTTATTCCTGTGTGTCTGTCTTTCTTTGTTTTGCAAAATCTATATAAAAAAACTTTAATCACCTAATCACAAAAACAAGCCCATCAGCAGAACTGTCTTCACTTATTTGCTTATTGATTTGAAGGTGCCGCAGTGTGCATTCCTCAGGTTCACAAGTTCACAAGAACATGCTCCTCTATCCTCCTCCTCCAGACTCCTATTTCCCTCAAAGCAGATGGCTGGATTACGCCCAATGAAGAAAGACTCTGCACTTGTGGGGGTGTTCTACTTCTTTGTGGGTGAGTTGACGGGTCTGGGGCATTGCTGTGAAGGTCTTATACCGGATAAAAGTGGTTTGGAGAAAATCGGAGGTGAAAAAGTATATTGAGTTTTTGCTCACTTGCCTGTCTTTGGGGTGCTGTTTGGGGGGCTTCCAGGTTTTTGGGGGTGGGTTTTGGGGTCTGGTAGCACTGCTGCCACAGTCTAATGTTGATTGCATGTGTTTTTCAGAAAATCCGTGATGTAAAAGGGGAGTTAGGGCCGAGCTGCAGAGCTCATTTGGACTGCATTCCAGGTACGCCCAAAGTTTCCTAAGTGTGGCTTTTCCTGGTTTTGCTTTTCAGCTTTTTCGGGGGATGAAACTTGTTTTTGCCTGGGTTCACGGGTCTGGGGGCCTTGCTTGGAAGGTGTAATACCGGTTAAAAGTGGTTTGGAGAAAATCGGAGCAAAAAAAAGTTTTGCGCTTTTGATCACTTGCCTGTCTTTGGGGTGCTGTTTGGGGGGCTTTTAGGTTGTTGGGTGGGTTTTGGGGTCTGTGAGCACTGCTGGCAAATTCTAATGTTGATTGCATTTGTTTTACAGGAAATCCATGGTGGAAAAGGGGAGTTGGGGCCTAGCTGCAGAGCGCATTTGGACTGAATTCCAGGTAGGCTCAAAGTTTTCTAAGTGTGGCTTTTCCTGGGTTTTGCCTTTTGGCTTGTTGGGGGTGTTAAACTTGTTTTCGGCCGGGTTGACAGTTCTGGGGCCATTGCTGGGAAGGTCTAATACCCGAAAGAAAGTGTTTTGGAGACAATCCCTGGGGGAAAAGTTTTTGCATTTTCTGAGATTTCGCTCACTCTACCGTTTTTGGGGGGCTGTTTGTGGGGGTTCCTGGTGTTTGTCGGGGGGTTTGCGAGTCTTGGAGCAATGCTGGGTATGGATTCTTTTGCTTGCTTGCAAGTGGTTTGAATACAATCCATGGTGGGTAAGGGGGGATTTGGGCCTACTTTACTTTCAAAGTACGTTTTGTCACCATTTTCTACTAGGCCTCTGACAGGTAGCAGTATCGCACGTTTTTTGAGATCTGATTGGGGGTCTTCCACATTTTTGCGACTGGGTTCAATAAGGGTCTGGGAGCACTGCCTCGAAAGCAGTAAAAAACACGTATGCTAAGATAAAGTTTAAAGCATATTTATATCCCTAACATAAATAATCTCCCGCAAGACCCAACCCACCCCTCCTCCCTAACTCCAACGAATGTCCGTGAAAAGTCCAAAAAACCCAACTCCCAATTCCCACCCCCTGAAGTCTTTAAAAAAGGGGCAAGGGACAGTCTCCTCCTACTGCTGGCTGCTGTTAACTTTTCGGGCCGGGTCGGCATGCTCCTTGCGGAGGGTCTTGAGCAGGGTTTTGGTGTTCAACAGCTCTTGCTCGAGGTAGGACACCCTGAGTGAAAAGCGGTGCAACCTTTTTTTGGTACTGCTGTGGGGGGCAGCTGATTTTTTTGCTGCTTTTCCAAGATGGCTGGCCCCACGCTTCAGGTCGCCTCCACGGGTCTCAGATTCGCTGGGACTTTGGATCGGGCTGTTGGAAAGCGAGAAAGCTGGGTCCTGTTGATGATGAGGCGCTGGATCGTGCCTGTTTGCACAGGGTGGTCACTCCTTGACCACAAGGGAGATTCTTCAGTTTTCTACGTCGAGTAGCATGTCGAAGGGTCCAGAGTTTCGTTTCATAAGTTTCAGTCAGGATAATCTGATGTGCGTTGGCACTGCTCCCACCTTTATTCCAAATCTGTAGGCTGGATTACCTGCTAGCAAAAATTGGGGTGACCATAGGAAAGCAGACCCTACTCTCCTACAACTTGCACCCGAGAAAAACAGACGCCCGCCATGATGAGTGAGACAGACTTGCGCTACTGTACCAGTCCATTACATGCAGGTGGTGATGCTCTTACTTTTCTATTACGGGTGGCACTGAGAATACTCTGTTACAAGGGCTACTGCTTAATTAATTTAACTTTCACCCTACAGTGCCAATGAATACTAGAAAAGGAAAATGAAGAAGATAAATAATCTGATTATCTATCACTGCACATGGTATGTATTTGCTTACATATGGGATGACTTTAGGTGCTTTGCTTTTTATTGAGTGAACAGTGATACATCCACACATGAATGACCGAGTTCTACTAAACTTATTACCAGAGGTAGTGAGTGGCCATCGTAATAGCCGGATATATGCTGTGCTTGCAATACAAACTACTGCTACTATTCATGGTAGTATTCTGACAAAATTATGTCGAAGGGTCCAGAGTTTCGTTTCATAAGTTTCAGTCAGGATAATCTGATGTGCGTTGGCACTGCTCCCACCTTTATTCCAAATCTGTAGGCTGGATTACCTGCTAGGACCCTCCTATGGGTGGGACCCAGGAAGGGGGTGGTTACACCCCTTTCCCTTTGTCCAGTTTCGCGGCAGGACTGGGGCTGGAATGCCCCAGAACCGGTTTGACTGGATTTTGCATGGGACACCTTGTGTGCCCCAGGCAGTTTCTTTCAGCCCTCCCTGCTCCTATCCACTATCTTCTGTCTGGGGAGGTGTAGCACCTCCCTGCGACAGGAAAACCTTTGTCCAGGCCTCCCCTGTCAAGTTTCGGTCAGCAGCAGGAGGTCAGACTTGTGTCGGGGCAGCAGCATCCATTTTGTGATGCTGAGGCTCTGGTTAGGATTAACCGCGTTTCAGTAAAGTAACATGTCTTCTCCCTCTAGAAGGGTGGAATGCTACCCCGTCGCCAGGACTGGCGAGGGGGTACTATTCCAAAGTGTATGACACCAAACATGACATGTTTTGATAAAGCCAAACCAAAGTTAGCAAGTAACTGCGAGGATTATAATGCACTTAAGAGTATATGGTATGGCAATATCCCAGAATAGCTAAGGGAGTTGGTCCCGACAGCTGCAGACAGGCTCAGCTCATGCTAGAGCACCATCTCACATAAAACCAAGCACTCTGCCTCCAGGATTGTTAAGGCCTGCCATAGGAGTGAACTATAGGTATATATGTGTCCAGATATAGGTTTAGATATAGGTATACTATATCTAAGCAAGGGGTGATTACACCACCTTGCCCCAGCTGAGTGATCAGCCAGTTGTGTTGATTTAAGTACCAGCCAGGGGTGGCAAAAGATATGCTGCAGCCCCTAGTAAGCCTTGGATGCACCTATGCCCTGGGCACCTATAGTGCACTGTACAGGGGCTGACAAGGTGTCCAGTACCAAATTGGTTATGTACCTATAGTACATGTATGTGAATTTAGAGAGAGAACAGCAGGCTGTGGGTCTGATTAGCAGGCCCACAGCCACATTAAGTCGCAAACCAGTGAAGGAAAAAGCAAAAATTGGGGTGACCATAGGAAAGCAGACCCTACTCTCCTACAACTTGCACCCGAGAAAAACAGACGCCCGCCATGATGAGTGAGACAGACTTGCGCTACTGTACCAGTCCATTACATGCAGGTGGTGATGCTCTTACTTTTCTATTACGGGTGGCACTGAGAATACTCTGTTACAAGGGCTACTGCTTAATTAATTTAACTTTCACCCTACAGTGCCAATGAATACTAGAAAAGGAAAATGAAGAAGATAAATAATCTGATTATCTATCACTGCACATTTTTATGTATTTGCTTACATATGGAATGCCTTTAGGTGCTTTTCTTTTTATTGAGTGAACAGTGATACATCCACACATGAATGACCGAGTTCTACTAAACTTATTACCAGAGGTAGTGAGTGGCCATCGTAATAGCCGGATATATGCTGTGCTTGCAATACAAACTACTGCTACTATTCATGGTAGTATTCTGACAAAATTATGTCGAAGGGTCCAGAGTTTCGTTTCATAAGTTTCAGTCAGGATAATCTGATGTGCGTTGGCACTGCTCCCACCTTTATTCCAATTCTGTAGGCTGGATTACCTGCTAGCAAAAATTGGGGTGACCATAGGAAAGCAGACCCTACTCTCCTACAACTTGCACCCGAGAAAAACAGACGCCCGCCATGATGAGTGAGACAGACTTGCGCTACTGTACCAGTCCATTACATGCAGGTGGTGATGCTCTTACTTTTCTATTACGGGTGGCACTGAGAAGACTCTGTTACAAGGGCTACTGCTTAATTAATTTAACTTTCACCCTACAGTGCCAATGAATACTAGAAAAGGAAAATGAAGAAGATAAATAATCTGATTATCTATCACTGCACATGGTATGTATTTGCTTACATATGGGATGACTTTAGGTGCTTTGCTTTTTATTGAGTGAACAGTGATACATCCACACATGAATGACCGAGTTCTACTAAACTTATTACCAGAGGTAGTGAGTGGCCATCGTAATAGCCGGATATATGCTGTGCTTGCAATACAAACTACTGCTACTATTCATGGTAGTATTCTGACAAAATTATGTCGAAGGGTCCAGAGTTTCGTTTCATAAGTTTCAGTCAGGATAATCTGATGTGCGTTGGCACTGCTCCCACCTTTATTCCAAATCTGTAGGCTGGATTACCTGCTAGGACCCTCCTATGGGTGATACCCAGGAAGGGGGTGGTTACACCCCTTTCCCTTTGTCCAGTTTAGCGGCAGGACTGGGGCTGGAATGCCCCAGAACCGGTTTGACTGGATTTTGCATGGGACACCTTGTGTGCCCCAGGCAGTTTCTTTCAGCCCTCCCTGCTCCAATCCACTATCTTCTGTCTGGGGAGGTGTAGCACCTCCCTGCGACAGGAAAACCTTTGTCCAGGCCTCCCCTGTCAAGTTTCGGTCAGCAGCAGGAGGTCAGACTTGTGTCGGGGCAGCAGCGTCCATTTTGTGATGCTGAGGCTCTGGTTAGGATTAACCGCGTTTCAGTAAAGTAACATGTCTTCTCCCTCTAGAAGGGTGGAATGCTACCCCGTCGCCAGGACTGGCGAGGGGGTAGTATTCCAAAGTGTATGACACCAAACATGACATGTTTTGATAAAGCCAAACCAAAGTTAGCAAGTAACCGCGAGGATTATAATGCACTTAAGAGTATATGGTATGGCAATATCCCAGAATAGCTAAGGGAGTTGGTCCCGACAGCTGCAGACAGGCTCAGCTCATGCTAGAGCACCATCTCACATAAAACCAAGCACTCTGCCTCCAGGATTGTTAAGGCCTGCCATAGGAGTGACCTATAGGTATATATGTGTCCAGATATAGGTTTAGATATAGGTATACTATATCTAAGCAAGGGGTGATTACACCACCTTGCCCCAGCTGAGTGATCAGCCAGTTGTGTTGATTTAAGTACCAGCCAGGGGTGGCAAAAGATATGCTGCAGCCCCTAGTAGGCCTTGGATGCACCTATGCCCTGGGCACCTATAGTGCACTGTACAGGGGCTGACAAGGTGTCCAGTACCAAATTGGTTATGTACCTATAGTACATGTATGTGAATTTAGAGAGAGAACAGCAGGCTGTGGGTCTGATTAGCAGGCCCACAGCCACATTAAGTCGCAAACCAGTGAAGGAAAAATCAAAAATTGGGGTGACCATAGGAAAGCAGACCCTACTCTCCTACAACTTGCACCCGAGAAAAACAGACGCCCGCCATGATGAGTGAGACAGACTTGCGCTACTGTACCAGTCCATTACATGCAGGTGGTGATGCTCTTACTTTTCTATTACGGGTGGCACTGAGAATACTCTGTTATAAGGGCTACTGCTTAATTAATTTAACTTTCACCCTACAGTGCCAATGAATACTAGAAAAGGAAAATGAAGAAGATAAATAATCTGATTATCTATCACTGCACATGGTATGTATTTGCTTACATATGGGATGACTTTAGGTGCTTTGCTTTTTATTGAGTGAACAGTGATACATCCACACATGAATGACCGAGTTCTACTAAACTTATTACCAGAGGTAGTGAGTGGCCATCGTAATAGCCGGATATATGCTGTGCTTGCAATACAAACTACTGCTACTATTCATGGTAGTATTCTGACAAAATTAAAACTTCTTTTCCTTGCCTTTCCTACACTGGAACGGACGTGCGGGTGCGGTGTTATATGCTCTTCAAAGTAACACTTAGTTCATCCAGTGAACGTCTACTCTCTCTAGATACACATATGCTATCTAAGAGTCAGATAGTACCATGATCCAGGCATCCATCCATTCAAACTATATGTCAATCATTCTTCTTCATGTCTCTCATCTGGGCAAGCCTTACGTTTTCTCACGGGAAAACAACCTTTTCATTTTATTTGGGAAACCGCAAGCCATACATCTGTGCTTGACTTGCATTTGAATTTCAACCAAAGGATATATTGCGCACACATTCAGTTTCTGTTTCACCCACCCAGGCTGTTCTCCTTCCACCCATCCTTGCTTCATCCTTCACCCAACCATGCATCATATTTCTTCCCAGCCACCTCGGGCACCAATCAAACACGTATCATTCTTCTTTGTCAGTCATCATTACTTTTAACTTGCTCGTCCTCCCACACTTACTTACACCCTTCTTTCGCTTTTCGTTCATCCCATCCATCAAGTTCATCTCAGATCTGATTTGGAATCTCGAAAAAAAATTAACTGCTGAGTTGAAGTCAATTTAGAGGAGGCTACTACCTGGTTGATAACAACTTCGTTCTAAATTTGAAAGTCTTCTTAACAGTATAGTAACTTAACTGTACAACATATATACTACACCCGTGCAGAGAACACACTCTGCAGTCTGCAATCTCAATAAGTAAGAAATATAGGAGCTTACCACTGCCCGCCACTACCAGATGTTCCACCTACAAAGTACATTTAAGAATGTTAGATGTCATAGACATACACCACTCACTAGTATTTTGTCTAGGAATGAAGAAATGTGAATAGAGAAACCAATCTAATAATTTGTGACTGTCTACTCTAAAGTAAAAATGTCCCTTTTTCCAGGGAAGGGTGTTGTCTTGCTGCATTTTTGGGCACAACTGATGAATGCTTGCTTTTTAACACACACCATTTTTCTCATAACAGACAGAAGCTTCACTTCTAAGAACAAGAGCAAGATCAGATCATCATCACTAGGACGGAGTGACCAACGATTCAGCACCAAAAAGAAAAATTAAAGTTCAAACCAGGTGAGGGCTCGGCTCGCCCACAATAAATGTGTGAAAAAAATCACTAAGCACGTTTCCATTTTAATCAACCGTTTATGTTTTATGACAAGCTTGATTTTAATAAATGTTTTTACTTTTAATAAAGCTTTAAAACTTAAATAGACTCTGTGGCTTTTGGTCAAGAGTGACTGAGCAAAAGGTTTTGCAATTTACAAGCATGAGTCCGTGCCTCTGACACTTCTGGACTCTGACTCCGTACTCTTGTCCTGCGTTGGATAATCATCATTGGGGATCAATCATCGATGAATTCGGGAGCTAAATGACTCTGCCACACTATCTAGTCAGTAAGGAGATTGGGGGTTCTTCAAAGTCTGTTATCACTGAGGTATGTGGAAAGTCTACCTGTGCCTATTATAATTGATAAACAATGCACTATTTAGTGCCACAGTAGTAGTATGGATTGTCCTCCTATCCAAACCAAAAGTAAAGTAGTATCTTACTCTTTCTTGGTGGTCATTCACATTTTATTGTTGGGAATTTTCAAAGCATAAACATTTAGAAGACTTGAAAAGACATTATGGACAATCCAAGAGGACTGCACTCAGTGCATAGAGCTATTGCTGACTAGAAGGGGAGTTTTGTTTAACACCTTTTGCCAAATGTGCAATCTTAGTTAGCTACACAGACAGACTAATAAAAATAAACTAGTAATACCACAGGGAGTCATAGTAGAGGCAGGATAAGATTTTAGATACAGTCTACAAGAAGATCAAAGACGATTTAGAAAAAATCGAACGAGGAACGCTAGGAAAAAAATAGGTACTCTGTATTAAAATGAAATCTTACCGGGGCCAGCAAAGGAGCCCTCGCCTGACTGATCCGGGCCTTCTACAGCAGCAGCAGCCGATACCACCTCCTCCTCTGTCCTCTTGCCCCTGGGGGGAGCTGATGTACAACATGAAAGAAAGAAAGACCCAAAAACATGGATGATTGTTGTCAACCAAATCAAACATTTCAAAAGAACAATAACAAAATATTTTGGCGAAATAGCAAATAGACAACTGTTCCACGGGATATATTGACCTATCTCATGTGGTCTACTACGATATATAAGTATTGCTTGATTTGCGGAGCGTTGACTTGGAAAGTTATGTAACTCACTAAACAAACTACTAAAAATGTTCGCCTAGGACTGGCAGGCAGCAGTCCGCAGCACGCAAAGTGACAGACAAACTCCATTGTGATTGCAGATCAGTGACAACACTAAAAAGTTTCCTACTACATTAACTAGTCATTAAAATACTCAAACTATCAATCCACTTCCACTATTTCTTCTAATTGCCAGGTGTCCAAAGAAGGACTGGACTTGAGTCTGTAGGGGCAGATTTACAAGCCCCTTGCTGCTCTTTTGCTCCATTGTTGTGTGACTTTTGTGATGCAGCGGCAGAACAAAAGAGGCGCCGTGTTGTAGCGTATATTAACAACATGACGCATATGGGAGATGCATCACGTTGTAAAGCCCTGCGCCATCAGGGGGCGTTCTGGCGCAAGGGAGGGCATTCCTGCGCAGGAACGCATCCTAAAAGTGGCTGAGGGAAATCCACAAGATTTCAATCAGTCACTTTTAGGACAATGATGCTTCACTCAAACCCTGCGCCTGCTTGTAGCAGACGTACGGCTTGACGCAGCATTGGGGAGATAGGGAACCCCAGAGCATTGCTGGAGCTGCGCCATCGTTGCGACGCAACTCCAGCAATGCGCCGCCTTTACGGCACAGATGCGTAACGCTTCGGTGACGTTTTGGACCATGGTGCGCCGCATTGTAAATACGGCGCACCATGGGTGGTGGTGGCGTGGCGCACAATTACTGGCGCATCCCTGCTACTTTGCAGGGATGCGCCGGTAATTGCAAATCTGCCCCTTAGTGTCTAGCATTACGCAGTTCTGTAAACTACACTCATACATAATTTCTCAGGCCAATGAAATTAACACAAAATTGAAAACAAATAAGCATTGTAGCATCGCTAATGAGAAGGAGAGCAGTGCACCTGAAATGCACAGAAGATTTTGAAATATAATTTACCTACAATGTAATCGGCAGCATTATTGCTCTTGGTAAAAAACAAAAATTTGCAATATAATAACACACAGAGCAGGAGAAAAGAGAGTAGTGATAAAATAGCTACTACTACTCACCAAACCCGGGGATCTCGACGTCGAGCAGGTCGCGTTCCCGGTCCAGGAGATCCGTCCAACGGTGGGCGACCTGGTTGTAGGTGCGCCGGACCCGAGAGTGTTCATACATGGCCCGGCACACCTTCTCCCACCGCTTCCGCCGCTCCCGGTGCCCGTAGCCACTTGCGATCTTGCCGCCTGCCGCGATGATCCTGGGGAGGCGGCGCTGTACATAGTACACTAGTGTGGCCACCTCCTCCATGCTAAAGATCTCCTGTGGCATCACTAGCTCCCCCCTCAAACGCCCGCACCGGAGCCGGGCACGGGGTGTGGGACCCTTCCCCTTCTCGGGCTGCTTCCCGGCTCCATTACCATGGTCTGGGCAGAAAGGAAGGTAAATAATAAATAAGAAATAGAATAGGGAAGAAGAAAAGAAAAGAGTTTAAAAAAGTAGTTTAAAATTAACCAAAAGTAGCAGAAAACACAAAAATATAGAGCTAGAAAAATAGAAGGATAGATAATAAGTAAAATAGATTTAAAACAACTTCAAACAAGCAAAGGATGGCAGAGATTGAGAGAGGATACAAAAAGGATGCCCAGAACCATAGCAATGAATGAAAAACAAGATGGCCGCGCCCGTTTACGACCGCATGGGTAAGTTTGCGCAAGATTTCCCCCGCGATCACACGCGAACTTACACTAGCGAGCCACACACTTCGCGAGATTACACATAGCACCCCGAAACGGAAATACGTCACGCAAACAAGATGGCCGCGCCCATGTACGACCGCTAGGGTAACTTTGCGTTGTTGCGCTACAAGTGGCTCGCGAAAACGTAAAAAAACCACGCAAACTAACACGCCGCAAAAAAACAAATCGCATATTCGCACGAACTCGCGGCTTCGGAATTCGATCTCGCGCAAATTCGTGCCCCGCGAATCCTTCGAAATTGCAGAAAAACGATTTTTACAAAACTAAAAGCACTCAGCAGGTGCAAAAGTTCAAACTCATCATTAGTAACCATTCCCTGAGGGGCCCCTCCAGAGTTCAGTTTCCTACCTGCAACTATTCTATGACCCTGCTCTGACTCTCACAGCAGGCTCAGAGAATAGCTACAAGTATGCCACAAAGTCCTGTTAAAAAAAATTACACTGCAACAGAAAGCAATTACAGATAAGGAAGCAGGTGCCAGACTGGAAGTTCAAATTCAGTGACACATTAATAAGCCCCTAATTCATTCATGTCAGCTGAGGCAGGGCAGGTGTGCTAACGAATTTTGCTAAACTGAAAGCACTTAGCAGGTGCAAAAGT
Organism: Lissotriton vulgaris; assembly: GCF_964263255.1. Taxonomy (NCBI): domain Eukaryota; kingdom Metazoa; phylum Chordata; class Amphibia; order Caudata; family Salamandridae; genus Lissotriton; species Lissotriton vulgaris. The sequence continues at coordinate 797,790,945 of NC_141699.1, forward strand.
TCAAGCTCATCATTAATCAGGAAGCACTTACAGCTAAGGAAGCAGGTGCCAGCTCGAATTCAGGGACACATTAATCAGCCCCAAATTAATTCATGTCAGTTGAGGCAGGGCAGGTGTGCTTTTCCCCCCATAATCTACAATGATGAACCAGAAGGTGGCAGTGATGAACCAGAGGGTGGCATGGGTGAACCAGAGGGTGGCAGTGGTGAAACAGAGGGTGCTGTGATGAACCAGACGTAGAAACAACATGGTCGCGACCGTTGCGACCCGACAAGTATGTTCGCCTTTGCGAACTGGTAAAAAACCCTCGCGAACTGGCAGAAACCCTTGCAAACACAAAAAAAATCCGCAAATTCGCGAAAGTTCGCGAATTTTGCGGATTGCGAATTCGTAAATACGCAAATTCACGAATAACGAATTCGCAACATTCGCCCATACTTACTAAAAACTCACATTTGCCACAATGCTAGTTTTACCCAGTAGTTTTTCTTTAGGATTATAAACTCTCTATTCCGATATCAAATGCTTTATTCGACAGATTGTCATAAAAGCAACACGCAATACATCCCTATTAAGCATGGGCGAATTGTGCGAATTGGCAATTCGCGAATTTGTGGATTTGCGAATTGGCAATCCGCAAAATTCACGAATTCGTGCGAATATGCGGATTTTTTTATTTTTGCGTGTTCGCGGGTGTTCGCAAGGCGCTTTGCGTGTTCGCGGGTGTTCGCGAGGTGCTTTGCAATTTCGCGGGTTTTTTTTTTTTTTTGCCTGCTTAATCACTGCCACCCTCTCGTTTTTTATGCCCATCTGCCCTCTGTACCACTCGTTTCTGTGGCCTTCTGCCCTCTGCCCACTCATTTTTTGTCCCCTTCTGCCCTCTGTCCCACTTTTGTGCCCTTCTGCCCTCTGCCCCACTTAGAATGACGCCGACAAGCTGCCAGAGCCATTCTAAAACAGCTAGAAATAGCTTCAACAGGAAGCACTAATAGATAAAGTAAAGCAGGTGCTCCAGTTGAAGGTCAAATTAAGGTACACAATCATTAATCACCCCAAGTTTGGGGTGATTAATGATTGTGTAACTGAATTTGAGCAGCACCTGCTTTACTTTATCTATTAGAGCTTCCTGTTGAATCTGACTTTTGTAACTATTTTAGAATGGCTCTGGCAGCTTGCTGGCGCCATTCTAAAAGAGTTACAAAAGTCAGCTTGAACTTTTGACCCAATCCATTCTGTTCGCGGATTTTGCGGGAAATTCGCGGATTGCGAATTTACCGAAAATCTGCAAAATCCGCGAGCGGAACGGATTTTCCGCCCATGCTTAATACCTATACAATACACTATGAATAATACATAACCATACACATGTTAAAACGTTATTAAATTCATTGGATCTGTCGTTTTGTAATACAAATATTTCTAAAAAAAACCAAAAAACATTCATTTCCAATAACAATTACTTCATGATAAAAACCATTTTTAAGAACAATAGGTAATTTGCTAGCTAACATCATGTGGCTGGAAAGTGCGAGTGCGTGTAATCCAGGCCCACTTTAAGAATTTCGCAACTGCAACCGCTATGCAGGGTGAACAGTCTGACTCTTTTAGGGCTTCTATGTGCCTCCGGGTACCCAGGTTTACGAGGGGCAATATAGAGGGGACATGCAAAGAGTACATGTGCTGTAGTCTCAACCACGTTTAAACAATTATGACATTTGTGATCTCTTAATAATGCCCATTTAGAGGTAAAAGCTTTTACAGAAAGTGTCCCGACTCTGAATTGAAAATACAATTTACGGTCTTGTGGGCTTTCTATGATGTCCCAGTATGCCTCACAAAGGGGACCTGATTTATAATCTAGAAAATGGCCTGTTAGGTTGGTACTAGTTCTACCTCTTTGAACTTTTACCCAGATCATTTCCCAATATTTATTTTTCAGTTGCTTTTTTGATGGCAGCGTATGGCAGGGTATGCTCAGACGTGAGTCCCTTGCTCACTTTGCCACTGGATTCAAGCAAGCCGGGCTGAAGACGGCTGGAATGCCAGAAACCGGTCTCGGAAGCTTGTTTCCGGTCCAGGGAAGACATGGCTTGGCAGTTCGGGTTGGACTGTTTCCATGAGGCACAGGGTCAGACTGATTTGCATATAGCCATGTCTGAACTGGGGTGGCAGAGTGGGCTTAAGAATGGTGATGGATTAAACCCAGATCTTATGACTGGGTGTGAGTGTTTGATTGTTTCAGATGCTCCGTCCATCACCACCCCCTTTTGTACCGTGTTACTTTTACTGCCACGCAGCCAAATCTTGTTTATTATGTAAATTTGTATTGATTTGTACTATTTAGTTAGAGCAGAAAACTAGAGGTACATAAACCCCACAGTATTTCAGCATTATATATTCGGCAGCAGCATCATCCCATCAGAAACACTCCTGGTGCCAGGCTGACATGAATATTTATAAACACGACCGCCAGCACAGTGTGGCTTGGACCAGAGTGCAGTTCCTTGCCCTATCATAGCTGAAACGTTCAAAACCACCCTCGGACAGTATTCATGTTGCCTGGACAAAGCACTGCCAGTGCCAATCAGCCACCAATAAATTGCTCCGAAAGAGCTGTCCCAGGCAAGCGTTTGACAGTACTTCTCTGTGTGGGGTGGCGGCCATCTTAAAGCGGATTTGTCATGACAAGTTGCAGTAAAGAATGAGACTTGGCATCGAGTTCCCCGCCTCCTAAATATATACAAAGTGCAATGCATCATATTTATCATATTTAAAAATACTATCCTATATATGAGTAAATTACAGTGAGATCTGTTCATCAAGATATAGAATGCACCCTATTAAAACTCAGTGTTCCAGATTACGTTATTGCACCGCGGCATCACGGTACAAGGTGTGGTGCTTTCTCTGTCCGTAGTCCTTAGTCACGTCCTGAACTCGAACGGGGAGGCGGATTGTTTCGCTTCAAGATGGCTGTCAGGCGAGCGTTGTTTTGCTGTGACTGTGGTAGATAACACAAACAAGACCTACTGTGCTGTACATAGCCTGCGTGGCCTATCTTCCACCACCATAGCAAGTATATTATCTGAATCAACAGTGGTGTGCCCCATTTAATCTGTGATACAGAGATCTAACACTCTCATAGCCTATGTTTACCTCTTAATTCTCTGGAGGCAATGTTACAAACTGCTGTATGTTGTGCAAAAGTGTCCCTTCTGGAAACCCTGTAGACCCAGTCAAAGTAAGTCCCTAGAATATCAATTGCAGAAAGGTGCAGTCAAGGAAGAGCTATCAACCTATCTCAAGCCTGTATACCTCTCAGGAGGTGCCCATAATAGGGCTTTCATCCCATGCACCAAAATTGCATTCCGGACCATACCCCTGACTGTGTGAATTGGTCGAGAATGTGGGCATGACAAGCTGTCTACTTCCAAGAACAACAAGAACAACAAGCATTGTCATAGCTAATAGGTCTTGCCTTTGGGACCATATAAGTGCTTAGCCATGCAACAGTTGATGTTGTTGCACCAAGGATATTGTGCTGCATAACTATATACTTATAAGGTCCCAAAAGCGAGACCTATTGGCTATGCCAATGCTTGTTATACCATCCTGGGGATTCTAAAGGTACCTAGGTTTTGTGGATTCCCATGGAGGGGACCGAGAAAACCGGCAAAATATAGGTACATTTTGAGTTTTTGGGGAAAAATAGGAAAAAAGTGCTCTGGATAAAAGTGTCGTTTTTTCCACCGAAAAAGGGCATCAATGAACAGTTTCCTGTCATAAAGTCACTGTATTTCCAGTTTTCACAGCTGAATAAAAAAAAACACTTTTACCACAGTTTTGACATTTTTCAAAGTGGTAGCCCATTTCCCCCATTTTTTCTTTCTCTCAACAAACTTACATTTTGTGGTGGGAACTAGTTTTAAACACCTGGGTGATCCAGGAAAGCTATAGATTTCTGAAACGTACACAAAACTCAAAATTATTCAAGGGGTAATATATGTTGATCCCTCAAGTTTTCTCAAAGAAACAAAGTGTTGAAATAAAGAGATATTGAAAATGAGAAGATAAAAATAACCATTTGTGAAAATGTTTTTTCATCTTGATGGAGCAACGTTTCGTACATATAGAAATTTGCTTAGACTCAACCCTCTCGAAATAACATGTAATAACGCAACCAACATGTTTGTGGTTACTAATAAGTGCACCATACAACAGTTTCTTCATCTAGGGGAAGCTCACTTATGTGCTTTACTAAACAGTAACCTGAGTGTCTTAATATGGCTGCCAAAAACGTGGAACTCCTCTGCGCATGCGTCTACTGCATCTACATAGAATGACGTCTTTCGCTTTTGGTGGGAATTCTTTGCAGCTGCATAGCAGTACTTAAAATGGCCGCTTTGAACCTCACATGCTAATGCATATGGCTATGCTTAAACTAAACATCACATGGCTTGCTAATCTGCTAATGCAATAGTTAAAATAAAATAATGGGATTAGAGTAGGAATAAGTGGTATACAGTGCATTCATTTATTTTCGTATTCTAACATTTCTTCTTTGACTTTATTATTAGCTTGTAGGCCCTGAGGGTGACTTAAATCTCCATCTTAAAATTCTGTACGCATGCGTCGGGGACACTGAAAGACCTCGAGCAATGACATTGTAGAGCTGCCAAATCCCATTTTACCAGCAATGTGCTTGAGAACCTCACCTCTTGACCCAGAGAGAGGAAGAAAAATTGAATAAAATGTATATACATTGTACATGAAGTAATGTGAATATTGCTGGGAGGAATAAAGCATGGGAAAATAAATTAAGGGTGGGAACGTAGAACAATTAAACCAAAGAAGATGACTTCATATTAGTATGGTGTGATGACCTCTCCCCATCCCACTAACCAAATCGAATGAAGGGAATACACGAATATTGAAACATTGGAGGGAGGTACATACAATGAGAATAGTATAACTAAGGTAGGCTCAGTCAATTAGATTGTCTGACTTGTCACAGACCTGTCACTAACCCAACACTGCGGAAGAGGACGGAAAATGCCACGGAGATCAGAGGGCTGGTCAAGCACTCTGAAAGAAGAATAGGTAAGATTGCTGAAAAAGAATCAATCCACCTAGAAGGGGAACGAGAGTAGCACCATAGAGTGGTGTAACGCTGGCGTTGCACTTAGAAGAGGTTACCTGTCCTGTCCTGCACCTGTCCTGAACTTCTGCCTCCTAACTATTCGGGAGCCCGTTCTTTTCCAGCCCTTGGCCAGGGGTTGGTCCTCGCACCATTCTAGGTAAATATACATCTGTGTGGTATGTCCTTGTACTGTTTCCTTATCCACACTTCCCAGGTACCAATGTCATAAGATTTTATTAAGTCTTCTTCATGAATTTTTCTTTAAATCATAAAATTCTCCTAGATAAGTTGGTGTTTTACATGTATTGGTATTTGACTCACAAAATTATTGCATAGATAAAAGTTTTAAAACTCTACAGAGTCTGTGGTCATTCAAAGAAATAAAAGTAATTGTTGTTTATGCCTATTATGCTAACAACCTGATCTATTGACCTGAGGAAAATTGAAACTTTTTATTTTAAGGTAAATACAATTCCTGATCAGCAGCAAATAGGTTACCAGCTTATAGTATGTGTGTTTATGGGCCCAGGTGAGAATGGTATTTATGAATAACCCAAGCTGGTAATCTCTCGCCATCAATCTGTAACTTTTTGTCATGATGGTCGATTCACTAAAGCAATACCATTACGTCTGCTAGACCCTTCTGGTTGTGGGGATATATAAAGCTTGTAGGTTCTGTAAGAACCCAAGGGACCCAGCCACTACAACTGAACTACCCCTTACAAAAGCTATTACCCCTCTGGTGCAGCTGTTTGGCTTGATGCCAAGGTAGGCCGCCACCTCCTTTTGTTTGTTTTGGCATAATTTTGAAATCACTGGTGTTTATTGGACTTTCTGCCCCCCGATGGGTGGGCAAATTGGGACAGAAAATCAATTTGGCCCTGGGGTGGGGGGAGCACAGTCCCATGCCCAAAGGAACTCCTGAAATACAAAAGTGCATAAAGGTAATGTAGGAAGCTGTCTTTCTATATAGTGCACTAAAACTAAGTACACTGTTTAGAGAGTCTAGTGAGACCCAGGTTGGTAAACCGAGGCAAAAGTAGATAATACTAACGAGCTATTTTTGGTAGTGTGGGCAAGCAGTTAGGCTTATCAGAGGGTAATGCTAAGCAGTTGTTATACTCACAGAGGCAATAAATGAAACACACTCAAGAATGAATTAGAGACCAATTTATTAAATGACACTTCAAATCAAATCAAATCAACTTTATTCGGTTGTTCAAATTTGTAAAAACACCATAAAAGTTCATGTAATACATTTTATACACTTTTCACGATTTAAAAATTATTTAAAATTTTAAATATAGTTATTACTATGTAAAGAGTCAATAGCAAATCTCAGTTCATAAAATGTTAACCATTTCATGCAGTTTTTACAATATCTTCATCAGTTCTTGATTTAAGCAAATGAATTATCTTTTTCAAAGGTTTAGGCGATGACGAATACAAAATTTAAGAAAGCACACCATCGCTTTTGCTATTTTTTCATTTTCAAGATACTGAAACGCCAAATATGCTGGACGACATTGGCGCAACCCCCAAATTTTCAGTATGGGCAATAACCAGCGCTTTCGTGGTTCTGTATAAAATTTGCAGAATAAAGTTGTATCTATAGTTGATTGTAATGAAACAGAGTCTCAAGGGCATGGGATTGATTTTGATGACCAATCGTTTTGAGTGGGAAAAGAGACCATTAAATGAAACATATTAAGTCTAAAACGAGTCAGCAACATTTTTTCAAATTGGGTTAAACTGTACATCAAGTAAGGTTCAATGGAGAACACAGTCTGAGCTAATAAGCTCTGTTGAACGGATGGTTTCTGTATCTCTTTTAGAAGGCGTATCTGGCGCAAATGTACCAGGCATGCTTTTTTTAACTCCGCCGTAGAGATCTCAGTTATCATTAACGGTTTTACAAAAAACTTTTCATATCCCAAGTCTGTTAACAGGGCTTTAACATATGTTAACTATTTAATCTTTCCCCAATGATCAAGTGTAAGAATGTCTTGTATGATTGATCTTGTTAAATGACATTGTTCAGTTACCCAAATTCGGCGCCACAGCATTACTGGTTGGGTTTTTATGGTGTCTGCTAGATAATCAATGCCCAGCTCTAAGTGGCCAGCGTATGTGGAAGAGCTCTTCGGTACACCGAGTAAATATTTAACAAAATAATTTTCTATTCTTTGCAATTCATCCACATTCGCGAGACCGCATATCCCTGCCCCGTACGTGGCAGTGCTCACACATTTAGCATTATATATTTTTAGTAGTTCCCTTAGTGGCCTCTGACCTAATCTTTGTGCAAATGATTTTAGCGCTGTATTTGCTCTCAGAAAGGCCAATTTCCTAGCATTGATCGCTGGCTTCCACTTAAATTTTTCATCTATCACAATCCCCAAATACGGATATGTTGCAGTTCTGTCCAGTACCTCCCCTTTTACAAACAATCTTCTGGTCTTTGCAGTACTTTTCCCTGCGTTCATAGTATATGTTTTTTTTACATTTAGGGTCAGGTTTAGACTCAACATGAAGGCACAGTATCTATCTAGTGCTTACTGCAGCTCAACAGGGGTTCTTGCTAGAATGACCGCGTCGTCGGTGTATAACAGAGCTGGTATCTGCCGACGACCAATTGAGGGGAGATCTTTACTTCCTTCTAGCATGGCGGCCTCTAGCCCGTTTGTGTATAGGGTGAATAAAAAAGGGGCCAGGACACATCCCTGTCTTACACCCTTTTCCACCCTGAAACTATCAGTGAGTTCTCCTTTAATCCCAAATCTCACTCTCCCTTTTGTTCCAGTGTACAATTCCCGAAGAAAATCTACAATCGGGGGGTCAACACCCATTTTTAAAATGATTTTCCACAGCCTCCAATGTACTACACAGTCGAATGCTGCGGATAAATCAACGTACACCATGTGCAGCATGGACCCCTTAGCCTCCACATATTTTCCGGCCAATAAGGTCAAGTTTAGTGCTTGATCTACTGTTCCTAACCCCTCGCGGAACCCGTATTGTATTTCCGAGATAATGCTCTGACTAGTTGTCCACTCCTGGAGTCGGTCAAGAAGAATCCGACCTGCCATCTTTCCGAGCGAATCCAGTAGGGAAATAGGTCTATAACAAGATGGGCTATTTCGATCCCCTTTTTTAAATTTCTTTTCGCTTTTAAGCTGGAAGATCGCGTGTTGACATGGTGTCGTATCCCTCAAGGGTATACAGAGAGCCCATCGATCTTTGACCAATTGTTGAAAGGGAATCTTGAGAGTCTAGTACTGCCCCAGAACTCGGTTCTCGTACAGTACATAGACGACCTCCTTGTTGCGTCAGAGACAGAAGATGCCTGTAGAATAGACACCATCGCTTTGTTGAACTATCTGGCAGAAAATGGTCACAAGGTATCTCCCAGCAAGTTACAATACTGTCTGCCAGAGGTACAGTATTTGGGACACAGAATAGAGAAGGGAATAAGGAAAGTGTATCCTGACAGAATAGAGGCAATAATGAAAATGATGGTGCCCTTGACTCAAAGAGAGGTTAGAATGTTCTTGGGGATGGTTGGGTACTGTCGCCAGTGGATTGCTAACTTTTCCCTGAAGGCGAAGCCCTTGCAGAAACTGACGCTCAAGGACGTAAGTGATCCGGTACCATGGGACACAGACTGCATGATGGCTTTCCTTGAGTTGAGAGAGGACTTATGTCGTGCTCCGGCTCTGGAAATGCCTGATTACACCAAATTGTTTTCATTGTTCTGCTGCGAGCGAGAGGGTTGCGCGTTGGTAGTTTTGACCCAAGATCATGGAGGTGCCCATAGACCAGTTGCTTATTTCTCGGCTACCTTAGACCCAGTAGCCGCAGCGTTGCCCGGATGTCTCAAATCCGTTGCTGCAACAGGTGTCAGCATTGAGAGATGTGAAAGCATTCTGATGGGACATCCATTGGTGGTACATGTTCCATATTCAGTAGAACTGTTAATGACCAGGACCAAAACGCAGCTTTTGACCAACAATAGGCTCACACGCTACGAGCAGGTTATACTTGCCGCGGAGAATGTGACCCTTAAGAGGTGCTTGGTTTTGAACCCTGCTACGTTAATGCCATTGCCAAATGTCTTAGATGATGATTATGAAGACCACAACTGCCTTGAGGTGACTGAACTGTGCACCAAACCTAGACCAGACATTGTCAATGAGCCATTGGAAGACCCTGATGAAATTTACTTTGTTGATGGCTCATGCATAAGAAACAGTGCTGGACAGTTAAGAGCGGCTTTTGCTGTTTGCACGATTCATGGGATAGTCGAAGCTGCCTGCCTAGAAGGAGTACACTCCGCTCAGGTGGCTGAGATAATTGCGTTGACACGTGCCTGTTTGGCAGCCAACAAAATTCGAGTCACCATATACACCGACAGCCGATATGGGTTTGGTGTGGTTCATGACTTCGGGCAGTTGTGGTCTCAAAGGGGTTACATGACATCGTCAGGTTCCCCTATCAGGAATGGAGAATTTGTCAGGTTACTGCTGGAGGCTCTGCAGGGTCCAGCAGAAATCGCTGTGGTGAAGTGTACAGCACACAGCAAAGGTGCTGATTTTGTGTCCTTGGGTAATCGTTATGCTGATGAAGTTGCACGCTATTGAGCAGAACAGGGTTACTCATTTACTGATCAAATTATCGAGGGGATGCAGGGAGGGACCGAGCTAAACATGATACTTGAAGTGGCAGATACGTGGGATGAATTGAGAAAGATGCAGGAACAAGCGTCAGATTTCGGGAAAAGAGTGTGGGTGACATCTGGTTGTATCAAAGGGGAATTGGACTTGTGGATTTCAGCTGATGGGAGAGCTGTGTTGCCGAATGAGCTGGTGAGCCCGATGGCTCGACAGATACATGGTCCTGTGCATTTGGGAAGGGATGCAATGATGCGAGTGTTCAGGTAGACTTGGTACAATCCCAAGTTTCGAACGGCTGCGGAAGCAGTATGTCAGAGGTGTGTTACGTGTCAACAAATGAATGTTGGTAAAAGGACACCAGTCACACTGAGTCACATTGGAAGGTCTGGGGGGCCTTTCAATAGGATGCAACTGGATTTCATTGAAATGCCTAGGTGTAATCGCCTCAGATATGTCTTGGTGATTGTATGTGTGTTTTCCAGATGGGTTGAGGCATACCCAACTCATAGGTGCGATACACTTACAGTAGCAAAACTATTGTTGAGGGAGTTAGTGCCAAGATTCGGGGTCCCGACCTCTTTGGAATCGGACAGAGGGACGCATTTTAACAGTGAAGTTGTGAAAATGCTCTGCTCTGCACTGAACATTGACCAGAGACTGCATTGTAGCTATCGACCAGAGGCTTCTGGCATAGTAGAGCAAATAAATGGAACACTCAAGGCCCGAATGGCGAAAGTATGCTCATCCACGTCCCTGAAATGGCCAGATGCTTTACCGTTGGTGTTAATGAGCATGCGTAGTACACCAGACAGGAGGACAGGACTCTCGCCACATGAGGTGTTGATGGGGAGGGCTATGAGATTGCCGTCTGTCCCTTCGGCAGCCTTGTTAAATATCACAGATGATCTGATTCTTGACTACTGCAAGGGACTATCTGATGTCATCCATTCTGTGTCTCTTCAGGTGCAGACTGCTGAAGTCCCGGCTTCTAGAGACCTTTGTCACGACCTGTGTCCAGGTGACTGGGTCCTGGTGCGGAAGCATGTGAGGAAGAGCTGCTTGGATGTGCGCTGGCGAGGCCCGTTTCAGGTTATCCTGGTGACGAACACTGCCGTGAAGTGTGGTGGATTGCCGAACTGGATACATGCTTCTCACACCCGAAGAGTTCCAGCACCCCTGGAAGAAACAGCTCCTCTCGTTGATGGAAATCCAGCTGTGGAGGACGATCCACTAGAGGGGACAAGTCAAGCAGTGGGGGTGTCTGAAGAGGCTGGTAACTCATCCGACCGAGCTGAAGGAGATCACGACAACAGTGACACGGAATCCGCCTCTGAATGGGGAAGTTGCTGTGAAGGTGATCTCAGCACAGAGCAAGCTGAAGGTAGTGATGAGCAGGTTGTGCCAACGAGAAGCCGAGGAGTGAAGAGCACAGAGGCAAGTTGGCCTGAGAGGCGAAGAAGGCTGAACGTGAGGCTGACCTCTGAAAGAGATCTTGCACCTGTATCTGAAGAATCAGATCCGGAAGGGGGAAACCAAGAATCAGAGGAAAAAGGTCCGAGGAGATCAAGCAGGGTGAGAGTACTGTGTCGAAGATACGCCACCCCGGAGTGGACCTACCCTTTGACAAATGCCAGGTGTACTGAGGTCCGGGAGGGTGAGGTCAGTGATTGTGACCAGTACGATCCCCAACGTTAAACTGGAAGTGATACTGTTGGTACCTGGACTGGAAATTGAAGGTATACTGACGATCACAATTCCTAATCCCCCTTACCTAAGCAAGATACATGATTTAATCCTGAATTTTTTATTTATTTATTTACAGACTTATACCGCGCTAGGAACTTGACTCCCTGAGGAGTATCTCCGCGCCTTTGGCAACATCTGTGAACAAAAGCCCTGTCTGATGTATAACAGTTGCCCTATCAGAATTAGTAATTAAACAGGAAAGTTTTTAGTTTTTTCCTAAAAGGAAAATGTTCCTTACAAACTCTGATGTCATAGGGGAGAACATTCCAGAGCTTTGGACCAGCTACTGACAGAGCCCTTCCCCCTTGTCTGGACTTCCAAAACCTAGGGACACATAGCAATTCTTGGTCTCCAGATCTCAGAGACCTTCCGGGGGTGTAGGGAATGAACTTTTTAGTTAGATAGTCGGGACCTTTACCAGTAAGGCATTTATGGATGGTGCAGCACGTTTTAAACAACACCCTCTGTTTCACCGTAAGCCAGTGGAGTTTATTTAATAGTGGAAGTGAGGGAGTGCAGGCTGGGGCATTGAAAACAAGCCGTGCAGCTGTATTTTGCACGACTTGTAGTCTGGCAATGACCCCCTCATTGGCGGCTAGCAACTAACCGTTACAATAATCCAGTCTGCTCAGCACGAGCGACTGAATTCGTGTTTTCCTGGTGGTATCAGGTAACAGGGGAAATACCTGTCGGAGAAGGCCAATAACATGGAAACAAGAGCTTACTACTTGATTAGCATGATGTTTAAGGGCAAGCTCCTGATCCAGCTTAACTCCTAGGTCTTTCACTACCACACTGGGTACAGGGACTGGGCCTAGATCTTGAGACCACCAGTCAGGAGTCCATAATCGTTTGGCTTCCCCAAAGAGCATGACCTCAGTCTTAGAGACGTTACACTGAAGGAAATTTGCTGCCATCCAATGTGCCACCTCTTTCATTCCCCGTGCAAAGGAGTTACGCACCTCAGGAGTCATGATTTTAAACGGAAAGAGGAGTTGAGTATCGTCTGCATACGATACAGGGATAAACCCATGAGATCTCATGATGTTAGCTAGGGGTGCCACATAGATGTTGAAAAGCGTTGGGCTCAAGCAGGAGCCCTGTGGCACCCCCTTTGAGATCTCAACCTCCTCTGACTGGTAAGGACCCAGTATGACTCTCTGAGTGCGATTGGTGAAAAAACTCCTTAACCAGGCCAGCGCCTTGCCTCCCAGACCGATGTCAATTAGTCTGGAGGTCATGATATCATGTGACACAGTGTCAAACGCCGCTGACAGATCTAGGAGCACCAGGATAACGGAAAAACCCTTATCCTGTAGCATACGAAGATCGTCAGCGACGGACAGCAAGGCGGTCTCAGTGCTGTGCCTGGGTCTGAACCCCGATTGGGATGGATCGAGCCCCCCCGCACTTTCGATGTATTTGGATAAGAGTTGGTTTACAAACTTCTCAGTGAGCTTCCCTAAGAAAGGGAGGAGGGAGATGGGTCTCAGGTTTGTCAGATCTGTCCATGGAATGGAGTTGTTCTTCCGTAGAGGTCTTACCAAAGCATGCTTCCAGCACAGGGGAACTTCCCCTGTGCTCAGGAAAAGATTGACGACCTGCCGAATTCCAGCCCCCAGTTCGTCACTCAAAAGTGCCATGACCCGTGCTGGGATGATATCTGAAGGACACCCACTCTTTGTCTGGGTGATTAGGGTGGTTATCTCCTTCATTGATACCGGTGGAAATTCTGCAAGTTTACTGATCTTATTTTCTGCTGAGCTAGGGAGAGGCTGAGGCATGCTATCAACAGAACCCATGTTATTAACGGTGCATTTTGAGGCTAAGATCTTAGCATAGATGCCGTCAATTTTTCTGACAAAGAACTGTGAAATGTTATTACAAAGTTCCTGGGACTCAATCCCATCCGTTTCGCAGGCCGAGGGCTTAGTGAATGTTTGTAAAATTTGATAGAGTACTTCGGAGTTATTACCAGCTGCTGATAATTGGGCTGCGATATGATGTTTCCGTGCAGCCCGAATAGCTTTGTGGTAACTTTTTAGGGAGGTCCTGTGATTTTCTTTGTCCTCTGCTTTACGTGTAGCTCTCCAACGTTTCTCTAACTTCCTCGTAGTAAGCTTTAACTGTCTGAGATCGTCTGTAAACCAAACTTCTTGTTTAGGGGCAGGCCGCGGTTTATATGTCCTCAAAGGAACAACATGATCAATGGTTATGGTTATAGCTTCATTGAATTTGGTTAATGCAGAGGTAACATTGTCCCCACATTCAGCCCAATTGGGTTCTAAATATTTCCCCCTAAAGCCCTCTGAGGTTAATTTGTTCCAGGGTCTTCTGACATCTGCCATAGTCCTCCAGATACCTTTTGCCTTATGGTTGGAGCGGGTGTAGAATTCAATGATGGCGTGGTCAGTCCAATCCACCTGGTGAGGAGGGAGACATTTTATATATGTAGAATTACATAGCACAAGATCAAGTGTATGACCAGCTATGTGTGTAGGTCCCTGATTCATTAGATTAAAGCCAAGAGTGGCCAGATCAGCCAGGAGTATCTGTGCCTCCAGACATGTCGCTATTTCGCTGTGGACATTGAAGTCCCCTACCACAATAAAATCTGAATTCATCTGCATGTGGGGGGGCAAGTATTTCCACAAGTTGGATGGAAAAATTCCCAGCAGGACCCGGGGGTCGATAAACTAGTGCTCCTTTCCTAGATTCCCTAGAGCTAGGGTTGATAGTAAAAATCAGGAGCTCCATTTGTGGGTTACACACCGTCTCGGTAACCACCACCTCCATTACCTGTTTGAAGACAATGGCTAACCCACCCCCAGTTTTAACAGGGCGGTCCATCCTCACTATTTTGTACCCTGCCGGCACCCCCATAGTTATGGCCGGGACAGTGTGGGGCTTAAGCCAGGTCTCAGTTAAAAAGCAAAGATGTGGGCTCTCAGAAGTTATAAGGTCCCAAACCTGAGTGGAGTGAGACACTAATGAGCGTGCATTGCACAGGAAGCTCTTACAATTTAGAGGTGGGTCATTAAGAAGGCTGACAGTTGTCTTTGTTAGATATATCGCCCGTGATTGGCTGGAGGGTCGGACTGGGCGTGCAGGCACAGGTCGAGCTACAACAGAGCAGGTCCCTCAGTGCGTGTGGGTAAGCGGAAATTTTTACAATGTGCAACTATTATCTCAGTATTAAGCACAAAACAAATTATTCCCCTTTTAAAACGCTAATTCAAATTGACAATGTAAAATCTTTCACAAGCTCACGGAGCAGCAATTAAAACACAGGAAGAGCAGAAATGCTCAAAGAATGGCGCCAAGCGGAGTCGGGGAGAAGCTGCCACCGTCCCCCTTACCGCAAAGTTGGGTGCCTCCTCGTTACCTTTATAGCCCTCGAGTAGGGGAGAGCTAGAGCGCTAACCGCTCGCCTCCCTGGATGTTCCTGGCTCTGCCCCGCCTTCCGCGCCCGTGATTGGCTGGAGGGTCGGACTGGGCGTGCAGGCACAGGTCGAGCTACAACAGAGCAGGTCCCTCAGTGCGTGTGGGTAAGCGGCAATTTTTACAATGTGCAACTATTAAATCAGTATTAAGCACAAAACAAATTATTCCCCTTTTAAAACGCTAATTCAAATTGACAATGTAAAATCTTTCATGAGCTCACGGAGCAGGAATTAAAACAAAGGAAGACTGATCTTTCCTACATTTGGTCCTGAGATACCTGCTTATGAATCAATAGTCCTTCGAATGGAACTCTTGGATTACGTGCTATGTGCAGTTGGAGAAAATATCATCATTGATCAGTAAAGACTTTGTAAATAGCTGTTGAATTCACTTAGAGCCGAGTGGAAGAAGAAGAAATTTAGGGACATCCCTTAGAGGACGGGGAAGGGTCAGGCTCGCCTGAATGCGAATGGAAATAAAGAATTGAAAGGGGATCTCTGCTTCTAGGTGTGGTTCGATTCACAAGGCCAAGAAAAAAAAAAAAACTTTGTGTTGCTGCTAGAAACGAATAGCACTGTTTGAGACCATGGAGGCTGGGAACCCGACTCATAGGGCAAAATGTATTATAGGCAAACTTTAGGGGAAGTGATATTCTTTATATTTTTAGTCGTTTTAGTTTCTTATTTAGCAACACAAGAGCAGGAAGCGGAGGTCGAGGGAACGCCTACACCTACCACTCCTAGCCAGAAAGAGGTTAACATAGGAGCCGAGAAAGCTTTGCTAGCAGAAGAAAGCCGTAGATTACATGCAGATTTGTCTAAAGGAAACTTTGGAAAGAATGCGTATGCAAAGTTGTTGTATGAGTACATTGATGCGATGGATGGGAAAGATTGTTATGTGTGTATGCAGTTGCCAGCTTCAGTAGACTAGGGTATTAGATACCATCACCTGCCATTGACATATGGAATTTCATGTAGTTTGCTGCTTAGCATATTTTATGGGCGGAATCATTTTGAATATTTCTTTTCGAATTATGATGCTGTGCTTCCAGAAGTCCCAAATTATAAGCACTTGAACAAGTGGGATTATTATAAGTCAGAGGATAGACTTAGATACTTTTTCATTCCAACACGAGAAATAGACACCTCATATGCTCATCGACACAACTTGACCTGCTCGTTGGCAGAGGTAGAGAAGAAGTTCATAGAACAGGTAGAGGATAGGTATCAAAAACAAAAGCAGTTGCAGGCGTCAGGCCAAGGTAAAGTAGGTTGGACAGATGAGGAGAAGTTGCATAAGACAAGGGGAAGCTATGGTCCAATAGCATTGGACGAGGTACAGAAAGGGAAGTTATGCCTGCACAGACCAAAGACGTATTATGAAAATGTGTATGTGGGCCAGACAACTTGTGAACACACTTTCACATTAGAATATTACACCAAGGATTTCCTGAAGAGTGTGGTACAAGTGATCCCTACGGTGTACTTTGTCTGTGGGAAAAATGCGTACGTGAGGTTGCCAGATAAGTGGTATGGGACATGTTACCTTGCGATTATTTTTCCTAAGATATACCACACCGAGGACTTTGCTCTGGTGGAAGGTGGACACTTGACGAGGGTAAAGCGAGGAGAGAGTGCTGGTGCAATAGTGGGGGATGTGTTTGGAGCTGCAATACCAATGTTGGGAGTGATCTTGAATGACGTGAAGATACGGCGGTTGGCAACTGTGGTGGATGAATTGTCAATGAGTACAGCTAAGTCATTGGTGTTGATTGAGGGTGAGATGTTGTCGATAAGGACAATGGTTTTGCAGAACTGTCTTGCTCTAGACGTCCTTCTGGCGAAAGAGGGCGGAGTCTGTAAACTTTTGAAGGTTCAGGAATGTTGCACGTATATTCCAGATAACTCCAAGGATATGAAGAAATATATACGTAACATTACTGCAATTCATTACGAAATTGAGGATCTGACGCAAGAGAATGCATGGGAAACAGTCGGAAAAGGATTTGGAAGTGTTGGAAACTGGTTTGCAAACCTGGGAAGGAGCTTCCTTGGATACATACTGAAACCCCTTATCATCATAGTGGCATGTGTGATCGGATTATGGGGTTTGCTGAGACTGTATAAATGGTATAGGTCAAATAGGCTGAGAAGGTCGATGAGAGTACAAGAGCAGAGATTGGAGAACTTACAAGACAATCAATATCGAAGTCTGAGGGCATTGGAGATGCTCAAACGAGGGAACCTTGCGACAAGTTCTGTGTAGCTCGGTCCCTACCCTAAGGAATGTTGGGTTGATGGTGATGACACAGGTCATCAAAGGGGGGACTGAGAGAGCGCAAAACTGAGTTAGAAATTGTAGGGGTGCACTATATTCATGAATAATCAGCACCCACATATATAAAGGACTATAATCATGTTTAAATGTGATATAGAGCTATGAAATCATGTGCCAGAATTTACATAGAGTAACGTAAAGTGTTTTGAAAGTACTAATGCCATGTTAGCCTAGAAATATTGTTTGCAGTGAAGTATCAATCTAATTAAGAGATAATCAATAAGTCATTAGAGTATTGAGCTGCCTTATTAAAGATTCATTATTGTATTCATATAACGAGATAGAAGTGCTCAAGTTAGAAAATGTGTTTAGAAAATGTATTCTTGCTATAATGATGAAGGCCTAATGAACGAAAATGTATTGCTCATGTTAGGATGTGATACCCAGAAACGTGCAGAGGCCCAGGTGGGGAGAAAGACTGTGTAGGCCGAACTGAGAATGTTTCACTTGACATTAAATCATGGAAATGTCTTCTCTAAAAGGTTGCTTTAGAAAATTAATTGCAAGTAGCATGGAACTGTGAATCGATTTATGTGCATTCCTTTGCAGGTGCAAGGTTAACTAGAGATTGTAGAAGGGCCCATTGTGCATGAGTGTTAGGATGGTAGTCCCAGACATGGAGGAGTGACTGCGGAATTTTAGGGAAGCAACTTCAAGAAAAGAGAGCACTGGGACCCAAGGACGTTTTCAACGGACAAGGATGAAGATGTCGTAATGAAAGTTATTGAAAGTTAATACCTTTGAGAGGGGCGTACCTTAGGGCGTGTCGTCCATTTTGTGGGTTTTGTATTAGGGACAGCACCCCGAAGGAGAGACAGAGCAGATGCACACGAGGGCGAAGGAAGATGTTGGTCAGGCAGAGAGCTTTGCTATGCGAGAGGGGTTCTTAGGCTAAGTCCGAACAAAGTGAGTGTACTTCTTTGGAAATCACCACGGCTGACACCTTTGATAGGAGGGAACGTTGTTAAGTAGGGATGTCACTTAGTATAGTGTAGGGACAGATTAATCTGAATTGATTCCTTTCTTTTCTGATGCCTACTAAAACCCAGATTATAGCAATTCTTGTTAGCCTGATGATTTTGGAATTGATAATTGTATTGCTTCTAAGTCGATTAAGACTTTTCCGTAAAATTATTTTTGTATTAGTTCCTGTTTACCTTCTGAATCTTTTGCTGAGGTGTTTATATATTCAACTGTTTTTGGCTTTGTAATAAACCTGTAAACTCGATCCTTAGTCAGTGGTTCTTTGGGGAAAGGAATGGGGATTGTACTGGTTGACATTGTACTGTTAAGACAGATTGCCTTCTACACTCTATGACAGGTAAAAAGGTCTAGTCGACCTGTGACGGGAGTCTAGAAAATGCTATTCTGATTCTAGAGTAAAAATCCCGCCTTTCCACTATCTCAGTTTATGTCTTCACTTTGAGTTTTACTTTAGCTTTATTTTCAGTCTTGTAAATTCTTTCTTTCTTCAGCTGTGTTTTTCTGTGTCACTCACACTCAAAACCACCCTTGAACTCCAATGTGTCCTGTACTACACCCAAAGTTGTATTCTTTTTTACTCTATTTATTGGCTTGCTACAGTCAGTAACAACTTGCTTTAGGAAACCTTGACGTTTTCAGAAGAACACCATTCCCCGTAGAAATTAAATAGATGTATGTCCTTGTGAGTGCTTTGAGTTCCGCATTCTTCAAAAGGTGATTCTGAGAAGTAGAGGAATCTTGTGCTAGCTCTGGTAGTGGACGGGTGATATTGGAAAAGCTACCTTTTTTTGGAGGAAGTGTTAAACCCAGAGGAGAACCCACTGTTAGTATTTCCTTTACCATAATATCCCTTTTTAAATGAAATTCCACTGTTGGGTTCTGTAGTGTCCTGTTGGACACAATCTAGTGTTTCAAAAGTGTGCTGTATACCTACCCATCACAGGCTTCACTGGTCAGGTGACTCTGCTAATAAAAAGTGCTGGGCGCATGTGCCCTGGGCCAGTTCCAGCAACCATACCACTGTGTCTTTGTGCCTTTTTTCCAAGTATGTGTGCCTAGCGACCAGTACTTTACATTGGCGATGAGCGTGTCTGACCCCATGCGTAGGCTGGGTGCAGCTCTGTCATGCCCGAGGGAGGCTCCCTGAAGGCATTGCCTGAAAGGAATACCCCAGCACCTACAGGCATCTGCTGCCTCAGTTCATAACAAATGAGCATTGAAGGTCCAAGGATTCCAGAACTATATCTGTTTTCACAAAGGTTTTTATGAGGACAAAGGAGACATACCCAAAAACTCTGGACCTTTTAGAGTGTTGAAAAATGAACAGTTTTTAGAAAGGGAGAGTATGTTTTCCAAGTTTATTTACGTAGTATTATTTAGGTTGAATCCTGTAATCATTGATTCAAATTTCCACTCAAAGAATAAAGTTGATCCAATTTTAGAAAAGTATAGAAATTTATTGGTGCAGAATTGAACGTTAACAGCCGACACGTGTTTCGCCCTCTCTGGCGAATTGCGCCAGGGCTTTCTCAAGGCTACGTTTAGTTTCTTTGTGACATTCTTTTAAATTCTCAAATGTACATCATAGTGGGTATATAATAAAACAGATTCCATGAATATTTCAATTTGGAGTTAAATCTCAATGGTGCCGTGCGCTGCAGGCAAATCCCGTTAGCCACGCAGTGCCAGCCCCCGGCATGAGGAAAGAGGCCTCTGTGCCACCACACACAGAATTACCACCCACCTGTAGAGAGAGTAAACAGACGGGTGCAGAGTCAGTGGGATACCCTCAATTGGACATCTGCAGTGCCTCAAAAACCTCAATTAAAGCCGTGGCACATGTCAGAAAGACAAAGCACAGCCCCAGAGGACTGCAAACCCCATAAAGAGCAAGCGACAGCCGAGACCATCAGTGGAAGAGCCTGTCCTGCTATACAGCACTGTCTGTGTTATGCGTCCCTAATGGCCGTAGGCCACTACAGCAAGTAGAAAATTCCTATTGCCTCCAGCAGAGGTTGTACCACAGTGACACTGCCCTGTCCCTCCGTATGGGAGAAAACATATGCGTAGGACATGCCCCCTAGTGACTACCTGCTTCAGACAATATAAAAGTACTGACTTGTCATAGGCATAGAAAGTGGGAGTAGCCAAGAGCGCTCCTCAGGAGACAGCTCTGCAGCTCTGCGGGAGGACCAACTGTAAGTCGCCATCAAGCGCGAACTGCGTCCTGGCCCCAGGATTCACAGTGCGACCGTCCAGGCACCTGTCACCGGCTGCTTGTCATAGATGGCATCCCTTCTAGTAGCTGCAAATGCCGAAGTAGAACTGCAACTGCCTACGAAGTCCCTCCAGTCATCCTTACTCCAAACAAGCCATTCCATCGGTGAGGTATTTCCACATACTACCAGTGTTTGAGAGGACGAACTTTGCAGCCCACCAGTACTGTGCAACGTGTATGTAAGCGTTGCACAACCGCCCCCTTAAACTGTTTATAAATGTGGGCAGTGGTTAGAAAAAGATCAGCTCCGTTATTTACACGAGCGCACAACTTTATGTAATATGAGCTGTACTGTTTATACAGAGAACCTGTAGTGAACCGTGTGAAAAAAACCAACCAGGATGCAATGCATTCAAGGTAAGTCTACATTTGTGACTCGGAGATTTTAAAAACACCGAATGGAGATTATCAATTGCTTTAAGAAGGTGCCGCGGACACGCCTTTCTTTGAGAAGGAATGACCCCATGCAAAAAACAAACAGAGAGCTAGGAAAGTTTTGTGTGCAAACGCACTCCGTGGAAATCTTACTG
This sequence comes from Lissotriton vulgaris, assembly GCF_964263255.1. NCBI lineage: Eukaryota > Metazoa > Chordata > Amphibia > Caudata > Salamandridae > Lissotriton > Lissotriton vulgaris. Next base: position 797,812,077 of record NC_141699.1, read on the forward strand.
GGCACATTGCAAGGGCGAGATATACAAGAGGGGCACGGTTTTCCTCAGCTCCAGCAGAGGGCTCAGCAGCTGTTTCTTCCAGGGTCGCCTACTGTTCAGGAATCACCTGCGCTTCCCGCTAAATGACGCCGCAGGCACGGATTCTGACTGACAGCTGTCCACTCTGAGGTAAGCTGAAATCAAAATAGTTTCTTAAACTACCGTTATCTTCACAACAAAAACTTCATTGGTGATGGGTAATTTTGCACTGGTTGTATGCAATTGTGCACTAATGTCCACACATTTTGCGGTGGCATTTTCACTGATTGACCAGTACGAAATTTTTAATTTTTACTAACTGGCTAGTATTTTAGAGCAGTTGATTGGTGCAGATGTGTGTTCAAGACACTGAAGCAAAATTGCCTTTCACAGGTAAAAAATGGCCTGCAGCAGTAGGAAATTGCCCAGCACTTGTGCAATTTATACCTTCTGCCATGTAAATTCGGTCTACATCACCTTGTTGCTCCTCCTTTTCTCTTTTTACATTTGCTCTTGACATTCTCCCCAAGCTCCTTCACCTGAACTACTTTCGACAGCCAACATCTTTGGAACGTTTTCTACCAAATCCTTCCCACTATGCTTTCTCTTTCAGCCTTAGCTATCTTTCTCTACGTAGCTGGATTATTTTTGTTCATTAAATATATCAATGCCAGGGACAATTCTCAACTTCTGTTTGCCTGGGGATACACAAGCGGGATGCTGTAGGGGGTTGCTGATTGATCACACAAGCAAGACATCTAATAATTAGAAAAGAGGGTGGCAAAATGTTGCTTTATGTAGGGTGTTAAAAATCCTTGGTCGTAGTTCCTTTTACACCTAAGTATTGCTCTGATGGTTGATGCCCAGCTTATCCAAAAAACTCCTGGTTTTCCAGATATTCTTTCTACACCTCAGTCTTTTGTGCTTCTTTCTTTCATTGGAGCCTCAAACATCTCCTTTTCTTCTCTATTCTTTTTGATCAAAATCTTTCTGTTTTGCACCATCTTTCGCTATGTTATTTTCATTTTCAGGCTGTCTCCTGAAGTTGGTTGTATAATTGTCTCACTTGTCTATATCTTTGTCTCAAAATGCTCATATGCTTTTTGACACATTATGTTTCTCTGTTCCCCTTTAAGTGATTTTCTCAGCTTACCTTTGTCTTTTCCTTTCTGTGCATCTTATGAATCTCTTTCCTGTTTGTCTTTACCTTTTGCGTTTCGTGAGCCTAGTTGATCTGTCTCCCTTACTTGTCTGCATCTATCACTTCATTTCCCCCAATATCTCTCAATAATATTTGAACTGGGTTCTCTGTCCTCACCATTCCCGTTCCAAATTCCATTCGAAACTTTTGATGGTTTTTCTCTCTTTCGCGTAGTTTGCCTTTTCTTTTTTAATTCCCACACGTTTCCTTTCCATCTTGATCTGCTCAAGAGCAGCTCACCACAAGCGCCATTTCTCTGTCATATATTGCAACTCCAACTTTCTCTATCTCTCTGACTTTTTGTCCTTCACGTCTTTGTTGCTTTGCTCAAATTCCTTTGTTTCTCTTTTTTATTTCTCTGATTTCTTTATATGGACAATTTGTCTATTGATTGTGCATGCACACTCCTTAATTTAACATCTCTCACACCGTTAATAGAACATACAAGTGATTTCAATCTGGTTGTTAAAATACTTATTGAGGAAGAAAAATGTAAGCTACTATTCCATAAGAATTAAAAACATATCTATACTTTCCTAAGTATGAGACTCTTCTGTCATCGGAACAGCTGTACCAGTGAACTTCAAGTTTTTCATGCGAGGAACCCCACTTGGCGCTTGATCGCCCACACTCTTCCAAATGGCATCCTGTTTTTTCAGAACTATGTCACATGTTTCATATAATCAGCAGTATTAAATATTGCAGAACTGGTTGATGACATATTTTGTCACTGATTAAGACAAAAATTGATTTACTGTTTTGATTCCTTGTGTACCACAGTAAATATATGCTTTATATAGGTTTGCAAGCAAGCCAAACTTACAATGGAGATCAGAAGATGAATATCTTGTTAATAAAATAAAACATACAGTGGAATATTTACAAGAACATTTCGGAGCATGGAGCTGTGCCAAACCAACCAGTGCCATACCCAGACATTTTCAAAACGCAGGGATGCGCCATGTTCAGGCCCGGACTGGCCGTTGAGGGCACCGGGCAATTCCCCGGTGGACCGCATGGTTGGGGGCCGGTTTTGTGCCCCTGGGGCCGTTTTTGTTACAGGGCCGTTAAGCTGCAAAAACGGCCCCGTAACAAAAACGGCCGAAAACCGGCCCTGTCACAGAGCGCGGTCGCACCTCTCCCCCCTCCCCTCTCCTCCCGGAGTGGGGGAGGGGGCCGGCCGAGCACTTTGCCAGGGCCGGTTCTGGTTCCCAGTCCGGCCCTGGCCATGTTAACAAGAATACGGCTCACCTCTGTGTTTCCCCTAGCTCTGGTGCAAAAAAAATTGCCTAGTGCCAGTGCAGTCACCCTGCCCCATGTCTGCACTGCAGGGATGATTGTTTATGTGCAGGAAGAGACACTTTCCTGCACATAAACAATCAGTAATGGTGATTTGCACCTTCTATATGTGCTGCAGCACACACGGAAAGAGCTAAAAACTGGGAGAAATCATTTTTTGCTCCACTGATTTCCATGCCATTCGTTTTTGGCACCTCCTCTACCTTGTAAGTCTGGGGCAGCGTCAAAAAGCAATGGGTTTTGGGGTGGAACGTCCACAGCAACACCCATTGCACACCCCTTTGCCGCAGAGGACTGCAGCAGACAGGGGCATATTTACAAGGTGATGTCAAGCCATGCAAAGTGGCTTAGCGCCACCTTAAAAATATGGCAATTGGTGCTGTGTGACCAGAGCATCAAAAAAAGTGATGTTCCGGTGGTGATGAGGACTTGTAAATAGTCCCAGTACGCATTATCAAAAATACAGTTTAAGCAAAGGAGCAAAAAGTTTTTCTATTTTGAGGTGTGCGTGAGGTGTACGTAATTCAAGAAATTTCCCCAGAAAATGAGGCTTGTATTTTGGTGGGGTTAAGACACAGTTTGAAGATAATTTCCCAACTCAGGACAGTAATTACTTTGTCTGTAAATTAGCAATAGCTCAGGTAGCTTCTCCTAAGTGTCTGACTGAAACAGTTTCTGATATGAGAACTACAAATTCACTCCCACTTACTGCTTGGACGCCCAGCTCTGTGGTTTGAAAACATTTTATATTTTACACATGGGCAGGTTGCAGAGTCTTGTAGTTTTGGATGTTCCTTTTACTTTGGGCTTCTTGGCGCATAGTCTCTCTGTTAGGTTTTTGCGCTATAATACAAATGTGATTTGATATAAAAATGTAATTTGATATTCACACGTGATTTGATTTACAGCTCATTTACAAAAACAGTAATTATGTCGAACCAGCAATCAACTACAATCCATCCACATTTTCTATTTAAACAACTATACCCTTCAGTTTAACTCAGGATGGCTTAAAATACAAGCAAACGATTTATTGGTGGCAGCAATTTAACTTCCCTCAGTGGGAGCTCTTCAGCTGGCTTCTAGCTAAACAGCACGGATGTTTTACTATCTGTACAGCAGGTTTGCAAATAACAAAGACACTGTTCTATATAAATATCACAGATCCTCTTCTATGCAACCAGCCAAGTGGCTTGGGAAGGTCCTATGCTATTTGTATCACCACTGGCCAAATAGTACAAACACTGTTTTTAATGCAATGGCTGGGATAAATAGTGGCATTTCTTTACTAATTAGTGTGCAACTAGTCTAAAAGCACATCATTTTCATTGGTGTTTTTCTGCACTTTAAATTTCTCCCTTTTATTAATAAAAATTGTATGTTTGTGTTATATAAATAATGATGCCACATATGGCAAAAGGTATGTCAGGTGCCACAAGTACATATGAATCAGGCTCTCATTCAGCCATACACATACATCCCATTCATACACACACATTCATACATCCCCAAAGATCACGCTCTGACTGACACACGTGGCATCCTCTCACAGTGGCCCTAGTCAAAGTAGTTTTGTTCTAACCACAGTATCTGGCTTTATGGATATCAGGCTTAAAGTCAATGAAGCTGGACATGGGGGTGTCTGGTAACACTGCATGAGTAGTTTGACCTTCAGTAGATCACCAACAGCCACTGGTGAGCAAGCTGCTTGCTGTGTGTAAATGTGACACGTTGAAATGGGAGAACATTTAAATGATGAGTTTTATGGCATCCATATAATCATAAAGTTAACTCTTCAGTTTAATTTGATCCCATTCACAAACTGTAGACATCTTGCCCCCTAGTGACCTGCAGAGGCCGTGCCATGTTTATAATGGAAAAATACAGCCATTTGTTGGAATGAGAGATAACGAAGTGAAGAAACATACTTCATATAATACAGTGGCGGCTGGTGACATTTGAAAGTGGTGAGGCGGAAACTGATAATCATACTGCACCATAGCGAGCGAGCGTAGCGAGCAAGCCCGAACCCCCTAAGGAGGGTTCGGGGGGAATTCCCCCCGAGAAAATTTTGAAAAAATAGTGGAAAAACAGTGCATTTCCAAGCAAATTTGAGAAAGCAGGAAGGTTAATAAAGCTATTGTCAAAGTGCAGGTATTACATTATTAAAGAGCTGTCTGCCTGTGTGTTTATTTGGTGATTGTGTGAGTGTTGTATGAGTGTGTGTGTACCTGTGACTGGAGTCCCTGAGGTTGGGCACTCATGGTTTTGCCTCCTAACCACCACTGCAGGGGGTTTGTAGAGGAGAGTTTGCATTGGGAGGATGTACCTCACCCCGGACAACAGGGTGTAATATGACCTGCAGCTCGACAGACACTAAAAGTATACAAAAGTAGTAGAGACACTAGTACCATCAAGTGTTTTGCAATGGCCACTGATACATGATATTATTCTGTAAAAATCATAATAAAGTTATTGAGCTCTCAAAAGCAATCATTACTCTTGACACGTCCACACTAAGCGCTCCGATGTGAATATGGTGGCACTGGAGACTGTGTCCGCTTCCCTTGCAAGAGGGCCACCTCTTTAAGAGAGCGCGAGGACGGCGGAGCGCTGGAATATAGATTATGGTCATTCTGCATGCTGCTTTTTCTTTCCACCACTGTTCCTTTTCATAGTGCCCACCTTGCTTGCGATTTACAACCATTCCACAACTGTCGAGGCTGTGAATCTTTGCAGTGCAGCATTTTATTTGGGTCCCACACTGGTTGTAGGGGGAAGAGTACACCCCATGAATGCCTACACTGTACTACTTGGTATCCGTTACCTTACCATATATCATTCCATTGGATAGGGCTTAGGAGGATAAAGAAATTGAAGACTTGAGAAGAAGACAGATGTCTAAAGAAGACCATTGGACACCCTAAGCCCACCAGTGTCTCAAACCAGCAGACAGCCTGCAGAAATATGTTGGAGGGGTGGTGTTATTTCAGAGGATTTAGCCCCAATACAGTGAGAGCGCATGCTGAGGTGTGAGGGGCTATTATTCAAGACATGCGTAGAACGCGTAGAAGGGTGTAGAAGGCTGTTGGCCCCAGACTGTGGGTTCTAAAAGGCCTGATCGGACCCCAGGCATGATGTATTTGATAGCGCCTGATTAATCGTAGCATCCTTCTTTACTCTGGGCGCTTGATAAGTTCTCCAAGGGAGTCCTTTGCATTTTTTTTTATATGACGCAAACTCGTCCCGAATGTGTTAGAGCGCTCTACATCAGCACGGGTTCCATGTGGGGTACAAGATGCCTGCAGCAGTCGAGGGTGGAGGTGGGGCTCCTCTGAGAGGTTTCGAGCAGGAGAGGCTGGGGGAGGTGGGCAGATGACTGAGTGCTTCGCTGAAAACAACAGTTATGATGCACTGAATTATCACAAAAGATTCTGTTTATAGGGGTGGTCTGTGATTGATCATTGAGTTTGTACCTAGGCAGAATACTATACAAACTGACATGAGAAGTGGTGCCACTAGATGGACCACAAGGAGGAGGTTGCAGACTCTATGTAACATATGGTATTTTAGATGAGCACTACACCAGTACATTTGCAATCAACTTCATCACGGATGCCAGCTCTTGAAAGTTTCCCACATCCCCTCAACAAGTTGTGGTTGAAGGGAGGAAACCATTAAAGGCCAACCACAGGTAGAACTATCAGATATATGTAAGGTTCACACCAAGCAATATTTCTGTAGAGTTAACTTAGAATGTATAGAAAAATATGACACGATTTTCTATAGAATAAAACAAAGTGAAAAAACTAGTGTTATGGGAGAGCAGGCTATGACAAAAGCGGCTTCCTTCGTATCGTATCGTAAGGAGTGCTTGTATAGCGCACTGACACCATGGGTTTCCTGGCGCTGGTTGGAAATAGAGAGGACAGAAAGACTAGCCAGAATGAGGGAAAAGCCAAGTTTTTAGAGATTTACGAAAGAGAATCAGAGAATTAGAAGTTTTAAGAGAAAGAGGGAGAGAATTCCAGAACTTGGGGGCCAGGTAAGCAAATCTCCGGCCTCCAGATCTGCAGAGCTTGTAAGAGGGAACGATTAAGAGATGAAGATAGGAGGATCTCAAGTAGCGGGAAGGGCAGTAGGGTAGGATAAGAGATTTTACAAAGGTGGGACAAGAGCCAGCCAAGGATTTGAAGATGAGGCAGCCGATCTTAAAGGCTGCCCTAGAAGCAACAGGGAGCCAGTGGAGTTTGACGAGGAGGGGCCTGGCAGATTGCCACTTCGGGATCCCTAGGGCCAGCCTCGCCGCCTGATTTTGGACCACCTGTAGTCTGCCCATCGATGTTTTGGGCAGACCATGGTAGATCGAGTTGGAAAAATCTTCAACTGCCTTTTAATGAAAAACATGAAACCCATATGTGGATAGCAAGCTAAAAATGATTTTCTCCAGCTATATTCAATTAGGCCCACAGTAGGTGATTGACCACCTTACTTAAGGTCATTATGTATGCTACCTCCAGTCCTAAACTTTTTCCCTGCAAATTTTTGCTTTCAGGTGTGTTAATTCTATCTAGCAGGTTTGGTGCACTCATTGCATGACTACAGTATACACAATGCAGTAGGCTATCACACAAAGGTTCTGGAATGAAGTGTTCATAGTGACCGGATGATAGGAAATCTCCTTAGCCGGAAGCGAAAAATTAACTGCACAAGAACAGTCAGGAAAAAGTGAATCATGAAATGTCAATCGTTGGTTAACCCCTTTATATTAATTGGAGTCCATAACCTTTGGCATCAATATGACCCAGACCCAAATGTACTGCATAATAAAGACAGAGAAAATGAAATCTTGTCATAAGGAAAATATGCTCACAGGAAAAGAAATATATAGGCAAAACATGTTTGGACTAATGGACTTGTTCGGTAGAGTGAAGGGACTTAAGCAGGTGTCTCATATGCATACGTTTACCAATCTTTATGTATTTTTGGGACATGCAAGCAAAACACGGTATTAACTAAATACATGCATCTAATTGTAACGCTCCATTTGTAGTGACTTTATGGACACACTTCGGCGCCTGCAGGTTTGTTTTACAAGGAGCAGCAGTGTGTTTATTGTCAATAAGAACACTTAGGGTTCGGATGTTTGACAACTAGCAGGTGTTGGCGCCCTTTCAACCACTAACAGTTTGCACGGTTAGATAGGTTTAAAGCACTCCATTAATGGGAAAAGCAAAACTATATATTCCACAATAGAAAGAACAGTTACACAAAAGTCAGGGCTGTTTGGTGTCAAACATGACGTTAGTGCATCAGAGCAAGCAAAGCAGATTGGTTTTACATTGCCAAATTCTGTTCTGATTCCTATGTGTAACGGCTACCATCGCATCAATATAGGGAAGTACACTAGTTACATAACATACACAAAGCATAGCATCTATTTTTAGGCTTAATAACATATGGTTTTACAGCAGGCAGGCACACACCGTGATGCGATGGCGGAGCAGAAGCCTCGGGCTAATTCCAGGCAGCTCAGCTCTATTCACGGGTCTCACAGTCAGGGTATCGCACACTCAGCACATGACACAGCCTTCGGGTGGGATGGCAGTAGGCTCAACATCAAGTGCAAGGAATAGTCCGTGGTTAGCAATTGCAGCAAGATACCTGGTAATTATGTACTCCCTCCACAATGGCGGCACACTATAAACGTGCCTGTTTGCGGTAGCACGCACCACGCAGAGATGGACAGGCACTTGTACCAAAACGTCCTACTCATTGTTCCTGAGGTTTATTAATAAAAGCAATTGAAAACGACATCATTGGCTGGACATCGTAACTTCCCAGGACCTAAGTGGTCAAAGAGAATGCCTGTATCTTATATCAATGTTAACACCATCCCTGTCAATAAAGTGAGTATGGGAGTGGGCTTTAATTTCGTATGTCCTAAAGGGTTTTGGGACCTTGGTTGGTGTGAGCTGACATTGCTTTTCAATGATACTACCGTAACCTAGAGATGCAGATGGCACTGTCGAGAGGCACTGGTATAATTACGTTGACAGAGGTTGCTTTAAGAAACATTAGATTATGTGTTACATTAATTAATAATTCAGAGAAGGACCTGAGTGTAACGACACAGCTGTCCAGCTGTATGATCCCCTTCACATGAGGTAGGCCAGGGATGGAATCAATCTACTCAAAATGTGCAAAGTTTTTTCAGATGCGTAGTGACTTGATGTGCCTAGAAATGAAGGTACCGAATTGCAATGGAACTAAGGGGCATATTTCGCAAAAAGTAATGCAACGTAGCGCAGAGCAGCAAGTCACCAGAGGAAGAGCCACTCAACACCCCTGGGACGCCTTCCCAGGGCACAGTAACGCAATGCAGCGATTTGAGATGCATAGCTTTACAGACCCCCTAAGATGGCGACACTAAACCTTGCGAAATACTGATCTGAAGTACCTTTAAGTTTTCTCATTCATTCAATGTACTCCAATAATATCACTGCAAAAGCGCAGTCTTCAGCTTCAGCCCTGTGCAGCAGCCTCCCTGGCGGTTCAGCCAGCTCATAAACTGTGCTGTGCCTATTCATGACAGGAGGATAACACTTGCACTTGTAAATTTCAATTCGTATTTTATGTCCCTCCAGTAAACTCTTACGGCTGCCACTTGTAAGTTGTGTCCTCTGTGTCTGATCTCACTGGTGCAGCCTTACTCATGGCAGGAGGAGCTAGGGTCCGGAACAGTGAAATCCCTTGTATTTCTGTAGCCTAATAATACTGTGCCTGTGCTTTTAATCAAAAAAAAATGTGTAAAGAGGCACTACTTTCACTTCTCTGTCGGGGCGCAATACTTTTAATGTGGGAGATCAGCAGCAAACAGTGGGGTGGTGGGGGTGAAGGAGGGAGTGAGTACCTTCACTTTCATTTAGCACGGATTACAAAATGGTAAATAAAAGTGACGAGTTAGACTTCCTGCGCCTATCACAGGACATTTTGACTAACTTTCTTCTTTGGGCCTCGTTAGGAGATGGGAAGTAATCCGCTTCAGCTGGTAACCGCAGGTGACGGACAAGTTCAGTTTACAAATTCTATGGGAACAATGTGCCACGCGCACGTTTAGCCAGGAAGTAACCTACACTGCGCAATGTTTTTCAGAAACAGCCAGGGACCAGGAATAGGTGGAAATGTATACCAATGGGTGTGCCAATGCCCGTGGGCGTGCCAATGCTCCTCGACCGGTGTGACCCTGCCACTACCCCTAGGCCATAGCTGCCAAGGTTTCAGATTGCTATGTGTGACATTTTAAAAAATTGAGTGAAATTATGATTGACATTTCAACGACTATGAGTGACACTTTCTCACAAGCAAAAATCATGCAATTAAGACAATGGAAACTTCTAAATATCAGAAATTACAGCCAATTGAGCAACAGCACCAGAAATAGGAGACTAACCCTATTGATCCCCTGTAACCGGACTGTACTGTAAACAAATGCATTACCATTAAATTACACAAGTCACGTGGATGAACCGAAAGCAACCCGGCTGGTCACCTTTTGTTGTGCTGGTGGTGGGGGCTGCAGGTGACATCATGGGGCTGAGCTCTGCCTCTTCTCCCCTTGCCTTTTAATGATCGCGAGGCAGCCGGGCTAATGCTTATGCTTAGCATTAAGCTGCCTTAAAATGCTTGAAGTTTGTGGCCTATTAAATAAGCCAGAACGGTATCACCACCCACTTCCTTCTAGTCCGTTTCTTCGAGAGGACAGCATGTGAAGATAATACACACGGATTTGGAGTTTTATACTACAATTCATAAGTCTGCCTGTTAAAACTCTGGACCCTCTTGAACCCACTGCTTTTCTGCAGCAACTCAATTTGCGGGTTGCCTGATTACCTTTTGTGCCAGTGCAGCGCTCACTAAAACGTTTTTACTTTCGGTCCCTTCCTAGCATCACAGCAGATTCTAAGTAATAGACAATGTGTCAATATCACAAGAAGGGAGGTGTGTGTATATATAAACCCACAGTATAAAACCTAACCGCAAAAGTGAGGAGAAAAATCCTACTGCTTCAGCTCACTACTTATGAGTAAATACAAACCCTGCTGTCAGTGCCAGGATTAGCTGCACGCACTTTTTACAAACTCCTAAACTGAACTCGAACTTAACCCGACGCTTAACACACAGATAGACCCCCGGCACCCCATAGAATGAAGTCGATGACGCGGCCACGAGTGAGTGAAAGCTCTCGCTAACATCCTTTGTACGCGGCTGCATGATGTCAGTCCCTCTGCCCCTGCCCGCCTCATCTGAAGTGCCTAACTTCCATACATGGGCAGCTAGATAAACAAAAAAATACAGCCACAGTGTCGGAGGTGGGGGCCTGTGGAAAGGACTGGAGCAAGGGCCAGAGAGTGATCATCCGTGTTCGGCTGGCCAGGGCTGGGTTGTGTGACAGAAAGCCTCAGCCTGTCAGTACCGAGCCACACATACAGTATAAATATAAAAAACTTACCTTGGCGTCCTGGATTTTGAATGCCGCCGCGTCTGACGTGTGTGGGCTCTCGTCACGGAAGGCTGCAGGCAGCCTCCTTCCCCTCCCTCCCCTCCATGGCAGCCGGCGCTGATTGGTTCGGCCGGCTGCCCTAACTACGTAATTCCTCCTAGTCTGCATCCTGCAGAACGGAGAGTGGGAGGAGGCTTGGGGGAGCGGCTTGCCCACTGTTGCTAATACTGTCTGTTTGGACAGCCTCTCAGGCTGTCCAAACAGTCCGTATTCACAACATTGGGCAAGCCACTCCCCCAAGCCACTCCCCACTGCCCTGAGCCTCGAGTAATCAAGTTCTGCTGACTGCTTTCTCGCCGTGCGAGAAGGGCAGGCAGAAACAAATGGTAGTTATAAATAAATAACTACCATTTGTTTCTGCCTTCTTCTCGCACGGCGAGAAAACAGGGGGGGGCGGCGCCCAAACGCCCCCATGGTAGAACCGCCGCAGATATAATATTAAGGCATGATTGGCTTAATTGAAATTGAAGAAAAACATTGACATTAATTTTTCATAGAAATATGTTTCTTCACTTTAAATTTCTCTCCTTTAAAAAATGACTGTGCCATACTAATAGCTGAAAAAAACATTGTCTACTGACTGGCCACTAGGAGCACAAAGGCTTCTGTTTGCAAATGCAACACTTTGAAGTGAGAAAAAAGGTTATTGATGATTTAATGTAATCATTAAGTTAACTCTTTGTTTCCTCCCATTGAAAAGCATTTAGAAACATTATTTTGTTCTCAGGCTCAAATATTGAGTGGAGAAGGACTTTTATTTAAGAGTTGACTACCTTAGTGCTTCTGGGGCCGTATTTCAGTAGGTGCCACAGGGGCGCAACTGGCGTTTGTGCCCACTTTGCACACTTTCAGATCACTTTGGTATTACAGAAGAGGCTGCAGATGCTTGTGCGGTCCCTTCTGTAATACTGATAGTAGTAGTAGTAGAAACTTTATTCGGTTATTATCATTAAAACAACCCTAAAAGTACAGTTAAAAAATCACATTTAAAATATATAAAAATGATCACGACAGAGTAGAAAAAGAATTACTACATTTCATACATGAATTCATTTTCGGGATCTAAAAACATTTTTAAAAAACACAGAAACAGATTTAACAGTTAGTATGTTGTCTAATTTCAGAATGGCTAAAAAAGCAGGGCGACACTGATTACCTTTCATGATCTTCAATATGGGCACAATCCATCTTTTCCTGGGAGTTGTATAATACTTACAGGCCGTCGCCCAGTGGATGAGGAGCAGCCGCCTGAAACTGAACTCGGACAAGACGGAAGTCCTCATTCTTGGCCCCACCCCCTCTGCCTGGGACGACTCCTGGTGGCCGACCACACTGGGAACAGCACCAACACCCACCGACGATGCACGCAATCTAGGATTCATCCTCGACTCCTCCCTCTCCATGTAAAAGCAAGTCACGCCGTCTCCTCCTCCTGCTACAACACCCTCCGCATGCTTCGCAGGATCTACAAATGGATCTCGACCGAAACAAGAAGAACGGTGACCCAAGCTCTCGTCAGCAGCAGACTGGACTACGGCAACGCACTCTACGCAGGAATCCCGGCGAAACGGCTGCAACGCATCGAGAATGCCTCCGCCCGCCTGATCCTCAATACCCCTTGATGCAGCTGCATCACCTCCCACCTAAAAGACCTGCACTGGCTCCCCGTCAACAAGAGGATCACCTTCAAGCTCCTCACCCACGCACACAAAACACTCCACAACACCGGACCAGCCTACCTGAACAACAGACTCAACTTCTACACTCCGCCCGCCAGCTCCGCTCCGCTAACCTCGCCCTCGCCGCCGTCCCGGGCATCCAACAACCTACCTCCGGTGGCAGATCCTTCTCCTTCCTCGCCACAAAGACCTGGAACTCCCTCCCCACCCACCTGCGGAAGACCCAGGACCTGCTCACTTTCAGGAAGCTCTTCAAAACCTGGTTTTTCGAGCAGTAGCAGCACCCCCTCCCCTCAGCGCCTTAAGACCCTCACGGGTAAGTAGTGCGCTTTACAAATTCACTGATTGATTGATTGAATAACAGAATATGAATATCTGATTGATCAGACAAGTCATCACAAGGGCATTTACAAAGTTGCCTTGACCAATTGTTAATTTCGGGGAAACTAAAAAGTCTAAACAAAATGTTTAACCTAAAACGAGTTAATAAGAGCCTTTCAAAATCACTCACTTGTAGCGTAACATATGGTTGCATATGACTAGTAGTCATTGTTAATTGATGAGCAAGCACTGTCTTTTTATTCATTTCAGTGTTTGCTCTACAATCTCCCAGGTACATCATACAAAGATTTTAAAGTTCTTTCTCTGGAAACATGACACATTAGTGAGGGATCAACATAATAATCATGGTGGCCTATATTTGTAAGAAACATCTTTACATAACATAACCATCCCATCTTGCTAGCATTATCCAGACTCATCGAGCCCCTCAAAATGGAGTGGTTAAAAGCGCACTCCTCGGTGGTCCACACCCTATGCCACAGAAGGACTTGTTGTACCTTAATAATATCTTCTATATGTGGTTGGCCAAGTTCAGTGTGACAAATATATGTAGAGACACCCTCACGGGACTGCTAAAAGATATCTCATAAAAATGTTTTCCACCACCTGCAATGATTTCACGTTTACATATCCCCATATTCCTGCACCATATGTAGCAATTGCTACGCAGGTCGCTCTATAAACGATTAAAAGTTCCCTGATCGTTTTTTTGCCCATCAACTTACTAAAGTTTTTTAAGGCCATTATGGATGTACAGAACATCAACCTCCTTGCCTTTATTTCACTTTTCTATAAACCAGAGTGATCAAACAGTATGCCTAAATATGGGAAAGTTGGGGTAAAATCCAATGGTTTCGAATTAATGTACATTACTTTTTTCTTTTTATCTGCCCAGGACCACAGTTCATGCAGAATGTTTTTGTACAATTAATTCTCAAGTCCAGGTTGGTCATAAAATTGGAAAAAGATGTAACCATCCTTTGCATAGCCAAAGGCGTCCGGGCCATCAAGACCGCATCGTCCGCGTATAAGAGTGCAGGGACAGATCTATTAGCTATCATGGGCATGTCCCTGCACTCCCGCAGCAGTGTCTTTTCCAGGTCATTGATGTAAATTGTAAATAAGAAAGGGGCAAGTACACATCCTTGCCTCACCCCTCTTGCGATACTAAAGGGCCTAGTGCACTCACTATTCTTGCCAAAGGCCCCCGAATACAGCTCCATGTGAACAAAAATAATATTTTTCTTCACTCACAATTTCTCCAAGATGGTCCAAAGCTTACTGTGGGTGATGCAATCAAAAGCTGACGTTAAGTCAACAAAGATTATAAAAATGCGGCCCCCCTTGGCTCTAGTGTATTTTTCTAAAAGAATGTGCAAATTAAGGCACTGGTCAGTGGTACCAAGGCCCTTCCTAAAACCATACTGTAGGTCACTAATAATTAAGTGGTCATCAGCCAATGTTTGTTGTTTTTTTTTTTTTTACTTTTTGAATCAGCCAATGTTTGTAATCTATTTAAAATGACACGGCCGGAAATCTTAATGGATGAGTCTAGTAATAATAAAGGGCGATAGCACGAGCAACTTGTTCTATCTCTCTTTTTAAATATGGGTACAATAATAGACTCAAACCATGATGGTAACAGACCATTAGAACAGGAAGCATTATACAGTTGCATGAGAAGTGGACACCATAGGTCCATATTAATTTTGTACAGATCAACCGGCACCCCATCGGGGCCAGGTGCCTTTCCTCCCAGACTAGTTTTTATGCTTAAATTTACTTCATGCAGGGTAATACCCAGATCCATTTTCATACTAATATCTGAGGTCTCCTCAACATCTGAATCCTCAGCTAGTGTTTGTTCCATAACAAACGGAGCCGTATATAAATCAGAATAATGCTTTACCCATTCATTCTCAGAAATAGCTATTTCTACCCTAGCCTTAGTATTATTATTTAAAAATGGAGTATTAACTACTTTCCAAAAAGCCGCAGTATCCTTATCCAAAGAAGCCTCACACAGAGAATCCCAGGCTTCCTTTTTGATAGTATCCTTTCTTTGTTTCAAAGTCATCTTGTAGGCCTTTCGCAGCTCCCTGATTGAGGTCTGATCTGTGACCGGAGCATTCAAAGCGTTATTAAATTTAGAATAAGCCATGGTGCAAGCTGTGTCAAACCAGCTCTCTGTCTTTTTGTTTCTACCCACAAGCTATTTTTAATATGTGAGGCAATAATTAAAAAGTTTTTAATAATAATGGATTTACATTTCTTAATTAGATTATAAAGGAAATCCGCTGGGACCACTTTAGTCCACTTTAGGGAATAACCATTTTGTCTATTCAAAATAAAGTTATCTATGGGCTGACTTAGTGTGCTATCTGCAACATAATCATGATGAGGGCTTAGAATTTCCACACTTAGGGGAAAATGATCACTAAGTGCGATATCTAAGGTTTTAAACATTTTGACTTGTCCTCCATATCTAGCTGATAACAATATGAAATCGATTGTTGAATAAAACACATCTTCCATTAAAGGTGGGGCGAAACGGAACCTCCAAATTACAAATTCTGTTTGCAAAGCCCATATCGCAGGAGAAAATAATTTAATTCAAAAGGTCCCCACATGTAGTATTTCAAAATGTGTCAAATAGGTCTAATTGCTCAGCGTTATACCACATGTCCCTTGATCTCCTCTTTTACATAAGGAACAATTAAATTCCCCTCCCAAATAACAAAAATTTCTTTAGATCCCCCTTCTATCAGACATTTAAGATCTATACACAATGCGTTCAGCATTTCTTCAATTGCCCCCGTAGGAGCGTTATTATAGACAATAACAATAATCAAACAAAGCACTTTGTCAATATGTATCCTAACCATGTGGTAATACCTGTTATTAACAGCTATCTCTATTTTCTCACATTTAAACAGGTTCGATAGTCAAGTCAAGTCAAGTCAAGTGATTTATATAGCGCACTACATACCCAGAGGGTCTCAAGGTGCTAGAGGAAGGGTGGAGAATTACTTGTCGAATATCCAGGTTTTAAGCTGTTTTCTGAAGGCTAGGTGGTTTCGAGTAAGGCGGAGGTGAATGGGAATGGAGTTCCAGGTTTTAGCCGCTAAGTAGGGGAAGGATCTTCCCCCCATGGTGGTTTTATTGATGCGTGGAACAGCAGCGAGGGCTTGGTTGGAAGAACGTAGCTGGCGGGAGGGGGTGTAGAAGGATAGTCGCGTGTTGAGGCATTCGGGTCCAAGTTCGTATAGGGCTTTGTGTGCGTGGGTGAGGAGGCGGAACGTTATCCTCTTATTGACGGGGAGCCAGTGGAGGTCTTTCAGGTGACCGGAAATGTGGTCTTTGCGCGGAATGTCTAGTATGAGTCTGGCTGAAGCGTTTTGGATGCGTTGGAGTTTTTTCTGAAGTTTTGCGGTGGTACCGGCGTACAGGGTGTTTCCATAGTCCAGGCGGCTTGTAACCAGTGCGTGGGTGATCGTTTTTCTAGTTTCGGTGGGGATCCAGCGAAATGTTTTTTTGAGCATGCGAAGAATGTTGAAGCATGATGATGAGACGGCGTTGACTTGACTGGTCATCGAGAGTGAGGAGTCCAGGATGGCGCCCAGGTTCCGTGCGTGGTCCGTTGGGATGGGTGCTTTTCCTAGGGCCACTGGCCACTAAGAGTCGTCCCAGGCGGAAGGGGAAGTACCTAAGATGAGGACTTCTGTCTTGTCTGAGTTCAGTTTTAGACGGCTGTGCTTCATCCATTCGGCTACTTCTTGCATCCCTTCATGTAGGTTAGTTTTGACGGTGGTAGGGTCTTTGGTGAGTGAGAGGATCAGTTGAGTGTCATCAGCGTAGGAGATGATGTTGAGGTTGTGTTGGCGTGCGATGGCCGCGAGGGGGCTCATGTATACATTGAAGAGAGTAGGACTGAGTGATGATCCTTGTGACACACCGCAGATGACTTCGGTGGCCTCTGACTTAAACGGTGGGAGGTGGACTCTCTGAGGTCTTCCGGCAAGGAACGAGGTGATCCAGTCTAGTGCTTTTCCTTGGATTCCGATGTTGTTGAGGCGTTGTATAAGGGTGCTATGACAGACTGTGTCGAAGGCTGCGGAGAGGTCAAGGAGGATGAGGGCGACTGTGTCTCCGTTGTCCAGTAGTGTTCGAATGTCGTCTGTTGCTGCGATGAGGGTGGTTTCGGTGCTGTATTTTGCTCGGAAGCCGGACTGTGAGGAGTCGAGGGATTTGGTGGTTTCGAGGAAGGCGGCGAGCTGGTTGTTGACGGCTTTCTCAATGAAGAGGCGGCAGACCCGGAAGCAGAGAACGGGCCGGGACCAGGGTTCAATTCCCGACGCGGCAGGGTCGTGGACCAGGGTCAACGTACTTGATAATTCTCGCCTCGGTGCCTACTCTAACCAGGGATCACACTCGGCAACTCTGGGCATTAAGCTTGCCTCATCTCTACAACGGCCCCCCACAGACGCCGGGGATGCCTGGTTTCACCTTGGAGATACCCAGAAAGGGACCATCTCACAGGGAAAGCCAGGACGGGTTCCCCAGCGGTCTTCCGCGCCAGGATACTCCGGTAGTAATTGAGCGCGCTACAAAACAGCATATTACATATTACATTACTTTGGCCGGGAATGGTAGGAGCGAGATGGGGCGGTAGTTTTTGAGTTCGGTGGGGTCTGCTGTGGGTTTTTTCAGAAGGGCGCTGAGTTTGGCGTGTTTCCAGCTTTCCGGGAAGGTGGCGGAGTTGAGGGAGCAGTTGATGACGTCTCGGAGGTGGGGTGCGATGATGGAGTCTGCTTTGTTGAAGATGTGGTGAGGACATGGGTCTGTGGGGGATCCTGAGTGGATGGAGTTCATCAGGCGAATGGTGTCCTCAGTGGAGATTGGGTTCCAGTCATAAAGGATGTTCGGGGGGGGGTTTAGGTTCGGAGGTAGGTTGGGTGGGTTGGTCTACGGGTTGGTTGTCGAAGCTGTTATGGATGTCGGCGATTTTGTCGTGGAAGAATGAAGCTAGGGAGTCGCAAAGGATTTGAGAGGGAGTGATGTCATTGGAGTTGGCAGTGGGGTTGGTAAACTCTTTGACGATGTTGAATAGTTCCTTGCTGTTGTGGGCGTTGTTGTCTAGTCGGTCTTTGAATGCGGATTTCTTGGCTGACTGGATCAGTTGGTCGTGTTTACGGGTGGCGTTTTTGAAGGCGTCTCTGGTGCTAGTGTTTGGGTCTTTTTTCCAGGCTTTCTCAAGGGAACGGCAGAGTTTCTTGGATTTCTTAAGGTCATCGTTGAACCAGGGGGCGTTTTTGCTGCCTAGCTTGATTTGACATTTTTTCAAGGGTGCTAGGTTGTCGGCGCTGTGGGTTAGCCATTGTGTGAGGTTGATGGCTGCTTGGTTAGGGTTCGACGAATAGGCAGGGGGGTTTTGAAGAAGCGATGTGGAGATCTGGTCAATGGTGATTTTGTTCCAGTTTCTTCGCAGAGTTGGTTGGGGGTGGTTGTGGATTGTGGTCTTTTTGTAGTTAAAGTGAACGCAGCTGTGGTCCGTCCAATGGAGAGCTGTGGTGTGATTGAAGGAGATGTGCTTGCTGGAGGTGAAGATAGGGTCGAGTGTGTGTCCTGCGTAGTGGGTGGGGGTGTTTACAAGTTGTTTGAGTCCGAGGTTGGCAAGATTGTCCAGAAGGGTGGTGGTGTTCCTGTCGTTGCTCTTTTCCAGGTGGAAATTGAGGCCTCCCAGTAGAATGTAGTCCTTGGAGGGGGAGGCGTGTGGGGTGATGAAGTCAGTGATGTCTTCACTGAATTGTGTACGGGGTCCTGGTGGTCTGTAGAGGAGGGTGCCTCTGAGTGTGGTCTTGGGGTCGGTGTGGATCTGGAAGTGAAGATGTTCGGCGATAGCGAGGTTGTCGTCTGAGCTGGTTGAGACGCGGATGGAGTTCTTATGGACAATGGCGATGCCTCCTCCTGTTTGGATGGTGCGGTCTTTTCGGATGATCTTGTAGCCGTCCGGGATGGCTATGGTGATGTCTGGAGCTGATGAGGCGTTCATCCATGTTTCTGTTACGTACACAATCCCCCTTTGGCCCAGCCATGTGCTGAACTTATTGCTGGTGAGAATAAAGTTTTAAAACCGCATAAATGATGTGCCTCTGTAACCCAGGTTTCTTGTAGACTCACTATATCATAGTTATTTACAGTGTTAACCCATATTTGGTTAGACAGTTTTGTTTTTAGGTAGGCCTGCAACATTCCAGTACATTATCGCCCATCTGCCCGTTTTAACAGCGGTATCCACAGGACTAATAAGGCCAGAATTATCAGAAATGTTTACGACTGCATCACTATCCTTCAAAAGGTCAGACTCTTCAGGGTTAAATTCCCCCGATCTTATCCTAGGGTCCACCCATGAGCAATTTCCTCCTTCATGTGTCCCCCCAGTCACACATAGCACATTTGGAGCATTAAACGCTGGGTTAACACTAGAGCTCCCAGTTCTAAGTCAATCTACCCCCTCAAGCCCCGAGAGCAAGTCAAAGCGGTTGGACTTGGGGATGTTGTATTTGTTTTTATGCACGCCCATGATACCTCCGTGGACAATCCCATGTACATACATGTTTGATGGTGCAAAAAAGGATGGAGGATAAAAAAAGCTCAGGTCAAGGGATTGTATGCCACCATCTCCTCTTTGGTGGTACCAATCACAAGTGTGACTAACCATCCTTCTATCCCTAAAATTAATGGTGATACAATCACCGGTTAGGTCCTTTGCTCTATGACCAACCCAACTTACTCTACGAACGTGTAGGATCTCACCATGAATGTTAGGCGGAAGTGGTCTATTCTTATTCAACCAAAAAATAGCCTTAATTTTAGTTCAGAATAAGTTTCTGTTTTGTTACTATCTAACTCAGGGACCCCAGATAACACTACAACATACGGGAAAGAGTCTGGTGGTAGATCAATGCACTTATTACAGTAGGTGCCACAGGGGCGCAACTGGTGTTTGCGCCCACTTTGCACACTTTCGGATCACTTTGGTATTACAGAAGAGGCTACAGATGCTTGTGCGGACCCTTCTGTAATACTGATAGGGAAAGCATACATAAATGATCTTCAGGGGGTGTTCCCTCAATTGCATGGGGGCGTGTCCCATGATAATGAGGGAATCTCTTTGCCTCTGCACCCACCCGTTATTACAGATGCCGGCAAAGTGGCAAATAAGGTCTCAGGAGCACACTGTCAGTGTGCCCCCTGATAGCAGCCCTCTGGAGGGGGGGAGGCAGTCCTTTGGCCCCAGAGACATCCTCTTGCAGGCGGGTGCAGTCACTGACTGCACCCGCCTGCAAGGGGATCTCTAATCCACCTTCAAAGTGCAGGCAAGTTCCTGCTTGCACTGGGTAAACATGGATCCGCTTTAAAGGGGCAACTCCGTTTTTCAACTAGCAGCGTGAGTTTGTGGTTGCCCTGGGGCATACTTTCCCTTTTTGCGCGCGGCGTACATGTTTTAAGGTGTGCGGGCGCAAACAGGAAAAGTGCATCCTTTACATATTAGGGCCCCTGGTATTCACCTCTGTGCCCAACCTAAGTTCATACATTAGATTCAGCACTGCTTATTATCAGGCTCTGCTATCTGCACCCTGATGACAATAAAGTAAAATAAGCACACTGCTCTCAGTGTCCTAACTCTCTAACACTGGGTTACCGTATTACATTTTAGTAAGTGCTAATCTCAGATTGAGAGAAGCTACGGATATGCTGTTTATACTCAAATTAATTGTAATTTAGAATCCTTCTAAATGGTAAAGTTGGAGTTTCGTTTATAATTTTGAAAATACACTTTTAGAAAGTTAGCATTTTTCTGTTCGAATGTTTCTGAGGCCTCTCTAGGAGTTCCCAGGTGTCTGGCCCTGTGAATGGTTCCCCCATCAAGAAAGTTTATTGGGCCCAGACAGTGAACAGTGGGACCAGTGTGTAGCTGTGAGAGGGTTTTCCTGGCAGGATGGCTGGCGAGGAGCTATACCCTGCCCTGATTACGTTTCAGAGTTCCTTGGCCATAGCACACACAAATGAACCTGACATTAGGCCTGTTGTCAACTCTGTCCCTCTTGACAGTTTAGAGCCAGGACCAGGGGATGGGGACGCACTGAACTGAACCAGTTTTGGGTGTAGATCAGGGAATTCTCGCACACAAAGGCAAGCACCATGTATAAAAAGAGGACCTTCACAAATACTCATCAGAACATGCCTGGGCCTGTGGAAGATTTGGAGGAAGGACTGGCCTGCTGCCAGAAGATCTGCCCTGCTGCCATAAGGACTCTCTGCTGTCTGAAGAAGGATGATTACCTGCTTGCCTTAATCCAAGGAGACCTAGAGTAACCCTAAGGGTCAGTTGACTGACCTCCTGTGTGAGCTACAGGAAGACAGCATGCTTCCAGAGGTCTTCCTGCAACTGCCTAGCTGACCAGCACCAACTGGACCTGTCTGGACCTGCCTGAGCCCTGCTGCTGGCCTCTGCTGAAGAGAGTCCTGATCCACAAGAAGTGCACTACCGTCCTCGACCCTTGTCTGGTGTTGATGTGAGCTTCTCCACAAGTAAATGTGAAAATCCTGAAGGGGAGCTTCTCACAACCAAAAATAACCTCTTCATGTCAAAGATCTGCCACCCTCGACAACTGCCAATGCAAAGCTCAAGTGGAACCTGCCCTTTGCGCCAACAGCAACTGTATCGTCAACTGGACCTGCGCTTTGTGCTTCAGCAACAACAGCTTGCAGCAAACACCAACACGAAGCTCCAGTCATTACTGTTTTTTTTGTGCTACAGCTATGACCATCTGCGATGCTTGGCCTGCTCTTTGTGCTGGAAGCCACTGTCTTGCAGCCTACTCCAACACAAACGGAGTTCTTTACACCAGACTTGAGAAGGTAACTCTTCTGTGGGACCAGTCTGGTCCTTATATCTTTCCATTGCCCCATCCCAATTGGCCTGATCTTTTGATTTTCCTCCGGTGCAGCAAAGACTTGTAAATGTGGGTGCCACTTTCTGCTTTTTGGTTCTATTGTCACCAAAAACTTTAAAATTCAATATCGCCAGTTTTACTGATTACATTTTCTTTGTTTTTATATCATATGATGTATTGAAGATGACTCTATCTTTATAAATTGGTTTGAGATTTTTCTTGTGTTTATGTTTTCACTTTATCACTGTTTATATTCTGCATAAATACTTTACACATTGCCTCTATGTTAGGCCTGACTGCTTTCGTGCCATGCTACGATGTGGTTAAGCATATGTTAATTTAGTGACTTTCGAGGTTCGCCCTGCCAAGGATTATAGTTGTTTCTTGAATGGGGCTTCCACCCTTCTCAACCAGTACCTCAATTTCTTACATTGGTGTTCAGTGGAGGGATCCAGTACTTCTGTTTTTACAGTGTCACTTAGTGATTTTTGCAAAACTAGAAATCCCATATAAATATTCTAACATCAGAATCAAATTATATTTCATTTCTGTTTGATAGGCAATATTAGTTCCTTTTCCAAATTTAACTCCTGCTTCACATTTGTGCGCTAATGACTGTCTTACAATGATTGAGCTGGAGCTCAGCAACATCGATACCCTCACAGTGACATAGTTGAAAAAGCTGTGCAAGGACAGAAGCATCTTTTTGGGTAACAGGGCCAAAGAGGTGGATTTTCAAATAGCCCTCAGAGCCTTTGAAGAAGTCCACAAGATGCAAGCTGTAACAGAGGAGGAGGAGGATGTTGAGGATGTGCCTATGGAAGATTAGGAAGGGATTGGCCTAGCCACAGACCCTGAGCTGCAGCAGGAGGTGGACAACTTGTTCACAGGCGTGAGATCCACTGGCAGGGCAGGGAGCAGTGTGTACTCTCACAACCTGTACCATGAGGAGTTGGAGGACAGGAGTGCGGAGAGAAAACTCAATCTGCAGACGGAACCATATAAAAGTGGCTGCTGAGGAAATGAAAGCAGCTTCAGAAGATAAAAGCTTGGCCCTGGAGGGCAGCTAGCCATTGATGAAAATAAAATATTTCTGGACAATGAAGTGAGTCAGAAGAAACTGGACCTAAAAGTTACACAGCTCAAAGGGTACAGTAGTGATGGTGGCAGTGAGAACACATTGTCCAATTGAAGCAGAAAGGTCCACATCCCTAAAGACCTGGTGTCCAGTTATGTTGAAGGCGGTGATAATGACAAGTACTTTTCTGCATTTGAAGCAGCCTTGCCCATGCATAGGATCCCAGAAAGGGACTGGGGATGCTAGTCTCAGAAGCACATGCCAAATGTTGAGAGGGGTATTTCAATTCAATTCTTTATTTATGTTTTGGAACTCAAAAGAGATCCACATAAAAGAAAATAGAACATAAATTTACACATACTTTACATATCAAGATAAAAAACATATACTATTAGACATTTGATTCCCAAGCCCTCTAATAAATATCAATAAAACATTTTAAAAAGTTGAATATATTAAAGCAGAACATTTCATTGGGCGGATTATAGAAGGCATTTAAAAAAGAGCTCGCCGACAAGAGACTCAATTTTAAACATATATGTCTAAACCACTTTCTACGTAATGTCCGCAAGGCTGGGAATATAAAGAGAACATGTACAGTATCCTGGATGGACATATTGCAAAGATGACAAATTGCAGGGGACCCATACCATCTAGATGTTAAATTGTTTAGAGGAAGAAGATCCTGCCTCAGAAGAAACCAAAAACGCCGTATACCGTGAGGTATGTTCCATGACACGTACGGTTGCATTTTCTTATATAGGCAGGAGTCAGTAAAAGGTGAGGGGCCTCTTTTTGCAAGAATTGCCTCCCTGTCTAAGCTAAAACTCAATTTCCAGGTGGCCAGTTTTAAAACAGCCTTCAACTGGCCAGGGGACAATGTGAATAAAGTTAATTCAACTAGTTGAAGATATTCAACCACATTTCTGAAATTCCTCACAATTCTCGAGTGTTCTTTTAAGGATTCCAATAATTCTTTTTTCATGAGACTCCGCATGGTCCCAGGTTCTCCCCGAGCCATGCATGCCACCCAGCGGACCATCCCTGCTAAAGCCTGCACCCAACTACTGCGGATTCCAAACTCTAATCTAAGTGCGGCCGTTGTACAGGCAGTATTAACTGAGGCTAATTGTCGGAGGATTTTTCCCTCTACAATATGCAGAAAACTCCATTGCCCCAGATAAATTAATTCAACACCATAGAGCAGGGATGCTGAAATCTTTGCGCGAAAGACCTCTAGTAAATACGGGAAGTGTCTTTTCCCTGTCGCGCAATATAAAGCACTCAGACTTTTGCCCTGAGCCAGAGCCTTTCGAGAATTGTTGGCAGCATGATCCTTATCGCTCGAATTGGCAGATATTATCTTCCCTAAGAACACATAGGAATTCACCACCTTCAACCTGTCTCCTCCCACCATCCACCTAAAGTTCTCATATTTCATCTTTCTCCTACCTGCCATGCACATAATTTTACTTTTTGCTACGTTTATTTTCAGGTGATGATATTCTGCATATATGTGAAGTGCTTGTAGACGATTATTCAAACCTTTCAGAGTTAAATCCAATATCAGAATATCGTCCGCATATAGCATACAAACAATTGGAGAGCCCCCAAGTACTGGGGCGTTACCATCACTTGATGACAAAAACGAAGGTAAGTCTGAGATGTAAAGAGAGAATAATAAAGGCGCTAGTAGACATCCTTGTTTCAATCCATTTGCAGTGGGTATCTCCTGGGATAGCCCTCTTTCGCCACCCAATAAAACCCTGCACCAGGTGCCCGTATGGAGATCTCTAACTAAATCTAGGAGCAATGAGGGCATTCCGAGAGAAGATAGCTTCCTCCACAGCATGGGGCGATCAACTTTATCGAATGCTGTGGAGAAATCTATAAACGCAGCATAAACTCTTCAGCCTCGTGCCCCTATATATTTGTCCAAAATTATCTGTAAGGCGGATAAATTATCCATTGTGCTGTGATGCTTACGGAAATCCGTTTGCTCCAAGGGCAACAACTGACCCCCATCTACCCAATCAGATATTAATGTTAATAGACATTTCGCAAATACTTTCCCTATGGCATCAAGCAAAGCTATTTGTCGGTAGTTTTGGGGAGCATTCCTGTCGCCCTTCTTAAACAGGGGTACCAGAATACTCCCCCTCCAAGAGGGAAGAACAGTTCTATGTAGGAAGCAATATCTAAATACTGGAAATAAGATTTAGCTCCATGATTCGGCATCCTGTTTTAACACCGAATCTGGGAGCTTGTCAGGGTCCATGGCGCCGGACAAACGCAAGTCTTTTATGGCTAATTCGATGATCTTTTCAAAGGGCGGCTCAAACAATGGTCCGATATCGCCCACCCTTCTGTCATTCTCAACAGGCCCATTACCAGCATATAATTGCATGACATAACCCACCCATACTTTCTCAGAAATAGGAGGTGGGAGGGACCTAATTCTTGTTTCACAACCCTCACCAATGAGAGACCAAAATAGTCGTACATTCCCTCTGTTTGCAGCCTCCCTTAATTTTATCCATAGGAAATCTTCCCTCTCTTTTTTAATTTTTAACCTTGCTCTCCTTCTCCTTCTCCTTAGTAAGGTTATTTTGCGAGACCTTTCTGTGGACCTATTCAAGTATTGTTCCCTAACCAGTGTCTTTATTTCTCTATTAAGCAGGCGAAAGGAATTGGGGACAGGACGCATGTTTCTGTGCGAATTAGATTTTCTTGTGACCAAAACTACCTCCTTCATAAACCCCACAAAATACGAGATTTCCAACCCTTTCCAACTAGGAAGTTCTTTTACAGTTTTATCTAGTAAAATGGACAAGCCCCTTAGGGCCCTTGTATTCCAGAAACATCTCCCTGTTTTACCACTAAAACCAACCAGATCACCATCAAGCGACCATGGATCCGTTGTAGGTGGGTTTATATTAACAGTTAAGCTTATTACATTATGATCGCTATTTAGGGTTTTAATGACTATCAGATCTTTTAGGAGATAAAAGGAATCATTATCCACAGCCACATAGTCCAAAATAGACTCACCCTGATTGGTTTTGTGAGTAAAACTTGCTGGAATATCAGAAGGAAGCCTGCCATTTACGATGATCCCCTCCAATTCCGCAAGTTCTTCCAAAAACAATTTCCCTCTCTTATCAGTTTTGCTGTTACCAGGGAATAAAGCCTGTGGAATCTGTAATGATTGCTCTTTATATTTATTTCTGAACAGAGCTAGACTCGTATTAGAGACCTTACAATTAAAGTCGCCCACTAAAATTATGTGGGTTGCAGGTGCTTTGGCCTTAATACTCTTTATGTAAGAAAAGACCTGTTTCACAATTACATTATAACAAGCATCTGGGGGAATGTAAACATTTACCAACATGATAGGTTTGGCCGCCCCAACCTTAGCATGACCAAACAATGTTACCACCTGAAAGAGGTTACTTGAGTCCAAATAGTGGGTAAAGTTCCACTTAATCCGATTAGACAAGAGACAAGCAATGACCCCTTTGGCATGACCTCTCCTGGAAGGGGTGGCACCACCTTCCAAAGAGATATAGCCCCCTCCAGCAAGAGTTCTATCCATACACCAAGTCTCTTGGAGACAAATCACACTAGCATCAAAAGAATGGAGAAACTGTAGTTTATCTGGGCTATTTTTTATACCTGAAGCATTCCACGATAATATCTTTAAGTTACAACTAAAGATGAGAAAGGGAGATCATATTGTCTGTTGTCCTACTAGAAAGTATACCAGGAAGCCAATTCTATTGGGTGCTCTCCTCGACTATATCTCCGCGGGAAATAACAGGAGCAGAATTTACACTGGAGACCAGACGTGTATTTTTAGAGACACAGATTTTTAGGTCATCAAAGCCAGCCAGACCAGACCCAGTCGACTAAGGGGAGGAAAAATGCTTTCCCCTGCTAATCAGCCATTCCGTGGGTCCCCCAAAATGGGAATAACATCAATCCCAAGACTTTGAAAAAATTCAGACTGCTTTACAGCGAGATTGACAATGAGCTTAGAATGGAATTTTACCCTAGTCAATATTCCAATTTCCAATCTCTGGATTATTACCAGGTCGCTGTCATTTGAATTGATCAATTTCAGGCATTCTAGCTCTTCAAAACTTTTGAGTAGCCCTATTTAAAATCAAATCAGTATCAAACAGCAATAGGTCTCGCCTTTGCCCGAATTTGGGCTATTGACATTGTCAATGACAATACCTTTTATCTGTGTTTTGGTTTTTAAAACATAAATAAAAGGAATTGTAATTTCCAATGCGTGTAGCTTAAGCTCTCGCAAATGGCAGATCTATTGCATTCCTGTCGGGACTGTCAGATTGAAACACCCCTGACCTTCAGAGCCGTCCAGCTGGTATGATATAGGAAGTGAGTTCTACATTTTCCTTCTATGTTGCCACCCAAAGAGTGCTTTACAATCACTACTTTGTGAAGGAATGCACCGGGGGAAAGGGGAATGGAGAAATCAATAAAGGCTGCAGAGTGTCTCTGGAAGGCGCTGGTCTAGAACCCCTCTTGGGCAATGCAGACCTCTAGGGTTTCGGGGAACCATCGACTATACAGTAAAAGAGTAAAAGCGAACCATAACTCACACAGCACACCTTGAAATGTCTAAGGAGCACCCTTTAGTTTGTCCCAGTGGACGACACCCACCAAACTGCTAGGTTGCAAAGGCAACACAAGTTTCAGTTCCAGAAATACAAGGTTCAGTAACATACACACTCCTCCAGGAGAAACTGCTTATTCAAATAAGCTGGACACAGAGTATATCTTATTAGGAGATTTTAATATTCATCCCTGCATGTTAGCATGCAGTTCTAATTACAAGGAAAGTGGCGAAGGCCTCGAGGGACCTCACTTCGAACACACCACACAAGGTGAAGAGTTAGAAGATCTTCTGGCAAATTTTAATTTGTATGAACCAGAGGGTGGACTAAGAATAGCTACATTTACTGGCACCAATCCAGGAACCATAATAGATTACATCTTCACTACGCAAGGTATCCTAAATCAGGTGATTTCCTATTGTACCGTCCCATCTCACCATAGCGATCACAACCCTGTCCTACTTGAAGTGGCTTGGGGAGATTATATGGGGCCAATCCCGGGGAAAGTGAGATTGGAGCCTACTCTGCGTACTACTGATCAGGGCAGGAGAGTTAAGTGGGCCAAGGTGGTTCCAGAAAACTTCTATGCGAAGGTTTTTCCAAAAATTAAGGAGCAGGTTGAGGTGTGCCAGAACCCTTGTGCCCCGGGCTGCGAAATCATAGGGGCCTTTGAGTCGGTCTGTGGTCAGGTGGCGTCGGATCTCTTGGCGAAGCCATTTAAAGGAGTACCGAATAAGAAGCGCTGGTTTGACACCGCATGTTACAATGCTCATAGGTCTCTGATGGTAGCCTTGAAAAAAGTACCAAGGGTAAAGGGTGAAATTGCCAGACTGAGGAAAATCTACAAGTCAGCTATTAAAACAAGAAAAGATAGCATCAAACGGGAAGCTTGGGAAAATCTCCTATCTACGGCAGTCCTGAAGGACAGTCGGAAATTCTGGGAGATAATTAAACAACCATTCTTTTCCGATCAAAGTAATGAGGCCATGGACTGTGTCATCTCAGACGATAAGTGGTTGTCTCATTTTAAAAATGTATATGGGGATAATGATCAGGCCACCCAAGATACCTCGCTGACCATCTTAGACGCCACTCCAATACATTTCTTGAGCACAGAAGTGGAGAAAGCTATCTTGGCCACAACCAAGCATAAGGCCCCGGGCCCCGACGGGGTGCCAGCCGACTTTTTCTTACATTCGCCAAGGCTGTGGGCAGAGGTATTGGCCAATGTTTTTACTGCCGTTAATAGCAACCCCACACCATCCTCATGGGATATTTCAACCATCGTCCCCATTTTTAAAAAGGGCCAGCGGGACGATCCTGGGTGTTATAGACCCATATCCCTCTTGGACTCGTCAGTGAAGATCTTAGGGAGAGTCCTTTTGTCCAGGTTAAGGGATAATGTGGAGAGTTGTGGAGGGTTGTCAGAGATCCAGCATGGGTTTAGAGAAAGGAAAGGCACAATCGAACAATGCTCTAACCTGCACCTGCTCATATCAAAGTATACAGTGGCCAAGGAGGGGTCCTTATTTCTAGCATTTATGGACCTCTCCTCGGCCTTCGATTTGGTGAACAGGGCCAAGTTATGGACGGCCTTGCTGAGGATGGGGATCGACGAGGCATTGGTAAGGTTCATGGCTTCCCTACACCAGGAGCTTTTTGCGGCCGTACGGGTCACAAACGAGGGTAAGTGCACGGCCCTTTTCAAATCCCTGAAGGGGGTAAGGCAGGGCTGTATCTTGGCTCCCTTGCTCTTTACCATTTATATTAACGGCCTGGGTGCATACTTGGAGGAGGAGGAAGTAGACGTTCCGTGTGCAGGAGCAGTTAAGATCCCAGCGCTCCTGTACGCGGACGATGCCGTGCTAATCGCGCGCACGGGCGTCGGCCTTCAACGCCTCTTGAATGCCTTCGGCACATTCATGGAACAGCTTGACCTAAAAATAAACGCTAGCAAGTCACATACCATGGTGGTGGGACGAGAAAGCCTCAAAAGGAGATCAAAACCCTTCACGTGTAGAGGAGATATGGTGTCTAGAGTCCCCACGTTCCCCTACTTGGGAGTCCTCTTCGACCAGAAAGGAACTTAGGGTCCTCAAGTAAGGGCGAAGAGGTTGGCGGTTATTAGATCATCGTCTGCCCTTATGGGCTTTCGGGCAGGTTGGGGGCTAGACCAATGGAAGCGCTGTTAAAAATCTACAAGAGCAAATCGGTCGCCCTTGCCTCATATGGTTCTCCACTCTGGGGCTATGTAAATGTGGAATCGATCCAGAGAGCGGAGAATAGATTTATACGAACACTTCTCTCTGTGCCGCAGTCAACACCAACCTATTCTATACACATGGAGGTGGGCCTAGATTTTCTAACTGATGGGTTGAACATGGCTTCCCTAATCTTTTGGTTAAAGACGTGGCTCAACGAAGACCTTCCGCTGAATCATAAGATCATGTCCGACGTCCTGTCCCTAGATCATTTCAAAAAGATTCCCTGGCTGGCCTATCTGTTGAAGGCATTCTCTGATTTGGGGCGACCAGAGCTTTTTACCTCCCCCCAAGACATTAAGGCCCAAGATATCGATCAGGTTAAAAAGCACTTTATGGGGAGGGCACGAGCATCCCGTGAGGAAAGGGAGTTAGTGAAACCATCAGTCAGGGGTCATTATCTACTTGTCAATTCATTTTCGCTAGCTCCTTATCTTGGTTTTGTTACAATCCCATTTCATAGGTTTCTTCTAATTAAGTTTAGGTTCAATTTGTTACATTTTTATTTAGGCACTTTTAAAACATGGGAAAAACCGGACCTAGCTCCACCCTGCAGCTGTGATCATTTCTCACCCCAAGATACTATGCATTTTGTTATGTTTTGCGGGTTTTATTTAGAGCCAAGGAAAAAATATTTGGTACCAGTTTTGAAGGAGGCGGGCTTCACACAAGTGAGACCGGCCTTGCTCTTTTTACAATCATTGGCTAACCCACGCATTACCTTTTGTATAGCTAACTTCTTGGTAGCTGCAGCTAGGATGAAAAAACATACCCATTAGAACCATTGTTATTCCCTTTTCTTTTAACTTTCGTACGCCTACATTTGCTTTAATGTAATTGATTTTACTGTTATATCTTAATATGTATGAAATGTAACTGTTTTTATCGTCATATTTTAGTATGTATGAAATGTTCCTAAAAATTCCTGCATGAAATGTTTTTTAATTTCTTTGTATGACTTTTAATTAAGTCGAATAAAGATAATTTGACTGACTGGCTTATTCAAATAAAGTCAAGAACATCAGTGCAAAATACCAGCGTTATGAAAAAGTAAAGAAAAAGTCAGGAGTGCAGAAAACATGCTCCCACCACTTACCTGACTCTTTGTCTCTGAGCGTTGCTCGCTGTTACTTCACAGGAGCAAGAAGAAATCTAGATGTCAGGGGTTTACGAGGAATGCATCACTTCTGCGTCCCCGTAACATCCTCTGTCGCCGTCTGGCAGCTGGTAATGAAAATGATGTGGCTGCTAAGCAGTTCCTGGCAACCACACATTGCTGGGAGGATTCCGCTGATTAGAACGCAGGCGGACGCGGCCTCTACCACCAAGCCCAAGCAGCGGACACGCGGCACAAAAGAGAGCCGCAATCAGAACTGGAGGCGCTGAAGGGAACTCAGCGCTGAAATATGCTCCAACGAGAGCGCTGCTGGCTCACCAAGGATATCCCAAATGTAGTGGAACGGAATGTGTCAGGCAACAGGAATCCCAGCGCGACGGAACACACAAGAACACGGATTGTCAAGTACCGGGTTAGTGCAGAGGCCAGGCTTATACCTTAACCCTGTCCGGCAGGAAACACCTTCCTGTCTGCAAACCCTTGGGCTGCTGAAAGTTGTAGTCCAGAAAACACACACGCTTCCCAGTCATGCGACAGTAAAGTAAGGGTGTAAGGAACAGGCTATGTGTACCCCTTATTTTCCGGCCCTTTCTACCTGACACCACATGTGGGGGCACAGTTCTTTGTCTCACATTGATTAATTATTGCTTCCGTCTCCTGATCTCTTGCTCATTCAAGGTGCCCGTACTCTTGCACGGGGCATTTTGTATCATGCTATGGTCCGGATCCAGATGGGGGAATGGGGAGGGGGAGGAGGAGGGGTCAGCCGATGGGGTGCCATAATGCCTGGTTCCTTCAGTACCCATCATTTACTTGAAGCCTACAGGCTTCCTAAAACTTAACCAGGGAACGGTAAAATCACCAGGAGTACTCTGGAAAGCCTGTAAGACAAGTATGAGTGAACAACCACACTCCCATATTAAGGTCCAGTCCCACGAGACTCAGACTCGAATACCACAGCTTGAAATAACTATTTCAATCCTTGAGACTAGACACTTGGGGCCTCATTTATGAAAAGTGACGCATCGCTGCGTGAAAATAGCGATGCGTCACTGTTCACTGCGCACTCCTTGCGACACCAATGATGCGTCATATTTAATGTATGATGCGTCATGTCGCAAGGAATTACAGATAAGTCAGTATTTCTGACGCATCTGTAAGCGCAAAAGTGACGCATTGCTGGAGTGTGTCACAAAAGTGACGCAACTCCAGCAATGCATCCTTTCACATGGGGAAAGCCCCCTGTGAAAGGGCTTGCGTCAGTCTTCCGACTGCTGTGAGGCAGGTGCAAGATTTTGACGCAGCAGCATCCTAAAAGTGACGCAGTGAAATCTCATAGATTTCACTGAGTCACTATTACGAGTCTTTTTGCGGGGGAACGCCCCCCCTGCATACATTATACCTGACGCAGGTATAATGTGGCGCAGGGGTTTAAAAAGTGACGCATCTTCATAGATGAGTCACTTTTTAAATATGGAGCAACAAGGCGCATTTTGTACGCCGCTGGTGCGTCACAAAAAGTGACGCACCAGCGGCGCAAAACTGACGCAAGGCCTCATAAATAAGGGCCTGGGGACGTTTGATGGAAGTTTTGGGTAGACAGCTACCCTTGGTCAATTGTGCCTGAACGTGGTCCGCCAGGCTTGGGAAGCCACAAATAGAAAGTTATATGGATGGGGGTGACAAGTCTGGTAATTTCCTCCACTGGCTTGCTACTAAAGACCTGGAATCCAGAGTGGAGCCTGACATAAAGACCCCACGGGGGAAAATGTAGAGACTGAATGAATGTGTATTTTTCAAGCTACTTTCACTCAAACAAATGAGCATCCTGGCTCTGATACTAAACAGCAGTGCAGCCTTTACCCTTGCCTAAAAGGTGTGGTTTAAATGAGGGAGTGATTGAGCTTATCAGAGGCTTGAAACTGCCACGTCCTCAGGGTCGTTTTAACAGCATGTTTCGTGTTTATAAATCAGAGATGCATTGGCAATTGATTCCATGCCCTGGTGCCTTTTACCATGAGGGATTTTCCACCGTGAGCGTTTAATCTAAAAGAGGGGGGCTTCAGCAGATTTGCATTAAAGAATCTCAGTGTTCTCAGAGTCTTATAATGGCTGAATCTGGATGTGAGATATTTGGGTTATGTTGCCTTAAAGGCCCTAAAGACAAGCAGCAGTGTCTTAAACAAGATTCTTTTATGTATGGGT
Organism: Lissotriton vulgaris; assembly: GCF_964263255.1. NCBI lineage: Eukaryota > Metazoa > Chordata > Amphibia > Caudata > Salamandridae > Lissotriton > Lissotriton vulgaris. The sequence goes on from NC_141699.1 coordinate 797,845,443, forward strand.
AGCCAGAGAATACTTTTTAATGCTGCTTATGCAGAGCCTAGATTTGGGAGTTGTAGCGCGTTCTATTTGCTGTGTGTTGGACAATCGGAAGTGTGTGTATTAACTGTTTTGCACATCCAACATACAAGCAGTTACAATAATCCAATTTTGATGTGATAAGTGCAAAAGCTACTGTCTTCCTGGCATTCATGGGAAGAAAATGAAGACATTTCTTAAGGGACTGGATAAGATTGAAACACATCCTGTCTTCTCCTGCCACTTGGGGTTGAAAGGAAAGTTCTGTGTAAAGTTTCACCCCCTAATTGTTGGAGACTTTAACCATCTCTGGTAGAGGGGGGACTGAGTTTGGCCACCAGCGTGTAGGAGAAACGAGAATAGATTTTTCAAAGAGGAGAATTTCAATTTTCTCAGAGTTGCATTCCAAGTGATTGTTTTGCATCCATAAAATTACATTTGAGAGACATTTTTGGAAATTCACTTCTGGACCAGTTGACCGATTATGTAGAGAAAGGATTAACTGGGTGTAATCCGCGTATGTTGTAGTTGTGATTCGGTAGGAGTCAATTAGCGAGATAAGGGGAGCAATGTGGATAATAAAAAGGGAAGAGCTGAGGGAAGATCCCAATGTTATGCCCCTGCTAATCAGTTTTTCTTTGGAGTCAAATTTCCCTAGGACCACCATTTGTCTCCTATCAGTAAACAATGATCTGAGCCAAGATAAGACTTTGCGGGAGATCCCTACATCTTGGATTCTCTGAAGAAGAATGTCATGTGAAATGGTATTGAATGCTGCTGAGAGGCCCTAGTGAATCAATACTGCATCATTCCCAGCGTCCAGGGTTATTTTAATAGTTTCTGTGACCTCAAGTAAGGCCAACTCCATATAATGTTTAGGCCTATAGCCCAATTGGTGTGTGTGGAGGGATTTAGAGCTTTTCAAAAAAGTAGTTAGTTGCTGGTTCACAATTGTTTCTAATATTTTAGTTAGTAAAGGTAGCAGGGAGATGGGCCCAAGATTGGTCAAATGGTGGGATCTACTAGGTGCTTTTTGTGTAACAGTCTGACAACTGCCAGTTTCCAGGCTTGTGGGACTTCAGCAGTAGCTAAAGAGTTGTTCATGATTTGGTTTATAAGTGGATTTATCGTGTCAATAGCCTCATGAAGGATAACAGGTGGACATAGATCATGGGGTGAGTCTGATTTACATGAAAGAATAGTTTGGCGTAAAAGAGTCAGGGAAACATCTGCAAATGTGGTAAGACTAGCCTTAGTCTTATTGTCAGGGTTACTCATCACTAGGCCCCTTGAGGTTGGTCTGTGATGGGGGTGGAGGTGAATCTCCGCTGTATCACCAGGATCTTTTATTCAAAAAATGTTGCGCTCTGGTCACAGCGGGCTAGAGAGGGGGGATCTCTCTTGAAAGCGTCTTGGGCTGCATACATTTTTTTAATATATTGATGAAAGTTTTGGGGTCTTGGATGGCCTCTTCAATTTTATGGGTTAAAATACAACGTTTTTTGTTTTAATCAGTTTGTGATATGTTTTCTGGGCCTCTCTGAAAGAGAAAATCTTTTGTGCTGTAAAATAGGTGCAATTTACCTTCAAGGTGTTTACAATGGCGCTTCTGTTCATGTAACACCGCAAAAAACCAAGGCTGAGAGGGATTCAACCGGCTGCATCGAGTGTGAATGAGAGATGCAAGGTCTATTGCTGCATCTGTGATCCATACATTAAAGGAATCTATAACTTCCGTCAAATTCCCTTTAAGGACAGTGGTAGTAGAAGACAGGTGGGAAATAAATATTGGATTTGATTTTGAGGCTCCCCATTTCCGATGAGTGAGGGCTGATGAATCTGTTTTGCGAGGGGGGAGGTTTGAGACATCATTATTATGTTGAATGGGACCAGGTAATGAGTTGTCTGCTATTGACTTATGGGTGTACCAGGTGTTATACTTGAGCAATTGGTGCAAGTCCTGTGAAGAGTATGCCCTCATGAATGGGTTGGATCACATATTAGTTGTGGTAATCCTAATATTTTTAAGCTACTCGAATGGCGGTGGCCTCAGAGTTATCTAAGTTGTCAAAATGGAAATTAAAGTCTCCCAACATTTTAAAATTTGCATAACGGACTACCGTAGGGGAAAATGCCACCTCTACTGTGGTTAAAAAACTATTGTTGGGGGGAGGAGCCAAGATGGCGTCCAGGTCGGACGCGTAGTCCCTCGGCTCCGAGGACCGTCGCCTCCTTTGTATGTATCCTGCCGGTGATCCTGAACCGAGATGGCACACCGCGGAAGCAGGCGTGCTCCGACGGCTGGTGCCGAAATCCCGAGGCTCGCGCTACACTGCAAGTGGGCGAACCGACCGACGGCAGTTCGCGGCCTGTTGCAGCTCTGAGGCCAGGACCTCGAGTGGATGTCGAGGCCGGCTGCCAGGCGAACAACATCGGACTTCAGCGACTACTGTGCTCCGGTCGGAACTTTTTACCGCGAAATGGCCGAGCCTGCATTCATTGCCCCGCTGGACTGCAGGTACAGAGTTGAGTGTGCCTGCCGGCTCGATCGTTTAAGCCGTTTGTCTGTGTGAGCCCGGTCTTTTGGCTGCCCAGTGACTAATTGTGTACTTTCCTGCTAACGGCGGGGGGCTCCCGACCTCTCCGTTCCCTTATCATCGGATGGGGCGGCATCTCTAAGGGACAACGTCTGTGGCCCACCTCGGTTCTGCCTGCCGCCCCTTGCCTCCTAGGGGACTTATGCCCCTTTGTGCATAGCCTGGCCTGATTTGTAGCGTCCCTATTGAAGACTATGGAGGGCGTACTCGAGTGCAGCATTGAAATGCCTGTGACGCAGTGTGGTCGCGGATGTATGGAGCAGCGGGCCATGTTTGGAAAGGACAAAGGGGACGCTCTGTGCTATAGTGACTTATTGGCAGCTGTTGTTTCCCTTCACCGTGATGTGGTGCATTCTACTCGAGCTCTGGCCAGCAAAGTGGACGACATAGTGTGTGCACTGGGATGCTTCAAAATGGCTGACTCGCAGGTCCACAGTGACTCTCCTTCCTCCATGCCCGCCGGCAATAAGATGGCTGCCTCATGCGCCCCAAGCCCCGGGATGCCTCACGCTGTGGCTGGTGTTCGCCCGGGACGGCGTGCAATCAGTGATTCGCGACAGCGACAGGAGTGCTCTCCCCATCTCATGCCCCCTGTTTCCCGGGGTCCACTCCGGAAGGGACCGAACACTGAGACTTTCTTCCCAGACCCGGACACGCCTTACAACAAGGGAACTGTGTATCTTGTGCCCTTCCTGGGATCACTTGCTCTGCTTGTACCTGGACCTATTCAATGCTTGTACCAAACTGGCTCTCTTGACTTACCGTTCACGTCCCTTTGGGTTTCCATGATTCGCAGTGGTGGAAAAGAGAGAACGGGTCAGGGGTGAACGCTTATTCTCATGGTTTGGCGGTTTCTTTGTTGCTGACCTGGGCATGTGGGTGGTGTGTTGCTACCTTTGACTACGCTGTGTGCCGACTTTGTGCTTCCAACTTACTTTGATTGTAATGCTTAACATCACCGGACTCTATCCTTTGCGCTGTTACTGGACTCACGGGAGGGTGAAGCCGGGGGACGGGTGGTGGGCTCCTCCCCGCCTTTCTTTATTTAATGAGAGTTATAGATTAAAACCCTTTTCTTACTCTCTATATTTCGGGACTCCTTTTATTGGGCGACAGGCACACTGCTAGGGGGGGGTAGGCCGTAGCCAGCTGCAGGGGTGCAGGGTGGGGGGTGGACGGGAGGGGTTTTTTGTTTTATTCTTTTTGGTTCTATGGGCCTTCTATTCTTTTTCTTTTTCTTTCTTTTCTGGGTTTAGACGTTTTTCTTCTATGTGGTAAGCAGCAATTCTGGCATTTTATTACATTGTGTATTGTCTATCCTGATCCTACGAGGCCGGAACCAACTCGTTGTTCTGCGATATCCTGCTCCTGTCTATCCTTCAGGAAAAACTTTAAAAATTAGACCTCATTATCTCTGTAACAGATCCTTTGCGCTTTCTTATGTTGAAATGTACTGTATCTGTGAGCCCTCGGGCTCTTTGCTGGGCTGTATGTGCAATTTTCTATCAATAAAGGCCTTCCAAAAATAAAAAATAAAAAACAAATAAAAAAACTAGTGTTAAGTCCCAGTGGTCAATAGAGAATATAGCCGACAAAGGATTCAGAAGCACACATTTTGAAACAAAAGCCCAGGCATTCTACACCCTTGAGAGTGTCCAAGTCGGATGAGCTTATTTAAAAACTATTAAGAAATGCAATTGCTACTCCTCCACCTCTCCCTATATTCTGTCCTTGGACATGATTGAGTAACCAGGAGGGACTGCTATGGCCAAATGTGGATTACACAATGATTTTACCCAGATTTCCGTGATAAACATAAAATCCAATTTATCTTCTGTGATAAGATCAGTGATGTCCTGTGTGTGTCTACTCAGACTGCATATTAATCAGCCTTCTGGCCAGGCACTGTTTGGGATACATAGGTACATGTAAGGCTTCCAGGAACGGCTTTCCGAAATGACCAAACTCGTTCCCGCAGCCAATACTTGATTCCAGGCTCAACAGATGGGCTAGATCTAGGGTGACCAGAATTTTAATGCAAAAAAAACTGGACATTTCCCCAAAATAGAAGAAGGACTACAATTTTACTTCACCATAGTGCACAGAATGACAGTGCTCCTTCGCTGAAAATTTCGGAAAAGTCAGTACGAAAATACATAAAATGCCATTTTTAAAGCCTGTTGCATACCTGGTAATTTAAATTGCTTTTCTATAACAGCTGCTAACTATAAAACTTTGCGAAACATAAACAAATTCCTCCCACCCTTTTCAGCTGACCCTCTCAAAAAACAGCAAGCACAAGCAATGAGGGGGCAGGACAGCAAGCACAAGCAAGGAGGGGGCAGGAAAGCAAGCACGAGCAACGAGGGGGGGCAGGAGAGCAAGCACGAGCATCGAGGGGGTGGCAGGACAGCAAGCACAAGCAACAAGGGGGCAGGACAGCAAGCACAAGCAACGAGGGGGCAAGACAGCGAGCACAAGCAACGAGGGGGCAGAACAGCAAGCATAAGCAACGAGGGGGGGCAGGAGAACAAGCACAAGCAACGAGGGGGCAAGACAGCAAGCACAATCAAGGAGGGGGCAAGACAGCAAGCACAAGCGACAGCAAGCACAAGCAACAAGGGGGGGCCGGAGAGCAAGCACAAGCAACGAGGGGGCAGGACGGCAAACACAAGCAACGAGAGGGCAGGACAGCAAGCACAAGCAACAAGGGGGCAAGACAGCAAGCACAAGCAATGATGGGGCAGGACAGCAAGCACAAGGTGGCAGGAGAGCAAGCACAAGCAATGGGGGGGGCAGGAGAGCAAGCACAACCAGCGAGGGGGGACAGGGCAGCAAGCACAAGCAACAAGGGGGCAGGACTGCAAGCAACAGGGGGCAGGAGAGCAAGCACAAGCAACGGGGGGGCAAGAGAGCAAGCACAACCAGCGAGGGGGGTCCAGGAGAGCAAGCACAACCAACGAGGGGGCAGTGGAGCAAGCACAAGCAACGAGGGGGCTGGACAGCAAGCACAAGCAACGATGGGGCAGGAGAGCATGCATAAGCAATGAGGGGGCAGGGCAGGAGAGCAAGCACAAGCAGCAAGGGGGCAGGACAGCAAGCACAAGCAACAAGGGGGCAGGAGAGCAAGCACAACCACCGAGGGGGGGCAGGAGAGCAATCACAACCAACGAGGGGGGTCAGGAGAGAAAGCACAATCGATGACAGGGGGCAGGAGAGCAAGCACAACCAACTAATGGGGGGCAGGAGAGCAATCACAACCAAGGAGGGGGGGGGCAGGAAAGCAAGCACAACCAACGAGGGGGCAGGACAGCAAGCACAAGCAACGAGGGGGCAGGACAGCAAGCACAAGGTGGCAGGACAGCTAGCACAAGCACCAAGGGGGCAGGACAGGAAGCACAAGAAAAGAGGGGGCAGAACAGCAAGCACAAGCAGCAAGAGGGCAGGACAGCAAGCACAAGCAATGAGGGGGCAGGACAGCAAGCACAAGCAAGGAGGGGGGAGGACAGCAAGCACGAGCAACGAGGGGGGGGCAGGAGAGCAAGCACGAGCAACGAGGGGGTGGCAGGACAGCAAGCACAAGCAACAAGGAGGCAGGACAGCAAGCACAAGCAACGAGGGGGCAAGACAGCGAGCACAAGCAACGAGGATGCAGAACAGCAAGCATAAGCAACGAGGGGGGGCAGGAGAACAAGCACAAGCAACGAGGGGGGCACGACAGCAAGCACAAGCAACGAGGGGGCAAGACAGCAAGCACAAGCAACGAGGGGGCAAGACAGCAAGCACAAGCAACGAGGGGGGGCAAGAGAGCAAGCACAAGCAACGAGGGGGCAGGACGGCAAACACAAGCAACGAGGGGGCAGGACAGCAAGCACAAGCAACAAGGGGGCAAGACAGCAAGCACAAGCAGCGAGGGGGGGCAGGACAGCAAGCACAAGCAACGAGGGGGCAGGACTGCAAGCACGAGGTGGCAGGACAGCAAGCACAAGCAACGAGGGGGCAGGAAAGCAAGCAAGAGCAACTGGGGGGCAGAACAGCAAGCACAAGCAACGAGGGGAGGCAGGAGAGCAAGCACAAGCAAGGAGGGGGCAGGGGCAGGAGAGCAAGCACAAGCAACGAGGGGGCAGGGGCAGGAGAGCAAGCACAAGTAACGGGGGCAGAACAGCAAGCACAAGCAACGAGGGGGTAGGACAGCAAGTACAAGCAATGAAGGGGGCAAGAGAGCAAGCATAAGCAACGAGGGGGGCAGGACAGCAAGCACAAGCAACAAGGGGGCAGGACAGCAAGCACAAGCAACAAGGGGGCAGGACAACAAGCACAAGCAACGAGGGGGGGCAGGAGAGCAAGCACAACTGGCGAGGGGGGTCCAGGAGAGCAAGCACAACCAACGAGGGGGCAGTGGAGCAAGCCCAAGCAACGAGGGGGCTGGACAGCAAGCACAAGCAATGAGGGGGCAGGAGAGCAAGCACAAGCAACGAGGGGCAGGGGCAGGAGAGCAAGCACAAGCAACAAGGGGGCAGGACAGCAAACACAAGCAACGAGGGGGCAGGACAGCAAGCACAAGCAACGAGGTGGGGCAGGAGAGCAAGCACAAGCAATGAGGGGGGCAGGACAGCAAGCACAAGCAATGAGGGGGCAAGACAGCAAGCACAAACAATGAGGGGGCATGACAGCAAGCACAAGGTGGCAGGAGAGCAAGCACAAGCAACGAGGGGGCAGGACAGCAAGCACAAGCAACGAGGGGGGCAGAACAGCAAGCACAAGTAACGAGGGTGGTCAGGACAGCACGCACAAGCAAAGATCGGGCAGGACAGCAAGCACAAGCAATGAGGGGGCAAGACAGCAAGCACAAACAATGAGGGGGCATGACAGCAAGCACAAGGTGGCAGGAGAGCAAGCACAAGCAACGAGGGGGCAGGACAGCAAGCACAAGCAACGAGGGGGGCAGGACAGCAAGCACACGCAATGAGGGGGCAAGTCAGCAAGCACAAGTAACGTGGGGGCAGGACAGCAAGCACGAGGTGGCAGGAGAGCAAGCACAAGCAACGAGGGGGGGCAGGAGAGCAAGCCCAACCAGCGAGGGGGGGCAGGACAGCAAGCACAAGCAACGAGGGGGTAGGACAGCAAGCACGAGCAACAAGGGGGCAGGACAGCAAGCACAAGCAACGGGGGGTAGAACAGCAAGCACAAGCAACGAGGGGGGGGCTGGAGAGCAAGCAAAACTTTGCGAAACATAAACAAATACCTCCCACCCTTTTCAGCTGACCCTCTCAAAAAACCGGGACATGAGCTGAATTTCCTGAAATCTGCCCGGACAGCTGTCGAAACAAGCAATTACAATACAATGGTCTCGGCATTCTAAAAGCTAGAGCTATTGGCATTGCTCATGACAATATTTTTATTCATGTTTTCGTTTTTGTTTTTAAAACATAAATAAATGTCATTGTCATTTACAATGCCAATTGCAGGGCAGGAGAGAAGGCGCAACGAACGAGGGGGCAGGAGAGCAAGCACAACCAGCGAGAGGGGGGGCAGGAGAGCAAGCACAACCAGCGAGGGGGGGGGACAGGAGGGCAAGCAAAACCAATGAGGGGGGGCAAGAGAGCAAGCACAACCAACGAGGGGGGGCAAGAGAGCAAGCACAACCAACGAAGGGGGGGCAGGAGAGCAAGCACAACCAACATGGGGGGGCAGGTGAGCAAGCACAACCAACGAGGGGGGCAGGAGAGCAAGCACAACCACCGAGGGGGGGCAGGAGAGCAATCACAACCAACGAGGGGGGTCAGGAGAGCAAGCACAACAGATGACAGGGGGCAGGAGAGCAAGCACAACCAACGAGTGGGGGGCAGGAGAGCAATCACAACCAACGAGGGGGGGGCAGGAAAGCAAGCACAACCAACGAGGGGGCAGGACAGCAAGCACAAGCAACGAGGGGGCAGGACAGCAAGCACAAGGTGGATGGAGAGCAAGCACAAGCAACGAGGGGGGAGGACAGCAAGCACAAGGTCGCAGGACAGCTAGCACAAGCACCAAGGGGGCAGGACAGGAAGCACAAGAAACGAGGGGGCAGGACAGCAAGCACAAGCAGCAAGGGGGCAGGACAGCAAGCACAAGCAAGGAGGGGGCAGGACAGCAAGCACGAGCAACGAGGGGGGGCAGGAGAGCAAGCACGAGCAACGAGGGGGTGGCAGGACAGCAAGCACAAGCAACAAGGGGGCAGGACAGCAAGCACAAGCAACGAGGGGGCAAGACAGCGAGCACAAGCAATGAGGGTGCAGAACAGCAAGCATAAGCAACGAGGGGGGGCAGGAGAACAAGCACAAGCAACGAGGGGGGGCACAACAGCAAACACAAGCAACGAGGGGGCAAGACAGCAAGCACAAGCAACGAGGGGGCAAGACAGCAAGCACGAGCAACGAGGGGTGGCAGGAGAGCAACCACAAGCAACGAGGGGGCAGGACGGCAAACACAAGCAACGAGGGGGCAGGACAGCAAGCACAAGCAACAAGGGGGCAAGACAGCAAGCACAAGCAATGATGGGGCAGGACAGCAAGCACAAGGTGGCAGGAGAGCAAGCACAAGCAATGGGGGGGGGGCAGGAGAGCAAGCACAACCAGCGAGGGGGCAGGACAGCAAGCACAAGCAACGAGGGGGCAGGACTGCAAGCGCGAGGTGGAAGGACAGCAAGCACAAGCAACAAGTGGGCAGGACAGCAAGCACAAGCAACGAGGGGGCAGGAAAGCAAGCAAGAGCAACTGGGGGCAGAACAGCAAGCACGAGCAACGAGGGGAGGCAGGAGAGCAAGCATAAGCAACGAGGGGGCAGGGGCAGGAGAGCAAGCACAAGCAACGTGGGGGCAGGGGCAGGAGAGCAAGCACAAGTAACGGGGGGCAGGACAGCAAGCACAAGCAACAAGGGGGCAGTACAGCAAGCACAAACAACAAGGGGGCAAGACAGCAAGCACAAGCAATGGGGGCCAGGAGAGCAAGCACAACCAACGAGGGGGCAGTGGAGCAAGCACAAGCAACGAGGGGGCTGGACAGCAAGCACAAGCAATGAGGGGGCAGGAGAGCAAGCACAAGCAACGAGGGGGCAGGGGCAGGAGAACAAGCACAAGCAACAAGGGGGCAGGACAGCAAGCACAAGCAACGAGGGGGCAGGACAGCAAGCACAAGCAACGAGGTGGGGCAGGAGAGCAAGCACAAGCAATGAGGGGGGCAGGACAGCAAGCACAAGCAAAGATTGGGCAGGACAGCAAGCACAAGCAATGAGGGGGCAAGACAGCAAGCACAAACAATGAGGGGGCATGACAGCAAGCACAAGGTGGCAGGAGAGCAAGCACAAGCAACGAGGGGGCAGGACAGCAAGACAAGCAACGAGGGGGGCAAAACAGCAAGCACAAGTAACGAGGGTGGTCAGGAGAGCAAGCACAAGCAACGAGGGTCAGGACAGCAAGCACAAGCAATGAGGGGGCAAGACAGCAAGCACAAGCAACGAGGGGGTAGGACAGCAAGCACGAGCAACAAGGGGGCTGGACAGCAAGCACAAGCAATGAGGGGGCAGGAGAGCAAGCACAAGCAACGAGGGGGCAGGGGCAGGAGAGCAAGCACAAGCAACAAGGGGGCAGGACAGCAAGCACAAGCAACGAGGGGGCAGGACAGCAAGCACAAGCAACGAGGTGGGGCAGGAAAGCAAGCACAAGCAATGAGGGGGGCAGGACAGCAAGCACAAGCAAAGATCGGGCAGGACAACAAGCACAAGCAATGAGGGGGCAAGGCAGCAATCACAAACAATGAGGGGGCATGACAGCAAGCACAAGGTGGCAGGAGAGCAAGCACAAGCAACGAGGGGGCAGGACAGCAAGCACAAGCAACGAGGGGGGCAGAACAGCAAGCACAAGTAACGAGGGAGGTCAGGAGAGCAAGCACAAGCAACGAGGGTCAGGACAGCAAGAACAAGCAATGAGGGGGCAAGACAGAAAGCACAAGCAACGAGGGGGCAGGACAGTGTCAGGATTGGACTCAGGTCAGGCAGCTCTTCGCAGATTCCCTCCATCAGCAAGTATTCCCCCCCTTCTCTCAACTGGACTTTTCTAGTGGCGACTTATCGTTGCGCCTTGGAACACCCACTTCCTTGTTGCCATTGTCAGGGGACCAGTTAGCGTTCTAGTGTTTTCCTTAGAACGCCGTCTCTGTGACTTGGAGCGCGAGCGTTCTAAAAACGGCGCACTTCAACGGTATTATCCCTGAGAGGCGAACGTATTCTTTCGCGCTCTCTGTCATAGTATTTATTCATAGCTAAAGTAAGTTTTCAGTCAGGATAGGTGTTTCCTTAGTTCCTATCACCTTCCTGAGCATTTTCCTAGAGTTCGGCGGCTTTCTCGGCTGCTCCCTTCCCTCACGTTTCATTCGCTTGAGCCTCTCGGACTTTAGCGAGGCATTCCCCTTTCCTTCAGCCTAGCTAGCAGTTCACCGCCCCTTTGTCCTCACGCTTCGAAAATTGGTGTCTTCACCTGGGCGCCTGGAGCGACTTGCCTGGAGCGACTTCCTCATTCTTCAGTCAGCTGTTGCCTGTGCGCTGAGTGAGTCAGAGACCAGATCCTGCAGAGCTGTCAAGCGACAAGCAGCCTCCTGTTGGTGAGCTCGAACCAGTTTGGTTTATTCTTGAACTGTATTCCAGTTGCTGAGTTTCAGTGTTCTTGTGCTATTTGAAGACTTGCGCTTGTAGTCAGCCATAAACTTCCATTGCCTTCTTGGAACTCCCTGTTTGAACAGTCGGAGAAAATTGTCAGGAGCAACTACTCTAATTCAAGGACAGTACTTCATGTAGATGAAAATATATATATATATATATATTCTTGTGTACCTCCAACTTCTCCTGTGCAGCGGGACAGTTCACTATCTTCAACTTCTCCTGGTCAACTGGTCAGTTCTTCAATCTTCACCAAAACAGTAAAGATATAAGGTCTATCAGAGAGCAGCAAAAGCTCACATTCCCACAGGTAATTGAGGTTAGGTGTTCTAGGAGAGAGTTTAGGAACCAGGGTATTGAGAGGTCAGAACTTAGTAATGTTGTCCTTATGTTTTACAGAATAATCTACATCATTCCTTGAGCGGGAGAAGATATTTGTGTGAGCAGTCTCTCTGTTTGTTATCCACTTCCCCTTTCCCTGTTATCACGGTTGCAAGAGAAATCCGGCACAGTGGTGAAGGGGAATTGGGAGCTTAGCATCTCCTTGGGTCTGATACTCCAGCGGAGCCAGAATCTTCAGGTACCTTTTGACAGATTGAAGTGCCAGCTGAAATTCCGCTTGGGTGTCATGGCCGAAGGACTCGACCTAAAGGCTTTGGGATCCATCTTAGAAGATTTGCAAAAACAGTTAATAGAAACCAGAGAGGAGGTTAGGAAATCTAATCAGGAGACTAGTTTTCTTCGTCAAAAGATAAATGAACTCACAGTTAGTCCCAGTCCTGATTTTGGGGGTCCTAAGTTACAAACCTTTAATCCTTCGCCAGCCACCAGTGACTTTTCCACACAGGTAGTGCATGCCATGTCCCCCACTATTCCATTAGCCCCTCCAGAGAGATTTCTGGGTGACCCAAATAAGGCACAAGTTTTTGTCACTCAGTGTTCTTTGCACTATCTCTGCAAGCCAATAATTTTCAAAGAAGATCAGTCCAAGGTGGCGTTCATGCTGTCGTACCTGAGTGGAGATGCCGCTTCTTGGTCATTGCCTTTGGTGTCTACTAATGATCCTGTGTTGTACAATTTTCGGGAATTCAAGGCAGAATTCTTACGAATTTTTGACAGAAGAGCAATCTCTCAAACCACAGATAATGAGTTACTGGATTTAAAGCAAGGAAATCGAGAGTTGGTGGCCTACTTAGCGCAGTACAATAAGCTTATTGTGGAGACTAATTGGCCTTCAGAAAAAAGAGCAGCAATTTTCTACAGAGGTCTACGTGACGAACTGAAGGATGGACTCTCCCAGATTCCTAAGAGGCCTACCGACGTCTCAGAACTCATAGACTTAGTACTTCAAATTGACCAGAGGCAATCGGAGAGACGTCAGGAGCGACGAAAAGAAACTCGGACCTTTCCTCCAAGATTTGATCGCATGCGGCCTGAGAGTGTTAAGTCCAAGGAAGAAGTCACAGTAGAGGAACCAATGCAAATTGGAACAGTCCGTGGACCGCTTAGTACGGAGGAACGGGAAAAGAGAAGACAAGGCAAGTTATGTATGTACTGTGGTGGTTCTGGGCATTTCGTCAAGGAGTGTCCACGAAGACCCAAGACTTCGACGTGGGTAAAAGACAAGCTTCACCAGTAGACGGGGTTGCCCTGGTGGAAGCCGAATGTAAGACAACTCCATTAATTCAGTCATTGTCAAACACCATGCAGTTATCGGCACCGCATCTCATCCTATCTTGTCAAATAATATTTGGAAAGGAACAAAGTGCCAATGTAGCAATCATGATTGATTCGGGAGCTACCGGAAATTTTTGCGATATTCTGTTTGCAAAAAGATTGGGCATTAACTTTGTTAGGAAGGAAAAGCCGGAACCTGTGCGAGCCGTGGATGGTACCCCGTTATCCTCCGGACCGATAGCTTTCGATACAGAAACCATCTCAGTTATTGGCCCTGGAGAGCATAAGAGTTATCTTCGATTCAGTTTAATTGATGCTCCGCAATTCCAACTGATTTTGGGTCTGCCTTGGTTAACAGAGCACAATCCGAAAATTGACTGGACTAGGAGAACTGTAGATTTGACCTCTGATTTTTGTCTGGAACATTGTTTCCACTCTCATCCTGTGAAGACGGAGTCGAGTGACAGGTACTGTTTGGCCAATCAACCACAAGTAATCTGTTTGGTGGAACTCCCCGAAATTCCTGCACAGTATCTAGATTTGAAAGCAGTTTTTGATGAACGAGGAGCGCAGAGACTTCCTCCCCATCGGGAATACGACTGCAAAATTGAGTTGGAACCAGGAGCCTCGCTTCCTTGTAGTCGTATATATGCTCTTTCGGAATCTGAAAATCTGCATTTGAAAGAATACCTAGACGAAAATTTGGCTAACGGATTCATCAGGCCCTCTCAATCCCCAGTTTCCTCTCCTCTTTTCTTTATTCCGAAGAAAGACAAAAGTCTGAGGACTTGTATAGACTATAGGGCCTTGAATCTGGTGACCAAGAAGAATCGATACCCATTGCCACTCATCTCAGAACTTTTGGATCAGGTAAAGGAGGCCCAGATCTACACTAAATTGGATTTGAGGGGGGCTTACCACTTGGTCCGGATGGCAGAAGGAGACGAGTGGAAAACGGCTTTCAGAACTCGCTATGGGCTTTTCGAATATCAGGTCATGCCTTTTGGGTTGTGCAATGCGCCAGCGGCATTTCAAAATTTTGTGAATGACATCCTTCGTGAATTTTTGGACCGCTTCGCAGTGGTGTATATTGACGATATACTTATTTTTTCCAAAAGTACCGAGGAACATATCCAGCATGTACGTACCATTTTGGAATGTCTGTTGGAGAATCAACTCTTTGTGAAGTTGGAGAAATGTGTGTTTCATGCAACCAAGGTGGAGTTTTTGGGATACATACTCTCCCCAGAGGGAGTTTCCATGGATGAATCCAAACTCAAGGCGATCCGAGATTGGCCAGCTCCAAGTTCAGTGAAAGAAATCCAGAGTTTTTTAGGGTTCGCCAATTTTTATCGGCGATTCATCCAGAATTTTTCAGAGAAGGTGAGCCCCATTACTCGCTTGCTGCGGAAGAACGAAAAATTTGTATGGGGAACCGAGGCAGAAGGCGCTTTTCAATTCCTCAAAGAATCCTTTGTCTCGGCACCCATCTTGCAACACCCGGATCCGTTGGAACCATTTTTTGTGGAGGCAGATGCCTCCAATCTGGCCATTGGGGGAGTTTTGTCCCAACGCCATAAGAAGACGGGGCAACTTCATCCAGTAGCCTTTTACTCTCGAAAACTTTCTGCAGCCGAAATAAACTATGCTATAGCTGACAAGGAGTTGCTGGCAGTAAAGGTGGCGTTTCTTGAGTGGCGACATTATTTGTTGGGAGCCCGGCATGTGGTAACTGTGTTTACAGACCATAGGAATTTGCAGTTTCTTAAGTCGGCGCGAACCTTGACCCCGAGGCAGCTTCGGTGGTCTTTATTCTTTGCTGATTATGATTTTGTTCTCACATACAAGCCAGGTGTGACCAATGGAAAGGCTGATGCCCTCTCTCGACTAAATGTGGGAGAGAATTCAGAGGAGAAAATTGAGAAGTTCCTCATCCCTGCGGATAAGATCGTTGCAGTGACTGTAGAGGACGAGATGGAAGAGAAGATAGTCTTGGAATTCAAAAAAGAAGAATACATGAATTGGGAGAATAAGGGTCCAGATCGTCTTGTGGAAAATGGGAAACCTTATTTTCAAGGGAAAATGTTTGTCCCTGGAGAGAAATTACAAGAAGAGACCATTCGAATGTTCCATGATCAGCCCTTGGCGGGCCACAAGGGAGTTTTGAAGACTTTGGAGCTGGTAAAACGAAATTTTCTTTGGCCAGGCATGGAAGCTCAGGTTCGACAGTATGTAGCCACTTGTGAACTGTGTTTGAAAGGGAAAAGTCTCAGGCAATCCCCACAAGGCCTTTTAATGCCATTACCAGTCCCACCTTATCCTTGGCACACCGTCTCCATGGACTTTATTGTTGAGTTACCATCTAGTCAAGGGATGTCTGTCATTTGGGTGGTGGTAGATCAATTTTCCAAAATGAGTCATTTCATTCCTCTCAAGGGTCTCCCTAATGCTACTGATTTGGCCACTCTGTTTGTTCAACACATAGTCAAGTTGCATGGAATCCCAAAAGTAGTGATCTCAGATAGGGGGTCCCAGTTTGTGTCCCGATTTTGGAGATCTTTCCTAAGAGGTCTGGGGGTGGATTCTCGTTTGTCAACTGGTTATCATCCCGAGACCGATGGACAGACGGAGAGAGTGAACCAAGATTTAGAACAGTACCTGCGTCTGTATTTGCTGGACCAGGAGGGAGATTGGCCATCTTTACTAGCTCCAGCGGAATTTGCCTATAATAACTCAGTGCATACCGCCACGGGGTTTTCTCCCTTTTTCTTGAATTCTGGTAGACATCCCAATATGTTGGTGGGCAGAGTTGTAGGGGATGTTCCTGCTGCTGAGGAAGTTATCCATAAGTTACAGATTGCTTTGCAGTCAGCAACTGCAAATTTGGTCAAGGCTAAGGCAGCTTTTAAGCAGCAAGCAGATAAGGGTCGCAAGGCAAATCCAGTTTATCTTCCTGGGGAGAAGGTTTGGGTTTCCACGCGCCACATGCGCTTGCGGGGAAATCGGAAGTTTCAACCCAGGTATGTGGGACCCTATTCAGTGGACAGAATGATAAATCCTGTTAGTGTGAGACTCCATTTGCCAAACACATTGAAAATTCATCCAACATTCCATGTATCTTTGATTCGGAAAAATCCACCAAATCTGCGTAAGGTCCTTCCACCCGTCCCAGTTCAGGTAGACTCAGTGGAGGAATATGAAGTTAAGAGAATTCTAGACTCTAAGATCAGGAAGGGACAGCTTTTCTATTTAGTGGACTGGAAAGGTTTTGGTCCCGAAGAACAATCCTGGGAACCCAGCTCTAATGTTCATGCAGCCAGACTAGTGAGAGAGTTTCACAAAACTTATCCACACAAGCCTAGGAAGGGGGTTTTGGTGGGGGGTACTGTCAGGATTGGACTCAGGTCAGGCAGCTCTTCGCAGATTCCCTCCATCAGCAAGTATTCCCCCCCTTCTCTCAACTGGACTTTTCTAGTGGCGACTTATCGTTGCGCCTTGGAACACCCACTTCCTTGTTGCCATTGTCAGGGGACCAGTTAGCGTTCTAGTGTTTTCCTTAGAACGCCGTCTCTGTGACTTGGAGCGCGAGCGTTCTAAAAACGGCGCACTTCAACGGTATTATCCCTGAGAGGCGAACGTATTCTTTCGCGCTCTCTGTCATAGTATTTATTCATAGCTAAAGTAAGTTTTCAGTCAGGATAGGTGTTTCCTTAGTTCCTATCACCTTCCTGAGCATTTTCCTAGAGTTCGGCGGCTTTCTCGGCTGCTCCCTTCCCTCACGTTTCATTCGCTTGAGCCTCTCGGACTTTAGCGAGGCATTCCCCTTTCCTTCAGCCTAGCTAGCAGTTCACCGCCCCTTTGTCCTCACGCTTCGAAAATTGGTGTCTTCACCTGGGCGCCTGGAGCGACTTGCCTGGAGCGACTTCCTCATTCTTCAGTCAGCTGTTGCCTGTGCGCTGAGTGAGTCAGAGACCAGATCCTGCAGAGCTGTCAAGCGACAAGCAGCCTCCTGTTGGTGAGCTCGAACCAGTTTGGTTTATTCTTGAACTGTATTCCAGTTGCTGAGTTTCAGTGTTCTTGTGCTATTTGAAGACTTGCGCTTGTAGTCAGCCATAAACTTCCATTGCCTTCTTGGAACTCCCTGTTTGAACAGTCGGAGAAAATTGTCAGGAGCAACTACTCTAATTCAAGGACAGTACTTCATGTAGATGAAAATATATATATATATATATATTCTTGTGTACCTCCAACTTCTCCTGTGCAGCGGGACAGTTCACTATCTTCAACTTCTCCTGGTCAACTGGTCAGTTCTTCAATCTTCACCAAAACAGTAAAGATATAAGGTCTATCAGAGAGCAGCAAAAGCTCACATTCCCACAGGTAATTGAGGTTAGGTGTTCTAGGAGAGAGTTTAGGAACCAGGGTATTGAGAGGTCAGAACTTAGTAATGTTGTCCTTATGTTTTACAGAATAATCTACATCATTCCTTGAGCGGGAGAAGATATTTGTGTGAGCAGTCTCTCTGTTTGTTATCCACTTCCCCTTTCCCTGTTATCACGGTTGCAAGAGAAATCCGGCACAGTGGTGAAGGGGAATTGGGAGCTTAGCATCTCCTTGGGTCTGATACTCCAGCGGAGCCAGAATCTTCAGGTACCTTTTGACAGACAGCAAGCACGAGGTGGCAGGAGAGCAAGCACAAGCAACGAGGGGGGCAGGAGAGCAAGCCCAACCAGCGAGGGGGGGCAGGACAGCAAGCACAAGCAACGAGGGGGTAGGACAGCAAGCATGAGCAACAAGGGGGCAGGACAGCAAGCACGAGCAACGTGGGGCAGAACAGCAAGCACAAGCAATGAGGGGGGGCTGGAGAGCAAGCACACGCAACAAGGGGCAGGGGCAGGAGAGCAAGCACAAGCAATGAGGGGGCAGGGGCAGAAGAGCAAGCACAAGCAACGAGGGGGCAGGAGAGCAAGCACAAGCAATGAGGGGGTAGGGGCAGAAGAGCAAGCACAAGCAACTAGGGGGCAGGACAGCAAGCACAAGCAATGAGGGGTGCAGCAGAGCAAGCACAAGCAATGAGGGGGGCAGGACAGCAAGCACAAGCAATGAGGGGGCAAGACAGCAAGCACAAGCAACGGGAGGGCAGAACAGCAAGCACAAGCAACAAGGGGAGGCAGGAGAGCAAGCACAAGCAACAAGGGGCAGGGGGAGGAGAGCAAGCACAAGCAACGAGGGGGCAGGGGCAGGAGAGCAAGCACAAACAACGGGGGCAGGATAGCAAGCACAAGCAACGAGGGGGCAGGAGAGCAGGCCCAACCAGCGAGGGGGGGCAGGACAGCAAGCACAAGCAACGAGGGGGTAGGACAGCAAGCAAGAGCAACAAGGGGGCTGGACAGCAAGCACAAGCAATGAGGGGGCAGGAGAGCAAGCACAAGCAACGAGGAAGCAGGGGCAGGAGAGCAAGCACAAGCAACAAGGGGCCAGGACAGCAAGCACAAGCAACGAGGGGGCAGGACAGCAAGCACAAGCAACGAGGTGGGGCAGGAGAGCAAGCACAAGCAATGAGGGGGGCAGGACAGCAAGCACAAGCAAAGATCGGGCAGGACAGCAAGCACAAGCAATGAGGGGCCAAGACAGCAAGCACAAACAATGAGGGGGCATGACAGCAAGCACAAGGTGGCAGGAGAGCAAGCACAAGCAACGAAGGGGGCAGGACAGCAAGCACAAGCAACGAGGGGGGCAGAACAGCAAGCACAAGAAATGAGGGTGGTCAGGAGAGCAAGCACAAGCAACGAGGGTTAGGACAGCAAGCACAAGCAATGAGGGGGCAAGACAGCAAGCACAAGCAACGAGGGGGCAGGACAGCAAGCACGAGGTGGCAGGAGAGCAAGCACAAGCAATGAGGGGGGGGCAGCAGAGCAAGCCCAACAAGCGAGGGGGGGGCAGGACAGCAAGCACGAGCAACAAGGGGGCAGGACAGCAAGCACGAGCAACGGGGGGCAGAACAGCAAGCACAAGCAACGAGGGGGGGCTGGAGAGCAAGCACACGCAACAAGGGGCAGGGGCAGGTGAGCAAGCACAAGCAATGAGGGGGCAGGGGCAGAAGAGCAAGCACAAGCAACGAGGTGGCAGGAGAGCAAGCACAAGCAATGAGGGGGCAGGGGCAGAAGAGCAAGCACAAGCAACGAGGGGGCAGGACAGCAAGCACAAGCAATGAGGGGGGCAGCAGAGCAAGCAAAAGCAATGAGGGGGGCAGGACAGCAAGCACAAGCAATGAGGGGGCAAGACAGCAAGCACAAGCAACGGGAGGGCAGAACAGCAAGCACAAGCAACAAGGGGAGGCAGGAGAGCAAGCACAAGCAACGAGGGGCATGGGGAGGAGAGCAAGCACAAGCAACGAGGGGGCAGGGGTAGGAGAGCAAGCACAAGCAACGGGTGCAGGATAGCAAGCACAAGCAACGAGGGGGCAGGACAGCAATTACAAGCAATGAAGGGGGCAAGAGAGCAAGCACAAGCAACGAGGGGGGCAGGACAGCAAGCACAAGCAACAAGGGGGTAGGACAGCAAGCAGAAGCAACAAGGGGGCAAGACAGCAAGCACAAGCAACAGGGGGCAGGAGAGCAAGCACAAGCAACGGGGGGCAGGAGAGCAAGCACAACCAGCGAGGGGGGTCCAGGAGCGCAAGCACAACCAACGAGGGGGCAGTGGAGCAAGCACAAGCAACGAGGGGGCTGGACAGCAAGCACAAGCAACGATGGGGCAGGAGAGCATGCATAAGCAACAAGGGGGCAGGGGCAGGAGAGCAAGCACAAGCAGCAAGGGGGCAGGACAGCAAGCACAAGCAACAAGGGGGCAGGACAGCAAGCACAAGCAACGAGGTGGGGCAGGAGAGCAAGCACAAGCAACGAGGGGGGCCGGACAGCAAGCACAAGCAAAGAGGGGGCAGGACAGCAAGCACAAGCAACGAGGGGGCAAGACAGCAAGCACAAACAATGAGGGGGCAGGACAGCAAGCACAAGGTGGCAGGAGCACAAGCACAAGCAACGAGGGGGCAGGACAGCAAGCACAAGCAATGAGAGGCAGGACAGCAAGCACGAGCAACGAGGGGGCAATACAGCAAGCACAAGCAACGAGGGGGCAGGGGCAGGAGAGCAAGCACAAGCAACAAGGGGGCAGAACAGCAAGCACAAGCAATGAGGTGGGGCAGGAGAGCAAGCACAAGCAACGAGGGGGGCAGGACAGCAAGCACAAGCAAAGAGGGGGCAGGACAGCAAGCACAAGCAACAAGGGGGTAAGGCAACAAGCACAAACAATGAGGGGGCAGGACAGCAAGCACAAGGTGGCAGGAGAGCAAGCACAATCAACAAGGGGGCAGGACAGCAAGCACAAGTAATGAGGGGGCAGGACAGCAAGCAGGAGCAACGAGGGGGCAGGACAGCAAGCACAAGCAACGAGGGTTAGGACAGCAAGCACAAGCAATGAGGGGGCAAGACAGCAAGCACAAGCAACGAGGGGGCAGGACAGCAAGCACGAGGTGGCAGGAGAGCAAGCACAAGCAACGAGGGGGGGGGCAGGAGAGCAAGCCCAACCAGCAAGGGGGGGTCAGGACAGCAAGCACGAGCAACAAGGGGGCAGGACAGCAAGCACAAGCAACAAGGGGGCAAGACAGCAAGCACAAGCAATGATGGGGCAGGACAGCAAGCACAAGGTGGCAGGAGAGCAAGCACAAGCAATGGGGGGGGGAGGAGAGCAAGCACAACCAGCGAGGGGGCAGGACAGCAAGCACAAGCAACGAGGGGGCAGGACTGCAAGCACGAGGTGGCAGGACAGCAAGCACAAGCAACAAGGGGGCAGGACAGCAAGCACAAGCAACGAGGGGGCAGGAAAGCAAGCAAGAGCAACTGGGGGCAGAACAGCAAGCACAAGCAACGAGGGGAGGCAGGAGAGCAAGCATAAGCAACGAGGGGCAGGGGCAGGAGAGCAAGCACAAGCAACGAGGGGGCAGGGGCAGGAGAGCAAGCACAAGTAACGGGGGGCAGGACAGCAAGCACAAGCAACAAGGGGGCAGGACAGCAAGCACAAGCAACAAGGGGGCAAGACAGCAAGCACAAGCAATGGGGGGCAGGAGAGCAAGCACAACCAACGAGGGGGCAGTGGAGCAAGCACAAGCAACGAGGGGGGTGGACAGCAAGCACAAGCAATGAGGGGGCAGGAGAGCAAGCACAAGCAATGAGGGGGCAGGGGCAGGAGAACAAGCCCAAGCAACAAGGGAGCAGGACAGCAAGCACAAACAACGAGGGGGCAGGACAGCAAGCACAAGCAACGAGGGGGGCAAAACAGCAAGCACAAGTAACGAGGGTGGTCAGGAGAGCAAGCACAAGCAACGAGGGTCAGGACAGCAAGCACAAGCAATGAGGGGGCAAGACAGCAAGCACAAGCAACGAGGGGGTAGGACAGCAAGCACGAGCAACAAGGGGGCTGGACAGCAAGCACAAGCAATGAGGGGGCAGGAGAGCAAGCACAAGCAACGAGGGGGCAGGGGCAGGAGAGCAAGCACAAGCAACAAGGGGGCAGGACAGCAAGCACAAGCAACGAGGGGGCAGGACAGCAAGCACAAGCAACGAGGTGGGGCAGGAGAGCAAGCACAAGCAATGAGGGGGGCAGGACAGCAAGCACAAGCAAAGATCGGGCAGGAGAACAAGCACAAGCAATGAGGGGGAAAGACAGCAATCACAAGCAATGAGGGGGCATGACAGCAAGCACAAGGTGGCAGGAGAGCAAGCACAAGCAACGAGGGGGCAGGACAGCAAGCACAAGCAACGAGGGGGGCAGAACAGCAAGCACAAGTAACGAGGGAGGTCAGGAGAGCAAGCACAAGCAACGAGGGTCAGGAGAGCAAGCACAAGCAATGAGGGGGCAAGACAGAAAGCACAAGCAACGAGGGGGCAGGACAGCAAGCACGAGGTGACAGGAGAGCAAGCACAAGCAACGAGGGGGGCAGGAGAGCAAGCCCAACCAGCGAGGGGGGGGGCAGGACAGCAAGCACAAGCAACGAGGGGGTAGGACAGCAAGCATGAGCAACAAGGGGGCAGGACAGCAAGCACGAGGTGGCAGGAGAGCAAGCACAAGCAACGAGGGGGGGGCAGCAGAGCAAGCCCAACAAGCGAGGGGGGGGCAGGACAGCAAGCACGAGCAACAAGGGGGCAGGACAGCAAGCACGAGCAACGGGGGGCAGAACAGCAAGCACAAGCAACGAGGGGGGGCTGGAGAGCAAGCACACGCAACAAGGGGCAGGGGCAGGTGAGCAAGCACAAGCAATGAGGGGGCAGGGGCAGAAGAGCAAGCACAAGCAACGAGGTGGCAGGAGAGCAAGCACAAGCAATGAGGGGGCAGGGGCAGAAGAGCAAGCACAAGCAACGAGGGGGCAGGACAGCAAGCACAAGCAATGAGGGGGGCAGCAGAGCAAGCAAAAGCAATGAGGGGGGCAGGACAGCAAGCACAAGCAATGAGGGGGCAAGACAGCAAGCACAAGCAACGGGAGGGCAGAACAGCAAGCACAAGCAACAAGGGGAGGCAGGAGAGCAAGCACAAGCAACGAGGGGCATGGGGAGGAGAGCAAGCACAAGCAACGAGGGGGCAGGGGTAGGAGAGCAAGCACAAGCAACGGGGGCAGGATAGCAAGCACAAGCAACGAGGGGGCAGGACAGCAATTACAAGCAATGAAGGGGGCAAGAGAGCAAGCACAAGCAACGAGGGGGGCAGGACAGCAAGCACAAGCAACAAGGGGGTAGGACAGCAAGCAGAAGCAACAAGGGGGCAAGACAGCAAGCACAAGCAACAGGGGGCAGGAGAGCAAGCACAAGCAACGGGGGGCAGGAGAGCAAGCACAACCAGCGAGGGGGGTCCAGGAGCGCAAGCACAACCAACAAGGGGGCAGTGGAGCAAGCACAAGCAACGAGGGGGCTGGACAGCAAGCACAAGCAATGATGGGGCAGGAGAGCATGCATAAGCAACAAGGGGGCAGGGGCAGGAGAGCAAGCACAAGCAGCAAGGGGGCAGGACAGCAAGCACAAGCAACAAGGGGGCAGGACAGCAAGCACAAGCAACGAGGTGGGGCAGGAGAGCAAGCACAAGCAACGAGGGGGGCCGGACAGCAAGCACAAGCAAAGAGGGGGCAGGACAGCAAGCACAAGCAACGAGGGGGCAAGACAGAAAGCACAAACAATGAGGGGGCAGGACAGCAAGCACAAGGTGGCAGGAGCACAAGCACAAGCAACGAGGGGGCAGGACAGCAAGCACAAGCAATGAGAGGCAGGACAGCAAGCACGAGCAACGAGGGGGCAATACAGCAAGCACAAGCAACGAGGGGGCAGGGGCAGGAGAGCAAGCACAAGCAACAAGGGGGCAGAACAGCAAGCACAAGCAATGAGGTGGGGCAGGAGAGCAAGCACAAGCAACGAGGGGGGCAGGACAGCAAGCACAAGCAAAGAGGGGGCAGGACAGTAAGCACAAGCAACGAGGGGGTAAGGCAACAAGCACAAACAATGAGGGGGCAGGACAGCAAGCACAAGGTGGCAGGAGAGCAAGCACAATCAACAAGGGGGCAGGACAGCAAGCACAAGTAATGAGGGGGCAGGACAGCAAGCAGGAGCAACGAGGGGGCAGGACAGCAAGCACAAGCAACGAGGGTTAGGACAGCAAGCACAAGCAATGAGGGGGCAAGACAGCAAGCACAAGCAACGAGGGGGCAGGACAGCAAGCACGAGGTGGCAGGAGAGCAAGCACAAGCAACGAGGGGGGGGGCAGGAGAGCAAGCCCAACCAGCGAGGGGGGGTCAGGACAGCAAGCACGAGCAACAAGGGGGCAGGACAGCAAGCACAAGCAACAAGGGGGCAAGACAGCAAGCACAAGCAATGATGGGGCAGGACAGCAAGCACAAGGTGGCAGGAGAGCAAGCACAAGCAATGGGGGGGGCAGGAGAGCAAGCACAACCAGCGAGGGGGCAGGACAGCAAGCACAAGCAACGAGGGGGCAGGACTGCAAGCACGAGGTGGCAGGACAGCAAGCACAAGCAACAAGGGGGCAGGACAGCAAGCACAAGCAACGAGGGGGCAGGAAAGCAAGCAAGAGCAACTGGGGGCAGAACAGCAAGCACAAGCAACGAGGGGAGGCAGGAGAGCAAGCATAAGCAACGAGGGGCAGGGGCAGGAGAGCAAGCACAAGCAACGAGGGGGCAGGGGCAGGAGAGCAAGCACAAGTAACGGGGGGCAGGACAGCAAGCACAAGCAACAAGGGGGCAGGACAGCAAGCACAAGCAACAAGGGGGCAAGACAGCAAGCACAAGCAATGGGGGGCAGGAGAGCAAGCACAACCAACGAGGGGGCAGTGGAGCAAGCACAAGCAACGAGGGGGGTGGACAGCAAGCACAAGCAATGAGGGGGCAGGAGAGCAAGCACAAGCAACGAGGGGGCAGGGGCAGGAGAACAAGCCCAAGCAACAAGGGAGCAGGACAGCAAGCACAAACAACGAGGGGGCAGGACAGCAAGCACAAGCAACGAGGGGGGCAAAACAGCAAGCACAAGTAACGAGGGTGGTCAGGAGAGCAAGCACAAGCAACGAGGGTCAGGACAGCAAGCACAAGCAATGAGGGGGCAAGACAGCAAGCACAAGCAACGAGGGGGTACGACAGCAAGCACGAGCAACAAGGGGGCTGGACAGCAAGCACAAGCAATGAGGGGGCAGGAGAGCAAGCACAAGCAACGAGGGGGCAGGGGCAGGAGAGCAAGCACAAGCAACAAGGGGGCAGGACAGCAAGCACAAGCAACGAGGGGGCAGGACAGCAAGCACAAGCAACGAGGTGGGGCAGGAGAGCAAGCACAAGCAATGAGGGGGGCAGGACAGCAAGCACAAGCAAAGATCGGGCAGGACAACAAGCACAAGCAATGAGGGGGAAAGACAGCAATCACAAGCAACGAGGGGGCAGGACAGCAAGCACGAGGTGACAGGAGAGCAAGCACAAGCAACGAGGGGGCAGGACAGCAAGCACAAGCAACGAGGGGGGCAGAACAGCAAGCACAAGTAACGAGGGAGGTCAGGAGAGCAAGCACAAGCAACGAGGGTCAGGAGAGCAAGCACAAGCAATGAGGGGGCAAGACAGAAAGCACAAGCAACGAGGGGGCAGGACAGCAAGCACGAGGTGACAGGAGAGCAAGCACAAGCAATGAGGGGGGCAGAAGAGCAAGCCCAACCAGCGAGGGGGGGGCAGGACAGCAAGCACAAGCAACGAGGGGGTAGGACAGCAAGCATGAGCAACAAGGGGGCAGGACAGCAAGCACGAGCAACGGGGGGCAGAACAGCAAGCACAAGCAATGATGGGGAGCTGGAGAGCAAGCACACGCAACAAGGGGCAGGGGCAGGAGAGCAAGCACAAGCAATGAGGGGGCAGGGGCAGAAGAGCAAGCACAAGCAACGAGGGGGCAGGAGAGCAAGCACATGCAATGAGGGGGTAGGGGCAGAAGAGCAAGCACAAGCAACTAGGGGGCAGGACAGCAAGCACAAGCAATGAGGGGGGCAGCAGAGCAAGCACAAGCAATGAGGGGGGCAGGACAGCAAGCACAAGCAATGAGGGGGCAAGACAGCAAGCACAAGCAACGGGAGAGCAGAACAGCAAGCACAAGCAACAAGGGGAGGCAGGAGAGCAAGCACAAGCAACGAGGGGCAGGGGGAGGAGAGCAAGCACAAGCAACGAGGGGGCAGGGGCAGGAGAGCAAGCACAAACAACGGGGGCAGGATAGCAAGCACAAGCAACGAGGGGGCAGGAGAGCAGGCCCAACCAGCGAGGGGGGGCAGGACAGCAAGCACAAGCAACGAGGGGGTAGGACAGCAAGCAAGAGCAACAAGGTGGCTGGACAGCAAGCACAAGCAATGAGGGGGCAGGAGAGCAAGCACAAGCAACGAGGAGGCAGGGGCAGGAGAGCAAGCACAAGCAACAAGGGGCCAGGACAGCAAGCACAAGCAACGAGGGGGCAGGACAGCAAGCACAAGCAACGAGGTGGGGCAGGAGAGCAAGCACAAGCAGTGAGGGGGCAGGACAGCAAGCACAAGCAAAGATCGGGCAGGACAGCAAGCACAAGCAATGAGGGGGCAAGACAGCAAGCACAAACAATGAGGGGGCATGACAGCAAGCACAAGGTGGCAGGAGAGCAAGCACAAGCAACGAGGGGGCAGGACAGCAAGCACGAGGTGGCAGGAGAGCAAGCACAAGCAACGAGGGGGGGGCAGGAGAGCAAGCCCAACCAGCGAGGGGGGGGCAGGACAGCAAGCACGAGCAACAAGGGGGCAGGACAGCAAGCACGGGCAACGGGGGGCAGAACAGCAAGCACAAGCAACGAGGGGGGGCTGGAGAGCAAGCACACGCAACAAGGGGCAGGGGCAGGTGAGCAAGCACAAGCAATGAGGGGGCAGGGGCAGAAGAGCAAGCACAAGCAACGAGGGGGCAGGAGAGCAAGCACAAGCAAAGAGGGGGCAGGGGCAGAAGAGCAAGCACAAGCAACGAGGGGGCAGGACAGCAAGCACAAGCAATGAGGGGGGCAGCAGAGCAAGCAAAAGCAATGAGGGGGGCAGGACAGCAAGCACAAGCAATGAGGGGGCAAGACAGCAAGCACAAGCAACGGGAGGGCAGAACAGCAAGCACAAGCAACAAGGGGAGGCAGGAGAGCAAGCACAAGCAACGAGGGGCAGGGGGAGGAGAGCAAGCATAAGCAACGAGGGGGCAGGGGCAGGAGAGCAAGCACAAACAACGGGGGCAGGATAGCAAGCACAAGCAACGAGGGGGCAGGACAGCAATTACAAGCAATGAAGGGGGCAAGAGAGCAAGCACAAGCAACGAGGGGGGCAGGACAGCAAGCACAAGCAACAAGGGGGTAGGACAGCAAGCAGAATCAACAAGGGGGCAAGACAGCAAGCACAAGCAACAGGGGGCAGGAGAGCAAGCACAAGCAACGGGGGGCAGGAGAGCAAGCACAACCAGCGAGGGGGGTCCAGGAGCGCAAGCACAACCAACGAGGGGGCAGTGGAGCAAGCACAAGCAACGAGGGGGCTGGACAGCAAGCACAAGCAACGATGGGGCAGGAGAGCATGCATAAGCAACGAGGGGGCAGGAGAGCAAGCACAAGCAGCAAGGGGGCAGGACAGCAAGCACAAGCAACAAGGGGGCAGGACAGCAAGCACAAGCAACGAGGTGGGGCAGGAGAGCAAGCACAAGCAACGAGGGGGGCAGGACAGCAAGCACAAGCAACGAGGGGGCAAGACAGCAAGCACAAACAATGAGGGGGCAGGACAGCAAGCACAAGGTGGCACAAGCGCAAGCACAAGCAACGAGGGGGCAGAACAAGAAAGCACAAGCAATGAGAGGCAGGACAGCAAGCACGAGCAACGAGGGGGCAATACAGCAAGTACAAGCAACGAGGGGGCAGGGGCAGGAGAGCAAGCACAAGCAACAAGGGGGCAGAACAGCAAGCACAAGCAATGAGGTGGGGCAGGAGAGCAAGCACAAGCAACGAGGGGGGCAGAACAACAAGCACAAGCAAAGAGGGGGCAGGACAGCAAGCACAAGCAACGAGGGGGTAAGGCAGCAAGCACAAACAATGAGGGGGCAGGACAGCAAGCACAAGGTGGCAGGAGAGCAAGCACAATCAACAAGGGGGCAGGACAGCAAGCACAAGTAATGAGGGGGCAGGACAGCAAGCATGAGCAACGAGGGGGCAGGACAGAAAGCACAAGCAACGAGGGGAGGCAGAACAGCAAGCACAAGAAACGAGGGGGGTCAGGAGAGCAAGCACAAGCAACGAGGGGGCAGGACAGCAAGCACAAGCAATGAGGGGGCAAGACAGCAAGCACAAGCAACGAAGGGGCAGGAGAGCAAGCACAAGCAATGAGGGGGCAAGGGCAGAAGAGCAAGCACAAGCATCGAGGGGGCAGGACAGCAAGCACAAGCAATGAGGGGGGCAGCAGAGCAAGCACAAGCAATGAGGGGGGCAGGACAGCAAGCACAAGCAATGAGGGGGCAAGACAGCAAGCACAAGTAACGGGAGGGCAGAACAGCAAGCACAAGCAACAATGGGAGGCAGGAGAGCAAGCACAAGCAACGAGGGGCAGGGGGAGGAGAGCAAGCACAAGCAACGAGGGGGCAGGGGCAGGAGAGCAAGCACAAGCAACGGGGGCAGGATAGCAAGCACAAGCAATGACGGGGCAGGACAGCAATTACAAGCAATGAAGGGGGCAAGAGAGCAAGCACAAGCAACGAGGGGGCAGGACAGCAAGCACAAGCAACAAGGGGGTAGGACAGCAAGCAGAAGCAACAAGGGGGCAAGACAGCAAGCACAAGCAACAGGGGGCAGGAGAGCAAGCACAAGCAACGGGGGGCAGGAGAGCAAGCACAACCAGCGAGGGGGGTCCAGGAGAGCAAGCACAACAACGAGGGGGCAGTGGAGCAAGCACAAGCAACGAGGGGGCTGGACAGCAAGCACAAGCAACGATGGGGCAGGAGAGCATGCATAAGCAATGAGGGGGCAGGGGCAGGAGAGCAAGCACAAGCAGCAAGGGGGCAGGAAAGCAAGCACAAGCAACAAGGGGGCAGGACAGCAAGCACAAGCAACGAGGTGGGGCAGGAGAGCAAGCACAAGTAACGAGGGGGGCAGGATAGCAAGCACAAGCAAAGAGGGGACAGGACAGTAAGCACAAGCAACGAGGGGGCAAGACAGCAAGCACAAACAATGAGGGGGCAGGACAGCAAGCACAAGGTGGCAGGAGCTCAAGCACAAGCAACGAGGGGGCAGGACAGCAAGCACAAGCAATGAGAGGCAGGACAGCAAGCACGAGCAACGAGGGGGCAATACAGCAAGCACAAGCAACGAGGGGGCAGGGGCAGGAGAGCAAGCACAAGCAACAAGGGGGCAGAAAAGCAAGCACAAGCAATGAGGTGGGGCAGGAGAGCAAGCACAAGCAACGAGGGGGGCAGGACAGCAAGCACAAGCAAAGAGGGGGCAGGACAGCAAGCACAAGCAACGAGGGGGTAAGGCAGCAAGCACAAACAATGAGGGGGCAGGACAGCAAGCACAAGGTGGCAGGAGAGCAAGCACAAGCAACAAGGGGGCAGGACAGCAAGCACAAGTAATGAGGGGGCAGGACAGCAAGCATGAGCAACGAGGGGGCAGGACAAGCAAGCACAAGCAACGAGGGGAGGCAGAACAGCAAGCACAAGTAACGAGGGGGGTCAGGAGAGCAAGCACAAACAACGAGGGGCAGGGGGAGAAGAGCAAGCACAAGCAACGAGGGGGCAGGGGCAGGAGAGCAAGCACAAGCAACGGGGGCAGGATAGCAAGCACAAGCAACGAGGGGGCAGGACAGCAATTACAAGCAATGAAGGGGGCAAGAGAGCAAGCACAAGCAACGAGGGGGGCAGGACAGCAAGCACAAGCAACAAGGGGGTAGGACAGCAAGCAGAAGCAACTAGGGGGCAAGACAGCAAGCACAAGCAACAGGGGGCAGAAGAGCAAGCACAAGCAACGGGGGGGGGCAGGAGAGCAAGCACAACCAGCGAGGGGGGTCCAGGAGAGCAAGCACAACCAACGAGGGGGCAGTGGAGCAAGCACAAGCAACGAGGGGGCTGGACAGCAAGCACAAGCAACGATGGGGCAGGAGAGCATGCATAAGCAACGAGGGGGCAGGGGCAGGAGAGCAAGCACAAGCAGCAAGGGGGCAGGACAGCAAGCACAAGCAACAAGGGGGGGCTGGAGAGCAAGCACACGCAACAAGGGGCAGGGGCAGGTGAGCAAGCACAAGCAATGAGGGGGCAGGGGCAGAAGAGCAAGCACAAGCAACGAGGGGGCAGGAGAGCAAGCACAAGCAAAGAGGGGGCAGGGGCAGAAGAGCAAGCACAAGCAACGAGGGGGCAGGACAGCAAGCACAAGCAATGAGGGGGGCAGCAGAGCAAGCAAAAGCAATGAGGGGGGCAGGACAGCAAGCACAAGCAATGAGGGGGCAAGACAGCAAGCACAAGCAACGGGAGGGCAGAACAGCAAGCACAAGCAACAAGGGGAGGCAGGAGAGCAAGCACAAGCAACGAGGGGCAGGGGGAGGAGAGCAAGCATAAGCAACGAGGGGGCAGGGGCAGGAGAGCAAGCACAAACAACGGGGGCAGGATAGCAAGCAAAAGCAACGAGGGGGCAGGACAGCAATTACAAGCAATGAAGGGGGCAAGAGAGCAAGCACAAGCAACGAGGGGGGCAGGACAGCAAGCACAAGCAACAAGGGGGTAGGACAGCAAGCAGAATCAACAAGGGGGCAAGACAGCAAGCACAAGCAACAGGGGGCAGGAGAGCAAGCACAAGCAACGGGGGCAGGAGAGCAAGCACAACCAGCGAGGGGGGTCCAGGAGCGCAAGCACAACCAACGAGGGGGCAGTGGAGCAAGCACAAGCAACGAGGGGGCTGGACAGCAAGCACAAGCAACGATGGGGCAGGAGAGCATGCATAAGCAACGAGGGGGCAGGAGAGCAAGCACAAGCAGCAAGGGGGCAGGACAGCAAGCACAAGCAACAAGGGGGCAGGACAGCAAGCACAAGCAACGAGGTGGGGCAGGAGAGCAAGCACAAGCAACGAGGGGGGCAGGACAGCAAGCACAAGCAACGAGGGGGCAAGACAGCAAGCACAAACAATGAGGGGGCAGGACAGCAAGCACAAGGTGGCACAAGCGCAAGCACAAGCAACGAGGGGGCAGAACAAGAAAGCACAAGCAATGAGAGGCAGGACAGCAAGCACGAGCAACGAGGGGGCAATACAGCAAGCACAAGCAACGAGGGGGCAGGGGCAGGAGAGCAAGCACAAGCAACAAGGGGGCAGAACAGCAAGCACAAGCAATGAGGTGGGGCAGGAGAGCAAGCACAATCAACGAGGGGGGCAGAACAACAAGCACAAGCAAAGAGGGGGCAGGACAGCAAGCACAAGCAACGAGGGGGTAAGGCAGCAAGCACAAACAATGAGGGGGCAGGACAGCAAGCACAAGGTGGCAGGAGAGCAAGCACAATCAACAAGGGGGCAGGACAGCAAGCACAAGTAATGAGGGGGCAGGACAGCAAGCATGAGCAACGAGGGGGCAGGACAGAAAGCACAAGCAACGAGGGGAGGCAGAACAGCAAGCACAAGAAACGAGGGGGGTCAGGAGAGCAAGCACAAGCAACGAGGGGGCAGGACAGCAAGCACAAGCAATGAGGGGGCAAGACAGCAAGCACAAGCAACGAAGGGGCAGGAGAGCAAGCACAAGCAATGAGGGGGCAAGGGCAGAAGAGCAAGCACAAGCATCGAGGGGGCAGGACAGCAAGCACAAGCAATGAGGGGGGCAGCAGAGCAAGCACAAGCAATGAGGGGGGCAGGACAGCAAGCACAAGCAATGAGGGGGCAAGACAGCAAGCACAAGTAACGGGAGGGCAGAACAGCAAGCACAAGCAACAATGGGAGGCAGGAGAGCAAGCACAAGCAACGAGGGGCAGGGGGAGGAGAGCAAGCACAAGCAACGAGGGGGCAGGGGCAGGAGAGCAAGCACAAGCAACGGGGGCAGGATAGCAAGCACAAGCAATGACGGGGCAGGACAGCAATTACAAGCAATGAAGGGGGCAAGAGAGCAAGCACAAGCAACGAGGGGGGCAGGACAGCAAGCACAAGCAACAAGGGGGTAGGACAGCAAGCAGAAGCAACAAGGGGGCAAGACAGCAAGCACAAGCAACAGGGGGCAGGAGAGCAAGCACAAGCAACGGGGGGCAGGAGAGCAAGCACAACCAGCGAGGGGGGTCCAGGAGAGCAAGCACAACCAACGAGGGGGCAGTGGACCAAGCACAAGCAACGAGGGGGCTGGACAGCAAGCACAAGCAACGATGGGGCAGGAGAGCATGCATAAGCAATGAGGGGGCAGGGGCAGGAGAGCAAGCACAAGCAGCAAGGGGGCAGGAAAGCAAGCACAAGCAACAAGGGGGCAGGACAGCAAGCACAAGCAACGAGGTGGGGCAGGAGAGCAAGCACAAGTAACGAGGGGGGCAGGATAGCAAGCACAAGCAAAGAGGGGACAGGACAGTAAGCACAAGCAACGAGGGGGCAAGACAGCAAGCACAAACAATGAGGGGGCAGGACAGCAAGCACAAGGTGGCAGGAGCTCAAGCACAAGCAACGAGGGGGCAGGACAGCAAGCACAAGCAATGAGAGGCAGGACAGCAAGCACGAGCAACGAGGGGGCAATACAGCAAGCACAAGCAACGAGGGGGCAGGGGCAGGAGAGCAAGCACAAGCAACAAGGGGGCAGAAAAGCAAGCACAAGCAATGAGGTGGGGCAGGAGAGCAAGCACAAGCAACGAAGGGGGCAGGACAGCAAACACAAGCAAAGAGGGGGCAGGACAGCAAGCACAAGCAACGAGGGGGTAAGGCAGCAAGCACAAACAATGAGGGGGCAGGACAGCAAGCACAAGGTGGCAGGAGAGCAAGCACAAGCAACAAGGGGGCAGGACAGCAAGCACAAGTAATGAGGGGGCAGGACAGCAAGCATGAGCAACGAGGGGGCAGGACAAGCAAGCACAAGCAACGAGGGGAGGCAGAACAGCAAGCACAAGTAACGAGGGGGGTCAGGAGAGCAAGCACAAGCAACGAGGGGCAGGGGGAGAAGAGCAAGCACAAGCAACGAGGGGGCAGGGGCAGGAGAGCAAGCACAAGCAACGGGGGCAGGATAGCAAGCACAAGCAACGAGGGGGCAGGACAGCAATTACAAGCAATGAAGGGGGCAAGAGAGCAAGCACAAGCAACGAGGGGGGCAGGACAGCAAGCACAAGCAACAAGGGGGTAGGACAGCAAGCAGAAGCAACTAGGGGGCAAGACAGCAAGCACAAGCAACAGGGGGCAGAAGAGCAAGCACAAGCAACGGGGGGGCAGGAGAGCAAGCACAACCAGCGAGGGGGGTCCAGGAGAGCAAGCACAACCAACGAGGGGGCAGTGGAGCAAGCACAAGCAACGAGGGGGCTGGACAGCAAGCACAAGCAACGATGGGGCAGGAGAGCATGCATAAGCAACGAGGGGGCAGGGGCAGGAGAGCAAGCACAAGCAGCAAGGGGGCAGGACAGCAAGCACAAGCAACAAGGGGGCAGGACAGGAAGCACAAGCAACGAGGTGGGGCAGGAGAGCAAGCACAAGCAACGAGGGGGGCAGGACAGCAAGCACAAGCAAAGAGGGGACAGGACAGCAAACACAAGCAACGAGGGGGCAAGACAGCAAGCACAAACAATGAGGGGGCAGGACAGCAAGCACAAGGTGGCAGGAGCGCAAGCCCAAGCAACGAGGGGGCAGGACAGCAAGCACAAGCAATGAGAGGCAGGACAGCAAGCACGAGCAACGAGGGGGCAATACAGCAAGCACAAGCAATGAGGAGGCAGGGGCAGGAGAGCAAGCACAAGCAACAAGGGGGCAGAACAGCAAGCACAAGCAATGAGGTGGGGCAGGAGAGCAAGCACAAGCAACGAGGGGGGCAGGACAGCAAGCACAAGCAAAGAGGGGGCAGGACAGCAAGCACAAGCAACGAGGGGGTAAGGCAGCAAGCACAAACAAGGAGGGGGCAGGACAACAAGCACAAGGTGGCAGGAGAGCAAGCACAAGCAACAAGGGGGCAGGACAGCAAGCACAAGTAATGAGGGGGCAGGACAGCAAGCATGAGCAACGAGGGGGCAGGACAAGCAAGCACAAGCAATGAGGGGAGGCAGAACAGCAAGCACAAGTAACAAGGGGGGTCAGGAGAGCAAGCACAAGCAACGAGGGGGCAGGACAGCAAGCACAAGCAATGAGGGGGCAAGACAGCAAGCACAAGCAACGAAGGGGCAGGACAGCAAGCACGAGGTGGCAGGAGAGCAAGCACAAGCAATGAGGGGGGGCAGGAGAGCAAGCACAAGCAACGAGGGGGGCAGGACAGCAATCGCAACGAGGGGGCAGGACAGCAAGCACAAGCAACGAGGGGGCAAGACAGCAAGCACAAGCAACAAGGGGGCAAGACAGCAAGCACAAGCAACGAGGGGGCAAGACAGCAAGCACGAGGTGACAGGACAGCAAGCACAAGCAACGAGGGGGGGCAGGAGAGCACAAGCAATGAGGGGGCAGTACAGCAAGCACAAGAAATGAGGGCGCAAGACAGCAAGCACAAGCAGCAAGGGGGCAGGGCAGCAAGCATGAGGTGGCAGTACAGCAAGCACAAGCAACGAGGGGGGGGGAGGAGAGCAAGCACAACCAGCAAGGGGGGACAGGAGAGCAAGCACAAGCAACGAGGGGGCAGGGGAGCAAGCAAAACAAAGAGGGGGCAGGACAGCAAGCACAAGCAACGAGAGGGCAGGACAGCAAGCACAAGCAACAAGGGGGCAGGGGAGCAAGCTCAAGCAACGAGGGAGCAGGACAGCAAGCACAAGCAATGAGGGGGCAGGACAGCAAGCACAAGTAACGAGGGGGCAGGACAGCAAGCACGAGCAACAAGGGGGGCAGGAGAGCAAGCACAAGCAACGAGGGGGGCAGGACAGCAAGCACAAGCAACGAGGGGGCAGGACAGCAAGCATGAGCAACAGTGGGGGGCAGGACAGCAAGCACAAGCAACGAGGGGGCAGGACAGCAAGCACGAGCAAGCGCAGCATGCGGTCCGAGACCTAAAAACGAGACTGTCTGGGCAAATTGGGGACTTCTGGTCACCCTAGCTAGATCCCATCTATGGTAGTTAACGGAAGGTTGTCTTTCAAGATTATGGAGATATTCAGAAGAGAGAGGATTATCGGGTTGCAACCAGCCATATTGGCTGGCGCAGGTCAAGGAATGGGGGCAGATTGGCACAGAAGGGATTGCTTTTGTTGCACCTTTGACACACCAGTGGCACGCCTGCTGCACATGCCTGCTGCACGCTCACACAGTAGACTCCTCCAGCCTGGTATCTAATTGGTTTCCCTCTAGCCAATCAGGACACAGTATCACGTGTCTCTAAGAAATACTATTAGCAAGTTTGTGCCCAAATTCAACATATAGCTCAGAAACACAGTTTTACAATTCTAAGGTACAGTGCTATTAAAAGAACAGACACAGAGTACTGAGAGCGACGTTCCTGTTATTATGAGAACACTTGCACCGCAGCCGGCATTTGTGGGTTTTGGAGCTCTTACTGACTTGGCCCCACTGGCGTTTGATTGGTTTCCCTCTAGCCAATCAGAACACAGTATCATGTGTCTCCAAGAAATGCTATTAGCAAGTTAGTGCACAAATTTAACATACAGCACAGAAACACCGTTTGAAAATTCTGAACTGCAGTGCTATTAAAGACTAGCACTGACGTAGCCTCTGTGGATTATTAAGGGTCCTTGTATGCTGCACGTCCATGTCCGGAGTGAGAGTCACAGGCCCCGTTGATTACAGACATCCCCCTGCCCATACTGACTCCTGCAGAGTGGAAGAACCTGGATTTCCATTGACCTTTTATGAGATTTATGAAGCCCTCTCAAACCTCAATTTTTGGCAAAACCCCAGGTTCAGGTGGTTAGAAAACTATCTTAAACCGCGCAACATCCTTTTACCTCCCATTTAAAACATCTACCAAGAAGACATCAACAGACTCCATTTCCTAATGAAAATTGACCTGGCCCCTGTTGTAGTCCTGCTTAAATCACGTAAGCCGCCCAACAGGTTAGCTTCTTACTGGCCCATTTCTCTTATAAATACTGAAGTTAAAAGGTTTGCGAAGACCTTGGTGAAGTAGCTTACCCTGCTCTTGAGCCACCTGCTCCACCCAGACTAGATCAGATTAATTTCACATCGTACCACAAGGCACTGTATCTGGAGGGTTTACTTGGCCCTGGCCCGTTTTCGTTCGCTACAATGCACTATGGTACTTATGCTTCTAGATTTAAAAAAGGCCTTGACTCACTGGAAGGGACCTTCCTACATAAGGCTTTGGTCCCCGTTTCTTATCTTTCATTCAAATCCACTATGCCAAACCACAGGCGCAGGCATGGGTGAATGGGGCAGTATCACCCATATTGCTGATTATATGAGGTACAAGCCAGGGCTGCCCTCTGTCCCCCCTTCTTTTTGCCCTGGTGATTTAGTCATTGGTGACCAGGATACAGTGTGACAACCAGGTCTGGGGGTTTGACTGGGGAATAACTTTGTAGGACAGGGTAGCTGGATATGCTGATAACATTCCCCTGTTTTTGGCCTGCCCAGTTGAAACTGTACCCGTCTTCTCTCCATTTTGGACACTTATTGATCTGCATAGGGCCTTCAAATATGTAGGTTTAAATCACTCCTATTCCCCCTGTGAGGAGACAGAGGGGATGAAACCTGGCATCCTGATCTCCTTATTCAACACCTTAGTTTTTGATAACTAGGTTTGTATAGTACGTGGGAGACAGACCTTTTTTGGACCCTTAACCTCGGACCACTTGCACACGCAGTTAGGCAGAATCTCGATAGATGAACCAAACTGTTGCTCAATCTATTGAGAAGAGTAGTCTTTTATAAAATTATGGTCATAACACACTTACTGTATATCATTCAAAACTTCCCTTTCTCCATACAAACTCATTGGTTCGATGCTATCACCGCTAAAGCCTGTAACTTTAGCTGGGCCATTAAACCCCTCAGAATTTCCTTTGACAAATGTGTATGTCTGACATTTGATGGGGGGGTTGCCCATGTCGGACAGCCATCTTTAATATGGGGCAGGTCATACCCTGATATTGAGTGCCTGGATGCATGGGGCTGGTCAGACCATGCTTTTAAGACATCCTTCTGGGCATGCTATATGAGGCACTGATACTTCAGACTCTCCAGAAACTGAGCAGGGTACTATTTCATGTCTGGAGGGTGGCACTCTGCTAGACAAGCTGGAATTGCTGGGTGATCTGAGAGACACCTCTCTGGGTGGGCAGGTGGTTGCACCAGGTATCACAACTGGAGGGTTTCAGAGGATGGTACAAAATAGGGGTGTCAAGGCTGGGAGATGTGTGGCAGGGCAATCACATGAAATTCTTCCTCAATCTTCAAACTCCTTACCCACAAGCTACAGAACATCCAGAACGCTGCTGCAACACTAGTCCTTGACCTGCCAAGACACTGCCACATCTCCCAGCACCTGTGCACACTCCACTGGCTCCCTATGGAAGCCAGAGCACCTTCAAGATGCTCACCCATGCCCACAAGTCCCTCCACGACACCGGACCAGAATACCTGAACAGCCGACTCAAATTCCACGCACCCCAGAGGACCCTGCGATCAGCCCAGCTTTCCTACGCTTTGGTTCCCCTCACCAGAAAGACCAGATTGGGAGGCCACTCCTTCTCCTTCCTCACGGCCCGAGCCTGGAACGTCCTTGCGCTCCACCTCAGACAGACAACATCCCTCCCCATCTTCGCAAGAAACCATAAAACCTGGCTCTTGGACAGACCCCCTCTTGATGGACTGGAGCCTGCTAAACCACCCCCC
Organism: Lissotriton vulgaris; assembly: GCF_964263255.1. Lineage (NCBI taxonomy): Eukaryota > Metazoa > Chordata > Amphibia > Caudata > Salamandridae > Lissotriton > Lissotriton vulgaris. Next base: position 797,882,956 of record NC_141699.1, read on the forward strand.
TCCCAGCGCCTTGAGACCCTTACCTGTGAGTGGTCGCGCTTAACAAATGCCTAATTGATTGAAACTGAACTCTCCCTACATAGATCCCAGTTCTATCGCTACCTCCAGCTCATACATGCCTTATCAAGTCATCAGGAGGTGCTCGCTGCCCCACGAGAATATAACCCTCAAGAGGTATGACTCCTCATGGGTCTCATTGTTAAAGGAGGTATATCAATTATAGAGGCCACTGGTTAATCACTCACCGTGTAATCTCTCAAGTCAGAAGGCATAATGGGAGGGTTGGCAGGGCCCTTTAGAGGAGGAGAAATGGAGGGAGGCATGCGTGGCTTCACACACATAAGCAATATCTTCCCAGCTACGCCTTATTCAGGTGAACAACCTACACTGTACATATTATACGCCTAAGAGATTATGACAAGCTTGGAAATGCTTAGAGGCCATTTAAACTAGATGCCGGGGCTGTAGAAAATAGAAACCTTCTCAGGGGTCCCACTGGTCCTTTTAAACCAATAAAGAAGAAATTGGCACAAAAGCTGAAATATAATATATATACACAGAATCCTTAGCAAATGAATGAGGCAGTCTGAGGAGTACAGAAAACAGAGGCCTTATATATGCTTAGGGTTACATAGCCAGCATAAGACCAAGGGGAAGTCCTGGCTCATGTAAGCATGCAAAATGACTGATATGGGCATGCAAGATCTGCTTGCTCAACAAAGTGGGAGGAGAGTTACTTCTCCATACAGGAGGGAGGAGCTGCTGAGGGGAGGGAGGAGCTGCTGAGGATCCTTGCTGTGCTGACCGCTCCGTGAGAGCTGCTTCGTGAGAGCTGGGAGCCGCTCCACGAGAGCCGAGAACGCCGAAAGCCGAGAAAACCCCAAGAAAGCCGAGAAGGGTGCAAGGCAAGGCGACAAAGCTGACAACCCCACGCAGGTGCGGGTTCAGGCAAAAGACAGCATTGGCTCCGAGTTGCAGCTTCTGCTCCGGCCCCCGCCCCGGCACCGGCGTCGGCCCAACAACAGCAGCAGCAGCAGCAGAGGGCGGAGGACATAACGAAACAGGCATTTGGCGATACGGCCACACCACAGTACACACCACAGCACGCATGCAAGAAGCACTCCACGCGGGCTCCAGGAGGAGCCCGCGTGGAGTGCGGTGCAGTGCAGCGTGCAGACCAGAGTACCAGAGGAGCATCACCGGAGGCAGGCAGGTGCAGGGAAGAGCGGAGGGGCGGAGGAGGAACAGCATTCCAGGTGTGTAGAGAGCTGAGTGCCGCTGGTGTGTGCGGGTGCAGGAAGCTGCGGTGAGCCACTCCACCATCCCACCATGCTACCTCCGATATCCCCCCTCACTCGCAGCCCCTTCTCAGCAGCTCCACCCGCTTCATGCCACTACCTACCACCGCTCATCATCGCTCACCACTGGTCACTACCAGCGCATTAAGTACTAAGATTCAAAAAGCACTGTAAAAACAAGCGCTCAGCCTAAAGAAGACCAAAGACCAAAGCCCAAAGCCAGCTGTTACTTTACGTGGTCCGATACGACCCGACGCGACCCGACTAGACGCCACCCACTCTACCCCTTGCCTGGGGGGGAAAAGCGTGACAAACACGGGAGGGTCAACGACGAGCAGCAATTGACGAGCAATGAGCTGCGGGCCCTTTTGCAACAAATTGAAGAAGAACAACCACCCTTTTGTTCGGATGAAAGCAGCTACTAGGAACACAAACAACTGGGAAAAATAGCTCTAACTCAATTAAATTCTCCAGTGACACCATCCCCGGACAGCGCTTGCACTGGTTATAGCGTCGCCGAAACCTACATCGCAACATCGGTCACCATACCTTGCAAGCGCGGTCAAGACTGCCTGGGCCGCAAGGAAGGGCTGAACAGCGCTTAACCATGAGGACCAGAAATTCAAATTTGATCCAACTTCAGGAGAAGCCCTGGCCTCATAAATCAGCAATGAGACAAAAGGCAAAGTTATTTTACCCACCTGGAAGAGGGAGCTCCAATCTAGGGACAGGGCCTAAGGATGGCGAACAAATGGGGGCAACCGGAGCCACACCGATGTCACCAGAATCATCGGCACCGGCATTGGTAGCTTCATTAGGGAAGATCTCCAGCCCACTCAATACCATGGCCCAGAAGCTTAGCCCCAGTGCGACAAAACACCTCCTGGGAAAGGTGGGGCCTCGAATCCCCTATCCACCCCACGCTCGGGAAAACTCCCCGGTGCCATTGTCACAGCAACGGAGATCGGGAAAACTCCAAGCCCCACAGTTCCTCGGAGGCCAGTCATTCTACTGTCACCCAAAATAATCACGCTCCAAGGGGGAAGACCTCCCAAACTTCTGATATCAAACATGGATCCAAACAGGCTTACTCACACAAGCTCATTTATTCTGACCCCTCAACAGGACCCTAATTTGAGTCTCACCATACATGGAACGACTATGGCCTCTGAACCCAACATGACCCATGAAGTCAATGGAGCAAAAACATCAACACTACCCGATATCTCACATATCCTGCCCGCGAATTTGTCAAAACTCTGCGCCCCGGAACACGACAAAGAGGTGCAGTTTCAAAGCTCTGAGAGCGGGGGTGCGGATAAGGACGAGAAGCCTCCATTGATCACAAACCATCTAACAATGATTAACGAGTCCCTTATCTCAATGGCAAGTACAGCAATAATGCATGCTGTTAAGCTTGACGCTCAAATTAATATCTTACAAGTAGTCGCGGGGCCGATCTCTGGGATAGATTCTAAACTGGACCACTTGAACTCCTTAATACACAAAGCCCAGGACAGCACAACCTTAATACCCAAGCCAGAGACATGTGGTTGCAGTCCCATATTGCTCAACTTAGAAATATTACCAAATATAATGAACACATTAATTGAAATGTCCTCAGACCACACGGAGCTTTATGTGCCCACTGGTGTGGATTGGTGGGCGGGGCAGCAGCGTCACCTGGAGCACAACTTCGGGGCTGCTGGGGGTGGTAGTCCCGGACCGGCGGAGCTAAGACCGGCCGGTACTGAAGTCAGGAGGGATGTTCCAATGTGCGTTCTCAGCGGGGCAGAAGCCCAGCCGAACGCATATTCCCCCGTAATAGCAAGCACAAAGGTCCTCAGGCCACACACAGCTTTATGCGCCTCCTGGCACGGATTGGTGGGCGGGGCAGCAGCACCACCTGGAGCACAACTTCGGGGCTGCTGGGGGTGGTAGCCCCGGACCGGCGGAGCTAAGCCCTGCCGGTACTGAAGTCAGGAGGGATGTTCCAATGTGCGTTCTCAGCGGGGCAGAAGCCCAGCCGAACGCAGATTCCCCCATAATAGCAAGCACAAAGGTCCTCAGGCCACAAGGAGCTTTATGCACCTCCTGGTGCTGATTGGTGGGCGGGGCAGCAGCGTCACCTGGAGCACAACTTCGGGGCTGCTGGGGGTGGTAGTCCCGGACCGGGGGAGCTAAGCCCGGCCGGTACTGAAGTCAAGAGGGATGTTCCAATGTGCGTTCTCAGCGGGGCAGTAGCCCAGCCGAACGCAGATTCACCCGTAATAGCAAGCACCTCAGGAGCAGATGTGACTAGTGTCTCCTGGATGATGACATCTTGAACTGTCCCTGAATGCTGCACAGGAGGGTTGGGACAAGGGTGGAGAGGTAATGTGGCACCACAGGATTGGCCAGGGGTACCTGGCTTCCACCCTCTTTTAAAGTGTCATGCACAAAGGGGACACACTTTCTTTGTTGGTGATTATATGCCCAAACCAGTGGGACTCCCCAAGGGCCAGTGAGGCTGGCCCCCTAAGACCCCCTGAGGACCAGTTGGGGGAAAGTCCTGGACGTCTGTGGCCAGAGACAAAGACTAGGCGGAAGGCTGGCACAGTGGGCCATGAGAACCTGCTCCCTTTAGATTACAGCACTTAAGAGGTGAGGAAGTTTGCTAAAACTGCTCTTGGTGGCTACAGCTTGCCACTAGGAGTAAAAGGATCCGAAGATAGTTCAAATCAGCTCAATGGGGCACAAGTTATGGCATTTTGAAGACTGGCAACATTAGGACCTTTCTTTCTGCCGCTGGGTCACTAATTATCACTGGAGTGGGCCAGGGCCTGAGGGTCATCATACAACTGATTATTTGATTGCTTTGGATGGTGTGCATGGGGCCCCCTCCCCAGACTTTATATACGCTCGGGCCCCAATGTCATTGACTGTATATACTGAAAAGGGAGCCAGGACCCCATCCCGCTCCCCAAAGCAGGAAAGGAGGGGGTGCCCTCCTCCAGTGGCAGTGGCCTTGTCCTGCTTCCTATGCCTGTGTCTGGGGAAAGGGGTGGCCACCACAGAATGCTGCACCTTGCCTTGACTCACGTGCTGGTCGTTCACTGACCCGGCTGGGTCGCACTGGGGTGGGCCCCCACATGTCCCCAACCCGAGGAGCATTGGTGTGTCCAAGTGGAACCTGCACCACGTAAAAAACATAACAACAAAAATGAAAGGAAAGGGGAAAAAAGCTTTGTGGCTCTACCCGGCATGGGGGGGAGAGCTGCTGATAAAATATTCATTGCTCCTCGCAGGAGAGCCCCATAATGTCCTGCAGAGCTAGCTAATTTGCACGTTTTTCTTTTCTTGTTTCCCCAGGAGGATGGAAGCACCACTAACAAACCTACACAGTTTTGTGGGGGTGGGGGGGGGGCTGTAGGAGTCACAGCAGCCCCCAGAAGTAATGTTTGCTAACTAACTTTGTGTCTGGGGGGTCAACATATCCATGACCCTCAGGGATTTTTATTTACTTCTTTCAAACCCCCTTCAATGTAGAAGTTTCTTTCTCTGCAGCTGGGAGTGTAGTACCCTTGGGGGTTTATTTTATAGTTGCATTTTATGTGATCAGAAATCAATGGTCCCTTGGGGATGTTTTTAGGATTGTGTATATATAGCCTGAAAGTGTACAAAAAGCACACAGCCTAATGTTTTGTTCATTGTAAAATGCTTTATTGGCATAATAATGTAGACAGTGATTACTGATCAAGGTGAAAATACTTTATTAACATTAATAACTACATTTACACGTGGTTATTATTGATGATTGCATTTACAAGCAAAATGATAGTGATTTTAACATGAGATTTGTTGATTGGTAATCTTTGAGCAACCCAATAGTTACCTCATATGTTTTTAAGACCCTTTAAGGGGTCAAATGTGATGATGCAATGCCATCTACATTATTTCCCATCAGCCTAATGTATATATTTGTAAGTTAATTTGTAGTCTTGAGGAGTGTGTGTGCCTGTGTGTGTAATAAATGTACATATTCTTTTTCTAAAGAAAAAGTATGGGCTGGACGATCATTTATTGAGTTTTAATATTGTATGCCAGTGAATAGTGATTACTAGCCTACACCACCTCCCCTGAGAAGGCCTTTAATCAATCAATCATAGCATTTGTAAAGCGCACTTCTTACCCCTGAAGTTCTCAGGGCGCTGCGGGAATGCTGCTACTGCTCAAAGAGCCAGGTCTTGAGGAGTTTTCTGAAGGTCAGCAGGTCTTGGGTCTGCCGTCTGCCGTAGGTCGATGGGGAGGGTGTTCCAGGTCTTTGCGGCGAGGTGGGAGAATGATCTGACACCGGAGGTCGCTCTTCGGATGCGGGGGACTGTGGTGAGGGTTGTAGAAGCTGAGTCGTCTGTTGAGGTCCGGTGTTGTGGAGTGCCTTGTGTGCGTGGGTGAGGAGCTTGAAGGTTATCCTCTTGTTGACAGGGAGCCAGTGCACATCTCTCAGGTGGGGTGTGATGTGGCTACGGCGAGGGATGTCAAAGATCAGGCATGCAGAGGCGTTCTAAATGCGTTGAAGTTGTTTCAGGAGCTTAGCCGAGGCTCCCACGCAGAGGGGCTTTCCATAGTCCAACCTGCTGCTGACGAGGGCCTGGGTGACCATTCTTCTTGTTTCGGTGGGGATCCACATATAGATCTTGTGGAGCATGTGGAGGGTGTTGAAGCAGGAAGAGGAGATGGCGTTGAACTGCTTTGTCATGGATAGGTTGGAGTCGAGGATGATCCTAAGGTTGCGTGCGTGGTCGGTGGGTGTTGGAGCTATTCCCAGTGCGGTCAGCCACCAGGAGCCATCCCAGGCCGAGGGGGTGGATCAGAGGATGAGAACTTCCGTCTTGTCCGTGTTCAGCTTCAGTCAGCTTTTCTTCATCCACTCGGCGACGGCTTTCATTCCTTTGTGGAGGTTGGTTTAGGCTGTGTGGGTGTTCTTGGTGAGGGAGAGGATCAGCTGGGTGTCATCGGCGAAAGAGATGATGTTGGGGTCATGCTGTAGGGCAACGTGGATGAGCGGTGCCATGTAGATGTTAAATAGCATTGGGCTGAGGGATGAGCCTTGGGGTACGCCGCAGATGATCTTGGTGGCTTCGGAGCAGAAGGGGGGAAGCGGACACTCTGTGTTCTGCTGGAGAGGAAGGAGGTGGTCCATCCGGGCCTTCTCTTGATTCCCGGCGTCATGGAGGTGTGTGCGTAGTGTGCGGTGGCAGACTGTGTGGATGGTGGCAGACAGGTCCAGGAGGATGAGGGCCTCTGTTTCTCCATTGTCCAGCAGGGCCCTGATGTCATCGGTGGCGGCGATGAGGGCAGTTTCGGCGCTGTGGTTGATGCGGAACCTGGGCTGGGACGAGTCCAGAATGCTGTTCTCCTCGAGGTAGCTGGTCAGTTGTTTGTTGGCGGTCTTCTTGATGACCTTCACCGGAAACAGGAGCAGGTAGATGGCCTGAAGTTCTTGAGGTCCGCCTTGGGTCCGCCTTGGGTTTCTTGAGTAAGGCGTTGATCTCGGCGTGCTTCCAGCTCTCCGGGAAGGTTGCTGTCTCGAAGGAAATGTTGATGGCTTTCCGGTGATGTGGTGCGATGGTGGTGCTGGCTTTGTTGTAGATGTGGTGTGGGCATGGGTCTGACGGAGATCCGGAGTGGATAGTGTTCATGATTTTGATGGTGTTGTCTTTGTTTATGTTGGTCCAGGAGAGCAGGTGGTCGGTGCGGATGGTGGTCGTGGGGACAGAGGTCTCAGTGGTTGTCGGGCAGTCATGGCGTTGAAGCTGTTGTGGATGTCAGCGATCTTGTGATGGAAGAAGGTGGCACCGAGTCGCACAGGTCTTGCGAAGGCGGGATGTCGTTGGTGTTGGAGCTGCGGTTGGAGAGTTCCTTCACGATGATTTGGAGGATCAGATGAGGTGATGGTGTCTGCGGGTGGCATTCTTGTGGGCTGCGTAGCTGTCCTGTGTTCGTTCATGGTGCAAGTTCTTCTCTAGCTTTCCGCAAGTTTTGGACTGCTCTGCTTTGCTACCCTGAGAGAGTCAAGCACTACAATGGGATGCTAGGTTCCCAGTAAGGAGAAATTGTGGACCTATTTCTTATGCTGGCCATACAGCTAATAACCAAATTTCCTACATAATGAAGCAACATCTTGGGCTACAACAATATGGCAGGTGGGAAATATAGACTGAACAGACTGCGTTAGCAGAACTAATCTGTACTCTCAAATGTTAGTGTTATGAAAAGGAGTTAGACGAGGAAGTGTGTGATGCAAGTGTCAAACTTAAAAGAGAGACACTGAAAAATATTGTGTAATAGATACTTTAGATAAAAGTCTAGGAGACTAAATGTATCTGTTTCGCCTGAAAAAAATATCACAGAGTTACAGACAATGGCAAGCTGAATGCATAAGTCTGATTAGGAAGAATGACATAATAACATAGGAGAAAAAGTTGAAAAGTACCAGGAGCTGGTTGAAATTGTGCATGAGCCTTTCACTCTTTGGAATAATTACAACTTTGTTTTTGTGCCACTGAAAGGTATAGTGTATTGTACATCCAAATTGTATATATAATCATATTTGGATAGTTTTATTAGTTGTTAGTTTCTTCATTTTTTTTCCTTTTCACTATTTGTATGCCAGATATCCAGTGGTGTCATAAGGATAGGAATGTGCCTCTATGTCCCTGCCCTCTGCTTGGTGGTAAAAGACAGTTATAATTGGGACGAGGTGGACTGCATCCCACTTATGCAGAATCACTGCATATACCACAATCTTACAGGTACACCCTTGGACAGTCTCATGAACCTGTCGGCTAAACAGGAGTGGCCGGTGTAGCAGCAGGCGGAGATAAGAGTAGACCAGAGGGATCCTTCTGCTAATGATGTAAATCAGGAGTGAACCAGAGTACAATGTGAGGCTCATGCCATAACACTAATCCCCTCCCTTCTTTTGTTTTCTCAACTGTCCCATCGTTTTCTACACCTCTCTGTTTCATCTGTTCTGTCTTCTTTGTTTTCTTTTTCGCTCTTTTCCTCTCTCTATTCTTTTCATTCCCATTTTCTCCCTCAAAGAAACACATAAGTAAACAGCTAAAGAGAGACCGCTCAGAGAGACGTTCTTATTGGGTGGGAGTAAAGAAAATACACAGAAGATGTAAGACCAGAATGAGATATCCCAACCTGAAATACCCAGCTCTCCTAACCTAATTCCCAATTCTAGGGAGTACAGAAGGGGTTTTAAGTTTACCATGTCAAGAATGAATAGTTCACACTATAATAAATGGCTGTGCTGCTGAAGCATGTTACTTGCCCCTAAAACATAAACATTTGTTCATGCTCTACAGACAAATTACCCCCTAGCACATTAGGTGCCTTGATTACTCAAGCAGGGTTACTCTCACTGTCCCTCATGATCTCAAACATGAATGCTGTCATGATTTGGAGGTCAAATGACTGATGGTTTCAACATACATGGCGGTTAGCAGTTAGCAGGCATCTGATGGTGAATATTTATTTTTGAAAACATCTTTTTTATTAGCATTTGATTTTAAAATACAGTACACATTTATCAGCTATCACAGTAATGGTGGATAGTTTTAAGTGTACATTGTAAATACATAACCAGACACTGACCGTTTTGTGTATGTTACAATATCAGAATTGGCGAGATGTCTGGTTCACACTGTCTATGATCTGTGTTCAACAGGATAGAATTAGACATAGATGCAGGTGTTCTGCGAATATTTTAATATAAAGTCACTCGATCACTATGGAAATTAGGTAAAATAATATTGGTGATCTGAACATTCTTTCCTTCAAATGATTTATCCAGCCCATGCTCCTATGTGCCAACATGTGACACAATGCCCTTTCATTGATTTATTTTAGGAGAAACCTAAACATTAGTTATATTGTCATGCTCTCCACTATACTTTGTGGAAGAAAATATGTGTTACTGAGAGCATGGGTATAATAAAGTGCATTATACATGAGCCATGACTCTACAATACTGAAAATCCACATATAATTTTCTTTTTTTATATGTTAAGAAGTACCACCGTGATGTAACTCTTGAGCTTCCAGCTGATTGTGGATAGTCAGCCATGGTGCTATAAGGACCCTTCCTGTGCAGTGGTAAGGATCCTCCTGTGCGGTGGGGGGAGCATGGGGTGCAGAGGCATAACACAGGCCCCTGCAGTCAACGGTGCTGTAGTGGGCCCCCTCAGCAACAGTAATCTGGCCCGGGAGCTCATGATTAAATCCGGAGCAGGGCCCCTCCAATTACCTTGCAAGAGGTAATTGGAGGGACCCTGTAGTTTTGCTACACCACTGATGGGGTACCACAAATGGGTCTGGGAAGTTACCCCACCCCATCCTTTGCCTTGATCATGTCCAGTGCTGGAGGTTTACTTCAAGTGCTTGTGGCACCCCCTGACTCTATGTATGTGAACACTCACTGCACTGCAGCACCTGGTGATGTCTTATCAAATTTGCATTAGCGCTGCATTGCTCAGCAGGTATTTGATCCCCCCAGAACTGGGGCCATTTTTTAGAACCCCTTCGCTATATCCTTCTGGGAGATGTGGAAATTCATCTCTTCTTCCTCCTTAAGTAATTGGAAGTTTTCCTGATCTAAAGGAGCAGCAGGATGGAGGAGGATTAAGTTGTGGTTTTAAGAGTGCTCAGGAATGTACTACTTCCTCTAGGTAACTTCCTGTTATTTGAGGTTGGTGAAAACTCCCCCTCTGCCACCTTGTTGTATGCCTTCGCTATGTATTTCTCGGCCTACATAGCAGGATCAGAGAATTGGGTGGGAGGGGGCAAACCAACACCGAGACCCATTTTTGTGTGTGAAAAAGGACGCTTTATTGAAGAAAGGTGCATATAACGAAGTCAAAACTAGGCCAATGCCTTACAAACTAAAACCTCACTGTACATAAAATAACTGATCCTCCATTTCCCCCACCACCACCCCTACGATCCCCACATAAAATCACCCACCCTGCCGATAACATGACATTCCATAACAATCCCAGTCCACAATATTGCAGTTCCAAACTCCTGCCATCTACTAAAAACCTACCACCCTATCTGTCCTTCTGCAAATGTAACTACCTAACCTCTATTCTAAACTTATCCTACCTGCCTAACCTTTCCCTAGCCATACCCACAAAACATCCAAAATGTAACTAAAAACTCCAGCCAAACTGGCCAATTTTTTAACAACCCCCCTGCACCTGCTTCAAGCGACAGCATATACAAAATAACCAGAACCCTATGCACCCTTCCCCAACAAAAACTGCCCAACCCTAAAGCATCCTCTCCGAAACACACCTACTAAAACCCCTAAGTAAAGGGTGGGTGGGAGGAAAAAACCCAAATCCTACTACACTCCCAGCCACCAGGTCACCAAAACCTAAAATGTTGGCTGGGAGAGGGAGAACCATCCCCTAATAGCCATTGGACTATCAAATGAGTTGGGCTATTCCCCACGTAGCCCAAACAACTTTATAAAAATGGCAGCTGTTGGCCCGCACCTCCCCCTCCCAAACTACCTGGGGGCAGACCTTCCGGGGCTCGACTGCCCCCCAAAACCCCCTTGGGAGGGAGTGGGGCAAGCCAACACTGAGACCCATTTTTGTGTGTGAAAATGGCCGCTTTATTAAAGACAGTTGCATATCACAAAGTCTAAACTAAGCCAATGTGTTACAAACTAAAACCTCACTATACATAAAATACCTGATCCTCCATTTCCCCCAACCCTACGATCCCCACATTAAATCCCCCACCCTGACAATAACATAACATTACATAACATTCTATATCAATCTCATTCCACAATATTGCAGTTCCAAACTATTGCCAACTAATAAAAACCTACCACCCTATCTGTCCTTCTGCAACTGTAACTACCTAACCTATATTCTAAACTCATCCTACCTGCCTAACTTTCCCTGGCCCTGCCCACAAAACTTTCAACATTTAACTAAAAATTTCTGCCAATCTGGCCAACTTTTTACCAACCCTGCCGCCCAGGAAAAAGCGGGAGCATAGGCGGTGGCGCCGCCTCCCCTTTTTCCTGCCCCAGCGCCTTAGTAGGAATGCTCTCCTGCTGACTCTAGGCATTCAATCTCCTATCCCGCACTACATTAATACTCTTAATACACTACCTTAATACTCTTAATGCACCACTCTTAATACACTACCTTAAACTCCAGCAGATACAAGTCCATACCGCAACCAGACCAATTTACTTCCTTGCAACTGAAAATTCCTCTGTGTCCAACTTAATCTCATTATGTGCAAACCTGGAAAAAACCCAACTCTCTGCAATACACCTCAACTCTGTATTCAGTTTTCTCCTGGCCCTGCCCACCCCCCAAGAATGAGAACCCCTCTCCACCCAATGCGGGATAAGCTCTGTTCAAATGACAGAGCCCCCGGACAACTGCTGCTTCAACAAGGCCAGGTCTTGCTTCCCTCTTCACATAAGGACCAAAACCCTTCTCTCTAACCATATACTTTTTCCTCCAGGTGAATCAGAAAAATGTCGGGGCACCTACCAGCCACCAACATACCACTCCTTAAGTGCCAAAGTTCTTTCCACAGCATGCCCCCCTTCCCTTTCCACAAAACCTTGAATAAATCTTTATTAACATCCAACTTTTCTCAAAAATACTTGGCCTGCGCCTGGACCTGGGCCCACTTCATGAAAGAATGTCTCACTATCCATATGGTCCCCCTGGCGAGGGGGCCCCCAACCGAACCTGAAATAGAAAACTGCGTGAACAGAAGAAAACAAATACCCGCGTGCAATCCTTCCTAGAGCACCGCGAACACATCCCTGGTAACAGTCCAAATCCCATTTCTTCAACCCCATACTTTCCGCCCCACTCCCTGTTCCCGGCATCCAGAGCTTCCCCAATCCTAAAACCATGAGTCCCAAAGCCCTTGCTGTCCCAAAGACAAATCCCTCAACAGCTTCAATACCTGCTCATCTCTAGTGGATGTCGGTTGACCATTTCCTCTGATAGAGCGCGCAGGTCGCCCGACCCTTAGATTTACCAGATTTCACGCACTTGGGCCCATGAAGTGATTATGACACTATTTTTGTGAGTCGGGCGAGTTTACATACCACCATCAGTAATTCTATGTGTTTTCTTTAACACTATTACCACGGTACCTGACTTACCACAGGCACATATTTTCCTGACGGATCAGGAGCTATCAGAGGACAAGAGATAAGATAATCCTCAACACTTTATTCATTCTACAATACTTTGATAATTTTATAATGACCACAGACACCTGAAGGGTTTTAAGGATTTTTTATATAGCAATTAAATTTCAAAGTGACAAGAGTATAAGGCTGATGCAAATCAAAACGTCAATAATCAAGATCACAACAATGATATAGCTATGAATGAGGGCAAGCACCATTGAGTGCGAGTGGGACTCTACTGGGTAAGGGTAACAGGGAACATGCTATTCAGTTAAGGCTTATACTAAGGTAGGTGAGTTTCAAACACATTAGTCAGTGGATTGCTAGAGTCCTACAAATGATCCAAACTAATCTTAGTCTAACTGTAACTTCAAACTTAGATTTAAACACAAGTGAATATTAGATCACGCTAATTGAGAAAACAGTTTCAATAATGTTCTATAGGTAGGGGAAAAAGGGAACAAAACTAATAAACAGTATGCATATACGACTTTGGAGATGACAGAGAGAATATCATGGGCATAGAGGCTTTATTAGAAGAGTAGGAGGACGGAGGATAGAAAGACAGACACCCACAGGTTATATTTACCTAGGACAGGAAATGAGGACTAACCCTGGCCACGGGTCAGCTTGGGAAAGACGAGGACAAGGTCCCTCAAGGATTTAGGATACCAGTAGGTGAGCAGGTACAGCTCACGGACAATCAGGACAGGATACCCCTCAGGATTTGGGTCAGGACTGGGCTCACCAAAGGGCACGACCAACACCTGCAGCTTCGGATGCAACGCCTGCACTACTCCCTCTCTGCACGGAATCCGCCAGTAACCCCGATTGGGTTCTCGAATCTCCCAGCAAAGTGCTTCGCCAGCACTTAAGACTATTTCCACCCCTTGGAGTTTGTGGAAATTGCGGACAGAGTGCTCCGCAGCCCTCTGTATCAATCACCTATAGAGTTCGTAGGGTCGGTGACAGGTCAGCTACTCGGACAAGTCGGACAATTTCTCTAGCTAAAACTAGACTAGTTATACCCTTTGCGGGTCCCTAGACCACCCACAAATGTTGCAAGTGACAGGGTCCCCAACTTATGATTGGTCAGGAGAGGTGGTTAGGTCATTGTCACCACCTAAAATTCTGGGTTCCCATATTTAATATTCATATTTCGTACCCACCCCTTACATTCCTGTTCCCAGGGCATAGACAGCAAGGAATACAATGGGTCACACAGTAAAGTATCAATTTTGTTTCTAGTTCAGGTGCAGCTCAGCTCCTCTCGCTGGGTCATAGTTCAGGTTCTCATGAGTATCTCAGCTTCGGCAGCCAGCTGGCGGGGTTTTTCTTCTGTGCGGTTTGAATTGTCCCTCATCACATGACAGGGGTGCAAGAGGTTTCAAAGATGGAGCGGCTCCCCACTCCCAGGCCCACAGATACGCGGTACATGAAAAGTAAACGAAAACAAATTAGAAACACAGAAAAAATGAATACACTGTACACCATGATAAGCTACAACACACCCCTTACTTTATAATAACTATAGCGGTTAGGAGTTATGCAGAAATAGACAGATGTGCAAAGCGGCACTGGCAAGCAGAGAGCGTGTTTAAAGACAAAGCGGCCATTTTAGCAATAATGCGCATGAGCGAAATAATCCCTCCAGAACTGCGAGTGCGTCACATCACATGGGTATGACTGACGCATGCGCAGACTGGATTTCTGCGAAGCAGTGATGCTGTAGTATGCAAGCCTCATTATGATTAATAGACACATAGGCAAGCATCTCTAGGACACCCGCGTGTACTGAAAAAGTGCGATATTAATGACAAACGGGATTGGTTAATACTATTACAGGTTAACGAGGTTCTTGAATGAGAGCAAGTCGCTTTACGTGCGAATCCTTGCTCCATCAATCCCCTCTTTGATGATATTTACTATCATCACCATTAATGGAAACAGATGCCAACTTCCTTTCTCACATATCACTCATCTCAATCTCAATGAATTTGTTGTTGAGCTTTTTTCAGCATCCTTATTAGGATGGAAACCCTTAGCCTTCTTATAGATTTGATTTCTCAACTCTTCTAATTCAAGTTCGTCAATATTCCTCTTTATTCCTCTCTTGTTTACAGTATACTTCTTTCTGCACTTTTGACATTTGCAGCAAATAATTATAATAAACACAATCAAACTTATTCCAGCTATTGGCATCAGTATTTTCCCAACCAGACTTCGTCCTATATTAGAAAACCAACTACCTACAGAGGAGAGACCATCAGTCAGTCTCTTCCAGGCACTATCAACCTCCAGTGGTTTGAGTTCTTTTTCCAAATTAGTTATGTTTCGCACATATTTCCTAATTTCTACGCTCTTATCAGGAATGTAAGTGCAACAATGTTACGCCTTCAGCATCCTGCAGACTCCGCCCTCTTTTGCCAATAAGGTATCAAGAGCAAGTCGATTCTGCAAAACCATTGATCTGATCGCAACCATTTCAGTATTGACCAGCAGGAATCCAGCAGCAGTGTCAGTTGATAACCGATCCACTACTGTAGATAATTTGCAAATACGGTGAGTATTCAGAACTACTCCCACTCCAGGTATCAGTGCACTAAATATATCACCTATAATTTCTCCTACACTTTCACGTCTACTACGTACTAAACCATTAGTATTTTCATTGCTTCCAGCAGCGTTGTTCACATGGTATATTTTCGGGAAGAAAATGCCAAAATAGCAGCTTCCATACCAGTGATCCGGCAATTTAAAGTAAGCCTTGTTTCCACATATATAATAAATTCCGGGAAACACAGGTTCTGACCCATTTTTGAAACCCCAACCTCCAATTACCTTGTAATTATGTTCGCATTCACTGGAACCGATGAATACATTGTTATAATAACTAGTCTTTTCTCTATGAAGACAGAGTTTCCCTTTCCGTTCAAAGTCCAGCAACAATGCAGGATTTGCTTCACCATTTGAGGTGCTTTCCATGTTTTCAGTCCATTTAGGAGTTTTCTGTCTCTTATCATTGGCCTTTCTTTGGAAACTCTCCCTTCTCTTTTCTGCCATTTTCAAAAACATCTTCTCCTGCTCATGTAATGAACAAGTCAAATTATCCCTGCGTGCTTCATTTAAATCTATGTCACCTATAGTCAGAAAGTATTCTCCCATGTAACGAGTCACTTCGCTTCTAACATGTACAATGTTCAGGTTTCCCCGAATAGGAAGTTCAGAAAAGATCACGTCAGTGTTTGAATAGTAGTGCTGTAAGGTGCTTCTGTAAAATAAGCTTGCTAATATACTACAGGAAATTCCATAGGTCAGGGGTAAATGGTGATAGGTCAGACCTTCAGCTACAGAAGTAGGTAGCTTCATACAGACATAGCAATCTTCTATTTCCATAGCTTCTACATAATGCACTAAAAGATTTGCAAAGACATTTAAATGTGTCCTGTTTCTGATTCTGTGAAAATGTAGTCCTTCCTTATCTTGTGTTTCTAAGTCAGGTCTGGTTTGTTTCAAGCTAACTGAATTCTCACGTCTTTCTACACTTCGTGGTGTCTCTTCGGTATGTGCAACTTCTGTGTCTGGCGTCACCTGTTTAGTAGGGTACAGGTTAGTATCTTTACTTATCATAAAAGGTATAAAGACTGTTAGTCCTATCCATATCACTATTACTATTGCTACACTACATAAGCATATTTTACAGCAAGTTTTACAACAATTCCCTCTAGGTCTTCCATTCACATTTGAATCAGACATTTTGGCTCACAGGTGGCTTTCCAACCCCTCTTTGCTTCTCAACACAAGAGGCTTACGCAGTTTCACTCTCAAGTTGGGTCTTCTTCCTCAGGACTCAGATCCTCAATCGAATCTTGGTCGCTTTTGTCGCTTATTTCGGGATCATCAATTGCTTCCAACACCAAGTAGGTCGGATTAGTGTCGCTACAACGCATGCTTTTACATCGCATGCCTTTACAACGCGGTTTTTACCACGCAGTCCATTACAACGCATAATGCTTTTAGGCGCTGGATAGTGAATTATTTAATTTACTATTCCAACTCCAGTCCCCGTGGATAGCAGGGAAGGTGTTGGATAGTAAATTAAATATATTCCCTATCCTAGAGCGCCCCCCAGCGCAATGCGTTGTAATGGTTTGCGTTGTAATGGTTGCGATGTAATGGTAGTGCGTTGTAAAAAATGCGTTGTAAGTGATGTTCCCCAGTAGGTCCAGTCAGGACTTCGGTAGTTTTTGTTTTGTCTTTTTATTCTGGTACTGCGTCTGTTTTGTTGAGTTCCTGCTCTCTGTCTTTCACTAGCAGCTCTTTTTCGGTCTTCTATTTTTTCTTCCACTGTTTTTAATCTTAATTTCAGTCTCTTTATGTATCTGGGTTCACTTTTCTTCTTGAGCCTTTTAGCTGTTACTGTAGTTTGGCCCTCCTCATGAGCCCTTTTATTTTTGTTCTGTTGTGGCACTGTTACTTCGACAGTATCTTTCTCCCTTCCTGTCTGACTAGTCCCAGGTCTTTCTTCAGTTTCTTCTGCCTGGTTTCTAAGCTGGCCTTGTTCATGTATACTCTGGATTTGTCTTTGATTTTCAACTGTTTCTGGCTCTGCCTCCTGAACACGTTCGTCTATGTCTATCTGTTCCTGTTCATGCACTTCGAACCCTTGATTTTCTTCCGCATGAATTTCAGCCCTAATTACTATCTGTCCCTTTTCAGTTTCTGGAGTCTTTGGAGGTGTGTCGATGACTTGGTCTGTCCCTACTTGACCTATTTCCTGATCAGGTCTGTTGTGAAACTCGATAACCTGACCTTCTTCCTCTAGTCCTGTCTCATCCTCACTATCCCATTCTCTATCTAGATAGGAATACTTTCTGGTTCTTATTGGATCAAGAATCAGATCGTCTGCTGGGAACCATTCGTTTTGACTGGTGCTCGGTAGTATGACATCAGCTAGATCCGGACCCTCGTTTGGAGTCTCCTCAGCTGCACCACCTTCAGCTTCAGTCGCTTCTTCTCCGGTTACCCTCTTGGTATGGCTGGCATGGATCCACCTTGGCACGCCGGCGCACTTCACAGCAGTGGTAGTGACAAGGATCACTTGCCTCTGTTTTCCCCACTTTGGTGCAAGGCAACTCTTCCGGGTGTGTTTCTTCAACACAACCCAATCCCCCAGTTTCAGTTTATGGGCTGGAGTTGTTGGCCATTCGACATCAGTCTCCCCAATCTGGTGAGAGATAGAACGCACTTGATCACCCAGCTGCCTGCAGTATTCTAGTACCAAATCATCAGAAATACTTAGCAGTTTGTGTCCAGGTACCCATGCCTGTCGCATCACTCTTCCCATTAGTATCTCATGTGGGCTCAGGCCTGTCTTTCGGTTTGGAATGCTTCTCAATCCCATCACGACAAGAGGTAATGCCTCTATCCAGTTCAATTTTGTAGAATTCCACATTTTTGCCAATCTTGATTTTATAGTGCCATTCACTTGTTCGACTATTCCAGAAGCCTCTGGATGATATGCACAGTGTAGCTTTGGCTCAATCTTGAATGCTTTATAGAGCTCTGTTAAGAATTCGTTGGCAAAGTGCCCACCTCTGTCTGTTTCAATTGTCTCTGGAAATCCATACCTAGGTATTAGTTCCCTAAGTAATAGTTTGGCTACAGTAATAGCATCATTTTTCTTTGCCGGGTAGGCTTCCACCCACCTTGAGAATAGGCAAACTATCACTAAGACATACCTATATCCTTTGCACATGGGTAACTGAATAAAGTCTGCCTGTAGTCTGACGAAGGGACCTTCTGCCTTTCCAATCGTACTTTGGTCTACTACAGTCCTCTTCCCTGGGTTAAACTGCTGGCACACCAAACACCTCTGGCAAAGCATCTCCGCAATGTTTCTGAACTTTGAGTTATAGAACACTTCATGGAACATACGGCACATCGCATCCCTCCCAATATGTGTGTCTCCATGGATCATCCTGGCCATTGGGGCAACCATGCTGTCTGGTAACACAGACACACCCGTCTTATCAACCATAACACCATCCCTGTCCCTGAGCTGACATTCCTCAGTCTCCCATCTTTGCTTTTCCTCATCTTCTGCTGCTTGCTGCAACTCTTTCAGTTCCCTCCAAGAAGATACATTCTCAAACACCATAAGTTGGCAGCTGTTTCCGCCTCCGCATAATTTAATTTTTAGGGACATTTTGTATCGGGCACAGTATTGGGCAATTTGGTCAGCATATCGATTTCCGGCTGTCACATCGTCATGGCCAGATTTGTGAGCAGCACACTTGACCACCGCCAATTCTTTGGGCAACTGGATTGCTTCCAGCAGGATTTGTACCACTTTTCCATTTCTGATAGGGGTACCTGAGGAAGTCATGAATTCTCTTTGTAACCATAACTGGCCGAAGTCATGAAACTCCCCCGTAACCATATTGACTATCAGTGTATATGGTTACTCTCTTATTTTTCCCTTGCTTGCAAGCTCTTGCCAATGCAATTAATTTGGCTACCTGGGCAGATTTTATTTCACTCATATAGGATGCTTCTAGGGTCGTTTCCAGTGTGACTACGGCATACGCAGTGCTCAACCCTCCATCCTCATGTCTCAAGCAGGAGCCATCCACAAACATCACAAGGTCCTCTACAGGTAGGGCTGTTTCTTTTATATCAGGTCGTGGTTTGGTGCTAAACTCAGTTAAGTCAATGCAGTTATGTTCAATCTCACCCTCCACTTCTGCACTTTGGTGATGGGCAACAAAGTTGCAGGGTTCAAAATATTACATCGGGAAATTATCACATTTTCTGCACCAATAAGAATTCTCTCGTACTTAGTCAGCCGACTAGGTGTGAGATACTGTGTTTTTGTTCGGGTCAACAGAATCACAACAGAATGTGGAACATATACCGTTACAGGATGTCCCATGACAATGTTTTCACTTTGTTCCAGACTAGTACAGGTGGCAGCTACTGCTTTCAGACACCCAGGCAGCCCAGCAGCCACTGGGTCCAGAGTAGCTGAAAAGTAGGCCACTGGACGTCTGGTCAGACCATGTTCTTGTGTTAGGACTGAGAGTGCACAATTGTCTCGTGTATCACAGAACAATTCAAAGTTCTTGGAATAATCGGGCATTCCTAATGCAGGAGCTGAGCACAGACAATTTCGCAATTTTATCCAGGCTGTCATGCTTTCGTCATCCCAGCTAACTGGATCATCTACTCCTTTCTTGGTCATTTTTATCAATGGTTTGGCTAAAACAGCAAATCCCACAATCCACTGTCTGCAGTTTCCCACAACGCCTAGGAACATTCTGACTTCCTTCTGAGTTCTAGGTAACTCCATATCTCGAATTATTCTAATTCTTTCTGAAGTAACCCTCCGGATACCCTTTTCTATCTGGTGGCCCAGATATTTCACCGAGTTCTTACAGAACTGCAATTTGTCAGGTGATACTTTATGTCCTCCCTTGCCTAGATGATTCAACAAGGCAATGGTATCGGTAACACAGTTGTTTTGACTTTTAGACGCCACCAGAAGGTCGTCTATGTACTGGACCAAAACAGATTCTTTTGGCAGGACTAAGGATTCAAGGCATCTTTTTAAAATCTGATTAAAAATTGAAGGACTTTCGGTGTACCCTTGGGGGACACGATTCCAGACGTAGACATGACTGTCGAACTCAAAAGAGAAAAGAAATTTGCTGTCTGGATGTGATGGGATGGAAAAGAATGCATGACATAAGTCAATGACAGTGAACCATTCCGCATTCCATGGAATCTGGTACAGGATCACTGCAGGGTTTGGCACAATGGGACAGCAAGGTACAACAATCTGGTTTACCTTTCGCAGGTCCTGCACTACCCTGTACTTTCCGCTAGGCTTTTTAATTCCAATTATGGGTGAATTACAAGGGCTGCTCATTACTTCCTGTATTATGTTTGCCTCTAGCAACCTGTTTACTTCAATTGCAACTCCAGCTTTCACTTCTGCACTCATTTTATACTGTCTGGTTTTCGGGTAAACAGCATTGGTCTTAATGGCCGAATCCCCCATAGCCATTAGATGTCGAGTTTTCTCTGCCTTTTTCCCTCCTCCTTGTTCAGTTACCCCAAACATCGAAAATAGTCCCTCAACCATCATATTCTGTCTCCACTGCTTCATCTTTTGCTCTTTTGTTTCCCGCTGCAATTTTGGATACCATTTGCTCACTCCCTTATCCATTCGGGGTCTGTCTCGCTCTAGAGCCTCAATCTCCCATTCGTCTAAAGCTTCATATTGCGTTAATCTGGGTCGGGGTGTAATTCATTAATTCGGGTCCTCAAATTAAACAGGATTCTACCATTAAAGGTACCATCGAGGGGAAATGCTAGGACTCCGTCATCTTCAGTATATTTTACCCAATTTTCCAACCACACACAGGTATGATACCCTTTGTCAAACATCATAAAGGATGCGGGAGTATTAGGAGGCGGAATAATCACACCCTCCCTAGTTCTAATGGGCTTGTATTACTTGAAATAATTCTTGATCTTTTCGGCAAGAGTCAGTTTTCTCTTCCCTCCGTACATATTGTAAGGTCTACCTCTTAGCATCTGCTCCTTATGAAAACCTAGGTTTTGCAGATTAGGTAAGAATTCGGGATACCACATACACCTCTTCAAACTATCTTCAAGCTCGGATTGATTAATTTTGTCTATTTATGTGCTTCCAATGTAGCGCGTCTTTCAATTCACGGCAACCAATCAGCACCGAGGTTGCAAAAATCTGTTGACCAATGGGTGCGCGGCCCCTTCGTGAGACGCGGTCTCACTCCTCGGCACTCACCCCTCCCTTACAATTCTGGCTTCGCTACACACCCGCTGGCTCAACCAATACCAGCGCGGCACGGAGTGACGTCAGTGCAGCCTTACCACCGACTCCCTCCTTCACAAGGTAACGGAAACTTTGAATTTTTCTTAAAGTGCAAGTACCTAGTTTAGTTAACAACGTATAACATTCGCCACTGTGCTTGAGGGTTTTAAAGAGGAAAAGAGTTTTTCTTTTACTGCAAGTAAACCACTTCTGTCTACTTTTCATTCACTACGGATAGATCTCTTCTGCCTACCTTCTCACACAAGCATTAGAGAACCTGCTACTCTTTTGACTTATCCACTTCTTTCCGGGATATATACTAAGTCAAACTTTCACCAGCGGACTCCTCTGCTATCACTCAAGCTTCGAAGAACCTATTACTCCTTCCCTGCGTGACCCTTACTAGGTGATATCACAACGGGAGTTTCATCAGGGTACTCGTAGCTAACATTTATACATCAATTAATTCGTGAAGAAAATCCTAATTAGCGCTTCCAGTTCTGCCTAACCATGCACTAATCTCCCTCCTAGCCAGTGACCTCACAGCCAAATGGATTCTACTCACCACCTGCTATTTTATTTCCCCGGGGATTCCAAACAACATAGAACACTTACTCACAATTGTGTTAATTACATGCAATAATATAGCAGCATTTCATGAGATATAATTTTAAACCTTTTAAATGCAAAGACGTATTTTAGCAGCAATACATTTTAGCAGCACATTTTAATTTTCACAATTCCTAAACTATCTTATCTACCTATCTTAACTAGTCCTAACCATAACTCTGCTACCAGAAAATACTGATAGAGCGCGCAGGTCGCCCGACCCTTAGATTTACCAGATTTCACGCACTTGGGCCTATGACGTGATTATGACAATATTTTTGTGAGCCGGGCGAGTTTACACACCACCATCAGTAATTCTATGTGTTTTCTTTAACACTATTACCAAGGTACCTGACTTACCACAGGCACATATTTTCCTGACGGATCAGGAGCTATCAGAGGACAAGAGATAAGATAATCCTAAACACTTTATTCATCCTACAATACTTTGATAATTTTCTAATGACCACAAACACCTGAAGGGTTTTAAGGATTTTTTATATAGCAATTAAATTTCAAAGTGACATGAGTATAAGGCTGATGCAAATCAAAACATCAATAATCAAGATTACAACTATGATATAGCTATGAATGAGGGCAAGCACCATTGAGTGCGAGTGGGACTCTACTGGGTAAGGGTAACAGGGAACATGCTATTCAGTTAAGGCTTATACTAAGGTAGGTGAGTTTCAAACACATTAGTCAGTGGATTGCTAGAGTCCAACAAATGATCCAAACTAATCTTAGTCTAACTGTAACTTCAAACTTAGATTTAAACACAAGTGAATATTAGATCACGCTAATTGAGAAAACAGTTTCAATAATGTTCTATAGGTAGGGGAAAAAGGGAACAAAACTAATAAACAGTATGCATATACGACTTTGGAGATGGCAGAGAGAATATCATGGGCATAGAGGCTTTATTAGAAGAGTAGGAGGACGGAGGATAGAAAGACAGACACCCACAGGTTATATTTACCTAGGGCAGGAAATGAGGACAAACCCTGGCCATGGGTCAGCTTGGGAAAGACGAGGACAAGGACCCTCAAGGATTTAGGATACCAGTAGGTGAGCAGGTACAGCTCACGGACAATCAGGACAGGATACCCCTCAGAATTTGGGTCAGGACTGGGCTCACCAAAGGGCACGACCAACACCTGCAGCTTCGGATGCAACGCCTGCGCTACTCCCTCTCTGCACGGAATCCGCCAGTAACCCCGATTGGGTTCTGGAATCTCCCAGCAAAGTGCTTCGCCAGCACTTAAGACTATTTCCACCCCTTGGAGTTTGTGGAAATTGCGGACAGAGTGCTCCGCAGCCCTCTGTATCAATCACCTATAGAGCTCGTAGGGTCGGTGACAGGTCAGCTACTCGGACAAGTCGGACAATTTCTCTAGCTAAAACTAGACTAGTTATACCCTTTGCGGGTCCCTAGACCACCCACAAATGTTGAAAGTGACAGGGTCCCCAACTTATGATTGGTCAGGAGAGGTGGTTAGGTCATTGTCACCACCTAAAATTCTGGGTTCCCATATTTAATATTCATATTTCGTACCCACCCCTTACATTCCAGTTCCCAGGGCATAGACAGCAAGGAATACAATGGGTCACACAGTAAAGTATCAATTTTGTTTCTAGTTCAGGTTCAGCTCGGCTCCTCTCGCTGGGTCACAGTTCAGGTTCTCATGAGTATCCCAGCTTCGGCAGCCAGCTGGCAGGGTTTTGCTTCTGCGCGGTTTGAATTGTCCCTCATCACATGACAGGGGAGCAAGAGGTTTCAAAGATGGAGCAGCTCCCCACTCCCAGGCCCACAGATACGCGGTACATGAAAAGTAAGCGAAAACAAATTAGAAACACAGAAAAAATGAATACACTGTACACCATGATAAGCTACACTACACCCCTTACTTTATAATAACTATAGTGGTTAGGAGTTATGCAGAAATAGACAGATGTGCAAAGCGGCACTGGCAAGCAGAGAGCGTGTTTAAAGACAAAGCGGCCATTTTAGCAATAATGCGCATGAGTGAAATAATCCCTCCAGAACTGCGAGTGCGTCACATCACATGGGTATGACCGACGCATGCGCAGACTGGATTTCTGCGAAGCAGCGATGCTGTAGTATGTAAGCCTCATTATGATTAATAGACACATAGGCAAGCATCTCTAGGACACCCGCGTGTACTGAAAAAGTGCGATAATAATGACAAACGGGATTGGTTAATACTATTACAGGGTAACGAGGTTCTTAAATGAGAGCAAGTCGCTTTACGTGCGAATCCTTGCTCCATCACCTCCACTGCCCGACTGGCAATCCTGAAAAATACTCTTGTGGGCTCATTGTGCCCCCACACCACCCGTCGAACATGGTGATGTAAACGTCTGTCCTGTCAGTGTCCTACTGAGTCGTCTGCAAAAAGTCCTCCCTATTCCTACCCCCCGCAAGCAAAGTTAAAGTGTCCCAACGACATCTGCATCTCATGAACTGTGCCTTTGTCTCTGGCCATCCTTGTCTCAAGCAGCCCCAGCACCTGCTGTCATTTAACCATTCGCCACCGAGCCTCTCTCAAGTGGGCATCCAGCTCCACGCCCCAAAAAAGAAAAGCGACGTACTGGGCCCCATCATTGTATCCCGCGCCAAAGCGTTCCAAGTTCCCTTATGATCTCTTTGAAGCTGTCCAGTGCTGCCTGGCACTCCGTGGAGTCTGAGGTGCCGACAAGGAAAAAAGTCATCCAGATAGGCATTGCCAACTGGGGACCCCTGGAGGTACGTACTGAAACCTTTGAATGCGCCAAACATAGAGCAGCCCATTGGTAATGCTTTGCCCACATACTATTCCATTGAAATGGATGCACAAGAAGTCCCAAACCTCTGGGTGGACTAACAGCACTCAGAAAGCTGACAATGTGACATTATGCTCTTTCCGCTGTTGCGCCCATTGTCACTTACCAGTGACATGGCCACGTCAACCGACTTATAATCATTCCGCTGTTGCGCCCATGGTCACTTACCAGTGACATGGCCACGTCAACTGATTATTAAGACACAGTATCCTCCATGTCGTCCATAAAATCATGAACCGTATTTCCGTCCGGCCATAAAATGCTGAATTAACATGAATTCTCCTTGGTCTGTCGCATGAACCGCCAACTATAGAGACCACCAAATTATCCCACCGCCCCCTGTAAGTGGGACCACCTTGCGAGCTTCACACACTCCTTTATCCCATTTGCCTTGCACCACTTCCGGGTGCTCCCTTGCTGATTGTACATTGTCCTTCGCTCACCTACCCCTGGGGCCCTTGAAACCTAAACAAAAACTGTCTGTAAACCTGTCCCATCGCGTATTCGCAGCCTTCTCGTTGCTCTAACCTAGCAGGCTGCCACTAATCTGTCCCCCTAACTGGCGTACCAGCCCTTTGGCCAAGCCCCTCTAGCCCCAACCCCCCTGAAAGGCTGCTGCTGCTGTCCCTCCCTTGGTGCCCCTGCTGACACACGACTGCAGCCCCCAAAGCAAATAACCAAGGCGTGTCTGCCTCTACATTTCGAGCAGTCGTGCCAGAATCTACAAAATTCCCTGGAGCATGCTCCCTTATTAAAATCCCAGCAGGCCCCTCCAGAGCCCATCTGCCCCCGGCCTGTACCACCCACCCCACCCCAGCTGGGCTGCCCCTGAAAGGGGCGGTAAACGAGCGGTAGCCCGCTGGCTGTAGAAATCTTCTTCCGTGCCCTAGAGGACCCCACCGTGTGCTGCCACAGATCCGTATCTAACTACCCCCATTTAGCTTTTGTGTCCCATGCCATACAAGCCCTAAACACCTCATCGTACTGGGCCCAAGCGTATCCCTCCCAGTGATTTGTGCCTTCCTAATGACATCCATATACTTAAAGAGGGCCACACACCGCTCCGGGTATTTTTCGCAATACACACTGGCATATATGAGAAAAGCTGCTGTCCAGTTTTCAACAGTGAGGGACACCCTGGGCCGCTTTGCCAACTCATATTCCTCCTACTTTGACCCTTTCTTTGCATGCACCTCCCTGTGCAGTAACCTGAGCATTTCCACATACTCCCCTTTCCATATGGCTCCTTCATGGCCAACATCAAATGGCTTTGTGGCTTCGTGACCCCATATATGGCAAAGTCTTGATTTTCAATTCCTTGCTCTCTAGTTTCACGTCCGACTCTACCGTCCCTGATGCCCTTGCGATGCCCTCCACTTTTGACTTAGGATCGTCCCCCACACTTACCGGCATCTTGCCTGTGTCGTCCATGCCCACACCCACATCCGACACATATCCAACACATATCTACCTCTCCCCACCCCTTCCCCCTTCAATCCCCACTGACACCATCACAGGTTTCACCCTTCCGTCCCTTGTTTCACTTTGGTCCAAGGAGGGTGCCCGTCTTGCTGCAGTCCGCCTTGCCACAGGAACTGTTGCGTCCTCTAAGCCAGCTGTCCAAGCTGCGGGCTCCGTCAGGCGTCGGGACCTCTGCAATGTACTAGAACAGACGTTATTCGCCCCCGCACCGCTCTCCTCGCTTTTCCCTCAATTCACACTCCTCCAGACCATCCTCCTCATTGCCCAAATCAAAGGACTCCAACTGCCCTCAACTCCTGTCTAGCAGAGGCGCCGACTGCACCCTCCTTTGGCCCACAACAGTATCACCATATGTGTACCTGCGTGCACGATGTCCTGTGTCCTGTTGAGGTCCAATAAGACCATCCTGGGCCTACTTGCACAGCTTGTGCCGGTTGGCCCCCACATCTGCTTCCCCCCTCCCCGAGTACCTCAACTGGGCCTTTACCCTGTGCCACTTTTTCACCCCCCCTTCTCCATGCAAAGCTGCCTTGGTTTACGGCCTGGGAACCATGCAGCCCGCTCCTCCGGTGGACCCCGCCCCCATGTCCTCCCGCCGGAGCCTCCAAGGAGACTAGAGGCTCCGGTGCATCCGTCACAAGCGGGCCGCTCTCCTGGTGTATGAGCGGCCCCAAACCTTCTCCGCACCCACCGGGGAGGGGCGAGACGTGCTCCGCCGGTGAGCCCCACCCACAGACTGTCCCACCGCAGCCTCAACACACTAGAGGCTGTGGCTCCTTGACAACACCCTGGACTGCACCCACACTATTCTTGCGGCCCGGGTCACTCGCCTGTCCACGCTTCGCCTTCTTGGGGAATGAGCAGGCAGCGACGGCAGCTGCCATCCCAGCGGACGCGCGCCTCGCCGGGCGCTAGTTTCCGCCCAAGCAGCTCAAGCTGCCCGGCCTCACGGAGCAGCCGTACCGCCTCCACAACTCTGTGATCCTCCCTCGCCATCATGGTCAACGAACGCCTGATAATAATAATCCTAACCACTCTGACTAAATCCCACCCAAAAATCTAATTCCTCACAAAAAGGCTAAATACTACTGAAAAGCTAAATTCTACTACACTTCCAGCCACCAGGCCATCAACACCGAAAATGGTGTCTTGGAGAGGGAGAACCAGCCCCTCATAGCCATTGGGCTATCAAATGAGTTGGGCTACATTAGGGCTATTCCCTACGTAGCCCAAACAACTTTACAAAAATGGCCGCTGGTAGCCCGCCCCTCCACCTCCCAAACTGCCCGGGGCAGACCTCCTGGGGCTTGGCTGCCCCCCAAACCCCCTTCCTGAAATTAGACATCTGATTACATCTGATTAGTTAAAGAGAGAGAGAGTGAAGGTAACACTCTGAGGTTAGGAAGGGCACCTTATTAGTATGAAGAAAATATTTAGCATTCATTTAATCATTTAAAATGTTTAACAAGCATTAGCAAAGCCAATTGATCTGGCATTGGCTGCCAGGATCTTCAGCCTTTTGACTTTGACATTTCTTGTTTTACTGAGTCATGGGTTTTTCAAATCTCTATTGCTGGTTAAGCTGCAGAGCCATCATCAATCTAAAAAAATTACCTACAGGCACTAATATTTTTGTTTCTCAAAAAAGCAC
The DNA here is from genome assembly GCF_964263255.1 of Lissotriton vulgaris. NCBI lineage: Eukaryota > Metazoa > Chordata > Amphibia > Caudata > Salamandridae > Lissotriton > Lissotriton vulgaris. The sequence continues at coordinate 797,910,936 of NC_141699.1, forward strand.
ACATAACCATAGTAGTCCCAGGCACTGGAGAAATCTACTTTGTGTGTGGATGTGCTCCCTTTGAAAGTGCGCTGGGGATGCTCAGACGTGGGTCCCAGGCACTCCACACCACTGGAGTCAAGCTAGCCGGGCTGATGAGAGGTGTTACCTCGAAACCGGTCGGGTCCTCGGATGCTTGATTCCGTTCTGGGAAGGACATGGCTTTTGTAGTTCGGACTGAACTGTTCCCATGGGGCACAGGGTCAGAGCTGATTTGCATACCGCCCTTGTCTAACCCAGGGTGGTGTGGAGTGCAAAAAAACGATGGATTTGGGCCCAGATCTTTGGACTGGGGTGAATGTGTGACATTGATCCACATTCTGTCCATCACCTGTTTTGTTTGCAATTGCCGCCATAAGTGCGCTGGGGATGCTCAGACGTGGGTCCCAGGCACTCCACACCACTGGAGCCAAGCTAGCCGGGCTAATGAGAGGTGTTACCTCGAAACCGGTCCGGTCCTCGGATGCTTGATTCCGTTCTGGGAAGGACATGGCTTTTGTAGTTCGGACTGGACTGTTCCCATGGGGCACAGGGTCAGAGCTGATTTGCATACCGCCATTGTCTAACCCAGGGTGGTGTGGAGTGCAAAAAAACGATGGATTTGGGCCCAGATCTTTGGACTGGGGTGAATGTGTGACATTGATCCACATTCTGTCCATCACCTGTTTTGTTTGCATTTGCCACCATAAGTGCGCTGGGGATGCTCAGACGTGGGTCCCAGGCACTCCACACCACTGGAGCCAAGCTAGCCGGGCTGATGAGAGGTGTTACCTCGAAACCGGTCCGGTCCTCGGATGCTTGATTCTGTTCTGGGAAGGACATGGCTTTTGTAGTTCGGGCTGGACTGTTCCCATGGGGCACAGGGTCAGAGCTGATTTGCATACCGCCATTGTCTAACCCAGGGTGGTGTGGAGTGCAAAAAAACGATGGATTTGGGCCCAGATCTTTGGACTGGGGTGAATGTGTGACATTGATCCACATTCTGTCCATCACCTGTTTTGTTTGCAATTGCCGCCATAAGTGCGCTGGGGATGCTCAGACGTGGGTCCCAGGCACTCCACACCACTGGAGCCAAGCTAGCCGGGCTGATGAGAGGTGTTACCTCGAAACCGGTCCGGTTCTCGGATGCTTGATTCCGTTCTGGGAAGGACATGGCTTTTGTAGTTCGGACTGGACTGTTCCCATGGGGCACAGGGTCAGAGCTGATTTGCATACCGCCATTGTCTAACCCAGGGTGGTGTGGAGTGCAAAAAAACGATGGATTTGGGCCCAGATCTTTGGACTGGGGTGAATGTGTGACATTGATCCACATTCTGTCCATCACCTGTTTTGTTTGCATTTGCCACCATAAGTGCGCTGGGGATGCTCAGACGTGGGTCCCAGGCACTCCACACCACTGGAGCCAAGCTAGCCGGGCTGATGAGAGGTGTTACCTCGAAACCGGTCCGGTCCTCGGATGCTTGATTCCGTTCTGGGAAGGACATGGCTTTTGTAGTTCGGGCTGGACTGTTCCCATGGGGCACAGGGTCAGAGCTGATTTGCATACCGCCATTGTCTAACCCAGGGTGGTGTGGAGTGCAAAAAAATGATGGATTTGGGCCCAGATCTTTGGACTGGGGTGAATGTGTGACATTGATCCACATTCTGTCCATCACCTGTTTTGTTTGCAATTGCCGCCATAAGTGCGCTGGGGATGCTCAGACGTGGGTCCCAGGCACTCCACACCACTGGAGCCAAGCTAGCCGGGCTGATGAGAGGTGTTACCTCGAAACCGGTCCGGTCCTCGGATGCTTGATTCCGTTCTGGGAAGGACGTGGCTTTTGTAGTTCGGACTGGACTGTTCCCATGGGGCACAGGGTCAGAGCTGATTTGCATACCGGCATTGTGTAACCCAGGGTGGTGTGGAGTGCAAAAAAACGATGGATTTGGGCCCAGATCTTTGGACTGGGGTGAATGTGTGACATTGATCCACATTCTGTCCATCACCTGTTTTGTTTGCAATTGCCGCCATAAGTGCGCTGGGGATGCTCAGATGTGGGTCCCAGGCACTCCACACCACTGGAGCCAAGCTAGCCGGGCTGATGAGAGGTGTTACCTTGAAACCGGTCCGGTCCTCGGATGCTTGATTCCGTTCTGGGAAGGACATGGCTTTTGTAGTTCGGACTGGACTGTTCCCATGGGGCACAGGGTCAGAGCTGATTTGCATACCGCCCTTGTCTAACCCAGGGTGGTGTGGAGTGCAAAAAAACGATGGATTTGGGCCCAGATCTTTGGACTGGGGTGAATGTGTGACATTGATCCACATTCTGTCCATCACCTGTTTTGTTTGCCTTTGAAAGTGCAGCATGCCCTAACTCACAGTGAATTCAGCGAATGGGTGAAGTAGGCTGACCCGCTGCTCCATTAAGCATGCTGGTGTGGATAATGACACAAAAGACTGATGCTTTATGCTGACTGAAAACGGATATAAGTAACTATGTTACACACATAATATCAGTAAAATCATAACGTCTTGGCTAACATCATGCCTAAAAAAGCCAATTGTTCTGGCATTGGCTGCCAGCCCTTTGCTTTGATGGTGCTTGTTTTATCATGTTTTTAAAAATCGTTATTACAAATAGACAGAGTGGAAAAGATAGATAAATACAGCGGCTTGCTAAGATAGATAGATAGATAGATAGATAGATAGATAGATAGATAGATAGATAGATAGATAGATAGATAGATAGATAGAGTTGCAAATGTAGATAGACTTGCAAAGATGGATAGACAGACAGACAGCACTATAGACGCATCGGCAAACAGGAAATGAATTAATTCAATTAGATATATAGTAGTTACATGTCTATAGAAGCACAACATACAAGCTCACTGAGAACAAACTGGAAAGCCATACATGCTGAACATACAGACTAAATTGGCTTACAAGTATAATGGTAGTCCTTAATTAAAATGTATACCCGAATGACATACAGGAATGCAGTTATAAACTCACTTCATAGTGTGCACACTTAAAAGAGGCTAACTTTATCAAGAATAGTTATAAATATGCACAATCTGTTCTGCTGTGAAATGTCAGCAGCCGGAAAAATAAAGGCCACTCTAAAAGGAAGTTACAACTGCATTAGCAGAGGGTAGGAACTGGCAAAGCTCACATCACGAAGAGGTGGTAAAAGGAGTCCTGCTATCATGTCAGGCTCAAAACACAAAGGCTACACTAAATTAACAATAAAGTAAAAACACGGCACTGAAGGGAACTGCCTTATGTGTAGATGTGCTCCTTGTAAAAAAAATGAAATGCAGTCATTCAAAGTGAAGTCTGCCAGTGACGGAATCAGGCTGACCAATTGGCACATGCCTTGTTCTGTAATGAGCAGTACCATAATGTAAATCACACAATAACAGACCAATTGATGAAGAGAGCTGCTGTAAGCCCATTTAACTAAATATATTATAGATATAACTTTTGAAAAACCAAAAAGTATTGCCTAATGCCAGACCTAAATATGTAATAGTAACATTTGTAAATGAAGATGTGTGTGTACTGAAATGAGATTACAGTTGGGATCAAATGGCAATTGTTGAGGAATGATTGTTTGTCATGAACACTAAATGAGTGGTACCTATTCGGGTGCATATAACATTTACTATTCCAGATTTGGTTGTAACATCATGGTTGTGCAATAGTGGCGTCTCAGTGTGGTATATGTGGATGGTGTAATAATCCATCATTCATCGTTTACTCAAAACTGTCTAGCAGTTGAGGTGAAATGTGGGGATACTAGCTGACCACACACTGATAAACACTGACCTCTGTTCTGTGACCTTTCCGGGAACCCGGATGGGGCCATAGTTGATGATGGGTAAGGTATACAAGATTGTCTTGTCACAAGGCAATGTTTGGCAACAGACATCAGGCTACAATAATCTTGTACAATCCTTCTGGGGAGTACTGGAGAAACTCCCTTATGATTAGTGGTGTCTTTTTTGGAAATTGTGTTCTGTGTGTTGGGGTGGCAGAAATGCTACGTGGGTGTAACCAATGGCACCTCATATATGAGCTAAGAAGACAATGGTAATCATCTTGCCACCTATTGCCTTTTCATATGTGACTGTGTCATAGCAATATACTGGTGTACTAACCTGGTAATGCATCTCAGTACCTGACGCAAACAGCTTGATTGTTTTGCATGTGAGATAACCACAGTATTCCAGTGACCCTGTCAAATGTTCGAGTGGACAAGAACTGAATTGCATCCCTTATTTTTAGATATGCAGGGATGGCCTGTGATCTGGGTGAAGGTGAATTGAGCTTTTGCTCTCATTCTAAAACCATGTCAAAGACCACATATCTGGATAGATGTAATAAGTACCAACTACTGCTTCCCTGGACATTCCAAAGATGTCAACACTCTTCCTGCATATCCTCTCTCTCTTCCTCCAGGAGGTGTCCATTAGAGAAGGGACAAGCAACAAAAACATTCAGCAACACAATGAAAACATTACCTTGGCTGTAGCCTGCTTTCGCATGTGTACATTCAGAATCACTCCGCTGTAAGGCCTTAGCACTAGGGCGCACAAGTTAATTATCCTAAACACTTTGTAAACTTTCAACTTGAGAACAGGCGCTACAACCCTGGTGGTCCACCACCCTCGGGCCACCTTGCAATGAAATAAATAATTACACTCAAGAAGAACCCCAACAATCTCTGAAAACAAATGTGGCCAATATTTGGAATCTTATCAATAACCAGTCCATAGGCAGAAAATTGTTATTCCAAAATAAATGTTCGTCTTCTTTGATTCAACAAAAGTATAGTTCTTTTCAACAAGTTCTTGTTCAACAAGTCCCTTTCTTCTTTTACTTTAAAGGTCACAGTTCATTTCCACATATATTTTAGACCCACACATTCACAAATTCAAATCAGCTGACGTGTTTTGTCCTATGCGAACATCATCAGGGCTGAAATAAATAATAAGACAAAACATATCAACCAATTGCCGTCTTCTTGCTAGATTGACAAAGGTTAAAGAAAAACGATCCACAACAATTTATGTATTGAACATTTAGGATCCCCCTTTAAAGGTTCAATATTTCTTGAAAATTACCACATTCTCATTCTACCTGCTTATATCCATTCTAGAAAGAGGTGAACCAACCCTTTATCATGAAGACAGAGGACAAAAGTATAGACTTTTTTTTATCCCTTTCAATATCCGTGTTCACATACCTCCGGATATCTAATATTGTGTTCTTAATTCACTGTAACATTACTTTCATTATTCCTATGAGGCCAATAGGTTCATTCTAAGTTTGGTGTACAGACATCTGTAGACCTAAAACAATAAAATATCAATCATATAATTGCCCAAGTTGTCTGACCAATGTAGCCTACTGATCAACATTTTAAACAAAATGAAGCTCACCTTCATTTTTATGTTCTCTACTTTAGAAATTAAAAATTGTAGAGCCGAATACCTTGTGATAATAATCTCTATGTGACAAGATTCTGCAAGAAATAATAATGAAGGAAGGCGTGTCAATAAAGATTATTTTGGCCTTATTGCCTTTTCGAACACCAAAGTAACAAGGAGCATAAGAAGCAATAATCAGTGTCTTTATGGCTTCTAATCACAATAATGCTCCTAGGGATTACATCCAATCAATTTCCAAATCAAGGAGGTGTCGAAATTGGTGATAACTGTCGACGCGTTTCGGCCTGTCAAGCAGTTTCAGGCCTCATCAGGACAATGGGCAACAAAAATCATAATAGTAAACCAAAGCATAGAAATCAGCGCCGGACTAGGACCCTCCTAGTCCGGCACCGATTTCCAGGAAGCTGGTTTGAGCGCCGAGTAGTAGAAGAATCGGGCACTGGTTCGAACACTTGAGTTGGTCGTAATCTTCCGGTGTAAGCAGTGAGACTTTGAAGAATCATGCAAGCGTGTAGCAAGGCGTTTGGATTACCAGTTTGGTGAGACATATGAGATTCGGGGAAGCACAGGATGTGCCTATTAAAGGAATTTCTTCCTTGTTTTCCTGGAGCAATTTATTTTCGGTACAAAGACGGTAACTCCTGGTCACCCTAGCTGAAATCGGCTTGGAAGATTTGTGAAACTATGCTTTGGTTTACTGTTATGATTTTTGTTGCCCATTGTCCTGATGAGGCCTGAAACTGCTTGACAGGCCGAAACGCTTCGGCAGTTATCACCAATTTCGACACCGCTTTGATTTGGAAATTGATTGGATTTAATCCCTAGGAGCATTATTGTGATTAGAAGCCATAAAGACACTGATTATTGCTTCTTACGCTCCCTGTTACTTTGGTGTTTGAAAAGGAAATAAGGCCAAGAAAAGACATTGCCAGTATTTTCCTTGTATATTATTTATTGGGCTTCATACACAACCCATGGACTAAGGGTTAACAAGAAGATATTTTGTTTCTTGGATCTTGAAAAGTGCTTCCACACAAGATTAAATATTGTGTGATGAGTTTATTTGTATTTATGATGTAAAAATGAAAAAAGACTTCTAAAAGAAAGTTACAAATCGTAACTTTTGTCTGTGTGTTCCTTCTTTTCAGTTGGTGTTAATAGCTACTAGATGAACGTTATAATATGTTGATAGATTGATACAGTACAATTTATAATGTGATGAGATAGATAATTAGTAGTATCTGTCCCCGCAAATAACCTTTCCCTAAAAAATACCGTTGGCATCCTCTTGTCTTTAGTTAGTTTAATTGCTTTAAAGACGCACTGAACGTGTGTGAGAGTTTTGCCATCTCAGAAGGAAATAATGATCGAGTGGATAAGTGTAAACGAACTATTTTGCAGCAAATTGCAGGAAAGAATAAAGAACACAATGATGTTACAGATTGCCAGTGAAGCTAAAATAGTGAGGAGACTAACCCACTTGGTAGAAACTATAAGTAAGTTTATTTTTAGGAAAACCCTCACAACAAATAAGTGTTTTGCAGTTATAATGTAATATTACTTTAATTAAGTTATAATCAGTCACCTGTGCCAAAATAATAACACTAAACACCAAAAGCATCTTCAATTTTAGTGGTAAATATAGTCAATTCAATTGCACCATTTGTTCTACAGATGTGACACATTTGGATAGAATAGAAAGCACCTGATAACTGTTTCATTGGGGTATATCCTCGAAGAGAGGTGTACATTTTTTTTCTAACCTCCAATTGAATATTTTCTGTAGTTCTGAGGAACAAATTCACAGCCATTAAGAACTCGTGGGCAGAGGCTCGCGTTTTAATGAACTGATTGGTCAGTTTTACTTTAAGGTACCATAAATTACAGACCTTCAGTCACACATTCTGTAGATGATATTTCAGTCTAAGTTGCTCAAAAACGTTTGAGCTTTCTCTCTATTTATTTTGCTCGTCGAGTCTTTGAAATTCTTTTACATTTATTATCTATCGAGGCAATCATAAGGTGATGCAAGGTGATGTTAGGGTGCCTGCGAGAGAGGATGCCAAATTTGTAATTAATGCCTGAAAAATTGCCTTTTTTTAATTTAATGGGGCATACACTAACATCACTACAAAATTATTACTGCAGAGCTGAAAGTATTTGCATCCACTCACTATCCCGAACTAAAGCAAGTGGCCTCAATGATTGGTGAAGATCTCAAAAGATGTACACATGGTTTATAGAGCAATGTCTAAAGTCACACTTGATATTGTGATGTTATGTGGGTAATGTTTTGGAACTGTTGAACCCTAAATGCAGATACTCTTTAATAACAAGAGTCAGACGTACCCATTCTACTCACGCCTTCTTTCTGGGCTGAACATTCTCAACAAAGATCGACAGGTCTCGCAGTCTTACTAACACTCATGTGGAGTGGATTTGGAATAGTTTATACTTTCAGAGTGGGTCTTTGTTCCAGCACCCAGATTCACCAGGATTTGGAAGAAAGGACCACATTTTTCTGTTGGGGAAATCTGGCAGGTAAAATCTCATTGGAGAGGACTGAGCTACAGACCAGATCCGAGCCAAAGGCAAGGAGCGGGCAGAACGTGGACCGCTCCCTCCTGTCAGACAATCTTCTGCTCTTCCCTGTCTCTATATTACCCTCCCTCTCATCATGCCTTACACTGGTCCCGGGGCACATTAAACACTTGTTCAGAAGGGGTAGTAAATGTGTGAATTAACCCCCACATAATGTGAGAACCATGTGGATTTATTTTCAGAAAATTGGATATGCACAGTTATTGACTCCTCAATGTTGTTTAACTTGTAGTTGGATGTATCCTTTATTGGAGACATATGTAAGCTACCATGAGCTCCACTCCTTCCGTGAAGGGTTAAAGGAAGTCTTAGACTTCCCTTGGTCAGAAAGCATACCCTGAATAAAGTATGTAGGAGAGACACTGGGTATGATGGGATGTCGTATCCGCAGGTAGCTGCCTCAACTAACAATTTTTAAAGAGAAACTAGAGGCAGTATAAAATGTCCCACTTGCAGGCTCATCCTACATTTGTAACACTGTCTGATTCTTTTCTTTCGATGAAGGACGGGTTTAACATGAAATAGTTTCTTGATGAGATTGAAGCACATCAGCACAGAATTTATATCTTCAATTTCATTTCAGTACACTAAGGCTTGCCTCCTTTACCGCCAAATATGTGAAAACTCACAAGACAGCCAGGCTGGTATGCTCTTCCTGGGGGTATAACAATCAGACGAGCATGTTTTGTTCTCTCCAGCCTACTGGAAAATAAGGAGAAAATTGTTAGCCCATGTTTGTCAGAATCTAGGAGTCAGGAAATTAGCAAAGGCCTTTTGTATTTTAAAATCAGATTCAGCCAAAGCCTGTTTTTTGCTGTATCAAAATATTTGTTAATTGTGTGGAGGATTAAGCAAAAGATGAGCCAACATCCAATGCCCTGACATTTACAAGGCTCTGTGCCCTCCCTGATTGTACAACTAAGTACACAGATTGCCAGCCACACACTTACTTAAATCCTCTATTTTTGAGGGAACAAACCATAAGAGACTTCCTGGTTCGTACGGGTATATCACTCAAACCCTTTTATTGTTTATTTGTTTTTTGTCTTTTTTTAAGTATTGATGTATGAAAGGGACACCTTATCGTTTTGTACACCTTATATACAATTATTTACAATTCGTGATTATTTACAACACAAACACATACACATAACTAGTTGTATTATACAAAGTGAATTGCTCTGATATATATACACTCAAATATTCATACTACGAAGAAAAAATCATCCGTATTTCCATAAAGACCAGAGTCAAAAGTATAAACTTGATGACAATCATAAATCAATGAACTACAGTTGAATGTAGGCAGTTCAAAAAATGGAAAAATAGACTTCAAATTAATTCATTCAGTCCATTCAACCAATAAATGGCTAATCTTTTTACGCCAACGCGTTTCGAATCCGGTATGTCAACTCTACGGATTCTCATCAGGGCTCTGTCTTAATACGGGATATCTGCAAGTGTATAAAATAAAACTTGTTTTAGCTACATTTCTGACAGTTGTTTAGCTTCCAACTACATTTAACTCGGATTCCTCATATTACCTGTTGAACCAGCAGCCGCCGGTCAAGGGTAGGGTATTAGTCTGACTGAGTTTCTTTTCTTTTCGGGATCTAAAAACAAACGCAGGTATCATGACCTGTTCTTGCTCACTTTCTAAGACCAGAATGGGGCACATATGTTATCAACATACCTTACTGGATCATGCTCGTGATCCTACGTTTCCACCAAATGGGAGTTAATTTTCAGTCTTGTATTACAGCCTGAAAATAATGAGAATAACGTTTTATGCGCTTTTTATGCACAGACGGAGAGAGTATGGCACTCGTTGCTCAACTCGGCATACCTGCTCTGAGGGATTCCTCGCTTGGGCTGTTCGTGTTCTAATCGGTTGCAGCGGTAAACGCTTTCTAACCATGTAGGCACCGCTTTCCTCAGTCCTTATTATTTGCGCTCGCTTTCCCTAGAGGAAATAACAACGTTTTATTAGGTTTCTGGGGCTACTGCAATATTGGTGGCAAATCAAACCCATGTTAGCTCTAGACTAACTTGAACAAGCTGTGACTCGGCATCTAGCTCTCATTCACTTAGTTTGGCAGCCATGTTGTAACATGGTTTTGGACCTACTTATAGCTACTTGCTTGGCGGCCATCTTAGAGTGGGGTCGCTAGAGAAAGCTCTCATTCACTTAGTTTGGCAGCCATGTTGTAACATGGTTTTGGACCTACTTACAGCTACTTGCTTGGCGGCCATCTTAGAGTGGGGTCGCTAGAGAAGGCTATCATTTGGATGTGAAAAAAGGCGAATTTAAACCACCTATGAAAACATACGTGCAATTACCATCGACCCTTTCTTTTGGAGGCACTATACTAGATAAAGCTCACACTCTAGATATTTCAGAAAGCGAGTTGAGCCTGCTGAGTGCGCTATTAAACTTAAGTATAAGGTAGGCCTCTTTTTTTAGTAGAAGTTTATCATGGTCAATGGGTCTAGACTGTTGCAGAACATATAGAATTGACCACTTTAAGTCATTCTCAGTGTGTTTATTTTCAATGCAATGCTCCACCATAGTTGCTGTAAACACTTTATTCTTGATTCTAGACTTATGTTGCGTTATGCGCATATTCACTTGTTGTGTTGTCTTGCCTATGTAAATCTTATTACATGGGCAGATGACTACATACACAACATTTCGTGTTTTACAGTTTGAGAAACTTAAGTGTTTCCACTTAATATTCCCATATAACCCATATTGCAGTCACATTAAGCAATGGCTACGATATATCGACGACGTGTGGCTCCTGTGGCAGGGGAGCCACACGGAGTTGATGATATTTCATGGATGGCTTAATTCCAAACATCCAGACATTAAATTTTCTATTGAGATCAGTGACACAAGAATGACGTTCCTGGATGTGGAAATCACATGTCCAAACGGGAAGTTGGTCTCCTCTTTGTACAAGAAGCAGACTGATAAAAACACAATACTGCACCGCCAAAGTGACCACCCCAGGAACTTGAAGGCTAACTTGCCCTATGGCCAACTGCTCCGTATCAGGAGAAACTGCACGGAGTTGTCAGAGTATGAAAGACACGCTGACACATTCTGTCATGAAATGGAAAGCCGTGGTTATCCGAAAAAACTGTTAAAAAACTCATTCAAGCGGGCACGATGTACACCACACGAATGTTTGCTACAAACAAAATCAAAGGCTCAACTAGACCGGATGGTCTGTGTCACCACATTTGGGCCTGACACAAACAAATTCAGACAAACCGTGTTAAAAAATTAGCACTTACTAGAAAACCTGGACTGTCCATTTCCCCGTCCTCTTTTCGCGTATCGTAAGAACAGGAGCATCGGACAACATCTTGTCCGAGCCGAGATAGCATTACCCAAACCTAAGAGTGACCTATTGTCTCAATGGGGAATGAAACCCATTGAGGGACATCATAAATGTGGGACATGCGTGGCCTGTGGGACTACTGTGGAGGGGAAGGAATTCCAACATGGGAATATTAAGTGGAAACACTTAAGTTTCTCAAATTGTAAAACACGAAATGTTGTGTATGTAGTCATCTGCCCATGTAATAATATTTACATAGGCAAGACAACACAACAAGTGAATATGCGCATAACGCAACATAAGTCTAGAATCAAGAATAAAGTGCTTACAGCACCTATGGTGGAGCATTGCATTGAAAATAAACACACTGAGAATGACTTAAAGTGGTCAATTCTATATGTTCTGCAACAGTCTAGACCCATTGACTATGATAAACTTCTACTAAAAAAAGAGGCCTACCTTATACTTAAGTTTAATAGCGCACTCAGCGGGCTCAACTCGCTTTCTGAAATATCTAGAGTGTGAGCTTTATCTAGTATAGTGCCTCCAAAAGAAAGGGTCGATGGTAATTGCGCGTATGTTTTCATATGTGGTTTAAATTCACCTTTTTTCACATCTAAATGATAGCCTTCTCTAGCGACCCCACTCTAAGATGGTCGCCAAGCAAGTAGCTATAAGTAGGTCCAAAACCATGTTACAACATGGCTGCCAAACTAAGTGAATGAGAGCTTTCTCTAGCGACCCCACTCTAAGATGGCCGCCAAGCAGGTAGCTATAAGTAGGTCCAAAACCATGTTACAACATGGCTGCCAAACTAAGTGAATGAGAGCTAGATGCCGAGTCACAGCTTGTTCAAGTCAGTCTAGAGCTAACATGGGTTTGATTTGCCACCAATATTGTAGTAGCCCCAGAAACCTAATAAAACGCTGTTATTTCCTCTAGGGAAAGCGAGCGCAAATAATAAGGACTGAGGAAAGCGGTGCCTACATGGTTAGAAAGCGTTTACCGCTGCAACCGATTAGAACACGAACAGCCCAAGCGAGGAATCCCTCAGAGCAGGTATGCCGAGTAGAGCAACGAGTGCCATACTCTCTCCGTCTGTGCATAAAAAGCGCGTAAAACGTTATTCTCATTATTTTCAGGCTGTAATACAAGACTGAAAATTAACTCCCATTTGGTGGAAACGTAGGATCACGAGCATGATCCAGTAAGGTATGTTGATAACATATGTGCCCCATTCTGGTCTTAGAAAGTGAGCAAGAACAGGTCATGATACCTGCGTTTGTTTTTAGATCCCGAAAAGAAAAGAAACTCAGTCAGAACTAATACCCTACCCTTGACCGGCGGCTGCTGGTTCAACAGGTAATATGAGGAATCCGAGTTAAATGTAGTTGGAAGCTAAACAACTGTCAGAAATGTAGCTAAAACAAGTTTTATTTTATACACTTGCAGATATCCCGTATTAAGACAGAGCCCTGATGAGAATCCGTAGAGTTGACATACCGGATTCGAAACGCGTTGGCGTAAAAAGATTAGCCATTTATTGGTTGAATGGACTGAATGAATTAATTTGAAGTCTATTTTTCCTTTTTTGAACTGCCTACATTCAACTGTAGTTCATTGATTTATGATTGTCATCAAGTTTATACTTTTGACTCTGGTCTTTATGGAAATACGGATGATTTTTTCTTCGTAGTATGAATATTTGAGTGTATATATATCAGAGCAATTCACTTTGTATAATACAACTAGTTATGTGTATGTGTTTGTGTTGTAAATAATCGCGAATTGTAAATAATTGTATATAAGGTGTACAAAACGATAAGGTGTCCCTTTCATACATCAATACTTAAAAAAAGACAAAAAACAAATAAACAATAAAAGGGTTGGAGTGATATACCCGTACGAACCAGGAAGTCTCTTATGGTTTGTTCCCTCAAAAATAGAGGATTTAAGTAAGTGTGCGGCTGGCAATCTGTGTACTTAGTTATATTAATGGTCCAGCTAGCCCCACGTCCCAGGACCTGACTCCCCCATTCTCCCTGATTGTACAGCACTTTAAATACTAGAGGAGGCCAGAGTGCACTGAACACACAGTTATCAGTCAAGATGTAAAATAATGTTGGCCTGTTTTAAGACTTCCTTCATAACTCTATGCAGCTAACTGAAGACACCTTCACTCCCAATAATTTTATGAAATGGTGTACTTTAACTGTGTTTTATGACAAACTGCCAGAAAAATGATTAGGCCTTTTAAACTGTCTATCTCAAGTGTTATATGCTGGCCTAGGGCTAATATAATGTGTTACCTGCCGTGTATCCGCGAATGGCACAATGGACTTTTCTAGTCCACATCACAGGAAATTTTGCTTAGATTTGACAGGGTTGCCACAACAGGTACATGCCAAACACCAAAGGTCGAATACTTGTAAATTCTTTTTATTCGCTTGATAGTTCCGATTTTACTTCAAACAGCATCGATTGCCTCTATTTACGTTTTAATATTTGTATCTGTACTTTTGTGGTTCAACGAACCGAAATAAAGTTATGGCCCTGCCCTTGCCTCGCATGTGGCTGGATGTTACCACATGGTTCCTTTGGTTACAAATGTACAGTTTGCACCCTGACATACTGTTCAACTTGTTATCAGGGCCAGAAATCATCCCTGTGTATTCATTTTTTTACTATCAGTCCCATAATATGCGAAGTGTTATTCATCCTACTTTCCATAGAAATGGTTGTGTTGCTTCTCTCTTAAGAATTTATTTCAAAAAATGGGTCTGTAGATTCGTTTTACAGCACATTCTTTCAAATATGTTAGGTAATCATGTGATTTACACGAGGTTCCGAAGAGGACCCCATGAAATATTCCTGTCCTTTAAATTCTGGCACAGTTCTGGGGCATTACTTCTTTGCAAACTTGAAATAGATATGTGCCTACGATTTATTTTCTGCTGCTCCCTAGGGGTCCCTGAGTACCTCCAGTCCTGAACACAACTGTGTCCCCTCAGCTTATGTGTGATTTTTGCCTGTGACCCAAATGTTCAGTCCAGTCCTTAAAATATTTCGCGAGAGGCCAAATAAATGTCCAAAGCCAGAGAAGTATATGGCAGTGATTTTAAAATATCCAGAAAGTGAGGAACCAATCATTAGTAGGCTTGTGACTCATGAATTTTATTACTGTTTTATCCCAGATTCCGAAGTAAGATGTGACTACCTGCAGCAAGGATCCCTTGAAGAACTTATCTTCCGGCCAAGACAAACAGTTGATTTCAGCCATCATTGAAGCTATTGCGTGTCTGAAAAAGGGACAAACACCCGCAATGCTGAAGGCTGCAGGCCTACTCCTCTTCATCATGTCTATCGTTGTCTGCGGGGTTCTCTACAGACTTAGCCTGGATATGGGCTGCTTGCTGTGCTTGCCCGTGTTCTCCAACAATCCTCAAAATCTCGAAAACATTCTGAAACCAGGCACTGGAATCATCTTCTTGGAGACGAGTGATCGCCTAGAACCCAGGCCCCTGGTTTCTTGTGCAGTGGAATCGGCTGCGAGGATTTACCCCGAGAGACCAGTGGTATTTCTGATGAAGGGGCTGGTGAACCACACGGTTGAGGAGACAAACAGAACACTTGAAGCTTTCACTCTGTTGTCCGCTATTCACAATGTCTTTATTTTCCCACTCAACATGGAAACATTATTTGAAGACACCCCTCTGCTTCCATGGTTTATTAAGGTACGATGAAGCTTTTTGTGAGCTATAGGGTGAAATAAGGTGCATGGAAAAATATTGATGGGGAATGTGACTGAGCAAAAGTGATGGGTCTTGAACTGTGATTACCTCATTACAGACCCGAAAGACAGCAATATACACTCAGGGGTTCTCCTATCAGTTTGCTAGTGAGCCTTTCCTGGACCACCTTGAATTTCCACATCAAAAGAGTAATATTATTCAAATCTACTTAATACTCAAATATTTGGGCATTATAGTAGGATACGTCTATTTCTCAGGCTGTATCTGTGTGTGGTTCGTGTGGTGTGTTCTGTGCAATATGTGTGTTATTTATTGAGACTTACGTATTAGTGGTAGGCCTGTAGATGATTTTCCCTCAACATTAATTGTGTTAACTTTCACTTAAGGCTAAAGACATACCTACGATGTTCGTTAAAAAAAACAACCCACTATTATGTGATTATAACAGTGAGCGAGGAAGCTCATTGCTGTCGCAAAATGTCCTACCCTTAATGCGTGCTTGGTAGGTAACAGTGGTTGTTGCAACGTCATATTAATTCTTTTACACAATCGGTGAGTCATTACTTCCCAGGGTGTGCTCTGAAGCCACCCAACTGTGATGTTCAACTAAACCGATTTTTTTTCCCTTCTGTGTTTACTACTTGCTTCCCTTAATGGCTCTTTGGACACTCCAGGGTCAGAAAAAAACACACGTCGCACACTGTCTCAAAATAATGACTTCCAGAATTTGACTCCTGGGGACAGATTTATAAGTCCTTTGTGACACTTTTGCGCCGCCGTTGCATCAATTTTTGTAACACAGTGGTGGTGCCAACAATGTGCCAGGCTGCTGCCAATTTACAACGTTGTTTAGGAAAACGGGGGTAACCCTGTGTCCCTCAGAACCTGGGTAATTAATGGTTAAACAAAAATGGTTCTGTCGGGTAACAGCACAAATGATTTGCAAATGCTATTCAATGCACTTTACAAAACGAAGAGAACCCAACCTCTGGCAAAAGCAAAATACAGTAAAATCAGGTTCTTGCAATAAATGAAAAGAAGACCTGAACTTGACTTGCTGTATTTTTATATATTCATTCAAAAAATACTCTATACAATTAATACAATGACTGTCAAACACAATTATTCAAGTGCAAAAAAAGTGAATTGTGATCTTGTGATAAAAACACAATATGTACAATAATGATGTATTCCAATATATATTGATTGTATTGGAATCTTTTGGAATTTTTTGCACTTGAATAATTGTGTTTGACAGTCATTGTATTAATTGTATGGTTTATTTTTTGAATGAATATATAAAAATACAGCAAGTCAAGTACATGTCTTCTTTTCATTTATTGCAAGAACCTGATTTTACTGTATTTTGCTTTTGCCAGAGGTTGGGTTCTCTTCGTGTTGTAAAGTGCATTGAATAGCATTTGCAAATCATTTGTGCTGTTACCCGACAGAACCATTTTTGTTTAACCGCCAATTTACAACATGACGCATCTAGAGAGATGCGTCACGTTATAAAGCCCTGCATCACATTATACCTGCATCAGGTGTAATGTATGCAGGGTGGGCGTTCGCACACAGGGCAGCCTTGTAGAATTGACGCAGTGAAATCTACAAGATTTCACTGTGCCACTTCTAGGACGCCACAATTCCTAAATAGCGATTCGCAATTCATGTGCGGCTCGCTGTTTAGAAATTGTGAGTCGCAGTTTGGAAAGGGGCGTTCCCTTCCCAATTGTGTCCGCAAATCAATGTACGAATGTTTTGTGACCTCAATTGCGGTCGCAGAACACTTGCAAAATACCACCCTCTTTGTAGTCGCAATTTGGAAGGGGACCCCTGGGGACCCCTTCCACTTTGTGACTGTGTCCCAAAATATTTTTAAGGGCAGGCACCGGTCCCAGGGACCACTGCCTGCTCTTAAAAAAATTAAACAAAAAAGTTTCATTTCTTTTTTAAGATGCATCCTGTTTTCCTTTAAGGAAAACGGGCTGCATTTAAAAGAAAAAAAAAGCTGCTTTATTAAAAAGCAGTCCCAGAAATGGTGGTCTGCTGAGCCCAGCAGGCCACCATCCCTGGGAGGGCTGGCATTCCCAATGGGTTCGCAAATTGTGAGAGACTCATTAATGTTAATGAGCCTCACAATTTGCGACCCCATTGGGAATCGCAAACAGTGGTCAAAACACTGTTGTACATGGAAAATAGCTCCTCGTAAAAGATTCGCAATTTGCGAGGCACTTTTTGCGCATCGTACATCTGGCCTGTAATGTATTAGGTATAGGCCTCCGATGCATTGCTGGAGTTGCATTGTGGTCTCGACATTACTCCAGCAATGCGCTACTTTTGCACCAACAGATGCGTCATCATTTCTGACGCATCTGTTTCTCCTTGAGCCATGGTGCGCCTTATTGTAAATACGATGCATCCATGGTGGCATACGACGCATCCACGGTGGCGCAAGTTTTTGTTTGCCCGGCACAAGGAAACTTTCACATCTCTGCTCTAATGCAGATATGTATCAGTTTCTTGTACATCTGCCCCTTGAAGTATTTCTAAACGGGAGTCGTACTATTCTTTCCAAAGTCTTCCTGATTCACTTACAGTAGTCCTCTGCCCGAATCGATACTCTCACAAATTCCATTAGCAGCTCTGACTTTCCTCTCGAGATTAAACATCATATAATCGGAGGGCTGTTCCTGCTCCTCCAAACTGTTGACTTCTATTTTATTTTTTTGTGGGGGAGCCATTACTTATTTAACTCTAGGAAACTTCTTAGACTTCCTGAGTGCAATGGTTTGCTATCAAAAAGAGTTACCTGAAACTAGACCTAGAGGTCAGGATTAGTTACACATTTTTGCACTAGGCTATCTTTTGTTCTTTGTGGTAGTACATCAGCAAGTGCTAGTAGTTACATTTTGTCACCAGTAAACGGCATAATAAGGAATCTTACTAATGGCGGAGCAGACATTTTTTCTTGCGCTCTTGCTTTTAAACATGAACGAGTATTAGAACAATGGAATGTTGGGAGCTCCATTGCGGACAATGGAGTGCTCCCTGCTTCTACGGGCCTGTAAAGGCCCGCAGAGCAACATTCCAATGTTCTACAAAGGCTTCTCGAAGCTCGAGGGGATTTATATCCCCTCGAGCTTCGAGAACCCTTTGTTTAATTTGTTAGAACATTCTACCCTCTAGTGGCAGAATGTTCTAATAGCCTTATAGCCCTTCGTAGCAAGGCTATAGCGGCAATTAAAGTCCAGCTGTCTCGTTTAAGTCCCTCGCCTTTGGCTTGGGTCTTTAACGATTCAGCGGGCCTTTAATAGCCGGTATAGCCCGCTACGGCGGGCTATAAGGCTATAGTATTGCGGGCCATATTATCAAGAAAGGGCCATACATTATCGCCACTTTTATCTGCAGGAAACTGCAGCTAATGCGGCAATAATGGGCTTGATAATATGCCCTTGTGAATTCCCATAGAATCCCAGGTTCTGCCGTTAACCTGGAAATCTATGGGAATTCACAAGGGCATATTATCAAGTCCATTATCGCCGCTTTAGCTGCAGGAAACTGCAGCTAAAACAGCGATAATGGGCTTGATTATGCACCATAGAGAATGGCCCTAGAAGCCCATGTTAACACCGGAACATAGAATTCAATCGGAATTCACAAGAGCATATTATCAAGTCCATTATCGCCACTTTAGCGACAGTTTTCTGTCGCTAAAAGGCGATAATGTTAACGCTGTTTCTTGATAATATGCCCTGTAGCTTCTTAAGTGCTGCGTAAAATATCTCAGTGAAAGAATATGGGGCCTGCTGTACCAGGTAATTTTCTGTCAAAAGAAATTCACAGTGTCACAGGGCGTGCTACTGCAAGATTCTTGGGGGCATATTAGCATGAACCTCGTTAAAATTATCGTAGTTTTAGCGGCAGGAAACTGCCGCTAAAACAGCGATAATTTTAATGAGGTTCTTGGTAATATGTCCCTTGGTTTTTAGTTTGCTAATATTGCAAGTCGGCATAGCATTTCTGACTCCAAAAACGAGTTTACCGACCCACATTGAATAACAACTAGGAAGTGAGTGAAAAGGTATCCCCCTCTTATTTGCGATTCAGCATTGTATGTACTAACAGTTGCAAACCACTGAATATTTACTTACACCCCAAAGAAGGGGGCAACTGGTTCGCAAATGTGAAGCTGCTCGTTTTGGACATCTTCCTCTTTGCTGGATGACCTTGGGGAGAGCAAGAAGTGGTCCGGGGGCCCACCGAGTGCTCCCTTCGATGTGTTCTGAAATGGAAAAAATTGTTTTTTTTTTTTTTTTTAGATCAGCACCGGTTCCTGTAAGGAACAAGGGCAGCTCTAAAAAACATGCTTGGGAATGCAAATGAATGAATGGTGGTCTGCAGTTCCTTTCAGGCCTCCATCACAGCGGTTTCAATTACAGGTGGTCGTAAATAGCGACCTGACTAGTTAATATCTACTAATCAGCTGGGCTTGCAGCAAAATTCAATAACCAGGACTGGAAGGAATATATCACCAGGTTCCAGGTAATATGCTTGCAGGAAACCTGGGTGATTGATTATAACCCTTTTTTTCTATCGGGTTATAAGTGCTTCTCGGTTCCTGCCCAGAAGTCTACATCAGGGAGAGCAATGGGAGGATTGATTACGTATGTGGACCTACAGGTCGAAGGTGTGTGGACTGACCTAAATTGGCGATCACATAACATGCAGGCCATGGGGTTACACATAAAGGGGTTCAATATTACTATTATCAACTTATATAACGCAGTGGGAACTAATGGGAAGGAATCCATATCAAAAGAACTGGACAGATGCCCTAATGCAGAGCCAGTCTTCGGCAAAAGGGTGGTGGCG
The DNA here is from genome assembly GCF_964263255.1 of Lissotriton vulgaris. Lineage (NCBI taxonomy): Eukaryota > Metazoa > Chordata > Amphibia > Caudata > Salamandridae > Lissotriton > Lissotriton vulgaris. The sequence continues at coordinate 797,930,986 of NC_141699.1, forward strand.
CCACTCTTTGTTATTGTTGGTGACTTCAACTGCCACCTTTGCCCGACCTTGAGATTTATTAAGAAGGACTGGTCCCGTTGCATGTTAGAGGACGGCCCACACTTTCTGCACTCAACCTAGGGGATGGAACTGGATAGGCTGTTGAAAGGTCACGATCTGGTGCACACAATTGACCTAGTGGCAGCAGAAGATGGAGAGGAGATTAATCCCACTTTTAAGGGCAGAGATTGCCGCTCCTTTATTGATTATATCATGGTCTCTAGTTTGCTTGAAGTTTGGGTGAAAGAAGGAGCAAAGATTGAATGGAGTATTCATAGCGACCACAATCCCCTAGTGCTGGAGCTAAAAAATCCACCTTAAAAGGGTATCCCGGGGGTTGGGCAACATTGAGAGCGCAACTGACCAGGGGTGGCGCCTCAGGTGAGCCAAAGTAGACGGGGATAGGTTTTTTAAATCGTTAATGGACAGAGGGGGGGACGCTTTTAAGATGTGTCTCGACCTCTTCCTTAGACGGTGTTGCTGTTGTAAATGCGTTCGAGGACATAGCACACCTGATTGATGGATTTTTAACGACCAACAAGAAGGCGAGTTTAGACATCACCCCAAGATGGTTTGACAAAGCCTGCTCGCAGGCCCACAAGAAGTTGATAGCCAGTCTCAAAACACTACCCGAGATAAGTTACACATTGCTCAATGCAGGCGCATATATAAGGAAGCTTCACAAACTAGGAAACAATCTCTTCAATGTCAAGCCTGGCAGAATTTAAGGGAGGCTGCGGAGAGAAGGGACCTGACAGCATTTTGGAAAATTATAAATAAACCATGTTTCCAGGATGCAAACGCCCCAGAGATATGTAACACAATTCTCCCAGAACAATGGCACACCCATTTCAAAGATGTATACAACCACACAGGTGCGAATTATGAGGGTAACGAGCCAGACCACCTGTGGGTCGCCAGGCCCGAGTTCAGGCTGAAAGAAGTAGTAGGGGCAATTCAGGGCCTATCTAAAAATAAAGCCCCAGGCCCAGATGGCATACCACCTGACCTCTATATAAGTAAGGTGGAGCTGTGGGCCCCCATTTTGACGAGGGTTTTGAATGCAGCGGCCGAAACAGGTCTCCCTCGATCGTGGTCCACAGCAATAATAGTCCCCATTTTTAAAAAAGGGAACAGGGACGACCCCAATGTTATCGCCCGATATCCCTAATTGACGTAACGGATAAGGTGTTGGGTCGTGTGGTCCTTAATCGCCTTAAGGAATGGGCTGACTTACATAACATCATCACTGATACACAATATGGGTTCCGGGAGGGAAGGTCGACAACGGACCAATGCCTGAACCTCTATCTCCTGGTCGCCAAGTATACAATTCCTAGGAAAGAGGCAGTATACTTGGGGTTCATGGATCTTTCTGCGGCTTTCGATCATGTAAATAGAGAACAGCTTTGGGCCCTGATGACAACTTTAGGGGTAGAGCCCGAGCTTGTGAACATATTGAAAGCATTACATTGGAACACCTCTGCCAAAGTGCGTTTTAACCCAGGAGGTATTACATCACCTTTTCCATGCAATAGCGGGGTTAGGCAAGGTTGCATTTTAGCTCCCTTTTTGTTCTCTCTATACATCAACAACTTAGATAGTGAATTAGGCAAACTAGGAGTGGATTCCCCCCAGATAGGCTCCCGTATGGTCCGCGTTTTGTTGTACGCGGATGACACGGTACTGCTGGCCCGTACCCCTAAAGGCCTGCCGAGGTTGATTGATGGATTTGTTAGTTTTATGAATTCACTTGTCCTATCTGCAAATTTGGATAAATCCTACATCATGCTGGCAGGGGTCAAACCCTGTAAGAATTTTGTATATAAGATAGGTAACTATAAACTAGGGCTGGCTCAGTCCTTTACATATCTAGGTTTGCTCTTGGATGGGTTGCTAAACTTTAAACTCCTAGTGGAAAATCCTCGCTCCAAACTGGTGGCCTCCTCGGGGGCTATAATGAACTTTGGTCGGAGGCTGGAAAGGTGGTCGCCTGAACAAGTCATGAATCTATACAGATCAATCTGTTGTTCTAAAGTGACTTATGGGTTGGAAGTTTGGGGTTTCGCAAACACCCAACAGATACAGGCAGAGGAAAACAAATACTTTAGAAAGGTCCTTAAAACCCCACAAAGTATCCCTGCTCATATCATACACGATGAACCAGGGGGTGAGTACATTGAAGACCTAATAAAAGTTAGACCTCTTATAACCTGGCTGAAGATCTAGACCAACAATGAGGCAGATCTAAGTAGACAAATCATCAAAGATTGTTTGAAAAGGGATAAAGGACTGAGTATCCCCTGGCTTAAATATGTAAAGGGCACATTTGATGGTATTGGCTGCTTGAACCTCTACACCAACCCTGAGGAAATCACCGCCCAGGACAAATTGAGAGTTGAAAAAATATTTGGGGAACGGATTGCCGCACGTAGGGCTGTAACGGATGATCAAAAAGTCACAGTGGGTGCTTACAGAGTCCTGAAAACAGAGCTAGGAATTAACCATATCTTGCACTGACATATAATGCCCAGGATAGATTGTATGTGACTCGTTTTAGGCTCAATCTTTTACACCACAAATTGGCCGACCCTTCAGGTTTTACGCCACTGGTTGAGCAGAAGGGTACCTGCGGCTGCGACAATAGGTCTCTGCAGGATACCCTTCCTTTCGTATTGTTATGTTCATTTTATACCTTACTCAGGCGTAAGTTTTTAGTGGGTATTTTAAAACAAGAAAAGTTTAAACACGCCAAGATTGCATTATTGTTTTTGCAAAGGGCTAATGATCCCTATACCCTGTTTTGTATAATGAATTTTATCAGGATCTCTGTAAGGCTGAGGAATTCGAGGGGGCGGTGTTGAATGTACGGTTTGTAAACTGTTTAATCATGGGTCAATGGATTGTATTTTAACCATTTTTTACTGTTTTTATGTACTTTTATGGAATTTTTTAAATGCCGAATAAAGTCAAATTGAATTGAATTGAATACTAATCAGGTCATTCTACGACTTCCTGTAACATAACATTTTGGGATGCACCTGATGGCATACTGGCTACAATGCAAAATTAAAGACAGGCCATAAAAAGTGAAGTTTGCAATTTGTGACTACTTTCTGTGATCTGTCTTTTGGTTCATCAGACCCATAGCACCAAAAATGCACAGTCTGCTCGTATAAATCATGTCCTTTCAGGACTGGACTGACCCTTTAGGACACCGAGAACTTCCCCTCAGTATACTGAGGATGCTGGTAAGGCTTTTAGTGGAGGACAGACATAGGGATCCTCAGCTATCATTCCAGGGAAGCAGAGCGGAGGAAACACACATAATTTTCTTGTAGACCCAAATATAGTTTGCGACTCAAAATCTACGTAGTCTCTTGGAGATAGTCGGATCACTAACTTCTTTGTGCTTTAAGGGTGTTAATCTAAGCACCTTTTCCAAAGCCCTGTTTAGACCACTATTATGTCAATTTCAAATTGGCCAAAATATAATTCAAATGTTTGCGGGACATGGGAGATAAGTGACTAATGCCTTGGAGGGTGTACCAGAGATAAGCAAACACAACAAGATGATGGATATAGTGCACAAACGTTTAAATCACTCACCCACAGTCAAGAAATCTGGGTGAATCCATCATTCATTTGCTTACGATGCCACCACAGTTTGGACCCAGCCATATGCAAATAAGTCTTGACCCTTATCATCATGGGAACAGTCCAGCACAAACTGCAAGGCCAGGTCCTCCCTGGAAGAGAAACAAAAATTGTGGGGATCAGTTTCAGGATCCAAGGAGGGCCGTGCTTGGCAGTTCAGGCTGGACTGTTCACATAAGTAGCAGGGTCAAGACTGATTTGCATATGGCTGCATCCACACTTAGGTGGAGTGGTGGCAGTAAGGGCTGGACTGTTCCCATGAGGAGCAGATCAAGACTGATTTGCATATGGTTTGGTCTAAATTGTGGTGGTGTGGTAAGCAAAACAACAATGGATTACACTCAGATCTGTGACTGAGGATGAATGTTTACAACCTTTAGCATAAATGCAACAAATGATGGACGGAATGGTGAATGATTCAAACATTCTCCCCTAGTCAATATATCTGGGTTAAATCCATTGTTCTTTTGTCCACTATGCCACCCCATCTTGGACACAGCCATATGCAAATCCCAGTATTGACCCTGTGCCTCATGGGAACAGTCCAGACCAAACTGCCAAGACAGGTACTCCCTGGACCGGAAACAAGCATCCTGGGACTGTTTTCAGGGTATGTTACTCTTCATCAACCAGGCTAGCTTGAATCCAGTGACACAGTGAACAAGGGACCTGCGTATGGGCATACCAGTCCCACTTAGGGCGAAAAGTGTAGCTGCAACAAATGATGGACGGAATGCTGAATGATTCACACATTTTCCCCCCAGTCAAGAGATCTGGGTTAAATCCATTGTTCTTTTGCCGACTATGCCACCCCAGCTTGGACCCAGCCTTTAGCATTCCATCCATCATCTGTTCTTTTTGCTTTTATCACCCTAAGGGGGGTAGGTATGCCCTGATGTGTCCAGTGCTCACGGTGCCAATGGATTCAAGCTAGCCTGACTTTTGAGGGGTAATATACCTAAACTGTACCCAGGTTGCTTACTTCCAGGCCAGGGAGAACCTGCATTGGCACTTCAGGCCGAACTGTTCTCATGAAGAGCAGGATCAAGATTGGTTTGCATAAATTTGGATCCAAATTGTGGTGGAGTGGTGAGCCAGAAAACAATGGATTAAACACAGATCTGTAACTTGGGGTGAATGTTTGCATCATTCAGCATTCCGTCCATCATCTGTTCTTTTTGCTTTTGTCACCCTAAGTAGGAATGGTAAGCCCAGACGTGGGTCCCATGCTTACTATGCTACTGGATTCAAGCTAGCCTAGCTGATGAGGGGTGATATCCCAGAACTGGTCCCAGGGTGCTTGTTTCTGGTCCAAGGAGGACTGTGCTTTGCAGTTCAGGCTGGACTGTTCACATAAGTAGCAGGGTCAAGACTGATTTGCATATGGCTTCATCCACACTTAGGTGGAGTGGTGAGCAAAAAAAACAATGGATCAAACCCAGATCTGTGGCTGGGGGTACATTTATGCATTGCTCAGCATTCTGTCCACCATCTGTTATTCTTGCTTGTGCTAGAGATAAGTCTCAAGAGATTTATATAATCAGTGTGTATGTTCTTGAACAGACCTGGATAGCAACATTGATAGGCCATGAATTATTTATTTTATAGTGTAAAGAGTCTTAATGTAGACAAGAGAAGTATAAAAGTAATTAGGAAAAATACAGCTTCAACTCAAGGAATAAAAGGGAGCTGCTCATATACACAACATAAAGTGGTGACTACATCTCTGTCCCACTTTGCTCTAGAAGAAGCGTCTCAAAATATTTTCTAGTCCTCAGGGCTGTCCTGCCTTTGCATAGAGATGAATAAGCTTTTGGAAACCTGTATTCTAGGGTTGCCATCTCAGAAGTGTAAGTGAGACTTTTTGAAATGTTTCATCTGTACTTATATTTAATTCACTGCTGTTTTGCACATGTACAAATAAGCAAAATATACAGATCACGGGGGCTACTGGTCCATCTGAGCGCAATGGTTCAGTTGAAGAGCCAGGTCTTGAGATCCTTCCTGAATTGGGCCAGTGAATGGGATTGCCTGAGGTGAAGAAGCAGGGTGTTCCAGATCTTGGTGGCAAGGTGGGAGAAGAATCTTCTTCCTGTTTTTGTCTTGTGGATCTGTGGGATGGTGACCAGGGCCAATTGGGCAGAGCGAAGGTGTCTGGTGGGTACGTGGAATGAGAGGTAGTGTTTGAGATATGCTGATCCTGCATTGTGGAAAGATTTGTAGGTATGTTTGAGGAGCTTGAAGGTGATTCTTTTGTTGACTAGAAGCCAGTGGAGTTCTCAAAGGTTTTCAGTGATGTAGCTGTGGCGGGAGATGTTGAGGATCAGCCTGGCTGCTGCGTTTTGAACGTACTGTAGTTTACTGAGGAGCTTCTGGGTGACACCGGCATGGAGAGCGTTGCCGTAGTCAAGTCTGCTGGTGATGAGTGTGGGGGTGACAGTCTTTCTGTATTCTGTGGGGATCCACCTGAATGTCTTTCAAAGCAGGCAGAGCGTTTGGAAGCAGTTGAGGATACAGCGTTGATCTGGCATTTCATTGGGAGCGAGGAGTCCAGTATAATGCTGAGGTTACGTGCATGGTCTGTGGGGGTGGGGGTTGTAGTGCGTCTGGCCAACAGGCATCACCCGAGCTAGAGGGGGTGGGTCCCAGGATGAGTACTTTGGTCTTGTCTGAGTTGAGCTTGAGGCAGCTATCTTTCATCCAGGAGGCAACAGCCTTCATCCTGCTATGGAAGTTGATTCTGGCGGGGTGGGTCCCAGGATGAGTACTTTGGTCTTGTCTGAGTTGAGTTTAAGGCAGCTATCTTTCATCCAGGAGGCAACAGCCATCATCCTGCTATGGAAGTTGATTCTGCCGGCTTTGGGTTCGTTGGTGAGGTAGTGGATCAGCTGGGTGTCGTCGGCGTAGGAGATGATATTAAATTTGTGGTTCCTGATGATGGCAGCAAGGTAGCCATGTTGACTTTGCAGAGAGTGGGGCTCAGGGAGGAGTCCTGGGGCATTGCACAGCTGATCTCTGTAGGATCTGAGAGGAAGAAAGGAAGGAGTGGATCCAGCCAAGTCCTGTTGCGGATGATGGCATCGAGGAGTCTCATGATTAGGGTGCAGTGGGAGATAATATTGAAGACGGCGAGAGGCCCAGTAGGATGAGAGCTGTGGTTTTGCCTTGGTCGAGGAGGGTGCGGATGTCATCATTGGCGCGAGGAGTGTGGTCTCGGTGCAGTGGTTGCTACGGAAGTTGCATTGGCAAATGCCAAGGACGTGGTTCCCTTCGATGAACTTGAAAAGTTGGGTGTTGATGGCCTTCTTGATGACCTTGGCTGGGGAGGTAAGCAAGGAGATGAGTCTGAAGTTCTTGAGGTCTGCCGGGTCAGTGGTTAAGCTTCTGTAGCGGGAGATTGATCTTGGTGTGTTTCCAGTTTTTGGGGAAGGTGGTAGTTTCAATGGAGCAGTTGATGGTGCAGAAAAGCTCGGTAGTGATGGAGATGGATGCTCTATGGAAGAAGTGATATGGGCAAGGATTCAAGGGGTTTCAAGAGTGGATGCTCTTCATGGTCTTGAATGTGTCATCCATGGTGAGCGGAGTGCAGTTGAGCAGGATCTCTTGGGGGTGAGGCGCAGTTGTATGCGGTGGTGTTGGGTGTGATGAGAGAGTCTTGGGTGTCAAAGTTGTCGTATATCTGTTTGATCTTGTGGTGGAAGAAGGTGCCGAATTTGTTGCACAGGTCTTAGGAGCATGGGAGGTCTGTGGTGTCGCTGTGGGGCCTGGCAAATTATTTTTTGATGGCAAAGAGTTCTTTGCTGCTGTGTGCGTTGGCATTGATTCTGTCTTGGAGGGCTGTTTCCTTTGTGGTTTTGAGGAGGAATTGCTGTGCGTTGACGGCGGTTTTGAAGGTTGCATGGGTCTCCATTTTTATGTTGTTGTTGTTCCTCCATCTTTTTTCGAGTCATCTATAGGTGTATCAGGACTCATGGGGGGCGGTAGTGAACCAGCTGGCTGGACTGGAGTGTTGCTTGCCAGGTTCCTTCTTGAGGGTGCCAGAGTGTTAGCTCTGTTGAGGATCCATTGATGGAGGTTGCGTGCTGAGGTGTTAGCGTCTGCTGATGTCAGTGGTGTGGTAGTGCTAAGGAAAGCAGTGAGACGTTCTTCAGTGACCTTTTTCCAGCTACAACCAGGGGGCAGTGAGGGTGGTAGTGTATGGTGGGTGTGGTGATGGCGAAGGACATGCAGTGGTTGTTGGTCCAGAAAAGTTCAGTGATGTGGCTCTAGGTGATGTTTTCACTGGCACAGAGTATGGGGTCAAACGTGTGTCCCTACTAATGGGTCAGAGCGGTGACTAGCTGCTTGAGTCCATTGTTAGCAAGGTTCTCCAGAAGGGATGCAGTGTTCTGGTCACTGGGGTTGCCCAGGTGAAAGTTGAGGTCGCCGAGTAGGATTTAATCTGTAGATACTAGAGCCTACGGTGTGACGAGGTTGACGATGGTGCCGGTGAAGGGTGGGTGGAGGCTGGGAGGCCTGTAGTCGAGGGCACTGAGTAGGGTGGTGTTGGGGTTGGGCTGGATCTGGAAGTGGAGGTATTCCATGGTTGTTGTTGGGTCACCCATGTGAGTGGTTAGGCTGATGGTGTTCTTGTGGATGATGGCGATGCCTCCTTCTGGTCGGTCGGCACGGTCCTTACGGATGATTTTGTAGCCGTCGGGGATGGTGGTGGAGATGTCCAGGCCAGAACTGGGGTTAGTTCAATTTTCCATGAGGAAGGTGATGTCGGGAGAGGTGGTGTCAAGGAGGTCCCGAAATTCCGTGACATGTTTGTGGAGAGAGCTTGTGCTGAGGAGGATGCAGCTGTGCCGTTTGGGTGCGTTGTTGGACGGCAAGATTAGATAGCGTGTGGAGGTGAGCGAGGGTGTAGCTACACTATCAGCAGTAGAAGGGTCCCTGGGTATGCTTCAGTGACACGAGGTGGCAGGCGGTGTGGTGTCCTGTGTTGGGGCAATAAAGGGGTCTAGCTTTGTATTGGTGGGAGGTCTAAGAACCAGGGTCCGTGGTGCGGGATGCAGTCCAGGCGGGACCGGGGACAGACGGGCATTCCTTTGGCACGCCAGTGGCCCAGCCGCACAGGGACCACCATTAAGTAGTGTGGGGGGGCTGGACAGCTGGGAGGTGAGAAAAGTGGGGAGCGGGAAAGAGTCACTGGAGGGGGTGGGGCCAGGGCAGATTACAGTGGCAGGGGCAAGGGTGGCGAAGAAAAGAGCAAATGAAAAGAAAAAGCACAAAAAGGGACAGAAAAATAGCAAAAAGCAAAAAAAGGCAAAAAACTGAAAAAAGAGAGGCAGAAGGGCAGGTCAGCAGCAGAGTAGGGACGCTCTATCACCAGATCATTAGAGAAGAGGAGCAGGCGGAAGCATGCGGGTGAAGGAGGTCCTCGAACTCCTGACCAGATGGTCAGCAGAAGCAATGGGGGGCAGCACCTACCAGACAGAGCTGTGCAGGGAAGGGAGCAGTCCACTAGTAAGGTCACTCTGCGATAGAGAGGCATGCCAAGGGCGTTACTGTGGGTGTTCAGACGTAACACCCATAGCATTTGACACATTCCCGGGTTTAAGAGATTTCATGAACCTGGTAATGCGTCAAAAGCCTTTGCCTCCCCAGGGGTGGTGTAGGGGAGGCACATAGAGGAGCAATAACATTATTTCTCCACAATTTTCCCTTTTTCTATGGGGTCAATTTGGATGTCGGACTAAAAGCCTCCGACTGCAGATAAGAGGCTTTTCAGACGGGCATCTGTGGAAAGAATTGTGACTGTCGTAATATGAATATGGCAGTCAGAATTCAAAACGGTCAGTCAGTCGGTTCCGGCATATAAACCCATAATGACTCAGTTTCCACCACTGGGATTACAATGTTGGTTTCTGACAGGCTTTTCATGTCGGGATCACCGATATGAAAAGCCTGTCGGAAGCTGACTGAGGGGTACCGTAGCAGGGCCCCCCATGCCTTAGCGGCATCTGGTTGAAGGCCTGGGGGGCCCTGTTAATTCCTGCACCAAGTGGGGCTTGCCACGCAGTGCAGGGTTTAAGAAACATCCCAATTTCCTCATGGGAGCTTGTGCTACAGCCAGTGTACGGCAGCAGCAACCGGCTCCCATAGAGAAATGAGTTTGTGCGATCTCATTCTAATCATGAGGTCCAGATTCCGCAATGGTGTCGACATCATTCTGCAGCACACATGAAAAGAGGAAATTTCTTCCATTGATTGTTTTTGTGCAGGAAGGTGTCCCTTCCTGCACAGAAACAATCACCCCTGAAACACAGACGTCCTTCCACCATGGCGCAAGTGTGCCTGCGTTTGTGCATGGCAGCCATTTGTGCGCAAGCGCATTGGGATAGGACAGGAATGCGCCCTATCTGATTGATACTGTGTATTCCTGCCCTTTTAATTTGATGTAGAGGAGTGCAGAAGGAAGGCTTTGGGCCCTGCCCTACGTAAAAAGATTGTGAATAAGGCCCTTTAAATTTTTGTTGGGCAATATTAAGTCCATGTTATTGTGGTACCAAACAATTATGGATTAGAATTGCTAACTGTTCCAGACACGTAGACACCAAAAAAAAACCCTTAGAGAACTTATAGATAATACTGGGCACACAGGATATAACATTAATATGTCCTGCAAACACACAACAAAGATAGCACCTAAAGTACAGGAAGATAAAAAGTAGCTAACCAGTTGCAAAGTAGTTATAGACCACTAAATAGGGTGTTTTTTATTTACAAAATATCGCTAATGGTATGTTTCTTAGAATAGCATACCACAACAGATATTTAATGATTCCTGATTGTGATGAAAGATAGTGAATCACTGTTTCGATGTAAAATCATTTGCAAATAGGAAATTAATTAAAACACAGCATTTTATATGTTCAAAATACCAGTAACTGGAAGCTTGTGTGGAACAAATTAACCTGTGCTCATCCCTGTGGTATCTTGGTCTAAGCAGTCAGGTTTAACTTAGCAGTAATGTGTAAAGAATTTGTGCAGCACTTCAAACAGTAATATAGTGAAAACACCACACAAAAAGGATCCCACACCAGCTGAGAAAATGGAGCATTCTTTAATAGATAAAACAAGACCAAAATAACATGAATCCAAAAACTAGAACAGGAGATATGCAGTTTTAAAGATTTTAGTGAAAATAGTACACAAAAGCACAAAGTACCAACTCTGGATATTTGGACGTTCCGGACCATGACAAAGTCACAAGTTCAAGCTGATCACAATGGCTCGTGGGCCAGGTACACGGACCCGCTTAGGTCCAGTGAACTAATTACCTTAAATGTATTGGTTTACAGAGTTTTGCCAGGCACATCTTTGTAGATGGGTAACACAGCCAAAGCTATGCGTCAGTTCCGAGATGCAGCGACGCTGTGGTGCGAGGTACTTCACTTATCATTGAGAATCTCATCAAAGAGGGCTTGAGATATGAACTCCGGAGTCGCAGGTGTGTCATGCAGTCGAGGTGATGCGCCATTACAGAGGAGCAGCGATGCAGTGTCACGCATTGTCGTGGAAGCTGTTGTGATGAGGGATTTGAGGGCCTGCACCAAGGATGCATCACACCGCCGCAGTTCTGATGACCTGTGATGTAATGCGGGTCCTTGCGACGGGTTATATCAATGCAGCGGCGCAATGCATCGGTTATTCTCGGGTTTGAGCTGGGCAGCAGAGGAGATGCATCTGGCTCGCTGTACCACAGAGATTGACAGAGTACCTTAAGCCTCCTTCCAAGGGTCCTGGACTGGGTTGGCACCACTTGACAGGATAGACGAACTGAGGGCAGAGCCCCACTACAAGGTTGTTGGAAGCCTGCTGTTGGTACACCTAAGCTCCCTATTGTGTGTGGTTATCTAGGAAGAATGGTAACTACACATAATATCGAAAACAAAATATGGAAAGGCCATAATATCGAAGTAAAATTATAGAATGCACCAAATATCGAATGGGCACAATATAGTGGGTAAAAATATCGAATTGAAGATAAGTAATATAATCTCGATTGTCAAAATATAGAAGTAAAAATAATCAAAGTATATAATATAGGCATTAAAATATATCGAATTTTTAATAATATCGAATTTTTTAAAGTGTTTTGTATGTTAGTATATGTGTGAAAAGTGTATATTATTTTTGTAATGTATGTTTAATTTATTTTATGTAATGAATTTTATGTTATTTAATTTTTGCGCAATGTATTTCTGTAGCAGGTTGTGGGTTTATAGGGGAATAGGGTGGGAAGTAATTTAACTGTAATTAATTAAATATTTGTATTTATTGTATTCATTTTTAAATGTATTGGTATTGATGTTTAATTTATTGTGAATTAATTTTTAATTGGTAATTAATTTGTATTAATTAGTAATTAATTTGTATTAATTCATTATTTGATAATTATGATAATTGTATCAATTTATTTTCTGTAGCGGGTTGTGGGTTTATAGGGGAATAGGGTGGGAAGTAATGTAATTGTAATGAACTACATATTAAAAATACTTGTGTATTGATAATTAATTTACTGTTAATTATTAATTGGTATTAATTTTTATTAGTTAATTTTTGTTATTGAAAAGTAATTAGTTGTTAATTAATTATGAATAGGTAATTAATTTTTAATAACTAATATTTATTTGTATGTCTAATTAATTCATTATTACATAATATTACATTGGTAATTAATTTTAATTAATGTTTTATTGGTATTGATATTTAATTCATTTTTATTAATATATTAAATCATTACTTTTCCTACTGTTAAACTCACTGGAGTGGGAATAGTAATTTTTACCCTTACGCTATCCAACGCTTTCCCTACTGTTGCACTCTCTGGAGTGGGAAAAGAAATGTTTACCCTTCCGCAATCCAACGCTGTCCCGACTGTTGTAGTCTCTGGAGTGGGAATAGTAATTTTTACCCCTACGCTATCCAACGCTTTCCCTAATGTTGCACTCTCTGGAGTGGGAATTGTAATTTCTACCCTCCCGCTGTCCAAAGCTTTCCCTACTGTTATACTCACTGGAGTGGGAATAGTAATTTTTACCCCTACGCTCTCCAAAGCTCTCCCTACTGTTGTACTCACTGGAGTGGTAATAGTAAATTTTACCCTCCCGCTATCCTACGGTAAAAATATTGTATAGTATTTATTAATATTACGTTAATATATATATATATATATATATATTCACTGAAATAACCATAGGTTTCACACCAGTTATAGTTACCTGGAAATTTTACTGACATAAAACCATTGAAATTCCCACGTTATAGTTAGTTGGACTCACTATAACTTGCGCGTGTAATGCACTGCTGATGACATCACATATTACATCACTCATGACATGGTCAGTGACATCACTCATGACATCACTGATGACACCATCCAGTGAATGTGTGTCTTTCTGAAAAATAAATATGTTTTATATATGTATATGTAAAGGTCGATCATAGAATAAATGGTTAAATAAGTGTCTTAATGGATATATATTTTTTTAAATGATTGGTTAACTAGCTTATTAAGTGTATCATAGTGAATACATATATTAGCGAGTATTGTTTCAATATTTAAATGTTTGTATCAGTGTTTCACTTTGTATATAAAGGGTGCATAGGTTGGTGAGTAGCTACATGTGTGTTTCTATGACTTACTAGATGTTTTTTTTTGTATCAGTATAAATGTCTGTAAGATTTGGTGGGGGTGTTACTTAGCACACTGATGCATAAATGACTAACTCACTGTTTGTATGTGTTTTGAAGACAGCATATGTGCCAGACTGTATGGGTGAGTGAGTGTGTATATGTATTTGTTAGTAAGTGAATGACTGTCTCACTACTGTCTTTATCAGTAACTACATATGTTTTAATCTAGTATATGTGAGTATTGGTGTATATAAGTGAGTATATGTGAGAGTGAGAGATTGAAAGAGTTCTTGTTTTAATAAGTATGTGTTTCTATAAGTGATTGTTTAAGAGAGTAAGTATGAGTAAGTTTCCTTAGAAGTAAGGTGGTAGTGTGTGTATAGCTGTGTATGCAAATAAATGGATGTTCAATAGTTTATTTGCATGTGTGAGTATGTGTGTGAGCAACTTTTGGAAGACTGTTGTATATTAACGGATGTATAGGTGTCTCACTACATATGATGAGTGAGTATATGTATGAGTGACTATATAGAAGTGTTGGTGAGTGAGTGGATGTGTATATAAATGGTGGAATTACTGAATTGGTTGTTGTAACTGGTATAGGTATGTCCACTTTTTTTTAAATGTTAGTTTTTTTTTTTCAAAATGTGTTTCAAGGGTTACTTTACAGTGAAAGTAGGTCAGTCTCTCTGTCACAAGGATAGTGTCATCAGTGATGTCATGAGTGATGTCACTGACCATGTCATGAGTGATGTAATATGTGATGTCATCAGCAGTGCATTACATGCGCAAGTTATAGTGAGTCCAACTAACTATAACGTGGGAATTTCAATGGTTTTATGTCAGTAAAATTTCCAGGTAACTATAACTGGTGTGAAACCTATGGTTTTTTCAGTGAATTTGATAGGTTTTTTAAATGCTAATTCCTAACTATAACTGGTGTGAAACCTATGGTTTTTTCAGTGAATTTCATAGGTTTTTTAAATGCCAATTCCTTTCTATATCGAGTTTCTAACCTATGTTTTTTTTTACAATTTGCTGTTTTGTGTAAGTATTACTTTTGAAGTTTTTTTTTTTTTTAATCATTTTTTCCTGGGGCGCTCTGGGTGCGCGCTCCGGGAAGCTCTCCGGAAAGCGCACCCAGAGCGCTACTTTCGTTCGTGAAAAAAATATGAATGAAAAGTTAATAATAACGCAAAACATTTCGTACCATACAAATAAAAGCAGTTTTTTTTTTATAAGGAAATGAAAATGATTTTGCATTTCCGTAAAACTATGAAGACGTCACTTCGGCGCGCAACGTAAGTGCCCCCGGAAGCGCCTACGTTCGCGCCGCGTAAGCGCCCCCGGAAGCGCCTACGTTCGCGCCGCGTATGCGCCCCTGGAAGCGCCTACGTTCGCGCCGCATATGCGCCCCGGAAGCGCCTAGGTTCGCGCTGCGTATGCGCCCCGGAAGCGCCTACGTTTGCGCCGCGTATGCGCCCCGGAAGCGCCTATGTTCGCGCCGCATGTGCGCACCCGGAAGCGCTCCCGTGCGTGCAGCGTCAGCGCGTCAAGTCATGTGACCTTAAAATAACACTTTTCATTGGTTGCTAACAGTTTTTTTTACAAAGAATGAAATCCCCACCCATTTCCTTCACTTCTTCTTTCACTTTTGTGACTGAAAGACCAGTTTTTTGCTCCTGGATCTTTCTTGGTTTACCATGGCTGTCAGAGAATCCAGCAGTGATGAAGAACCTGATTTCATCAATGAAGAGCCTCCTACCCCAAAGGTGAAGGAACATTTTATTTGGACATTTTTTAAAATACCACCTAACCAAAAAAAGGTGAATGCTCCAAAAGTGGAGTGCAGGATCTGCAAACAAGTCCTGTCATGGGGTGACCCCAAAAAAAAATACTCATTTGGGAACTTTACGATGATCCGGCATGTGGAGAGGAGGCACCCCCAGAATTTTGCCTGGGAAAGTGTCAGGGCTCTGGCACAAGAGGTTCCCAGTGATGGGGCCTCTACATCCACCGGAGGAGCAACTACTTCTGGGAGGGGGCAATCGCAGGAGCTTGTGCCAAATATTCAACCTGCTTTTAACCATGGTGTCCTGAGATGCAGATAGTGCAATCAACTCCTTACCTTTGGGGAGCAAAGTGTCCAGCTCATGGTTCGAGCATTGGAAAACCATCACTGCCCTTTCCACCCCTAATTTTTTTTGTTTTTTTTTGCTCCTGTTGAGCAGTTTCCATTCCCTGTTTTTGTTCCTGTTTTGAAAAAAGAAGAAAACAAAAAGTTCTTTTCAGAACTACCTCCAATTCTCATGAAAGAGCTATATTCTTTAAAAAATGAAAAAGAGTAAGTGAAATGGAGTGCATTGATAATGGAAAGGAAAATGAGTAAGAAAGAACAGAAAGGTATGAGAGGAGAAAAGAAGTGAAGTAGGGGGACTGAAAGAAGGTGAATGTTGGGAAGGAAAGTAAGGAGACGAAGAGTGAATATAGGGAATGTTGATATTCAAAGAAAATGTTGAAAAGGAACGGGGGTGTGGAAGGGTAAGAAAAGATGCATTGCTGGAGTTGAAGGCTGAAGGCCTCATTTTGGAAGCCACGCGTCACCTTAACACCACCAGAGCGTCATATTTACAAAGTGGTGCATCTAGGTAGATGCGTCACTTTGTAAGCCCCTGCGCCACATTATTCCTACATCAGGTGTAATGTATGCAAAAGGGACGTATTGACGCAAGAAAGGGTCGTAGAGGTGACGCAGTAAATCTATGAGATATCACTGCGTCACTTTTATGACGCTGTTACGTCCAAATCTTATGCCTGTTTCACAGCAGGCGAGCAGGCCCTTTCACATGGGGCTTGGCCCCATGTGAAAGGATACATTGCTGGAGTTGCTTCATTTTTGAGACACACTCCAGCAATGCATCACTTTTGCGCTAACAGATATGTCTAAAATACTGACGTGTCTGTAAGAACTTCCAACATAATAAGTCATAAAATTAATATGACACATAAGTAGAAGACTGAAGGACTCATTTATGAGGCCATACGTCACTTTAACACCACCAGAGCATCACTTTTTGTGACGCACCAGTGCTGTAAAAAATGCACCTTATTCAGTCATATTTACAAAGTGACACATCTAGGTAGTTGCGTCACTTTGTAAGCCCCTGCACCACATTATTCCTACGTCAGGTGTAATGTATGCAAAAGGGACGTATTGACGCAAGAAAGGGTCGTAGAAGTGACGCAGTGAAATCTATGACATATCACCGCGTCACTTTTATGACGCTGTTGCTTCCAAATATTACGCCTGTTTCACAGCAGGCGTGCAAGCCCTTTCACATGGGCCTTGGCCCCATGTGAAAGGATGCATTGCTGGAGTAGCTTCACTTTTGTGACACACTCCAGCAATGCTTCACTTTTGCGCCTACAGATATGTCTGAAATACTAACGTATCTAAAAGAACTTCCAACATAATACGTCATAAATTTAATATGACGCATGAGTAGAAGACTGAAGGACTCAAGTCAAGTCAATAGCACTTTATTTCGATTACTAAAAATCATAAAAGCGATCACACAATTATATTATACACAAGAATATTAAAAACATTAAAATATATACATGTAACATGTAAAAAAGACATAAAATCAGGTATTGGTAATGGGCTCATTCAAAAGTTAAAAAAAATATCAAAATTCATTTGCAGAGGGGTATAATCAGTTCATTGAGAAGGGGATATAATCAGTTCTCCAGTTGCCTAAATGCCACCCTCTTATTCTTATTACGGACAGCAGCCACCAGGAAGCTGGCAACCCCGAACATCACCTTCGGAGTGCTTAACATTTGTAAAAACATCAGTGCTGGTTTGACCTGGGTGAATCCAGCTTCTCTTAGTATTGGCACTAGGTATTGCTTCCTGATATCCGAGAAATGTTGGCAAAACATAATAAAGTGCAAAAGGCTTTGGGGAGAGACACTATCACAGCTACAAGGAGATGTAAGGCCGGATTTCCCCCACACACAAGAAATACCCAGGGTTTATTGAACAATACTTAATCTGAATCTAATCAGAAGATGTTGATGCTGTGGAATGGATACAATTCTGAGGTAAGGTTCTATATGTGGAGTAGTTTTTAAAACATAGTTAGATCTAACAAGGGGTTTATACATCTCCACGTATTCCCGCTCTTGTTCTACCATCCTCATGAAGTTTGTTTTGGACTCATTTATGAGGCCATAGGTCACTTTAACACCACCAGAGCATCACTTTTTGTGACGCACCAGTGCTGTAAAAAATGCACCTTATTCATTCATATTTACAAAGTGACACATCTAGGTAGTTGCGTCACTTTGTAAGCCCCTGCGCCACATTATTCCTACGTCAGGTGTAATGTATGCAAAAGGGACGTATTGACGCAAGAAAGGGTCGTAGAAGTGACGCAGTGAAATCTATGACATATCACAGCGTCACTTTTATGATGCTGTTGCTTCCAAATATTACGCCTGTTTCACAGCAGGCGTGCAGGCCCTTTCACATGGGGCTTGGCCCCATGTGAAAGGATGCATTGCTGGAGTAGCTTCACTTTTGTGACACACTCCAGCAATGCTTCACTTTTGCGCCTACAGATACGTCTGAAATACTAACGTATCTAAAAGAACTTTCAACATAATACGTCATAAATTTAATATGACGCATGAGTAGAAGACTGAAGGACTCATTTATGAGGCCATGCGTCACTTTAACGCCACCGATGCGTCACTTTTTGTGACGCACCAGTGCTGTAAAAAATGCACCTTATTCAGTCATGTTTACAAAGTGACGCATCTAGGTAGTTACGTCACTTTGTAAGCCCCTGCGCCACATTATTCCTACCTGAGGTGTAATGTATGCAAAAGGGACGTATTGACGCAAGAAAGGGTCGTAGAGGTGACACAGTGAATAAACTGGGTGCCTCATTTCTGAAAAGTGACGCATCGCTGCGTGCAAACAGCGATGCGTCACTTTTCTGTGCGCACTCCTTACGATATTCCAGATGTGTCATATTTAATGTATGACGAATCATGTCGCAACGAGTTACAGATACGTCAAGGCGCAGGGTTTTAAAAAGTGACCCATCTACCTAGATGCGTCACTTTTTAAATATAGCGCAATGATGCGCATCTTTTACACCGCTGGTGCGTCACAAAAAGTGACGCACAGGCGGCGCAAAACTGTCGCAAGGCCTTCATAAATAAGGCCCTGGATTTTCCCCATGCTTCGCTCCCCGGTGCGCTTCCCGGTGCGCGTACCGGGCGCTCCCCCCGCGCATATCGAAAAAAATTATTTTTTTTAAATGCCCCGCGGGACCCTATTTTAGCCCCCACATCAAACCTAGGGGGTCAGGAGGGGGTCTACCCTGCCCACTTACAGTCATTTCTCCCTTTTTTTATGTCACCTCTTGTGTCTCGATCCTACCGAGACACAAGATGGCGGCTGCTCCGGACTGTTTCGAATGATTACAGACACCCATGAGCCAATCAGCATTCCGTGCGCAAGTCGCGTGGCGCGCCCTGTGCGATCCCCGGTGCGCGTACCGGGACACGCTTATAGATATATATATTTTTTTGAACCTAAATTACTCAAAATCCACGGGAGCACATATCTTGAGACATAGCAAAGGCACATCGGGCTACCAGTCCCTACAATTTTGCCAAGTTTGGTGGAAATCCATTCAGCCGTTCGGGCTAAAAGTGAGGTCGACCGCCCTATGGAAATGAACATGGGGAAAATGCGTTTTGGGACCCCCCTTTTATCTCGGCCCCCGCTTGACGCATCCCCCCCAACCTTTCAGAGAAGGACCGGGGCTTGAAGAGGCCATTTTGAGGAAATTTTCAGGCAGATTCGTCAACTGGCGCCAAAGTTATTCCAAATAGAATTTTGAGATTTAACATTGAAAAAAATCCTAACTATAACTACCTACTGGCGACCGCCAGTAGGTAATATATCAGTTTTCAGTTTTTAACGTCTTTATTTCGAATATTCTTCATAAAAGACAAGATATTTACATACACATGAATACTAACAACATAATATGATCAATAACATTATATGAAAATTAAACGTAAGAAGAACAAAAATTTAAATTAAGAATTGGTTAAAAACCTCAATTAAATATGTGCATAAAGACGGCAGAAGAGAATTATTATTAAACAAGTAAGTATAAAAAGACACAACATCAATACTGGTCAGAGTCACAATCTAGTGGGCTAACATGCTGTATGGGTTTTTCATGTCGGAATGTTGCGAACTGTCTTAGACCTTAGTAACCAAGCCCATCCAAGGAATTTGGCCAATCCAATGGATAGCCATTCTGAGGTGTTAGTTCTTAGGATGAGCAAGGCTTCACTACTCGACCGGGTCTTTAGTCTATTGCATATAGGCTTTAGCCACTTGTGACGTGGTACACGGTAAGCATTACAAACAAACAAAAAATGACCTATTGTTTCTTTATGGTCAGTACAACATGGACAAAGTGAAGACTCTGATTTCTGCCAACCACTAGTGAAGGCCCTTAGTGGCAGTGTACCTAGACGGAACTGAAAGTAAAGTTTCCTATCTAATGTTTTGAGTATTACATCCCAAAAGCACTCGGTATGAGGGACTATTTTATGAAGCAGAAACAGACCGGTCAGATTCGGTTTCTCTGAAAGAGCAACATGTTCTTCTTTAACCATGGACCAGAAGAGAAGTTTAAAATCTTTCTTAGAGGGAAAAATGTGAGAGCCCGGCTCAGACCACAATAGGGGGAGGCCCATTCCGATAAGAGTATATCTAATTGACTTAAACCATGGAATTTCACCTGCCCCCTGTTGCGATCTAACATCCTGAAGCTCTTGGGCAAACATGGCAAGTTCCGGTGTGGACCATATATGCCTCCATAACGCCACCAACCTGTACTGGGCTTGGTGCTTAATGGAATGAAACCCCATATCCATCAAAAGTGGTAAAGCGGGTGTTGATGGGGGAAGACTGACTAGATTTCAAAAAAATTTGTTCTGAATCCTATCAAGGACAGCCAAGTCCACACAACCCCATATATCAGCCCCGTATAATATGGCAGAGCTGATTTTTGCACTATAAATTTTAAGAGCGGGCAATACCCTTTTAGTCAGAGAACTCCGCTGCTCCCTCACCAGGCAACCGGACAGACGCGCAAATTTCAGGCTAAGCGCCGCTATTTGCTCTTTCCAGCGTAATCTATAGTCCATAGTCACACCAAGATAGGTCATCACTTCAACCTGTTCCAGGCTAGACCCGTTCATCGTAACATTGCCCCTCTGTGGTTTTTTCTTTGTTAAGACCATAAATTTGGTTTTATTGATGTTAATTTCTAAATCGTTATTATTACAGAAATCCACAAATTTGTTTATAGCTACCTGCAGACCCTTCTGTGTTTTAGCCAGTATGAGCGTGTCGTCAGCAAAAATTAAAAGGGGGAATTTAGTCCCACCCAGTGTTGGAGCATCGGTAGGGGTATCTGAGAGAAACTTAACCACTTGATTAATAAAAAGTATGAAAAGGGTGGGGGCCAGGACACAGCCCTGTCTCACTCCACGAGTCACGGGGAAGGATTCTGTGACCTGGCCCTGGCGACCCCACCTGACTCTAGCAAAGTTTCCCTCGTGCATCCTGATGGTAAATTCTAGGAGCGCAGAAGGAACACCCATCTTTCTTAACGCAGCCCACATCTTTCCTCTGGGGACCAAATCAAACGCTGATTTGAGATCCACAAATGCAGCGTATATCGTGCCACCTCTCAAAAACACAGTTTTCCAGTAGATCATAACAAATCTTAAGATCTGATCTATAGTACTAATGTGAGCCCTAAAGCCAGCTTGTAAAGGAGAGAGAATGTCAGCTTCAGTCATCCAGGAGTCGATTTTCCCTAACAGCATTCTAGCCACTACCTTTTGAAGGGCGTCAATAAGACTGATGGGTCGGTAGTTTCCTGCATCAGTTTTGTCCCCTTTTTTATACACGGGCAGAATCTCTGCCCCTTTCCACGAATTTGGGATCCTGGTCCCTCTAGCTATCGCATTAGCAAGGGTAGTTATGTACGGAACCCAGTGCACTTGGTCATACTTAAAAAGGTCCGCTGGGACACAGTCCATACCGGGGGCTTTACCGTTCTGGACTTGTTTAAGAGCAGCTACAGTTTCTGTTTCAGTGAAGACAATGTGGTCAAGTATGGGCACCGCAGTCTGTACACTGGCATCTTCCCAGGTGTGGGAGATCCGTTCCGTGTTACTAAACTGCGTCGCGTAGTGCTTGACCCATTGTTCTGCAGGCACATGGTTAACAGGGACTTTCGAATCTCCAGTCCCTCCCCATCTCACAACCTCCCAGAATTTTTGTTGGTTAGATGAAGTACTTGCTTGATATAAATCTAACCAGCGCTGTTCGTCCCAGTTGGTTTTTGCCACTTTAAGTACTTTCTTATAATTAGCCCTAGCTGACCTAATGTCCTTGGCTGACTTGGTTTTAATAGCAGCTATCAGGGTGCTATGGGCAAGGCGACAAGATTTATCATACCATTTGGTCCTAGTTGGTACTGGACCATTTTTCCTTCCTTTTATGGGTTCGTTAAAAAAAGTTTTAATCTTATTAAAAAGAGACTCATGGATCATCCCTATGTGTTCCAGGGGGGTGCCTTCGTTAACTATGGGTACCATCGAATTGGTGGCTGCTGAAACCTCCACCGCAACCCTTTCTAATACGGTAGGGTTGTCTATAAGCCTAGTCCAGCGTACCCTTCTACAATCATACGTGAGAACAGCCTCGGCTATAGCGATAGTAGATTTAGACTCTAATCTAAGACCCTCATTCAGTAATAACTTTACTGCCAGGGGATTATGGTCACTTTCTGGTCTTGAGACTACTTCCATGTCCTTTAGGATTTTCCAAAACTCTATCTTTATTAAGAAGTAGTCAATACGACTCGAATGCTGGGAATTGTCAAAAGTGACCTTTCCCATCGAATCTGATTTAGTTCTACCGTTAGCTGCGCGCAGGTCCCATTCAAGACAAAGGCCTAACCACTGCATAGCGGCCTCGGTGACTTTTTTAATTGGAGGGATAGATAATGGTGGAATATTCCAAATTTGATCGATTTCCCCATATCCATCTTTGTCAAGACTAGGAAAAGGTTCAAAAGAACAATTAAGGTCACCTGCAACCATTATACATTTGTCACTAGTGATATTATTTAATAGGGAATCTAAATCGCTAGCTGCTCTCGCAGGCTTCCCACCTGGTTATATATATATATATATTCACTGAAAAAACCATAGGTTATAGACCATATATAGTTAGGAATTCGCATTTACAAAACCTTATTTTACTCACACAAAACCATTGAAATTCCATATATAGTTAGTTGCACTAACTATATATCGCGCACCCGCAATCCACTGCTGATGATGTCACATATTACATCATTCATGACATGGTCAGTGACATCACTGATGACATCACTGATGACATCTCAAATGACATCACTGATGACATCTCAAATGACATCAATGATGACATCACTGATGACATCTCATTTGACATTACTGATCACATCACTGATGATATCATTCATGTGATAATACGATGAACCTCTTCAGACTCTAATATAACCTTAGATACAATCAGTGTAAACAGACACTCACAGACTGTCACTCATCCATGGAGTTACTCACACACCTAGTCAGTCATGCAAAGAATCAATCACACCTCCATTTCCTCAACTATACAGTTATACAAACTTTACTTATTCAAACATATACTAACACATATTTACTCTCTTATACAATCCCTGATACAAGTTCACAATGATCCATACAGCCACTCACACATTCACTGGCTCTTATGCACAGTTATTTATATATGTCAACTCTCACATGTACTGTGTTTTACATATGTACTTACTTTGACATATAGCACTGAGATATCCATTCACTCACCAATACACTCATGCATGCAGTCAACCGCCCATACAGCTGTTTCCACATGCACTTTTGAAACCATACATCTAGTGAATCAACTGCTCACACGTCTATGCACAGAGTCATACACCTCCCAGCCACCCACACACACACTCAGTCTCCCGTACAAATACTTGGGCAACCAATCAATAACCCATATAGTTACTCATATAGCTACTTATCAACACATGCAACAGTTTACAGAACAACAGACATAATGATGCACAAATTAAGACAGTTTAGTCACTAACCCATGCACTCAGTGAGACACATTTAATCACTCACTCATACAGTCAGTCATGCACCTACTAAATCCTTCATCCAGACACTTATACATCCACTCATTCTTCAATATGTAAGACATATTTTAACTTTACAGAAACATACAGTCACTAGATGTTGTCATCAGTGATGTCATCAGTGATGTCATTTGAGATGTCATCAGTGATGTCATCAGTGATGTCACTGACCATGTCATGAATGATGTAATATGTGACATCATCAGCAGTGGATTGCGGGTGCGCGATATATAGTTAGTGCAACTAACTATATATGGAATTTCAATGGTTTTGTGTGAGTAAAATAAGGTTTTGTAAATGCGAATTCCTAACTATATATGGTCTATAACCTATGGTTTTTTCAGTGAATATATATATATATTTATCAATGAGCAAATGTCCCAAGATGAGAGGAGCATCCGTAGATGGTGCCGGCGGCAAGGTTCAGGACACCCTCGCGGTAATTACTTTCAGCAATAGCTTCTCAAAAGAGAAAAACGCCGCACACTACTTCGTTAGTTGAATTATTGGTTTATTTTCTGTAGGTTCCCCACCTACACGTTTCGGACATGAATCTGTCCCTGATCACGGTAACAAACAATAGTCCATCATTACTGTTTACATTAAATACCTGTAGACACCACATGGCTGTTAGGATGCATTGTGGGCTCAGTAGTTATATGGATCAGTGTGATTCCTAACAATGCGCTGTGAGTTCCTGGATCGCGGCATTTATGCGACACAATTAGAGCTCTTAAGTGATTTTGGGGAGTGATTGCCAATGCGCACGATATTTGTCCCAGGGACTATTATAATCATGTGGCTGGTTTCGCTCACGATAGATTGCGCAAATTAACACTGCTAAGGGAATAACGGACTGAGTGTCCATGTTATCATTAGTGGCTGAGTGCCTACGAGTTCCATTGTGTCGTTTCATGCTTTTATCAACAGTAGTCACAGTGCAAAGATAATTAAAATATTTTTCTTTTTATAAATGTCACATGCATTGAATTTGAATTGTCTGTTTTAGAAACAAAGATTTACTGATTATCATAGGTATATTTCTCAAAAAAGTGTTCTGATTGTCAAAATTATAAGTGTACATAAAGTTCCTCATCGGCGTTGAGGCCCCACGGGCTTCTGGTCTTAAATCTTATAATTAGCTTTGATTCAAGCCTTCTCAGTCTGGTCACACGATCACCCCCTCTCTCATTTTCACCAACCATAGCAATTCCAGCATATTTCATATCTTTCCAGGTTTTTCCTGGATGAGTTTTTAGATGTTTAGCTGTTGCGTAGGTTGAGTCATTGTTCTGGATAGCTCTGGTGTGTTCAAGAATTCTCTTTTTAAGTGGACAGATTGTAGAACCAATGTATTTTTTTCCACAAAAGCACTGTATTTGGTAGACCACAAATTTTGACTCGCATGTTATTTTATCTTTGATCACAAACGTTCTTACCCTCGGATCTGTTAAGGTTTTGATGTTTTGGCCAATTTTGCACGCTTTGCATGTCGTGCATTTACTGAAGCCCAGTTGTCTTTTTTCTAGCCAGCTCTGAGTTTTTATTTTCCTAAAGTGGCTGTTCACTAGTGTGTCTCGATTGGAAGGAGCTTTGCGATATGTGACCAAGGGGTTGTCACCAATTAAAGTACCTATCTCAGTGTCTTTTTTGAGCACATTCCAATATTTTGTTAGAATTTGTCGAATTTTGTAACTTTCCTTGGAATAGGTTAAAATTAGTCGTGGTTGGTCTTCTTCCGTGTTATTCGCTGTGGATTTTTGCCTTGCTATCAATGTTTCAGCTCTTGACTTGGCTCTTGCTTTTTGTTCTCCTTTTATTATATTATATATTATTATATCTGCGTGTTTGTATCCACGTTTGGAAAATCTGAGCCATATAACCACGTCCGTAATTGCAACCAAATGCTTCCTTAGCCAGAGACCAATATCAGAACTACGTCATACAAACATGGTAATAGACATGATGACCTTCTGTTTGGAAAACAACGTTTTCACTTTTGACAAAAAAATCTATAGACAGACTTGCGGTTGTGCCATGGGAGTTTCCTTCTCTCCAAGCTATGGGATGGTGGGAGAAAAACATAGCTTGGAGAGAAGAAAATGAACCATATACCACGGACGTGGTTATATGGCTCAGATTTATAGATGATCTGTTCCTCCTCTGGAAAGGGACGAAACAAAGACTCATAGAGTATATTGACATCCTGAATGAAAATGAAGTTGGACTACAATTCACTTCGAATATTCAAAAAAATGAAATAGAGTTTCTGGACACGAAAATCTATGTCAAAAACAACAAATTAGAAACTACTGTCTTCAGGAAGGCAACGTCAACAAACAGTGTACTACACGGAACCAGCTTTCACCCTACCTCATTGAAAAAAAGTATCCCGTATGGGGAATTTTTAAGAATGAAAAGGAATTGCTCAGAAGAGAATGAAATGGAAAACAAGTTCAAAGAAACCAAAGATCGATTTTCCAAACGTGGATACAAACACGCAGATATAATAAAAGGAGAACAAAAAAGCAAGAGCCAATTCAAGAGCTGAAACATTGGTCGCAAGGCAAAAATCTACAGCGAATAACACGGAAGAAGACCAACCACGACTAATTTTAACCTATTCCAAGGAAAGTTACAAAATTCGACAACTTCTAACAAAATATTGGAATGTGCTCAAAAAAGACACTGAGATAGGTACTTTAATTGGTGACGAACCCTTGGTCACATATCGCAAAGCTCCTTCCATTCGAGACACACTAGTGAACAGCCACTTTAGGAAAATAAAAACTCAGAGCTGGCTAGAAAAAAGACAACTGGGCTTCAGTAAATGCACGACATGCAAAGCGTGCAAAATTGGCCATAACATCAAAACCTTAACAGATCCGAGGGGAAGAACGTTTGTGATCAAAGATAAAATAACATGCGAGTCAAAATTTGTGGTCTACCAAATACAGTGCTTTTGTGGAAAAAAATACATTGGTTCTACAATCTGTCCACTTAAAAAGAGAATTCTTGAACACACCAGAGCTATCCAGAACCATGACTCAACCTACGCAACAGCTAAACATCTAAAAACTCATCCAGGAAAAACCTGGAAAGATATGAAATATGCTGGAATTGCTATGGTTGGTGAAAATGAGAGAGGGGGTGATCGTGTGACCAGACTGAGAAGGCTTGAATCAAAGCTAATTATAAGATTTAAGACCAGAAGCCCGTGGGGCCTCAACGCCGATGAGGAACTTTATGTACACTTATAATTTTGACAATCAGAACACTTTTTTGAGGAATATACCTATGATAATCAGTAAATCTTTGTTTCTAAAAACAGACAATTCAAATTCAATGCATGTGACATTTATAAAAAGAAAAATATTTTAATTATCTTTGCACTGTGACTACTGTTGATCAAAGCATGAAACGACACAATGGAACTCGTAGGCACTCAGCCACTAATGATAACATGGACACTCAGTCCGTTATTCCCTTAGCAGTGTTAATTTGCGCAATCTATCGTGAGCGAAACCAGCCACATGATTATGATAGTCCCTGGGACAAATATCGTGCGCATTGGCAATCACTCCCCAAAATCACTTAAGAGCTCTAATTGTGTCGCATAAATGCCGCGATCCGGGAACTCACAGCGCATTGTTAGGAATCACACTGATCCATATAACTACTGAGCCCACAATGCATCCTAACAGCCATGTGGTGTCTACAGGTATTTAATGTAAACAGTAATGATGGACTATTGTTTGTTACCGTGATCAGGGACAGATTCATGTCCGAAACGCGTAGGTGGGGAACCTACAGAAAATAAACCAATAATTCAAATCAGTGATGTCATCAGTGATGTCATTTGAGATGTCATCAGTGATGTCATCAGTGATGTCACTGACCATGTCATGAATGATGTAATATGTGACATCATCAGCAGTGGATTGCGGGTGCGCGATATATAGTTAGTGCAACTAACTATATATGGAATTTCAATGGTTTTGTGTGAGTAAAATAAGGTTTTGTAAATGCGAATTCCTAACTATATATGGTCTATAACCTATGTTTTTTTCAGTGAATTTTCAAGGTTTTGTAAATGCTAATTCCTAACTATATATGGTCTATAGCCTATGGTTTTTTCAGTGAATATATATATATATACATACATATATAAACATATATCATCTGTATATCTATATAAATACAAACATAAATGCATGCATACATATACTTATATGCATACAGATGCATGTTATTTACATGAAAGTTGAAAAAACACTAATAAAAGCAAAGCTAAAAAGCCACCTCATTACAAACAGAATGGCTTTAACTTAAACGAGGGCGAGATCTATTGCATTTTCAATGCTTGTTTACTTTGGTTCCATCAAGAAGGCATTCAGATGTGTCACACATTTGCCATAAATTCTGAATGTTAGCACTCTAGTTGCACATTAGATCACTGTAGTAAAGCTACTGCTCACCAGGGACGTCTGCTGCTGGTATTCAAAGTGCATGTTTCAGTCTGCATGTCAGAATTTTTTTAATGAAATAGAAGAGGATTTGAGAAGTCACTCAAAATGATCCCTAATTTTTCTTTCTGAAGCACTAATCATACTTTCTATGGCAAAATTAACCCCCTCATGTTGTTCCTTTTTAAATTGAGTGTTTTCAGACTTACCACTTCATTCCAATCAAGATGGCTTCTGGTGTGCCATACTTTTGTCATAAGTAAGACTGTTAGCGCTCTAGTTGTTCTTTAGAACACTCTGGGACATTCTGTCATTGGGCTATACTTGGGGTACATCTGGGTAATATTTGGGCTACATTTAGGCTCTTTTGTCTCTGGTGGCCATCTTGGGAGACTGTATGTCAGAATTTTTTAATGAAATTGAAGAGGGTTTGAGAAGTCACTCAAAATGTGCCCTAATTTTTCTTTCTGCAGCACTAATCATAATTCATATGGCAAAATATACCCCCTCATTTTGTTCCTTTTTAAATTAAATGTTTTAAGAGTTACCACTTTATTCCAATCAAGATGGCTTCAGGTGTGCCATACCTTTGTAATAAGTAGGACTGTTAGCGCTCTAGTTGTTCTTTAGAACACTCTGGGACATTCTGTCATTGGGCTATACTTGGGCTACATCTGGGTGATATTTGGGCTACATTTGGGCTCTTTTGTCTCTGGTGGCCTGTTGGAATTTAGGGTAGCCTGGCCTAGGGCAAGACTAACATCCAGAGGCTCTGTGTAAAGGTTGCAGACCACCCAAAAGTAAAGCGACTGAATAGCACACAAAAAGAAAACACTACACCAAAAATGTGTGAAAATACGTACTGCTTTATATAAAAATAATTTACTCTCTGTTCTCACAATATAAAATAGCTTAGAACCTTTCAAGTCACTTTAGATCAGTAACTATCTCATTTGAATTACTAAGCAATTAAACAGTCAATTTCAACAGTACAGTTCTAATGTCATTAAATCAGCATACACTCCCAGGTTGGTTAACTTCGAATCAATAATCAATATCTATGGTACATTTCCTCAGATTTCAGTATTAATTAGATTACACTCTTGAGAAGGGCTCTAGACTTCACCTCCTCCCACTATTACTCATTATCAGGGAACACATTCAATGAGTAGTTCCAGTTCCCAGATGCCAACAGTTGTCTTAGCCACTTTAATTAGGGTTTTACCTCTTTTAATTTACTAGAACCCTCAACACCACTTTGGCACGTGCTCCTTCTCTTAGGCTCTATCACAATGATTTACTTTACTCAGAGCCAACACTTTTTAGGGATAGTTTCCTCACATACAGGTGAAAAAGACAGTCAGGGTGTTGGATCTGTTACACCACGCTCTAGCGCCCTTACTCTCCCTCTTGATATGACTGAAGGAGATTAGGCCCTTCTGGTTACCTCTCCCCACCTGCCCCACACACTCCTTACTGCATCAGGGAGGCGCTACTCCCTAAGCCTCCACGTTTTAGGCTCAATAGGGCAGCTCCACCGCAGTCCAGGCTGGCAGTGTCTGAGGGGGAATCTCTCTCACAGCCGGCCTTCTGTCCGAGGAAGCAGGAAGGTTCGAGGGCGGATTCACGGCACCCGGCACTCGCTACCGGCAGTCAACTCCTTGCCTTCTTCCTCTCGTTCGCGCTGGCTCCTCCAGTTAGCGCTCGAGCGTGGGGGATTAATGCAGCAGACGCGGCGCTCAGGGAATCCTTCCGGCGCCTCCTCAGACAACCCGATGGTCGCGCTGAACTCCTGGGCATGCGCGATGCTCCTCGACGGCTCCGCCTCCGCTCCCGCCTCCTCTAGCGGCCGCTCCCAGGAAGGACGCTGCTCACCTCGGAGTCGCTGCTCTTCTGGGCCTGCCCGAACCTAGGCCCCTCCTGCCTCCACAGTAGTGATCTCGCTGGGGACATGCGCGGAAGCGCTTTCTTCTTCAATTAACGCGACCGGTGCCCCCGGGGTCCCACAGCCGATCGGAGCAGCGCCGCTGCTCTTCCCCAGTCACTTCCCTCACCGGCTTCACAGGAAGGATGTGCTCAAGCAGCGCCCACGCTCCTCAGGACATATAAGGCTCCACAGTCCCCCGACCTCACCAGGGCACGACAAGGGACTCCAGCCACGTCACGGGGTTCACAGCTGTTCTTTCACGCTGGTAGGTGCAGCGCTGGGCATGGGAAGTTAGGTTGATCTTCAGTAAGAGTGTCCTGTCAGCTTTCACTGGGGTGCAGGTTAAGAAGGGTCTTCCTTCACACTCAGGTAGCTGTTCTTCTCAGCAATTGATGTATGGGGAGGGATTGGTCAGAGGCTGAAGGGGGAACGTCCCTCTGAAGTGACTGTCTGCCTCCAAGACAAACTAGCTGCGCTCAGTGTGTCCACCTCCTCTCACCACTGCCTCACTCCTCCACTCTTGGGTCAGCACAAAATGGCTGCTGGTCACTGGCCTTATATAGGGTGGCCTGAGACCTGCAGAAGTCTCTGGTTGATTCTAGAAAGTTCCCTAATGTTAGCCTATGGGCCTGTCCTCCAGTAGTGTCCGTTATGGCAGTTGGTGGACACCATT
The DNA here is from genome assembly GCF_964263255.1 of Lissotriton vulgaris. Taxonomy (NCBI): domain Eukaryota; kingdom Metazoa; phylum Chordata; class Amphibia; order Caudata; family Salamandridae; genus Lissotriton; species Lissotriton vulgaris. The sequence goes on from NC_141699.1 coordinate 797,961,742, forward strand.
TTAGGTTTCTGGAGGTCCCTAGATTTTCAAGGGGCCTGACTAGGCCTCACAGGTTATGAGGGGAAAATGGCGTCATAGCCAAGGAACACCTAGCCCCCTGACAGCACTGAAAAATCCTGATGGACATATGTAAAAATAAAAATAAAAACTCTGGGAGGCTAAGGGGGACAAAAATAAATATTAATGGTTAGAGTATCCCCAGAAGCAGACAGGTCTAACACGGCCATTTTGGGAGACTGCATGTCAGAATTTTTTAATGAAATAGAAGAGGATTTGAAAAGTCACTCAAAATGTGCCCTAATTTTTCTTTCTGCAGCACTAATAATACCTTCTATTGCATAATATACCCCCTCATTTTGTTCCTTTTTAAATTAAATGTTTTAAGAGTTACCACTTTATTCCCATCACGATGGCTCCAGGTGTGCTATACCTTTGTAATAAGTAGGACTGTTAGCGCTCTAGTTGTTCTTTAGAACACTCTGGGACATTCTGTCATTGGGCTATACTTGGGCTACATCTGGGTGATATTTGGGCTACATTTGGGCTCTTTTGTCTCTGGTGGCCATTTTGGGAGACTGCATGTCAGAATGTTTTAATGAAATAGAAAAGGATTTGAGAAGTCACTCAAAATGTGCCCTAATTTTTCATTCTGCAGCACTAATCATACTTTCTATGGCAAAATATACCCCCTCATGTTGTTTCTTTTTAAATTAAATGTTTTAAGAGTTACCACTTTATTCCAATCAAGATGGCTTCAGGTGTGCCATACCTTTGTAATAAGTAGGACTGTTAGCGCTCTAGTTGTTCTTTAGAACACTCTGGGACATTCTGTCATTGGGCTATACTTGGGCTACATCTGGGTGATATTTGGGCTACATTTGGGCTCTTTTGTCTCTGGTGGCCATTTTGGGAGACTGCATGTCAGAATGTTTTAATGAAATAGAAAAGGATTTGAGAAGTCACTCAAAATGTGCCCTAATTTTTCATTCTGCAGCACTAATCATACTTTCTATGGCAAAATATACCCCCTCATGTTGTTTCTTTTTAAATTAAATGTTTTAAGAGTTACCACTTTATTCCAATCAAGATGGCTTCAGGTGTGCCATACCTTTGTAATAAGTAGGACTGTTAGCGCTCTAGTTGTTCTTTAGAACACTCTAGGAGGCTGCAGTAGAACACAAAGGAATCAACTGACAGTCTCTGTCCTTGTTGGATGTACATGTTTTACTGAGAATGTCAGACTTCATTTTCACATGACTGAGAAAGATAATGTGAATTTACAGAAAATATGCTTTCAGTTTAGCTTATAGATCCCCTTCCAAACCACTGTGGGAAAATCATGAGATATTAGTTTTCTTTCAAACAATATTCATGATATCACAGCAGAAGGTTTTTTCACATGGTAAAATCACCGTAGAACCCACCACAATTCCTAAAACGAGTATGGTACCATCAACAAATGATTTATGATGTAACTAAAGTCCTAAAACCCTCTATTAACTACAATGCTTTTTAATGAGGTGCTATCATGTATATTGGTCCCAAGATGGCTGCCAACACTTCTTGGATGAAGTGCTGACAGCCAATCAGATCAGATGTGTGGTTAGGCTCCGCCCAGATATATATCTTTTTTTGAACCTAAATTACTCAAAATCCACTGGAGCACATATATTGAGACCTAGCAAAGGCACATCGGGCTAACAGTCCCTACAATTTTGCCAAGTTTCGTGCAAATCCATTCAGCCGTTCGAGCTAAAAGTGAGGCCAACCGCCCTATGGAAATTAACATGGGAAAAACGCGTTTTGGGACCCCCCTTTTTTCTCGGCCCCCCCTTGATGAAACCCCCCCAAATTGTCAGGGGCTGCTCAGAAACAAAATGTTCCATTTTCCTGAAAATTTCAGCCAATTGCGTCCACAAACGCCAAAGTTATTAGACATAGAATTTTCAAAAATCCCATAGAGAAAAAATCCTAACTATATATACCTACTGGCGACCGCCAGTAGGTAATATACCTGGTAATATATATATATATATATATATATATATATATATATATATATATATATATATATATATATATATATATATATATATATATATATATATATATATATATATATATAAATATGAGGTACGTGGCGCCCCCGAGATTAAACCAATTCAGCAAATTCAGCCGATCAGCACTGCAGGAACCAGCAAGACCCAAAGATGGTGCAAATTTTCTTTTATTTAAATATTAGCCCAGCACCAGTCCGCCATGACGCGTTTCGGCTAGAGATAGCCTTGATCACATGACCATATGTATATATATATATATATATATATATATATATATATATATATATATATATATATATATATATATATTTTTTTCACTGAAAAAACCATAGGTTTCACACCAGTTATAGTTAGGTGGAAATTTTACTCGCATAAAACCATTGAAATTCCCACCATATAGTTAGTTGGACTCACTATAACTTGCTCGTGCAATGCACTGCTGATGACGTCACATATTACATCACTCATAACATGGTCAGTGACATCACTCATGACATCACTGATGACATCTCAAATGACATCACTGATGACAACATCCTTGTGACAAAGTGGCAGACCTCCTATCAGCATAAAATAACCTTTGACACACACATTCAAAAATAGAAACTAACATTTTCTTAAAAAAGGAGGAACCAATACCAATTACAACAACTTATTAGGTAATTCCAACATCTACATACACATCCGCTCATTCACCAACAGTTCTATATAGTCACTCATGCATGTACTTACTCATCATATGTACTGATACACCTATACATCCTGTTACACACTAATACTCATCCATATAGTTACTCACACACAAATTCACACATGCAAATAAAGTATCAAAAAACCATTTACTTGATTATACTGCTATATGAACACCACTACACATACTTCTACAGAAACGGAAACATATTTACTCTCTTAAACAATCAATTATAAAAACACATACTCACTAACCCACCCATACACACAATCATCCACCCATACAGTCTTGCACACATGCTGTCTTCAAAATACATACAAATAGTGAGTCACTCATTCATGCATCTGTGCTCTAAGTAATATCCCCCACCAAACCATACAGACACTGATACTGATACTCAAAAAAACAACTAATAACCCATATACACACTCATGTAGCTACTCACCAACCCATGCAGCCACTTATACACAAAGTGAGACACAGATACAGATATTTAAATATTTAAACATTACTTGCTAATATATGTATTCACTAAGATACATTTAATAAGTCAGTTAACCAATCAATTTTACACAAAAAAACATCCATTTAGACATTTATTTACCCATTTATTCTTCCATCAACCTTTAGATATATATATATAAAAAATATTTATTTTTCAGAAAGATACACATTCACTGGATGATGTCATCAGTGATGTAATTTGAGATGTCAGCAGTGATGTCATGAGTGATGTCACTGACCATGTCATGAGTGATGTAATATGTGACGTCATCAGCAGTGCATTGCACGCGCAAGTTATAGTGAGTCCAACTAACTATAACATGGGAATTTCAATGGTTTTATGCGAGTAAAATTTCCACCTAACTATAACTGGTGTGAAACCTATGGTTTTTTCAGTGAATTTAATAGGTTTTTTAAATGCTAATTCCTAACTATAACTGGTGTGAAACCTATGTTTTTTTCAGTGAATATTATATATATATATATATATATATATATATATATATATATATATATATATATATATATATATATATATATATATATATATCCCCTCATTTTGTTCCTTTTCAAATTAAATGTATTAAGTGTTACCACTTTATTCCAATCAAGATGACTTCAGGTGTGCCATACTTTTGTCATAAGTAAGACTGTTAGCGTTCTAGTTGTTCTTTAGAACACTCTGGGACATTCTGTCATTGGGCTATAGTTGGGCTACATCTGGCTGATATTTGGGCTACATTTGGGCTCTTTTGTCTCTGGTGGCCATCTTGGGAGACTGCATATCAGAATTTTTTTAATGAAATATAAGAGGATTTGAGAAGTCACTCAAAATGTGCCCTAATTTTTCTTTCGTCAGCACTAATCATAATTTATATGGCAAAATGAACCCCCTCATTTTGTTCCTTTGCAAATTAAATGTTTTAAGTGTTAACACTTTATTCCAATCAAGATGACTTCAGGTGTGCCATACTTTTGTCATAAGTAGGACTGTTAGCGCTCTAGTTGTTCTTTAGAACACTCTGGGACATTCTGTCATTGGGCGATAGTTGGGCTACATCTGGCTGATATTTGGGCTACATTTGTTTTTTTTTGTCTCTGGTGGCCATCTTTGGGCTACATTGGGCTACATTTGGGCTCTAACATATATATAGCCCAATGTAGCCCAATATATATTTTTTCAAAGTTAATTTTCGTAAAAACCACTGGAGCATATATCTTGAGACATAGCAAAGGCACATTGGGGTACCAGTCCCGACAATTTTGCCAAGTTTGGTGGAAATCCATTCAGCCGTTCAGGCTAAAAGTGAGGTCGACCGCCCTATGGAAATTAACATGGGGAAAACACGTTTTGGGACCCCCCTTTTATCTCGGCCCACGCTTGACAAATCCCCCCAAAACTTTCAGGGAAGGACCGGGGCGCCGCGAGGCAAATTTGAGGAAATGTTCAGGCAGATTCCTCAACCGGCGCCAAAGTTATTCACTATAGAATGTTGAGATTTTGCATTGAAAATAATCCTAACTATAACTACCTCTTGGCGACCGCCAGTAGGTAATATATATATGTATTAAAAAATAAAATGGTATGTTTATTTTTTTTTAACTCAAATTTAATATGTATTATTTGTGAGGTTATATAAGTATGTTTAAGTGTGTTTTAGTTAATTATATTTATCATTTCATTAAATTTCAAATTTTTAAAAATTTATTGTTATTGATGTTTAATTTATTGTGAATTAATTTTTAATTGGTAATTAATTTGTATTAATTAGTAATTAATTTGTATTAATTTATTATTTGATAATTATGATAATTGTATAAATTTATTTTCTGTAGCGGGTTGTGGGTTTATAGGGGAATAGGGTGGGAAGTAATGTAATTGTATTGAATTACATATTAAAAATACTTGTGTATTGATAATTAATTTACTGTTAATTATTAAATGGTATTAATTTTTATTAGTTCATTTTTGTTATTGAAAACTAATTAGTTGTTAATTAATTATAAATAGGTAATTAATTTTTAATAACTAATATTTATTTGTATTTCTAATCAATTAATTATTACATAATATTAAATTGGTAATTAATTTTAATTAATGTTTTATTGGTATTGATATTTAATTCATTTTTATTAATATATTGAATCATTACTTTCCCTACTGTTAAACTCACTGGAGTGGGAATAGTAATGTTTACCCTTACGCTATACAACGCTTTCCCTACTGTTGTACTCTCTTGAGTGAGAATAGTAATTTTTACCCTCCAGCTATCCAATGCTTTCCCTACTGTTGCATTCTCTGGAGTGGGAATAGTAATTTTTACCTTCCCGCTATCCAGCGCTTTACCTAGTGTTGCACTCTCTGGAGTGGGAATAGTAATTTTTACCTTCCCGCTATCCAGCGCTTTACCTAGTGTTGCACTCTCTGGAGTGGGAATTGTAATTTTTACCCTCTCGCAGTCCAACGCTTTCCCTACTGTTGCACTCTCTGGAGGGGAATAGTAATTTTTACCCTCCCGCTATCCAACGCTTTCCCTACTGTTGCACTCTCTGGAGTGGGAATAGTAATTTTTACCCTCCCGCTATTCAACGCTTTCCCTACTGTTGCACTCTATGGAGGGGGAATAGTAATTTTTACCCTCCCACTATCCAACGCTTTCCCTACTTTTGCACTCTCTGGAGTGGGAATAGTAATGTTTACCCTCCCGCTAGCCAGCGCTTTCACTACTGTTGCACTCTCTGCAGTAAGAATTGTATTTTTTACATCTATGCTATCCAACACTTTCCCTACTGTTGCAGTCTCTGGAGTGGGAATAGTAATTTTTACCCCAACGCTATCCAACGCTTTCCCTACTGTGGCACTCTCTGGAGTGGAAATAGTAATTTTTACCCCTACGCTATCCAACGCTTTCCCTACTGTTGCACTCTCTGGAGTGGGAAAAGAAATGTTTACCCTCCCGCTATCCAATGCTTTCCTGACTGTTACACTCACTGGAGTGGGAATAGTAATTTTTACCCCTACGCTATCCAACGCTTTCCCTACTGTTGTACTCTCTGGAGTGGGAATAGTAATTTGTACCCCTACGCTATCCAACGCTTTCCCTACTGTTGCACTCTCTGGAGTGGGAAAAGAAATGTTTACCCTCCCGCTATCCAATGCTTTCCCGACTGTTACACTCACTGGAGTGGGAATAGTAATTTTTACCCCTACGCTATCCAACGCTTTCCCTACTGTTGTATTCTCTGGAGTGGGAATAGTAATTTGTACCCCTACGCTATCCAACGCTTTCCCTAATGTTGCACTCTCTGGAGTGGGAATAGTAATTTTTACCCCTACGCTATCCAACGCTTTCCCTACTGTTGTACTCTCTGGAGTGGGAATAGTAATTTGTACCCCTACGCTATCCAACGCTTTCCCTAATGTTGCACTCTCTGGAGTGGGAATAGTAATTTTTACCCTCCCGCTGTCCAAAGCTTTCCCTACTGTTGTACTCACTGGAGTGGGAATAGTAATTTTTATCCCTACGCTCTCCAACGCTCTCCCTACTGTTGCACTCACTGGAGTGGTAATAGTAAATTTTACCCTCCCGCTATCCTACAGTAAAAATATTGTATAGTTTTTATTAATATTACGTATATATATATATATATATATATATATATATATATATATATATATATATATATATATATATAATTTATATAAAATTGTATGTTTATTTTTTTTTACTTAAATTTTATATTTATTATTTTTGAGGTTATATAAGTATGTTTAAGTGTGTTTTAGTTAATTATATTTATCATTTCATTAATTTTAAAATACTTTTAAGACATTTGAAAGAAAATCGGTATTTCGAGTAACTATATTTTATGATTCGATTTTTTTGTACTTACCTGTTTGTAGATAGTAATTCGATATTTTTGCATTCTATATTTTGTCAACGATATTTTGGTAAGTCTATATTTTGGTATTCTATATTATGTTAGTGATCTAGGAAGAATACAAAAGTACTACTATCAACCATGTGTGGTCATGTGACCCAGAGACAGGTTGCAGGCACCAAATGACTAAGCCAGGAAAATGGAAAATTTCTAAAAGTGACATTTTCAAACATTTCAAAATGTTAATTTTAAATCCGACTTCAACATAAATTAGGATTTTTCATTACTATTTCAAAGACACCAAACATAAACTGGTCACCTGTTCCCATTTGGAAATAAACCATATAAAATGTGATAAGGTAACTCAAATGTTATCCTATGGGAGAGGTATTCTTTGAAGTAGTGAAAAACATATGTAAGTGTTTTTTGCTGCCAGAATATATAAGCCTCAAAAGTACATTTCCAACTTTTTAAATACAATGCAGCCTGGCCTCTGAGCTGTCCAGTGCCTCCCTTAGGGGTGACTTATGACTTATGAATATTAAAAAGCAGGGTTGGGTCTGGCAAATGGATTGCTGGATTAAAATGGCAGTTTAAATTTGCACACACAGGCTGCAATGGTAGGCCTGATAAATGTTTAAAACGCTACTTAAGTGGGGGGCATAATCAATGCTGCAGGCCCACTATTGGTATTTAATTTACAGGCACAGGTAGTATCACTTTACTAGGGACGGACAGGTAAATTAAGTATGCCAATTGGGGATAAGTCAATATTACCATGTTTAAAGCAGAGAGCAAAAGCACTTTAGCACTTGTTAGCAGTGGTAAAGTGTGAAGAATCCTGAAGCTAGCAAAAACAAAGTCAGAAAAACAGGATGTCTGAAGGCATAAAGTTAGGGGGAAAACCACCCCAAGGATGCCAGATCTAATAAGGTGCTAACCAGGTGCAACATATAAAACGGGCCCTAAATGCATTGCAGTATTTCATAATTGCTGTACTCCATGCCGTAGTGAGAAGGATGCAGATTCTTGATACTTAACATAGGAGGAGGAGGATAGATAGGATTTTCGGACAGAGGGTGAATGTATTTGAACAAACGAGGAGCTTTATGTTAGGTGCAGGTTTACCAAAGAGGTAATTCTTACTTTAATTAAGGACTTGAACCCTCTTCTAACCTGGGGCTATTCCTTCAAACATTCAGGTTTTGTGTAGCTTACGCTTTACACCTTTTAGCTTCTGGTTGCTACCAAAGCACTGTTGCAGTTGCAGGAGGGATGTCCCAGAGTGTCTCATGCAAGGTTTTTAGAAATTTCGACTAAAATATATTCACACATTGCATTTTCAAGTACTCCTGCTGATCTGGAAGCTACACACATTTAATTCTATGCAATAGCACATTTCTGTGCTTTGATGTGTAGATAGTATACACATTCAGCTGTGTCCACTCTCTGAAATAGACTATGGGGCCTTTTAGGATGACGGCTGGACTTTGTCCGCCCGTCATGCTACCGGGGATTGGGATTGGCCCCGGGGGGGGGAGGAATATTAGGATGAGGGCGCATCCTGCATTTTTAGCAATGTGGTGGGCGGTGCTCTCAGCACCGCCCTCCACAATGCTAAAAATGCATTAATGCATTTGCATTAACAAAGCGGCAGGCACCACGCGGTGCCTGCCGCTTTGTTTATGCAAATGCAGGGGGGTACCACAGGTACCCCCGTGTGCACCCCCACCTCTCCTTCACTCTGGGGGCCCCCAGGGGGCCCCCAGAGTGAAGACCGCATGCCTTTCAATGTGGAAAGGCATCTGTTTTGGCACATACTAATATGGCTGGCGGTGTCTAATAGACACCGTAACCATATTAAACCTTTTCTGCCCCGGCCGCCCCACCATACTAATATGGCGGGGCATTTAGGAGAGGGTGGCGGGCGGATTGCCCCCACCAGGCTGGCGGGGGCAATCCACCCGCCATCCTAATGGGCCCCTATGTGTATTGCTATAGAAAGAGCCAACACACAACACACATTAAATAGCCATGTAGTTTGTAATTACCTGTCTGATCACAGACCTTGTTGCTTGATACCCTGGAACACGCATGACTCCTATATTTTAGACAGTGTACTAAATGAGCACTGAGTAGGTGGAGATCTTGGAGATAACTGGTTGTTAAGTGAGTGTTAGTTAAATTGAACCTTAGCACCAGATTTGAGTATTTAATAAATTATAAAACAAGTGACAATACTTTTGCGTTAAGACCATGGATAATGACTCGATACTTTCATCCTCGAACCCTTAGACAAAGGAGGTACAATGCTGCTCATAGAAAAACAAAGAGCAGTACTGAGTGGACATTTGTTTTATTTAAAGTCAGAGTCCGATGTCTGCCCACCAGTGGGGGTACCCTAGTGTAAGTTTCAGCAATGAGCTACAAAATAATAGAGTCCCAAGTGACCACGAAATGTATCTCCCCGGCTTTCCACCTCCAGGACCTGAAGCTGCAAGAGCAGCAGAGGAATGCACATGCAGGGATACTGTCATAAACAACTGCTTTTAAGGTCCATATCACATACACATTTCTAAATAATTACCAAACAAACTGTATTGAGTACTAAACAAATGTTTTCTGTTTATTCACAGATTAATTTGAAGATGAGGAACATATACACTTTGAACATGTCACTCTGGAATAATGATCCTATTTAAATTTAAACAAAAAAGAAACAGTATTTTCTTTCATTTTTTGTATCCTTGTATGTTTTACTATTTTTGCCTTTGATTTTCAGTAGTTGGTCTTCCTAGTGAACACTTTCAGACCCTTCCTTGCCCTTCTTCGCTCTGGCTTTTAGTGCTCCTTGATGAATTTGGCTCACCAGTGGAAGTACTTTTCACACACAAGCCTTCCTCAGCTTCGTTCAGCTGCCATTGCTGCCCTAACTCCTGAATTATCACTTTACATTTTCTCTAATGTGTTTCTTATTTGGGCTAGTCTCCATGCTACATCACTATTGTGGTGTATCAGCTCCACCTGATGTTAGCAATTCTCTGACACATTGATGAGGTGGTGGTAGCCAGCTCTTCAACAGAACACCTACATTTTTGGAGGGGTTTGTGCATGTGTCTCTGATGACACCTGTGTGATGCAGATTCTTGAACCATTTGTGGGCTATATATTTTATAGCCATTGTTAACTCTTCAGAGCCTGTTTTTATTGCTTCATTACCTCAAAAAAAGGTCTCTCTAACGTTACTACCTGTGTACTCAATTCAGAAGTAGCCATGTGCTGCTTTAATTGAATTTTCAACATTTATTTTTCCAATGCATGGAATTGTGATGGAGTAGCAAGCTTTCCAGGTCTTTTTTTCATTCTGGGCCTCAGAGTAGACCTTGAAGTCCTTATTTTCCTTTCTCAAATACGAAGAGATTGCATTGGCTGTTATTGAGTTACTGCAGAAAAAACAATAGTTGTAGTTGGGTCTCGTAATTTAATTTTGCTAGTTTGACTTCTTGGCGCACTTTCAGTCTCTGAAGGAATGGTAATCACAGATTCAGTAATTTCACTTTCTGTAGGACTGGATGTTTCACCAATCTCTTATGTTTCTGATGGAGTTACATGAATCGGTTTAGCTACTGTAGGTTACAATACAGTGAAAATATTCAGTTAATGTAAATGATCAGCATGTTTTAGAAATTACCTACACTAAATACATGTCAACATTATTGCTTAATTTCATGTATGAGTTTTATCATATATTTTTCCGTATCAAGATATTTTATATAGGACATAATTGTCGAAATATAAAGATAAAAGTGTTGTAGGTAATTCTTGGTTTTATGCATACGGCTTACATTACCAAAAATGCATTGTTTTGATCACTATGAGAACTTGAAATAATGTCCCAATGTACATTGTAAAACCTCAACCTAGAGCATCAGATACAGCGGTTGGATGTTTCTATTTGACACACAGACAGTGGCATAACACAGGTCCCTGGAGCCTCCGTGGGGTGGGGTGACCCCTTCAGTACAATACCCTGGCTTGAGACCTCTTGACTGAGTCCAGAGGGGGGGGGGGCTCCCTGCACTTTGCAGAGGGCCCCCTCAAGTTTTGTGGCACCCCTGACTCCAAAAAGGCTTCAGTCTGGAATTTCATATCAATGAATTCTGAAATAGGAGTGAGTGGCTCCTTTGTTCTTGACCCTCCACTTGCAGCTGTAGCCTCCTTTTTTCTTGTTACTTCTTCTCCTTGGTGCAGGATCACAGGTCGTACCAGCACCTCATGATCTCTTCCACCGGCCGGTTTGTGACTCCCATTCGATTACTGCAGTACTGTATACTCGTTCAAATTTGTTTTTTAGTTGTCTCTGGAGCAGACATGGGTGTTTTTCAAAAGAGTTTGCTATGTTCTTCACTAGTCTTTCCAGCTGTATGCCACTCAATTTGTGCTTTCTTTTTCTGCCCAACTCCTCCTATGGTTCCTGGCAGGACATTGTGCTCTCGGATAGTCCTCTGTAGGGACTGTTTCTGCTCTACACCTTAAAGTAGATCTACTTCCTGAACTAGGTGAGGTCATCCCTCACTGCTGATGGCATAGTAGCAATTTGCAACTCATACAAATTCACAATTGTTGATTAAGTATTTAAAAATTATGACTACTTATTAATCACTCACTGCATAAAGGAAAGGGACGTGATTCATATTCGGCTGTTTCTATTTTGTGAATTAGTATTTGTCGCCATTTAGGAGAGGCTCAACATTATTTTTGTCCATCACACCCCTAGAGCAGATGTATGAATCATTTTTGTATTTGAAAAGGACTCACATTGAAAGAATCATACTGTTCAGGACCGCTAAAAGGCTTTTTGTCATGTATGAAACAAAATTGCAATTTGTTGACATGTTACCAATTTGCAGTTTGGGTTTGGAACCGGATACCGATTTGTAATTGAAAGGGTGTGTTTAGGGCATCCCTTACAAGTACCAAATCAGAATGATATGTCGTAATGTTTTGCAGCAGAGATCTGGTTGCAAAACATAAATATTTGATCAACTCCAAACATCTACTGATAACTCACAAGGGCTTTTCAAGGGACACCTTCTGCTTTGTGAATATTGACAACACATTTGTAAGAGTAGGCATTAGGACCACTGCCTACCATAACATTTTCGCTTTAACTTTTTTTAATGCATTCAATTTTCCTTTAAGATAACCATTGCATCAAAAAAAGGCTTTATTTAAAAGTAATCACAGACATAGTGGCCTGCTGACCTCAGCAGGACCCTACCCTGGTGTTGGCTGCAATTCATAGTGGGCTGCAAGTTGCGAATCACCTAGTCTATGTTCATGAAGTGGGTTGCATTGCAACCAAGTATGAATCAGGTTTTTGCGAACCGACCCATTTGTATATAAGTCGATTCACAAAAACCAAATGGATTCAGTAAAAGTCAGTGTGTAGTTTGAGACCCCTTTACTGAATCAATTCTTTGTATATCTGGTCCTTAGTTCCTAATTTTGGGTTTGTAAAATATTCGGTCATTAAGCAGCAAAAAAAGATGTACATATTGGTGTAAACATGGGAATGGAATTTCTCTATTTAAATCCTATCTTTACCATAACTGTTCACTTCCACATCTACGCCACACTTTTACCTCAGGAAAGCTGCCTTCCAGCCCTTTACACTTTGGACTACATTTACTAAGCCTTTATTTGGTATTTTCCAAAGCTGCAAGACCTTGCCCTACATTTCTTAGTGGTAGGCGTTACATGATTGGAGCAAGGGTTTTCCTGTGTACACATCCATGGATTTCACGCAATTCCAAATTTACTTAGGGTCGCAAAGATGGAATTGCGTGAATCGGTACGCCCACCACAGAGAGACGTAACAAGGAGAAATATTTCTTCCCATTACTTCCTCCTTCTAGGCCTGATGCATTCTGCATCACACTTAGAAAGAAGAGAATTCTATATTGTATTGTTTTTGTGCAGGAAGGTATCTATTCCTTCCCAAAAACAATCCTGCCTACAAAGCAGGTCCCCGGGCAACATGGCACAAGTGTGTTTGTGTTGGTAGAAGGCAGCCACAAGTGCGCCACCACAGGGGTAGAGCTGAGGCATGACATATCTTTGTAAACATTGAGCTCCTCAGCTCCCTCCCCTTCAAATAATGCAGCACGGCAACTTGCATTGCTGCAATGCATTGTGTACATTCATAGTAAATCTGCCCCTTTGTTTGCAATGTCTACCGTCTCATTTTGGACTGGCCTTTTTGGCAGTCTGGCAATCAGGCACTGTCACGTGGACCACTGAAAAGTTGAGTGTGTGGACCAGTTTTGTGGTCTCTCTCTATGGCCCATGAGCAAAAAACGGACTATACACACTGGACCTTTCAAGCCCCCAAAGGAAATCAATTTTTATACTTACTTTTTATGATGCGTTTAAAACATCCCATCTCCTCTTGCTACCGGAATTCATCTGGAGAATTGAAAAAGGCTTGTTCTGTGAGCCCCACACATGGAAATGAATAACTACACTTGTTGGCTGGAGGAACACTGACACATATTTCCAGGCACTGTATGATTTATCAAAAGGTTACATTCCCCTTACATCATGCACAGTGACGCAAGGGCTGCGGACTCCTTAAGTCAGATTTACCAAGGTACGTAAGGCCGCCTTGTTTGGCCCTACGTGGCTCGATAAATCTGGAGTAACACAAGGCAGCCCAAGCCGTTGCCTTGCATTACTCTGCACCAGGAAGGCATTACACGGGTGAAGAGTGGGAGTTCCCGCACGTCAATCCATGCCTTTTGGCAATTTCCCATGCTTATCAAGACAAGTAAACCTAGAACTGAGTCAAAATTGTGCACCTTCTCAATAGAGGCACGATCAGGAGAGTTATCTTTGTTTCTCCTTGTTTTTAAATTTCTGTGCTGCATTCAATTAATATATATTTAATTGGTTACATATAAAAACAAAAAAGCATACATAAAATCATACATACGATACTTAAAAGCAATGCATTCTACAAGGAAAATACTAAAAACATTTACAGGACCATTAATCTTCTGTGAATAATAATGGCTCTTAATAAAGCATACAAAATGTAAAAGAGTAAGGGGCATATTATCAAGGGCCTTATCTCCGCTTTTTTGGCTTTAAAAGCCAAAAAAGTGGGGATAATGTTTTCGCCCTACTAACAAGGCAGTGCTAACATGCATTAGCGCATGTTAGCAGCCTTGTTACCGACGCCTCGCTTTGTATCTCTAATGAGACGCAAAGTGAGCGTTTCGTGCCAAAATAACACAGAAAAGTTTGCTAACTGCACTTCTCTGAATTACCAAGCCGGCCCAGGACACCCATAGCGATACAAAAAAGCTACACTAAGCGCGGTTTTCGCTGTAACGTAACATTTGCAAAATGTCAGACTTAGCTATATTTATAAAGGGAGGTGGAATCTGAGGCTAAGTCCACATCTCCCTATTATCAAGGATTCCCTTATTGTCCCATTTGTATCTTTGGATTTCCTGCGATGTCCCCTTATTTTGCCGCTATCGCAGGATTTGTTATCGCTGTGGAGAAAAACGTTGATAATAAAGTGTTATCTCAGCCATTTAATCCGGCGATAAAAAAAATAGCGCTAATCGCGCTCAGCGATATTTATCGCTGTGTGGTGATAATATGCCCCCCGTGATTCGCCTGGAACAAAATTTACAAAACATGGTAAAATGCATTGTGTCCTGGGGAGACCTACTGTTGCAGCTGCAGGGATCTAGGGATTTATAATCGTAAAAATCTCTAGGGCAAACCACAGACAGATGCAGTAGATTAAGCCTAAATATACCAAGCACATATCTGCCCCCATTGTTCTTCACCAGACCTAAGTAGGTCTTCTATTGTAGTGTAGTTCCTATTTTCCCAATAGGCTCTGCGCATTGGAATAACATAAACGATAGTGTAGACGTAAGACTGAGGTCGACTAGGTCTCTATTGAACATGTTAGACTTAATTTAGGTTTGCCAGCTAGCTCAGAGGTCACTAGAAACTTCCTTGAATGAACAGGGAGGAGTGAACTTCCCTGATTAGACAAGAAGGGATTCAGCTTCTGACAACCGCATAAACATGACAACTTTGCTCCCCCAGAATAAGGAGTATATCTCCAGAGTCGTGTGAAAACAATAGAAAGCTATTTCACTCAGTCAATTGTGCATACTTAGTTTCACCAGAGTGCAGAGAAATAGAGAGACGGGCGTTTTCAATAAAAGGTGTTATTTTATTGAGCAGTCTTCTTTCTCATGCAAGAGAAATGAATTGCCACAATTGCAATACTTATTATAAAGTAAAGTGCGTACAGTAAAAGGAGTATTATGAAATAATACTGTGAAAGCATTGATATAGTTTCTGAACCATATGATACTTAAAAGGTATAAAATATATACAGTTACATACAACGATAATAGTTTGACTAAACGTACTCAACTGGTGCTTCTAAATACGCCTACCCCGATGTACCTAACCTAAGCCTAGTACGTGGGAAGGAGTAAATGAGTTGCAGTTTAAGTTAAGTTCGTTTTTGCCAAGATTCTGACTCAAGAATTCTCTAGGGATCTAATCAGCTCTGTACCTTGGTTTTTAGAATGGAGGAGGTCTTGTATCTTGCTCTCAGGACTCGATCTCCCGGCAACCCGTAGGGGTGACTGGGAACACCGGAGCTGGATTTTATCGGCTGGAGAAAAAGACAGCGTCTTTCTCAGTGCGTCAAATTCTGCAAATTTCGGCATTTGCGATTGCAATGTTGCTTGATACATATGGCCCTAAATCACCAGAGAGCGAGTGCTCCCTCAGCCACTGTTACATTCACAGCATGAAGGTTTTCCCAAATGACAAGAGTTAATCCGGCAGAAAACCAAAATAGAATAACAGAGGAGTCACAGGCATAAGGGGAGCACTTTGGCGCTGCCTTTCCCTGCTATACAACTAAATACCTGGGGGAATCCTTACTGCAGTTAACAGCTCAAGTACATGGCTGCTAAAAATAGGCTTCAGGAAGCGAGCGGTACCGCAATACTGGGGATGTCGAGAAAACACAGGAACTCCAGCGGGGAATATCATCCGCTACGTAGAAAAACGCAGAAGTTGCTGGTGAAATTGTCAAGCCTCGACCCTATGAAGGGGAGGGGCTTTATAGAATCGGACTGGAAGGCAATGTCGGATCCGGTTCTCTGTCAAGCATCCCAAGGGCTTCTGGGAGTTGTAGTCTCCTGTGTGCCACTTACCCTCTGCTGGCGCCTTACACCACTCAGACACTGCTACACTCATACAGAGAAAGAGGGATAGAGGGGTAGGTGACCTGTAAACCCCACACCCCTGTTCCGGCGTCGCGACCATGACACAAACAGCCTCTAAATATTAAGCAGGTCAGGCTATGATACTTGACCCCCAGTTCCCTATACATATAATAAAAAGTCAACGTACTTTGTAGGACACACAATGGATGCCTAAGGAATGTATTTTCTTTGATCTGGAATTAATTTGATGCAGCATAACCCCAGATGTCACTCCCATAAAATGCCCTTTAAATGCACTTGGCCTGACGAATCTTCACTAAAGCCTTGAATGGTCTACTCCCTAGTCTTGTTGCAAACCTAAAAATGGCCCCAAACGTCCTCCTACGTTCCTCTTTCTTTGCAGTAATTAGACATTTCCAGCCCATATTGGAATCAAATAGGGAAAAGTCCTAACCTTGGCCAAGACGTGATTACTCATACTAAATGTTTTAGAGCTTGTGGGAGGAGGACCAATCACCATGATAAAAGATTTGGTAAAACATACAGATCCAACTCTCTCATAAACATATGAAATTAATTCAAAATGTTTTGCAGACCTTTGGTTTTCCTAACTGTCAATACCACATCATCTGCATACAAAAGAATTTGAAGGGGATGAGGACCATTGTGGGGGTAGTCTACATTGGCAGCTATTAGGGCCTGTTCCAAGCTTTTTATATAGTGGGAAAATAAAAAAGGAGCAAGAATGTAACCTTGATATACCACTCTCTTCGTTTTAAAACTATTAGTACATGCAGAATCTTTAGAGTATCTCACTTATACAGTCGTATTGGCCTGGAGATCCCGTAAAAAATATACTATATTTGGATCCACCCCATCTCCAAGAGAATACTCCATCATTTGTCGTGATTTACACGGTGAAAGGCGGAATTAAGGTCCAAGAAGGTGAGGTGGACAGACTCCGAGCTGGCAACTTTATATTTATTGGTGACCATATAAAGGTTCATGCATTGATGGTAGATTTACCCTGCCTAAAGCCATATTGTGAATCTGAAACCAAACCATATTGTTCTTTTCATCACAACATGTAAGCGTATTCAGTATCACCTGCCCTAGGACCTTTAGAACTGAACCGCTAAGTGAAATGGGCCTGTAACACTGAGGGTTGTCTTTATCATCCTTTTTTATTTAATGATGGGCACTGTAACTGCAGTAGACCAGGGGGAAGGAGGACTATCTCTAACCACCGCATTCAGGATTAGTGCCAGCTAGGGACCCCAAAATTCCACATCGCTGATAAACAAATCCGGGAGGATTCCGCTAGGGCCTGGGGCCTTTGGCCAGTAAGACCCATGATACCCTGTGTTGTCTGCTCGAGGGAGAATTCGAGGTTTGACCTCTCCCGGTTTGGATTCCTGTCTCAAGGGTAGCAGAGGGAAATTAATAATTATATATACCCTAAAAATGCGCAGCCCATTGACGGGCAGTGATGTGATGACACAAAGTAGGGGTGATCTCTTGTGCAAAGCAGGGGTGGTTAATGATACGCAAAAAGGCAGAAAAAGTATTCCCAATGTTTGCATGTTCAAGACCATCCTAGGATATTTCCCTCACTGCCCCTTTTCTCCTGTTGATTTCCTCCTTGTATACGCACCAACAAATCGCTAATCACTCGCCATCTTTAGGTATTGGTTTTGGGGCACATTTTAAGTTACAGAAAGTCTTGGAGCAACTGAGTCAAATCATTTAGGGGCAGATGAAGAGGGATCAGTAATTGAAGAATGTAAGGGTTTGGTTATCCTTTCAGAAATGCATCCAAAAGGATTTAGGAGTGCAAAATCTGGGACGTTATGTTCAAGGCAGATTAGAATTTCCTGGGCATAGCTATGGAACAAGGTACATTTAACCCCTTCGAGGCTAATGACGAGCTGGCCTCGTCATGGCGCTTACCTGCCGTGCGCGGATGACAAGGCCAGCTCGTCATAAAACAATGAAGAATAATAAAACCCAGCGCAGGACGGGAAAACGCCTAGCAGCCATGGGGTTAAAACGCCTGCGTTCTACCATGGTCCATATACCCAGACAATCACAGCTTCTAACCTGACAATGTGGCAAAAGCGCACCTAAAGTTGGGGATAACTTCATACCACTTAGAATCAAACAACTTATCCAGAGTAAAGACAATATTAAAATCATTTAACAGGGTGTTTAGATCTGACCCCTCTTTAGAGTGTTCCATATGTAACCCCGACAATAGCATACACCTATGACAATTACTCAGATCCTCAAAGGGGCTTTCACATAGGTGGATATTAAAGTCACCAGCAGTGATTAGGTTTGCCTGCCCCACCTGATTCTCGGACAATGTATGAATATATGACCCCAAAGTGTGCATGTTAGAAGAAACCTGTGGCCATGATTTCACATTATAAAATTTATTCAAATATGTAGCAAAAGAACTTGAGAGGGTTATTTTTAAACCTTGTGAGTTATGTTCCCCTGGGTACATTTCCTTGGTCCACCCAACAATCTCCAACTAAAGAAAAATTATCAATCCACTCTTTGCCCTGCAACACACTTAGAAAGAAAAAAACAACTCTAAGGACGATTTTTCTGCAAAAAGGTGTCCTTTCCTGCACAAAGCAATCCTGCCTTCAATGCAGGTACCCTTGCGCAATGGCGCAAGGGTGCCTGCATAAGGGCTAGGGAGGACATAGTGGGCCAGCGCAGTGAGAGAGCAGGAATGCACCATATATAAGTAAATATGGTGCAGTTGTGCTGTCTTCATTTGATGCATCATGTTGCCTGAGTCAAATCTTGATAAATCTGGCCTATGTTGTTTGTTCATAATTCGCTCAATTATGCAAAACTGTCCAAAGTCTGAAAAATACTATGCAAATTTGAACAGTAAGTTAATGTGTTTTATCAGCGTCTGGCATACGGTAGACAAAAGTATCTGATCAATTACACAACAATATAGTTAGATGAATCAATTCAAACAATTAGGAATCATTACTATAGAAAGCCATAGCTTGCTCGCGGTTTTTATTGTGACTAGTGCTTAATGTGAGCTGGTGATTACTAGTGGGTGCCTACCAGCTCTTAAATTTGGGGACAAGAACATATTTGTCCGCATCAGATATTTATTAAGCACACGAAAATGAAAAACACACAGCTCGGAAAGACAGAGGAAGAGGATTACAGCAAAACTATCACAAGAAGAGAAAGCAGGAATTAACATTAACCTGCCAATGTGAGATAAGTGAATAAACAGTGTCTAGTAGTGGATTAAAGAGGCCTGAGGTGAATTCAAAACTAAACAGCCTTGGTATTCAGCACACTGATGCTTAATTGCCCCAGGGGTAGGCTTCTGAACAGAGTTTCAGGCACCAGCACTCTTTCTTTTACAAATTAAGCCAGATCATGACTAACTCTGCACAGCGCACCATGTAAAAGTGGTTGTTCTCTCACAGGGAAAAATCTTTGTCACTTCGTACACCCCTTAGTTCGTTCTGGGACAGGATAGAGATTTTCAGTGTTAATTTTTAAAAGAATATGTGTAGAGGCCAATGTGTTCAGAAGACGGGGGTGAGTGCTATCGTGCGTCAGGGGTGCTGAATAGCAATGCTGCTTACACTGGATTCCACTTCATGGCTCTTTCATCCACCACCATTTTCTCCCTTCTCTTTTACCTCACTTTTTCAGGGTTTTTTTCATTACTGGAGTCTGTCTTTATTACAGTTTTTCCATCTATCTTCTTTCTCCCTTTTGTGCTTTTCTCTCTCTTGCTCTAGGTCAAAAATCTGATGAAGAAAAATAAGTGCAGGCTCCCAAAAAATGAGTGCTGGTTGGCCCTACCTGCAGAAATCAGTTCAAATTAAGCACTTTATGCAATGTGCATATATGATTTATATCAGAGTAGGTTTAATAGTTTACTATTCCTTATCAGTGATTTTAGCGCCTCTCTGAGCAACACAGAATGATATGCAATTGTTCTCTTGCTTTATCTGTCATCAGTCCTGTTGACATTTCCTCGGTTTACATTTAGAGAAGTCACATTATTATTTGTACTTCTGATTAAACTTACTACTGGTCCAGTGTTTTTATGATTGAACGTGTGCCTATACCTTATCCACCGTGAACGCTCTGCACCACATCATGATTCATCAGCCTGTGTGGTGCCGTTCTACCCTTTTTACTTTATCCACGACACGTTTGCTTGTTTAGTTGTGTTTGCAGAGGTTTATATAGAGTGACATTGAGGTGTGGGAGCGAAACTTTAAAATGGCGTAGCCCGCCAGTCATGTATGTCTGTTGAAGACTACTTGAAGGTACGGGGTAGGAACTTGCATATAATTACGTGTAATTACATAAAATGCACATCCGGCATTTAGCACTATATTTCAGTGAAAAATGTGTCCTTGCTTTTTACATGGACGCAAGGAAGTAATTTGTGCTAAACAAATAGTGCCAAACTACAAGTTTAATGAATGACAGCCACTTGTGTTCTGGTCATTTGCACTGTTCCAGAACTGTAATTTTGCCACAAATGTGGCGCATTTATATACCCTAGTATAATGGCATACTTTAGTGAATTGATGTAACAAGCATAATATGAAATTCATGTAATTATGCAGTGTAGTTGAATTTCGCTTGGGCCTAAGTGGGAGATTTTGGTTTCATGACTCAGCTTGCTGCAAAACTCTATTGAGAGCTCTGCTCCAGCTCAGCAAACCACCGTGTTTGTGACTGCTTTTTAAGAAAGCAAATATTTTTTAAATGCAGCCCATTTTTATACACGGAAAACTGGATGTGACACAAAAATATCAGAAGATAAATATTGTTAACAAAAATATCACTTTCCTTCACTTAACTAATAAAACCCCACATATCAAGAACACAAATATCATTGTTAAAAATATCCATTTTAAATTAAATCAAAAACACAAATATCAAAAACAAAAATATCCTCACCTCAAAATAAACATATATGTCAAAAATATCTATTCACACAATATCGACTACAATATTATTACCAAAATAATTACATTATCAATAATAAATGGAAAAAACTTTTTACGTAAAGCAGTTATTTAATTCAAATAGTCTTTATTTCGACTGTTAGTCATAAAAGACACACATTGACATATTAAAAATCACATTTCATTAACATTGCATTATATTTGATATTAACAGGGAAATACAGTTGAGATATTCAAATTAAGATTGCCACATATATGGTATTCCAACTCGACCAATTAAAAAAATAAATAGGTACTGTATTTTAATAAAAAACATTTAAAATTGATAAGATTGATGTTCCACAAAAATACCACAGTAAGTTTATAGGGGCTGCAATGCTTTCAGTTTACCACTACGGATAGTCCACATCCATTTTAAAAATTTAGCAATCGCAATCACCATAGTGTCCATAGTGTCCGAACAGTCGGTTTGAAATATCCTCAATGCTACTGTCCCAATCTGTATCCCCTTTTGAATACAGATCGACCTAATCCATTTGTGGCGAGGAGCTTTGTACTCTGGACATACAAACAGGACATGAGCTATGCTTTCCGAGAGTGTTATACAGAAGGGGCACATATGATCATTTTTACTAATTTTCCATTTGCAAATAACCGTGTTAAGTGGGAGGGTTCCTTCCCTAAACTGATGGAACAGTTTCCTGTCATATGGCAATGCAATAAGATCCCAATACCTCTCATACGAGGGGGTATGTTTCAGTTCCAAGAAAGCCTTAGTAAACGATGGAGCAGTGTGTGACTGAAACTCCTCTTGGGATACCAATGCCCAGTAAGCTTCTTTTAACTTTTGTTTCGAGGGGAAGATGCTCTCCTGGGGATTTTCCCAATAATCCTCTATACCTAAGGCCTTAAGTAGGGATCTGACCTTCCTAAACCATAACATTTTTCCTCCAGAGTCCAAATTTCGTGCCTCCAAGAGTGCTAGTGCGTAATGATGGAGTTCAGGCGTTACCCACAATCTCCTCCAGTAGGCGATTGGTCTAAACCTGCAGGTGTCCTGTATGCTATGGCTTCCCAGATCCATATGTAATGGTACAAGTGGTGTTGAATGTGGGAGCCCTGTTATACTGCGGAGAAATTTATTATGTGCGTTTTTTAAGCCTGTTATATCGGATACCCCCCATAGTTCTGCTCCATACATCATGGACGATCTCACCTTTGCATCATAAATTTTAAGTACTGGGGCCATTGGTTTGGTAGCTGAGGACTTAAACTCTCTTAACAGCACACCAGCCAGCTGTGCATGCTTGGAAGTTAAGTATGACATATGTGGCTTCCACTGAAGCCTGGAACCTAATGTTATGCCCAGGTAACTAAAGCTGTCGGTCTGCTCTAAGAGTTCCCCATTCATATAAACTCGGCCCCTGATGTTCCTAACATAACATAACACATAACATGTGTATTTGTAAAGCGCACGTTCACCACTACGGGTATCTTGGCGCTGAATAACAGATGTTTGTTGTTACCCAACTCAATGGTACTCATTTTATCGACCTCAGTTGGATGAAAGGCTGAGTGGACCCGCCGGGATTTGAACCTGTGACCATGAGGTCGAACACAGGCCCCTGGAGTAGACGCATTAGTCCACTGAGCCACCAGACCCGGCTCCTATGCTTATGCATTACCATAAATTTAGTCTTTGATACGTTAACAAGTAGGCCATAGTCGTTACAGAATTTTTCAAAACAGTCGATTGCTTTTTGGAGCCCTTCCTGGGTTTTGGATATTAAAAGGGTATCATCGGCAAACATTAACAAGGGGACCGAGATACCATTTTGTTTGGGTGCGTCTGTGTAAGAATCCCTGTAGTAGTCTATGACCCGGTTAATATATAAAGTAAATAATGTGGGTACCAACACACATCCTTGTCGGACGCCTCTTGCTGTTGGGAATCTATCGGTCACCTGGCTCTGGTTACCCCATCTCACCTGCGCGTAGTTATTATCATGAAATTTAATCAAGACTGCGAGCAGTTCAGGAGGCATACCTTGTTCATGAAGCGCTCGCCACAACCTATCTCGAGGGACAAGGTCAAACGCCGCCTTCAAATCAACGAAGGCTGCATAGAGTGTACCGCCCCCTAGGATCACCCATTTCCAGTATATTGTGGAAAACCTAAAAACTTGATCAACAGTACTGGTAGAGGGTCGGAAGCCAGCCTGTAGAGTAGACATGACTCCCGATTCCTCTATCCATTTCTGGATCCTGAGAAGTATCATCCTGGCCACAACCTTTTGGATACAGGCAATTAGGCTAATCGGCCTGTAATTAGCTGGATCAGCGCGGTCCCCCTTTTTAAAAATAGGTATGATTTCAGCTCCCCGCCATATGTCCGGCAAAGCAGTGCCTCTTGCAATGGCATTAGCCAACAATTCTATGTATGGGACCCAGACTTCTTTATTATGTAAGAACAGATCTGCTGGAATTTTGTCTAGGCCCGGGGCTCTGCCTTTTGGTATTAAGTTGAGGGCATATTCCACATCTTTCTTTATGAACATTAATGGGCTTGTAGGTTTGGAACAGCTGGCAAGGTCCAAAGCTGTTGTAGGTACGGTGTTTATATTAGCAAACTGGGACTTAAAATACATTATCCACTTTTCTGGGGGGACATGATTTTCGGGCTGAGGTTTTTGGTTCCCCTTGCCCCACCTCACGAGATGCCAAAAGCCCGTCATATCTCTCAGCTTGCTTGCTTCATACAGCTCATCCCAGTATTTATTGTCCCAGGCTTTTTTAGCAACATATTGCGTCCTTTTATAATATTTCCTAGCGCCCTGTGTGGCCTCCCTATCAGCAGATCGCACTGCTAGCGCTAGGGATTTATATGCTGACCTGCAATTTTTATCATACCATGAGTCAGGTTTCCGTCTTCCTTTGCCAGAAGGGTTCTTCTTTGGAATACTAAAAAATTTACCAAGTTTAAGAAAAAGGGTCGAGTGAATATGGACTACCCTGATGTTGCGATCTTCATGAGATAACTGACCCTGCATTTCAACAATTGCTTCTTTAACCAAAGCTTCCATTTCATTAATAGACTGGGGATTGCCCAAACACTCAGCCCATCTTAACTTCCTTGTGTCATTTGTCATGACAAAGTCATCTACTCTGTTGACTTTCGGTGCTTCTTGTCCCTTTAGGAGCAATATTTCAAGACTAAGCGGATTGTGATCACTCTCTATTCGTTGAATTATGGTCATGTCACAGACAGAGGACCACAATTCAAGATTCACTAATATATAGTCGATTCTGCTTGTACTCAAGCCATTATTAACCACATCAGTGCTGCATGAATTTTCCCTCTGTGCTGAAAGTCCTAAAATCCTATTGTTCATGACGAGCTCAGCTCGTCATGAGTGTACGAGAGGTGTACTGCATGACGAGCTGAGCTCCTCATGAGCATGGAAGGGGTTAAAAGTTGGATTACCCTGCTTGTCCCCTCGCGTTCTCCCGTTTACTGCTCTAAGCCCACATTCGAGACTAAAGGTCGTAAGTTGAAGGGCTGCTTGGGTCCACCTTTTTATTGGGAGTATATTTAATGGGGGAATTTGCCAGCAAGTGTCTTCAACCTCTGTGAGCTCTAGGTCACTATGATCCAGAGGCTCAAAGGTGCAATTAAAATCTCCGCATATTAATACATTAGCACCTCCCCTCCAAGTTCTTACATAGTGTCCCAGCGCCTAGACCACCTCTGACGTTTTACCCCCAGGTTTCCCCCCTGGCGTATACATTTAAGATAATTAATTCACCGAAAATGGGGGATTTGAGCTTAACCACCAGTATATCCTTGGAATCGGTTATGAGTTGGGATGTTGTATATCTATCATCCTGCGTGACCCAGGTTGTCAGGCCCCCCATGGGTCCTCCCTTGCAAGAGTGTGTTGCCGCTATCGCAAAGTGAAGGTACCCTGGTCTATATTGTGGTTCCACTGCCCAAGTTTCCTGTATAGTAACTATCAAGTAATTGTCAATAAAGGTGGCCCAATCCCTAGAAGACATCTTATTCTTAAGGCCTGCCACATTCCAGGATGCCAGGAACTGACCCCCCGTGTGTGTCTGTGATACATTGTGGATCTTATTGCCCCGTGAGCGAGCTTCCCCGTGAAGATCATTATGCCCCAACTGATTCTGACCAATGTCCTGCGTTCCCTCTATCGCTATCTCTCTTTCCTCAACCAGAGTACTAGTTAGGTTGACTGTACCTGTGCAGAAATTGAGTGGAATAGTCTCTGTTTCCCTGACACTGTCAGTATTATTGGTTAAATCATACATTATTTTCTTGACTGAACTGCTGAGTTGAATGTCATTTATAATATATTTATTGGATATGACTTTCACTATCTCTCCCACTCCATAGGGGTCAGGGATTCCAGATTCGTACCGAGGGTAATGGGATGGATTTGATGCTTCCTCTACTGAGCTGTGTGCAGTAGTTAGAATGTCTTCCCTAGGGACTCCTTTCCCTTCGTCCACCTCAGCTCCGTCTATCCTAGGGATAATTGCACCTTCACTATCTTCCCCTCTGTTCATTAATCTTCAATCGCATTCATCCAGACCACTGAATATGTCGTACCTGTTTGTTATCTCCAGTGGCGTGAATGGCATGAGATAGTCCATTCTTCTATGCGCAGTTGTATTAAATCTGGGGGGTATGGTGTTCCACCCAGGTGTATCTGGAGCTGGTACTGAATGATACATATAAGCAGGATTCCTAGCATTCTCCATATTTGGAAAGTAATTGGTGGAGAAAGCATGACTGTAGCTAGTTTGAGATGGAAATACTACAGATCTTGGATAGAAATATGTTAAAGGGCGAGGCGTGATACAGTTATTAGCATTGCCCTGTGGCCAGTTTAGTATGTATTGAACTGCATTTGGATCCTTAAAATTAACTACAACCACATCTCCCCCAATATCCTTTGGTCTTCCACCTAACCACTGGAGGCGGCGAACGTGAACTATTTCGCCATTAATATTACTAGCTATTGGCCTATATGAGGTCAACCAATGCATTATCTTGTTCTTCAATTGAAAAAAGCCTTCCCGCTTATTTTCAGACAACTCTGGTACCCCAGTGAGAACCACCACATATGGTGCAGCTTCCGGCGGAAGTTCTGTGAGTGGTCTCCTACCTTGAACCCCCCTAGAATACCTAGAACCTTCCTCCTCCGTTCTTGGTAACCCGATTGATGAAATACCCATATCCCTTACAGGCTTATTAGCAGGAATAACAGGAATACGGTTGGGTTTTGTTATCGGCTTTGTTATAGGTTTTATTGGCTGATTTATATTTGAAATGTGGGGGTATTTGGGTACAGATGTTGACTTCGCAGGTAAATGGTTGGTGGCAGTTGGTGCAGCTGGTATCATATTGGTATGTGAGTTGTTGGTTGAAGGTACTGCTATAGTGACTGCTGGTTGGGGGTTATGGGCAGATGTAATAACTTGAGAAGGGACTAATACTGTTGTTAACTCTTTGTTTTCTAATATCCCGATGGAATTTCCCTGTCTTCCCAAATCTGCCTCTATTTTCCCTAGTCTATCCTCCATACTTTTTAGTCTTTCTACTATTGCTAGTGTATAGCTTCTCACAATAAGTTCGATGCTATCCAGTAGGTTGCTAGTATGAACTGATTGTAACCCATCGACCGTTTGGTCAAGATCGATATTAACCTCATTTTCTGGATATAGAGACAGTGACAAAGGTGAGGGGGCTGACGCTATTCCTACATCTTCCGCAACAGCTGTGATACCCGTAGCATTGGTACTTATAAGCTTAAGCTTCTTCCCAAAATCAGAATGGCTCAGTTTTAGTTTGGTTAATTCCACCCTCTTACGTCCCTTTTTAGTTGGTGGTGGGCCAAAGATTTTGTGTTGCGTGGTCCTCTTGCTCTTACCTCGTACTATCTTACCAGGCCTGGGTGTTGGAGAGATCATCCCTTGGATGCACTGAGTGTACAAGTAGAAATATGAGGTGAGGTTCCAACACCGGTTTGATTGAGGCCGGTAGGGGGTGCTAAACATTCTCTGAGCAAGAGAGGCACACTGTCTGTAGTTGAGGTGTCATTAATAGAATCAGGACAGGGCTCATTATCGAAATTAACAACAGGGGTTGGCTCTGACAAAGTCCTGTTCTTAATACGTTCGATCGAGCGGCGGCGCTCAGCTCGCCGTTCTGCTAGAGATTGTTCCTTGGAACCTTCAGAAAAAGTTTTAATGAAATAATTGTCCAGGGTTCCATTGGACAAGCCCCCGGCTTTTTCAGACGCAGCGGTGGCCGGACTTAACACGATGGTAGACATAGGAATAAATTAAGAAAAGAATTCCCAGACAGAGGAGTATATAGATCAACTTACTCCGAACAAATAAGGTGCTTAATCACTCAGCCAGGGGGACCGGCCCAGTCCAGTCTCCTCAGGCCTCTGAGGGCCTAAGAGGGCCCGGCGTCCCGCGAGGGAGGGTGTGCGCCTATTTTATGCGCCTCCTGGCGCTAGTGGATGGTGCGCGGTGGGCGCAGTGCCTGCTGGGGGTTGTAGTACCCCTGGTCCGCCTTCCACACTGCGGCAGCTCTCCAGGTGTCCAAGGAGGCGTGCAGCGGGAGGCGGAATACGGGATGGCTCCAGCGGCAACAGCGAGGCGGCAGGTAAGCAGTGCAATCAGCTTTGCAAAAAGAAAAGGGCCATGGCAGTTCCCAGCAATGGAAAGTTCCCCCGCTCTGCAGGGTGTGCGCCTATTTTATACGCCTCCTGGCGCTTGTGGATGGTGCGAGGTGGGCGCAGTGCCTGCTGGGGGTTGTAGTACCCCTGGTCCGCCCTCCACACTGCGGCAGCTCTCCAGGTGTCCAAGGAGGTGTGCGGCAGAATACGGGATGGCTCCAGCGGCAACAGCGAGGCGGCAGGTAAGCAGTGCAATCAGCTTTGCAAAAAGAAAAGGGCCACAGCAGTTCCCAGCAATGGAAAGTTCCCCCGCTCTGCAGGGTGTGCGCCTATTTTATGCGCCTCCTGGCGCTTGTGGATGGTGCGCGGTGGGCGCAGTGCCTGCTGGGGGTTGTAGTACCCCTGGTCCGCCCTCCACACTGCGGCAGCTCTCCAGGTGTCCAAGGAGGCGTGCGGTGGGAGGCGGAATACGGGATGGCTCCAGCGGCAACAGCGAGGCGGCAGGTAAGCAGTGCAATCAGCTTTGCAAAAAGAAAAGGGCCACGGCAGTTCCCAGCAATGGAAAG
This sequence comes from Lissotriton vulgaris, assembly GCF_964263255.1. Classification (NCBI taxonomy): domain Eukaryota; kingdom Metazoa; phylum Chordata; class Amphibia; order Caudata; family Salamandridae; genus Lissotriton; species Lissotriton vulgaris. The sequence goes on from NC_141699.1 coordinate 797,990,418, forward strand.
TTCCCCCGCTCTGCAGGGTGTGCGCCTATTTTATGCACCTCCTGGCGCTTGTGGATGGTGCGCGGTGGGCGCAGTGCCTGCTGGGGGTTGTAGTACCCCTGGTCCGCCCTCCACACTGTGGCAGCTCTCCAGGTGTCCAAGGAGGCGTGCGGCGGGAGGCAGAATACGGGATGGCTCCAGCGGCAACAGCGAGGCGGCAGGTAAGCAGTGCAATCAGCTTTGCAAAAAGAAAAGGGCCACGGCAGTTCCCAGCAATGGAAAGTTCCCCCGCTCTGCAGGGTGTGCGCCTATTTTATGCGCCTCCTGGCGCTTGTGGATGGTGCGCGGTGGACGCAGTGCCTGCTGGGGGTTGTAGTACCCCTGGTCCGCCCTCCACACTGCGGCAGCTCTCCAGGTGTCCAAGGAGGCGTGTGGCGGGAGGCGGAATACGGGATGGCTCCAGCGGCAACAGCGAGGTGGCAGGTAAGCAGTGCAATCAGCTTTGCAAAAAGAAAAGGGCCACGGCAGTTCCCAGCAATGGAAAGGTATTTAAAACAAACATAACACATTTTATAGACATGTTTAAATTAAAAGTAAATCTATTACATCACTGAAAAATGTACAATTCACCCCAATAAAATGTATAAATACACTCATAACAATATAACTCCTAAAAAATTTGAAACATTTATATAACAACTTAAATATTAATACATTTTTCACAGCAAACAAGAAGGCTCACTCAGGAATGGGTCAGCAAAATTAGAGTAGTTTATTGAGGCCTTTTCCTTGTTGACGGCAGCAGCAGTAGTTCGCAGTAGAGCACAGGAACACTTTTGGACCGCATAGAGCCACACGCGATACCGGGAGGCACCGGGAGGCACAGCGGAATCTCAACCCCCAGCATTCTCTGTGCCAGGAGGCGCCAACGCATACTGCTCATGCCAGGTGGCGCTTCTTAGGCGGCGGAGGGCTCCAGCAGCCGGGAACCTTTTCTTGTTGGCGGCAGCAGCAGTAGTTCGCAGGAGAGCACAGGAGCACCTTCGGACCGCATAGAGCCACACTCGATACCGAGAGGGACCGGGAGGCATAGCGGACCCACATCCCCCAGCATTCTCCATGCCAGGAGGCGCCAATGCGTACCGCTTGCACCAGGTGGTGCTTCATAGGCGGCGGAGGGCTCCCACAGCGCCACGGACAGGCCCGTCTGCGCCTGTCCAAGCCCGGAAGAGGCAGGGCTGGGCCCACTCTCTTGGCTTGTCTTCCACCTCCTGCCATACACCGCCAGAGGAGCATCACTGAGTAATTTTGATAATTCCTGCATGTCTCGTGCCCGCAAGTAGCAGCTCCAGCATATAAGGTGAAGGTAGGAAGGCGCTTCTCTAACCCTTTATTTGTTTTTGACTATTACATCACGTACTTGTTGGGTTACTTATTGACCCTTGTCCCTCTAGCCTGGTGTCCAGGGTACCGCCGCTGCTACAGTTTGCCAGTTTTGTTTGATTGTCATCTCATTTAATCTCCCACTTGATATCCCGCCAGAGTAATACCATCGTCTGGCTTCATCCAGCACCAGCACCAGCCAGCATCAAACCTGTCATGGTTAGATGCAAAGCGACATTAGCCCCAGGAGGAGCTATCACCCCAGTAACCACCATGGACTTGTTTCTCCAATGGGCTGCAGCTGTGTTGGATAAGGAGATCGAGTTAGTTAATCAACGTCTTTCTAGGTAACTGGTTGCTGGTACAACTGTCTTGCACACAGACATACCTGAGTTACAGACTAGCACGGACAAGGCCCCCCCCCCCAATTCCACAGATATCATACAAATGTATGATTGTAGTGGGGTCACCTCCTTTCCCACAGCTCAACCGAGTCCTCTATCATCGGCTGTTAAAATCAATAATCAGGAGGGTATTATCGGTACCTACCCCCTGTATGCCCACTTCCAGACCCGTTGACCTCACGCAGGGAAATTTTCCCCCGATCACGTTGGGAGTCAAGGGGGTGACTACAGGCACAAAATGGAAATCACAAACTATGGGGGGCAAAGCAAAAAAAACTAAAACCTAATTTGCCACCTAAAACTCAACCACCAGCTATATCCATACTGCCTAACCTTGACATGATGGGTGCTCTGAAGTCCCTCAGGCTAACGATGGAGGTTATGTTGGACTGTAAGCTGGCACCGTTATTTCAACGACTAACGGCAATTGAAAAGAGTCTATTGGACCTGAAGCGTTCCCCGATAACAGCACAGAATGGAGGCATAGCCGCTCAACCTGTACATCTTTCTGCACCAGATCCTCCTAACCTGGATTGCCCGCAAGTTTCCGATAGCAGTCAAACACAGAGGCAGGGCAAACGAAAGTCATCCACCACAGACACAGAGAGGTTCTCTTCACCCAAGTAGCAGCTCATCTCTGCAGCCACAGCACCAGCCCCTGACAGGGATTAATCCAACAGGGGCATGGCCCACGAGGGGAGGGGAAGTCCATCCTTTAGAACTTCCAGTAATACATTTGCCCGCGGAATCCACCCCTTACGTTGTGGTATTGGGGAATATGCTAACTCTTCCAGGGGGCAGGAAGGACTTCTCCCAGTTGAAGAATAACGTTTTATACTGGCTAGCACACAATACACATTTGGGATCAAGGGTTGAAAGAAATCTTATTATGGTGCGAAGAGTGAAGTGGATTGGTAGCTCTCATAAATCTCTATCGGGGGATTGTGTTATTGCAAATTTTGACAGTCCACATCTGGCAGAAAGGATTTTATCCTCAAGGTTACACCCTGGTTCTTTGAGTCAAGAGTCTGCAATTGTGGCCCTGCCACTCGGGTTCTTTTAAAGACACGTTTTTGCGGGGAACACACACATGAATCATGTTAACACGGCTCCAACGTGTCAACCAGCCGCAACGAATCCTGATTACTAGGAATGTACATTTTGTATCCATCTGTTACAACACCACATCCTGATGACACGAGTTTGTATTGGCAGGGATCTGGTTTACCACCCCTGAAGCTGTCTAACAGATGAATTCCTTTGTCTAGATTGGACACATGCGATTGACTTGGTAGATCCCCGGTATCGGACATGGACACGGATTCTGTAAAGTGTGTGGTTCAGCCGGACACACCAGGGAAAGATCAGCAAAGTATGTGTGGACATGATACAATGTTATATCCTAGAATGTCGCAGGTTTGGCTAACAAGTTCTATGACCCTCTATGGATAGCTTTTATGAGATGATTCCAAGTGATTTGTTTGCTAGAAACATGGCTGGTAGATTGCAGTTTATTTATAGAGGGTTAAAGTTTTTTTTTGTCCAGGCTTCACCCTCCATGGTTGGAAGAGCCGAGAGTGGTCTAGTAATTTTTTATTTCTGTCGCATTGGACTGTCAGATTCAGGCCTCACCCTCACATAGTCCCTGTATACAACACCTGACTCTAAGAAAAGGTTCCAGAAAATTAGCCCAAATTAACTTTTATTACACAGCATCAAGTAAGCCTGGTGAGTGTAACATTAGCCTATTGGGCTCCTTTATAAGGCATCATCATACAATTGAACATCAAATCCTTACTATCACAGGGGATTTTTATGTACACCTTTGTGGAGATCCTATGCTGACTAGACTGGGTGATTTAGATTGCCCTCGGGTGAGGGGGCCACACTTTGAGTACACCGCTCAGGGGGACGTCCTGAATATACTCCTTCATGAATTCGACTTGATATCTCTCCTGTCACAGGATGACCCCTATAGCAAGGCAGCTGTTCCCACCTTTAAAGGAAGAGGGTGTGGTACAATTTTGAAATCATCATTTTGGGGTTTCCACATAAAAGAAAGTGCCTACAGTGACCATAAACCATTGTGTGTTGAACTGCGAAATCCAATGATGTTTTGTAAAGGGGTATTGTGGAAAAGGGGTCATTAAGAACAACAGTTGGTAAACGAAGGCTTAAATGGACACAGATCGCTCCAGATGTTTTTTATAAATCGGTCATAGATCAATGTGCCAGCGAACTGGCCATATGTACCTCGCCGCATACTTCACCAAGGGAGATCATCAGTGCCTTTAACTCCATTTCTTCCAGAGTCAGTGATCTCTTAAGCGCCCCAGCGCGCAGAATAGTCTCCCCTACCCCTAGGTGGTTTGATTCCTCATGTTCAAAGGCGGCAAGATCCTTGCGGGAAGCACTTGACAGGAGTCCTAGAAATCAGACCATAGTCAGGGCTTGTCGCAAGGATTAAAAGTTGAAACTGGCCAATCGTAAGTCTACTCTGAAGGAGGACACCTGGAGGGAGGTGATCGAGGCTTGTACCCTTAAGAATAGCTCGAGATTTTGGGGCATCATTAATAGCCCGTTCCTTGAGAGTGTTGAAGGAAGCGCCATATGAGCACACATTACGGAGGACGATTGGGTGTCTCATTTTAAAGTAATGTTTGAGAGCCCCCCTTGGCTGATTTGTGAGTCCAGTCAGGAAGTAGGCTCTACTACATTGACCTTTGGGCTGGGGGAGATAGAGGAGAGCATTGCAGGGCTGACAAGTAATAAAGAACCGGTCCCTGACAGTATTCCTCTGGATCTTTTTAAAGCTGACCCCTCTTTCTGGGTCCCGGTACTCACAGCCTTAATTAATGTGGTGGCCTGGACTGGTTGCCCTGAGTCTTGGGCCACCTCGACCATAGTGTCAGTCTTTAAAATTGGGATCGCAGCAACACACACTGTTACAGATCAATATCACTGTTGGACTCAGTGGTTAAGGTGGTGGATCGTGTGCTTCTGGATAGATTGCCCAGATGGGCAGAGGAACACGCTATCTTACCAAATGTTCAATACGGGTTCCGCCGAGGCCGGTCCACTGTGGCCCAGTGTCTTAACCTCACCTTGATCCTTAGCAAGTACACGGTTGCACGCCCTGGTATCCTCTACTTAGCTTTCATGGACCTATTTTCCACATTCGATTGCATGAACAGGTCCAAACTGTGGCAGTCCATGAAATATATAGAGGTAGATGGTAACATTATTTACTTTCTAGAGGATCTCCAGTGTGCAACCAAGGCTAATGTCAGGTTTTCACAAGATTTGCGGCTGTCCCGTGACTTTGACATTAAAAGAGGCATTTGTCAGGGTTGCATTATGGCGCCCTTCCTGTTTAATTTATATATTAATGATCTGGACAAAGTTCTTCTGTCTACAGGGGTAGATTACCCATACGCAGGAAGACGCGGCCTCCCAGTATTACTTTACGCGGACGGTGCACTCCTTATCTCAAGGATTGCGACTGGGCTACACACACTACTTGATGCTTTTTCCACCTTCATGGCGGATCGGGATCTATCCATCAATGATTCTAAATCCTAGGTCATGCAAGTGGGGACCCGCCTGAAAAAATTGTTTCAATTCAGGGTTGGCCTGTCAAAGGTGCCCGCGAACTGACGTCTTTTCTTATCTGGGGCCGTTCTGGATACACGTGGAAAGTGGGGCCCACTTACAGAAGTAAGTAAGGGGATCTGATGCGTGTGAACATGGCTATTTTTAACTTTGCATCCTAGTAAGGAAGGAGACCTATTGCAGCCTTGTTGACGATCTACCAGGCAAAGAGTGTTGCTACTGCCTTCTATGGGAGCAAAATTTGGGGGCATATCTCCTTAGATGACATCCAGGTAGTTGAAAACAGTTTCCTGAAACGTTTATTATGTGTTCCTCGTGGCACACCGAATATGGTGGTACACGAGGAACTTGGGGTGCCTTTTTTAAATGATAAAACTGCCCTCCGCCCCTTAACGCTTTGGTTAAAAACCTGGCTGAATAAGGACCTAACGCTTAGTCATATGATCTTAAAGGAGTGTATGACCCTCAACCGTGTGCTTAGCATCCCATGGCTCAAATACATTAAGGATAGCTTTGAAATGTTGGGCCAAGGTGAATTGTACACTAACCCTGTCTTAATAACTAAACAGGACGTGGGGACAGTAAAGGAGTCCTTCGGCAATCTCAGGAGATTGGAAAGGGAAGAGCTGGAACTATGTAAACCCAGTGTATTTATAATGATAAAGACTACATTATTAATTGAGCCTTATCTTCTGGGACCTTTTAGCACATATGAATGGTTTTTATTGTCAAGGTTCCAATTGGACCTTTTTCACCCCCTGCTCGATGTACCTAGGGGGAGTAGTAGAGGGCAAGTGTTAGCACCCTGTGGTTGTGACAGAGAGTCTCCACAGTATCTGCTACACTTTGTTTTATTTTGTAGTTTTTATGTGATCCCTCTGAAGTTTTTTATTGTGCCAATTTTGAAAAGAATGGATTTTAAACAGGCTTGTCCAGCTCTCCTGTTTTTACAAATATTGAAGGAGGAGTGTATTTCTTTTGTCCTTGGGTACTTGAAATGCATGGTAAAATCCAGAACCTGTCTTCATTGAATATTAACTGTTATTAGGGGTCAAGGTTGTTTTTAAATTTAATTTTAGTTATAGTTACGGGACGGTGAAATGATGTTGCTAGATAATTAATTATATGAATTTTGCAGTTTTAGCCAATTTAGTGATCTTTTATGGAATGTTGTGGAATGTGTTTCATTTGTGACAGGTAAAAAGATGTGATTTTATGTTTTAATATGTGAAGATAACTTTTATGGTTTTATATTCATGAAAGCGAATAAAGTTGAATTGAATTGAATTGAGGCAACTGATGATGCGTTCGGCCCCCGCAGGCCTTGATCACATGATCAAGGTCCTCAGGGCCGAAAAGCATCATCAGTTGCATCAATAAACCACTTGACATTGTCTGACCCGGTACTATGTGAACATTGTTTTGTTGCTTTGGAAGATCTTGAACAGGTCTGCTCCTACCTGGTTTATGCTTCACCTCCACCTCTCAGAGCACTTTGTAGAGATTGATATATATATATATCTATATATATCTATATATCTATCTATATCAAAAACAAAGGTTACCTAATGAGGATATCACACACCTCGGAATTCTGCACAGTACACCGTAGGTGGCATCAATGAGAGTAGGCAGCACGCGCTTCAACGCCCTACGCGTTTCGGGCTCCCTCGAGCCCTTGATCACTGGCAGATAATGAGGCATGAAGCAGAACGTGAAGAACACTGCTTTATTTCAAATATAGAGTCTCGCCCCAGTGGGCATCGACAAAGGCATCATGGTCCTGGTAGTCCTTATACTGCTTTTTTCATAATCAACAGGGGAAAGGATCACTAGTCCTGCGTAAACCAAGGTCTGCAGGTAGGTAAGTAGGTGTCTCCCAATAAAAAGACCCTCATACACGCGTTTTTTATGATTTCTCGTAGCGGTATATGATGTGTCCCTGCTCTTTTTAACATGTGAGTGCGTAATCCTTGGGTCAATTCTTTTGTGTGCACCCTCCTCCAGGAGGCTTTACCTTTGGTTAGGGCAGTAGTGATCGTAGAAAAGTGAGTGGTGAGGTGGTGACATGTTAAAAATGCCCGGACAGCCAGAAATTGAACTTTAATGAGTCTGGATTCGGACAATTATAAAATAAATTTGTGCAGCTATGGAATTGGTTATGAATTCTAGCGCACTTAGATAGTGTGATAAAAAACGGTCGACATGTTTCAGCCTTTGTTGCCAATTGGTCAGTAGGCTTTCTTCAGGACCAGTAAGTGGTGAAGTGAATGAAAGTGAAAGAATAGGTAAAATTATAACCTGATTCTTCTGGTAGTAAAAGGTCGCATTGTACCTGTAAAGAAAAAGGGACGTACACACAACAACAAAGGGGGGAAGGGGTAGTGGAGAACACATAATTATGTACAATTGTACATTCTCAAAATCACTAGATTTTGAAAAGAAACTAAAAAATGCCAATACTTTGCGCAGAATCACGGTCATTTCAGGTGGCAACCCTCCCATTCTCATGCTACAGCGAAGGAAAATGATTTTGCTATACTGTAGTGCAGTGCCCTTAGCTTTAATTTTCTCCGTGCCATGATAACCTCGTGAATACTGGTAAATTGTGCGATGACATGCTTATTCACGAAAAAAAGTGATAATCATCTGCTCATTTGTAGGTGGTCATTATGTTTGCCCTGTATTAGTTCGATAGTGTCTCTGTAATAGTCATGGTGATGTGCTAACCGTATAGACTGACCGCGATGACATATTGGTCATGTTCCTGTGATATGTTTAGTATACGGTGTGCTTAATTTATGCGTGTATTTCCCATTTTATTCCCGGAGAGTGACACGTGTCTATGCAGGCGTGCTTGAAAGGAATCGCACTCGATGTCTGGTGCTCCCTTCGTGTTCGTGTTGTTGTAAGACTCTCATGTTGTTTAGAGAGTTACGCTGGGTGCTTAGTCACGTGTTGACTTGTAAATTAAGTGTGTGGTAAATATTAGAGCATACCTCTGCGGATTACAGGCTTTGCTTCTTCAGGGATGTGGCGTACAGCGGGAGGTTGTACTGTTGGAGGTGAAGGAGTAAACCATTAGTGAAGTTGGAATATACTTGCGATTTGGCCTCAAGATGTCGGGCAGTCCTACATAATACCTCAGACCTTCGCCTCCGTTCTTGCAGCATGTGCTGTCTCTGCCACTCTTCACCCGGAAATGGTCACGGGTGTGGATCCGGTATGTTTATAATGCCGATTCATAGAGATAGACGAAATATGTTCGTCGTGACTATAAATGCGATGAATTGTCGCGTTATGCAAAAGGTGTACTAATTGATGTTCCGAAATCAATTTAGGTTGACATAAAGTAATTTGTCAAAATGTATGGGTCAAATTCATGGAAAGTGTGGAGTTACTACGTGCCTTGCACTCCTTGCCGGATATATGTATAGGGATTGGTTGGCATCTGTAATTGTTAAAGTTAATTTATTGTCATAATGATTTCGAGAGTATTATTAAAATACTAATAATGAAGGGCTTCATTCTGTGTGACCTGGAGGACATCGTTGACATTGTGAATGTTCACGGGTTTTTGGGCACTAAATTTGCACTCATATGGTTAGTAGCACTCTGTGTAGGGAGGTTTCAATACTTTGTACTGAGGTTCTTTTGTTGTTGTGGGGGCGAAGAAGTCATTAGGTGTGACGCAGATGAATTTGCATGGTTTGGATCATTTGTTAAGGGATAACCATGGAATGGAATCGTTAAGACCAGTACTGTCTGTCTTAAGCCTGTGCACCCAACGCTGCTCCTTTTCGAACAAGATTTTAGCTGAATTTCTGTCTATTGTGTCCAAGGTTTCAAGGATGACCCACTGTAGGTCATTAACAGTGTGACCTAATTCTTTGTAATGGGTGGACATCTTGGTGGTGGTTCTCTTGCAGTTCACATTGCTGCGGTGCTCATATAGTCGTTGTTTTGCTTTTCGGCAAGTCATGCCGATGTACCTCATCTGGCATGGGCAGGTAACCATGTAAATAACATGGCTTGTGTTGCAGTTAGTGTGTCCTTTTAACTTCCAATTGGAATTAGGGAGTAACTGCAATTCCTTCGTAGGTTTTAAGGTGTCACAGGCTAAGCAGGTGCCGCACGGGTAATGTCCTGTTATCGGAGCGGTGTTCCATATTCTTGGTTGTTCTTTTCTTTTCTTAGGCGGTGATCTGGTATGGACCAATAGGTCCTTGAGGTTTCGACTTCTTTTATTCGCAAAACGTGGTTTCGGCCAGTTCAAGTTGTTTGATGTTACAATTTTCCAATTTCTGTTGATTATCTTTTTCACCTGATTTGTGACTGGGCTGTAAGTGGTGACGCATGTGGTCCTTTCATCCTGTGTCTTGGGGTGTGTTTCCAGTAGAGCTTCTCTTGGCTGATTGCGAGCCGGTTTCTTACAAGAGTTGATCACTTTTTTGGGGTACTGGCGGACCGTGAGCTTTTCACACAGATCTTTGGCTTGGTTCTTATAATCACATACTAAGCTACAGTTCCTCCTCAAGCGGAGCCTTATACTGCCCCAAAGACTCAGTAAGTTCTCTCTCCAAGTGGCATTCCCGCTTCTGTCTCCCTGTACAAACTCATCAGAGTGAAGGGCATATATATATATATTCACTGAAAAAACCATAGGTTTCACACACGTTATAGTTAGGAATTAGCATTTAAAAAACCTTGCAAATTCACTGAAAAAACCATAGGTTTCACACAAGTTATAGTTAGCTGGACATTTCACTCATACAAAACCTTTGAAATTCCCCCGTTATAGTTAGTTCAGCTAACTATAACTCGTGCGACCGCAATGCACTGCTGATGACGTCACATATTACATCACTCATGACATGGTCAGTGACATCACTCATGACATCACTGATGACATCACTGATGACATCATCCAGTGAATGTGTATCTTTCTGAAAAATAAATATTTTTTACATATGTATATCTAAAGGTTGATGGAAGAATAAATGGGTAAACAAGTGTCTAAATTGATGTTTTAAACTAGTATATGTGAGTATTGATGTATATAATTAAGTATATGTGAGAGTGAGAGTTTGGAAACTTACCCGAATAAATAAGTATGTGTTTTTATAATTGATTGTTTAAGAGAGTAAATATGTGTACGTTTCTGTAGAAATAAGTGTAGTTGTGTGTATATAGCAGTATAATCAAAGAAATGGATTTTTGATAGTTTATTTGCATGTGTGAATATGTGTGTGAGTAACTATATGGATGAGTATTAGTGTGTAACAGGATGTATAGGTGTATGAGTACATATGAGTGAGTACATGTATGAGTGACTATATAGAACTGTTGGTGAATGAGTGGATGTGTATGTAGATGTTGGAATTACCTAATAGGTTGTTGTAATTGGTATTGGTATCTCCATTTCTTTTTAAATTGTAGTTTCCATTTTTGAATGTGTGTATCAAAGGTTATATTAGGGTGAGAGGAGGTCTGCCACTCTTTCACAAGGATGATGTCATCAGTGATGTCATCAGTGATGTCATTCGAGATGTCATCAGTGATGTCATGAGTGATGTCACTGACCATGTCACGAGTGATGTAATTTGTGACGTCATCAGCAGTGCATTGCGGTCGCGCGAGTTATAGTTAGCTGAACTAACTATAACGAGGGAATTTTAAAGGTTTTGTATGAGTGAAATGTTCAGCTGACTATACCATGTGTGAAACCTATGGTTTTTTCAGTAAATTTGCACGGTTTGCACGGTTTTTTAAATGCTAATTCCTAACTATAACGTGTGTGAAACCTATGGTTTTTTCAGTGAATTTCAAAGGTTTTTTAAATGCTAATTCCTAACTATAACGTGTGTGAAACTTATGGTTTTTTCAGTGAATTTGCAAGGTTTTTTAAATGCTAAATCCTAACTATAACGTGTTTGAAACCTATGGTTTTTTCAGTGAATTTCTAAGGTTTTTTTAAATGCTAATCCTGAACTATAACGTTTGTGAAACCTATGGTTTTTTAAGTGAATATAAATATATATACATTTTATATATATACATACTCAATGAACACAATGGCTCTTTTTAGAGCCAACCAACATCTAAACACTCAAACTTGTTATTTAACTGTATTTTTTTTTCTGACTGTGGTAAATATTTGATTTACCGTCCTAATTTCTATGCAGGTAAGTACTTTAATCAATAATAACTCAATCGGAAAGAAAAAGGCAGAGTCTGTGGTGTTAGAGTTCTTAGGGGTTTTATTCCTTAAAAAGGAATGGCCATGACCGGATATCTTGTTCCTGCCACCACTGGGGTGCAGGAAGGGATAGAGCAATATTTTATTGACAATACATAGCTTATATACTTGAGTTACATTATAGAAACCAATACAGAAGGCGTAACAGCTGAGAGAAACAAGATAAAACACACACGTGGTAATAATACGTAATTAGAAGGCGTGAACTAGGCGTGAACATAGAGGTGTGTGCTAGAAACGTCATAAGTAGGTGTCATAAGTGGGTGGTAACAAAAAAGCAGAATCTTGCAATGTCAGCAGAAATCTGAGGCCTGGATGCGCGCGCAGCTGCATGACGTGTGATTGACGTGAAACTGGAGGGTGCAGGGGACTTGACATTTACAGTGGCGGAAAGAGACAGAAGTCTGGCATGTCAGATCAACTCGTACCTCTATCATATCTGATATCTGATGTTTGGGAACCATACTATCTGGGCGGAAAGGTCTCTGGGGCAGAAGCTATTCTATACTGACTGTGAGTGCGTGTATAAGCGTCTAAGTGTCTTCATGAGATGCGAGGGGGGCATGGGCCTTCCATGGTAACAGAGGCTATGAATCACTTGCGCGGAGACAGTAAGGCCAGGCCCTTCGCTCTGCAGCTGGGGGGATGTTTACTTAAACTAGTAGGCAGGAATGCATTTTCGGAGAGGGAAACAGATAACTCGAAGGTTGAATTCAGTCTTGGCAGGCAGCAGGCTGAGCTAAACGCGGTGAGCCGCGCAAGGAGTAAGGCAGAGGTCACGGGTACAGAGACAGCCTGGGCTGAGGCTTTCAGAGTCAGAAAGCAGAAAAAGGCTCGATGGCAGAATTCAGGGCCTGCTTCGCCAGAGCTGAAAAACGTGTAAAGTACACCACAAAAAGACGTTGGCATGGCATACTTAGGAACGGACTATTCAACCCATTTTGGGTGGGTCTGAAAGAGGACATGTTAACGTTGGACGCAAATGTATTTGCGTCTTCATAGCTGGCACAGGAGGGAAGTTACATGCACTTTAAGCTCGTACATGGAGACGGTGGGGTACACGATAGGGAACATAACTTGACCAAAAATTTATATTTCCTCATTCCCTCCTTGTTCCCTACGGACCCTTCATGATATCTCGATCCTCATGAATCGATCAGTCTGCTCTTGTAACATCATTTGCTCGTCTCTCTTCCGTTGTCGGTTTGAGAGAAAACTGGAATGTTCAATGCACGATGTGGCACACAGTCCACAAATCGCTGGCCCACACTGTAGGCACAGGCAACAACTGAATACTATGACAAGGGCAATGCCTAGGAAGGATAGGATCTTCCATCCCCAAGCGGTTAACGTTGTCCAGAACCAACCGGACCAAGTCCAGGTGCCTGGATTCTGATGTATCGAACTTGCAATCTTATGAAGACGTGTAATAGCTTTGTAGACAGTTGGCGCGTTTTCTGGAATGAAAACACAGCAACTTGACCCGATGACCTTACAGGCTCCACCTCTATCTGCCAAGATGACGTCAATAACAAGACGATTCTGAAGAACAACAATCCGCATAGCAGACTGTTCTTCTGTTAAGTTACCTAGAGCGGAGGCAGTTTCATTTACTACGGCTTCGAGTGTTCTGGTTAATCTACGTATTAATTTACTGTTTTGGACGGGGCCTGTGAAGAAAAAGAATCCCTTATTGAAATCTGTGTATTGCTCCCATGCCGTTTCGGTATAGTCGACAATCGGGAGATCTCTTCTGAGTCTACTCTTTACTAGATTTGTATTTCTGTGATAATCAGGAGGGGCTAGGAAAACAGGTGGCAGAAGGAAGGCAATGTAACAGGTACCATCCCAATCTGGAGGTAAGCGTATGTATGCGGTATAGCCACAAACAAAGTAGGAATGACGAGTAGCTTTAAAGGAGGACTTGCCATGATCACTGAATTCGACCACGGTAGTACATTTACTATGACCTAAGTGTACTGAACCCTTCTTTCTGACACATAAGTCACCTGTGACTGGTAGTACTGACATAGCAGGGAGAACTGGTGCGGCTTCGGATTCAACAGTGAGAATCATAAGGTTAATTGTATAATTACCTAATCCATATACTTCATTTTCTAGATCAGTTCCTACTCTAGTGGGGAGTCCCTTCTTGTCAGGGTAACAGGCATTAAGCAGAACTAAGTTCAAGTTTCCCCAAACCCAGCTCCCTTTAAAAACAGCAACATCAGGATCTAAGGAATTAATTATTCTAAACCATGCACCACAGGAGCCATTATGAGTGAACGGGTACGGAAAGAGGGGCAGAACTCCCTTGTATTTCTGGTAGGGAGGGAGTCGGCCACATATCCAACAGTTTGTAGCATTGTTAGTCTGATGGGAATGGTGTAACATACTAATGAATGTATTGTTGCGCAGCGCGAGTCTGTAAGAAAGTTCATGGGGAGGTAATTCACTAAAAGAATGTTCAGCAGAAACATTGAAAGCAGATTGTTCACGTTTGAAGATAGGGTAGTATATGGGAAGCAATATACTAGCAACAATAATCAGGAGACTTAAAAAGAACATAATCAATAAAGTCACTATACAGTGACTACGAAGTGATTTACAATATGCACGTTTCTTGAATTGTCTCTCTCTCTCTCTATCTCGATCTAGGGGATACATGTCAGAAACTATTTAACCGATTCACCTAGGGGAGGACTTAAACAATTAAACTGTCTGACTTGCTAGATCGAAGTTTCAATCTATACTCCTCTTGGGGAGTTTTCTCTCGTTCGGGAACCTTAAAGTCACTAGGTTCGATACAGTCTTTGGAGGGGGTGGACGAGTCAGGATCTGGTTTCAGTTTGTTGCACTTTTTAATATGACTCGTATGGATCCACCCCTTTCTGCCTTCCACCTTGATCGCGGTCTTCGTAGTAAGAAGGACGGTCTTCGGCTCTTTCCAGCGGGGCTCCAGCGGACTTTTTCTGTCGAAGTTCCTAATCAGGACAATGTCTCCTGGTCGGACATCGTGTGGCTTTACATCAGTGTTGTCAGGGAAGGCTGCAGCAACCTGTGAACGACATGATTGGAGTGCAGACATCAAGGAGGCAAGGTAATCTGTCAGCATATTACAATCGACATCAGTAATTTTCTTAGGCATGGGCGTCCCCCACATATTCGGTGGTCTACCAAAGACCACTTCGTACGGGGATAGTCCTGATCTCGAATGGGCAACCATTCTCATGTAGAATAATGCAACTGGCAGGGCGACTATCCAGTCGACCCCTTTCTCTTTACAAACTTTGGCAAGGCGGGTCTTTAGTGTCTGATTATTCCTTTCTACAAGGCCTGCGGCTTCGGGATGTCGGACACAATGGAATCTCCACTGATATCCTAACAGAAGGGAAACATGCTTCATAAGTTCGGATGAGAACGGCTGTCCGTTATCTGAGTACACGACACGAGGCAAGCCGTACCGTGGGAAGAATTCTCGAACCAGCTGCTTGGCAGTGGTCGGGGCAGTGTAATCTGGGACTGGATATGCTTCAGTCCAACGGGAGAGTGCACAAACAACTACGAGGACATATTTGAATCCTCGACAACGGTCCATCTGGATATAATCCATCTGGAGGACTTCAAAAGGGTGATCGGGAGTATGGAATCCACCTTGCTCTACAGGAACGCTTTTACCGGGATTGAACTGACAACAGATCATGCAAATACGCACTTTCTGTTTCGCTGCTGCTCGCAAGTGTTTGTTGTACCAGAGATTCTGTAAACTGTCTAACATAGCTTTCTCTCCTAGATGTGCCGGACTATGTGCTGTATTTATCATGATTTGAACCATTGAGTCGGGGAGAAACCATGTAGATTTTCCCTTCGTGACCCATCCTTGATCTGTCTGGATCCCTCCTAGTTCAGTCCATTTCTTTATTTCATCTGAAGTAGCATGTGTCTGGATATCGATTACATCTAGGGTGGGATCCCTGACTGACATACACTGTGTTGGTACTATTGTCTTTGTCACATCGGTAGTCTGGGTGTGAGTCAATGCTGTATGTTTTGCTGTCTGGTCTGCCAGGTCATTACCCTGGGAAACAGAATCCGTAACTTTAGTATGTGCTTTACACTTCATGACAGATATGCCTGAGGGCAGATGTATTGCTTCTAACAGTGCTTGAATGAGGGGACCGTGTTGTATCTTGGCACCATGAGAGGTCAAGAAACCTCGTTCTTGCCATAACATTCCGAAGTCGTGTACGACTCCGAACGCATAACGGGAATCAGTGTATATGTTAACATTTCTGTTCTTGGCTAGTATACAAGCTCGGGTCAGAGCGATGAGCTCCGCCGCTTGAGCAGACAGTGTGTCAATACGATGTGTTTCTTTAACTTCAGTTTCAGTGGTCACTGCATACGCGGCCACTAATTCTCCTGTACTTGTTCTCATGCATGAGCCATCCACGTAAAGTGTCAGGTCTGGATTTGTCAGTGGGACATCTGTTAAGTCTCGTCGAGGCTTTGTTACTGCATTAATGATCTCTATACAATCATGCGGGGCTGGATCTGCCATAATTGTAGGTAACAATGTTGCGGGATTCAGAATGCTGCAGCGTCTGATTTCTATGTGTGGCTGGAATAGTGTCAATTCATAACCTGTCAGTCGTGCTATAGTCAAGTGCTGAGTCTGAGTTCGGTTTAAAAGAACCTCTACAGAATGTGGAACTTGTACCGTTAATTGATGTCCTAAAACAATTGAGTCGCTCTGTCTGATTGCTAGTGCTGTTGCTGCTACTGACTTCAAGCACGCAGTGAGTGCCTGGGCTACTGAATCCAATGTACTTGAAAAATAAGCGCAAGGCTTATGTGAACCTGCTTGGTCTTGAGTGAGGACAGACAACGCTGTACCATCACGTTCTGTAACAAAAAGTGTGAACGGTTTGCTGTAACATGGTGTCGCTAGAACTGGTGCTTGGCATAAAGCTTTCTTTAATTCCTCAAAAGCCTGTGTATGTTCCTGAGTCCAAGGGAGGGCAGTCGAAGTCGCTGCCTCCTGTGTTGTTAACTGAATCAGTGGTTTAGCTAGAAATGCATACTGGGGAATCCATTGTCTGCAGTACGAGGTGAGGCCTATAAAGGCCCGCACTTCCTTTTGTGTCTGGGGTTGTGGCATATTTACAATTAACTGAATGCGATCGGGAGTGAGCTGTCTCCCCACTTTGGACAGCAAGTGACCCAAGTACACAACTTGCTGAACACAGAATTGTAGCTTAGAAGGAGACACCTTGTGTCCCTTGTCGGCCAGAAAATGTAAAACTGTCAGTGATGCTTGTTCACATTCGGGCTCACTTCGTGCGGTGATCAGCAGATCATCGACGTATTGCAGTAAGGCAGTGTTAACTGGCATTATGATACAATCAAGTTGTCTTTTCAGTGCTTGGCTATAGATGCTGGGGCTTTCTGTGAATCCTTGAGGTGCGCGTGAAAATTTGAAACTTCGTCCATTTAAACTGAATCCGAAGAGATATTGGCTCTCCGGGTCAATAGGTACACTGAAGAAGGCGTTCTTGAGGTCAATTCCAGTAAAGAACGTTGCTTCTGAATCAATAGCAGTCAATAGGGAAGAGATGTCGGGAACCACAGGGTACTGTGGAATAATACATTTATTCAGTTCTCTTAAATCAATCACCAGCCGATATACTGGCGGTGCATTGGGATCAGTACGTTTAAGAATCGGAATGATAGGGGAATTACAGATATTGGAGTCGGTCTCTACGACCACTCCTTGGGCAATGAGCTCTTCAATGATTTCCAGTAAAGCCACTACAGCATCGGGTGGTAACTTATATTGTCTGATTCTGGGTAGAACAACACCTTGTTTGAGTGTAACACGGTATGGTGTAATGTGCATACAACCTACGTCAGTTGGGCCTTTTGCCCATAAGTGATCCGGTACATTTTTCAATCTGACATCAAACTCTCGTAATACATAATGACCCTTAAAGTCTCTCAAGAAAAGTCTAACTCCTTCCGGAGAACAGCAGATCACGGCTCCTAGAGCCTTCAATGTTTTTATTCCTAACAGATTTTCTGGACAAGATTTCGTAAGTAACAAGTCTGTAACACGTGATAATGGACCCACAGCCAGGGGGACTGGTTTCGATACCTCATTTACAATAGGCTGTCCTGAAAAACCAAGGGAAACATTCTGTGAGCCTGAGAGGGGTGCCCCTGGGACTTCATCATGGCTGATTGTGGTGCGACTTGCCCCGGTGTCAATTAAAAACTTTCTGTCTTTTCCTAATACTTGACTGTGTACATAAGGACCTTCTTGATCTACAGGAATTTCAATAAGAGGCAAGCCACCCTCCCTCTCTAGGCTGTTTCATGTGTATCGTGGATAATCGGGGTAATCAGATTGGGCATACTGGTACATCTGCTGCGAGACTTGCTGAGTCGCGGCAATGGGCTGTGGCTGTGACTGTGACTGTCTCTGTGGTACCGCTACTGTCTGTGCTGCATGTGGTGAAACATGCATAGGCTGTGTATTCTGTGAAGTCTGTTGCTGACCCTGATTTTGTCTAGGTGGATGCGGTCTTTCTTTAGTTTTACCTGTCGAGATATTATGTTTCAGAACTGGGCATTCATGTACGTAGTGACCTGGCTGCTTACAATAATTGCATGTCCCTTTAACGGGAGCTGTGGCGTGACCTGTCTGGGTCGTACCCTTTCTCTGGCCGTCGGCTGGAACCGACTGGGCCACTAACATTTTCATTTTCGTGTCTTTCATGCGTTTCTGTTCCTGATCCTGTTCTTCTCTAATTCTGTTCTGATGGTATTGTAACATCTGTAACATCTGGGATGGCGTATTTGCTTGCCAAGTACTTTCAACCTTGTACACGCGGTTCTTGACTAGTGGCAGGGAATTCTCGACTAATTTTGATACAAAAAGATGCGGGTACGACTCGCTACTTGGCTTAAGGCCACTATTGATAATAAAACATTTCTCGAATCTTGAATAGAAGTCACTAGTATCTTCATCGTGTTTCTGTTTACAGGCCGAAATTGCGTCCCAGTCTTCCTTTCTAGTTGTCAGTAATCTTGGCAGAACCTGTACTATTAAACCTGGTAATGCTTTAGTTTTCTCCCCAAGGCCTAGCCCAGGGGTACGAAGTTTCTCCTCGTCCTCTATTTCTGTCCACACAATCTTTTTATCTCCCACCTCCCATTCTCTTTCCTTCAGTTTCTCGTAGATGCCCGTGGGCAGCAGTACCTTTAACATTTTCATAATATCTTCATATGTGTAATCTCCCATTAGTAACATGTCTTTAAGTTCTCTGTGAAAACCTGCAGGGTCTTTATCGTGACACGGTACTAGTTTCTTCATTTCCAATAGTTCTAACTTGGTCAGAGGTGTGTGTACATACACACGTTTCAGGGCGTTATCAGGACCCATGACTGGGTGTACTTCTCGTAAGGGGTTCTGACTTTCGATGCCATGCAGACGCTCCATGTGATACATTTTTCTTTCTGGGGGCGGAGCGGGAACGTATTCGGAGCTTAAGAACGTGTTATATCTGTGCCGTTGTTCTAGAATTATTTGAATTAACTTGGTACTTAGGCCTCTCCATCTATCCATGAGTAGTGCTTCTAATGTATCGTGTAAGGGACCTGGGTCAGAATGTTGATATCTGAATAACGTGAGAAGGTGCTGAATCATGTATACACCTGCTAATTTCTGCTCGTCTGGGGAAAGGTTCAGAAATGTCTGCGCTACTGTGTCATCATGGTATATGTTCGGATTGTCAGCCCATAATACGGCTGACCGGGCTAGTTCTTGTTCATCCATAGAATTTAATACATGGTACCCCATTCGTTCTCGAAGCATTTTATCAGTCTCTTGAAACTGATGTTCGGGAGAATTCGGTTTTGTTATGCCAGAGAGGAAGACTCTCTTGCTTTCTGGACGAATGCCTTTCTTAAGATAAGTTCCTTTACCTACATACGCTATTGTGTCTGTAGTCTTTTCTGGTTCTTCGGATCCTTCCTCCTCTTCAGAGGAAGCTTCTTCTTTCTCATTCTCGTGTACTTTTATTACTGCACTTCTTATTTTCATGTACATACTGGCTATGCAATTCTGTTTATCATGCTTTCCTTCGGCTATATTTTGACCCCACTTTGTTAGGGCATCCATTTCATCCTGTTCTGTCTCAGGCCTGTCTCGTTCTCTTATAAAACAATTTATGAAAAAACGTAATATATATGCTTGAGTGTCGACTTTCTGATGTGCCATGGCTTCCTTAATACTTTCAGGATTTTCCCCAGTCCGGACAAAATGATATATCCTATCTAGGTGCTCTTTCATTCCTGAGAATAACACTAGGTAATCTGTAGCTTGTCGTAGACGTAGCGATGCCGTCAACATCCTATCGTCTTTACCGGGTACTGGATCGTATCTGCAAACTTGAAGCGGTTCTTTGAGTATGTCGAGACGGGGTGATTGGAATGAAAAGGGCTTCTGCATGTCCCTAAGGTTTAATCTGTGTGTTGCTGGCGGGGTCTGGTAACCCCTGGTCGCACCTCCTGAGGCGGAGGCTTGAGCATTATCTCTCTGTGGAGTCTGTATTTGTACTTGAACTTGTCTTTTAGGATGATCTTGCGCAAGCGGATTCAGTATTTTAACCTTAGGTGAGGGAAGTGGTGGAGGTGGAGGAACGACAGGCTGTCGGTCAGGGGGAACTTGTTGCGGTAATGGCGGGGTGCGATCTGGAGGCGTGTTGCCATCTCCGTCACCGTCAGTAGGCGGGACGAGGGCACGTGGATTTGTGTAAGCGGGTGCTACATCATTTAGATAGGAATTCAGAAAGATGTCTTTAGTAGTCCTGTGGTTTACTTTAATTGGAACCAATGGTGGTGGCAGATTTTTCGGCATTTCTGAAGTGGCCTCAGGCGTACCTTCGGCTACTAAGTACATACCATTTACAAGATTGTTTCGTGCGCGGTCTACTTGTTCTGATTTTACTCGAATCCCTTCAGTAACTAATTCGTTTTCTCGGGCTTTATCTGATTCTTCTCTATGTCTGTCTTCTCTACGGAGTGCTTTTTCAGCACGTTTATGTGATTCTTTACGCCAAAATTCTATGGCGTCTTTCTGAGATTGTCTGGCTTTCTTTTTCCATAATGCTTCTTCTACCTTCATGATGCACTCGGCATCCCATGTTCCAGTAACAGGCCATCTGTGTCTTTCGTCTAGATGCTTAGTATAATCGGCCCATAAATCTAGATACAATATGGCGTCTATGCCATGTTTCTGATACATGAAGTTTCCAGGAGTGTCCCTAGGGGGGATAGGAATTTCTTCCTCTAGTATCCCTTTTCTAGTTCCTATCTGTTTTAACTTATTGAAAAACGGCATCTTGTTTACTTAGTACTGAATGCTCAATCCTAGCTGTTTAATTCTGACTCTGAACACAATTAATTACACAAGAACACAGTAATGCACATTAGAAACAGTCACTCATACCACGACATTGAACACATAAAAAGACATTTGAAACATATATGACTACCCCCTATACTGGATGTACTGCTAAACAGCACAGATACACTGCTAAGAACAGTGCAAGAACTAGGATAACTGATATACTGCTAAACAGTACAGATACACTGTCTAAAACAGTGCAGACCGAATTTGTGTACCCAAACCCGTCTAGATACGTCCCAGCAATGGTACTCACCGGGAAGCACGGAAAACAGAAGGCCTCGGAAAACTCGACTGGACCGGACCGGACTCGACTCGACTCGTCACGTTGATACTTCGGAAAACTGGTGGGCCTCTTGACACCTCGGACCTTGCTTCTTTTGGCTAGGCTCTGGTCGGGATCCTCCGCGCTCCTCACCGCCTCGTCTGGGTGCTGATTGCAGTCTTCGTCGCCTCCGTGGGCCAGAGGGAGATACAGGAAATCCTGCCAGTACGCGTAGTTTCCATCTAACTGATGGCAGGGGACAGAGCTTGCAACGCACCAACCGGCGCGTGAGGTGGGGGAGGGGTCCCTGTTCGGGCGCCAAAATAATGTGGTAAATATTTGATTTACCGTCCTAATTTCTATGCAGGTAAGTACTTTAATCAATAATAACTCAATCGGAAAGAAAAAGGCAGAGTCCGTGGTGTTAGAGTTCTTAGGGGTTTTATTCCTTAAAAAGGAATGGTCATGACCGGATATCTTGTTCCTGCCACCACTGGGGTGCAGGAAGGGATAGAGCAATATTTTATTGACAATACATAGCTTATATACTTGAGTTACATTATAGGAACCAATACAGAAGGCGTAACAGCTGAGAGAAACAAGATAAAACACACACGTGGTAATAATACGTAATTAGAAGGCGTGAACTAGGTGTGAACATAGAGGTGTGTGCTAGAAACGTCATAAGTAGGTGTCATAAGTGGGTGGTAACAAAAAAGCAGAATCTTGCAATGTCAGCAGAAATCTGAGGCCTGGATGCGCGCGCAGCTGCATGACGTGTGATTGACGTGAAACTGGAGGGTGCAGGGGACTTGACATTTACAGTGGCGGAAAGAGACAGAAGTCTGGCATGTCAGATCAACTCGTACCTCTATCATATCTGATATCTGATGTTTGGGAACCATACTATCTGGGCGGAAAGGTCTCTGGGGCAGAAGCTATTCTATACTGACTGTGAGTGCGTGTATAAGCGTCTAAGTGTCTTC
Source organism: Lissotriton vulgaris (assembly GCF_964263255.1). NCBI lineage: Eukaryota > Metazoa > Chordata > Amphibia > Caudata > Salamandridae > Lissotriton > Lissotriton vulgaris. Next base: position 798,012,775 of record NC_141699.1, read on the forward strand.
ATGAGATGCGAGGGGGGCATGGGCCTTCCATGGTAACAGAGGCTATGAATCACTTGCGCGGAGACAGTAAGGCCAGGCCCTTCGCTCTGCAGCTGGGGGGATGTTTACTTAAACTAGTAGGCAGGAATGCATTTTCGGAGAGGGAAACAGATAACTCGAAGGTTGAATTCAGTCTTGGCAGGCAGCAGGCTGAGCTAAACGCGGTGAGCCGCGCAAGGAGTAAGGCAGAGGTCACGGGTACAGAGACAGCCTGGGCTGAGGCTTTCAGAGTCAGAAAGCAGAAAAAGGCTCGATGGCAGAATTCAGGGCCTGCTTCGCCAGAGCTGAAAAACGTGTAAAGTACACCACAAAAAGACGTTGGCATGGCATACTTAGGAACGGACTATTCAACCCATTTTGGGTGGGTCTGAAAGAGGACATGTTAACGTTGGACGCAAATGTATTTGCGTCTTCATAGCTGGCACAGGAGGGAAGTTACATGCACTTTAAGTTCGTACATGGAGGCGGTGGGGTACACGATAGGGAACATAACTTGACCAAAAATTTATATTTCCTCATTCCCTCCTTGTTCCCTACGGACCCTTCATGATATCTCGATCCTCATGAATCGATCAGTCTGCTCTTGTAACATCATTTGCTCGTCTCTCTTCCGTTGTCGGTTTGAGAGAAAACTGGAATGTTCAATGCACGATGTGGCACACAGTCCACAAATCGCTGGCCCACACTGTAGGCACAGGCAACAACTGAATACTATGACAAGGGCAATGCCTGGGAAGGATAGGATCTTCCATCCCCAAGCGGTTAACGTTGTCCAGAACCAACCAGGTGCCTGGATTCTGATGTATCGAACTTGCAATCTTATGAAGACGTGTAATAGCTTTGTAGACAGTTGGTGCGTTTTCTGGAATGAAAACACAGCAACTTGACCCGATGACCTTACAGGCTCCACCTCTATCTGCCAAGATGACGTCAATAACAAGACGATTCTGAAGAACAACAATCCGCATAGCAGACTGTTCTTCTGTTAAGTTACCTAGAGCGGAGGCAGTTTCATTTACTACGGCTTCGAGTGTTCTGGTTAATCTACGTATTAATTTACTGTTTTGGACGGGGCCTGTGAAGAAAAAGAATCCCTTATTGAAATCTGTGTATTGCTCCCATGCTGTTTCGGTATAGTCGACAATCGGGAGATCTCTTCTGAGTCTACTCTTTACTAGATTTGTATTTCTGTGATAATCAGGAGGGGCTAGGAAAACAGGTGGCAGAAGGAAGGCAATGTAACAGGTACCATCCCAATCTGGAGGTAAGCGTATGTATGCAGTATAGCCACAAACAAAGTAGGAATGACGAGTAGCTTTAAAGGAGGACTTGCCATGATCACTGTATTCGACCACGGTAGTACATTTACTATGACCTAAGTGTACTGAACCCTTCTTTCTGACACATAAGTCACCTGTGACTGGTAGTACTGACATAGCAGGGAGAACTGGTGCGGCTTCGGATTCAACAGTGAGAATCATAAGGTTAATTGTATAATTACCTAATCCATATACTTCATTTTCTAGATCAGTTCCTACTCTAGTGGGGAGTCCCTTCTTGTCAGGGTAACAGGCATTAAGCAGAACTAAGTTCAAGTTTCCCCAAACCCAGCTCCCTTTAAAAACAGCAACATCAGGATCTAAGGAATTAATTATTCTAAACCATGCACCACAGGAGCCATTATGAGTGAACGGGTACGGAAAGAGGGGCAGAACTCCCTTGTATTTCTGGTAGGGAGGGAGTCGGCCACATATCCAACAGTTTGTAGCATTGTTAGTCTGATGGGAATGGTGTAACATACTAATGAATGTATTGTTGCGCAGCGCGAGTCTGTAAGAAAGTTCATGGGGAGGTAATTCACTAAAAGAATGTTCAGCAGAAACATTGAAAGCAGATTGTTCACGTTTGAAGATAGGGTAGTATATGGGAAGCAATATACTAGCAACAATAATCAGGAGACTTAAAAAGAACATAATCAATAAAGTCACTATACAGTGACTACGAAGTGATTTACAATATGCACGTTTCTTGAATTGTCTCTCTCTCTCTCTATCTCGATCTAGGGGATACATGTCAGAAACTATTTAACCGATTCACCTAGGGGAGGACTTAAACAATTAAACTGTCTGACTTGCTAGATCGAAGTTTCAATCTATACTCCTCTTGGGGAGTTTTCTCTCGTTCGGGAACCTTAAAGTCACTAGGTTCGATACAGTCTTTGGAGGGGGTGGACGAGTCAGGATCTGGTTTCAGTTTGTTGCACTTTTTAATATGACTCGTATGGATCCACCCCTTTCTGCCTTCCACCTTGATTGCGGTCTTCGTAGTAAGAAGGACGGTCTTCGGCTCTTTCCAGCGGGGCTCCAGCGGACTTTTTCTGTCGAAGTTCCTAATCAGGACAATGTCTCCTGGTCGGACATCGTGTGGCTTTACATCAGTGTTGTCAGGGAAGGCTGCAGCAACCTGTGAACGACATGATTGGAGTGCAGACATCAAGGAGGCAAGGTAATCTGTCAGCATATTACAATCGACATCAGTAATTTTCTTAGGCATGGGCGTCCCCCACATATTCGGTGGTCTACCAAAGACCACTTCGTACGGGGATAGTCCTGATCTCGAATGGGCAACCATTCTCATGTAGAATAATGCAACTGGCAGGGCGACTATCCAGTCGACCCCTTTCTCTTTACAAACTTTGGCAAGGCGGGTCTTTAGTGTCTGATTATTCCTTTCTACAAGGCCTGCGGCTTCGGGATGTCGGACACAATGGAATCTCCACTGATATCCTAACAGAAGGGAAACATGCTTCATAAGTTCGGATGAGAACGGCTGTCCGTTATCTGAGTACACGACATGAGGCAAGCCGTACCGTGGGAAGAATTCTCGAACCAGCTGCTTGGCAGTGGTCGGGGCAGTGTAATCTGGGACTGGATATGCTTCAGTCCAACGGGAGAGTGCACAAACAACTACGAGGACATATTTGAATCCTCGACAACGGTCCATCTGGATATAATCCATCTGGAGGACTTCAAAAGGGTGATCGGGAGGATGGAATCCACCTTGCTCTACAGGAACGCTTTTACCGGGATTGAACTGACAACAGATCATGCAAGTACGCACTTTCTGTTTCGCTGCTGCTCGTAAGTGTTTGTTGTACCAGAGATTCTGTAAACTGTCTAACATAGCTTTCTCTCCTAGATGTGCCGGACTATGTGCTGTATTTATCATGATTTGAACCATTGAGTCGGGGAGAAACCATGTAGATTTTCCCTTCGTGACCCATCCTTGATCTGTCTGGATCCCTCCTAGTTCAGTCCATTTCTTTATTTCATCTGAAGTAGCATGTGTCTGGATATCGATTACATCTAGGGTGGGATCCCTGACTGACATACACTGTGTTGGTACTATTGTCTTTGTCACATCGGTAGTCTGGGTGTGAGTCAATGCTGTATGTTTTGCTGTCTGGTCTGCCAGGTCATTACCCTGGGAAACAGAATCCGTAACTTTAGTATGTGCTTTACACTTCATGACAGATATGCCTGAGGGCAGATGTATTGCTTCTAACAGTGCTTGAATGAGGGGACCGTGTTGTATCTTGGCACCATGAGAGGTCAAGAAACCTCGTTCTTGCCATAACATTCCGAAGTCGTGTACGACTCCGAACGCATAACGGGAATCAGTGTATATGTTAACATTTCTGTTCTTGGCTAGTATACAAGCTCGGGTCAGAGCGATGAGCTCCGCCGCTTGAGCAGACAGTGTGTCAATACGATGTGTTTCTTTAACTTCAGTTTCAGTGGTCACTGCATACGCGGCCACTAATTCTCCTGTACTTGTTCTCATGCATGAGCCATCCACGTAAAGTGTCAGGTCTGGATTTGTCAGTGGGACATCTGTTAAGTCTCGTCGAGGCTTTGTTACTGCATTAATGATCTCTATACAATCATGCGGGGCTGGATCTGCCATAATTGTAGGTAACAATGTTGCGGGATTCAGAATGCTGCAGCGTCTGATTTCTATGTGTGGCTGGAATAGTGTCAATTCATAACCTGTCAGTCGTGCTATAGTCAAGTGCTGAGTCTGAGTTCTGTTTAAAAGAACCTCTACAGAATGTGGAACTTGTACCGTTAATTGATGTCCTAAAACAATTGAGTCGCTCTGTCTGATTGCTAGTGCTGTTGCTGCTACTGACTTCAAGCACGCAGGGAGTGCCTGGGCTACTGAATCCAATGTACTTGAAAAATAAGCGCAAGGCTTATGTGAACCTGCTTGGTCTTGAGTGAGGACAGACAACGCTGTACCATCACGTTCTGTAACAAAAAGTGTGAACGGTTTGCTGTAACATGGTGTCGCTAGAACTGGTGCTTGGCATAAAGCTTTCTTTAATTCCTCAAAAGCCTGTGTATGTTCCTGAGTCCAAGGGAGGGCAGTCGAAGTCGCTGCCTCCTGTGTTGTTAACTGAATCAGTGGTTTAGCTAGAAATGCATACTGGGGAATCCATTGTCTGCAGTACGAGGTGAGGCCTATAAAGGCCTGCACTTCCTTTTGTGTCTGGGGTTGTGGCATATTTACAATTAACTGAATGCGATCGGGAGTGAGCTGTCTCCCCACTTTGGACAGCAAGTGACCCAAGTACACAACTTGCTGAACACAGAATTGTAGCTTCGAAGGAGACACCTTGTGTCCCTTGTCGGCCAGAAAATGTAAAACTGTCAGTGATGCTTGTTCACATTCGGGCTCACTTCGTGCGGTGATCAGCAGATCATCGACGTATTGCAGTAAGGCAGTGTTAACTGGCATTATGATACAATCAAGTTGTCTTTTCAGTGCTTGGCTATAGATGCTGGGGCTTTCTGTGAATCCTTGAGGTGCGCGTGAAAATTTGAAACTTCGTCCATTTAAACTGAATCCGAAGAGATATTGGCTCTCCGGGTCAATAGGTACACTGAAGAAGGCGTTCTTGAGGTCAATTCCAGTAAAGAACGTTGCTTCTGAATCAATAGCAGTCAATAGGGAAGAGATGTCGGGAACCACAGGGTACTGTGGAATAATACATTTATTCAGTTCTCTTAAATCAATCACCAGCCGATATACTGGCGGTGCATTGGGATCAGTACGTTTAAGAATCGGAATGATAGGGGAATTACAGATATTGGAGTCGGTCTCTACGACCACTCCTTGGGCAATGAGCTCTTCAATGATTTCCAGTAAAGCCACTACAGCATCGGGTGGTAACTTATATTGTCTGATTCTGGGTAGAACAACACCTTGTTTGAGTGTAACACGGTATGGTGTAATGTGCATACAACCTACGTCAGTTGGGCCTTTTGCCCATAAGTGATCCGGTACATTTTTCAATCTGACATCAAACTCTCGTAATACATAATGACCCTTAAAGTCTCTCAAGAAAAGTCTAACTCCTTCCGGAGAACAGCAGATCACGGCTCCTAGAGCCTTCAATGTTTTTATTCCTAACAGATTTTCTGGACAAGATTTCGTAAGTAACAAGTCTGTAACACGTGATAATGGACCCACAGCCAGGGGGACTGGTTTCGATACCTCATTTACAATAGGCTGTCCTGAAAAACCAAGGGAAACATTCTGTGAGCCTGAGAGGGGTGCCCCTGGGACTTCATCATGGCTGATTGTGGTGCGACTTGCCCCTGTGTCAATTAAAAACTTTCTGTCTTTTCCTAATACTTGACTGTGTACACAAGGACCTTCTTGATCTACAGGAATTTCAATAAGAGGCAAGCCACCCTCCCTCTCTAGGCTGTTTCATGTGTATCGTGGATAATCGGGGTAATCAGATTGGGCATACTGGTACATCTGCTGCGAGACTTGCTGAGTCGCGGCAATGGGCTGTGGCTGTGACTGTGACTGTCTCTGTGGTACCGCTACTGTCTGTGCTGCATTTGGTGAAACATGCATAGGCTGTGTATTCTGTGAAGTCTGTTGCTGACCCTGATTTTGTCTAGGTGGATGCGGTCTTTCTTTAGTTTTACCTGTCGAGATATTATGTTTCAGAACTGGGCATTCATGTACGTAGTGACCTGGCTGCTTACAATAATTGCATGTCCCTTTAACGGGAGCTGTGGCGTGACCTGTCTGGGTCGTACCCTTTCTCTGGCCGTCGGCTGGAACCCACTGGGCCACTAACATTTTCATTTTCGTGTCTTTCATGCGTTTCTGTTCCTGATCCTGTTCTTCTCTAATTCTGTTCTGATGGTATTGTAACATCTGTAACATCTGGGATGGCGTATTTGCTTGCCAAGTACTTTCAACCTTGTACACGCGGTTCTTGACTAGTGGCAGGGAATTCTCGACTAATTTTGATACAAAAAGATGCGGGTACGACTCGCTACTTGGCTTAAGGCCACTATTGATAATAAAACATTTCTCGAATCTTGAATAGAAGTCACTAGTATCTTCATCGTGTTTCTGTTTACAGGCCGAAATTGCGTCCCAGTCTTCCTTTCTAGTTGTCAGTAATCTTGGCAGAACCTGTACTATTAAACCTGGTAATGCTTTAGTTTTCTCCCCAAGGCCTAGCCCAGGGGTACGAAGTTTCTCCTCGTCCTCTATTTCTGTCCACACAATCTTTTTATCTCCCACCTCCCATTCTCTTTCCTTCAGTTTCTCGTAGATGCCCGTGGGCAGCAGTACCTTTAACATTTTCATAATATCTTCATATGTGTAATCTCCCATTAGTAACATGTCTTTAAGTTCTCTGTGAAAACCTGCAGGGTCTTTATCGTGACACGGTACTAGTTTCTTCATTTCCAATAGTTCTAACTTGGTCAGAGGTGTGTGTACATACACACGTTTCAGGGCGTTATCAGGACCCATGACTGGGTGTACTTCTCGTAAGGGGTTCTGACTTTCGATGCCATGCAGACGCTCCATGTGATACATTTTTCTTTCTGGGGGCGGAGCGGGAACGTATTCGGAGCTTAAGAACGTGTTATATCTGTGCCGTTGTTCTAGAATTATTTGAATTAACTTGGTACTTAGGCCTCTCCATCTATCCATGAGTAGTGCTTCTAATGTATCGTGTAAGGGACCTGGGTCAGAATGTTGATATCTGAATAACGTGAGAAGGTGCTGAATCATGTATACACCTGCTAATTTCTGCTCGTCTGGGGAAAGGTTCAGAAATGTCTGCGCTACTGTGTCATCATGGTATATGTTCGGATTGTCAGCCCATAATACGGCTGACCGGGCTAGTTCTTGTTCATCCATAGAATTTAATACATGGTACCCCATTCGTTCTCGAAGCATTTTATCAGTCTCTTGAAACTGATGTTTGGGAGAATTCGGTTTTGTTATGCCAGAGAGGAAGACTCTCTTGCTTTCTGGACGAATGCCTTTCTTAAGATAAGTTCCTTTACCTACATACGCTATTGTGTCTGTAGTCTTTTCTGGTTCTTCGGATCCTTCCTCCTCTTCAGAGGAAGCTTCTTCTTTCTCATTCTCGTGTACTTTTATTACTGCACTTCTTATTTTCATGTACATACTGGCTATGCAATTCTGTTTATCATGCTTTCCTTCGGCTATATTTTGACCCCACTTTGTTAGGGCATCCATTTCATCCTGTTCTGTCTCAGGCCTGTCTCGTTCTCTTATAAAACAATTTATGAAAAAACGTAATATATATGCTTGAGTGTCGACTTTCTGATGTGCCATGGCTTCCTTAATACTTTCAGGATTTTCCCCAGTCCGGACAAAATGATATATCCTATCTAGGTGCTCTTTCATTCCTGAGAATAACACTAGGTAATCTGTAGCTTGTCGTAGACGTAGCGATGCCGTCAACATCCTATCGTCTTTACCGGGTACTGGATCGTATCTGCAAACTTGAAGCGGTTCTTTGAGTATGTCGAGACGGGGTGATTGGAATGAAAAGGGCTTCTGCATGTCCCTAAGGTTTAATCTGTGTGTTGCTGGCGGGGTCTGGTAACCCCTGGTCGCACCTCCTGAGGCGGAGGCTTGAGCATTATCTCTCTGTGGAGTCTGTATTTGTACTTGAACTTGTCTTTTAGGATGATCTTGCGCAAGCGGATTCGGTATTTTAACCTTAGGTGAGGGAAGTGGTGGAGGTGGAGGAACGACAGGCTGTCGGTCAGGGGGAACTTGTTGCGGTAATGGCGGGGTGCGATCTGGAGGCGTGTTGCCATCTCCGTCACCGTCAGTAGGCGGGACGAGGGCACGTGGATTTGTGTAAGCGGGTGCTACATCATTTAGATAGGAATTCAGAAAGATGTCTTTAGTAGTCCTGTGGTTTACTTTAATTGGAACCAATGGTGGTGGCAGATTTTTCGGCATTTCTGAAGTGGCCTCAGGCGTACCTTCGGCTACTAAGTACATACCATTTACAAGATTGTTTCGTGCGCGGTCTACTTGTTCTGATTTTACTCGAATCCCTTCAGTAACTAATTCGTTTTCTCGGGCTTTATCTGATTCTTCTCTATGTCTGTCTTCTCTACGGAGTGCTTTTTCAGCACGTTTATGTGATTCTTTACGCCAAAATTCTATGGCGTCTTTCTGAGATTGTCTGGCTTTCTTTTTCCATAATGCTTCTTCTACCTTCATGATGCACTCGGCATCCCATGTTCCAGTAACAGGCCATCTGTGTCTTTCGTCTAGATGCTTAGTATAATCGGCCCATAAATCTAGATACAATATGGCGTCTATGCCATGTTTCTGATACATGAAGTTTCCAGGAGTGTCCCTAGGGGGGATAGGAATTTCTTCCTCTAGTATCCCTTTTCTAGTTCCTATCTGTTTTAACTTATTGAAAAACGGCATCTTGTTTACTTAGTACTGAATGCTCAATCCTAGCTGTTTAATTCTGACTCTGAACACAATTAATTACACAAGAACACAGTAATGCACATTAGAAACAGTCACTCATACCACGACATTGAACACATAAAAAGACATTTGAAACATATATGACTACCCCCTATACTGGATGTACTGCTAAACAGCACAGATACACTGCTAAGAACAGTGCAAGAACTAGGATAACTGATATACTGCTAAACAGTACAGATACACTGTCTAAAACAGTGCAGACCGAATTTGTGTACCCAAACCCGTCTAGATACGTCCCAGCAATGGTACTCACCGGGAAGCACGGAAAACAGAAGGCCTCGGAAAACTCGACTGGACCGGACCGGACTCGACTCGACTCGTCACGTTGATACTTCGGAAAACTGGTGGGCCTCTTGACACCTCGGACCTTGCTTCTTTTGGCTAGGCTCTGGTCGGGATCCTCCGCGCTCCTCACCGCCTCGTCTGGGTGCTGATTGCAGTCTTCGTCGCCTCCGTGGGCCAGAGGGAGATACAGGAAATCCTGCCAGTACGCGTAGTTTCCATCTAACTGATGGCAGGGGACAGAGCTTGCAACGCACCAACCGGCGCGTGAGGTGGGGGAGGGGTCCCTGTTCGGGCGCCAAAATAATGTGGTAAATATTTGATTTACCGTCCTAATTTCTATGCAGGTAAGTACTTTAATCAATAATAACTCAATCGGAAAGAAAAAGGCAGAGTCCGTGGTGTTAGAGTTCTTAGGGGTTTTATTCCTTAAAAAGGAATGGTCATGACCGGATATCTTGTTCCTGCCACCACTGGGGTGCAGGAAGGGATAGAGCAATATTTTATTGACAATACATAGCTTATATACTTGAGTTACATTATAGGAACCAATACAGAAGGCGTAACAGCTGAGAGAAACAAGATAAAACACACACGTGGTAATAATACGTAATTAGAAGGCGTGAACTAGGCGTGAACATAGAGGTGTGTGCTAGAAACGTCATAAGTAGGTGTCATAAGTGGGTGGTAACAAAAAAGCAGAATCTTGCAATGTCAGCAGAAATCTGAGGCCTGGATGCGCGCGCAGCTGCATGACGTGTGATTGACGTGAAACTGGAGGGTGCAGGGGACTTGACATTTACAGTGGCGGAAAGAGACAGAAGTCTGGCATGTCAGATCAACTCGTACCTCTATCATATCTGATATCTGATGTTTGGGAACCATACTATCTGGGCGGAAAGGTCTCTGGGGCAGAAGCTATTCTATACTGACTGTGAGTGCGTGTATAAGCGTCTAAGTGTCTTCATGAGATGCGAGGGGGGCATGGGCCTTCCATGGTAACAGAGGCTATGAATCACTTGCGCGGAGACAGTAAGGCCAGGCCCTTCGCTCTGCAGCTGGGGGGATGTTTACTTAAACTAGTAGGCAGGAATGCATTTTCGGAGAGGGAAACAGATAACTCGAAGGTTGAATTCAGTCTTGGCAGGCAGCAGGCTGAGCTAAACGCGGTGAGCCGCGCAAGGAGTAAGGCAGAGGTCACGGGTACAGAGACAGCCTGGGCTGAGGCTTTCAGAGTCAGAAAGCAGAAAAAGGCTCGATGGCAGAATTCAGGGCCTGCTTCGCCAGAGCTGAAAAACGTGTAAAGTACACCACAAAAAGACGTTGGCATGGCATACTTAGGAACGGACTATTCAACCCATTTTGGGTGGGTCTGAAAGAGGACATGTTAACGTTGGACGCAAATGTATTTGCGTCTTCATAGCTGGCACAGGAGGGAAGTTACATGCACTTTAAGCTCGTACATGGAGACGGTGGGGTACACGATAGGGAACATAACTTGACCAAAAATTTATATTTTTGGTCAAGTTATGTTCCCTAGCGCGCACCTCGAGATTTAAAAAAAAAAATGTTTTTTTTGTCCTTCGGGGTCCTTCAGGGACCCCCTGAGAAGGCCTTGGGGGTCAGGAAGTCTCTACCCTGCCCTCTTTTCACGTTCTCCAGTTTTGTTTTTGACTCAATTCTGCCTCGAGGGTGCGTGCAACGTGCGCGCACCTCGCTTTAAAAAAATATATATATACATTTTTTTTTGCCCTTCGGGGTCCTTCAGGGACTCCATGAGAAGGCCTAGGGGGCAGGGACAGCCACGGCCCGTGGAGGGAGTTTCGGTGGGTCGGAGCGGTGGGGCGGGAGGTGCTAAAAACCGGAGTATGGATAATTGAAGGTAAGTAAACAATTTAATAAATAAAAACGAATTTCGTAGCGCACCCTGCATCACATTTTGAGATGCAGGGCAAACTACGAAATTCATTTTATTTATTAAATTGTTTACTTACCTTCAATTATCCATACTCCGGTTTTTAGCACCCCCCACCCTGCCCCTCCCCCGCTCCGTCTCTCCGCCCCACCGAAACTCCCTCCACGGGCCGTGGATGGTCAGGGAGCCTCTTACCTGCCTCCTTTTCACATTTTTGAAAACATTTACGAAAATCGGGTAAAACGTCATTCATATGCGACGGTCGCGCAACGTGCGCGCACCCATGCACGCACGTAAAGTCATGTGACTTGAAACCAACACTTTTGATTGGTTTATAGTAGTTTCTTTTCCAAATCTTCAAAAACCCCACCCACTTCCCTCACAATCTGTTTCACTTCTTTGAGAGAAGCATCTTCAGGATTTTTCTACAACATTTCAAAATGGCAGAACAGCAGCCACAGGAATCTTCAGACTCTGAAGTCGACTACTTACCAGAACAACCAAAGGTAAAGAAGACAAAAGAGTCTTTTATTTGGAAAAATGTTCATACCCTGAAGGGCAAAAAAAGGTGAATGTCCCAAAGGTGACTTGTAACATCTGTGGATCTGTTCTATCAAGAGGTGATCCCACCAAACACTATTCTTTTAGTATCCATAGAATGATGCGGCATCTAAAGAATGTTCATCCCAACAATTATGCTCAGGCTTCAATTCAGCATTTGAGGGACAATCCTGCAGCTGCTATCCCCAGTACGTCTTCATCGGTAGTATCTCCATCCACAAGTACTCTTGACATCTGGTCGGATTTTGCGGTCGTCCACATACGATGCAACTTCTGCAATGAGATCTTGTGCTATGGAGAGCAGAGCATAGACTTGATTGTGGTAAGGATTAGGCAGCACTCATGCCCCCGCAATTAATTTTTTTCTTTAATTATTTTTGTTCCTGTTGAGCAGTTTTTGATTACATGTTTATTTTTTTGTTTAAAAAAAACAAAAAATATATAAAATTGTTCAAAAAAAGAAAGAAATTTAAAACAAAAAAAGACAAAAAAACCAGTTCTTATAAGAACTAACTTCACTTCTCAAAGAAGAGCTATATCTCTTATATACTGTGTCATACTTTTTTTGAATTAATGTGAAGTGTATAAATGAATGACTGAAATGACTAAGTGAAGGGGGGAAGGGACTGAGGAAATGAGTGAGGACAAGGTAGTATGGTGAGTGAGGAAAGGGGAGTGAAAGAGTGACTGAAACAAGGGGACTAAGAGTAGGAGAGTAAGGTGAGGGGAGTGAAAGAGTAAGGGAAGGGCAGTAAGGAAAGGAAAGTGAGGGAGGGGGAGTGAGAAAAGGGGAGCAGGGGACGGAGACAAGGAAGGGAAGTAAGAGACAGAGAGGGAGAAGTAGAGCAGGGTAAAGGGAGTGAAGGTAAGAGAAGTGGAGTGACGGTGAGGGAAGGGGTATGAGGATGAGAAAAGGGGGGTAAGAGAAAGTGAGAGATGGGGAGTGAGGGAGCGAGAAGTGGAGTGAGGGGATGGAGGGAGTTAGGAAAGGGGAGTGAGAGAAGGGGAGTAAGGAATGGAGTGAGAGAAGGAGAGCGAGGGGGCGTGAGGAAAAGGGAGCGGGAAAGTGAAGGGGTGAGAAATACAGATAGGATAAAGTGCAGAGGGGGAAGGGGAGTGACGGTGAGTGAAGGGCAGTGACAGTTAGGGAAGGAGTATGAGGGTGAGGGAAGGTGAATGAGGGAGAAGGAAGTAAATTAAGAGAGAGCGAAGGTGAGTGAGGAAGAGAGGAGGAGTGATAGAAAGAGAGAGGAAAGGAGATTAAGGGTAAGGGAGAGAGAGGGACAGAGTGAGAGAGAGGGAGAGCAAGGAACTGAAAAGGAGTGAGGCAGTTAGAGTGAGTGAGACAGAGGGAGACAGGGAGAGAAAAATGGATGAAAAAAAAGTGAGGTAAGGAATAAACGAAGGGGAGTAAGAGAGATTGAATGAGGGAGTGAGGAAAGAGGAGTGAAGGAAAGGGAGTGAGGGAAGATGAGTAAGGGAAAAGTACCGAGGGTGAGTGAAAGGCACATGATGATCGGAGACAGAGGGCGGATGCATAAAGATATGTAGCTTGATTTTGATCATAACATTGCACATAAAGTTATTTCATTTTACATGATGCTGGTGGGTGCTAAATATTGTACCCCCAAAGACAATAGACAAAAAGAAAAATCTTCTATTATGACTAAGGAGGTTGTGATGATATGATTATATTCTTTTTCCCTCCCTTGGGGTTCTAACAATATACTTACAGGGGATTTTTACTATTCCAGCATATGTTTCCCTTGTTGTTGGGATCCCCTCCATACATGTTGATTCAAATGGAATCCCATGCGATCAGTGAATTGGTACGTTGACCGAATTACGGTGTGACCAATAGTGGGACGGGTAGCAACACATGTCCTGAAGAAGACCGGGGTGACCTCCGTGGCACAGTAAGTTGGTCGAAACATGTTGACAAAGACGGTATTAGGAGGGTTGTTTTGAGAATCTTGACGTTTCTCTTGGAAACACTACCCATCCTTTTATTTCTTTTAATCCTGGTTGTGAAACCTGTTAATAAAGTTTTTGTTTGGTATCCCCAAACCAGTTTTAAACACTTTCCCTTTAACTGCACGTGTTGTGGACCTATTTCAGTCACCGGGTGATATCCACTGATCACTATTTGATTTATATGTATATATGTTGTTTGGTCTTGTGCATTTGTCTTATGGTCTTTTTATGTTAAAACCCCCCTCCCTAGGCTCCGTCCAGAGTGTGGCTACACCTGGGCGTATTGTAAGCAGACCCGATGATGAAGCATGTCACACACTTCGGTGTGTGAGTGAGGGCAGTATTTTCAAAACAAAGGAGTTTTTCTGTTTTGTGGGATGTATAGGGGTTTTCTGTTTTCTTTTTTCATCTTGTTTTTTCCTCTCCACCCCTCTATGTGTATACAAGTGAAAGGCAGTAACAGTGAGAGAAGGGGTATGAGGGTGACAAAAGGGGAATGAGAGAGAAGGAAGGAGATTAAGAGAGAGGAAAGGAGACTGAGGGATAAAGTAGGAGTGAAGGAAACAAAAAGGAAAAGACAGGAAGTGTGAGGGAGAGAGAGAGAGAGAGTGAGAGAGAGAAAAAGAGAGGCAGAGCGAGTGACTGAGAGGGAGTGAGGTGGTTAGAGTGAGTGAGACAGAGGGAGAGATAAATGGAGTGAAGGGGAGTGGGGGACTAAAGGAATGGGAGTTAGCAAAAGTGAATGAGAAAAGGGGAGTAAGGGAAGGGGACTGACGGATGGAGTGAGGGAAAGAGAGTGAGGGGGAGTGAGGGAATTGGAGTAGGTGAAAGGGAATGGGTGTGATGCACAGAGAGGAGAATATGAAGTAGGAGAAGAGGAGTGAGATTGAGTGAAGGGCAGTGACAGTGAGGGAAAAAGAAGCATATTAAGATAGAGGAAAAAGTAGTGAGTGAGAGAGAAGAATTTACGGAAAGCGAGAGGAAAGAAAAGGGAGATTGGTGGAGAGAGAGGGAGACAGTGAGAGAGAGAAAGAGATGGAGAGTGAGGGACTGTGAGGGAATGAGGCAGTTATAGTGACTGAGACAGAGGAAGAGACTTAGAGACAGATGGAGGAAAGGGGAGTGAGGGAGGGAATAAAGGAAGGGGAGTGAGCAAAAGGAAGTGAGGGAATAAGAGACGGGGAGTGACTGAAAGTGAGTTAGGGATGGTGTGAACGAAAGAGAGTGAGGGGGGAGAGAGAAAAGAGTGAGGGATAGAGCAAAAGAAGGGTAGTGATGGAGGAAGAAAGAAAAGAGAAGTGAGGGTCACAGAGAGGAAAAAGGGAGCAGGAGAAGGTAAGTGACGGTGAGGGAAGGGTACTGATGGTGAGAGAAGGAGTGTAAAGGTGAATTAAGGGGAGTAAAGAGAGTGAGGGAAGGAGAGTAAGATGAGCAAAGGAAGTGGAGTAAGAGACAGAGTGAAGAAAGTGAAAAAGGGAAAGAGAAGTAAGAGAGTGATGAGAAAGTATTTTTTGTTTGTCATACTCACCTTATAAGTAATGAAAAGTTAATAATATATTTTCATAAATATAATATCTGTGGAAGAGAAGAAAAAATTGAGTTATAATATATATTTCACAATACAAAATAATGTGTACAATATGTTATGTATTTTATTTTGCTGTTCTCAGAATATATTGAATTTCACTGAAAACAGTGAGTTCAATAGTACTCATCATATAACAGCGGGCAAAAAAAAGACAATCAATAAGATTGTCTTTAAAAAACCCATTCAACATTTTCATTAAGAATGTAAAAATTTGAAAAAAACATATCTTAAATGTTTTTTTCGAACAGCAAATTCTTACGTAAGTATTGGATATCTCCAACAATCACAAAGTAATAAAACATTATTACTTCTTTTTTATACACTCTAAATAAAGTTATGTACAAACATATGCTAACAACTTTTACCCGAAATAGTCATTTTTTGTTTCAAATACCATTCCTCATGGCCAAATAGTATGAGTGAAATCCTTAGTTCGGAAGATACTTAATAGTACTCTTAAGCGTCCGTTTCCCAACCTTCTGAATCAAAAGCACCAACATCTTTTGTACCATCTAACAATGGTTATACCTCCACCCGATGCTATTTATCATGTACATGGAACCTTAAACAACTAGCATGCTATCAGAATCTCAACATCATCTGGTATGCCGATGACACTCTGCTCATCCTTTATCTTAGCAAGGAGCTGTATACCATTAAAAAAAACCTCTACAAGGGAATAAAAAATGTTACCAACATCTCCATCAACTACAACAAATCTAAAACACCTCTGCCTCACAGATGATCAACTCTCTGACTACGGGAGTGGTCCCGGGATCCTTTAAACGGGCCGAGGTGGTTGCCATTCTGAAAAAACCCTCGGCAGATCCATCTATCATTAGCAACTACCGCCCTATTTCCCTCCTTCCTTTCCTCAGAAAAGTCCTGGAGTCACATGTTACTCAAACCCTCGCCTCTTTTGTGGAAGACTCGTGTGTGTTGGACCCCCAGCAGGCTGGGTTTAGGCCTGCGCATTCCACAGAAGCAGTCATCCTCTCTGTGATGGACGAACTGCGCAGGGGAGCCGACTCCAACACCTGTCAGGCTCTGGTCCTCCTGGATTTGTCGGCCGCCTTTGACACGGTCGACCATGACATTTTGGTCGACCGTGTCAGAGAGGCTGGCATCCTGGGCACCGCCCTGGACTGGGTTCGGTCCTTCCTGACCCAACGCCATCAAGCTGTCAGGCTGTCCCAGTTTTCTGCTACTCATGTCGAGCTGACTTGCGGTGTCCCACAGGGCTCTTCTTTATCCCCTCTCCTTTTTAATTTATATTTGGCCCCGTTAATCCGCTCCCTCCGCCGATTCAATGTCTCCGCGTTCAATTACGTGGACGACATTCAACTGGTTTTCACCATCGACTCCGGGGACGAATCTATCCCCACCTTTCAAAACACCCTCTGTTTCATCAGCGATTGGATGGGCTCAAACCATCTGAAGCTCAACCCCGACAAGACCGAGCTGGTTCTTGTCGGGGGACCCTCCAATCCCTGGCACTCTTCCTTTTGGCCTGCCAGTCTTGGCAGCCCCCCTTGTCCTGTCAACTCAGCTAAAAGTCTGGGAGTTGTCATAAGCAACGATCTTTCTATGACGCCCCAGATAAGCGCCGTAGTTTCCTCAAGCCACTTCCAACTCAGGAAAATACGCAAAATCTCTCGCCTACTTACCACCGACGCCCTTATTTTGGCCCTGCTTGCGTTAGTCATGTCCAGGCTTGACTACGCAAATGCATTATACGTAGGCATTCCTGCATATCAACTTAGGAGACTCCAGTTGATCCAAAATCAGGCTGCCCGCCTGATCTACCACCAACCAAGAGATGAACATGTTCGCCCCCTCTTAAAAAGTCTCCACTGGCTTCCGGTTTCTGCTCGCTGTAAATTTAAGCTTGGTTGTATCATTTCCAAATCCCTTACAGGCCATAGCCCCCTCTTCATCTCCTCCCTACTTCACCCATATGTCCCCCCCCCGTACCCTTCGGTCATCTCAAATGGCCCTGCTATCTGTTCCTAGATTCAAGCCGAAGAAACACGGTGGCCTTAGGTTTTCTTTTTTAGCCCCGTCGTTTTGGAATTCCTTACCCCTTTCTCTTAGGTTGTCTTCCCCTTACTCCAGGTTCAGATCTTCCCTCAAAACGTACCTCTTCACTGAGGCCTATAATTAGCCGGCTACCACTGTTATGTTATTTCCTGTCTCTTCTCCCTGCTCCCTCTATACAGCGCCAAGGAACCTAAAGGTGTTAGTGCGCTCAAAAAGTTCATTTAACATAACATTTTAACATAACATGTGATAGCCACATCACCCACTATCTGATACACTTACACTACCTCTACGTCAACTACTAGAAATTTTTGAAACTGATCATCCTCACTCACAAAGTACTTTTCAACACCAGACTACCCTTTCCTAACAGCAGTAATTTTCCCAGGCGAAATATTTTCCCTACAATTTGGGTTGTAAAAACACTAGGTAAGAATTTGGTAAGTCATAAGGCAAACATTGTTTAAAAATCAATTGAGTATCATTACAATGAGTCCAGCCTTTTGTACATTTTAAATAAGCTGTGTAATGTCCTGATGTTGTAGAAGGACCATCATGAGAAAATAATTGCTACAGTTACAAAAGTTCTTCCTGATCTTGATAGTTGAGAAGCCACAACATTTTTTATTAAAGTTGTCAGTTTTCTTCCATCATGTCTGCATCGTTGCAGCAATAAAATTACATACTGTCCATATCTTTGTATAAATAATGTTGATAACATTTGTGAGTTACATTGGGTACATTGGGTACATACCATGTTTTGATTTGCTTCTCTAACTAGATTATTAAAAGACACTGATTTGCAGTCTGGTAAAGTCAAATACATAAATCTTTCAGTGTCTATTTCAGTACTACTTGAAAACGAACAATTATCACAGTCATGTTGCCATTTATGAGAAAGGCCAAAAAGATTTTCAATATCTATGCCTTCATCTTGCAATACAACAAGCATATACATTAGAAATTCCTGACAATCTTGCTTAATATTCTGTGAAAATTGATTTAAACCAGAACATATGTCTAAAACATTTCGAATATCAGAAACATTTTCTATTTTAGTTTTATCACTACTACATTTCTCAAACACAGAATTCAACAAACAACAAAATCTTTTGTCCCGATTTTCAACAATTAGTTGTAGTAAAGTTTCAAGAAAAAAAAACATTAACCACTACATTAGCATAGCATTTGACACCAGAACTGTTTTCAATCTGAAATACTTTTTTTTTGGTTACTATCACTGATTCATCTAGTTTTTTTCTTTTCTCTGCAACCTCGCTACAATTTTTCTCATATCTTCTTTTTCGACTTACCACACGCTTTTCAAATACTGGATATTGAGGTAAAGTGGGAGCATGTTCTCTTCTTAACCTATTATACTCTTTTACACAATTTACATCTGCACTAATCTTTGTGTCATCAAAATTAAACAGGTATAATCAAGATAAAGTTCTGACTCGAGATAAAGCAACATATGCCATACCCTCTTTAAACACAGTACTTCCAATGTTCCCCAAAGCACAATCTACACTTAAACCTTGAGATTTATGAATAGTCACCGCATATGCCAAACAAACAGGAAACTGTTTTCGGCGGACATATAAATCTTTTACAAGCAAAAATCGAGCTGAACAACGACTCAATTGTTGTACTTCTTCAATTTCATCAAATTTGATTTTCAAAAATTCAATGTCATCTCTATTTGGGTAATTCACAAAATCAACAACATTACCCATTGCTCCATTTACTAAACCTCTTTCCACATGTAAATGACGTCGTAAAATTATCCGACAATGTATACATGCATATAGATTCTTTTCTAAACCAGCAGTTTTAGATATTGATTTCTCTAAAGAATCCAATTTTGACTTCAACTTTTCTGACAAAATAATAGTAGCTCCTTCATGCTCTATTCTATCAATAGCTTCCAGTTTTATAATTTCTTGATTTTCTAACTTCAGCATTTTTTTCATTGAATATTGAACATTCTTGCAGAGTTGGCATCAAGCATATCACTGATTTCTTTTCTGCAATTTTTCTATATATATATTGTCTGGGAGAATATTTTTGTTTGGAAACAAATTTGTAAGTAATCGTGTCTGTAAAGCTTCTTTGCCATGTTCACTCACTTTTCCAATTCTTATATCTTCAAGAATACTTTTATAATCAGCGTCCTTTATCTGTTGCATATTTTTAATGAGTTCTGAATATTCGAAATATGACCAAATATTAACATTTCCAATGCTTCCCAGGCACTTTCTGGTGTCTTCATGTGTAACTGTTTTAAATACTGGCTGTCCTTTCACAGGAGTTAGTTGTAGTAGATCTCCAAAAACGATGACGTGTTTGCCTTCAAATAACACATCATACTCTGTTTTAAGGATTTGTTGCATTCTTAAATACACAAAGGCAAGCATTAAATTTGATACCATGCTTACCTCATCAATAATGAGAAGTTTAATTTTTTTCAAGACTCTAGAAACTTCACAACAAGCTTCTCCAGATAGCTTGTGGTATTCTAATTTATGTTCATGCTCTACTGGCAGCATCAATAAACGATGTAAAGTAATCCCTTTAATGTTATGTGCTGCCAACCCAGTTGGAGCAGTAACAACACAAGAGAGTGACGACTCAGTTCTTTTCTGTAGATAAGTTGCAATTCCTTTAATT
Source organism: Lissotriton vulgaris (assembly GCF_964263255.1). NCBI lineage: Eukaryota > Metazoa > Chordata > Amphibia > Caudata > Salamandridae > Lissotriton > Lissotriton vulgaris. Next base: position 798,032,721 of record NC_141699.1, read on the forward strand.
AGAAAACTTTTTCCAGTTCCTGCTTCCCCACTCACGTACAGTTGGACAGGTTTAAATGACGTACATGAGCACTCTTTTTTCTCATGATATAAACCATGCTCAATCTGTTCTGTCACTTGATCGTATATTTGTTTTTGCTCAACATTTAGTTGTTTTTCCAATTCTTCTAAGTTTATTACATCCTCTTGAGCTTGTTGCATTGCTGTTTCCACCTCATCCATGGCAGTTGCTGCTTCATTTTGAATAATTGGTTCTCCTAGTGGATCCTAACTCAACGAAGCAGAAAGTTGACTGTCTTGACAACTGTCTCTAGCAATCTCTGCTGCAATTGTAGCTTCTTGCTGTATTTCGTCATTCAACATGTTCAGATAATTAGTAAAAACAGGACATTCTATAGTATTTTTAGTTGCGTTGAATGAATCTTCATAACTGTCAAAATCTCCAAGTAGCACCAGTTCTGTACGCCATGGCTTAAAGAGTTGCAAAAGAGCTAAATAGTAAAATTCCCTTTTGTCAGGAGTTTCGCAACTCAGTTTTCGGTGATTAATCAAATGTCCTTTTCTTTGTTTCACTAAACATCCTTCAGATCCAATCACAGCATATACTCCTTTATTGATATCTTCTGTTATATTCCTCTTAAAAGTATAGCTTTGCAGTACTTCATAGAGACAAACGTTCTCAAGATGATTACTTCCATTTGGATAGTATGTATCCAACATATTTGTCTTCAAAATGTCTGTACTGTCTAGTTCTCTCTCTGCTAAATACTCAATGTATTCTACAGATTTCAAAACTCGGTTTCGTGTTCTTCCAAGACCTAAACTCACCCAAATGATCGTTCTAGATTTGGAGTATAGACTTGCAGATGATAAGCGATCTGAACATTCATATGCTCCGATTTCTCGATGAGACAACATCTTCAAACTGTCGCTGCAAATTTCTTACTTAGGCTCTTTTCATGAGAAATTTCTTCCCACGTTTCCTTTAGTTCCGTCTTTTCAGATTTAGTAATGTAAGACGTTACATATCGAGCCACAGCAATGGAGTTGTCTGCAACATAATTAATATCCATGTTAGCATTCCACATGGAAGGTTATAGTCATTTATGTATTTTGACTCTTCATTTCTTCTTAAGTTGTAGGTATTTTCCGGTGATTTTCTTGTGACAGTATGTCCAAAGATGACATAAAATTGTTCACTCTTCCTTTTGATAATACTGGACGTGGAAATGCAAATCGACATTTTGTGTAGAACTTATCCTTAGATTTGTACTTTCGACGACAGTATTTTCAACAATGATGGGTTTGAAACCGTAAGACTTGATGTCTTAAATTCTTTTGTTCTGTACTTTTTGGTACAGCATATGTAGAATATTGTTCAATAAAACTCATCACTGTGTCATCTGAATCTATTCCGAATTTGGGGGCATCTTTGATCCATAGCAGCATATGTATGTGAGGAGCACCTCTTGCTTGATACTCCTTTCTCCAAAAGAAATCCAGAACCTCTCCAAGAGGAGGATTTTTTTTGTTTGTGATAAAAGACATCATAGCTTCAAATCTATGATTGAAATACCTGCATACATTAACTGTATCCAAAGAGCACAGTTCTCCAGGTGTCTTGTATTCTATATTTTCTATGTTTATATTTGCCTCTCGAAGAAATTGAAGTAAATCTTCCCAAGCACACTCTGCACAGCTTAGAGTAAGGAACCATGTAGGAGTTCCTAAGTTTCTTAGCATACATTTCAATTCCCCATGACGACGGTACCAATACTCATTAGTACCACGCTGACATGCCATGAGATTAATTAGCTGTGATTCCAAAACAGTATCTTTCTGTTGGACTTTATCCATAAAGTCCTTTGCCGAAACATTTTGCAGATGTACTCCACTTTTTAGTATATGGTTCAGTGCATAAGAAAGTCCAGACAAGTCACTCTCAAATAGAAGATGAAACAAATATGGAATACATTGGCGAAACCTTGGATCTTCTGCATATAAACTTGTTGTCCGGTATTCAGATGCAGGAATCTGCACAGGTCATTCATCATATCGTCCACCTTTGCCTGTTGGAAATAACTGAGGGAAACAACGAGCTTCCAAGCTTTTTTCCCATACACTAATGGGACTTCCTTTCGCTTCTTTCATTTGGAATAACTCAATAGTATTCCCCATCACTTCTTTAGAGTGAAGTGGGTGCACACTATAATATTCATAAATTTCTTCAGTTCTGGACACATCCACTTTTTCAATTTGTGCAGTTGACAAATCACTGTCCTCTTCTACAGTTGTTTCCTCTTCTCCTACATATACATTTTTATAGTATTGATTATTGTTTACCAAATACAACGTTGCCTTTTTCACTTTCCTAACATCCACTAATTCTTGCCAGATTTTCTTACTCTTCGTTGGAACGCCATTAACTAGAATAACTAGAGGTTCCTCTTCCACGTTTTCTACACCAATTGTTTCAATATTTTTCTTTAAATCTAGAGGCAAATATACAACTCTTCCCTTTAATCCTCTCTGTAAATCTGAAGGAGGCAATTTCCCTGTCTTAGGCTCCATAAGAACAATAGCCTGAAATGGATGCATACATTGAACAAGAATAGACTCATAAGTATTTAAATCCATCAATTCAGAAGGAATATTTACCAACTCAAGATTATTATGTACAGCTCTAGCAGGCATTTTGTTTTCATTTAATTTGTTACAACAATATTTACAAATACGTTGATCAAAACCCAAATCAAAACAATTCTCTACCAACAAATAAGTTGCAAATTCCTTCCAGTCATTATTATTCTCCTTTTCACTTTTTAAATATAGATCAACTTACCTGGACTGATTTCTATAATGAATTTGTCTACAACAAATACAAGAAAAGTTTGGCCTTTCACCTGAAATGACCTTAAACCTTGTAATTTCTTGCTTAAAATTTTATTTTCTGTACTAAAATTCTGTACAATTTCTTCCACATTTCCTTCTATTAATGTATCTGTTTCTGCACTGTCTTCTTCAGGACCAAAGTAACTAACCTCAATTTCTTCAAACATGTTGATTACATCGAATACAGATCCATGCAAAAACGCACTGTGGAACTTTTTTAACATTAGTGCTGGACTTTTTGCATAATACAACCTTCTCACTAATTTTCTTATTTCAGTATGATGTACTGCTAACATCCTGAAATGGTGAAAAACACTCGGACATACTTTTTTAGAAAGACAAGCCAGAGAATGACCTTGCAAACCCGTTTTTTCTCTCACTTTGCAAGCATCTAATTCTTGCAACATCTTAATCTTTTGTTTAACACTTTTCTTACTCTACTTACGTAAGAAATTGCGAAAGAAATCTATTGAATCCTGTCATACACTACAAACACTACTGCAATTCCAAGTGTACACTGGAGCCTTAGGACATCTCCCTAAAACTTCATCAGCTAACACCACTTCTGCATTTCTAGGGACATATTTCTCTTTTTCAATCGGACAACTATTCTTAACCTCATAAACTCGACCACTGGTGTCAACTGCATGCAACAAATCATTACTCTGAAGGTAACTCTCTTCATTAACAAACGGCTCACAACTTGAATTATGTTTCCATTCTCCAGAAAAAACATTACAAAAATTAATTCTATTAATTAGTCTTTTCCACTTACTTTTGGCCTTCATATCATTGATTGGCTTATCTAGTGTTCGAATCCTACTGATTACTAAAAGGAACAACTTTTTTTTTAATTCAAAAGCTTTCTCAACAAATGTCTCTATATGTTTTTTTTCTTATAAAAAGCTGTTTTTCTTTTACAATTCTTTATATTTTTTAATAAATTTAAAACAACTCTGTTATAAAGCATTCGCTTCCGAATCTCAACAAACTGATTTTTTCGTCTATTACTATACACACTATCTTTACCACATATTTTTCCATCATTTTTCTTTTTTGTCTGGTTTTTCTTTGTAGTTACAGATATTTTTTTTTCCTGATTCTCCACACTTTTTTTAGTTTGTGTTATTTTCCTTATAAAATCCTTTGTTGACTTACCAGGAGCTTTCTTTGTTTTTTCCACACATTGCTGTTTAGATAAATCTTGTACTTCTTTTTTCTTGGAAAAGTAAGCCTGTTTATATCTTTTCCTTTTCTTACTCTTTGACGGCATATTGTTTTTTCTTTCTGTAGATAATTAGAATCTGTTTTGAAGAAAAAAAAAACATGTGCATTTTTTTTTAAATTGTAGACCACTACTACCATACTACATAGCATCATGCAGGGAGTGCTGTCTCATGGTTTAGGACAGTGCAGTGGTGTCTGAACATTATAGGGGCATTTGCTGAAAATGATGTTTCAGGGTTTACAGCAGTGCAGTAGTGTTGAAAGAGTTTAGCAGGTTTTGCTAGGGATGGTATTTCAGGGTATAGGACAGTGCAGTGGTGTTCAGGCACTGTAGGGGTTCAAGGTGGGACTGATAATTCTGAGTTTAGAGCAATGCAGTTGTGCTTGGGCAGTGTATGGTATCATGTAAGGGCTAGGAGTATAAAGCACTGCATGTCCTAAAGCCTAACTCACTCCATGAGTACATGTATTCCCATGTCTGCAAACACATGCACCGAGCAAGTGATTCTGTCACAATATTCCCCAAAACACACTGACTCACATTGTGATTCTAGACAAATCCAAATATCCCTTGCAATTCACTGTAATGATAAGTACGTGCTACTGAAAGATTTTCTATGGCATTTGTGCAGCACACCCAGGATCTCTATTATACAGCATGGAGAGTATTTGAGAATTAAGAGGCCTAACACACATACTACATAGGACTTTCTACCACTACATGTCCTAAAGCCTGACTCACTTCATGAGTACATGTATTCCCATATTTTTAAACACATCAACTAAGCAAATTATTCTGCCACAATTTTCTGAAATGAATACTAACTCACAGTGTGATGTTACACAATTGACAGTATCCCTTGCAATTCAGTAAAATAAACTAAAGGAGTGCAAGAGGAGTGACAGGATGTTTGCTGGAGTGTTTAGATACTGACTGGAGAATTAAAACTGTGAAACACAAGTGTGTAGGTGGTTAAAGGTCTGAATGTGAATTGGAGAGGCGTTTGTAGCAGTTTATGTGTTAAGGCCTGGATCACTGCATGAGTACTTGGTTACTAACTGACTGATTAAAGTACTGCAAGGAGAGTACCTACTGAATTTTAAATAACTTCATTTTTTTTAACCACAGTGCATACGAACAGACATTCTGTTGAATACCTCTGTACAATAGGAAATCAACAATCACAGAGACTTTGCTAAAAGTCAAACAATATACACCTGGAAATAAAAACTATGCTGTAAGACTCAGTTTATACCACAATAACTTGGCTACTAGCTCAAAGATTACAATTGTACAAGAAGACTCTCTCACATCATTTTTAATTGTTAATCATAAACGTATTCTTGTAACATTTCATATTGTAATAGTACATCTAGCATGATTTCATCAGAAATTTCATTAGCTTCTTCATCAACTTCAAAACTTGTGACATTAAACTCAATATAATCTAATGCTTCAATGAATTCATTGTCCAACCTTTCATCCAAAAAATCAAAGGTCATATCTCCTGCACCAATAGGTTGTTCTTCATTGCTGTTGTCCACAAAAGGTACATTTAAGTACTCTATCAGAGTGTTAGAAATTTCAAAAGTGACTTCAATGTTGTTCTGATTTTGATCCATAATAAATTTTATTATGTTGCTGTACCTTGCAGAAAAATGTAAACACTTAATTTTATTATTTTTACTTATAAATATTACAAAACTAGCTTTATCAATTTCATGAGTACATGTATTCCCATATTTTAAACACATCAACTAAGCAAATTATTCTGCCACATTTTTCTGATATGAATACTGACTCACACTATGATCGTAGACACGTGGCAGTATCCCTTGCAATTCAGTATCATGATTACTACAGTGAAAGGGGGTCTTGCTGGGAGTGCTGTTTCAGGGTTTAGAGCAGTGCAGTAGTGTTGAAAGAGTATAGCAGGTTTTGCTAGGGATGGTATTTCAGGGTTTAGGACAGTGCAGTAGCGCTCAAGCAGTGTAGGGGGTCATAGTGGGATTGATATTTCTGAGTTTAGAGCAAAACAGTTGTGTTTGGGCAATGTATAGTATGATGCAAGGACTAGGAGTATAAAGCACTGCATGTCCTAAAGCCTGACTCACTTCATGAGTACATGTATACCCATATTTTTAAACACATCAACTAAGCAAATTATTCTGCCACATTTTTCTGAAATGAATTCTGACTCACACTGTGATCTTAGACACATGACAGTATCCCTTGCAATTCAGTAAAATGATTACTACAGTGGAAGGGAGTCTTGCTGGGAGTGCTGTTTCAGGGTTTAGACTAGAGCAGTGCAGTAGTGTTGAAAGAGTGTAGCAGGTTTTGGTACAGATGGTGTTTCAGGGTTTAGGACAGTGCAGTGGTGTTCAGACAGTATAGGGGGTCAAGGTGGAACTGAGAATATAGAAATGAAAATTCACTGAAATGATTTCTACATGCTACAGAGAGAGTTGCTATGGTATTTCTACAGCACACCCAGGATCTTTATTACACAGCATGGAGACTATTTGGGAATTGAGAGGCCTGACACACATGCTGCATAGGAATTTCTACCAATACATGTTCTACAGCCTGACTCACTTCATGAGTACGTGTATTGCCATATATTTAAACACATCAACTAAGCAAATTATTCTGCCACATTTTTCTGAAATGAATTCTGACTCACACTGTGATCTTAGACGCATGACAGTATCCCTTGCAATTCAGGAAAATGATTACTACAGTGGAAGGGGCTCTTGCTGGGAGTGCTGTGTCAGGGTTTAGAGCAGTGCAGTAGTGTTGAAAGAGTTTAGCAGGTTTTGGTACAGAAGGTGTTTCAGGGTTTAGGACAGTGCAGTGGTGTTCAGGCAGTGTAGGGGTAAAGGTGGGACTGAGAATGTAGAAATGAAAATTCACTGAAATGATTACTACACGCTACAGAGAGAGTTGCTATGGTATTTCTACAGCACACCCAGGATCTGTATTACACAACATGGAGACTATTTGGGAATTGAGAGGCCTGACACACATGCTGCATGGGACTTTCTACCAATACATGTTCTAAAGCCTGACTCACTTCATGAGTACATGTATTGCCATATTTTTAAACACATCAACTAAGCAAATTATTCTGCCAAATTCTTCTGAAATGAATTCTAACTCACACTGTAATCTTAGACGCATGACAGTATCCCTTGCAATTCAGTAAAATTATTACTACAGTGGAAGGGGCTCTTGCTGGGAGTGCTGTTTCAGGGTTTAAAGCAGTGCAGTAGTGTTGAAAGAGTTTAGCAGGTATTGGTACAGATGGTGTTCAGGGTTTAGGACAGTGCAGTGGTGTTCAGGCAGTGTAGGGGGTCAAGGTGGGACTGAGAATGTAGAAATGAAAATTCACTGAAATGATTACTACATGCTACAGAGAGAGTTGCTATGGTATTTCTTCAGCACACCCAGGATCTTTATTACACAGCATGGAGACTATTTGGGAATTGAGAGGCCTGACACACATGCTGCATTGGACTTTCTACCAACACATGTTCTAAAGCCTGACTCACTTCATGAGTACATGTATGCAAATATTTTTAAACACATCAACTAAGCAAATTATTCTGCCACATTTTTCTGCAATGAATTCTGACTCACACTGTGATCTTAGAGGCATGACAGTATCCCTTGCAATTCAGTAAAATGATTACTACAGTGGATGGGGGTCTTGCTGGGAGTGCTGTTTCAGGGTTTAGAGCAGTGCAGTAGTGTTGAAAGAGTTTAGCAGGTTTTGGTACAGATGGTGTTTCAGGGTTTAGGACAGTGCAGTGATGTTCAGGCAGTGCAGGGGGTCAAGGTGGGACTGAGAATGTAGAAATGAAAATTCACTGAAATGATTACTACATGCTACAGAGAGAGTTGCTATGGTATTTCTACAGCACACCCAGGATCTTTATTACACAGCATGGAGACTATTTGGGAATTGAGAGGCCTGACACACATGCTGCATAGGACTTTCTACCAATACATGTTCTAAAGCCTGGCTCACTTCATGAGTACATGTATACCCATATTTTTAAACACATCAACTAAGCAAATTATTCTGCCACATTTTTCTGAAATGAATTCTGACTCACATTGTGATCTTAGACACATGACAGTATCCCTTGCAATTCAGTAAAATGATTACTATCTGCTACTCAAAGATTTTCTATGGCATTTCTTCAGCACACCCAGAATGTTTACTAGACTGCAAGGAGACTATCTGAGAATTCCAACCCTGATATACAAGTGTATAAGTGGTTAGACCACTTCATGTACAAACTCTACATTTTTAACAACAGCACTGTACTGCAAACAAATATCTCCTCAAACACATCAACATGCCAAATGCTCCTTTCACAATGTTTTTCCCAAAGCAGACAAATTCAAAATCAGACTCTATACACATAAACTCCTGCTTCCACATTAGAATACATTTTTCAATTTAACTTAAAGTGCACAACATAGATCCCCTTACAAATTAACAACTCACCTTTAAAAATGATTTTGTAGTTTTAGAACAGTGTCAATCACACACCAATTTTTCTTAAGCAGAATCTCTGAATTGTGCACCAGCCACTGCAACCACAGAATGGCATAGCTTCCCTCTCATTTTACACACATATTCTCGTAGATAACCAATCAAATATCTTCCCACACAAATTCAAAACCAAACTAACATTTTAATTGGTTCTACATTGAAACACTTTCAATCTCACATAATATTCAACCTTCCCCCACTGCTCTCTCTGCCTGTTACCATGGTAAAACTCCATAGAACACCTAACTGAACACACAGGTGAAAAGTTCATCTGCAAAGCAAACCAGCAAGGGTGTTTGACTTTTCAATACAGCAGCGAATCCTGTGCAATGTTCCTTTCAATCACTTTCTCTCAACCATTAGCGTTTCTCCTTAAAAAAAACAGTAGCATGCACCCTAGTTTTCAATGTTGAATTTTCAGAAACCACCAATCATTTTTTTTTCAAGTGCAGCGGGCGCGACGAATGCGCGACGAAGGCTCGCCAAAGGCGAGCCCGTCTGCGCCCGTCTGCGACAGGCCGGGACCTGGGGCCACAACTCCTGTCTCCCCAACTACAGATAGACCAGGCAAACCTTCGCTGGTATACTCGCGTGGTGAGCTGCTTATTTTTAATACTCCTTTAACATCCTCCCTTTGTGCCAAAGTTGGACCCTCCCACACCATGGGCCCCTTTAGCTGCCGTTACTGTAGATGGAATTGTAACCACTCGGAGCCACCCTCATCGGAAATTACACCTACACAGGACTACACATGCATTTATGTCAATGCTAGGTCCCTCCCCAAACACTCTACTGAAATATGGGACATGTTACAGGATAGCAGACCCGATTTTGCCTTTATTTCGGAGACTTGGCTCGGTGAGCACAACACCCCGGATATTGCTGCAGCCCTACCTACTGGGTACAAAATCATTAATCTAAATCGACAACTTAAGAGAGGAGGCGGAGTGGCCATGATATTTAAAGATAGCTTTTCATGTCGCCAAGAAATAGTCACTCAACTAGGCAAACACGATGTGTTAATCATCTCCATCTCCATCAATACTCATGTTATCCTCGGATGTGCAATCATCTACAATCCCCCAAACAGTACAATTGACTTTAGCACCCAACTCCTCGAACAAATCCTTCCATTCTGCCTCAACCATAAAAACATTATTGTCATTGGAGACTTCAATGTTCATTTCGATTTAGCTGATAATTTCCTAACTAAACGACTTGCCACAGACATGGAAATCTTACAACTATCGCAGAAAATAGCTCGCCCCACACACAGAGCGGGGCACATGTTAGATCTCATATTTACAAACATATCGAAGACCAACATCACAAATATAACCCCTTTGACATGGACGGACCACTATAGGATAAATTTTACCTTAAACCTACCTTTAAAAACCAACAGATCGCTAGCCCAGTCGGCTAACTCCACTAAATGTTGGAGCAAATTCTCTTTGGAAAAATTCAAGGAAGATTTCTCTTTTTTTTCTAACTCTGAAGGGACATGCGAAGAAGAAATTTGCCTCTTACGAGAAAACATAGCGAAAGCACTTGGCCACTGTTCACGGACTCACGCAACCAATCGATTGAAACCAAAAACCTCTGAGAAATGGTATGGCCCAGACCTAAAAATTGAAAAAAGAAAATGCACCTCTCTGGAGCATAAATGGAGAATAAGTAGAAACGCCGAAGACAGAGCCACTTACAAACATCAGTTGAAAATATACCATACTGCCATACGCAAAGCAAAGAAAGACTTCCTCTCTCAAAAAATTCTAGAGAATAAAAATTCGTCCAAGGAGCTTTTTAAAATTGTAAAGGAACTTTGTAATCCTCCTAGTCTTACATCCAACTTGACACCATCACAAGAGAACTGCACAAAAATAAGTGATTTTTTCTGTGATAAAATCGATAAAATATATGCCTCTTTTACAAACAACGCCCAGGCCCCTGTGGAGTATCGGACTGACCCTACTTTGCAAACCAACTGCTCTACCTTTGGCCCATTTTCAGAAGACGAGGTCATTAAAGCCATGTCAGAAATTAAATCTGGCTCACCATGGGATGTTTGCCCACACTTTATTTTTTCTCAACTGACTCCCATAATTGGCCCCGCAGTTACAAAAGTTCTTAACCAGTCTCTGTAGCAAGCTGTTTTCCCAGAAGTTTGGAAAAAATCTGCAGTAATTCCATTACTAAAAAAGGCGGGCGCGGATATAAACGACCCAGCCAACTACCGCCCCATCTCACAGCTCCCCTTTTTATCGAAGGTTTTAGAGAGACTGGTAACAAAACAACTGTCAAGTTACCTAGAAACCAACAAACTTCTCGATGTTTCCCAAACAGGTTTTAGAGCTAATAACAGCACAGAAACAACGCTACTGGCCATAATGGATGACATTCGTATGCAGGTCGATAAAGGCAAAACGGTTGCCCTGATACTTCTTAATTTATCAGCGGCATTTGATACCGTGTTCCATAAACTGTTAATCCACATACTTGCCGCAAAAGGAATACAAGGTAAAGCCCTAAACTGGCTGGAGTCCTTTCTATCAAACAGATCCCAGTCTATTTGTTTAGGCCACTTTACCTCTACCCCTCGTAAGATTAAATATGGAGTTCCCCAAGGAGCTACATTGAGCCCAACATTGTTCAATGTATATGTCTCCTCATTGGCGTCGACTGGCAAGAAATGGGGCATTAATATCTGCTCCTACGCTGACGATACTCAGCTGATGGTTACCCTAAATGGAGAAAACGACGCCAAAAGTAGACTGCAAAACTGCCTGTCAGAGTTATCCAACTGGATGCACGGCCATTACTTAAAACTGAACGCTGACAAGTCAGAAGTTCTACTCGTTGGTGGGGCCAAACAGCTCTGGGATAACACCTGGTGGCCAACTTCCTTAGGTTCTCCACCTAACCCCACTTCGTCTGCTAGAAATTTAGGAATTCAGATGGACACCACTCTATCAATGAAATGCCATGTCTCCTCAATATGTGGCAAAGGATTTGCTATATTAAAAAGGTTGAAAAGGGTCTTCCCCTGGATCCCACTTGAATGCAGACAGATCCTAGTCCAGTCGTTACTAGTTAGCAGGCTGGATTATGGCAACTCACTATTTGTAGGAATGTCGGACTACTTATTTAGAAAACTACAACTGGTCCAGAATGCCGCAGCAAAAGCTGTCTGCAATAAGAAAAAGTACGATTCAGCCACAAGCTGTCTGAGAGCCTTACACTGGCTGCCCATGAGACAAAGAGCCACGTTCAAAATGCTATGTATTGCCCATAAAACAATTCACAATACTGGCCCTTATATTCTACGAAATAGAATTAAGTTCTATGCCCCAGCGCGGAACTTACGTTCACAAGCCTCAGCCAAAGCAGCCACCACTCGGATCAAGCTATCCAGAATGGGCGGAAGTGCTTTTTCACACATTGCTGCTAAATGTTGGAATGAACTACCCATCAACCTCAGACTCACGGACTCCTACCCCACCTTCAAGAAAAAACAAAAAACCGCACTATTCCCTATTTCAGAATAATCAATATGTTTCCAGGTTACTGCCTAGGTTTTACTGTTCATTTCTTGCAGCGCTGTGATATCCTCGTAGGATGAATGTTGCGCTTTATAAATACACCTAACAATAACAATAACAATAACACTGAATCTCATCCACATTTTTTTCTAAACACCTACTTTTCAAACTGCCATTATATTTCCAGAGCCCATCTGAGTACAACCAGATCTCCCTTCAAGATGCTTAGAGTGTGGATTGTAGGACACAGCTATATTTTCTGGAGTGAAAGGTATGCAGAAAATAGATGCTTTCTCAACCTTGATTTACCAAATGTGGATATTATGTGGATTGACCAGAGAGGATTGAGATGTCACCAATTGATGCCATTGGTAAAATCCTTTTTGCATCTCCCACACCCTGACCTCATAATTGTGCACTGTGGTGGCAATGACCTAGGCACTTTGACTGGGGTAGGTTTGGAAATGCTTTTAAAGAACACCTTTGGGCAATTGATGTCACTTTTTCCACAAACTGCCTTTGGAAATGGAACTGGTCCAACCAATATTGTCCAGAGATTGAGAAAGCAAGGAAACATGTGAATAAGTCGGTTTCTGCTTTTCTCAGAGACTATGGTATGGGTTCTATATACCACAACAACTTGCGTTACAACATGCAAGGCATTTATAGAGGAGACGGTGTACATTTCACAGATGAGGGAAACAGAGTCTTCCTCTTGAACTTTAGACTCTGCATCGGTACTTACTTGTAGGTACAAAAAACACTCAATGAGCGCAACGGCTCTTTTTAGAGCCAACCAACATCTAAACACTCAAACTTGTTATTTAACTGTATTTTTTTTACTGCCGTGCGCACAACGTGCGCGCACCTCGCAATTTTTGTTTTTTTACACACAGTCACTGGATGATGTCATCAGTGATGTCATCAGTGATGTCATTTGAGATGTCATCAGTGATGTCTATGTCACTGACCATGTCATGAATGATGTAATATGTGACATCATCAGCAGTGGATTGCGGGTGAGCGATATATAGTTAGTACAACTAGCTATATAGGAGCATTTTCAATGGTTTTTTAAATGCTAAATCCTAACTATATATGACCTGAAACCTATAGTTTTTTCAGTGAATTTGCAAGGTTTTTTAAATGCTAATTTCTAACTATATATGACCTTAAACCTATGGCTTTTTTAGTGAATTTGCAAGGTTTTTTAAATGCTAATACCTAACTATATATGACCTGAAACCTATGTTTTTTTTAGTGAATTTGCAATTTTTAAATGCAAATACCTAACTAAGGGGCTCATTAGGATGGCGGACGGAAGTGCCTCCGCAGACCCAGAGTATGCAGAACAAGCCTATTTTCCGTGCGCCCGTCGCGGACACTCCGTCCGCCAAATCAGGATACGAAATACGTGCCAAATTCCGTCCGCGGCGGTAGAACACGGTCCGCCGCACCACCACACCCAACCACGCGGCGGACGTAACCTTTCCAGAGACGCCGCCGTACGGACTGACGACTAGGACCGTCCTCCAAATCAAGATGGCGGAAAACACACATAAAAGCGCGGCGGAAAAACAACCTGCCTGAACACAGCGGATGCTCCACAGCGACCATACCCACCACGAGCCGCACGCCGACATGGACCATGCACTACAGGCTTACCCGATACTCTACGCGATCCAGTATGTCCTCGTCTTGGCCCACCATCGACGACGACGCAGGTAGGCAACAAACCATTCGCTGTCTGGAGAGGAGTACCGGCAAGGGAGGTGACGTAGGGAGGGGGGAGTGACATGTCCCGAAATGCACATATGCCTGTGTACGGCAACGCCTCCAAGGGTCGTGACTCAGGTAGGGGAGAGTGACATGTACCAGAACTCACCGCTCCCAAGAAAATACTAATCCACACCAGCATCACACACGCAAGAATGACTCTGACAAACCACGACACATTAATCCCAATTTTATTTACGCAGATTCGGAGCAAAGTCACAGTCTAGGATGGAGCATGGCCATAGTGGACACCAGAGCAGGAACATCAGAGGCAGTACATCAGTATGAGGATAGCAACAGGGCAGCAACATGGCAGTGTGGACACCAGAGCAGGTACATCAGAGGCAGTACATCAGTATGAGGATAGCAACAGGGCAGCAACAGGGCAGTGTGGACACCAGAGTAGGTACATCAGAGGCAGTACATCAGTATGAGGATAGCAACAGGGCATTGTGGACACCAGAGCAGGTACATCAGAGGCAGTACATCAGTATGAGGATAGCAACAGGGCAGCAACAGGGCAGTGTGGACACCAGAGCAGGTACATCAGAGGCAGTACATGAGAGGGTACAATGCAGTATCAGAACAGCAACAGGGCAGTGTGGACACCAGAGCAGGTACATCAGAGGCAGTACATCAGTATGAGGATAGCAACAGGGCAGTGTGGACACCAGAGCAGGTACATCAGAGGCAGTACATCAGTATGAGGATAGCAACAGGGCAGCAACATGGCAGTGTGGACACCAGAGCAGGTACATCAGAGGCAGTACATCAGTATGAGGATAGCAACAGGGCAGTGTGGACACCAGAGCAGGTACATCAGAGGCAGTACATCAGTATGAGGATAGCAACAGGGCAGCAACATGGCAGTGTGGACACCAGAGCAGGTACATCAGAGGCAGTACATCAGTATGAGGATAGCAACAGGGCAGTGTGGACACCAGAGCAGGTACCTCAGAGGTAGTACATCAGTATGAGGATAGCAACAGGGCAGCAACATGGCAGTGTGGACACCAGAGCAGGTACATCAGAGGCAGTACATCAGTATGAGGATAGCAACAGGGCAGCAACAGGGCAGTGTGGACACCAGAGCAGGTACATCAGAGGCAGTACATGAGAGGGCACAATGCAGTATCAGAACAGCAACAGGGCAGTGTTGACACCAGAGCAGGTACAACAGAGGCAGTACATCAGTATGAGGATAGCAACAGGGCAGCAACAGGGCAGTGTGGACACCAGAGCAGGTACATCAGAGGCAGTACATCAGTATGAGGATAGCAACAGGGCAGCAACAGGGCAGTGTGGACACCAGAGCAGGTACATCAGAGGCAGTACATGAGAGGGCACAATGCAGTATCAGAACAGCAACAGGGCAGTGTGGACACCAGACCAGGTACATCAGAGGCAGTACATCAGTATGAGAATAGCAACAGGGCAGCAACAGGGCAGTGTGGACACCAGAGCAGGTACATCAGAGGCAGTACATGAGAGGGGCCAAGTGCTCCAACAGTCCATTGCACTGAAAACGTCCATCAGAGGCAGCACATGAGAAGGCACAATGCAGTATCAGAACAGCAACAGGGCAGTGTGGACACCAGAGCAGGTACATCAGAGGCAGTACATCAGTATGAGGATAGCAACAGGGCAGCAACAGGGCAGTGTGGACACCAGAGCAGGTACATCAGAGGCAGTACATGAGAGGGGCCAAGTGCTCCAACAGTCCATTGCACTGAAAACGTCCATCAGAGGCAGTACATGAGAGGGGCTAAGGGCACCAACAGTCCATTGCACTGAAAACATCCATCAGAGGCAGCACATGAGAGGGCACAATGCAGTATCAGAACAGCAACAGGGCAGTGTGGACACCAGAGCAGGTACATCAGAGGCAGTACATCAGTATGAGGATAGCAACAGGGCAGTGTGGACACCAGAGCAGGTACATCAGAGGCAGTACATCAGAGGGCACACTACAGCAACTTACAGCACACTATCAGGTGGATTGCGTGAAGTACCCGCATCGGACACACTGACAGCACCAGAAACCGGAGTGTGACACACAGCCACAGATGTAGTGACTGACACGTGAGCCACAGACCCAGATACACTGCCAGCACCTGATACATGAGTGTGAGACACAGCCACAGCCCGAGTGACTGACACATGGCCCATAGACCCAGATACACTGCCAGCACCTGATACAGGAGTGTGAGACACAGCCACAGCCCGAGTGACTGACACATGGCCCATAGACCCAGATACACTGCCAGCACCTGATACAGGAGTGTGAGACACAGCCACAGCCCGAGTGACTGACACATGGCCCATAGACCCAGATACACTGCCAGCACCTGATACAGGAGTGTGAGACACAGCCACAGCCCGAGTGACTGACACATGGCCCATAGACCCAGATACACTGCCAGCACCTGATACAGGAGTGTGAGACACAGCCACAGACCGAGTGACTGACACATGGCCCATAGACCCAGATACACTGCCAGCACCTGATACAGGATATGTCTCGACTGATACCCTGCCACTAACAGACACATGCGAGTCAACTGCACCTGCGCCACTGTGACCACTGAAATGATGAGCCACAGGGCTGTATGGTCCAGGAGGCAGGGTGGCTCTGGGAGCGGGGGATAGTTGCAATTGGCCGACATCGGATTGGGCATGTGTCAATGCTGTGTGTCTACGCTTATTTTGGACATGTGCCTGCACCCTGGACAGGACAGGACTCACAAGTGGACCGGACTGAGAAGCAATTTCACCCACCATGGGAGGTGCATGTGCTGGGGGGGGAATGCTCTCTGGGGACGTGCTGGAGCCTGCTTGTCGTTTGCTGTGTGGCTGCCTTGTGGCCTCTGCAACATGTGTCATGGGGGATGCCACTACAGGGTCCACCTGCATCCGTCCCTGACGGGCCCTGATGGGAGTGGAGGTAAGGGGTGACTCCACTGCGGAGTCTTCTGTATTCCGTTTCCCAGAAAACAGCTGCCTCAGTGCAACAATGGGTGATGTATGCCTGTCCCTGACAGCGCCACTGTTCATGGGAGAGTCCTTGGGCCTTGGATGTTCCATTTCCGTAGGAGTACTGTAGTCTGCGGACTTTCCCTGTTCCCTGGATGGTGCCCTCTTCCAGGCAGCAGACTTGTCGTCTGTGGTGTACATATCCCCAGGACACCCCTTCTGCCTGTGTGTGTCCCTGCCCCTGGGAGTGTCCGTGCTCCTCTTAGGTGCATTTGTCTTGTGACTGTCCTTGTCCCTGCCCTTGGGAGTGGCTCCTTCCTTCCTAGTCTCCCTGCCCTTGGGAGTGCCTACTTCCTTCCTGGTTTCCCTGCCCTTGGGAGTGCCTACTTCCTTCCTGGTTTCCCTGCCCTTGAGAGTGCCTACATCCTTCCTGCTTTCCCTGCCCTTGGGAGTGGCTCCTACCTGCCTAGTCTCCCTGCCCTTGGGAGTGCCTACTTCCTTCCTGGTTTCCCTGCCCTTGGGAGTGCCTACTTCCTTCCTGGTTTCCCTGCCCTTGGGAGTGCCTACTTCCTTCCTGGTTTCCCTGCCCTTGGAAGTGGCTCCTTCCTTCCTAGTGTCCCTGGCACTGGGAGTATGCGAGCCCTCAAGAGATGTATTTGTCTTCTCACTGTCCTCGTACAAGGTAGTGTCAATGGAAGCGGGAGTGAGTCTTGGCCTGGTAGTACCTTGTGTGTGGGATGGCTGTGCAGCATGTGTAGCCGTTACACCCAACCCCTCTTTTGCTTCACGTGTGTGTACTCCACTATATCTGACGTTGTCCTTGTGAACAGATTTACCTGACCTAGGGGATGAGGTCTGAGGCCTCTGTGCCTTGACATGCTGGCTGACGCTGCTTCTAGTGCAATAACCTGTATTAGAGTCCAGGTCAGAAAATTCACTCCCCCCTGACACATCCAGAGTTGTAGATGGTGGAACAGTAGTACCACCCAGTCCATGCGACTGTGCAATGGCAGACGACACACTGTTAGACAATGACTGCAGTGTCCTGTGTACACCAGCCAGATCACCATGCATACCTTCCATGAATGCCACCACCTGCCCCAACTTCCTATCGTGGTCTTGGAAAGCATTAATCATATTGGTCTGCCCCACACACAGCTGTCGCAGCAGATCAACAGCCTCTGCACAAAGTGCATTTTGGCTCACCGAGGCTGGTGCCGACACCGAACGCCACTCTGCTCCCCCTACTCCTGCGTGCACGACCAGTACATGGTGCAGTTGGCGGCAGGGTGGGCCCTGTGTGCTGTGTCCCGACCGAAGGTGTTGGTTGCCCACTCCCAGTCTGTGACAACAGTGCTGACTCACCAACACTGTCGGAAGATGATGACGATGTTGTCTCCACATGCGAGTCCTCCGGGACGGTCCTGTCCCCCTCTCCGGCGCTGGCCCCTTCGGTGTCAGTCTGCGTGTGCGCGACGTCTGATCCGGATGCATTGCCTTCTGTCATCTCCGCCGTCTGTGGCTGAGTGCCCTCTGCCAAAGCTGAAATGCACAGGAAATGGGTGTAAGTAATGGGCACACACACGTACATTAATGCTGCGGAATCCCTAAAGCCACTGATGACAATGTCCATCGATCCCCCAACCTGCACACGGCCCACCCCAACCAGTCATCCTCACAGGAATTCTGTGGCGTTGTCCGTAATACATGTACAGCATGCACACTGGGCATGAGGAACTACATCAGCACACAAGTGTTGCCAAGGGGTGACGGAGCACTACAGCATGTGCATGACAACTGAACCGCTTAGCAGGTGGCGTCTCAACATGCCACATCTGGAAGTGAAATTTTACTGTGGCAATGTCACCAACATGCCATTGGAAAGAGCCTCACGATCGACGGAAGACCCTAATGTGTGTGGGCAACCATACATGCATAGCACTCACAAGCAACATACACTGACAGTATGCTTACCGCCACGTTGCTGTTCATCCACACACAACCGCTCGGACAGGTCAGGATGCGTCACAGCTATGATACGGTGCATGAGAGGGGTCATTGAGCGTCGGGCCAGACGTGCCGTCCTTGGAATCATCCCTAGTGTCACTTCCGCTAGATTCTTGCTCAGTCTGGAAATGTCGTCCCAGCGTTTGTGGCAGTGTGTATGTCGTCTATTGGACACCCCCGCTGCTCGTACTTCACGTGCAATGCTCCTCCACACGTCCTTGCGAAGGTGCAGCTTCACCTACCATGATGGGAGACAAAAGGGTGGAAGTCAGTGGACAGTTGGCCAGTCACACAGATAGGAGCAACACATTACTCTCAGCAGCCATGCACATATCGATTCTTTAGTTGGTCACACATCACACCGCCAAGTTTCCAGAGCCCAGGTGCCATATGACACCTCATGCACTACAACTTATCCCCCACTGCACTTACCGCCTGTCCGGGTGCGCCGTACAGGCGTCCGTAGTTGCGGAGCACAGCGTCCACGAGGACATCCAGCTCCGCGGCGGTGAAGGGACGAGACCGGACCTCTTTGACTCTCGACATGGCAAGGTCACGGAGTATGGCACTAGAGCGGCAGTCGGTGGTCAGCTCCGCAGCAGCAGGTGTAGGTGATGGTCACAGGCAGCAGTCGGTGGTCAGCTCCGCAGCAGCAGGTGTAGGTGATGGTCACAGGCAGCAGTCGGTGGTCAGCTCCGCAGCAGCAGGTGTAGGTGATGGTCACAGGCAGCAGTCGGTGGTCAGCTCCGCAGCAGCAGGTGGAGGTGATGGTCACAGGCAGCAGTCGGTGGTCAGCTCCGCAGCAGCAGGTGGAGGTGATGGTCACAGGCAGCAGTCGGTGGTCATCGTAGAAAGTATGCTTTTGCACATCACACATATATAGGGCCCTGTGGCCATGTCAGTGGCATACGGCGCCAGCCATTGGTCCGCCGTGAGAGCGTGATTGGAATTGGGCCAATGATTGGCCCTGGTGTTGCGGTGAACAGCATACGGTACTTGCTATTGGCCAACCGTGGCTCGTGTCCACACCTCCCATTGGCTGCACGTGCACAGACCGTCACGCTCACACACCGGCAAGTGCACGTGCTAGACACCGGGACGGATGCATCATTTGCAACAAAGTTGTAACAGTGGCGCCACCATGGCGGGGCACGTATTCGGCGGGGGAGGTGGAGGCCAAAACATCCATAAGCTGATGTCCATGCACATGGCAGTTCATGACCCCCCTTACAGTGACATTGCATCAGCCAGCCTACACCGGCAGGCCCAGCTCTACCCACTACCTCCATGCCAGGCCCAGCCCATGACCGCCGTTCCGGCCATGCCAACTACCGCCGCTTCAGGCCCCCTCCACTACCGCCGTGCCAGGCCCAGCCCATGACCGCCGTTCCGACCATGCCAACTACCGCCGCTTCAGGCCCCCTCCACTACTGCCGTGCCAGGCCCAGCCCATGACCGCCGTTCCGGCCATGCCAACTACCGCCGCTTCAGGCCCCCTCCACTACCGCCGTGCCAGGCCCAGCCCATGACCGCCGTTCCGGCCATGCCAACTACCGCCGCTTCAGGCCCCCTCCACTACCTCCGTGCCAGGCCCAGCCCATGACCGCCGTTCCGGCCATGCCAACTACCGCCGCTTCAGGCCCCCTCCACTACCGCCGTGCCAGGCCCAGCCCATGACCGCCGTTCCGGCCATGCCAACTACCGCCGCTTCAGGCCCCCTCCACTACCGCCGTAGTGATGGATTCTGTCGGTATGTATGCCATTGGTTTGACTGTAGGGATGTTGGACTTCCGCTGTGGTGCACCATTTCTCATAGCATTGCTACCGCCGCGGACGTGGATCGCGGTGGCTACTGGGGTACTTGCGGAGTTATCCTAATTGCGGACACGGACAGTACGCAGGTATCGCGGGGGAGGTAGTTGTTCTCCTGGTCATGTGCGTACGCGGCGGTCGGTGTTTTGTAGGTTCCGTCCGCATGCCGCGGCCTCAGGTGTACTTCGACCGCCGCGGACGGAGATTGTTGTGCTCCGTCCGCCGTGGTCAGCGTTTCGGTCACATTTGATCCTAATCGCTATTGCGGTTTTTCCGCGGGCAGGTCTTGCCACCTTCCTCGGCGGACGGAACACGTTTCCGTCCGCGATCCTAATCGACCCCTATGTAAGGCTTAAAACCTATGGTTTTTTCAGTGAATATATATATTTAATATAATATATATATAATTTTTATTTTCACTTTTTTTTTTATATGATTACAGGGTTGGCGCTCCTTGAACGCTCCGAGCTCTTACCCCGACAAATTTTTTTAAGTTTCTAAAACATAATATCTACGTTTCTAAAGTAGATTTTAAAGGTAGACAATATCTGCTTTAATGTAGAAAATGTTTTTTTTAAACTTTTAACAACAGTATATTACTTTTTGAAGTAGTAACAAATCTCGCGAGGGTAGCTCACACGTGCACGCAACGTAAGAGCTCCGTCTGCGCACCATGAAAGCTTCGAGCTCTTACCCCCGAAAGTTTTATGAACTTTAAATCATTATATCTACGTATTCATTGCACAATGTAAAGGTACACATTAACTGGAATAATAAAGAACATGTCAATTCAAACTTTTAAAGACCATATATAACTTTATTTAAGCAATTATAAATCTCGCGAGGGTGCGTACTACATAAACGCATCGTAAGATGACGTTAGCGCTCCGTAAATAGAGCGTAAACGCAACGTAAGCTTACGTAAGCACTCTATAAACGCAACGTAAGCGCTCCGTAAGCTTACGTCCAACCATGTGACCTTAAACCAAAAGATTTAATTGGTTTATAATACTTCCTACTCCAATTTTTGAAAAACCCCTCCCATGTTCATCATTCTTCTTTGGCTTTCAGAGAAGCAACACCTTTTTTCTACAGCTCCTAGCTACAGAAAAATACTTCCAAGTGGCTGAACATTCAGAGTCTGACCATTCTTCTAATGAAGACGTTGTTGAAGAGGACCCTCGCCCAAGTAAGAAGAAGGAGTCCATAGTCTGGAAATTTTTCAGCTTTCCAGAACATCAGAAGAAGGTAAATGCACCACTGGTCACCTGCAAGATCTGTGACACAGTGTTATCAAGAGGAAATCCAAATAAGAAATATTCATTTGGAACCCACACCATGGAACGCCATGTAAAAAATATACACCCCAACAATTGGAGTAGAGCTGTGGTGCAAAGATCTCAGGAGTAGGACTCTTCTCCTAGTACATCTACAGCAAGAACCGAAGTACCACCAATGCCATCTTCAATGGTGGCGAACATTCAGCCAGAACTGAAAAATTTAATGATGCAATGCATACATTGCAGTAAATTAGTAGCCTTCGGACAACAGTCCATTGAAGTAATTTTACAGAAGAACAGGAACCACAGATGCAGCAAATAATTTTTTTCTTTCAATTTCATAGTTTGTTCCTGTTGAACAATTATTTTGTGTAAAAAGTTAATTTTTAGTATACTGTACTACTTCTAAAGCACTGAAATGTAACATATGTATATAAATATGTTACAAATCAATGGGCCAGATGTACGTAATCTCGATTTACCTACTCATAAATACAGAGGGCCCGATATAGGTAATCCCAGATTACCACTTCTTAAATACCGAATCATACCGATTCGGGCCCTCATTTATGAGGCCTTGCGTCAGTTTTGCGCTGCGGATGCGTCACTTTTTGTGTCGCATCTGCAGCGTAAAACATGCGCCTTGTTGCGCCATATTTAAAAAGTGACGCATCTAGGTAGATGCGTCACTTTTTAAACCCCTGCGCCACATTATACCTGCGTCAGGTATAATGTATGCAGAGGGGGCGTTCCCACGCAAAAAGCCTCGTAATAGTGACGCAGTGAAATCTATGAGATTTCACTGCGTCACTTTTAGGATGCGGTTGCGTCAAAATCTTGCGCCTGCCTCACAGCAGGCGTAAGACTGACGCAAGCCCTTTCACATGGGGCTTTCCCCATGTGAAAGGACGCATTGCTGGAGATGCGTCACTTTTGTGACACACTCCAGCAATGCGTCACTTTTGCGCTTACAGATGCGTCAGAAATACTGACGTATCTGTAGGTCCTTGAGACATGATGCGTCATACATTAAATATGACGCATCATTTTTGTCGCAAGGAGTGCGCAGTGAAAAGTGACGCATCGCTGTTTTCACGCAGCGATGCGTCACTTTTCATAAATGAGGCCCTCGGTATTTAAGAACTGGCAATGGAACTGGAACTGGCAATCATAGTACGGAGCTGGTGATGGTGTCCATTTTGGACGAATTGAGGTGTAGAGCTGATAAAAAGATCCCAGGGGCCCTGGTGCTACTTGATCTCTCCACTGCTTTTGACACGGTGTGTCATAGTCAACTGCTGTCGCGTGTGAGAGATCAGGGCATCGGGGGTCCACACTAGGTTGGCTTACCTCTTTCTTGCAAGATAGATCGCAGAAAGTGCAGTTGTCCGACCTAGTATCAACATCAGCGGCCATCACCTGTGGAGTGCCGCAGGCTCGGCTCTCTCACCGCTCCTATTTAACATTTACCTGCAGCCATTGATTTCAGCTCTTAATCAGATGGAATGTCAGATTTATAATTATGCTGACGACACGCAGATCGTCATCCAAATAGAGGATTCTCCAGGAGCACAAGCCAGGTTGCATAACATCCTGAGGTACACAGTAAACTGGATGTTCGCCAACTCCTTGAAGATTAATCCTGATAAAACCGAGGTGCTGCCTATAACCATCTCAGGCAGCCCTTGGAATGATGGGTTTTGGCCCAAGGAGTTGGGTAGGACGCCGGTACCAGCAACCGTGGTGAAAAGCTTTGGAATCCATATTGACAGCAATTTGTCTATGAAGAAGCAGGTGTCTGTAGTGGTAGGCACGTGTGTTGGTCTTCTGAGACAGCTTCGTAAGATCTCCCAATTGCTGTTGTTTTCCACTCTAAGAAGCGCTGTGTCAGCTATGATTCTGGGGCGATTGGATTACGGCAATGCGCTGTATATAGGGCTGCCCCAGCAACAACTCGCAAGGCTTCAGACAGTAATGAATGATGCAGCGAGACTGATCTTTAAGAAGCCTAGGAAGACGCATGCCTCACCTCTCCTGCGTCAGTTACACTGGCTCCCTGTTAGACAGAGGGCATTGTTTAAAGGATTGTGCATTTCCCACAAGGCACTCTACGGTAACGCGCCCAGTTACATTAAAACTAGACTATCTGGCTATACCCCTTGTAGGGTGCTGCGGTCCTCTGAAGCCACTCTCCTGGTCAATCCACGTTTCCGCCTGTCTACCTTGGGTGGGCGTGCTTTCTCCACTTTGCTTCCTGCAGCATGGAATATACTACCACCTAATCTCCGTAAGGAGCCTAATCTACTGCCATTCCGCCGAATGTTAAAAACCATACTCTTCCGAGAAGAATTGGGAGTGTTGTAAGTTGGCTACCTGTTTTTTGTTGAGTTGGTTTTTTTCTTGTACAAGCGCTTAGAGACCCTGGGGTGATAATGCGCTATACAAATTGAAATAAATAAATAAATACATGGGGATGTAGGTATTTTTACCGAATTAATTACCGATTCGGTAAAATTCGGTAATTACCGAATGATAATTACCGAATCTGTATTTGCCATTGATTCCTATGGACCTTGAAGCCCATAGGAATCAATGGCAAATATCGATTCGGTAATTACCGAATCAGTAAATACCGAATTCTGCCAGGGGGAACAGGGTGTCACTTTGACACCCTGTAGCACCCCTGTTTTTGGTTTGTGTGCAATGTGACACACATACATGCCCTTAGGGCATGTATGTGTGCCACATGGCACAGGTGTACATGCACAGATGTGCATGTACACAGGAATTCCTTATTTACCATCCAATTGTATTTGGTGGTAAATAACGAATTCTTAGACGCCTCTAGCACTGTCAACAGTGCTACCTACGTTAGAATTTACAGATTTGGTATTTTTACCGAGTCTGTATTTACCAATTCGGTAATTTTACCGATTCAGAAAATACAGAATCGGTAAAAATACCAAATCTGTAAATAAATGCCTCCTACATAGGAAAAGGCATTCGGCCATTACCGAACGGTAAATGCCTACCTACATCGGGCCTCAAATCATACCACTTCAATATTTAAGAGTAGGTAAATGGGATGTAGGTAATTTCTCTTTTGAAATTATTGAATCTGTATAATTCAGTCATTTTCCCGAATCAGTATTTACCGATTCGGTAATTGCCTTTGATTCCTATGGGCCTTGAGACCAATAGGAATCAATGGCAATTACAGAATGAGTAAATACTGATTCGGTAAAATAACCGAATTGTCAAGGGGGACAGGTTGTCACTTTGACAGCCTGTTGCACCCCTGATTCTGACTTGTGTGCCATGTCACACACATATATGGTCTTACGACATGTATGTGTGCCACATGGCACAAATGTACATGCACAGATGTGCATGTACACAGGAATTCATTATTTACCCCCGAAAGTTTTATCGTTATATCTACATATTCATTGTACAATATAAAAGTACACATTATCTGGGATAATAAAGAACTTGTTTATTTTAAACTTTTAAACAACATATATAACTTTATTTAAGCAACTTTTAAACAACATATATAACTTTATTTAAGCAATTCCAAATCTCGCAAGGGTGCGTACCAAACAGTTCTTTTTACAACTACCTCTACTGGTTAAAAAAAGACCTACATTTCTATGTTTGTATGTAAAAGTTTGTCATACTGAATGTCAAAGTGCAAAACTATAAGGATGTGGTACAGCATAAAGCTATAAGGTGTTTACCTATAGTATACTGTACTACTTCCAAAGCACTGAAATGTAACATATGTATATAAATATGTTACAACTCAATAGGCCAGATGTACGTAATCTCGATTTACCTACTCATAAATACCAAATCATACCACTTCAATATTTAAGAGTAGGTAATTCGGATGTAGGTAATTTCTCTTTTGAAATTACTGATTCTGTATAATTCAGTCATTTTACCGAATTGGTATTTACCGATTTGGTAATTGCCATTGATTCCTATAAATCTTGAGACCAATAGGAATCAATGGCAATTACCGAATCAGTAAATACCGAATCGGTAAAATTACTGAATTGTCAAGGGAGACAGGTTGTCACTTTGACACTCTGTAGCACCCTTGATTCTGCTTTGGGTGCCATGTCACACACATACATGGTTTTAGGGCATGTATGTGTGCCACATGGCACAAATGTACATGCACAGATTTAAATGTACACAGGAATTCATTATTTACCTCCGAAGGTTTTATAAAATTTAAATCGTTATATCTACGTATTCATTGAACAATATAAAGGAACACATTACCTGGGATAATAAAGAACATGTTTATTTTAAACTTTTAAACAACATATATAACTTTATTTAAACAACTATAAATCTCACAAGGGTGCTAAATCATTATATCTACATATTCATTGTACAATATAAAGGAACATATTAACTGGGATAATAAAGAACATGTTTATTTTAAACTTTTAAACAACATATATAACTTTATTTAAACAATTATAAATCTCACGAGGGTGCGTACCACGTAAGCACATCATAAGATGACGTAAGCACTCCGTAATTAAAACGTAAACGCAACTTAAGCTTACGTAAGCGCTCCTTAAACGCTCCGTAAGCGCTCTGTAAGCTTACGTCCAACCATGTGACCTTAAAACAAAATATTTAATTGGTTTATAATACTTCCCACTCCAATTGTTGAAAGACTCCTCCCATGTTCATCATTCTTCTTTGGCTTTCAGAGGAGCAACACCTTTTTTCTACAGCTCCTAGCTACAGAAAAATACTTCAAAATGGCTGAACATCCAGAGTCTGACCATTCTTCTAATGAAGACTTTGTTGAAGAGGATCCTCACCCAAGTAAGAAGAAGGAGTCCATAGTCTGGAAGTTTTTCAGCTTTCCAGAACATCAGACGACAGTAAATACACCACTGGTCATCTGCAAGATCTGTGACACAGTGTTATCTAGAAGAAATCCTAATAAGAAATATTCATTCAGAACCCACAGCATGGAACGCCATGTAAAAAATATACACCCCAACAATTGGAGTAAAGCTGTGGTGCAAAGATCTCAGGAGCAGGACTCTTCTCCTAGTACATCTACAGCAAGAACCGGAGTACCACCAATGCCATCTTCAATGGTGGCGAACATTCAGCCAGAACTGAAAAATGTAATGATGCAATGCATACATTGCAATAAATTAGTAGCCTTCGGAAAACAGTCCATTGTAATTTTGCAGAAGAACAGGAACCACAGATGCAACAATTCTTTTGTGTAAACAGTTCATTCTTCTACTTCATCTTCAGAAGAGTTTGTTCCTGAAACCCCTAGAACACAGAGAGAGTCCATAGTACGGAAATTTAAAAAAACCCAGAAAGAAAGAAAAAGGTAAATGTGCCTTTTGTCACATGTAAAATCTGTCACACAGTACTTTCAAGAGGGAATCCACAGAAACAGTACAGCTTTGGAACTTATAGCATGGAATGTCATGTCCGGAATATACTCCCAAATAATTGGAGTAAAGCTGTAATAAAAAAATCATCAGAGGAGCAGGGCTCAGCTCCCAGCACTTCTTCTGAAGCAACAGCACCACCAATGCAAGCATCAATGGTTGCAAATATCCAACCTGAACTTAAGAATGTAATGATGCAATGCATTCGTTGCCAGAAACTAATAACCTTTGCACAAGAGTCCATTCAAGTTATCCTGCAAAAAATCAGGAAGCGCAGGTGCATTACCAGGAGCATTTCTTCTTTTCTCTGAAGATTGTCTTCTGGATGAATCTTCTAATTCAGTCCTCTTGATTGATAAAGCTTGCTTATAAACTCTTTGTTTGCGGTTCTTGGTAGGCATAATCTATTATGACTCTGTAGATATTTACAATCTGTTGAAAAGAAAAATATAACATATTATAGACCACTACTAACATAGCACATAGCAATTACATTAACTAAACAATATAAACACTAGTTCACATCTCTCTTTGTGTGTCTCATATCACTCTCTGCCTGCACCATCTCCCTCTTTGCATGCCTCATCTCACTCTCTCCTTCCACCATCTCTCTATTTGTATGTGTGTGTCATCTCAATCTCTGCCTACACCATCTGTCTGTTTGTGTGTGTGTCTCATCTCACTCTTTGTGTCTAAAACGATTTACCATACTAAACGTTTTTTGTTGAAATGTCTGGCTTTAAGTTTTTTGACAAGGAACACACTGCTTGTAAATATGCTCCTTTTTTACAAGCGCCTTGCGCAACCTTTAACATGGGTGCAAGCAGTGAATATTTGGAGAGGGATAGGAATAGCAGATAGAAAACAATATGAAATGGTGTGGGAGAAGCATAAAGAATTTCACTAAAGGCATCAATTGAGATGGAATATAAGATAAAGAGGGGCATATTTACAAGCCCCTTCAACAATGTTTAACAAGGGTACAAGCAGTAAATGCATGCAGAGTGATAAAATTGGCACACAGACAAGAATATGAAATGCCGTGAGAGATGCGTAAAGGATTTTACTAATGGCATAAATTGAGATAGAATATACAAAAAAGAGAGGCATATTTACAAGCCCCTTGCGCAATCTTTGACATGGGTGCAAGCAGAAAATGCATGCAGAGTAATAAAATTGGCACACAGACAAAAATATGAAATGCCTTGAGAGATGCGTAAAGGATTTTACTAATGGCATAAATTGAGATAGAATATACAAAAAAGAAAGGCATATTTACAAGCCCCTTGCGCAATGTTTAACATGGGTACAAGCAATAAATGCATGCAGAGTGATAAAATTAGCACACAGACAAGAATATGAAATGCCTTGAGAAATGTGTAAAGGATTTTGCTAATGGCATAAATTGAGATAGAATATACAAAAAAGAAAGGCATATTTAAAAGCCCCTTGCGCAATGTCTGACATGGGTGCAAGCAGAAAATGCATGCAGAGTAATAAAATTGGCACACAGACAAGAATATGAAATGCTGTGAGAGATGCGTAAAGGATTTTAATAATGGCATAAATTGAGAAAGAATATACAAAAAAGAGAGGCATATTTACAAGCCCCTTGCGCAATGTTTGACATGGGTGCAAGCAGAAAATGCATGCAGAGTAATAAAATTGGCACACAAACAAGAATATGAAATGCTGTGAGAGATGCGTAAAGGATTTTACTAATGACATAAATTGAGATACAATATACAAAAAAGAGAGGCATATTTACAAGCCCCTTGCGCAATGTCTGACATGGGTGCAAGCAGAAAACACATGCAGAGTAATAAAATTGGCACACAGACAAGAATATGAAATGCTGTGAGAGATGTGTAAAGGATTTTACTAATGGCATACATTGAGATAGAATATAAAAAAAAGAAAGGCATATTTACAAGCCCCTTGCACAATATTTAACATGGGTACAAGCAGTAAATGCATGCAGAGTGATAAAATTGGCACACAGACAAGAATATGAAATGCCTTGAGAAATGTATAAAGGATTTTACTAATGGCATAAATTGAGATAGAATATACAACAAGCATTCGCCTTTGCAAAAGTTAGAGCTATTGGAATTGTAAATGACAACATTTTTATTTATGTGTTGGCTTTGAAAACAGATAAATAAATGGCATTGTCATTTACAATGCCAATAGCCTAATCTCTCGCAAATGCGACACCTATTGCATTTGCACCCATACACACACACACACACACACAGAGCCACACAAAACCGGGTCACAGGCAGGCAACAGAGGCACAAGCAGGCAACAGAGGCACACAAAACTGGGTCACAAGCAGGCAACAGAGGCACAAGCAGGCAACAGAGGCACACAAAACCCAGTCACAAGCAGGCAACAGCGGCACACAAAACCGAATCACAAGCAGGCATCAGAGGCACACAAAACCGGATCACAAGCAGGCAACAGAGGCACACAAAACCCGATCACAAGCAGGCAACAGAGGCACACAAAACCACTTCATTCCAATCAAGATGGCTTCTGGTGTGCCATACTTTTGTCATAAGTAAGACTGTTAGCGCTCTAGTTGTTCTTTAGAACACTCTGGGACATTCTGTCATTGGGCTATACTTGGGGTACATCTGGGTGATATTTGGGCTACATTTAGGCTCTTTTGTCTCTGGTGGCCATCTTGGGAGACTGTATGTCACAATTTTTTAATGAAATTGAAGAGGGTTTGAGAAGTCACTCAAAATGTGCCCTAATTTTTCTTTCTGCAGCACTAATCATAATTCATATGGCAAAATATACCCCCTCATTTTGTTCCTTTTTAAATTAAATGTTTTAAGAGTTACCACTTTATTCCAATCAAGATGGCTTCAGGTGTGCCATACCTTTGTAATAAGTAGGACTGTTAGCGCTCTAGTTGTTCTTTAGAACACTCTGGGACATTCTGTCATTGGGCTATACTTGGGCTACATCTGGGTGATATTTGGGCTACATTTGGGCTCTTTTGTCTCTGGTGGCCATTTTGGGAGACTGCATGTCAGAATTTTTTAATGAAATAGAAGAGGATTTGAAAAGTCACTCAAAATGTGCCCTAATTTTTCTTTCTGCAGCACTAATAATACCTTCTATTGCATAATAATAAGCGTTGGATAGCGTAGGGGTAAAAATTACTATTCCAACTCCAGAGGGTGCAACAGTAAGGAAAGCGTTGGATAGCGTAGGGTTACAAACTACTATTCCGACTCCAGAGGGTGCAACAATAGGGAAAGCGTTGGATAGCGTAGGGGTAAAAATTACAATTCCAACTCCAGACTGTGCAATAGTAGGGAAAGCTTTGGACAGCATAGGGGTAAAAATTACTATTCCAACTCCAGAGGGTGCAACAGTGGGGAAAGCGTTGGATAGCATAGGGCTAAAAATTACTATTCCAACTCCAGAATGGGAAAAAGTAGGGAAAACATTGGATAGCGTACAATTTAAATATAACATACTTATAAATAATTTTTGTATTTAAAATAATTAAGAATTTAATTATTAAATAACTCTACATTATTTACAAATTCCCATTGATAAATATTAAAAACATAATTGCAATTGAATAATTAATTAACAATAAATTAACAATAAATACCAATAAATATTAATAATTAAATATTAGTCACCAAATAATAAATATTGAACAACAAAATATTTTTCATTACAAAAAATAATAATTATTTAAAATGAATTCACAATTAAAAAATATTAAACAGTAAAAGTATTTTTCATACCAAATATTACTCTTTCTGAAACATTGATTACCAATTATTTAAAAATAATTTCCAATTAATAAAAATGAATTACCAATTAAAAATATTAATTGGCAATTAACAAATTAATTACCAATTAAAAAATTAATTACAAATTAAAAAAATATTTACCAATTAAAAACATTAATTACCGCTACAGAAATATACACAAAAATTACTTACAATTAATTTATAATTCCTAAAAATTAATAATCAATTTAGTATATTTAAATTACTTCCCACCCTATTCTCCTATAAACCCACAACCCGCTCCGGTACTAAAACATAAAATGTACTTAAAAATAACATTATTAATATATAAAAATAGTACACATATAATTTAAAACAAGTAAAATACTTAACAAAAAACATATTACACATACATAATAAAATACATAACAATAATACAAATATCGATATTAGTAACATTGATATTACTTACATCGATATAAAAAAAAATCAATATTACTTACCTTAGGGTCGATATTCTGTCCAGCGATATTCTTGACCTCGATATTCTGAACCTTCGATATTTCCAACTCAATATTTTTGTAGGTCGATATTTAAAACTCGATATTTAGACTGTGCACCCACACTAATCTCAGACAGATAAAACACATGAACCACTACCACCAACAACTCAGGGGATATGCACATACACACCATGCACAAAAGGCAAAGCAGACACTCCTAGAACACATATAAACACATCATATCACATACCACATACCAACCCCATATATCCACAAACCTATACCATACATGAAGGCAAAGGCTTAAACACTGAGACAATACAGACACAAAACATAATCCCACCCACAAGAGAACATGTATGTTAAATTAGTTAAAATGCATTGGTGTCGCGTTTTCTTGAATGGTTTATATGTTCTTGGAGTGCTTTCTGAAGCTTGGTGTCCTTTACAATTCTGTGATTCTCATTTACTAATCTAAGTAGTCTGTTGATATTGTAACTTTGAGTTGTGTTCCATGTTGTGTGAACTAAGTTGTATTTTGTGTTGTTTAGAGCTTAACGAAGTTAGATAAATGTGGAAATGGTAGATTAGACCAATGTACTTTTAATGATGAGTTACACAGAGTGATGTTCAACCAGATCCTGTCATGGCCTTGTGTATTGCTTTATGTGAAATCATGCTTGTGTCTAAGGGTATATTTCATTAGTTTTGAGTGGCTGGAGTGTACGATTGACCTTTGCTTAGCTTCTAATTGTTGTTATATTTCAAGGCACTGAGCCTATCATGTGGGTTTTGTGTGATACTATGTGTATGTGGGTGTATATAATCTCAGTTTAATTTAATTCCATTTGGAAGATTGCTATATGAGTTGGGGATCAGGTGTAGACGTGTTGGTATAACATAAATTGATGTATAGTTAGCCAAGTATATGGCCTGGGAGCATGTTGAGTGTGAAAGAAAACTATGGGTTGTGCCAATAATGTGCAGTTGGTGTGGGATGTAGGATGAGTATAATTTGATCTGTAAGTGCTGTTTACCCGGCAAACACTTAGCTAATTAGGTGGCTCCTCATTATTGTAAACATGATGGCGTCCTCGAGTTGGGTTTGATGTTAACTGTTGTGATATTTGTGTATCTAACTAGATTTGAATGCACCAGTTTGATAGAAGATGCTTAGAGTAGATGGGAGGGAAGCATGCTAGTAACCAGGCTAAAGAGGCCAGAGAGATCACCAGGGAGATTGATCACCACAAGGACACTCCAGAGGAAGATAGCCAGATCACAACACTAGCAATGTGTACCAGATCTTTCCCCACACCCAACCCCAACTGCTTCATCCATCATCATAAGGAACATGAATTGGGCAAAATTCAAGGCCCTTACTTCGAGCCCACCGGATATACCCCTCAATGAGCTACCCTCTTCGAAATTCACCCACCCTGTATCCTCAAACAGAGACCAGAATATAAATTCTAGCAAGTTCAATGCTAGACTGATGCTCCCAGGTACTCTGTACTCCAGCTCATTTGCCCCAGCCTCATAATCTTACACTTTCAATTCTCCTCTCTGACCAACCTCCCAGGTCCGGATGAGTTGTGCAAACCCTGTCCATGGAATATTCAGTGCCTCAAAACTGGCCCTAAGGATTCCTGCTGCTCCTAGGAACCATTTCATGTGTGACTGATAAAGTGCCAGGAAGATACAGGTGGCATATCTATGAAAAAGTCACCACTCTGGTTGGTGGGCCTATATTTCCAGAGCAAAAGAGAAGCAAGGACCAATTAGGTTTTACTTACCCACCAGACCAATCCCACACAATTTGCCACAAAAGTTGTGACACACAGACATTCTGTGACAAAATGGGCAAAGCCACTTGCACAGGTCCAAATAGCATAATCTAACACAGTAGCCCCAACACCCTACCACCTTAAGCCACAGCTGTCGTTCCAGAGATATTGACTGCAGATGAATGGATGGCTTGCATTCAAACAAAAAGCAGCTAATAATGAAGGAGATTGCATAAATCGCACTGGGTTGTCCCATTTCACAGGACACATTCCATGCAGGCAGACCTACCAAACTTGTGCAAATCTCAAGGTCATGCTCCATAAGAATATTTGCACTAGTTGGCTGCAGTCATTTGAGGTCATTGCATGGACTGGGCATTGGGAGCATAGTTAGTGAGGTTTGGGCGTGTGAATCTCAAATTTCCCAACTAAAAATGTAGTAGATGGTAGGATGGAAGGCTGAGATGGCCAAGGTTTTTCTTGGACTCTTTCCATGTGGAGCAGGGCCAGTAATGATTTGTATTAGGTCGGTCAGCTCTTTCTATAGTGCACAGAGGGTGAAAAACAATGGGCTGGAATGCTACCCTGACTGATTGCGAGTGGCTCATCCCATCACCTTTCGGGTGTTTGATTTTAAGTCGTATGCCTGGACACTTGAGAATGGCATAACATTCTGAGCTTACCACTGCCAATGTTTGTGAATTTCAAAAAGTTGTGAATCAGCACATTAAAGCCTCTTAATAAAGTAAAAAATAATGAGAAAAACCAACACAGACATGGCAGATCTACCCAAACCCAACTACCAAACCAAGAATGCATATGAGGGGTATCATACCCCAAAACACCTCCCTCTGAAGCTCTGCCTCTTCCCATCCCACCAGTTAGTTCTCCCTGGGAACTCATGACTACTGTCACGTACAACCCAATGGGCTGGAGTACCAGCACTGGGATCACTTATTTCAAATGTATTTTCACTGCATGCACTCTGCTTTAATGGTTGAGTTGCAAATCAGTGCATGTGGGCAGGGCCCCCTTTTTCTAGTGTTCGCCTTTTACAAATCATGTTATCAAGGGACTGACAGCCCTATGTTGTAAGCTTGATTTGCAAATAGAGGAGGGCGTGCAGGCAAATAATTTGAGCGTTCAGTGTCAAAGCCGAGCCATAGGTCTGGCTCGTGCCAAAGAGTTTGTGTACAAGTCGAGCCATGAAAATGTTTGGAATATATATAGTGAAGCAAGCATTATGTAAAAATATGATACACTCTTTTTCTAATATATTTTTTTTATTTCCTTAATCCCTTCTATGCTCATGAAATGAAATGAAATTGGGTTTGTATAGTGCACTTCTACCCTGAGGCCTCGTAGCGCTAGGACCGGGCGGGCAGAGAACAGAGCCAATTAATGGGTGGTAGTGAAAAGAAAAGTTTTCAGGAGTCTGCGGAAGATCTGTAGGTTGGGTTCGCTGCGCAGAGTGGGGGGCAAGGAGTTCCAAAAAATGGAGGCATTCCAGGAAAAGGAACTTCCACCCCATCAAACAACGGGCCCTTTTCAAACTTGGTTGCCTCAGAATTCAGAATTCAGAAAAACTTTATTCGGTTATGTTTCATAACCATAAAAGTACATAAAATCACATTAAAATTTTTCAGTCATCAAACATCAGTTAACAGTCAATTTAAGAAAAATGATAACAATCTATACTAAGCATTTATACACAAGAAAAAGTCATATTATCATCGTCTTACGCAGATAAAATACATTTTTAAGAAACGCCACCACGGAAGAAACAGAAAAAATGTCTTCAAGGGTCTGTATGGCCAGAAATGCAGGACGACACTGTCTCAAATTCATATATTTTAAAATTGGCATAATCCATCTCCTTCTAGATGTCACATAAAATCTACAAAAAAATTAAATATGAATATCCGATTGTTCAGAGACATTGTCACAAGGGCATATACACAGAACCGTGGACCAGTCATTTATGACTGGGAAGCTCAGTAATCTAAACAATATTCCGAATTTAAATCTTATCAGTAAGAACCTTTCATGATCGTTCATTTGTAAGTTTAGATAAGGCTGAAGAGTCCCTCCTTTAGTAATCATTTGATGGGAAATCACAGTCTTTTTTACCTTTTCCGCTGATTCTCTTTGATTCACCATAAAGTCTAGGCACAATTGTTTGAGAGACTTCCTAGTAATATTGAACATAGTTTCTGGCTCATCAAAATACTCCGGATGCTTGATGTTATTAAAAACAGTTTTTATGTAGCGTAGCCATTTTATCCTTTTGGCCCCGTCCAACTTTAACACATCTCCCAAGATAGGTCGGTTTAAATGACATCTCTCAGTAGTCCATACCCGATGCCAAAGCAGCAACGGTTGAATTTTAATTAGATCTTCCAAAAAATAGATACCCAGTTCTGTATGACAGTTATAGTTTGACGTGCTCGATGGGAGTGACAATAAAAATCGTAAAAAGTTATTTTCACTTATTTGCAAACTAGTAACATTTAGATTTCCCCAAATACCAGCCCCATATAGTGCTACTGAGACACAGCTACTCTTATAAATATATAGCAGCTCTTTGACTGGCTTTTTGCCCATCTTTTTGCTAAAGGACTTGAGGGCCATTATGGCTTTGGAGAAAAGTAAGTTCCTGGCCTGTATTGCCCTGTTCCAGTTCCCAGTATGATCGAAAAGAATCCCCAAATACGAAAAGGTCGGAGTATGCTGTAGTGGGGTTGATCCAATGAACATTGTTTTCTTCTTTTGTCGAACATTTCCCCCACAATTCATCACAAATGTATTGGTACAGTTAATTTGAAGTTCGAGTTTATCCATAAAACCACTAAAAGACGAAATCATGGCCTGCATAGCTAACGGGGTTCTGGCCATAAGCACCGTATCATCTGCATAAATGAGTGCAGGTAACCGGCGAGTCATGGCACTTGGCATATCATTACATTCCTTTAGGAGTGAGTCCTCTAAGTTGTTAATGTAAATAGAGAATAGGAATGGGGCAAGGACGCACCCCTGCCTCACGCCCTTCCCCACTCTGAATTCCCTTGTACACTCACCGTTTAAGCCAAATCTGACCATTGCACAAGCTCCATTATATAATTCTCTTAAAAAGCTGATGATATTCGCTTCTACTCCCAGGCTAGTTAGGATTATCCATAATTTGCCGTGGTTTACAAAATCAAATGCTGAAGTGAGGTCTAAAAATGTTAGATAGAGTCTACCTCCCTTAGCCGTGGTATATTTCTCAATCAGGATTGATAGATTAAGTACTTGCTCAGTTGTGCCAACTCCTTCTCGGAACCCATATTGGAGATCACTTATAATATGGTGTTCCTCTGCCCATTTCTGGAGTCTGTCTAAAATCACTCTCCCAATAATTTTTATGGTAGAATCAAGTAGTGATATGGGCCGATAACAGGCACAGCTGGATCTATCTCCTTTTTTAAATATCGGAATAATGATCGATTTACACCATGTATCAAGTAATCCTTTAGAGCATGTGGCATTAAAGATCCTGGTAAGTATCGGAGCCCAAAGATCAATATTCTTTTTAAAGATGTCTACTGGGACACCGTCGGGCCCTGGTGCCTTGCCCCCAAGACTAGACTTAATACCCTTAATTACCTCATCAAGTTGGAAGTTAAGTTGATGGCCTTCTACATATTTCTCCTTAGCCATAGGTTCCTTTATAAAATCGATGGTGGGTACTGCTATTTTATATAGAGTTTCAAAATGCTTCACCCAATCTTCCTCACTTACGGCTATCTCCATACGGGCCTTTGAACTGTCCTTAAAAAAAGTGCATTGACTGCTTTCCAAA
This sequence comes from Lissotriton vulgaris, assembly GCF_964263255.1. Lineage (NCBI taxonomy): Eukaryota > Metazoa > Chordata > Amphibia > Caudata > Salamandridae > Lissotriton > Lissotriton vulgaris. The sequence continues at coordinate 798,070,139 of NC_141699.1, forward strand.
AAGCAGTCATGTCCTTTAGTTCTGAGGCTTCCAGAATGGCAGACCATGCCTTATTTTTTAAAAACTCCTTTTGGGTTTTGAGTGCTGTTTTGTACTCCTTACGTAAAACCCTTATCAGGGATTGATTTCTCACTTGCTGCTGCAGAGCCAATTTTAGCAATTTGTGAGCTTTGCTACATTCCGGTGTAAACCACCCTTTGTTTCTCGCTTTACACTTGTTAGCCTTAACATCAACCCATAGACCCTTTTTTATGTTGGCAATAATCTCACTGAAATTAATTATAATTTCAGAGTCCTTTGTTTCCGGGTCTAGACATGCGTCGAAGTTTATACAACAAGCTTTCACAAGTTTACTAAGGAATATCTCAGGGACCACCTTAGTCCATTTGAGAGCATACCCATTTTGTCTATTTATATTCACATCAATAGAAAAAACCTCTGCTTTCTTATGCACAGTTAGACATGTATCCAACAGCTCTAGCCTTATCGGAAAATGGTCGCTAAGAGGGACATTCAGAACGCTATAATTATCAATACAGTCATGGTAACTGATAGACATGAGGATATAATCAATAGTCGACATCATTCCTCTGCCATTAAAGGTTGCAGTAAATGGCATTTTGTTATGGCATAGTTCATTTGCAAACCCTAGATTATAGGTAAACAGAATATCATTTAATGCGTTCCCCAATGTTGAATGCTCAAAATGGGATGTATTAGTATCCCTTTCTATTGATAATCCACAATTTCCTGTTCCAGCTCTTGAACATAAAGAACAGTTAAAATCCCCGCCCCATATTACCGTAAAGAGTCTGTTAGAGCCATTGGTGATACTGTTTAACTTGTTGTTCAGAGTTTTAAGTACCAACAATATAGTTGCAGAAGGAATGTTATTGTAAAAGGTAACTATTAGGGAAGATACAGAGCTACTAAAGTGAACCCCAATGATATGAAAGAAGGATGTGTGGGAATATAGCTGTAATTTTTTTTAATTTAGGCGATTTGAGATATACATACATAAACCCCCTTTCGCTCTTTTTTGTGCCGAAGCTACAGCAGGGATGGAGACTGTTATGAAGCCACTCAAATTATGTTCCCCCTCTGCCCATGTTTCTTGAAGGCAAGATATATTATCTTGTGCGGAGAGTACATATTACTAATGAGAAGTGTATTCCCCTTTTTAATGCCACCCTTCCTTCTTCTCTTTCTTGGTGGTGAACGAAAGATATTAAATCCCTTAGTTAAAGGTGTTTTAGACTTTTTATCAAGTACAATGATCGGGTGTGGATCAAATCCTAAGGGTGTGAACACCGGGGAAGGTACATTTATATCATGAAGGGGTACTACATCATTAGGTAAAGGAGTACTTAAGTCAATTGGCAGATTTTGGTTTGACTCAGAAGTATTAAGATCAGGAATGACTATAATATCATCTAGGGCAGGGTGATTATTTTGAAATATGAGCGGAATATCATCTGTGCTAAATAACTCGGCATCAGATTCTTTATGTATAATTAGATCTGATGAGGTGCATATATCCACCCTCTGGGGAGCGAGAAGTGGTCTTTGTTTTAAGAGCTCAATAGAGAGACGGCGCCCAGCTCGCTTCTCTGCTAGCGTAATCTCTTTATCGACCTCATTCTTCACTTTAGAAAAAATTTGTCCAGTGGACCAAGAGTAGAGGCTACTGATGAAGACATTTTGGTCATAAGAAAAGAGTTTAAATGGAACATGTATGGGAGAAACCTAAGGGTGCAATTAGTAACAACCCCACTTAAACATAACAAGTCATGTAAAACATAACAATCAATAGAGAAAACAGGAATAAGGGACAAATCAAACTTTGGTAACTATACCACAGTTCCGCTTTCCAAATATAAAGGGGGTGGCCCAGCCCAGCCTCTTACGGCCCCTGACGGCCACAGACGGTCCCGCCCTTGTCCCGGGCTTCTCCCGGTCGCTCCCGCGCGATCCCACGCTGCGGGACTAAGCCAATGTACTTATAGGATCTAAAATAGAGGGAGGAGCCTGCAGGGAGAGCTGCCCAGGTGTATGCAATGAGGGCGGGCGGGCGCTCCTGGGACTGGTAGTCCTGCGCCTCCGCTCGCTCGCAGCCCTGCAGGTTCGGATGGCAATTGACCCCTCTGATAGTAAATTGTTTATAGGTAGCTGCCCACACGACACGGGACCCGCGGAGCGGGTACCGCGAGTTGCTGGTGAAGGCGGAGGGAAAAGAAGAAAATTCAGCTGCTGTCGAGAAGCTGCTGCCGGTGAATCAGCCGCAAGGTATCCCAACGAGGGTCCGATTCTGCTGCCTTTTCTTAGAACCAATGGGGGAGGAGCCTGCAGGGAGAGCTGCCCAGGTGTATGCAATGAGGGCGTGCGGGCGCTCCTGGGACTGGTAGTCCTGCGCCTCCGCTCGCTCGCAGCCCTGCAGGTTCGGATGGCAATTGACCCCTCTCATAGTAAATTGTTTATAGGTAGCTGCCCACACGACGCGGGACCCGCGGAGCGGGTACCGCGAGTTGCTGGTGAAGGCGGAGGGATAAGAAGAAAATTCAGCAGCTGTCGAGAAGCTGCTGCCTGTGAATCAGCCGCAAGGTATCCCAACGAGGGTCCGATTCTGCTGCCTTTTCTTAGAACCAATGGGGGAGGAGCCTGCAGGGAGAGCTGCCCAGGTGTATGCAATGAGGGAGTGCGGGCGCTCCTGGGACTGGTAGTCCTGCGCCTCCGCTCGCTCGCAGCCCTGCAGGTTCGGATGGCAATTGACCCCTCTGATAGTAAATTGTTTATAGGTAGCTGCCCACACGACGCGGGACCCGCGGAGCGGGTACCGCGAGTTGCTAGTGAAGGCGGAGGGAAAAGAAGAAAATTCAGCTGCTGTCGAGAAGCTGCTGCCGGTGAATCAGCCGCAAGGTATCCCCTTGGTTGCCTCACTTTCCAAGCCCTAGCGGGCACGGCTCCTGCTTTTATCAACTCTGCTATTACCAATTACTGCCCCTCTAGAGATCTACGCTCATCCACTAAATCCCTATTAGTCATCCCCCGCTTCAAGAAACATAGATCGGGAGGCCAGAAATTCTCGGTCCTTGCGCCCACCTTCTGGAACACTCTCCCGCCCCCTATCAGACTCTCCCCCTCCTATATGGAGTTCCGTAGGGCCCTTAAGACCTTCTTGTTCCAGCAGGCTTTTAGTCTTTAGTCCTTTGTATTCTCCCTGCCCTGGAATCCCTCTAGTGCCATGAAACTGCATAGTGAACGTGCGCTTTATAAATTTTAAAAAATTCAAATTCAAATTCAAATCTGGATCTCCGTACTTTACTCGTGGTAGCGAGGAAGGCCGTGCTAGAACGCAGACGTCTAGAGGGTTGATAGGGGGTAACAAAGGAGTGAATAATGGCAGGTCCTGTTTTCCAAATGGCTCTATGAGCCAGGCACATGAATAGTATTCTGGACTGAATTGGCAGCCAGTGGAGTTTCTTCAATGCGGGCGACGCTGAATGTCTCTGAGGAATCTCCAGGAGTAAGCGGGCCGCACAGTTCTGGGTCGCTTGCAGTTTTTTGATGGTGGCCAACAGCGCGCCCAGATACAAAGCATTCCCGTAGTCTAACCGGGACAGGATGAGGGCTTGCACCATGATCCTTTGGGCCTGAAAGGGGAGTAGAGACAGAATTTTTCTTAACATCCTCATCAGACCGAAGCAGGTAGCATGGAATTTGGTGGCTTGGTGATTAAAACAGAGGGAGCTGTCAAGCCATACACCTAGGTTCTTGATCTGATCCTTTGGGGCCGGCATGATGCCAAGACAGGTCGGCCACACCAAAGCCGGGATGGGTGAAGGAGACTTGCCCAGAAACATCAGTTCTGTCTTGTCCCCATTTAGCTTAAAGTGAGATAGTGCCATCCATTTGGCTACATCTTCTAGGCAGGTGCCCCAAGTGCACGATGACCCCTCAGGGTAGTTTAGCGCCACCACCAGTTGGGTGTCATCTGCATAGGTAATAATTTTGATGCGGAAAGGAAGCACTATCCCAGCCAGCGGCTCTATATAGGTGTTAAAAAGCGTGGGGCTCAGGGAAGATCCCTGTGGAACCCCACAGCTAAGAGGCCATCAGTTTGATGAGGTAGCACTCTCCGATACCTGGAAAAATCAATCTTTCGAAAAGGACTGAAGCCAAGTGATAGCTAGGTCTGTCACACCCAGCTGTTTTAATCACGTGAGCAAGATGTTATTGTCCACAGTATCAAAGGCGGCACTGAGGTCAAGCAAAATAATTGCTGCTGTGTCGCCTTGATCCAGTAGCCTCCGTGCCTCTTCTGTCACTGTCAAGAGAGCCGTTTCTGTCCCAAGCTTGGGACGAAATCCTGCCTAAGAGTCGAGGAGTAAGTTGTTGGACTTCAGGTAGTGAACTAAGATGGTATTAACATGTCTCTCAAGCAGCCTGCCCAACCGGGGAAGAAGGGAGATGGGGAGATAATTGGCCAAGTTAGAAGTTTCCAAGTTAGGTTTTTTCAGTAATGCTCTGACTTGGGCACATTTCCATGCCAGTGGCACCTTTCCCGAAATGATGGAGGCATTGAGAGCATTCAGGATTACTGGCCAGATTACATCCGTAACTAGAGTGAGATAGTGAGATAGTGTGGAGAGGCGGGGTCGGTAGGTGAACCTGATGTTACCCTTGAGATTAGAGTGTTCAATAAACCCCTCATCAAGCAGAGGAAACTCTGTTAGAGAGCACTGTGAATCAGAATGGGAGCTCTAAGTGCGAAAGGTTACAGACTCATCCTGGCAAGGTGTGAAGGATTGAGATATTAGCTGAATTTTTTGGTTGTTGCAGCGAGCTTGGGCATCTTTTGGGTTGGGGGTTTTTTGTGGGATACTAATGAGGGATTTGGCAATCCAGAAGATCTCCTTGGGTGAGTTCACAGCCGCACTAATCCTACCCTCATAAAATATGGATTGCGCAGTTTTGATTTCGGCCTCGTAGTTTCTAATTGCCTCTCTATAGATATTTTTCCTACCAACTTCTGGGTTCTGTCGCCAGCTCCTTTCTAGTTTCCTACAAGTTTGTTTGAGGTCTCCTAATTTAGGAGAAAACCATGGTGCCAATCTTTGTTTCGATTTCTTATATGAAAGTTTCATTGGAAATAGTGAGTCTAAAGATTGACATATCCAGGAATTGAAATTGCTGTTGGCCTTTTCAGGGTCTGGGTCAAAAGTGGGGGTAGTGGCAGTTAGCGATGTGGACCACTGACTGACGGAAAGATTGGACCATTTCCTTTCCAGCAGTGGAACAGAGCTCTCCGCATCAGGGGAGACTATGGATCATTACTAAGCACAGCTTCAAGGACATGACCCTTGTTGTGTGTAGGGACAAAGCCCTTCTGTACAATTTGAAAAGCTGATAGATTAGATAGAAGGTCTATTGCCTGATGGTCAAGGGGGTTATGTAGATGAATATTAAGGTCCCCAAGAACTGTGAAATTCGCAGGGGTTAGTGCTAATTCGGCGACAAGGGGACTTAGGGTAGGGGCATGTTGGGGGACCCATGCAAGACATACCTCGCTGGACTCCCCTGGGTGTCTAGATTCTAGAAATCTGTGGGTTGGGTAGGTTTCCCTAGATGTCAGCCGAGCCCCAGGCCAAAAACTCATGGGACCCCACTTGCAAAACCAGGCTGGTTTGTGATAGGTAATTTTGATGTTGCCTCAGTAGGTTTTGGGCCCTTGCCTGTCAAGGGTACTTGACCCACCCACGCAAGTAAGGTACCATTTTTCTCAAAACACTTTGGGGAATTCAGGGTGGGTAGAATTGTGTGGATCCACACAGATTCCAGAACTTTCCACCACAGAAATGTGAGGAAAATGTTTTTGGTGACACTTTTTTAGGTTTGCAAGGGATTCTGGGTAACAGAACCTGGTGAGAGTCAGTAAAATCACCCAATCCTGGATTCCCCTGGGTGTTTAGTTTTCAAAAATGTATAGGTTTGCTCGGTTTCCCTAGGTTCCAGCAGAGCTAGGGTTAAAAATCTACAGCTAGGCACGTTGCAAAAAAGGGGTCATTTTTCACTATGAAAATGTGGTGTGTCCACGTTGTGTTTTGGGCCATTTCCTGTTGCGGGCACTAGGCTTACCCACACAAGTGAGGTAACATTTTTCTCTGAGGACTTTGGGGAACGTGGGGGGGGGGTGGAATTTCGTTGATCCACACAGATTCCAGAACTTTCCACCACAGAAATGTGAGGAAAATGCATTTTTTTAAATAATGGTTTAGGTTTGCAAGGGATTCTGGGCAACAGAACCTGGTGAGAGCCAGTCAAGTCACCTCATCCTGGATTCCCTTTGTGTCTAGTTTTAAAAAAATGTATAGGTTTGTTAGGTTTCCCTAGGTGCCGGCAGAGCTAGGGTTAAAAAACTATGGCTAGGCACTTTGCAAAAAAAGGGTAATTTTTCACTGCGAAAATGTGGCGGGGCCACGTTGCGTTTTGGGCTGTTTCCTGATGCGGGCACCAGGCCTACCACACAATTTAGGTACAATTTTTCTCAGAAGACTTTGGGGAATGCGGGGTGGGTAGAATTTTGTGGATCCACGCAGATTCCAGAACTTTCCACCACAGAAATGTGAGGAAAATGTGTTTTGTTTGACCAATTGTTAGGTTTGCAAGGGATTCTGGGTAACAGAACCTGGTGAGAGCCAGTCAAGTCACCCGATCCTGGATTCCCCTGGATGTCTAGATTTCAAAAATGTGTAGGTGTGCTAGGTTTCCCTAGGTGCCGGAAGAGCTAGGGTTAAAAAACTACAGCTAGACACTTTGCAAAGAAAGGGTCATTTTTCACTGTGAAAATGTGGTGTGTCCACGTTGCATTATGGGCCGTTTCCTGTCATGGGCACTAGGCCTACCCACACAAATGAGGTACCATTTTTATCAAGAGACTTGGAGTAACTCAGAATTGTAGACCAACTGTAATTACCTATTGACTTTCAATGCATTTCTGCCATCCAAATGAAAGACAAGGGGCTCGATTCCGATCCGGTAAAATGCGCTCCGAATCGTCGTACGGAGCATTTTTTCCCCGTACGAATCGTACCCGTAAACGTCCCGTACGTACGACGAAGTACGATCCGTACCAGGAGCCGTACTCCGTACGAGTCGTACAGGACTCCGTACGACTCAAATATCCATACGGGTCTCACTCGGAACCCGCTGTACGCTACATCACTACGGTTCGTGGCTGGTTTTTATGACCCAGCAAGTACGATCCGTGTCGGGTATGCACCGTACGACCCTTTTTTTACGCGAGCCGAAAACAGCCGTAAACGTAGAGTTCGCACTGAAACAGGTACGAACACCCCCCCGGGTACGGCACGTACCCCCCATGATCGCAGGGGTACGCCACGTACCCCTGCGATCATGGGGGGTACGTGCCGTACACCCAGCGTACATGGGGTACGCACCGTACCCCATGTACAGTGGGTGTACAGTGCGTACCCCATGTACGCTGGGTGTACGGCACGTACCCCCCATGATCGCAGGGGTACGTGGAGTACCCCTGCGATCATGGGGGGGTACGCGCCGTACGGTGTGTATGTTATTGTGCGCTTTTCCGTACGAATCGCCCTTACCCGACGTGGACCTTACGAATAGCGTCCTGATCACCCGGTCTGGATCGTACTCGCCGAGTCGTACGGTGTGTGTACGAGTCGTACGGAAACGGCTCCGGATACGAATCGTACGGACGGGGATTTTACCGGATCGGAATCGAGGCCAATGTGTAAAACACATGTCATTTTGGAAAATTACCTATAATTTTCATGCTAGTATAGGTATTCCCAATTTCGGAAATTTGCAAATGTCTACTGTTTCTAAATCTATATTTTGTTCCCATTTCAGAAATACATAGGTATCTTTCATACCGATTTTTCCATGTATACATTTTCCCAGAATAATTGCTATATACCAGGTACATAATAAAAAACCATTGCAAGGTGCTGCTCACTTATTGGCTCTGGGTTTGTCGGGTTCTTGGTGAACCTACAAGTCCTATATATCCCCAGAACCAGAGAGGTCCAGCGGATGTAACGGTATATTGCTTTCAAGCAGTTGTCATAATTAAAAGAAGTTACAGGTGAAAACGTTGACACAAACGGCTGTTTTTTTCAACTAATTTTCAATGCTTCCTATATTCAACAGTAAGGGCCAGATGTAGGTAATCCAGATTTACCGATTCTAAAATACAGAATTTTACCGATTTGTTATTTTAGATTCGGTAAATGGGATGTAGTTATTCATTCTGTAAATTTATTTATTTTTTTAAAACCTTTATTTGGAGATAAGCCAGAGAAAAGGCAGTGCAATCATGATACATACAGTCGTATATGGCCAGTACAACAAAGCGAGTCAATCAATGAGTCCGGAATACAGGTTAACATATAAATCAGTGCAGTTAGTAACGGATAAAGGCATATATCATTCACAAATGGGCATCACATAATACATACTAATAGGTGGGCATACAATGGCATGGGCAGGAGCTGTCAGTGCAAAAATACAAATGAAAGGGAGAGTCCCTCCGTGTCAGCTAATACCAGCACCCTCCACGCACGATATAGTCCATACAGGCCCCCCCTTGTCCGTCAACAGAAAGCATGCAGGCAGTGGATCACCATCACTGTCACAGGAGTGCCACAGAGGGGAGTACAACCCCCTCAACTCAGCAGGAGAAGGCGATAATCCACCCCCCACCCAACGCCAGAGGACCAGCAAATGCAATACCATATCTCAGTCACTACGCCGGTGTTAACCAACTCCAACCCGGTCCTCACTTTCAGATTCAGAGTCCTGCACAGCTCTAGTGAGGAGATACACCTTTAGCGGGCTCCAAAAATCCTTGGGCCTACACCTCACGGGCATCAGCTCCGAGTAGACATTATATTGGTCCTGACAATAAATGAGATCATTCAACCAATCCTTGAATCGCGGCACCCTGCCACGACCCCAACAACAGGCCACTCTACGCTTGGCCAACAACAAGGCCACGTCAGCAAATCTACGGTGGGGGGCAGGCACGTCCCTGGAATAACCCAGTAGCATCACTAAGGGGTCGAACGTCACTCCATCCTCTGTCATAATCTGAAGGGCCGCATGAATCTGAGCCCAATACTCCAGAACCCCTGCACATTCCCACGCCAAATGCAGAAAGTCGGCACCCTCTGCTCGGCACCTAGCACATCTGTCATCATCCGCTAAATGAAACCGAAGCTTCCTCGCCGGGGTGTAATAAAACCTCTGGACGAATTTGTAATGTATGATTTTCAGACGGCAACTGGAGGAGACATTGGCAGTAAGACCACAGCAGTACGTCCATTGCTCGTCGGTAATAGGGACGCCCAACTCAGCAACCCACTGCTCCCGTACCCGACTGGTCGGGACAGAGCGTTGCTGTCGAATGGCACCATACAACTTCGAAACTAGATGACGACCGTCTGAGACCAGGAGCACGTGAAGAGGGAGGGTCGCCTCCGGTTCCGAAGGGAAATCCGGCAACAAGGCACGTAAGCCCTGTCTCAGATGCACATAATAAAACAGCTCCAAAGGGGAACAGGCGGCAGTACCAAAAAACTGAGCCTGGGTACGAATGGCACCCTCATGAAAAACGCCACCCCACGTAAGGATTCCAAGCCGCTTACAAAGATGCTGAAACCCCGTTTCCTGCAACAGAGACAAATCAGGATGATAGGATAGAGGCAGTGCCGGCGAGTAGAGAAAGGAAACGCCCAACAAACGCGCCACCCGTTTCCAAGCGTCTACTGTGCATGTCACCGTCGTTTGATGCGTGTCCACATCAGACACATTGCCCAGTACCAACCCCTCCAGTGGGAGCGGATGGGCAACCCAATGTTCAGCCGCAACTTGGGGCATAAACGGCGTGGGGCGCATCCAATGGTAAGCATAATGCGTTTGGGCGCTAAGGTAGTAAAGCTCAAAATCAGGGACATCAAAGCCTCCATCAGAATAGGGCAACGTAAGGGTAGCCCAGGCCACCCGTGGCTGTTTGCCCCCCCAAAACAAACGAATGAGCTCAGAACAAAGCCTGCGAAAAAAGTAAGCCCCAGGGTGATACGGAATATTTTGAAACAGGTATAGAAACCGGGGCAGGACCACCATTTTGATGAGGGACGCCCGACCAGCCATGGAAAGAGGCAACGACATCCATCTAGTGACGTCATCCGCCAGCTTGGTAATCGCTACGCCATAATTAAGCCTGACAGTCTCCTCCCTGTCCAATGACACAACAATGCCGAGGTACCGCAGCTCTGAATCGCACCACTCCAAAGATAAATCAAGAGGAAACCTACGAACCGCCGCAGTAAGCGGGAAGAGTTGGGATTTCTGCCAGTTGATGTGTATCCCGGAGACACCCCCGAAAGCGACCAACTCACGCAATAGCCCATTAAGGTTGTTCTGAGGATCCTTCACATAGAGCGTGACATCATCCGCGTATAAAGAGATCCCGACCTGACGTTGAAAACAATTGAAAGCGCTCTGCTGGTGTTGCTGGCGAATCCTGCAGGCTAAGGGCTCTATGGCAATGGCAAACAGGAGGGGCGAAAGGGGACACCCCTGCCGGGTTCCTCTAGTAAGAGGAAATGGGGGGGAGAGCACACCATTCACCACCACTCTCGCCACCGGGTCGGTATATAAGAGCTTGACCCAAGAGATAAAGATCCGAGGAAACCCCATCCGGCACAGGACATCAATAAGGTAACCCCACTCCACTGAATCAAACGCCTTAGTGGCTTCGAGGAAGATGGCGGCGACCGGGAGCTCGGGAGCAATGGTCGGGATAAGGGAAAACAAAGTCCGAAGATTGTGGGAAGTAGCGCGACCAGGCACAAACCCCGATTGATCAGGCAAGACAATAACAGGCATGAGCTCAGACAATCTCACCGCCAAAACCTTTGCGAGTATTTTGACATCACAATTAAGTAATGAGAGGGGCCTATAGGAACCCACGTCCAGGGGATCCTTACCCGGCTTGAGCAACGATGTAATAGCGACCTCTCTCATGGAGAACGGCAGTCGTCCCTCCTCCAGGGATTCCACAAAAACCTCACGGAGAACGGGGGCCATAATGTCCACATAACATTTATAGAATTCAGCAGGAAGGCCATCCAAGCCTGTGGCCTTCCCGTTATTCAGAGACATGATGGCATTCCTGATCTCTTCCACCTCTAGAGGTCTACCCAAGAACGCCCGATGATCGTCCAACAACCAACAGAGAGCCAAATCATCCAGGAATCCGCCGTATCGTGTCTCCCCTGATTGCTGAGTCGTGTACAGTTGGGTGTAATGGTGAATAAAAGTGCGCTGAATCTCCGCAGTGTCCCGACAGCGAGTGCCATCCGGCAAAACCAATTCTAGTACGTCCGAACCATACCGTTGATGTCTAGTAAGCGCAGCAAGGACCTTCCCCGGCCTCTCCCCCTCACAGTACCTTCTCGCCGTCCAGTACTTCCCCCTATGTTTAGCCTCCCTGGCAGCCTCTTCCTCATACTCGGAGAGCTTGGTGCAGATCTGGCCCAATAGATCGGGATCAGAGCCAGCCTGCAATCTGTGTTCCAAGTTGCGTAAATCCCCCTCCAAGCCCTCGAGAGTTCGAACAATCAATTTAAGCATCCCACAGCTTTTGGATATAGTGACACCCCGGATCGTAACCTTGAAAGCCTCCCATATAACCTCAACACTATCAACAGAGCCTTTGTTCCTCGGGAAGAACGCTTCCACCTCCTCGCCAAGCTCCGCTTTAAACACAGGGTCAAGCAAGGCAGTCGGAAAAAGGCGCCAAGGTGGGCGCGGCCTGTGCAGCCCGGGCACAGAGAGCACAACCTTCACCGGGCAGTGATCCGAGTATGTATGAGCTAGATGTACCGCCTCCCGCAGACCAGCTACCAGCCCCCTGGAGAGAAAGACATAGTCCAGCCTCACCCAGGAGCATGCATGCGCAGTGTAATGAGTGCCCTCCCTAGAAGCAGGGTGAGAATACCTCCAGCTGTCAATCAGTCCAGCCTCCTCCACAATACCCCGCAAAACATCCCTAGCTTGCACATTGTACTGAGGGGATCCGTCCGACCTATCCACCTGAGCTTGAAATGCAAAATTGAAATCCCCCCCCACACAATGTGAGAGGCATCGACAGCAAGCACATGGCCCCACAGGGTAAGGAAGAAGGCCGGAGTATCAATATTAGGAGCATAGCAATTGACAAACAGCACAGTGACCTGCCCAAGCCGCCCCCATAACTGCACATAGCGCCCCTCAGGGTCCTCCACAGATCCCAGTTCTTGAAAGGCGAGCGATCGTTTAACAAGAATAACAGCCCCGCGAGCATACGAGGAGTACGATGTAAACACCCTAACCGCAGCCCACCGCCCACCAAACCTAGGGGCAGGCCCAGGCCGCAGATGCGTCTCCTGCAGGAGGGCCACATGAATAGCATGCCTATCCAAATACTGTATCACATTTCGACATTTCCTGGCATCATTAAGACCCCGTACATTCCAGGACAATATTGATATCTTGTCTATAGTGTCAGTCGACATTAGCCATGGTCGGGGCACCATAGGACCCAGTGATAAGGGGCAGTGTGCCCGACTCCCAACGCCAGCCAGCAGCACGTCACCAGCCCAAACCACAATCGCCCAACTACACACACTCCACAGACCTCCCAGCCATCTCCAAACCAATCAACCAGAACCCCACCTCCCATCCCCAGACAGCCCCATCCGTGCAACAGGCACGCAAGGAATACAACACACAACGCGCAGCATACACAGCTCACTCGGCCCTCAACACGCACACGCATCCCCCATGTAGCGCGCTCACTCCCATCCAGCCGACGGATATAGCGGCCATGACGCTCAGGTCTAAGGAGCGCGAAGGCACAGATCCCAGGATCAATACCGTCCAACATGTTAAAGGACCAGCCTGTGCAGCGGAAGCGTATCCGTATTTGCGCAAACACACAGCAGGAGCAAACAGCACAATAGTCCCAAGGACCGGGCCGAGCACGTGTCACCCACATTGTCCCCTCCCCCACCTCCCACCTGATGAATCCCCAACTATCAGGACACTCATACCCCAACCCCCCTCCAGTCCCAAACACCCATCCAGTCAACCAACAAAGGACTAGAAACCCAACCAAAGGTAATAGTGGGGAACACCCTATGGGGTACCTACTAGAGGTGCACAGCACCACTCCCATACACCACGCCAGTGTCCGGGCCAACGAGTCACACACGGCCCAGGCGCAGCGCGGGGGGGTGGGTGCCCAGAGCGCAAAAAAAAAGTCGCCAACCATCGGTCCCATACCGACCCCAAGAACCGTTACTCAAACAGAAATCAGCAATCAGCCACGATTATTCCCCACAGTACAAGGCAAGGTAGCACCGAGGCCACCGAAACAGTCAAGCGCGTGGGCACGCAAGGCAGGCACCATCAACGTCTCATGAATGCAAGATCACCCCATTCAGGCGACCTCCTCCTCTGCCGCCGAATGGTCTCCTTCGGGGTCCCGGTCACCTCTCCGGTCCGCAGCAGCTCGTTCACGCTTGAGACGCTTCACAAAGTCCTCAGCATGCTGTGGGTTAGTGAAAAAGTGCTGCTTTGCCTGATGAGTCACCCTCAGCTTAGCAGGATAAAGCAAAGCATAGTCCACTTGAAGTTCTCGAAGTTTCTTCTTCACCCCTAGGAACTTACGACGTTGGTCCTGCTCCATCGGCGTGAAATCAGGGTACACGGTGAAGGACACCCCCTCAAAGGAGAGGGCACGATTAGTGCGGGCAGCCTGGAGGGCAGCGTCCCGGTCGCGGTAATTTAAAAGTCGTGCAATAATAGGGCGCGGCGCAGCCCCAGAGGCCGGCCGAGGCCCCAGTGAAAGGTGCGCCCTCTCGACGATAAACTGCGAGGAGAAGGCCTCCGTACCAATGGCACCCACCAGGAGTCTCTCCACATAGGTCTCCATTTTTCCAACATTTGTCGACTCCGGCACACCTACTATCCATACGTTGTTGTGCCTACTCCTCGCCTCCAACTCCTCATTCTTAGCGGCAATCACCCGCAATATATTGTCAATCCTCGCCAACTGTGTGGTATGGGTGGCAGCAGTATCGTCGTGGTCCGAGATGCGCTGTTCCGCCGATGTTAGGCGTTCCTCGTGCACATCTAGCTTCTGCACCACCGCATCCATGCGCGACGACAGTTTGTCCACTTTGTCCACTATCGTGGCAAACCCTTGCCTCATCTCCTGCATCATCTGCTGAAAGTCCGGGGCTTGTAGCTGCGGCCCAGTATCAGCGACAGGCGGGCGGGGAGACCGCGAGGCCCCAGCCTCCTGCAACAGGCGCGTACCCCTCCTGGCCACCCCCGAGTCGAAGGATAATTTGGACTGCTTAGTGTCCGGCTTCCCCATGATAAAACGCTACCAGTTCGATGGGGCACACAAGTCAATAAGGACCAGGCCGTGAGCTGTGCACAACACGCGACCACTCACCACAGTCGGGGGCACGAGCAGGCATGGACACCCCGCCACTCCCAACGAAACAATGGCCGCCGTTCCCCTCAGGCCAAGGGCTCGCTCCCTAAGCGCCCAAACGACAATCCGCGGCGTCTTCGCAAGGCAACAGCTCCAGGACAGTTAGAGGTGAAGACCGTCATCCAGTCCCGTTGCAGGGGAGCGCTCCGCAACGCGCCCAGTCGGCTATCAGGTCCGGAGGAGGGAGGGGGACCCGGGCCTCCACCCCACGTGCGAAGCCTCGGGCTAGCGTAGAAGGTAACGCCGGGCTATGGAGCATCCGACATCCAGAGCGCGAGTCGGGGAAACTTGGAGCCCTCGTATCTTCGGCTAGCAAGCTCCGAATGGCGCAGGAGTTGGACCGTGGGTGGTCAATCGATATACCAGCCGAACTCTGGGGTCAGATCAGGGCGCAGTGATGGTCAGCAGGATCAATAAACGGATAATAGCTCCGGGCAGCAGGAGCCTCACGGCAGTGTGGCCATTCTGCAGTGCGCCCTCTAGCGCCCCCCTTCATTCGGTAAATTTTACCGATTTCCCATTCAACCCTATGAGCCTCCCGGCCCATAGGAATGAATGGGAATCACTGTATCGGTAAATACCGATTTGGTAAAAGGGGGAACACATTGAAGGGTGGCAGGGTGTCACTTTGACACCCTGTTGCACCCCTCAATAGTGCATGGGTGCACAAGTGGCACACATACATGCCCTAAGGGCATGTCTGTCTGCCACGTGTCGTTGTTTTAAATTGCAAAAAATTGCTTCTTTTAGGGTTTTTGATATTTACCACCAACTTGTAGTTGGTGGTAAATAACGAATCTTAAAATGGAAAAAGCACTCTTTTGAGTGCTCCCTACATTACGGATTCGGTAATTTACCAAATCGGTATGTTAAGAGTTCAGTAATTTACCGATTCCTTAAGTTACAGATTTGGTAAAATACCGAATCCTACAATCATGCCACCTACATCTGAAAAGTCTAATACCGGTCGGAAACGGACGAAATTTGGTCATTTCAGGCGTTACCGCCCGGTATTAGGCTACTTACATTTGGCCCTTAGTTTCTATGAAGAAACCTTGAAGGAGCTACACAAATGACTGCTTGCTGATTTCAGAATAGTGTCTACTTTTCTAAATTGTATAGCTTTCCAGGATCCATTATTACTTTCACACCCATTTCTACCATTAACTGGAAAGAGGTTGAAAGCACAAAAAATAGCAAAAATAGGCTATGTCCCAGAAATATGGCAAAACTGTGTAAAATATTTTGGTTTTCTGACAAAAGTCTGCTTGTCCCTGAAAGCTGAGAAGATGGTGATTTCAGCACCACCATACACCTTTTTTGATACCATTTGCAGGGAAAAACCAAACGCTTTCATCTGTAGCCCTTTTTTCCCATTTGTCCCCCCAAAACTCAAATCTACCTGTATTTTGGCTAATTTCTGGGTCCCCTCCAGGGGAATCTACAAACCCTGTGTACCTTTAGAATTTCCATAATGTTGGAAAAAACGGACGCAAATTTGGCGTGGATACCTTATGTGGTCAAAAAGTTACAGGGGCCTAAGCGTGAACTACCCCTAATAGCCAAACAAAGACTTAGCACAGGGGGGAAAGGCCTAGCAGCGAAGGGGTTAACATGCGGAAGCGTTTCACCTGAGTAACTTGGATTATATTATTTAATAGAAAGACATTAAAAGTTTTTACAAATGTCTTTGGCTCGGCCCCTAATGATAATGCCATAGGTCAACTAAGAGGTAGGTCAGTAGTCATGTAAAATATCTAAACATGGCCTAGATTGTAATTATAGATGGAGCAACACTTAAGAAATGCTTGAACAACATACATGCTGAACTCAAGGAATTTTCAAAGAAAGCTCATATGTGATGATAAAGAAAAAGAAGGTTTTATGAAATAAAATACGTGCATAGGATCACACAGTGGCATCAAGCAGATTATCTGGTTTTGCATTCTGAAATTCAGCCACTCGTAAGGTGTCTCTGTCTCTCTTTCCCGTTTACATCAAAGTCACTTTTATTCTTGGCACATAGGAAAATCAACACATAAATAGCAGACCTGTCTCACGACCCACACACCGAACTCCAACTCCCAAGCCAAAAATACATTTATTTAGGGGGTGTCACACAAAAAAAAAATCTAAAGCCCCGCCTCTGCTGAGCACTATTTTACACAATCTGACTCCCTGAACCAAACGGAGAAACCAGTGATGACGTGGGTGATGTGTGGAAACCCCGAAATATCTCAGATGAACAGCATCTGTAGTGAATTGGTGAAAAAGGTAGAGAATAGAATGCAATCTAATTAATGGGAGAAAGCAGTGCAATAATCTCTGAGGGAAGAGCCACTCTAAGGGGCAGATGAGGAGAAAATGCTTGCGGAGAGTGGAATAATATGATACCTCCAGGGTCAACAAAAGATAGATTTAGGTTTAGATGGTTAAAAGGAAGGGTAGAAAGAAACAGGAGGTTTAAAATAGCAACACGAGGAGTTGTAAGAAAGAGTTACTTATCTCCTGGCTATTAGTTGTGTCTCTAGTGGGCAAACCGGAAACACAAGGCAAAAACATCCCACACACTGTTTCCTTTCTTGTTCACTTACTGCTTATGCAGTTGTAATCAGTCACTTGGGCTTATGATAATAGAAGTAATTAAGGGCCTTGTCTTTCACCACCATGATGTACATTAAATAACATTTAATTTGAGGGTAAAGGTTTCTTTGTCATCATCTTTTAAAGGCAAAGTAAACCCCATTGGAGAAGGCTTGAAGTAGGCTTCCTACACCACATGCAGCGATGGGTAGGCAAGTTCATGTGAAAAAAGCACTTGCAAATCCAATTAGCCTGTTTGGCTTTTTGAATATTTGCTGTAACCACAAGTAATTACTAGATGTCCCTCTCGAGTCAGGTCCAACTGATTTAGGTCTTCACAAGGCTTCAGTAACTCAAGTTGTTACTAGATGTCTCTCTCGAGTCAGATGCTGTTGATTCACATGTCCTTCACAAAGCTGAGATGATGTGGCTTCAATTTAAACATTTAAGATAAACATTTTTGCTAATAAGTTGTAATTTTTTCCTATAGGACATTCGACTACTAAAATGGGATTGATACATATTGCAGTTTTTTGCAATTGCAAATTCTGATTCGGAGTTTTTGCAACTGTTAAAATGTTAGCATATGTGAACCTATGTTCTTTGAACTCTGCTGCTGGGTATATGATTGGTCAAAGTAAATTAAATGTAATTAGTTTTTGAAAGCCTGGTATTTGAGTAATCAGTATTATTACTGACTACATGATGTAGATGTAATATTAAGCATTGTAGCCCTTCTAATGTGTTGACCTTCCCAGAGTTTTGGTATGAGTGGAAAAGGTAGTGAAAATTCATATATTGTAATCAGGGTTGATATATCAACAGTGCACATCAGGAATGGAGGTTGGCAAGTGTGATGTGTGTGTCCATTTATGGGTAGCCCTGAAGTTTGTCCAATTGTTCATTGATTATTTTATTGTCTGCTAAGCGACCTCGTCGTGTTTCTGTAGAAAATGCAATAAAACATCTACATTTCTTACTTATAATTCATTCCATCTACATGTAGGATGTTGCATGAAGAATTGATAATGTGGGCCCATCTTTACTGTCACAATCTTTATACGTGATGTATTGGTCTGTTTCACATTCAGGTGTCTTATGTTATGTACTGTTTCCGTGGATGCAAATACTACACAGTCTCCAAATGTATACTGGACGGTGAATTTCGTATTTATCATGAAGGTGTTTGTTGTTGCGTGTGAGGTTGGATGTTTCATGGTACTCCTCTATGAACACGCTTAATTAAACCTGTGGCCATTTATTTATATTTCTCAATTTCCAACATATTCACATAAAATTTAATTTTATTATTACAGGCAATATTTCAAAGTATTTCTGAATATATCAGAAACTGTTTTCCATACAATGGATTTAATCCAGGGACAGTAGATTATTTGTCAATGTTAATGCGTATTAATAGTTTTAGAAAAATAGCTGTGCTATTAGATTAAAAAACACTTTATGCTAATATGTGTAATGAGATCCTTTTCAAAACCTCAAGTCTGACATATGTTTCTTCATTATGCAGGTTAACTACACAGGAGAAAAGCACTGGCTCCACGTCAGTTCAGATGCCAGCAGACTTGCAATCATCTGGAAGTTTGGTGGGATTTATATGGACACAGATATCATCTCCATTAGACGTATCCCAATGGAGAATTTTCTGGCTGCACAGCATCAGAATTTTTCCAGTAATGGAATCTTCAGTTTTTCTCCCCAACATGACTTTGCATGGGATTGCATGAACAGTTTTGTCAAAAAATACAATGGAAACCTTTGGGGGAACCAGGGCCCATTTTTATTTACTAGAATTTTGAAAAATTGGTGCAGTTTCCCACTGTTCAATGGCAAGGAGGATGGGTTGTGTCAGAACATTTCAATCCTGAACCCTCAACGGTTTTACCCCATTGGGTACACTTCCTGGAGAAAGTATTATGAAGTCTGGAAGATCAACCCAACCTTTAATGACTCATACTCCTTGCACCTATGGAATTACATGAACTCAGAGGGAAGATCTGTGGTTGCAGGGAGCAATACACTAGTTGAGCACCTTTACAAAACCTACTGCCCAAAGACCTATGAGGTTCTGATCCAAAACACATGAATGTAATTGATGGAGATTTACAGAAGCATGGACTGGGTCAATTGGCTGTAATTTAATCAAGTCAGGTTGATCAACGTTATGTTACTTTTTTAGTATCATTTTTTCTTTTCCTTTCCACTCAGGAATGATTCATGGGAGAATCATCTGGGATACAATCAAATTAATTAGTTATTAGTTGTAGGTCATTTCCTATATTATACAAGTAGAGCATGAGTGTTATGAGTCATTTTGCCAATCACAGTTAATACAAAGCGGAAAGGAAGACTGACCCCCCATTAGATGGTACAACATACGCCTAAGGTGGTATTCACTCTGTCCGGGTGAGGGTCAGCTGTTAAAAGCACATGGATCACTTTGATTAAAGCCACGTGAACCTAGCTTTCTAAAGGACACTCAGAGTAGACAACAGAATGGTGATTGCCAATAAATGCAAAAAAGGGGAAAAAACATTTATTCCCTATCCTACGAGAATGGCAGGTCTTAGGTTAGGTGCCACCAGATGCCCAACTTTGAAACAACTGAAAGCATTACTTACACTAAGACACATTTCCACTGGGGATGAAGAGTTAGAATTTCAGTAAAGGTCCTGGTATACTTAGCTTCTAGTACCAATGACTAACAATGGATGGGAACAATACAATATATATGCAAACTTTGAGAAAGCACAAAACAATTTTGTAAATCTATTTTTTATGATAATGGCTATTTTGACTGTTTTTGGTATTATCCATCAGATACTATGTGATTGATATAAATGTTACTTTTAATTTGGTTTGGTGTAAATAAATATACATTTTTCCTATACATGTGTGATCCCATGTCATGTAACTGTTGCAGTTACTCGAGATGAGGAATTATGTTCCAAGTGGAGTCAAACTAGGGTTTGTGTTGGCTATAATATTTACTATTGGCACATCTCAACACCTAAAATATACCCAGTGTTCTCAACAAAGAGTGTGGTCAGCAGATATTGACTCCTCAGTGTCAACCAAATAGGATGACATGGGACCTGAAAGGAGGATTGATGTTGCTTGAGACCTTCTCCTCCCGACTTAAAAACCCCTGGTGCTCTTTTTCAGCCACCACTTTTCTTTTCACCACCCAACAGAGCTACATACTTCCCACAGGTTAGGCAAAATGCTGCCATGCATGCTGATCTGTTTATTTCCGCTCAACAGCATTCAACTGCACCTTGGTCTCATTTGCTGTCTGCACAAGAGGTGGATGGAAACTAAGCCAACCCCAAACTCTAACACAATAATGGTGAAGCACTTTCCAAAATTCCAGACAGGCATCACTGAGGTGAAGAAGTGAGAACATTAGAACAGCCCAAACTCAAAGCCAACAACCCCAGGGTGTGCTTTTGCCTAAATGAGGAAGACTTTATATAAGTATATATGCAGATCTAGTGTTTGAAATCTTGTTCTTTCACCTTATTCTCCTATTTGGGCTTAGGCTTTTGCCTAATTGAGGAAGACTTTATGAGTATATATGCAGATCTAGTGCTTGCAATCTTGTTCTTTCACCTTATTCTCCTATTTGGGCTTATGCACACTGGGATTCTATGCTGTGAAAAAGGGTGCAATGTAATTAAACCTTTGAGGACCAAAGACCAAATGGTCAACTTATAAAACATATCTGAAGTGAGAAGGGAGTGAGCCATGCATAAAACGAAGCAGCAGCAGCAGCAGCAGCAGCAGCAAATGAAGGTCCATCTAAAATACTTTGGGCTTGAAGGGGCAGATTATTCTGTACCTAAATATTTTTGTATGATTGTCATACAGGATCTTCCACTGGTCAAATGGAACTTTGGTTGTCACCTGAAAGCCTATGAAAGGAGCTAGCATCAGCAATACATTTCAATTACAGTGAAACCAATCTGGCTCCAAAACAACAACAGAGGATGGTCTCCAAACCGTGAAGGTTTACTAGCACATTTTAGTCAGGTTATGTTGGACTTGGCCCTTTTTGCAGGGTCATCCCTGAACTTTTTGCCTTCATCCTGTATTTTGTCTGACCTGTTTTTGTTGGTTTTATGACTCTGGGCACTTTACCACTGCTTATCAGGGCCAAAGTGCATCTGCTCTTCCTAATGTAAATTGATGTATGGATTAGTGACTCTATGATTGGCTTGTTTGGCTTACTTGTCAGACCCTAGTACAGTGCACTGCGTGTGCCCAGGGCTTGTAAATCAAATGTTGCTGGTGAGCTTGCAGCACTGTTTGTGGCCCCCATCGGAGCAGCTTGTAAAGTGTGTCTCAGGCCTGCCATTGCAGAGCCTGTGTGCAGTCTGGTACGGCCATGTTGACTGGGCAAGTGCACCCACTTGCCAGTCCCTAAACCTCCCCTTTTATACATATTAGTCACCCCTAAGGTAGGCCCAAGGACAGGGTGCATTGTAGGTAAAAGGTAGGACATACCCTGATGTGTGTGGCCTGTCCTGATAGTGAATGACAGCTGTTTTCGTTTTTCACTATTGCAAGGCTACCTGTTCCCCATAGTCAGAATGGGCAGCTTGATTATAACACCTTATAATCGTAACTGACTCATGGAACTAGGTAGAAATTCGAGTTTAGTATGCCTGAACTCAGACTGATAAAATACATATTTTAGTGAAGTTGGTTTTAACATTCTGTGTTTGAAAATACCAGTTTTAGAAAGTAGGTATTATCTTGCCTAACTGTCCAAGTCTGCCTCTGCTAGGTTGTGTATTCCTTGTCTGGAGTTTGAGTGACAGGGGCTGGGGGATTCCAGGAGACAGGGTGAGTCAGCACAGGGCTGAATAGACCAATTTGCATGTAGAGTGGTGGGAGGGGAGCACCTGGGACCTAAATAGGGCTGTGCCTGACTTCCACAATGGTGGCTCCTCCTCCTGTGGTGCGTCTGATGTCCCTAGCCCACACTGTCAAAGTAGAGAAGGAGTCATGTCAACAAAGTGCTCCAGGACTGACCAGAACTGGTTTGGACTAGATACAGACACTCTCTGCCTTCAGAGAACAAAGAGAATAGTAGTATAAAAATTGGGGCCCAGAACTTTAGATCACTTCTGGGAATCAAGACGAACCTTTGCTGAGGAGAAGAACTGGGAAACTGAAGGAGGAGACTACCCCTATGCTGCGTGTCTTTGGGGTTGGCCTGCAGTGGTTGCTCCATTGCCAAAGAAAGGAGAAAAAGGACTGAGTGTGCTTTCATCATCTTGAGGAAGATCTCCAAGGGTTTGAACTTGAGCTTGCCTCCTGCCTAAAGTCTCAGGGATACAAGACTTCACCCCTTCTGCTTGCCTGCATCTAGAACTCCGGTTTTAGCTGCTGCAGAAGGAAATTGCAACACCGACGCCGGCGAGCGATGCCGTCTTCTGCACCAAAGCCGTGAGCGCTACTCTGACTTGCAGCGTAGACCCGACGCCGGCCGCCGTGCCACATCGACGCCAGCGAGTGACGCCATAACCTGCCTGAAGCTCCGACTTGTGCCGTGGCTTCGACGCCTGCTGCTGGGCCGCATCGACTCCGAAGCTAACATCGACATCTCGGAGCCGATCCTTGACGTGGGTGACCGAGAATCCACCAACAGCACGACATCGTAAGGAACCATGGTTTCGGCGCCATCGTGACATCACCTCCCCGATACAGTAAGGAACTATCGTCTCACCTCCCCTGTGCTGCAGTAAGAAACCGAGTCTACACCTCCCCTGGGGTCGTAAGGAACCAACGCCACTCAGCGCCAACAAAGCCGCACCTCCCCCGATGCCGCGCACCTCGCTGTTGACGCCGTACTTTGGGATTTCACCTGTCACGACGTCGTGATAACTCACTTTGGAGTTATCTGTTGCTAGAGATTGATTTTAAGTGAACAACCTATTTTTAAGTATATCTTGAGTACAGTATTGTGGATTTTTGTCGTTTGGTCTTGTGTTAAGTCTATATAAAAATACTTATTTTTATAATACAACCTGTGTGGTGTCCATCTGTAGTGTTGTCACTGTATTACTGTATGTGTTCACAAATGCTTTACACACTGCCTCTGAGATAAGCCTGCCTGCTTGTGCCAAGCTACCAAGGGGGTGAGCAGGGGTTATTTTAGGAGTGTAGCCCCTTACCCTGACTAGACTCAAGGGTCCCTATTTGGTTAAAGGTACCCACCTCTGCCAACTAGAGACCCCCAAATCTAACAGGTTACAAACAACTATCATTTAGTCAAATTAATGGAGTACATATCCATATAATTCTGCAGTATTAATTTGCATATTTTTCTTTACAAATAGTTATAAAAAAAATGCAAAATATATCAAGATGCAAAGTACAGAAAATAAAATAGATAGGTTCCATAAAGGAACCACCCTAATCTAAATAAAGCTTTGAAAGTAACAAGTGGAATTTCAAAGAGGAAGGTGTCAACATCAGAAGAACCACATTAAGGTCCTTGAGGAAGAAACTGGCATTCAAGCAAGAAGCTCAACACCCTGGGCAGGAGGAATCTGCAGAGTTGGGAAAGGTCTCCTCTCGCTGAAGTCAGGACATGATCTGCTACACTATTCTTGGAAACACTCAATTAATACACATTAGAAGGTTCTGAA
Organism: Lissotriton vulgaris; assembly: GCF_964263255.1. Classification (NCBI taxonomy): domain Eukaryota; kingdom Metazoa; phylum Chordata; class Amphibia; order Caudata; family Salamandridae; genus Lissotriton; species Lissotriton vulgaris. Next base: position 798,093,992 of record NC_141699.1, read on the forward strand.
AGCTTCATCACACCAACTCCCTCTGGATGGCACAATCGGAAGATAGGGCTCTCTGAGAACAGGCAGATTCTCCAGGTTCCTAGCATTGAATAAATACTATGCAGCTGTGCGGTCTTAACGCTAGCATTAGTTTTATCTGCATGATACATGAGGCTCTTTTCCACATCTGCATGCTACATGTGCATGGCAAAAATCTAATCAGGCAACCTAAATCTCACAGTTCTCTACAATAAGCAGTGGCTATACTTACTATTGAGCATTCTTCTATAAGGCACCTGCAGGGGAAAGAGCAACATGAAACTTGAAATGCATTTATAAAGAAATAATCCAAGTGACTGACGCCTGGATACTGGTCATGTCATCCACAAGAGGTAAAGATGGCAACCAACTAAGCATGAGAGAATACAATTATTACAATACAGTTATCTACATGGGCCTCTCAATATTTGTAAATGCAGCCACCTACTGTTGATTGAATAATGCAATGCACACAGATTGCCATTGTTACAGCATAATATGTAAATATGATGCAGAAGTGCATGGAACGCTAAATTATGCTGCACCAGGCTACTGCATAATAAATACTGCAGTACCAAGGAAAATCCGCCCCACAATGCAACGTGGAGAAATGTTCAAACATTGAGCTTTATAATTCCTGCTTTTACCTTTTCATGAATGGACTATCTCAATTCAGCCTGACTCTCCGACAAATGGGATAGCGCATGCCCCGATTTTTCCTGTCCTTCCCATACACACCAGAGTTGACGCTGGATTAAAAACATCCGCCATCAGCTTATATTTTAGTAGAAATGCATCTCCATAACGTGATCCACATATAAATTAGTCCTGGACGGTAAATTCCGTTCCGCTTGCGGAATTTGGGTAATTTCGCATTCCTCTGAGAACGCAAAATTGCCCAAAATTCTACGGTCCGCAACTTGTTTTGCTTGTTTGCGTTCTCAAAATGCGTGTTCGCGAGATATTTCCCCCGAGCACGCAAACAGTGATCGCGACAGTAAAAAAGCACCACGAACAAGCAATTTCGCGTATTCGCAGAATTTCTGCGTGTTCGCTGAGATTTTTTACCATTTCGCGGAGATTTGCGTAACGCGATTACGCATATTCTGCCCACCCATACTATAAATGTACTCTTATACAACTATGTACAGGGCCGTAAAGCAGGGCTCTGCAGCCCCACAGTGCAGTGTATGCTCCAACCCTTCAGGTGCACCCCACAGTTCTTCAGGTGGGCCATTCAGCCCAAGGCCAAGCATTATCTGCATCTATATTTAGGGTGTCCAGTGTCATGCCCTTTTTTCTATTCATCACTGTCAAATAAAACCTGATGGTGATGGGTAGACAACTTTTGTAAAGCTTGGTAGACTACCATCAAAATCAAGGGGGCTGTCACAAGACTATTTGTATCTTTTCAGGAACTATCATGCCAGCTGCTCTTATAAATGTACAGAGATCACTGCTGGGCCAGCAGTGACTTATACATTTGGTGGACTCAGTCCCTCAGGGTTGCAGACATAATGTCCTTTTCGACCCTGACAGATTGCACTCCATCCTCCAAACTCTAGATCAGCCTCTTAGTCTCTGAAATGGAAGTCAAAATTCTTCTGCAGGTCTAAGGATAACGTGGGAGAAGGATCTCCGAAATTGGACACATCATCTTCAAGCCCTCGCTGAAGCTATTGATGTTGGTACCAAAAGATATTAGCAGGACTAAGGTGGATTTTATAGCCAAAAAGATATTAGCAGGACTAAGGTGGATTTTATAGACGGTGAATTTACTTTGCTGTTTGGATTAATTTGGCTCCTCGGCCTGTCATGGTTTTATCTTAAGAAAAAGGGCTAGATATACAAAACATTGACTGGCCACAAGTTACAATTAGTTTTTGCGCTACAAGTGAGGTGTTTTGCTAACTAATCCATGTACTAACAGGTAGGTTCGCAAAACACCGACTCGTAGTGGGTTGCAATTTCGACCTACCTCATTAACATTAATGAGGTTGGTTGCAAATTATTACTCACTAGGATTCACTGCCATCACGGGGATGTGATTGATTTTAATTAAAGCAATCTCTTTTTTCAAATGCAGCTTTTAAGGGAAATTGGACTGCATTTAAAACTATGTTTTTTTTGTTTGTTTAGGAGGGGGCAGTGGTCCCGTGGACCACTGCCTCCTACAAACTGCTACAAACTATTTGTTTCCATTCACAGAAGGAAGGTTTTGCACTGGGTTACTGCCTCCTTTGAAGTGTCTGTAAAATATAATGTTTAGCAACGGGATTTTGGTTGCAAAACAATTATATATAGCATACCAATGTGGTATTTCAAAGGGACGTCTACAACAATCCAAATACCAAATACCAAATCTGTACCCATTTCTAAACACATTTAGCAATTCCAAAACAGTTTTCCGAATCGCTAAATGAGTTCAGTACATAGGAAAAAGCATTTTAGCATTTGTAAACCCTCTAATTTACCAGTTCAGTTTGTGAATGCTAAAACTCTTTGTATATCTGGTTTTGTTCACTTTTTCATTTTTCAAAATCCTCATGTGGGGCAAGGCTGGAAACCAGTCTCTTGGACTTCAGTTTCTGTCCTATGTGCCAGGTAAAAATCAGGGATCAAGAGTCTTCTTTCTTTCAGAATGTTCTTCTTTTTCAGCGATAGTTTTCCAGATTCCGAAATGTTCTGAGGAGGTGATGGTGAGGTGCCAGTCTTATCCTGTACACTAGCCAGTGATTGGAGAATTTTGGCTTGACAATCTTGTTTATTTTCTTGCCCTTTGCCCATCAGCTTTTGGAGAAGCTCCCCTTCACTTCACTGTAAAGATTCTCAGGAGCCCTACAGTCAAGATGGCTGAACCCTTATTCCCGATGGAAAGCTCCATGCAGGTCCCTAGTTGCTGCTTTATATAGATTAGCTCACCTATCCTCCTTCAAGGGTCCAGACTGGTTCTCAGGGAATGAGTGAGAGCAGATCATGTCAGCTCCATTTTGGATCAGCAAGTCAAAAGAAGCGATGTTAAGGCTGTCCTTTGTTCTGACAACTATCAAGTACCCCTTCCAAATGGATAATCCTTGGGTAGCCAAGTGGCCATTTGATGACAACACTTCTGTCTTCATGGGTCCAGAGGTCAAGCCATTGTTCTCTGCTCAACTCCAGCCAGGAATGTGAACTGGCCACTGGAGGTGTAATAAGTGGTCATTCGTGTTTTAAGCTAATTCCAGCAGTGTCAACTAACTGAACATTTTTTATAACACTATTTTCCACTAAATTTATCAAAACTTTTTGGGGGAAACTAAGTGGAAAATAACTTTGAATTATATTTCTGGCTTTTTAAAAATGGTAAATATTTTAATCATACCTAGGTCTGTGTAAGGAAAATCTAGTCTAACTTACACAGTTGAACAGCTTTCAGGTCTTCAGTTACTCTGAGGATACCTGTTGCAAATATGCTCCACCCATTTTGTCCACCAGGATTGTTTTCACTTTTGTTCACCATGTATTTGTACTTTAGTGTGGATGAATCTCATTACCTGTGTCTCACTCCGTGTAATTACAGGATAATTGGACTGAGCATGTTTATCATCAGTGTTCCCCTTTTAAGATAATGCAACTGGGGCACAGCTACGGTAAGGGGGACTGAGATAGTTACATGGTCCGATCCCTGGGACCCCGATGGAGTGATGCCATGGGCCCTCTCTGTCATTGTGCCCATGTCCAGGAGGGGGGTGTTGGTCCACAAGCCAGCAGTGCCCCACCTGTGGTCCACGTGAGCTGGAAAGCAAAAGCTATATTCTTCTCACCGGTGGATGCAGGAACGTTGGAGGAAAAAGTACTGCAGAACTAGTTCGGCAGTGCGGGAGTGAACTCACACACTGAACCTTCAGAAAGTTGAGCAGAGGCCGTGGGTACTCCACAAAATAAAAAAACAAAATTATCCCATGGAAGGCTGTGCTGTCAAATTGAAGAGAAGCAAGCCGATACTATAATAGGCATTACCCTGGCCCAAGAGCGTCCCATAATGTCCTGTGTGGGCCAATTAACATATCTTTCTTCCTTGTGGTGTCCCCAAGAAGTGACAGGGCACTACAAATGGGTTTATGAAGTGATGTGGGTGGCTGCAGGAAGTGGTGCAGCCCCCAGAACAGTTGTAAGAACTTGTCCTGTGTCTCAATTACCTTGGGAGCGGTTTTGCTTTGGATTTAAAGCACTCACAGCTTTTTCTATTGTGCTCTAGAATACCAGATCTCTAGTGACTGGGGCTATGGCTACATGCTGTGACCTACTTAGATTAAAAAAAGTCTTATAACATATGTTTATCTTTGAAACAAAATTCTTCATTTATTATGTTTTATTGACAGTATCATTGATGAGCACTGCAATGTTAATAATTAATGTATTTGAATATGGTTATTTATTCTACAGGTTTTATTGATAAATCTTATGTGGTTACTGTTTTATTGAGGTGAAGGCTCATTAATGAAGCCAATAGGCTTGCCTTACATATTGATGAGGTAAGCCCTTAACAAAGCCAGAAGTCTGGCCTTATATATTGATGTGGTGACCCCTTGACAAAGCCAATAGGCCTACATTGTGGAAAATGACACCCTGTTGCACTGTGATGATGCATCAGGCATAGGTGGGGTCCTGCACCACCTGCCTTGAGTAGGAGGACTACTCTCCTTCGCGAGCCTGAGAGAGTCAAGTGCTACTATGCAGTACTTAGTTCCTACTAAGAAAACAACTGTGGACCGATTACTTGTGAAGAACTCACAGCCAACACAATTAATAACCCAATTACTTACAGTACCTAGTTCAAATATGCAGTTGAACACTTTTTCACATATCAGGCACCCTGCACTGTGGATTATAAGGTATGCTTTAGGGGTGCCTTATTAGTTTATAAAAATGCTTCCATAAATGTTAAAGTTGCTTTTCCTGGTCATAATGTATTGTAGTTTCTTTAAACTGCAACCCAGTGTTGCTCGTTGCAGCTATACATTTTTTTTTAACAATGTTGTTGGGTGAAAAAAGAGGAAGAAATAACATATTCTTAATAATTATAAACCCATGATTATCATTAATAAAATATGTGTGTAGATATAGCTGCATAATTGAGTTGAGAGTTCACTATGTTCAAGAGTGAAATATTGCCATGCTTTAAGAAATTGCTTCATTGGAATCTTGTTTTTTCAAATACAGTTTCCAAATGTTTTACTTAATGCATCCTGGTGCACCAATTCTGGAAACCTGATGCCTGCTTAGATTTCCATTGCAGCATAATTAATGATCTAGCTATAAGAACTGCAGTATAAATACATTTCATATTTGTAAGGTCCAGCTCTATTACTTGCACTGCAGAGCCGAGCAGTGTAATTAAAGGGTCTATTACAATGTGAAAGTTGATTTTATTGCTTAAAGAATTAGACATGTACTTGTAGAAAACATCTAGGTTAGGGCAGCCCCAGCTCACATAGTTCCAGTCTTCCATACTTCGAAACTGTCAGTGTGGCATCCAGGCGCGGCTGGTACAGGTGAGAGCTGTGGGGTGGAGTAGCGGCAGGGCGGAGTGGAGAAGAAGTCGACATATGACGGGATAGGGAAAATAAATAAAACCACTTACCTTGTGCTCGCCGCATCTTTCTTTCTTTCTTTCATTGACCCTTTCCTGTTTGATGTTGACTCCCTCCCGTCCGTCTGCCCCACTGTCCTTCCGCTCTTACCTGTACTGGCTGCGTCTGGTGTCATCTCAGAGAATGGGGGGGGGGGGGGGGGGGGGAGAATTCTATAGTTAACTGCATTAAGATTTTTTGCCATATAGTAAATCATTTTTTTGTATCAGATGTCTATACGCTTAAAACAGGCACCTCTAATAGACTCAAAATTGAAACATAATACTGCTTCCCTATTTTCCTAGTGTCCTTCACCCTGACATCTGTTTCCTATTTATTGAACAAGCCCTGAATGCAGTTGACATACATTCCCTCTTTCAGTGCTTTTAACCCCTCCCATGCTGGTGATGAACCCCAGCCGTCACGCCCCGCGGTGGGCGTGTGCTGATGACGGCTAGGGTTCGTATTGGCCCCGCCCTGTTCTTTTGTTTACCGCACAGCGGTAAAATCGCGGCCGCAGCGAAAGGGTTAAAGAGCGACCCATACCGTCAACTTGCTATTCATCCAAGAATAAGGCTTTCACTAAATTCTCTGATTATGAAATTATCATAAGAACAAATTTGACAATTTAAGTTAAACATTGATATGACATTTGTGAATTAAACTCAATCATATACTTTCAAATGTGGAACAGTTCAATCTGCTTTCATTGCCCTCGCGTCAGGCAAGGAGATGCTAGAGCAAAGCAGGCCTTCCGTGAGATTTACTATGCTATGCAGGTTCACCTTGTGTGGCTCTGCGTGACATAGTAAATCTAGAGTAATGCAAGACAGCGCAAGGCAGCACAAGTTGCTACCTTGCATTACTCTAACTGGTAAGGCGTTCTATTTGTTGAGCGTCAGTGTTCCCATGCACCCACCCATGGATTTTGGCGCATTCCCAGATTTACGAAGACTAGTAACCCTGGGAATGCATCAAAATAGTACAGCTTCCCTGAGGAGGCACAACGAGGACAAACATGGTTATTTCTCCCTGTTTTTTCCTCTTACTATGTGTGCTGCATTCTGCAGCCGTACACATAGAAAGAGGAAAACACCTCACAGGACTGTTTTTGTGCAAGAAGGTATTCCCCTGCACAAAAACAATCCTGCCAGCAATGCTGGCACCATGGCGCAAGGGTCCCTGCATTGGCACTTGGCAGCCACTAGTGCACCAGCTTAGATGGAGATCAGGAATGTGCCATACCTTAATAGATGTGGGGCATTCCTGCCCTCTCTATTCCATGCAGCACAGCAAGTTATCTTACTGTGTTGCGCTGCATCACATATTGATAAATCCGGCCCTTAATTGTTTCTAATTATTTAATTGTGGGTTTCTAACGTGCTAGAATCAACTCCTGAAGGAGTATCTCTGCACAGTAGACCCTGGGGAACCCATCCTGGCTTTCCCTCTGAGATGGTTCCTACTGGGTATCTCCAAGGTGAAACCAGGCATCCCTGGCGTATGTGGGGGGCCGTTGTGGAGATGAGGCAAGCTAATGCCCAGAGTTGCTGAGTGTGATCCCTGGTTAGAGGAGGGACCGAGGTGAGAATTATCGAGTCCGCTGAACCTGGTCCACGACGCGGCAATTGAACCCTGGTCCCGGGCTGTCCTCTGCTCTCAGGTCTGCCGCCTCTAACCAGTGAGCCACACCACTTTTACATATTTACCATATTGAGAAATCCGGCCCTTAGATTGCAATTTGCAAGACACGTTTAAAAATAAAAATATAAAGAATGATACGATTGACATCTTTATCAATGAAACTCTACTTACCATAGAAAGGGGTGGCACTGCCATCACATTAATAAACTCTTGATTTTAGGTAAGAAAGGAACATACATGAATTCATAAAGGTCCTCATAGCATTCTGAAAGGTAACCCATAAATACCTTATAGGTTTATCTTTCATGTAAGTAGATCCTAATATTGGGGGATGAACCTCCAACGAGGCATTAAACTGTACGTTTTCCATTTTTAAATGATTGATGGCATCCCCTGATTATGGTAAACTTCTGGATTTTATCCAGGGATTTCGATGTTTGTTTTTTCTGCTTTCATAATAAAACGATATAGTTTTACTTGTATGCCTATGAAACAGGAAAAGTAAAATGAATTGATTTATTAACCTGCATAAATTTAAGTCTATCTATGTATTTTTAGAAGTGTGATGAGGCATTTTAAATTGTCTGCTTTTTTGATTTTACGTGCCTAAAATAGAATAAAGCTCGTTTTGATTTGATTTGATATGGTTGGTTTACAGTTGGTGTTTCTTTGTTAATTAAAATAGCAAGAGGTTCAATAAATAGCAGAAATCACACTGGGGACATTGGACAGCTCTGCCAAGTACTTCATGTATTTATACATTTCTCTGTTGTCTATGAATGTATCAGTACATTAGTCATTACATTAGTATAAGGTTTGGTGGTTTTAAAATAAGGAACAAACGTTCCCAGCTTACAAGGTCAAGGGCTTTATTCGCATCCAGCATTACTATTGCTCTAGAGTCATTCATTGAATTTGAAAATTAATCAATTACTATATATGAATTATGGGATGTTTTTCATTGAGGAGTTCTGAGTGACATCAAATTGTCAACGAGAGCGAAGCTTGAGTTGGCTATATTGTCATTCAGAACCCCGAGGTCAAAAGCATCATATAATACATTTTTTGCCCATCAATAATTTTATGTGATGTACGGGCCCCAAAAATCATCTGCCCCTGCTTTCAATTCTCACCCCGGGCAGAAGAGTAATGAGGAAATCATACATAGCCTGGCAACTCCTCCCTATCCAAAATTAAAAATATATATGTGTCCTCTTGCCATTCATCCTCATCACTCTCAGTGCCTTCCCTTCTCTCTCCTTTCAGTACTGATCTTACATGATCTGAGAGTGCCCTACCAGCCAAGCCTCAATTTAATTACTGTAACGGCTTCCAATTCATTTCTATGGGTCTAGAGGCCCATAGGAATGAATGGGAATTGCATAATTGCATGCGGAATTTGCGAGTACCCAATAGGTACTCGCAAATTGCGCATGTAATTTCAAGGGTGCAAGGGGGCCAAAAGGCCACCCTGTGCACCCCTGAAATATGCATGTGTGCACATGTGGCGGACATACATGCCCTAAGGGCATGTATGCGCGCCACATGGCACATAGAAAAATGCAAAATTGTGCATTTTTCTAAGGATCTGCAATTTACTACCAACTTGAAGTTGGTGGTAAATTGCGATTCCTTAAAGCAGGGTCACAAATTAAAAAGCGCTTCCTGCATTGCATTTAGAGAATCACAAATTGTGATTCTCTAAATGCATTTGCAAAATAGGTAATCGCAAGAATTGCGATTCCCTATTTTGCAATTGCCTTTAGGAATGATGCAGACCAAACTACCAAGCCATCAGGATTCAAGCAAGCCGGGCCGAAGACGGCTGTAATGCCAGAAACCGGTCCCTGGAAGCTTGTTTCCTTTCCAGTATAAGAATTGGTTTGGTAGTTTGGTCTGCCCTGTTCCCATGATGCACTGGGCCAGGGACAGACTAATTTGCATGTAGCCAGGTTCTGAGCTGGGATGGTGCAGTGAGCTAAAAAACGGTGATGGATCAAGCCCTGATCTGTTGACTGGGTACGAGTGTTCTGTTTAATTCATATACTCTGTCCATCACCACCCCCTTTTCTGAATCGTTTTGTCCACCACAAGCGTGGAAGGGTATGCTCAGACATGAGTCCCTTGCTCACTGCACCATCAGGATTCAAGCAAGCCGGGCCGAAAACAGCTGTAATGCCAGAAACCGGTCCCCGGAAGCTTGTTTCCTTTCCAGTATAAGAATTGGCTTGGTAGTTTGGTCTGCCCTGTTCCCATGATGCACTGGGCCAGGGACAGACTAATTTGCATGTAGCCAGGTTCTGAGCTGGGATGGTGCAGTGAGCTAAAAAACGGTGATGGATCAAGCCCTGATCTGTTGACTGGGTACGAGTGTTCTGTTTAATTCAGATACTCTGTCCATCACCACCCCCTTTTCTGAATCACCTTGTGTAACGCAGCACAGCAAATTTAGTTGACTTGTGCATTGTGTTAAAAATAAGTAAATTTGACCTCCTGTATTTGTTTCACTAATATTCATTCTCATACTGGAAAGGCCAAATAATTACAGGCAAATTATATTAGACCCGCCCCCCAAATTATTCCAACTGGTGATTAGTCAAAGGAACAGCGCAGGGAAAAGAGCTTCCAAGCAATGAGTTGAGCCAGGAGCATCTAACGTGGCTACCAGACATGCATAGTGCTGAATTCACACAGTGCTCATGTCTGGAGGCCATGCACAGAATGGTCATAAAAAAGATAAATCCTGGCACTAGCAGACTCAGACCGCATAATGGTGGTGACAGCAATGGAAGAGGCAGGAGCCAGAGGCAGCCACCAGAGGCTCAATGCGTATGGATGTGAAGGCAGTGGAGGAGGCTGGAACAATGATATGGAGAGTGTGGAATGCATAGTAGCAGTCTTCCCAATCTGCACTAATTTCATACCCTCTCATAACAAGCATTGGCAATGTCAATAGGCCTGGATTATGAATGAAAGTGCCTCTTGTGTCACTGATGGGTTTAGACACTCAGTAAGTCATCATACGTGTACTCTGTCACTCATCTTTCCACTCATGCATCGATTCACCCATTCATCCTACTTGTTTCGCCCTCTGACAGAGTAATTCAACAACATATGCATCATACATTAAAAGAAAACAAGAAAAAAATGAAAAACCTGCAGATGTCTAACACAGCAGACATATGCTTGCAATACCACAAATAAACAGAGCGGTTGCTCGTCTTGTAGAGGTATTGTACATAGTATATAATTGTTTTAATGTTGCAGCATGGCCACCTCATTTAGAACCAATGTTTTGGCCATCTTGGAGTGGTAAAACAATGATACAGTATTAACAACAGGAGTGCCTCATGGTCTCCAGGTTTAGAGGAAGTGGCCACATGAGATGCGGTGCACTGCAGATGAAATCAGCAGCAAGGAAGTGACCCATTAGCACTGTCTAGTGAGCTGCAGCATTGTCTTAGGAGATATTAAAATAAAAAGAAGAGAAGCAAAGAAGTGAAAGTAGATCCATTAAAGAAGAAAACTGAAATACAAAGTATTGGTCACCACCCAGCACAATGAAACATATCGATTTTTAGATGGTTGAAAATTTGATCAGAAAAAGCTGTTATTCACAGGGCTAGAGAGCAATGGCTAATGTGGACTGAACCGCTACCCCATGGAGTACGCCATCATGGATGGAAGAAGAGTGTAAATGACACCCATACAGACCAGTGTCAGAACAGAGCTGACCTGGTGCGCCCTATGTACCATGTGGATATATATTTATATATTCACCTTTCAAAGTCACTGATTATCCCGCCTCTTAAGATAGCGAGCTCACAGAGATATGGCGAACCTCTTCAATAACGCCAAAAATCATCTCTCCTCATACGTCTTTTTACAGAGACGAACAACAGCTCAATTCCTTTGAACGTGATGCTTTTTTTATTGACATCGAAAAGCGCCCGATGCATTTTGGAGCTAACTGCTCTTTGCTCACGGGTCAATTGCGTTTGCTTTTCTATTACATAAACACAAGTGCTCACTTCTACAAAACAAAAGTATGACTACATGGCGTTCTATAGATACGTAAATTCACATGGCGGCAATCTTAAAGCTTTCATATTCACGTTACCAACAAGTCATTATAATTTCAAAAAATGCATTTTCAAGCTAGCTATATTTGTACTTGTACCTTCAATTAAAGTATCACTTGCTTGAGTACAATTTAATTTAATTTAAATGATTACCTTCATCATCATAACGTTCTTATCTTTCTCTCTTTATACAAATTATACACACAAAGAAATCTACACCTTAAGTGTTCAACTTTCCACAATTCTGCCCCAGTGGGCAACTTCTGTTATTCCTTGTTCAGAAAATTTCGTAATAACATTAGACTTTCAATATTTTCAATGATGCCCAAATGGGCTATCCAAAATTCATATACTGTATTTCAAGCATGATTGACCACTTTGTCCAAAATTATCAAAAACGGGGGGGTCATCCAACTAGCCAGAATTGACCAAGATATAGACAAGCTCTTTTGCATTCCTCTTTTCCATTGAACAATATCCATGTTAACGACAGAAATAAAAAACAGTGCTTGATCAGTTATGATTAGGGCTTGCGGTTTTATGGTATTTATATTTTTGTCATTTCCATCTGTATTTATCCATATTTATTTTTTGCTAATTTTACTTGTATTAATCCATATTTATTTTAGGTTTTGTGAAACAATTAAGCTGATGTGTATTTTTCTGCATTTATTTAACCAGATAATGTGCACTCATGCCTCAATGCCTGATAGGTTTTAATGATATATACACAGTCAGATGGTAAAATATGCACTTGTAAGAAAATATGTACATATTACTACCAAGGTTGTGCATATCTACTGCTGTTTAAGGCTCTATACTAAAATCCCTATTTTTTTTATCCCCTTGCTTGTCAATCCGCACAGCATTTGGCCTGGTAATCATGATACATTTTTTCAAAAGTCCCTTCTGTCACTCGGAGTACATGGATTACAAGGATGGGCATTTCTCAGGAAGGCCCAGAGGGAAAATCCAGTGGACCTGCTTTCCATGTGCCATCTTGCAAAGGTCTAGTTAGGCCTCTCCTGCTTGCCTGGGATAGGAAGCTCCGCCCAGGCCCTGATTCAGTGCCCCAGCAGGCCTGGGTGTGGAATCCTCCAGTACTGGGTTTTGTACCATGGCCCACCGTGTCCCTTGGAGCCCGGGGGAGTAACACGCAAGCGCAGGGAGGCCACTCCTGCTTGCCTGGTTTATGAAGCTCTGACCGGGCCCCGGTTGCCTTCTATTGTCTACCATGTCCTAAAGTGCTTGGGATGGCATCCCACAAGCGCAGCGAGGCCTCCCCTGCCTGCCCGGGAGAAGAAGCTCTGATCGGGCCTCATGTAAGAGCTCCAGTGGGCTCTGGGTTGGAAGCCCTGCGCTTCCTTCTCCAGCCCGCCATGTTGTAAAGTGCACGAAATGGGGGCTCGAAGACCCTGGTAGTCATAACCTGCATGTCTTCAGAAGCTCTGACCAGTTTCTGGGGTGGGAGCCCCAGGCTCTGGGCTCATTTCTCAGGTCCACTGTATCACATAGTGCTTGTGACGGCATCCCACAGGCACGCTGGAGTCTGCCCCTGCTTGCCCAGGTTGAGAAGCAATGATCAGGCCCTGGGTCAGTGCTACAGCAGGCCCTGGGATGGAAGCACCCATCCTAGGGCTCTCTTCTCCAGCCCGCTGTGTTACAAAGCACACAGGATGAGGCCACTTAGGCCTTGGAAGGTCTTCCCTGCATGTCAGTGTTCAGAACCTCTGACCGGGCCCCATGTCATAGCCCTGGTGGGCCCTGGGTTGAAAGCTACCACCTTGGGCTCCCTTCTCCAGTTTGCTGGATCACAAAGTGCACGGAACAGGGTCTCAGAGGAACAGGGTCTCAGGGGACCAGGGAGGACGCCCCTGCTTGTCTGGGTTCAGAAACTCTAACCAGGCCCCCGGCCAGAGCTCATGAAACCCGTCACAGCCCCTCTACTGATCACCAGCTCAGGCTACAAGATCCTGGGCCTAAGAGTCCATTTCCCCTCCAATGGTGAATGGAATCTTTTTTCAGAAGCTATGGTGTGACCAGATGGCTGTCCCTTTAGTCTGGGCATCTAGTCGCCCGAACATCTGGACATGTACAATGAGTTCCTATAGCATGTCCAGATGGCTGGGCTTCCCTGGAAGTCCTGATGAGGGCTCATTTGAGTTTTCAAGCCAAGACAGGGCCCCATGAGTTCGAGTATGCTTTCTCCAATGGCCCCCTCAATCATTCCACATGCACTGTTTATAAGTAAAGGGGGGTAATCTTCTTCCGGATTTGTCGGACGAGTGTCCCCGGATCACCCTTGTTTTCCAGTCATTCTCACCCTTGGGGGCACCCAGATTCATGAGAATGGAGCTGCCTTCCAGCCTTGTCTGATAGGCCTTTCCTACAAGTCTTGCTTTGCAGAGAGCATGCAGGAATGCAAAAGGACAACCCACTGCAAGGTGGCCTCCTCGAGGGGGATAGGACCCTAAAAAAGGTGAACTGTACCTGGGCAGGTTGAAACCAAAGGAAACTCTAGAGGAAGTACATAGCGGTCCTGACTCCTGATGTGTAAATCAGTCATCTGACCTGGGTATACCGGTGAAATACTAAACATACAATGAGTTCCTATGGCATGTCCAGATGGCTGGGCTTCCCTGGAAGTCCTGATGAGGGCTCATTTGAGTTTTCAAGCCAAGACAGGGCCCCATGAGTTCTAGTGCGTTTTCTCCAATGACCCCCTCTCTCATTCCACATGCACTGATTACAAGTAAAGGGGGTCATCTTCTTCTGGATTAGTAGGGTGAGTGTCCCTGGATCACCCTTGTTTTCCAGTCATTCTCACCCTAGGGGGCACACAGATTCATGAGACTGGAGCTGCCTTCCAGCCTTGTCCGATGGGCCTTTCCTCCAAGTCTCGCTTCACTGAGAGCTGGCAGGAATGCAAAAGGACAAACCACTGCAAGGTGGCCTCCTCGAGGGGGCTAGGACCCTAAAGAAGGTGAACTGTACCGGGGCAGGGCGAAACCAAAGGAAACTCTGGTGGAAGTCCATAGCGGTCCTGACTCCTGATCTGTACATCAGTCATTAGACCTGGGTATACCGGTGAAAGACTAAACAAACCATCTAGTAGCTGGTTCTCTTAAAGTTTCCCTCAGGATAGCTGGCACTCGTAACCCCCAGTTTATCAGGTACAGTGAATGTTTAGAGGTCTTGGGGCCAAAAAGATCTCAACCGATTCTCAAACTTTAAATGGGTAACAAGCCGGCTTGTTGATATGGAGCATCGCATTGAATGTGAGTGCCTAGTGGGCTACTTTTCGTAAGCAGAACTGGCACTGCGGGATGAACCAAATGCCAGGTTAAGATGCCCAATGCCAAAATTCATCAAACCTCAAAAAAACGTGTTGGTTTATATAGATAACAGGATGGTGGCCATGGAAGTTGTAATCCATTAATCAACCTGCCGAATGAACTAGCCCTGAAAATTGATGTCACTTCAGTGCAGGGAAAATACCTGGCCATCGCTGGCACTGAGAGCCATGGGGGCTAAGCCACGATGAGTAGGAGAACCCCTGCAGTGTACTTGGATGCCTGAGACAAGGACCCAGATGGGGTTGCTAAAGATGCAGATCTTGGTGGCAGTAGCAGAAATTCAAACAAGAACTTGGAGGGCCGAATTAGAGAATGGTTCCATGTCAACAGCAGTTGAACCATTGCCTTCGGCCAATACAAATGGAGTCGGGTTAAGATCCCCAAACCTGGAGGGGTGGAGATGGGCACCTCTGCGGTGTCCTGTGTGGTATCAGTAAAGATTCTAGAAAAGCTGGTGGGAGCCCCGGGGAGAGTTCCCCATTCTTTATAAAGAGCAGGGCACCCTGGAATGAGTTCACCCTGAGAGAGGGACCGAGCCTTAGAAAACATTGCTGTTCAGGCAGAGTTCGATTTGCTCTGGTTGGTCCTTGAAAATCTGGGGGAGATGTATTTTTATTGTGAGGGTTGTGATTGGTAGACTCAAAAGCTGTCATAAACTTATTGCTGAACTTGTACGAGTCACCAAAATATTGTAGTAATTTTCATATAATTGAATTGGTAGAGTGTAGTCTGCAGTACTTTGAGTCATTTAATTAAGGTAGGTAGCAGGCCAGTATTTTCAATGCCAGTTATCCATGTTTTTCAAAAGAAGATTGGTTGAGATAAAAAGATTTATTTGGAGGGAGAGGAAAGGTCTTGTTTACATTGTAAATTATGTATTAAGCCTACTGCAGACATAAAACTTTCAGAATATGAGCTAGAGTGTAGACATAAAGTAGTAGCTAGCAACTGTAAAGAAGCAAACTAAATGCTGGTTGACAGTACTGGGAGTATACCCATAATTACAGAGAAGCCAATCAAAAGGATTGCAAGAAAGTTTTACTGATTGAAATATGGGTGTGTGTTTATTGATGGAGGTTCTGACAAAGAGATCTATGGGGATCTATGGGGCTAGAGAAAATAGAGAGTTGAATGGTAGTGTAAAAGAGTAGATGATGAAAGTGAGAATAGAGTCACGATTGTCTCAAATGGCAAAGGTCATGGTAAAAAAAATAGCATTCGAAAAGACTACCAGTCTGCCTGATTACGCTTTTGTGGGAAGTGTGGTGGCGTGAGGAGTAAGTGCAGATGTCAATAGAGGAAGGAGATGCAGGTAATTGTAAGATGATGATTTTGTAGAGTTTGGAAATGAGGTTAGTATATCGACAGCCTCGATGGTAGTACTAAGGTTTACTTGGATCCTGGACTTTGTCCACATTTAAAGATATATACAGGTGTATTTTTAATGTGAGGGCTCTGATTGGTAGACTCAAAAGATGTCTTAAACTTACTGCTTAAGGTCTCAGAGAAGGTTTGTGTTGTAGATGATCTTCCTATGAGAAATCAAAGTAATCATAACAGGGGTTGTGGGATGCCAATAATTCTGTGTATCAAGGAGAGATCAGAGTGAGGGATTGATGCTGTGTGGGAAGCTAAGGGCCATATATGCTACAAGATCTAGTGGTCTAAAATGAAATACTCTCAGATGCAAGTATGAACAATGCTTTTATTAGAATTCTAAACATGCTTTATCAACCCTGGATTTTCTTATACATTATTTATAGTACTGATCATACAGCCATTTAAGAGTAGTCCTCAAAAGAACAACCCCTCAACCACCTACTGTCGATCACATGGGCCCTTGACAATTGATGAATAGACAGTGTGGCCCTGGAAATATCACAACACAAACTTTCTTTACTTGATGTCAGTATTTCCATTGTCCATTCGGAAGAAGGTCACTAGGCACTCACTATTTTTACCTGAGACTGTTGGAACTTAGGTGGCTGTCAATAAGTGAGCCTAGTCTTGCTGTGCTTGAAGTCTTTGGAACAATTCTTCTAAAATCTCTGATGACTTACTTAATGCAGTTGCATATTTTGATGTTTCCTATGACTAAACTGGCAACTTTGCTCAGTGAGTGGTTAGTCCTGAACCAGTGGCATATCTAGAAGTGATTTTCCTAGGAGGGGGGCACAAACAGTTCCATGGATAAAATGGGTGGGACTACCTCCTACAATGAACAATCATGCATGAAGATTGTGCACATACATGACATATCTGTAATATATGCAATATATTGTGGCTCGCAAGTTCGATGCCACAAGGAAACGACTTGCCCAAGGCACTGTGGGGGTAAATGCCGCTGATATAGAAGAGTCGGAGGTGGAGGCATCGGATGGAGAACAACCCACTGCCCCATAACAAAAGGGAAGGTAACAGCAAAACCTTTTTTCAACAAATATCAGGTAATGAAAGAAACCCGTCTGCACCCACAACTAAGAAATCACCCCCCCCCAACAAAGTCAAAGAGAAGGACAAGGCGGGGGAAGAGGGGCAAGGGGAGGTACACAGGCAACTACATCCCCGATGGTGACACGGAGTGCATCCAATCGAAGGAGAAGATAAATCAGGCGGAGGACAACAACATTATCAATCTGTCAAAAAGAACACTAACAGGGGATGAAATCAAGGTCCTGAAGAAGGGATTAAGCTTCTTCCCTGCGAGCGAATTTAACCTTGCTGACACGAAAATAGATCTTTTCAGATACATACGCAAACTAAAATTAAAAAAAATCTTTCTTCAACATCCTAAAAATGTGGAAGTGGGAACACATTTGGATAAAGCCACGGAGGAATCCACAGAAGATGATCCAAACACTCTTTTGAATTTTTTATTGTCCCCCACACAAGAGATTCAGGATATGGGGTCACAAGTTGAGGATGGCAATTCTGTATCTGCAACACAAGTGAGAGATCCGAGCAATCTGAGAAACAAATCTAAAAAACTGCCAAATGCATCCCATGATGCAATCAATGTTTTTAATGAAGCGGTAATTGCGGACTTGGAAAAAATGACAAAAGATTGAATGGATATGAGAACCCCAAATATCACGAGAAGGGAAAGGGACGCCATCAAGTACCTCAAGAATGACAAAACAATTGAGATAAAGCCCTCGGACAAAGGGGGAAATATTGTGATTTTCAGTAAGGAGAACTATGAACAGGAAGCACTAAGACAATTGAAAGATACAGAGTGCTACATCACCAGAAAGAGAGATGAATATGCTAAGACCATCATGGAATATCAAACAATGTTGAGTAAGTGGAAGGAAGCAGGCATGCTCAACACAGATGAACTTTTATTTCTCCAATGTGAATCACCAGTGTTACCCACCTTTTATCATTTGCCCAAGATTCACAAGAACACTAAAAGACCACCAGGGCGGCCGATTGTGTCGGCAATCGGCAGCCTTTTGGAGAACACATCCCGCTTCATTGACTTTTATCTTGCCCCCATCGTGAAGGACCTACTCTCATATGTGAGGGATACACAAGACTTTCTCCGCATGATGGACAATATCTTGTGGGAATCCAACATGCTTTTGATAACGCTAGATGTCGTTAACTTATACACATGTATAAATCATGAAAAAGGTCTGACAGCTACAAAATGGTTCCTGGCTAGGAAACCGGACAAATTTCATGCACACAGTAGCATGTCACTAAACATGATGAGATTCTGCTTGTATAACAATTATTTCCTTTTCTTAGGCCAATTGTAAAAACAAATCAGGGGTACTTCTATGAGCTCGTGCTTCTCCCCCAGCTACGCAAACTTGTTTGTGGGCTGGTGGGAGAAGCACGAGGCATGGAGAGGCACTAATGAAGTTTGGAGTGACAAGATTTTAATGTGTTCAAGAAAGCCCTCACTCACCACCTAGTGATGACATGCTTCATCATCGGGCCCCACAAAAGAGACAGAGTGCCTCTTTTGTGTGCTACGACGCCAGATGTTACTGCAGAGCGGGTTGGTGAGTTTAGGCAGTGTTGTGTAAAGAGAACTAGTGAGTGATGGCTGGTTAAAAGTAGTCCGTAGTGTATCAAAATTAACTTTATTCTAGAGATCACTAGGGACAGGATAATCAAAAATTATGTGTAGGAAATGCGTCCACACTTAATTAAGTGGTAGTTTCCTAGTAATCAGTCGACATGTTTCAGCCACGAAACGGTATGAATTTACCTGGCATTCATCAGGACTTCAGCGTGTACTAAACCTGGGTGGAATGGACTCTCTAAGGCCCACCCTAACCTAGGGACGTGAAAGTGAAAATTTAACAAAAAAGGGTGTAAAAGTGCAAAAAAATTAGGAGAAAATTATGTCTTCCTAATGACTCCTGGTTCAGGAGGGTTCCGTCTTTTCGGTTTCTGCACCTGTGGAAAAAAAGACAAGGACAGACATGTAGGACAAAACATACATAGAATATCGATGTTGATCGCTCATGTCAATCCAAAGTGCTCCAGTGTGTGGTATACGAGACAAATTGTGGTAAAAATAACAATATAGTTATCACCACCTTAGTCCCAGACTTTAAACGCTAAAGGTGGGTAGTGATGTGTTAAATATGTGCTATGAAAGGTAGTTAAAAAGGAAGGGTATTTCCTTGATCGCTATCAAAGTAAAATGCAGGCGCGATGGCGCTAACAGGTTAAAATTTCTCACTTATGTGGTGTTCAGGATTCACACCATGGGTCACAGGAGGGGGGTGGGAACGTAATTGGCACACCCTGCAATTAGTCGAAACAAAGGGAGTAAACGTACAGTCAGTCATATAGCATTGGGTAGGTACTTAGCTCAGTGGAGTAATCAGTAGACGGTTTTCGCTTCTACTCACGCCCTCGACGCTCGGCACCCGCTGTGTACCTGCATCTACCTTCGACTGGACCCCTAAGATGTAGAGGTGAGACCAGGAGAGCGTTAAATAGGTTTTTGAGTGATGATCGTCTTCCGGGTGGGCGCGGTCGGGCTACATGTGTAGGCCAATCGGGGAGGCACGCAGTCATCTTACGATTGTTGGCACGTGATCTTGTGGTTATGTGGACCAATGAGAGTCGATGTAGGCTGTTGTCATAGTGACAGCAGACTCAAAGATCAAAGAGTTCTTTTCTTGAGTGAAATAGAGGCTTGGTCAGGTGCTCCAATCGAGAGCCCGTTGTTAAGGGGCCCAAGAGTTTGTTGACACTGACGACCGGTTAGATTTGGCAATAAATCTGAAAAAGAGGGATATTAGATTACCCCTAAGTTTTGAGGACGTAAGAACAACAGAGGGCCCCCGATAATCATTTTATCACAGAGTTCCATGGGATGTCATCATTTAATCTGAGGATGTGGGTTCCAAGTCTGTAGACCCAGCGCTGTTCTTTTTCGAAGAGGCGGTGGTTGATGTTGTTACCATTACTAATATGTGAAATGACTGTCCATTGCATATCGTTTGTTGTGTGGTTGAGTTCTAAGAAGTGTTTGCTCATCTTGGTTGTCGATTTTTTACATCTGATATTTGATCGAAGCTCACAGATTCTCTGTTTGACCCTTCTGCTGGTCATGCCTACGTAGCGTAGTTCACAAGGACACGTAATGAGATATATTACGTTCTGCGTGTTGCAATTGGTATGGTCTCTCTGTATCCACGTCTTGCCAGGCTCAAGTTGTAATGTTTTTGAGTGTGTTCTCAAGTGGCAAACATTGCAGTTTGAGCACGGGAAGTATCCTGTCACCTCCTCTTTTCATTGGGGGGACATGAGGGCAATCCACAACAAAGACCAACTCTCGCCGATTGCTAGACACTTCGAAGAACACCATAAAAGCAATCGCAATCTGCTGAATTTTTTTGTCATTGACCGTGTCCCCCCAATGAAAAGAGGAGGTGACAGGATACGAAAACTACGACAATTGGAGAGCTGCTATATTGTAGACCTGGATACTAAGATCCCTGGTGGGCTTAATTCAGAAGAGGAGCTAGCTTGGCATCTGGGGGAGTAATTTTGTTTAGGATTATCTTTGGAACATTGAATTCCTGAAGTGATGATATTTCATGCTCTATTTCATCTTGGTTTTAATGTGATGACTACTGAGCCTCCTGCTTTTGGCTCTTCCATAGTTTTTAATTTCACATAACTGTATTGATCACTGTTTTTTTGAATGTATTTCTTTGCAACTTTTGGCATAAGTCTAAGACAATTAATCTGCTCCGATAAGTTTGAACAGGCTGGTTTTTCTTTTGTTTTGTTCAGGCGAAAAAGCAAGCAAGTTGTGACACTATGAAGAACAACAAATGGTTGGATACTTTGGAATGAACAATCAAATTGACTTTATTGTTTAATAATTGTTTAATAATTATTAATTTTTCCCACTTGGGATCCTTAGGATTTGTTATTTTGTTATTTTGACTGTGATAATATGAAGAATAACAAACATTTGGACAATTTTGATATGAATAGTCAATGTTGACTTCTTTAGTCCAATAACCGTGACTTAGACAATATATTTTCCCACTTGGGATTCTCAAGAATTAATTATCACCCACTGGGGTTTTCACGGAATCGTGATATTGCACGATTAGAAATGGTTTCGTTCCATGGTTGGCCCTTACAACTAGGTACACAAACACACTGCCTGTTGGTACACTAATTGGGAGATTGCCACTTGAGTATTGGTAGCTTGGAATTTTGATTGACACAATGTATTATTACCGTATTGAAAAGGCAGTGCAGTGAAAGATGTACCATTTATTATGTCGAAATGCTGATACCAAGAATGTATATTTAACTTTTTGACGCCTGAAATTATTAAGATGGTTATCTATTTGTCATTCATTGTAATGAAGCATAACCGGTCCGTTTAAAACAGTTACTTTATACCAACAAAGATATGTGATACAAAGGGAACCCTTCTTAAATATGGCCGCTTCTTGCCAATATGTTGAATGTGAAGTCCTTCACTTATGCCGACACTTTTTTGTTTGGGACGTCACTTTGAATGAACTTTATTTAATGTATTGAACGTTAAATTGATGTTACCCGTGAGCAAGACAAGCTCTTCGTCGAAACGCGTTGGGTGTTTTTTTCCATCACTTGATACACCATGCTGAAACTATTTGTTGAATAAACCCGCTTTTCTGCAAATACAATCCTGGAGTGGTGAGACTTTCTTGGAGTGGAGTGCATCGGCAAAAACTTTTTGCGCTTTGGGAAACTGATAATTTAACGAAAGGGCAACCTCCGACCCTGGGGTGCACCGCTGTCTTGGAGTCCCGGCACCCTCGGAAGAGGTGTGGAATTTATATATATATATATACATACATATATATATATATATATATATATATATATATATATATACATACATATATATATATATATATTACCTACTGGCAGTCGCCAGTATGTAGTTTTAGTTAGGACTTAGTTTCTATAGGAAAAATGTTTTTCGAATAGCCAATATCTTTAGCGCCGTTTGACAAATCTTCATGACATTTTCAAAACTAATGGCCTGCTCTGGTCAGCTCGTGTCTTGATAGTTTTGGAGTGATTCATCAAACGGGGGCTGGAAAAAAAGGGTTCCCAAAATGCGGTTTCTCCATGTTCATTTCCATAGGAACTTTTGCCACGGCTACAGCACGAACTGCTGAACGGAATTACACCATAGAGGTAGCTCTTGGTCCAGAGTAAAATCTTTGCTTTAAATGGTGTAAATCCGTTCAGTTCTTCCTGAGAAATGTACAAGTAAAAAATATTGATATCTGGTGACCGCAGTGGATCCACGAAACCTCCCGATCAAAAGCTTTATTTTGATTGGCTGCCAACAATCCAAACCAAGACATGTTGGCAGCCATCATGTGACTTGGTAAAAACGAGTCACAAGAAAAAAGGGAATAAAACAATTTAAAAAAAAAAGAAAAGTGGGCAGGGTAGAAACACCCTGACCCCCTAGGTCTGGCCAGGGGGTCCCACAGGGACTCCCAGGGCCTCAAAAAGCATTTAAAAAAAAGAAACAGCAGGATTCCCGCTGGGTTTGCAAATCCTGCAGAGAAAATTTTAAAAAAACAAAGCGCAGGCTTCTGCACCTCATTTTAATGAGCCCCTGGATGGGCCAGGGACAATATGCTAAATATATGCGGGCCTCACGTGACCCCAGAGTCCCAGGGACCACCGCGTCCCTGGTGTGTATATAATTATGTGTGGGGTGGCACGCAGCCCCACGCTGCTCCGGGGACTCCCACCTTCCCGGGGCATTCAGATATTGGGGGGCCCCACAGCCCCCCTGAGCCCCTGGGACCACCACCTCCCTGGGGTTTTGCTTAATTATTTGTTGGGGGGGCCTCACAGACCCCCCAAACCCCAGAGACCGCAACCTTCCTGGGGCTACATACATGTTGGGAGGGGGCAGTACAGACCCCCTCCTGGAGCCCTCTATGGCCCTGGGGACCGCTACACCCCAGGGCTGGCTCCAGCAATGCCCCGGGGTGCCCACCCCGGGACATTGCAGTTTGCAATGAAAGGGTGGGAGCATTGCTCCCGCACTGTCATTGCAAACTTCTGCTTTGCTTTGTGGAAGTACTGCCCCCCTCCTGGAGCCTTCTATGGCCCTGGGGACCGCCACACCCCAGGGCTGGCTCCAGCAATGACCCGGGGTGCCCACCCCAGGACATGGCAGTTTGCAATGACAGGGTGGGAGCATTGCTCCCGCCCTGTCATTGCAAACTTTTGCTTTGCTTTGTGGAAGCTAGAGCAGGAAGCCTGCTCTCGCGTCCACAAAGCAAAGGAGTATGACTTTTGGGCAAAGGGAGCTACATGTTATCAGCTTCCTTTGCCCAAAAGCAATGCTGGCTCCCGCAGGAGGCGGGGTGCCGGCTGGGACCGCGGGGCATTGGGGTCGCCCGGCTGTCACCTCGGGGCATTGGGGTTCACCCGTGATCACCAACGTAAGGCCAGGCGCCTGCGGATGGGGTCCAATAGTGGCCCAGGGAAGGGGGACCACGTGGCCCCCTCCCTGTTTTAAATATTTATTTTAAAAAAAATAAGGCCAGGGCCCGGGGGATGGGGTTCCAAGGGGCACGCAGCTCCCTCGAAAAGTAATAATTAAAAAAAGCAGGAAGGCCTCGGAGATGGGGTCCCCAAAGCCAAAAGAGGCCCCGTCAAAATAAAAAAAATGAGACACAGCCCAGTGGGTTGGGGTCCACAGGGATGAAAAAGGCTTCAGGAGGTGGGTGGCTAGTCCCCCTTCCTGTTTTCAATTTTTTTTATGGGTCAGGCCCTGGGGGATGGGGTCCCCAGGGCCCACAAAATTTTAAAAGAAGGGGGGCCACACAGCCCCCTTCTAATAAAAAAAATGCATCTTGCCTGAGGCCTCGCCAAATCCCTGCACTACTATGAAAACGTGCCTCTTGGCGCGTTCTGGATTGGGGGATTGAGGGATTAAGTCCCCTTGAATTCTAAGCGTCCTTAGGGACTAACTAGCCCACCAGGTACCTGTAGTAAGCACCACACAGTGGGATTCCGACTAGGTGGTCCGAGGCCACACCCCTTTTTACACCACTCTGCAAACGCACCTCTTGGCGCACTGCTGGTGGGGCAATGAAGTCCTCTTCTGTCATGAGGACCTCAGGACTGAAGTGGTCTTCATCCCCCCAGCAGCAGTGTGCCAGACAGTGTATTTGCAGAGTGGTGTGAAAAGGGGGAGTGGCATCAGACCACTCTCAGAAATCCAGCTGTGTGGGGCTTACTGGAGGGAACAGGAGGGCTAGTAGGTCCCCAGGGACCGTCAGGAGGCAAGTGTACTTCAACCCCAACCAAGAGCATGCCAGGAGGTGCGTTTGCAGAGTGGTGGACAAAGGGGCATGGCCGGTGTCCACGTCTCAGCAATACCACTGTGTTGGGCTTACTGGACATTACAGGTAGGCTAGTTGGCAACTAATCACCCCCAGCAGCGAAGGGGACTTTAATCCCCATTGAAGACTGCGCCAGGGAACACGTTTGCAGACTGGTGGGCAAAGGGGCATGGCCTCTGAAGACCACTTAGCAATCCCACTTTGTGGGACTTACTGGAGGTAATAGGAGGGGTAGTTGGCCCCCAAGGTTGTCCTGGGGGGCAACTAGCCCTCCTGTTACCTCCAGTAAGTCCCACACTGTGGGATTGCTAAGGGGTCTTCGGAGGCCATGCCCCCTTTTCCCCACCACTCTGCAAACGCGCCTCCTGGCACACTACGGGTTGGGGGATGAAGTCCTCTTTTCTCCTGATGGTCTATGGGGCCCAAGAAGCCCTTCTGGTACCTCCTGTAAGTCCTATGCAGCAGAATTACTGAGCGGTGGTCGGAGGCCCAGCTCCCTTTCTCCACCTCTCTGCAAAGGTGACTACTAGTTAAAGAAGCATCTGCAATATAATAGGTTTACATTTGCAAGAGTTAGAGCTATTGGTGTTGTAAATGTAAAAGTGTTTTAATAATGTTTCTTGGAGTAGAGTGGATGTAGGGTGTGTGTGGTGGAACTATGCGGTATGTTGTGCAGTGAAATTATGTGGATAGAAAGTATGTGGTATTTAGTGTACAGGAATTATTTAGAGTGGGATTATGTGTTATGGAGAGTAATTGTGTGGTATGATAGTCTGTGTTGTGGAGTGGTAACCTCAGGTTTAGTCTTCCTCCTTTCCATGGAAGCTCAACTATATATTCAATGAGACAAAAAAGAAGGAACCACTGAGGAGCTCTTTTGGACCTAGTCAGAGGTATGAGCAGGGCCAGTGGAATGTTGCAAATGTTTCGCTGCTCCGACTCTTGCATAATTATATATGTTCTGCATTTGCCACATAATCCATCATCAGATGCATAATCTGCAGAATTGAACAAAAAAAAACTTGTTTCTAGCTCAAACAGCTCAAATGTTAGCAAGAATGCAGTGACAAGTGTTCCAGTATGGTGCAAGCCTAGAATGGTCACCAGTTACGTATTGCTAAAAGTGGATATTAAATTGGTACTAATGTTGTGCAAACCACTCTAGCTTCTTTCTGCGTCACTCTTGTCTCTTTCTGCATTTCTGTTGCTTCTTTCTGCACCTTTCTTTCTTTTTCTGCACTTCTTTCACCCTTTTTCTCATCTCCTCCTCTTTCTGCACCTCTCTTGTCTCCTCCGGCACCCTTCTACCTCCCCTCATTCTGCACCTCTTTTGCCTCTTTCTGTACCCCTATTTGCTCATTCTGCACCTCTCATGCCTGTTTCTGCACCTCTCTTGCCTCTTTCTGCACTTCTCTTGCCTCTTTCTGCACATCTGTTGCTTTTTTCTGCACTTCTCTTGCTTCTTTCTGCACCTCTGCTGCTTCTTTCTGCACAATTCTTGCCTCTTTCTGCATCCTTCTTTCCTCTTTGTGCAACTCTCTTGCCTCTTTCTACACCTCTGTTGACTCTTTCTGCACCTCACTTGCATCTTTCTGTACCCCTCTTGCCTCTTTCTGCACCCTTCTACCTCCCCTCATTCTGAACCTCTTTTGCCTCTTTCTGTACCCCTGTTTGCTCGTTCTGCACCTCTCCCTCCTGTTTCAGCACCTCTCTTGCCTCTTTCTGCACTTCTCTTGCCTCTTTCTGCACCTCTGATGCTTCTTTCTGCACTTCTCTTGCTACTTTCTGCACATCAGTTACTACTTTCTGCACACTTCTTGCCTCTTTCTGCATCCTTCTTCCCTCTTTGTGCAAATCTCTTGCCTCTTTCCACACCTATGTTACCTCTTTCCGCACCTCTGTTGCTTCTTTTTGCACACCTCTTGCCTCTTTCTGCATCCTTCTTCTTACTTTCTGAACCTCTCTTGCCTCTTTCTGCACCTCTGTTGCCTCTTTCTGCACCTCACTTGCTTCTTGCTGTACCCCTCTTGCCTCTTTCTGCACCATCTACCTTCCCTCTTTCTGTACCTCTTTTGTACTTTCTGTACCCCTGTTCCCTCATTCTGCACCTCTCCTGCCTGTTTCTGTACCTCTCTTGCCTCTTTCTGTACTTCTCTTGCCTCCTTCTGCACCTCTGTTGCTTCTTTCTGCACTTCTCTTGCTTCTTTCTGCACCTCTGTTGCTTCTTTCTGCACACCTCTTGCCTCTTTTTACATTCTTCTTCCCTCTTTGTGCAACTCTCTTGCTCCTTCTACACCTCTCTTCCCTCTTTCTGTACCCCTCTTGCCTCTTTCTACTCTTCTGTTGGTTGTTTTGCACTGCTCTTTCTTCTTTCTGTACCTGTCTTGCCTCTTTCTGCACCTTTGTTGCATCTCTCTGCAGTTCTACTGCCTCTTTTTACACCGTCCTTCCTCTTTCTGTACCTCTTTTGGTTTTTTACGCACTTCTCTTGCCTCTTTCTGCACCCATCTTGCCTCTTTCTGTACCTCTCTTGGTTCTTTCTGCACTGATGTTGCTTCTTTCTGCACCTCTCTTGTGAATTTCTGCAACTCTCTTGCCTCTTTCTGCACTCCTCTTACCTCTTTCTGTTATTCTCGTGCCTCTCTCTGCACTCCTCTTACCTCTTTCTGTAATCCTCTTACCTCTCTCTGCACCCCTGTGCCCTCGTTCTGCAAATCTTTTGTCTGTTTCTGCAACTCTCTTGCCTCTTTGTGCGGTTCTCTTGCCTCCTTCTGTACCCCTGTTGCCTCTTTGTGCATCCCTCTTGCCTCTTTCTGCATCCTTGTTGATTTATTCTGCACTTCTCTTGCTTTTTTCTGTACCCCTAGTGCCTCTATCTGCACCCTTCTTACCTCTTTGTGCATCTCTCTTGCCTCTTTCTGCACCTCTGTTGCTTCTTTGTGTACTTCTCTTGCTTCTTTCTGCACCTCTGTTGTCAGGATTCCATGTGTCGCGCCTACAGTGCTGTGTGTGTTTATCGTGTGGGTCCTCGCGCTTAGCACGGCAAGAAACCAAGAATTGACACATAAACTACATTTCCCAGACTCCTCGGTGAGGGGAGGTATTTGAGACTCAGAGACACGCTTCCTGTTGCGTGTAATTCTTGGAGACACTGTCAGTTTCCTGTAAAGGGGAAGCTTCTTGCACGTCGCCAGTGATCCCGGCATCAGAGTTTGCAGAATCCTACTACCGGTTCCCCGACTCAAGGTACGACCGGGGGACTCGGGGAAATATTCACGGGCGGAGCGCGCTGCTTTCCGCCGTGCTGCCGTCTGCAGATTGTTCTTTCCTTTCTTCCTGGTCATAGGAGCGGAGCGCGGTAGTTCAGGCTAAGCGTTGCCGTTCGGCTTCATTTAGAAGTGGTTATTAACTTCTAGGAGCTCTTGTTTTGTTTTACTTTTTTCTGGGAATTTACCGGTACTTTGAATCCCAACGGAACGCCATAGTGGTCTCAACTACGCGCTACCGTGTGGGTCAGTTTTTGTATAGACATTTATTTAAGGAAGCGGAGTGCTGGGGGGAAGGTCTCCTCACTACCGTGTTCCTTATTCCAGGACATTTTCATTCAGCATTAGGGAGGTGCTGCTCTTGTTTTGAGATTACTCTGTTCCTACATGTACTCTAATGTTTTACTGTTGGAGATAAGAGGATTCATTATTTCTACCATTGCAGAGCGGAGTGTTGTGGTTCTTGCTCCCTACACACCACCGTATCTGGAAGCCAGGGTGCTATTCTTATTTAACAGTACCTCAAAAAGGATTAATAGCTTTTCTTTTCGTTTGTGGAATTGTTGCTACCAGAATCCAGTTTTACAACGCAATCCTATTGCTCTTGTTAAGGTACGGAGGAAGGTTGTTTCCATATTTCACCTATGTAGGTCAGAT
The DNA here is from genome assembly GCF_964263255.1 of Lissotriton vulgaris. NCBI lineage: Eukaryota > Metazoa > Chordata > Amphibia > Caudata > Salamandridae > Lissotriton > Lissotriton vulgaris. The sequence goes on from NC_141699.1 coordinate 798,122,493, forward strand.
GTGGTTACATGTGAATACTGAGCATTGTTTATGTTTTCACTAGGCGAAACAAAGCCAAGACAGGTGGGGAATGAGGAGGCGTTCAACAGAAGTTTATGTTACCTTATCTTAGCAGGTACATTAGATCATCTAGTGAGTGTAGCCTGATGTTAAAAGCTTTGTTTCTAAGTGTATGCTTTGTCGTTTCAGGTTTTCTCCTTTCCCAGCTGTCCCTTCCCTTCGCCTTCCTTTTTTCCCTCGCCTGATGGCTCAAATACTCTGTGTATATACAACTATAGTGTTTGTGGCATTTGGAGGTGGACCATTATATACTACAACCGGATTCTGTGGAGCCAACCCTGACATCTGTTGCTTCTTTCTGTACCCCTCTTGCCTCTTTCTGTGCCTCTGTTTCTTCTTTCTGTACTTCGCTTGTCTCTTTCTGCACTTCTGTTGGTTGTTTTGCACTGCTCTTGCTTCTTTCTGTACCTGTCTTGACTCTTTCTGCACCTGTATTGCCTCTCTCTGCAGTTCCACTGCCCCTTTCTACACGTCTTTCTGTACCTCTTTTGCTTCTTTCTGCACTTCTCGTGCCTCTTTCTGCACTCCTCTTGCCTCTTTCTGTACCTCTCTTAGCTGTTTCTGCACTGCTTTTGCTTCTTTCTGCACCTTTCTTTCTTTTTCTGTACTTCTTTTACCCCTTTTTTGCTTATTTCCTCCACTTTCTGCACCTCTTTTGTCTCTTTCTGCACATCTGTTTCCTCTTTCTGCACTTCACTTGCTTCTTTCTGTAACCCCCTTGCCTCTTTCTGCACCCTTCTTCCTTTCCTCATTCTGCACCTCTTTTGCCACTTTCTGTGCCCCTGTTTCCTCGTTTTACACCTCTCTTGCCTGTTTCTGCACCTCTCTTGCCTCTTTCTGCACTTCTCTTGCCTCTTTCTGCACCTCTGTTGCTTCTTTCTGCATGTCTTTTGCTTCTCTCCGCACCTCTGTTGCTTCTTTCTGCACCCCTTTTGCCTCTTTCTGCATCCTTCTTCCCTCTTTGTGCAACTCTCTTGCCTATTTCTACCTCTCTTACATATTTTGTTACCCCTCTTGCCTCTTTCTGTACCTCTGTTCATTCTTTCTGTACTTCTCTTGTCTCTTTATGCACCCCTCTTGCCTCTTTCTACAATTCTGCTGGTTCTTTTATACTGCCCTTGCTTCTTTTTGCACCTCTCTTGCATATTTCTGCACACCTCTTGCCTCTTTCTGCATCCCTCTTCCTACTATTTGCACCTTTCTTGCCTGTTTCTGCACCTCTTTTGCCTCTTTCGGCACCTCTGTTGCTTCTCTCTGCATTTCTCTTGCCTGTTTCTGCACCCCTCTTACCTCTTCCAGCAGCACATCTGTTGCTTCTTTCTGCACTTCTTCTGCTTCTTTCTGTACCCCTCTTGTCTGTTCTGTATCCCTTTTGCCTCTTTGTGCACCTCTCCTGCCCCTCTCTGCACTTCTGTTGCCTTTTTATGCAATTCTCTTGCCTTTTTCGGCACCTCTTTAGCTTCTTTCTGTACTTCTCTTGCCTCTTTCTGTACCTCTCTTGCCTCTTTATGCACCTCTGTTGGTTCTTTCTACACCACTCTGGCTTCATTTAGTACCTCTGTTGCAAATTTCTGCATCCTTCTTGCCTCTTTCTGTACCCCTCTTCCCTTCTTATGCACATTTCTTGCCTATGTCTGCACACCTGTTCCCTCTTTCTGCACCCCTTTTGCTGGATTCTACAATGCTCTTGCCTCTTTGGGCAGTTCTCTTGCCTCCTTCTGCACCTCACTTGCATCTTTCTGCACATCTCTTGGTTCTTTCTGCACTGCTCTTGCCTCTTTCTATACCCTTTTTGCCTCTTTTTGCACCACTTTTGCTTCTTTCTGCACTTCTCGCTCCTCTTTCTGTACCACTCATGCCTCTTCCTGAACCTATGTTGCTTCTTTATGCAATTCCTTTGCCTCTTTCTGTACCTCTCTTGCTTCCTTCGGCATCCCTGTTGTCTCTTTCTGCACTCATCTGCCTTCTTTCTGCACCCCTCTTGCTTCTTTCTGCACCTCTGTGGGTTCTTTCTGTACTGCTCTTGCACATTTATGTACCTCTCTTCCCTCTTTCTGCACTTCTCTTGTGTCTGTTTCTATCCCTGTTCCCTCAATCTGCACCTCGTTTGCCTGTTTCTGCAACACTCTTGCCTCTTTCTGTAGTTCTCTTGCCTCCTTCTGCTCCTCTGTTGCCTCTTTCTTCATCTCTCTAGACTCTTTCTATTCCCCTCTTGCCTCTTTCTGCTGCCCTGCTGCCTCATTCTGCACTTCTCTTGCTTCTTTCTGTACCATTCTTCCCTCTTTGTACATCTCTCTTGCCTCTTCCTGTGCCTCTCTTGACTCTTTCTGCACCCCTCTTGCCTCTTTCTGCACCTCTCTTGCTTCTTTCTGTACCCTTCTTACCTTTTCCTGCCCCTGTCTTGCCTGTTTCTGCACCTTTGTTGCCTCTCTCTGCAGTTCCACGGCCTCCTTCTACATCGTCTTCCCTCTTTCTGTACCACTTTTGCTTCTTTCTGCACTTCTCTTGCCTCTTTCCACACATCTCTTGGTTCTTTCTGCACTGCTGTTGCTTCTTTCCGTACCTCTCTTGTACATTTCTGCACCCTCTTGTCTCTTTCTGCACTCCTCTTGCCTCTTTTTGTAATTCTCTTGATTCTGTCTGCACCCCTGTGCCCTCATTCTGCAAATCTTTTGTCTGTTTCTGAAACTCTCTTGCCTCTTTGTGCGGTTCTCTAGCCTCCTTCTGCACCCTTGTTGACGCTTTCTGTACCCCTCTTGCCTCTTTGTGTATCCCTCTTGCCTCTTTCTGCACCCCTGTTGCTTTATTCTGCACTTCTCTTGCTTCTTTCAACACCCCTCTTGTCTCTTTCTGCACCTGGCTTCCTTCTTTGTGCATCTCTCTTGCCTCTTTCTATACTTCTCTTTCCTCTTTCTGCACCTCTGGTGCTTCTTTGTGCACTTTTCATGCTTTTTCTGAATCTCTCTTAACTCTTTCGGCACATCAGTTGCTTCTTTTGCACTGATCTTGCTTCTTTCTGCACCTCTCTTGCACATTTCTACACCCCTCTTGCTTCTTTCTGCACCCTGCGTGCCTGTTTCTGAACCTCTCTTGCCTCTTTCAGTACCTCTGTTGCTTCTTTCTGCATTTCTCTTGCCTCTTTCTGCACCACTCTTGCCTCATTCTGTATCCCTCATCCCTCTTGCCTCTTTGTGCACCACTCCTGCCTCTTTCTGCACTTCTCTTGCCTTTTTCTGCACCTCTTTTGCTTCTTTTTGCACTTTTCTTGCCTCTTTCTGTACCCCTCTATCTGCACCTCTGTTGGTTCCTTCTGCTCCTCTCTTGCTTCTTTCTGCACCTCTGTTGCATATTTCTGAATCCTTCTTGCCTATTTCTGTACCCCTCTTCCCTGTTTCTGCATATCTCTTGCCTCTGTCTGCATACCTGTTCCCTCTTTCTGTACCCCTCGTGCCTCTTTCTGTGCCCTTCTTTCCTCTTTGTACATCCCTCCTACCTCTTTTTGCACCTTTCATGCTTTTTTCTTCATCCTTCTTCCCTTTTCCTGCACCTGTCTTGCCTCTTTTTGTACCTTTGTTGCCTCTCTCTGCAATTCTACTTTCTGCACCGTCTTCCCTCTTTCTGTACCTCTTTTGCTTCTTTCTGTATTTCTCTTACCTCTTTCTGCACCCATCTTGTCTCTTTCTGTACCTCACTTAGTTCTTTCTGCACTGCTGTTGCTTATTTCTGCACCTCTCTTGTAAATTTCTGTAACCCTCTTGCCTCTTTTTGCACTCCTCTCACCTCTTTCTGTAATTCTCTTGCATCTGTCTGCACCCCTGTGCCCTTGTTCCGCAAATCGTTTGTCCTTTTCTGTAACTCTCTTGCCCCTTTGTGCATCTCTCTTGCCTCTTTCTGTACTTCTCTTTCCTCTTTCTGTCCTCCTCTTGCCTCTTTCTGCACCTCTGTTGCTTCTTTGTGCACTTCTCTTGATTCTACCTTTTTGTACACAAATGTACAGAGTATTCTGTTTGACACACAGGTATTGAAGTATTTGTATATTTATTTTTATGTAGCGTGTCACTAGGTAAAAGCAGAGACACGCGCATGCATTCCTTAACAAACTTGGTCAGACTGTGATATGCTTAGTATTGCTGTTTTATATTTGATAGACCTAACATTCTGAACAGTCGATGAATATTGAACCTACAAGAGAAAAATGAGGTTTAAGATATCTTGGGAGACGGATTAGTGATTAGGCTACTTTTCTGCATCTCTGTTGGTTCTTTCTGTACATCTCTTGCTTCTTTCAGTACCTTTCTTACTTTTTCTGGACTTCTGTTGCCTCTTTCTGCACTTCTCTTGCTTTTTTCTGCGCCTTTCTTCCTCTTTCTGCACATGTCCTACCTATGTATGCACAGTTAGAAATTAGCATTTAAAAAACCTAAGAAATTCACTAAAACACTGATTTCAAGGAAGTTATAATCAGGGATTAACACTTAAAAACCTTAGAAAATCACTGAAAAAACCATAGGTTTCAGGGACGTTATAGTTAGAAATTTTCATTTAATAAACCTTAGAAGTTCATTGAAAAAACCTTAGGTTTTAGGGCCTTAATAGTTAGAAATTAGCATTTAAAACATCTTTGAAATTCACCCAAAAAACCATAGGTTTCAGAGACGTTATAGATACAAATAAGCATTTAAAAAAACCTTTGACATTCACTGAAAAAAACATATGTTTCAGGGACGTTTTAGTTAGAAATTAGCAGTTAAAAAAACCTTAGAAATTCACTGAAAAAAACGCAGGTTTCAGGGATGTTATATTTAGTTGGACATTTCACTCATACAAAACCATTGAAATTCCTCTGTTATACTTAGCTGAGCTAACTATAACGTGCGCCCCCACAATGCACTGCTGATGACGTCACATATTACATCACTCATGACATCCTCAGTGACATCACTGATTAGATCACTGATGACTTCTTAATTGACATCCCTTATGACATCATTGATGACATCATCCATGTTATCATATGATGCTCCTCCTCACACCCTAATATAACCTTTGATACACACATCAGTGATGTCATTTGAGATGTCATCAGTGATGTCATGAGTGATGTCACTGACCATGTCATGAGTGATGTAATATGTGATGTCATCAGCAGTGCATTGCGGGCGCGCGAGTTATAGTTAGCTGAACTAACTATAACAGGGGAATTTCAATGGTTTTGTATGAGTGAAATGTCCAGCTAGCTATTGTTTTTTCAGTAAATTTGCAAGGTTTTTTAAATGCTAATTCCTAACTATAACATGTGTGAAACCAATGGGTTTTTCAGTGAATTTCTAAGGTTTTCTAAATGCTAATTCCTAACTATAACGTGTGTGAAACCTATGTTTTTTCAGTGAATTTCTAAGTTTTTTTAAATGCTAATTCCTAACTATAACGTATGTGAAACCTATGTTTTTTTCAGTCAAAATATATATACATCACATGGATGGCCTGAGAGCAGTGCAGCACTTCTTAGGCTCTAGACCTGAGGGGTTAAGAGATCATACCCGTATGGTTATTGACATGATCAGTTTATGTCTGGAGAACAATTTCTTTATGTTTAGAAAACAGTTCATTCAGCAAATCAGAGGAGTCACGATGGGGGCCTGCTTCTCTCCCAGTTATGCCTGTTTGCATATGGGCTACTGGGAGGAGCAGGTCCTTTCGCTCAAATTTGCAGACACTATGTCTACCAAAATAGTCACGTGGTTAAGGTACATAGACAACCTTTTTGTAATTTGGGATGGCACTTGTCACGTTCAGCACTGCACAAGAGGCAGCAGAGTTCATTGACAAATTGAATGACAATGGGTTGAATCTACAGTTCACCAGCCAGATTAGTGACACATCTATATGCTTCTTGGACGTAGAAGTTTTTGTAAGAGATGGCAGGCTGGAAACCAAGCTGTACAGGAAATCAACAGCTGGTAACAGCGTCATCCATTTAGGTAGCCATCATCCTTCCCATCTTATAAGGAGCATACCTTACGGTGAAATGCTCCGTATAAGACGGATCTTTAGCACAGATGCAGTCTGTAGAGCAGCTCAACTACAATGCAGTAACAGATTTAGACAGAGGGGCTACAACAGCGAGGTCATAAAGAGAGCTATGAACCGAGCCAATGCACACAATAGGGCATCCCTTCTATCGATAATACCATTTGGCTCAGTTACCTTACAGCCAGCAACAGGGAATGTTAAGAAGGCAGACACCCGCAAAACTGAAAGCGAAACTCGATTGATCTTCACTTTTAGTAACCAACATCGTACCATTAGAAATATTGTTAAGCACAACTGGCCACTGATTACGAGTGATTCAGTATTGGGCAATCATTGTTGGGGCACCTAAGATAGCCTATAAGCGCGCAAGAACACTAGGCAATTGCCTGGTGTCAAGCAGCCCAAAGATCAGGACCAAGGGCTCGTGGTTAGACAAAAGTAAGGGATTCCTGCGTTGCTCATCTTGCAAAGCATGCAAGAATGGAATAAGTAGAACAGAGTACTCTACGCCATTTAACAGCATACCCACCACCATCAAGTACAAACTGACGTGCCGCACCGAGCACGCAGTGTACGTGCTGGAGTGTCCCTGTGGCCTACGCTACGTAGGCAGCACGAGGCCACAGGTGTACAAACATATACTCCTGCACCTAAGGGCCATTACCAACGGTGACACTGCGTACCCGGTAGCCAGGCACTTTGGTGAGGCACATGACAAAAAAGCGTCAGACTTGTGGTATTTTGTTATAGACACGGTCCCACCTCAGAGAAGAGGAGGAGACCGTGATCTGTTACTGCGTAGATTAGAAACACGGCACATTATCCTACTCGATACCAAGAATCCCAATGGGCTGAATGCGGGGGAAGATTGCCACACTTACCTATGAAACAATATATATGCAAACATGACAAGTGTGTCTATATATACTAACATGGTAGCTGCCTCTTCCACAATTTTAACCAAGACGCATTCACATTGAAGTAACACAGGGTTGCACGTAACTGTTTTTAGCCATTATTTATTTGCCGAATTTACACACATGTCCGTTGGATGCATATTGCAATGTTTACAGCCCACTGGGGCATAATTAGGGTAACTCAGGGTCAGTTATGAACTGCGATAAGAGAAAGCAATACTAGATGGCTTACACTATCTAGAGTACAGTACAGGATAAGCTGTGAAAGAATGATTTTATTTCTTAGTGCAACTATATATTTATATTTTGATAATTTTTATATTCAATAAATAGTTATTTGCTCAATAGCTCAATGAATATGTCTCAATATGCACGCACTATGTAATGAAATAGTAACTTGTTGCTACAATTGTTTTTAATATGCACTAGAGCACTTTATTGTACATAGCGCCGTTTTGGTAAAATGAATTGGTCTGCCTATTTGCACACTAAAAGATGGCCGCTTCATTAGTTGTCCTATTACAAACGTACCGTCATCTATGTTGTTGATGTAAATAGGAAAAGTGGCTTTAAATGGCGCCGTGTAATATTGCACAGGTTGACATTGACGAAGCCTTTTGGCGAAACGCGTCCGTTGTGGGGGTAGGGGCTTGAATTAAAGTAAATCATCATACGATATCGGTGTGCTGGTCATTCTTCTAGCCGGATTGGAGTGGATTGTGTGGGAACATAATAGCGGCTCACCACCGCTGACCAAGCACCCGGGACTGCGAGGAGCGACGGCGGTGAGAAACCGGTGCTGCAAAATAAATATATATATATATATATATATATATGCCACGAACTTCGCCAAATCCCCCAAGTCAGACTCCAAAGGAAATAACAAAACCGGACCCAAGTGGATGTTTTGCAAGTTGGTTTATTTCATCCTTAGTGCACGGAAATTTTGAAATGTGGTAAATTTGACACCAAACCATTTGTTCCCATTCAGCCAGTGATGGTGTCCCGTTTAGCGAATTTTGCACAATACATAGCGGATTTGCACAAAAAATAAGAAAATTTATAAAATTATTAATATATTTTTGTACATGATTTTAATGTGCTGTATATAAAATTGTTGGTTATAGATTTTAATCAATATATTTATTGGGAATGAATCACGATGAATTACGTGGAACATCAAATTGAACAGACAAGCCGAGAGGGACATTCTCTTTTAAATCTGTTTTGTTTGTTATTATATATTGTTTTCAATATGGTGAACTACCATTTAAGTGTGGTTGAGGTGTCAAATGCACAATCATACTGTCAAACGTAAGCGCTACTGAACCAGGCTGAAGTATGTTTTTTATTTCCACAGGCTGTGGGGTCAGCTGACTGTGTATTGGCACTTTAAAGATGATGGGGGTGTAACCGACCATGTCATGTGATCAAGGGGCTGAGGTCCCGAAACGCGTCATGGCGGCGTGTTCCGTGCACTAAGGATGAAATAAACCAACTTGCAAAACATCCACTTGGGTCCGGTTTCGTTATTTCCTTTGGAGTCTGACTTGGGGGATTTGGCGAAGTTCGTGGCATATATATATATATATATATATATATATATATGTATATATATATATATATATATATATATATATATGCACAGGAAAACTAAATAGGCACTTCCCTTGTAAAGAAGTACAAAGTTTGCATGTCTGCAGCCTTTCTTGTTTTTCACCTTATTTATCTTCATCAACACATCATCCACACATACACACACCTACTTGCTCCCTTTCTTGGCTGGGATTATCAATCATTCTTCTTTAATTCAAATTCAAAGTACAGGCCCTTTATCAACGCTTTTTATTATAACAACTACCCCGGTCGAAGGTACTATGAAATTTGCACGCTTGCTCCCTTTCTTGGCTGCACTTATCAATTATTCTTCAATTTCATATTGTGATTCAAACTCAAGGCCCTTTATCAAAGCCTTTTTGGTGTAACTACTGTTGCAGTGATTCTGCTCCTACATACAACTGTGCATAAAGACTGACGACCTCAGTGAATTACGGTGTTTCAAACCCCACCTTAGTACCCAAACCCCCTAACAGACTAGCAATCAGTGACTCATTGGTTACTCCTCCTTTAGCAAACACACCAATTATTAGTCAACCCACAAAATACGACTTAGGTTACCTCAGGTAAGGTAGATAACAAGAGCACTCTTTCGTTACATTCTTACACCAGTCCAAAACAAGCACTTAATAAACACACCTGCAACTTTGAAATGTTTATTTCTAACACCGTAATCTCATGCCCAGTACCTTACATAATACAAGCAAACATATTATCAGAAAAAAAGTTGTCAGCATTGTTACTATTCCATAAAATACAAAGGGAGAAAGCATCCTATAATGCAAAAGGGAAACAGATTTAAAATATACCTACATTTCACCCTCCCTACTTAGCAGGTTAGTTTATAACTAAGAAGATCTCATATGACTACATAGGCAGACCCATACCTCTGTTACTCAGCAGTAGTGGATCACATTGAGTTCTACACAAACTGTCAAGATACGAATGTTCACAAACTGTGTGTAATCATGCCTGCACAGTGCATTACTAAAGGCGCCAGTATCAGAGATGCCACAGCTGCATATGTCTTATGGCTCGAACGTGCGAACATCATTCCGAATAACACACACAGTATCCAACATAACCTTGAGGTTTCATGCTCTCTCTATACACACTAAAGTAGTGAGGCAGTCTACAAATGTAGTATATCAAATTATTCTCATATGAAGCAAAATACTCACCCTTCTCTAAACAATATTGCAAGTGCGTGTTTTGTGCAAAGAAGAGCAGGAAAACAAAAATGGCGTTTACGCTTCTAATAAACCCATGCTAGCTTAACACGGTGTGAGTGCAAGGCTCAGCCCACGACATATTTCCTTGACCAAAGCACATAATATAAACGTGGGCAAATTATGAACGCAGAGTCCAAGCCTAAAAAGCAGAGTCAAGTTCAATTTTGCAAAACAAATTATTTGATCTTTGATAAAAAGCAGTAACTAAATAATAAAGAATAGGTAGAAAAATCAAACAGTCTTATTCCACCAGCGTATAAGCACAGTATGTAGCAACAGCCTCCAACAGGAAGTCATTGTTATCATCTGAAAACATTTCAGCCATCCAGTTCAATAGTGAGAATGAACATACATATTCCTCAACGACCGGAGACTCTATCACCATCGGAGGAAAACTCGGGTCATCTTCAATGTAACTGCGTGCCAAGAAGTCATGTGCTGCTGCAAAAACATTCCAACGTCCCATTATTCCATGTGTAGCTGCTAAGGCCATAATCCTCCCACCAGAACAGAGCAAGTCATGAACCACTAAGGGGCTCATTAACTGGTCATAATCCGCGTTGGGAGGCACCGTACTGCAGAGACACAAATCCAGGGCCCAGTCGAAATCACAGCTCAGGCAATGGAACACAGGTTGAACGCATGTGAAAAAGGAGAATCAAAACGATAATCCATAAGCTGCACTCAACGTTGCAAGAGGCAGCGCTCCATAGTAACTAAGCATTCGGTTGCGGACAAGCAACAACCGAGAAATATTGTCATCTGCTGCAAGATGTGCATCCATATTTAAGTAAACAAATTAATACAAGCACACCGGCAACTAATGTGAGCATTAAGCACAATTCACCAAAGATGCTGGAAAAAATCGAATGAAAAAACACCGACAAGAAACCCAATATAGTTTCTACAGAAGTCACAAGGCCAATGCTTATAACTTTAAAAAATAAGCTAACCCCCTACTCGAGGACGCATTAAAGATAGTCTAAGTTAACTCCTTAAAATTCCGGGGCACGTCTGTATTTAATAAAGCATACACTTCTGTTTGGGTGTTTGCTACATGAAGGACAAATGTTTCTCTAGCAGATATAAGAGCGACCTCTTTTTGAGACAATAGCCCTCTTATACAGCTCATTTGGTTGACTCTTCTTTCAAGGTCGGAATCAACCGCCAGATGGAAACATCCAGCTTCCCATACAGCGGAGTAAAAACACTTTTTTATAGCAAATCACATGCTCAGGTACCGTAATCATGTAAGCGATGCCTTCTAACATTGCACAATAAGCCACACAGCTGAATCGGATCTCCAATAAGTGACCACTTTAAACTATTCTCATAGCGCGCCCTTTGCTCTGATTTGACAGTGAGAGAGTGATCGCACCATAGTTTCTACTCTAATCATTCTCAGAATACTCTACAAATACGATAAAACGGCAATAATTTTAACACCGGTCCTTGATAATATACCCAGAATTTCGTAGGGCGCCCTGCATCACAAAATGCGATGCAGGGCACGGAACGAAGGGGCATATTATCAACAACATAAGGCGATACATTATTGGCGCTTTTATCGGCAGGAAACTGCAGCTAAAGCGGCGATAATGGGCTTGATAATAGACCCTTGTAAATTCCCATAGCAGCCCAGGTTCTAGTGTTAACCTGGGCTTCTATGGCAATTCACAAGGATACATTATCAAGACCATTTTCACCACCTTACCGGCAGTTTCCTGCCAATAAAAGCGGCGATAATGTATCGCCCTTTATTGATAATATGGCCCATAATCCCTTAATGTACAGAGACTCACAAACTGATATTAAATAAAAAACATAACAGCATGCATTATAGCAAAACACATTTACTACTATAAAACATTTAACAACGGACAAATATAGGGGCATATTATCAAGACAGGCGATAACATTATCGCTGCTTTATCTGTAATTTTCTACCCATAAAGCGTCGCCTGTCTTGATATACCCCATAATTCCTTAATGTACAAAGATGCACTGCACACACTCCCATACAACTTATCAACTCACCTTTCAAATTGATTTGTAGATTAAGAAGAATACCACTCACACAGTGGATATTCTTGTACAGAATCTCTCTAGTTCTGTGTTTGCAGCAGAACCGTTAAATGGAACATTTTCCCTCTCATTTTACACATACATACATATAAATAACCAATTGAAATCCTGCACACATTAATTCAAAACAAAACACACATTTCTATTGATTTAACATTCCAAACCTTTCCAACTGAGATAACTTTCCACCCTACCCCCAACAGATCATGCAAAAATCAACTGTCAACAGAGGTCAAAAGTTCAGCACTGTATAAAACACTGCTCCTCAAAACATTTAGACTATGCATAAGCACTTACTTATAAGTGCCAATAAAGCAAAAAGTTCTCATTACAAGCAACAAAGATATAAACACATAAACTTAAAAAATATCTGTAAAAGATGTATTTTTAATTCATTTTTCTTGCTTACGAATGCTTATGGAATAACTTTTTAAAATTCGCACTGTACGCGCATAATAAATATACCGTAAAAAAAAAAATATCAAACATCACTCATTTTTTACAATCACCAGACACCCCATCCACCAAACCTCAAATATAACGTTCAAGACCGTAGGTAGAGCCCCAAATCCACCACGGTACCAGCCGGCTCCCTGCATCATTCAATCAATCAATCAATCAATCATGACACTTGTATAGCGCGCTACTCACCCGGAAGGGTCTTAAGGCGGGAGCGGAATTGCTTTTTGTCAGAGAAACTACCTTACATACTGCTCTCCCAGATGAAAAACAATCTGTTTTCCTACTTCAAAGAGAACTCTCACCCAACCATAGCAAACAGCAGACTCCCACGAATAGGCACCCTATAACACTACAAGAGCCCACCCTCAGAGACGGTGCTCCCCAGGGCCATCAAAGGCTCAAGGAAGGCCATCAAAGATTTTGAACTTTGACATCATTGTAAATCCCCCTCAGCAGTCCTACGGGACCAGGAAGTCCTACAGCAAATAGCAAACTTTTCCAATCAAACTACACACTCAATCTACACACATATACAAATAAATAAAAAATCACATTTATTCCCACATTAAATTCAAAACGAAACACACATTTATATTGCGTGAATTTTTGCACCCTTTCCAACTGACAAAACTTTCAACCCTTCCTCCATTCCACAATCTGCAAGTTACCATAGAAACACTTCAGGGAACACCTAACTCAGCACACAGGTGAAAAGTTCAACATACATTGTTGCAAATTAAAACAGCAAGTATACTTCACTTGAGAATATACCAGCTTATTTTATGTAACGTTCTTTGCTAACACTTATTCTTAACCAATAAAAATCTGCCTTTTAAAACACAGAAACATTCATCGTGGCTTAGTGCAGAATGTTCTCGAACAACTAATCAACCCTTTTCTTTTTTCAAAACTGCATGTTGTCCACCATTTTAGAAAAAATCTCACTTTTCCTACTGCCACTTCATTTACAGAGACCTTCAGAGTGCATCCAGAACTCTCTTCAAGATGCTTACAGTGTGGATTGTGGGACACAGCTATATTTTCTGGAGTCAAAGGTATGCAGAACGGAACGGAATTCACAAAGACCTACATTTACCAAATGTAGACATTAAATGGATTGGACAGAGAGGGTTAAAGTGGCACCAATTGATTCCATTGTTGAAAACCTTTTCGCATCTCCAACACCCTGACCTCATAATTGTGCACTGTGGTGGCAATGACCTAGGCACTTTGACAGGGGAGGTCTGGAAATACTTCTGAAGGACACCTTTGCACAATTGATGACACTGTTTCCTAAAACTGCCTTTGTATATTCTAATATATGCCTATGGCAGAAATGGAACTGGTCCAACCACTATTGTCAACGGATTGAAAAAGCTAGGAAACATGTGAATAAATCTGTTTCTGCCTTTCTCCGAGACTATCGAATGGGGTCCATTTATAACAACAATCTGCGTTACAATATGCATGACATCTATAGGAGAGATGGTGTACATTTTACAGATGAGGGGAACAGAGTCTTCCTCATAAACCTAAGACTCTGCATCGGTACTTACTTGTAGGTACTAAAATCTCCCAATAAACACAATGGCTCTTTTTAGAGCTACACAACACATAAATAAATACACTTCATAAATATCTAAAATTACTTTTATTTTTCTTGCTTAGGTACGCTTACAGAACGACTTCCAATATTCCAGCTGTACGTCGTCCATACGTGCTTGGTTCGCATACGATAAATCTACCATGAAGAAAAATAGCCTTTATCACTATTTTTCTATAATTCCCGAGGACCCCATCCCCCGGGGCTCAAATCTAACGTTGTGGACCGTGGGAACAGCCGCAAGGCCTTCACGATCCCAGCCGGCTCCCCACTTCCTGCGGGAGCCGGCATTGCTATTCCTCACAAAGAGCAGCTCACATGCTTCCATTCTAATTTCAAACATGATTTCAACAGTTTGTTATACATTTTATAAAATAATATAGTACTGCACGCTAAAGCAGAAAAGTCAGCACAATTATGATAGAATACAAAATAGAAAAAAAATATATATACTTCTACACTGAACAAACTCGTAACCAGAGTCACAGTTTAATTTAAAAAATACCCAACTAGTTTTTCGAACGCATTGTACAATACAATGCGTCACAAAATAGGTTACATGCATGGTGACTCTATAACGTCGCATAGAAAAAAGAAGGCCACTCGTACGCTACCAGGAAACACATCAAAAGTACAGTGCCCAAACTTCCATTGTAGTGATTTCTTAGTTGCAGGTCTAGTTGTAAGATCGACACACACACTCCCTCATGGCTGGTATACACCCACACCACTCCCATTCAGCGCATCCGTCACTACACACATGACCATATCTATAAAAAAATGGAGCGCAAGTGTTGTACGCCATTTTAGAGTTGTTCCCAAAGCACCGAACAAAAGGCCCACTACCACATGTGTGGCCTCTATGGTCACTGAGTTAGTGTTGGCCGAAGCACTGAGCGGATGAAGAACCTGCGATGATGATGATGATGGGAGCACAAGTATGTTGTGAGCCATAGAGGTATCAAGACTCGGCAACACGTATGAGACTTCTTTGTTGAAGATCGTGACTACATCATGAAGAAACACGTTTCCACAAAAGGTGAGCAGTGATACTTGAGTACGCATCAGAAGGAGTCAAAGGGTTGTGGCTGACTACATACAAAAATGTGACTTAATATTTTAGACGAACGCACTATATAATGTATTATTTTACATATTTAATTTTTTTCCCAATAGCAGTAACGTTTTTATAATCGCTGAAATGTCCGGAATATATTCACAATACAAACAGACATATTATCAAGGACCGGTGTTCAAATTATCGCTGTTTTATCGGCATGAAAACTGTCGATAAAGCGACAATAATGGGCTTGATAATATGCCCTTGTGAATTCCCATAGCACCCCAGGCTCTTGTGTTAACCTGGGGTGCTATAGGAATTCACAAGGGCATACTACCAAGCCCATTATCGCCGCTTTATTGGCAGTTTCCTGCCAATAAAAGTGGCGATAACAGTTCATGTTAGATGTGAAGTACATCTAACATGAGCTTCAATTGGAATTCCATAGAGCATATTGTCAAACCCATTATCGCCACTTTAGCAGCACTTTCCTGCCAATAAAGTGGCGATAGTTTTGTCGCCCAGGCTTGATATTATGGCCCAGAGTTTGTAGTGTACAGCAGCTTCTCTGTAAAATCTATAATTACCTCTGAGCAGTGACAACAGATAGGTTACAACAGTCTGAGAAACAGATCCACAACCTTATTACGCCACTTTTAAGTCACTTTTAACATGGGTAAAGTGATGCAAGGAGCTTGTAATTCTACGTCTGACTTTTCCAGAAAAAATCTCAACTCCAGACTCTGCGACACAGTTTTAATGTTGTTTTCTCTCTCTTTCTCTCTCTCACTCTCTGTGACATCATTTCTTTTTTTCTCTTAAACTTATAGACACTGTTGTCTGCTTGGACGTGTAGAAGAATTGTTCAAAATAAGTTGTGAATTCAACTGCATGAAGTGTTTGGCCGCAAGGTTTATACAACGGTAAGCACAGAGGCCTAGATCTATAAAGCCTTCATAGCAATGCATTAGAAATAAGTTGGCATAGCGGGCGTCAGTAACGCAGTAGGCACTTCCATATAGACACCACTTGAACGCGGCAGTATAACAGAAGTGAAATGTACGAGGCACACTGCACACGTAAAACCGTAGAGTTACCAAAACGTGTAATGCTTCAGCACATTTACTCACATCTACATAATTCAAAACTCTAATTTTCTTTTTTGTTTTGAAGATTACCAATCGGACATCTTTTCGAGTCCATTTAACAATTTGTTTATAATATTGTTTGTTGTTAAAGTTATTTTTCTAGTTGCTTCTAATATAGTTATAATTCAGTTTTGTTTACATTTATTGATTTAATAAAAGTTAATTAAAAAAAACTACATAATTCTTTTATTTTGGGGGGGAGGGGTATGACAGTCCACAATTAAAATAATGTTGAAATACTATAGTAAGATATTCAAGACTAGGATTGAAAACTACTGAGTTCTATGTAACAGATATAATAAAAATAACGGTGAAAAACTACTAAAATGGCGGTGGACGGAGTACGTAATCAACGTTTGGCGCCTCGGCATTACCTTTCAAATAAATATAGAACAAATATGATTATTAATATATTACAAAAGTACAGCAGCGGATGACACACACGACCTGGGAAAAGAAAGCGTCAAATTTACTACTTGAAATAAAGAAAGGTTTGCTTGTTGAACTTGAAGAAAAAGAAAAAAAGTGGGCTTCGAAACGAGGCTGCGCATGCGTAGAGAGTACACTGCTACACAAAAAACAGGAAAGTTTTACATACTATCATAGAAATGAAGGGGCATATTATCAACAAAAGGCGATACATTATCGCTGCTTTTATCGGCAGGAAACTGCCGATAAAGTGGCGATAATGGGCTTGATAATAGGCCCTTGTAATTTCCCAAAGCAGCCCAGGTTCTGATGTTAACCTAGGCTGCTATGGTTATTCACAAGGGCATATTATCAAGCCCATTATCGCTGCTTTATCTGCAGTTTCCTGCCGATAAAAGCGGCAATAATGTATCGCCTTTTGTTGATAATATGACCCATTGCTCTTTTTTTTACCAGTAAAACTTAGGTGCATATTATCAAGGACCGGTGTTGAAATTATCGCTTTTTTATTGGCAGGAAACTGCTGATAAAATGGCGATAATGAGCTTGATAATACGGCCTTGTTATTTCCCATAGAAGCCCATGTTAATACCAGAACATAGGCTTCTATGGGAATTAACAAGGACGTATTATCAAGCCCATCCTCCCAACATTAATAAAAAACCCCAGACAATGCAGGTAACCGTAGCTGGAAGGTAATTTTACATATTACTGCCCTAGAAAGGTGGCGTTCCCCGCAATGTGTACAGGGAGAGAGAGAGAGAGATCTTAAAACATATATATTTTTTTAAAAGATCCGAGGAGTGCCGCTCCCCGAGACTGCGGGGAGTAGGACCGGAACCCCCCCGCATACTTTAAAATAAAACCAGAGGAGTGCCGTTTCCCAGTGCTCGGGGCACTTTACAAGCCCCCATTATGTAAAATAATTGCCCCCGTAATTTGTCCCCCCGGGACCTAATGAATAAAACGGACTTCTAGGTTTTTTTTCACCTTTTTCCACCGCGTACAAGTACTGCACGAGTACGCCGCCATTTTTTATTTTTGAAAAAATAAAAATTGAGCCTAAAGATCCATGTACCACCCCCTGACCAAGACTATAGGGTCAGAATGTTTCTACTCTGCCCCCTTTCCTTATTTCTCAACTTTGTTTTACTATTTTCTTGTGACTCTGCTCTCCCGACAAACAAGATGGCTGCCAACACTTCCTGGTTTGGAAAATGGACAGCCAATCAGCATGCAGCTCCTGCTCATAATTGTACGTATTTCCGTACGCGTACGCCGAGATTTTTCTTTAAAAAAAAAATAGAGCCTAAACATCCATGTACTATCCCCTGAGCAAGCCTAGAGGCTCAGAATGTTTCTAGCCTGCCCCTTCCCTTATTTCTCAACTTTGCTTTACTGTTTTCTTGTGACTCGGTTCTACCAAGGCACAAGATGGCCGCCAACACTTCCTGGTTTCGAGTGTTGACAGACAGTTCACAGCCAATCAGCTTGCAGCTCGCGCTCGTAATTGAGCGGATTTCCGTACGTGTGTTGAACTCTGTCAGTAGATATTGCTATGATTTTACTTGTAATTTTCTCAGAAACTACAGAACGGATTTATACCATTTAACAAAAAGCACAATCTGCGAACCGAACTATACCTCTCTGCCAAATTTCGTGTAATTCCGTTCAACTGTTCGGGCTGTAGCCCCGGCTAAAAGTCCCTATGCAAAATTGCATGGGGAAAACATGTTTTGGGACCCCCCTTTTTTCTCAGCCCCCACTTGATGAATCACCCCCACACTTTCAGGGAAGGAGTGGAACTGAGCAGGCCATTTTCCTGGAGAAATTCACGAAGATTGGCCCACCAGCGCCAAAGTTATTCCAAATAGAATGTTTTGGATTTCCGATGGAAACTAGGTCCTAACCATAACTACCTACTGGCGACCGCCAGAAGGTTATATATATATATATATTCACTGAAAAAAACATTGGCTTCACACATGTTATAGTTAGGAATTAGCATTTTAAAAACCTTGTAAATTGACTGAAAAAACCATAGGTTTCACACCAGTTATAGTTAGCTGGTCATTTTACTCATACAAAACCTATGAAATTCCCCTGTTATAGTTAGTTCAGCTAACTATAACTTGCGCGCCCCCAATGCACTGTTGATGATGTCACATATTACATCACTCATGACATGGTCAGTGATATCACTCATGACATTACTGATGACATCTCCAATGACATCCCTGATGACATCACTGATGACATCATCGAGTGAATGTGTCTCTTTCTGAAAAATAAATAAATATTTTTATATATGTATATCTAAAGGTCGATGGAAGATTGAATGGGTAAATAAGTCTCTAAATGGCAGTTTTTTTGTAAAATTGATTGTATAACTGACTTATTAAGTATATCTTAGTGAATAGGTGTATTAGTGATTAATCTTTAAATATTCAAATATCTGTATCAGTGTCTCACTTCGTATTTAAGTGGCTGCATGGGGTGGTGAGTAGCTACATGAGTGTGTATATGGGTTATTTGTTTGGTTTTTTTAAGTATCAGAATGAGTGTCTGTATGGTTCGGTGGGGAGTATTACTTAGCGCACAGATGCATGAATGACTGACTCACTGTTTGTATGTGTTTTGAAGACTGCATGTGTGCAGGACTGTATAAGTGGAGGAGTGTGTGTATGGGTGTGTTAGTGAGTGTGTTAGTGAGTGAATGACTGTCTCAAAAGTATCTTTATGAGTAACTACATATGTTTTAAACTAGTATAGGTGAGTATTGATGTATATAAATGAGTATATATGAGAGCAAGAGATTGTAAGAGTTCCAGTATAAATAAGTATGTGTTTCTATAAGTGATTGTTTTAGAGAGTAAGTATGTGTACGATTCTGTAGAAATTTGTGTAGTGGTGGGTGTATAGCTGTATATGCAAGTAAATGGATGTTTGATAGTTTATTTGCATGTGTGAGTAACTCTTTAGATGAGTGTCGGTGAGTAATAAGATGTATAGGTGTATGAGTACATATGATGGATGAGTACATGTATGAGTGTCTATATAGTACTGTTAGTGAATGACTGTATATGTATGTAGATTTTTGAAATACTGAATAGGTTGTTCTAACTGGAATTGGTATCTCCATTTTTTTGAAAATGTTACTTTCTATTTTTGATCCTGTGTATCAAAGGAGAGGAGGTCTGCCACAAGGATGATGTCATCAGTGATGTCATCAGGGATGTCATTTGAGACGTCATCAGTGATGTCATGAGTGATGTCACTGACCATGTCATGAGTGATGTAATATGTGACGTCATCAGCAGTGCATTGCGGGTGCGCGAGTTATAGTTAGCTGAACTAACTATAACAGGGGAATTTCATCGGTTTTATATGAGAAAAATGACCAGCTAACTATAACTGGTGTGAAACCTATGGTTTTTTCAGTGAATTTAAAAGGTTTTTAAAATGCGAATTCCTAACTATAACGTGTGTGAAACCAATGGTTTTTTCAGTGAATTTGCAAGGTTTTTTTATGCTAATTCCTAACTATAACGTGGCTGTAACCTATGGTTTTTAAGTGAATTTCAAAGGTTTTGTAAATGATAATTTTTAAATGTAATAATTGTTATATTTTTTATACTGATTTACTACATTATTATAAATTTTTTATTTTTAGATATATTATTTTTTAAATTACATTACATATTTTTAATATAAATTGATAAAAAATGTTTGTACACCTCTCTGCAACGTAGCCCCCTGGCGTGTTTGCAGAGGGGAAACTAATTCCCCTTGCATACTAGGGGTCCCTGGGGGCCAACCAGCCCACCTGAAACCTCCAGTATGCACCAGGGGGCTGCATTGCAGAAAGGTATAATGAGGCCACACGCTATTTTACACCTCTCTGTAACGCAGCCACCGGGCGCTTTTGCAGAGGGGGAACTAATTCTACTTGCATACTCGGGCTCCCTGGGAGCCAACTAGCCCACCTGGAACCTCCAGTATGCGCCAGGGGGCTGCATTGCAGAGAGGTGTAATGAGGCCACACCCTTTTATACACCATTCTGCAACGCAGCCCCCTGGCGCGTTTGCAGAGGGGGAACTAATTCCCCTTGCATACTGGGTGCCCCTGGGGGCTAACTAGCCCTCCAGGAGCCTCCAGTATGCACCAAGGGGCTGCATTGCTTTGCCCTGGGGGCTGTGGGGAGGATTGGGGACCCCCACACTTCTTTATCACTATGCCCCGCGATTTTTAAAAAAACGGACCAGGTTTTTTAAAAAGAAAGATTTGGGCCTTTTTGTCCTTGTGGGACTACCTGGGCAAGCCTAGGGGGTCAGGGTGTGTCTACCCTGCCCCCTTTTTGTGATCTTCATATTTGTTTTTCTGATTTCTTTACATTACCTACTGGCCGTCCCCAGTAGATAGTTATAGTTAGGACCGAGTTACCATAGGAAAATGGCAACATTCTATTCCCAATATCTTTGGCGCCGGTTGACGAATCTTTGCGAAATTTTCAAATCTAATTCTTTGTTGATATCAACTCCTATGAAAGTTTGGATGTGATTCGTCAAGGGGGGGCTGAAAAAAAAGGGGGTCCTAAAACATGTTTTCTCCATGTTACTTTCCATAGGAAACTTTAGACAAGGCTACAGGTCGAACTGGTGAACGGAATTACCCCAAATTTGGCAGGGAGAAGGGTCTTGGTCTAGAAAGCACACTTTGGTTATTTGTTATAAATTCATTCAGTAGTTTCTGAGAAATATTGAAATTTACAGATATTGATATTTGGGAATTCTGCCATCTGATTGGCTGAGGCGTTACGAGCACAAGCTTGCTGCTGATTGGCTGCAAGCGGTGCGAGCAGTTGCAACTAGGAAAGTGTTGGCCGCCATTTCGTTTTTCTGTTGAAGCGAGTAAGGGAAAAAGGGTGAAGAAAGGGGTAAAGAGAAGGGTAGGAGCACTGTAACCTCTTTGGGGTGTTTAGGGTGTGCCATAGAAGGGGTGAGAAGCGAAGTATTCACCCCTACCATTGTGAAAGTGGTGGGCTATGGAAATTAAGTGAGGTATTCCTTAGAGTTAATGTTGCTAAGGTGAGCTCGTGCGGGACTCTGGGATTAAAGCGTGAGCCCAAATTGTGTGTCTTATGCTGTGAAGTCATGTGCCGTGGCCGCTGCACTACACTTGTAGAAGTAGTGTCAGCATGTGTTCATAACTACTAGGACAAACTACTGACCCGTACTGGTCTGAAAGTCCTGGGGTACGGAAAATATGTCAGGTACTGTCTAGAGTCTCATGCTGCTAAGCTGAGCTGCTGCCGGACTTGGGGATGAAAGCGTGAGTCCAAACTGTGTGTCATATGCTGTAAAGTCATATGCTCTGGCCGCTGTGCCACATCTGTCCAAGTAATGTCAGCATGTAGTTATAGCTACTTGTATGAACTTTGTTTTGAACATTGTAGCTTGTGTATGGTGCTTAGGGGCGTTATAGAGGGAGTGTGAAGGTAAATTTGCGCGCATCAAATCAATTCAGGATTTTTGAAGTGCTAACTACTCACTCCTACGGGTCTGATGGTGCTGGGGGCGTAAGCTGAGATGCTGATGGACTCGGGGTAAAGCTGTTAAACTACTGACCCCTACCAGTCTGAAAGAGCTGGGTACCGAAATTAAGTGAGGTATTGCCTAGAGTGTCTTGCTGTTAAATTGATCTGCTGCTGGACTCTGGAATGAAACCATGAGCCTAAACTGTGTTTGCTATGCTGTGAAGTCATGTGCTCTGGGCGCTGTGCCACACATGTTCAACTTGTATATGGTGCTTCAGTGGTGTTGTATAGGGAGGATCAAAGCGAGAGGTCTGTGCTGCAAAGTGCGATGGTCTGGCGGCTGTGCCCCAGCTGTGTGGAGAATACATTTTGGCGAGGCTCCGGGAGCTGCCGTTATCAGGCCCTAAAATAGCAGGCTTAAGTTGTACGTTATAGGATGGCTCTAAAAAGAGCCCTTGTTTTCATTAGTTGGAGCTACATATAAGTGCGGATGCACCGCTTCAAGTTATTCAGGAAAACTCGATCTCCCTGATCTGTGAAGTGTACACCATCACTTCTGTATATATCCGCCATATCAAAACTTATGTTGTTGTTGTTGTAGATGGAGCCCATGTTGTGGTCTCTGAGGTATGCAGAGACAGCTTTGGTGACTTTCTTCCGAGATTCTTCAATCTGCAATCTGTTTGGACCATTTCCATTTCTGTCTTTGGCATATATTGTAATATACAAGACAGTTTGAGGCAAAAATAACATCAATTGTCCAAAGGTGTCCTTCATAAGTATTTCCAAACCTACCCCAGTCAACGTGCCTAGGTCGTTTCCACCACACTGCGCAATCATGAGGTCAGGGTGTTGGAGATGCAAACAGGTTTTAACCAAAAGCAACAATTGGTGCCCCTTCAATCCTGTCTGTCCAAACCATTTAATGTCCACATTTTATAAACCTAGGTCTAAGTCAATTCGTCTCTTTCCTGCATACCTCTTGCACCAGAAAACATAGCTATGTCCTACGATCCACACTAGTATTTTGAAGGTATGGCTGGAAGGTATGGAAAGATGTCTGTTGCTCATGCAGTTCCTTCGTAGAATAAGAGATATGTTTAAAGATGGGGAACTAGTTTCTCTTCGCATACAAAACAGTACCTGATTGGGAGACGAAAAGCATTGTTTTTTAAAAGTAGGGTGCACATTCATTTTGTGGAAAAGCATCTTTGTGATTGGTTAAGAAAAAGAAATTTGTAAGGGGAGTACATATTATAGGATAAAATTTGCTCAACTCAATCACACCTGCTACTTGCACTTGGAAGGCACTGTTCGAACTTAAAACAATTGTGAACTTTTAACCTGCACGTGCCGTTAAACGTTTGAGAGAATGTTGCAAAAAAATATTGTTAGGTTTAAAAACATTGATGAACTTTTAACCTCCACGTGTTGTAGAATGTTTTAAAAAGTGTGTTGATAGAATACGTTGCATTTCTGACTTCTATGTGTACTTGAATATTAATAAAATTGTTTATATGGAAAATTAGAAAGACAGTAATAGAGAGAAGTTTTGAAATCTAAAAGAATCAAGGAACTATTCTAATTTGTTCTTTATTACCTACTGGCGGTCACCAGTAGGTAGTTATAGAGTTAGGACCGAGTTTCCATAGGAAGAGCATTTTTTCTTTTGCTTATAACTTTGGTGTTGTTTGATGAATCTTCATGAAAGTTTGGAAACAAATTCGTTATTCTTTTGTGAACCTGGGCGTCTATGGGAATTCACAAAGGCTTATTATTAAGCCCATTATAGCAACTTTAGCTGCAGTTTCCTGCCGCTAAAATGGTGACAATGTTATTGCCGTTCTTTGATAATATAGTCCTTCATTATTAGCTACGGGAAAATCGCTTGCATGTACCTGTGCACCCAGGGTGCTGCACCCAGCCCCCTCCCCCACACTGTGCTCAATTGTAGGTCTTGCACACCGAGGCTTCTCTGCTCACCTGCTACCACCGATGTGTCCCACAACGTGTTGGTGCAAGCTCCGAGTCCGGGGTATGTTTGTACGGTAGACCAGGTCTCCAGTTGGTGATGGTGTCTTGATACCACGATGGTAAGTGTCATAATGCACAGGGCATCATTGCGAAGTCAGCTCCCGCTCCACCCTTCTTGAGGCATGTACACTTAGTAACAAGCTCACTACAGTGTCCTAAAAGCCAAAGCCACTTGTCTGTAGAGCAGCTCTGCCCGCTGGCTCAGGCCTACAGTACAGTCCAGCAGGTCCGTAAAATGAGACAGATGTGATTGAATGAGGTTAGAGATCACATCATTACGCACGGCAACATTGCTTTTTGGCACTTGCGCACTCAGGGTGATGCATCCTACCCCTCCCACAGCATCGCGCTCAACAGGTGTTGGTAGGGCAGCGCTGCCCGTGGGCTCAGGCCTACAGTATGGTACAGCAGGTCTTTAAAATGAGACAGAGATGTGACTGAATGAGGTCAGAGATCACATCATTACGCACGGCAACATCGCTTATTCGCACGTGCGCTCTCTGGCTGATGCATTACACCCCTCCTGCAGCTCCGCTCTTAAGAGGTGTCTGTAGGGCAGCGCTACCCGCTGACTCAGGCCTACAGTACGGTCCAGCAGGTCTTTAAAATGAGACTGAATGAGGTCAGAGATCACATCATTATGCATGGCAAGATCGTTTGTTCGCACCTGCGCAGCCAGGGTGATGAACCCCACCCGTCCCGCCGCACCATGCTTAATTGGAGGCCCTGTGCACCCAGGCCGCTCTGCTTACCTGCTGTCATTGTTGTGTGAGCGAACACTACGGGGCAGCAGTGCTCACAATTCATATGGAGTGTTGATTGCAGGATAGTGTACACCTCATGGATCCCTTTCATAGATGATGGGCAGTAGGTGGATGTGGCCATATCACCTGAGGCAGTGTGGAAGAACTGGGACATGTGGCGTTGTCATTATCCTACTTATATATAGCAAAGTGGGCTGGACTTTCATACGCCTGTCCAGCGTAGGGGGTGAATAATTATTCCGGGGACCTGGGCATTGTTCAGTTCCTTCTGGCCAGGAAGTGTACTTATGTGTGTTTATTTTGTAGTTTTGACCTCGCAGAGTGTGCAATTTAGATTGGTGTAGCATGTGTCGGGAGGGCGGAAACTATTGTTAATGAGATGGTGTTTGAAAAGATTGAATTGTGAACATTACATGTCGTTGTCAAGGTTGTGCATATGCGCAGACACGCATGTCAATGGTGTGCGGTATTATAAAAGTGTTGCTATCGCGAAGCGTACACATGTGAATGTGCTCGGATGGAGGGAGGATCAGCAGTGAGGCTACACCATACACAGTGATAACACTCATTACAGTCAAGCAATGCATGTCAAATGTGAATCTGAAAGTCTCACATATAACACACTACTATATTGGTAAAGCCTGACAACAGAGCGTACAGCAAAAGAAATCTACACATTGCTGTTTACTGTTTGTCACATGTGATCTAGGATGTGCATTCTGCCATTGGCTCCTGATAGTTCTCAGAGCCACAAATACCCAGGCCGAAAGGGAGCACAATAATGTGTACACACACACACACACCAGGGGCATCATGTAACACATATTTGTTTTTTGATGGAACGTTTGAGATGCATGGCAATCACATGTGGAAGGCTAATGTAAAGAGCATGAATATTGATCAAGATGATCATTGCATGTTGTGTGTAGTATAAGATATGTGTATACAGGAAAACACTTTTCAAAAAACCTTTCTAAGTAGAAGAGGTGTCTCTCATCAAACGCTGTAGAGAGAATGAGTAAAATGGGTGGGGTTGTCCAACTGTTACAATGGGAAATTTATGAACCAATCAAATGCTTTTCTTTAAGGTCACATGGCAATATAAGTTTATTACAGTTAGAAATATATAAATGTTTAAAATATTTTAGATTATCGCTTGCTCTCATATTCTTTTTAAAGTTATTTGGATATACTTTTGAGACAAAAAAAGGGGAATGGCGTACCCGGTGTGAAACTATACGTCTGTGATGTAACACAGGGCCTGGCAATGTGTACTCGTCGCATACCCAAAGCGCAGCGAGTGCGACCCCATATGTACATGATGTAACGTGTGGCTTGGTACTGCGTACCCATCGGATATCAAAGTAGCACCTGGGGTGACTTTATACAAATATGATGTTACAAGTGACACGGTGACACAAAGTCATCAGATACAAAATGCGCATCATTTACGAGTTTCAGCAATATGGCGGATAGGATTCGTGTGGTGATGGAGCTTGGTATGCTACCGGGATGGGAATGCAGTTTTCTCCTCCCCAAAGTTTTTTGGGGAAAGATATAAAACATTACATCATTTTTAAAGTTAAAAAAAGAAGTATAATAGAGTTCCAAAAAAATTTAAAAAATATTTTCAAAAATATAGGTTTTAGAAACATTAAAATATGAAATTAACATTTAAGAAACCTTGGAAATTCACTGAAAAAAATCATAGGTTTTAGGCCCGTTATAGTTAGGAATTAGCATTTAAAATACCTTAAACATTCACTAAAAAGACCATCTGTTTCAGGGACGTTATAGTTAGTTGGACATTTGACTCATATATAACCAGAGAAATTCACCTGTTATAGTTAGTTGAGCTAACTATACCTTGTGTGCCCGCAATGCACATGCAAAGAGTGAATTATAAACTCATTTACTCATGTATACAGTTATACACACCAACTGAGTTATTTATACACACACCACATCACTTATTTATGTAGATACTAACACATACTTACTGTCTTATACAATCACTGATACAAGCAGATACTCATTTATACACTCACTCTTCAAATAACTTACTCTCACGTATCGTCATTTATATACTCCAACACTCACATTTACTGCCTTAAAATATATGTAGTTTGTTAGAACTGGGATTTCTGGTTGGCTAAGGCTTGCGCCAAAGCCAGGTAGAAACCACCACTCTAGTCAGGGCTTGGGAGTTACACGCCAAAGACAACCCCTGCTACCCCCTTGGTAGCTTGGCACGAGCAGACAGGCTTATCCCGGAGGTAGTGTGTAAAGCAATCGCGCACGCACCCACCAGCAACAGCATCCAAGGCCTCCCACAAAAGGAATTCCACACAAGGTTATATCAAAAATAGCTTTTGTATTATCAAAACACATCAGATAGTAATCACACCATGTACATTGTGCCAACTGGCACGGGCAATATTTACAAGAGATTATGTACAACTGACAGGGCCACATGGACCACTGTCAGGACCATCACAAAGTGAACTTGGTAAAAGTGAACTAAAACATATAAGTAAAAATAGGTCATAGAACGTACAGTCAGTAAACACTGCTAATCACTGCACTTGCAACAGTCTGTGCCATGAAATCCATCATACACAGTATCCCACCCGTCTAACTACATTAGACCCTCACCACCTAAGTAAAACCTTACACTAGAGGCATAAATCACACAGGGAAGTACAATCTGCCTAACATACCTAAACAGGTAAATCAACCTCCTATGCATACATCATAGCTAGAGGTATAAAGACACAGGGTGCGCAAAACATACTACACACAGTACATTTCCTAACACCCAAAAAGTAGGACATAAATCACATCAAGGTCCAGGTTGCGCACTGCGCCAAAACCTAAACGTAGCAGCTGCCCACTACTTGCTGGGCAGCTGAGGACAAGAACAGGGCCTAGAAGCTGCAGCTGGCACTAAGTGCTGCGCAGCTGTGGAATGCCAAGGTAGGGATGTAGGCGTGCGTCTCACTCCTAAATGCAAAGTACATGTCCCTAGAAAGTAAAGAACCTAAACGGTGCAGCTGCCCACTACTTGCTGGGCAGCTGTGAAATCAAACTGAGACATGGGCCCTCACTGGCCCTCTGAACAAAGACTGTGCCAACTACTGGAGCCCTCTGGCTCGGGAATCGCACGCTGGAGCCCTCTAGGCTCTAAATAAATAATGGACATTTTGGCGCACTTTAGGCTCTACAAGTAATGTGTCCCCAGGAGCCATCTAGGCTCTTAAAATAATGGGACTTCGTTGGAGCCCTCTGGCTCACGGAAGGTCTAGGAGAAAGTTGGGGGCGGCCCCACAGCCATCCGGGGCTGCCCTACAGGCCCCCTACCACTATCCAAACCAGTGGAGCGGCCCGCTGCCATCCGGGGCCGCTCTAAAATACCACTAACCTACGGGGCCTTCACCAGGCACCACCACTCGGCCGCCCGGAGCTCCCCCAGCCTGTCCTCACTCACCAGCTTCTCTTCTTCTGGCGGGACTCTGGGTTTGCGGCGGTCCAGCTCCTTGGCTTGTCACAAGTCCTCGGGGAGGCCGGGCAGGTTCCCGTCTTCCCCCCGAAGCAGCTCCGCCCTCTGCCGCACTTCTCTTTGCTGGTGCCTGCGGGGCTCTCCCTCGGTCACGGGAGCCCCGCAAAGGCAGGCGCCATCATCTCCTCACTCGGGCAGCTTCAGGCGGCGGCATGCGCGGGACTTCCTCCGCTTTCAGCGCGGTGATTCTTTGTGCAAAACGAGGGGTGGGCACCCTCGAGATAAAGAAATAGTAATCAGGGCAAAGTCGCGGGGTGGCCACCCGCGCAGATAAGCAATTAGACCAGCGGGGTGCACCCGCAATAACTACGCCATAACGAAGATGCAGGGTGGGCACCTGCACATCAACCATCAAAAATATGGGCATCAAGCAGGGTAGGCACCTGCTTTGTAAATACCAAAAATAAGTGGGGGGGCACCTGCGCTGCCAATAAAAAAACGCAGCCATGAGGGGTAGGCTCCCTTAGTCACAGGGCAAATTAGGAAAAAGCACTTTCCAGATGCCAGGGGGGCACAGAGACCATCAAGCCCCCAAGGGAGGACCCCTAAAGAAAGAAAAAGGCCCCCAGCAACAACATCCATCAGCAATCCAAGGGCTGGGCAGGGCCCAGGGAGGCAAGCCTTCCCCTGGGCCCCAGCAGCAGCACGCCCCTGTTAGATTCAAGTATTAGGACACAAGAACATTTTACATGAGGTCACAGCCTCTTTTTATACACACAAATCCTTTGTCTACAAAGGTGCAGGCAAGGGGCGAACCAGATGCAACTAGTTCCTGAGCACTTTGTTTTGCTCAGCCCCTCTGCCTATTCACAGGGTGGGTATGGGACATCAGACAGACCACAGGGGGTGGAGCTAGCATTGTAAAGGGAAGGCCCAGCCCTATTCAGGTCCCAGGTGCACTCCTCCCTGCCATCAACATGCAGATCTCTCCATTCACCACCGGGGCGGACCCATCATGACTCCTGGAGCCAGGCACACCAGCCAGCTCCAGCCAATCACAAGCCAGACAGTGAAATCACATTCACTGCACAGACAGGCCAACTTCTAGAAGTGGCGCTTCCACACTAGACACAATAAATCTGCACACATCATTGCGCAGCATTCAATCTCACAGGTCCGCACATACCAAACTCAAGCCTGTACTCCCCACACATCAGGAACTACCATGGACACACATATACCCCATGCATTCCTATTGGAGGGCAGGCCAAGCTCACACACGCACTCAGAGGGCGCACGCACTCTACACTTCACCTCAGTGCAAAAGTGCGCAAAGACCAGAAATCACTATACTTAGGTAACATTAAAAAGCAAAAAGTTCAGGGGTGAACCTGCCAGAAGGGCCAAGTCCAAAACAGTTACTCACACATATACCAAGGAGACATTCATTCACTCACCAACACACTCATGCACATACTCACACACCCATATAGCCCTTCACAGATGCACTATTGAACCCATACACCCAGTAAATCACTCACACATCTATGCACAACGTCACACCCCCCACCCACCCACACAGACACTCAGGCACCCATACAGATACTCAGACAACAAATCAATAACCAATTTAGAAACACATGTAGCTACTCCCCAACGAATGCAGCCGCTTACACACCAACTGAGAGACTAATACAGAATTTCACACAGTTTAGTCACTAACCCATGCATTCAGTAAGACACGTTCAATCACTCACTTATACAGTCAGTCACACACCTACTATATAATCCCTTTAGGCACTTGTAAATCCACTCATTGTTCAATACACCTTGGCATAGATAAATATGCAAAATATTTAACCTTTACAGAAACACACATTCGCTGGATGATGTCATCAGTGATGTCATCAGTGATGTAATTTGAGATGTCATCAGTGATGTCGTCAGTGATGTCACTGACCTACCTATAACGTGCCTGAAACTATGGGTTTTTCAGTGAATATAAATATGTATGTGTATGTATACATATACACACACACACATACATATATATGCTTAAATATGTTTACTGAAATAAACCAATGATGTCATTTGAGATCAGTGATATTATAAATAATGCTAACACAAGGAGATGATGGACGGAGCACTGAAAATGTTCAGACACTCACCTCCAGTCACAGATCTGGTTTGAATCCATCATAGTTCTTTAGCTCACTTTGCCACCCCAGTTCAGACCCAGCTATATGCAAATCAGTCTTGACCCTGTGCCTCATGGGAACAGTCCAGCCTGAACTGGCAAACCATGTCTTCCCTAAACCAGAAACATGGATCCTGGGACCGGTTTCGGGGTAACACCTGCATCAGCCAGGCTATCTTGAATCCAGTGAGCAAGGGACCAATGTCTGGGCATACCCTTCCAACTTAGGACAGACACAGCAAATACAAGGAGATGATGGACGGTGCAATGAAACTTTTCTGACACTCATCCCAGTCACAGATCTGGTTTGAATCCATCATCATTCTTTAGCTCACTTCGCCATCCCAGTTCAGGCCCAGCTATATGCAAATCAGTCTTGACCATGTGCCTCATGGGAACAGTCCAGCCTGGACTGCCAAGTCAGGTCTTCCCTGGACCAGAAAAAGCATTCTGGGACCGGTTTTGGGGTAACACCCCTCATCAGCCAGGCTACTTTTAATCCTGTGGCAGAGTTAGCAAGGGACCCATGTCTGGGCAAACCATGTCAACTTAGGGCAAACACAGCGAACACAAGGAGATGATGGATGAAGCGCTGAAACTTTTTAGTCACTCACCCCCAGTCACAGATCTGGGTTGAATCCATCATCGTTCTTTTGCTCACTTCTCCACCCCAGTTCATACCCAGCTATATGCAAATCTGTCATAAATATTGTCATAAAACATGTCATGAGTGATGTATTACGTGAGGCCATAAGCAGCGCATGGCAGGGGAACAAGTTATAGTCAGCTCTACTGACTCTACTGACTATCACTATAACATTTCTTTGTTTTATTTTAGTTCAAAATGATAATGTTGTCACTGACAAATTCACCGAACTATAATGTTACCTTAATCTTTACTTTTTTCAGTGAATTTCAATTTTTTTTAACATAAAGTAATTTTTGATTGCCATATGTAAATCCGACCTCCCACAGACCCCCAAGCCCACCCTGCACTCAGCGTTTGGCCATACGCAGTGGATGGGTGGCCAGGCCAGGCCTTGTGGCCAAACACGCTAAGGCAGCTAACCCACATAAATTTTTTAGAGGTGTGTGAGGATGCATGGCCCCTCTCCTCAAGCCTCCTCAGGCCTTGGGCACCCCATCCCCAGAGCAGTATATATTTTAAGGGGGAGGGGGATTTATGGTCCCCTAAGTCAAGTAATGGTCAGTACAGAAAAATAGTAGCCAGCCGACACGTGTTTCGTCACACCGTGAAGGAGATGTGACTCATCTTGTCCTGATAGGCCACAGCTGTGACGGGAACGATGAGGCCCGGAACGGTGGAAAGCTAGCCACGTCCGTGTGCACTGTGAGCACAGAAGAACGCCAGAGAGCTGTTGAGCTAGCAGGCGTGGAGGGCCAGGGCGGTTACGTCCCGGGCTTCAGTAAGGTACCTGAGTCAAAGGAGGAGCGCACCCGATACATGCACACGAGCCCGATTTTGTACATACCACTTCCATTTTATAATGCTCACTTCCTGAGCATGGCCAATTCTATGAGTTTTCGGCAAACTCAAAACCCACTGCATTATAGGAATTTCTGGTCTCAAATTCACATCATGTCCTAATGTTAACTGCTCAGTATCCACTAAAGCCCAATAACATGCAAACAACTGCTTCTCAAAAGGTGTATAACACTCACCAGCCTCAGGTAACTTTTTAGTCCAAAAACCTAGGGGTAGGTTTTACCTTGCTTTTGCCATAAGCTCCAATTTGCATGCATATCTTGTACAGATACATTCAGATCCACATCACCATCACGCACTGGCCACAGATCCAAAGCATGTTGAATCGACTCTTTCGCCAAATCAAATGCATCCTGTTGTGCTCTGTTCCATTCAAACACATTCTTTTTACGCGTAACTTTGTACAAAGGGGCCAGAATCTGACTCAAATGTGGAATGTGCTGACGCCAAAAGCCAAATAAACCAATAAATCTTTGGGCTTCTTTTCTGTTTTTAGGAACTGCAAATTCTGCAATTTTCTGTTTTACATGTGGAATCACTTCTCGATTCCCTTAATGCCAATGAATACCCAAGAACTTCATATGTTGTGCTGGACCCTGTAATTTATCAGGATTAATCTCCCAGCCTTTGCTTTATAAATATGCAATAATTCGTTCTAACTGTATTTGTACCTGATCTTGTGTCTCACCTTGAATCAGTATATCATCTATATAATGACACACCTGAATGTTTGGATCCACAGTCACCTCATCTAAATGCTCTGCCACTATTCGATGACAGATTGTCGGACTATGTACATAGCCCTAGGGAAGACTTCTAAACGTCATTTGACGGCCATTCCATGTAAAACTGAATTGTTCTTGACATTCGGTGGCAATTGGAATAGAAAAGAAAGCATTAGCAATGTCAATGGTTGCATACCATGTTCCTGAATGTTTCTGAATTCTTTCAATTAAATTAATAACATCAGGGACTACAACAGTCAGAGAAGGTGTATGTTTGTTTAATTCTCGATAATCAACAGTGATGCGCCAAGAATTATCACTTTTGCTTACCGACCAAACAGGATTGTTCCAGGCCGAAGTAATGGGAATTATCACTCCTGCATCCATCAAATCTTGAATAGTAGCACTGATCTCATCGTGCCCACCGGGAATACGATATTGTTTCATTGAAACCACCTTTGTGGCTTGGGGAATTTTAATCGGAGGTATTTTTAAACGTCCGACTCTCACAGATTTTGTTGATATGTAATACTTATGTCCAAATTTGTAACATCCGTCATCTAAATACAATGTCATACCTTTTAAAATATCAATTCAAATTATATATTCATCAAGAAGTACCACCAATACATGATAGTCTTTTCGGGGATTCCTACCTATTCTCAATTCGAGTGTGGTTTGTACTGCAGGGGTTTCTTTACCACCTAATCCAGTAATCGTGTAGCCTTGTCCTTTAAACTTTTTGGGATTTCCAGAAATTAGAGTGGCCTCCGCTCCAGTATCCACCAATGCTCGGACCCTCTGTATATTTCGATGCTTCCAAAAAATTTCAATATCTACATAAGGCCTGTAATCTTTGGGAGCCCAATTTTGCACTGGAGCTTGACCTACTTCCTAGTCTCGTTTTTCGTATTCTGTCGCCCAAGTCAAATCAGGATAAAGACTCTCATATCTTTTAGGTAGTGTCACTTCTCATTCATACCCTTTCTCTTCATGAAAATAATTTTTGTCATTTGAAAAATATTGTGATCTCCTCTCAAGGGATCGTGAATTTTTGTCTCTCAACCTCACCTCTGGGGATTGATCTCTCTCTCCTCTATCTCTGCGTTCAGAGTGATCTCTTTTTTCCTCTCTCTCTCTCTCTCTCTCTCTCTTTCTCTCTCTCTCTCTTCTAGAATGAGACGATTCATCTCGTGTCCTATCCCACTCTCTTTCTCTCCACTCTCTCTGCCTCTCATTCGACGCGGCATAGCATCATCCCCACTGCCATCAGAAGGATTAATATCATAGTCCTGTTTACGGACCTTTCTAGCTCCTTCCTTCTTGTTCAGACCACGCTTACGAAACATAGCCCATAACACATTATTAGGCAAATCATGAATGTCATGGGCTTTCACACCATCTTTTATCAAAGATTTAAACATGTCACATCTAGAGAATCTGTAATCATTAGTGTGACCTTCCGGTCGAGACTGTCGTTCAGGTTTAATCCATTCACCCAACTCACCGAGTTCACGCACAGCCTCAATCACTTCAGACAAGGCATTACCAGTCTGATTAATCAACAAAGTCATCATCACTTGTTTGTATGCAGCAGGAGAAGTACGAATGATTCTATTCCGCACAGAGGCATTAAGCAAACCATCCATCAACCGATGCGCTGTACCTAAAAAGATAGCGGTCTTCATACCTTCCTCTTTTAATCGCTGAGAAGCATCTCTCAAAGTATACCACGGCTTCTCATTAAGAGGCCAGTCAGATTCAGTAGGGTACTTGTGATTACAACCTTCAACTGCCAACTGCAACAGATTAGTCTGATTATTGCCATTAAAATTTCGAAAACATTCCTGAACCGTAGGATCAGAACTCAAAGTACAAAACTTCACAGCATCACCGTGATCCAACGAGATTCCTGAAGCACGTAAATCAAAAAGACGAACCATCCAAGTAAGCAAGGATTCACCCGGCTTTTGCCGGAACCTTTCCAGAATGTCATTCAATTCCTGTTGAGTATAATCTTCTAAGTTGTTAAGCGGAATTCCCTGTGGATTATTAGGATTGCCCTGTAATTTACGTTGATAAATCAGTTGAGCAGAAATTTCAGTACGTTCTTTAGATTGACAATGACGTCTAGTGCGAGAAGGCGCACGCTCAGCATTCTCTTCAGCCGAAGATAATGAATCAGACGAATTCCAAATATCACCATCTCATTCGTCAGGGTTCCAATCGAGCCCTGCCTTTGCAACAACCATACGCACTTTTCTGGTATTAACCCTACCACGTCTGTGTCGATATTTGTATTTCGCAATGCGCACAGCAGCCCTTTCGGCCACTGCTTGATACGTTTCCAACTTGTCAGCAAGCAGTTTATTCTGACATCGTAAAAGAGTAACATCATTTTGAACCTGAACAAACTGTTCCTCCAAAGTTTTATTCTCACATTGCAATTGAGAAAATTTTTCATGTACAAGCCTGTACGTGTATAATAAAATCCAACCTCTACGTCCCAATATGGGAAGCTCATCACCTTTCACCACTGGAACTTTCTGCAGGCACGCAACCACTTGAGCTGGCTCAGCATTCTCCAAACATGAACTCCAGTTCTCACTCAAACCAGTAGAATTAGCCCATTCATGAGCAAGCGCTTCATAAGCAGTTGATTCCCAACCAGGAATTTCCAAGGGCAACTGAAATGACGGTTTTGATTTTCTCGAAAACATTATACAATCGGATCAAACAAACAAGAACAAATAAAAACCAATTTTAAACAAAACTATTCAATCAAACAAATATATACAAAATCATTCACGGCGAGAACCCATGGACCCCCATACAGAATCACGAAGGCATACCCGCACCCATCAATCGAAAACGGTTCGTGACACCAAATGTAACAACCGGATTCTCAAAACAGGCCGCCTACCAGCCGTGGCTGACCCAGTCGTCACATAACGACACTCTTCTCATGCCACTATTTATAAGATATCTAGAATACTCACCTGAGAAAGTGAAAAGAAGCTATTTACAAGCCTATACAGTCAAGAATACCACTAACACCTAATGGATTCCATACCTTATCCTATAATTACCTCATCTTATATTCTTTAACGTCTTCCGACGATATCTTTAACGTCACCCGACGATTCTTTAACGTCTCCCGACGATATCTTTAACGTCTCCCGACGAATATTTAACGTCTCCCGACGATTATTTAACGTCTCCCGACGATTCTTTAACGTCTCCCGACGATATCTTTAACATCACCCGACGATTCTTTATCTTTAACGTCTCCCGACGATTCTTTAACGTCTCCCGACGATATCTTTAACGTCACCCGACGATATACACTAATGGGGACACTAAGGGGGATTCACCTTTAAAAGTTATTTCCCAAATGAAGTTCACACTCTCCCCCCATCATCAGTTACCTTTTCAGAAGGGCAT
Organism: Lissotriton vulgaris; assembly: GCF_964263255.1. NCBI lineage: Eukaryota > Metazoa > Chordata > Amphibia > Caudata > Salamandridae > Lissotriton > Lissotriton vulgaris. Next base: position 798,158,846 of record NC_141699.1, read on the forward strand.
ATCCCATCCTTCTGTATATCAGCACCTGGTTAAAAGGAAAGGTTAACCCCATTCATAAAAACAACATTCAAAGATAGTTACCATTAAATCTTTATTCTACAATTAAGCATGACAGAATGAGCAAAAGAAAGATGAGTTAAGTTAATCGCTACCTATAACCTAAAAGGGGAATAAACATGAATGATTATATATATTCTACACTAAGCTCAGAACGCCTCACCTTGGACGTGTGTCTTTCCATTTCAGCAGCAGAGCTGATCCCTCTCTCTCTCTCGTTCTGTCTCGGGACTCTGCTCTCCCTCTATGGCTTACGAATACACGTCTGCACCGCTACGCCTCATTTACGCTGCCATGGTTCCAAAATACTCGAACCCTCTTCTGTACTCAGTCTCTGCCACTCCTGTATGATGTCACTACAGGATTCTCAATCACTTTCCTTCTTCGTTTCAGGATTTCAATTAGCTGATGGTATCAGTCTCAGCGCACTAGCCTTTGGACCAACTTCTTCTGTCTACTCCACACGTTGTTCTCTTCCTCTTCTCTCCTTGCTCTTTGATAATATAGAGCTTCCTTTCTCTATGGAAAATTCCGGTATTAGGCCGACTCCCACCAAATTCCTGTACTAGTACCCGGCTCCCCTCGCCTACCACAGTGGCCACCTGCGTATTGAGTCTAGAGCCGGGGAGAGAAACACATTCCTTTGATAAGGGCTAGTCTTGACCGGTTCCTCACTAGCGAATAACAGAATGAATTCTAAACACTACCTTTACCCTGCTAGCGCATCGGACAGTCATGGCAGAAATACAAAATGGCTTCTCTCTAGCTTTCGGGCCTGTAGGTCCGAGAAAATGGGAAAAGGTACTAAACCCTGTCAAAGCACATAGTTAAGCCCTACAACGAACGCAAATGCAATTAGGACTGAGATAGTAGTGGATTATAGTCACCACCAGTCTAAAAATAGACTAAAATTACCCTGTCGTTACAGATGGACACACCAGCCACGCATGGGCATTATCCTCAATCCAAGTGGTAATCCTCCTGTGCAGGTGCGGACAATAGAGAATGTTGACAACTGGTTTGTGAAGAAGTTTGAAGAATTGTTCAAGAATACACTGGGGCGATTGTAGGGATATAGTCACAGGATTCAGCTGAAGTTGGGTGCTAAGCCCATTGCAGCTAAGGTGAGGAGGATTCCAGTGAGTGTGCAGTGCAAAACGAAATTAACAGATTGCTTTATTCTGGTATGATTACACCTGTGGAAGGGACAGAGTGGTTAGCTCCCATAGTTGTAGGGAGAAAGATTAACAATGAGATTTGCTCATGTGTAGATCTTCGCGCACTCAATAAGGAAGTTATCATGGACAAATTTCCGCTTCCAAATATAGACAAGATGATGTTGACACTGGAGGGCGCATGGTATTTCAGTACTCTAGACTTAGCCTCAGGATATCACCAGGTGCCCCTGGATAAGAGTTCACAGGAGTTGACCCCTTTTATTACTCCTATGGGAGCATTTAAGTTTTTCAGGATGTCCTTGACATTGGTTTCAGTGGCCTCCGTGTTTCAGAGGATTATGAGTGATGTGGTCAAGGGAATCTCATGTGTCAGGTGTTATCAGGATGATCATTTGATTTATGGTAAAAGCATTGAAGAGTATGATTGCAGAGTAGCGCAGGTGTTAGAGAGATTACTTAAAGCTGGTTTGACTCTACATCTTGACAAATGTAGATTTGGGGTGGCTAAGGTTGATTATCTTGGTCACCACATATCTGGCAGTGGTGTCAAACTGAAGAAAGAGTTGGTTGACACCATTGTCAATTTAAAGGAGCCATGTTCAAAGGAAGAGCTTGCCTTGTTTTTGGGCATGGCTGAGTTTTACAGCAAGTTTATAAGAAATTTTGCTGATAAAACTTGCCATCTCAGAAGCTTGTAGTGTAAAAAAACTGAGTTTGTGTGGGATGAGGTGTGCAAGGAAGCATTTGCAAAAGTTAAGATGGATCTCAAGAGTGCTCCTGATTTACAGGCTTTCAAACCAAGTGATTTGACATATATCGTAACAGATGCAAGTAAGAAAGGGACTCGTTGGATTCCTGGTCCAAAAGAGGCTGGTCAAGAGCATTTGGTTGCTTGTGCTTCAAGATGTCTAAGAGTTGCTGAGGTGAACTACTCAGTCATCGAGAAAGAACCATTTGCCATCTTCTGGGCATTGAATAAATACAAGAGGTTTGTCGGGGGTACCCCCTTCATTGTCAGGTCCGATCACAAGCCCCTGAAACAATTTTTTGAAAAAAAGGGTTTGGACTCAATCTCTTCTAAGATCAGGAGATGGGTTATCTCTCTACAGGAGTTTGATTTTATCATTGAAATGATCCCTGGGGCTACCAATGTTTCAACTGATAGTCTCTCGTGTTTGATTGACAGTGTGGAATGCGGAGATTTAAAGGGAGATGATTATCTCGTGGACGATTTTGCTCCAGTATATGTGGCACTTTTGTCTATGGTACTGTGGTTCTGTTTTGGGAAATCCTACATTTCTCAAGCAGCCCGTCCTGTTGAGTTTTCTCATCTTCAGTTCTTTGGTAAGTTTATGGGTTTGCCTGGGGCTAGCTTCAGTGAGACTATGCAGTTCACTAGATAATTGGGTTTCACACTCTTGTTGCAGGCCTCTGTAGACCTAAGAGTGTAGTCTAGTTTTCTACCATTGAACCTGCAGGTGAGAGGATTCACTCTCTCTCTTTCTCTCATCCAAAGCCCCTTGTCCTCTAGTCCGTGGTCCCTTTTAACATCCTGAAGTAACAATATAGGAGGTGGATTAACCTGTAAGAGGGAAATATGCTATCCATGTCTACACAAGTCATGACACTGTTCATATAATGGTACAATAATGTTTGTTCATGCATCTCAACCACAAAATGCATTGGAATATTCTGGTTTCTCTTGAGTCTTCCCCTTTCCTTTTGTAAATGAAAACTTAATTTTATGATTTAACACTGAGTGACAAGTGAATTTATTGTGCCTAATTAATGTGACATATCCGAGCCTAATGTCTTCTGGAGTAAGTCTCTCTGACGATCTGTCTTTGGGAAGTCAGGTGTCTTTCTCCTGGTCAGTACAGACGCTGCTGCCAGTCTTGGACTTTTGTTATAGCCTAATGCAATCTGGTTGTTGTAGTCTTGTAGTCTTGTTTGGCTCCTTTTGCTCCACTATTGAAATAATGTGAACATCACACATGAAATAAGTACTTTGTATGTGAAGACTGAAGATAATGGCCTACTAGTGACATATTATTATAGACTGCATTGAGCAAAGAACACCGACAGTAACCTTATCTGAATTTTGAAAAGATGACAACACGTATCGCAGGTGGAAAGACCTGTGCATTCACTGTGTGGCACAGGCCGAATTAGTGTGCTAGGTGGGTGTCTGAATTTGAACAATATTCTTCATGGCTTGAAACCCAAACTGGGCCCTATTGTACTCTGTATGATGCTTAGATTCAAACTTTCCATGAAGGGAAAGTGCAGCTTTTTTGTCCAAATTGCAGAGGTTCGAATTGTCTTCCATTGTTGCTTCAGAAGACTCTTCCATTACTTCATTCAATAAACAGCAAATACAACTTTGTAGTAAGGTTGTGTTTTGTGGGTTGGCAGCAGTGCTCAACCTACTGGCAAGAGTGGAGTAGACTATATCACCCTATAATTCAGTATGTTTTTTAATTCAATGTTGGTACTGTTAGCTGGCATTTAAATAGCCTATGTCACCCAAGTGTGTGTTTTCACAGTGCTACTTTGTCCAGTAATTTGTAAGCCAGAGCTACCTCCCTTGTCCGAAGGGTTTGCACGCCTTGTAGGATCAGATGTAAGCAGAGTATGCAAGATTGGTTAAATGAGTTTGTGGTTGCCAAGTTGCCTAGATGGGAAGACTATAGTGTTACTTCTGAGGCTCCAAGGGGAGCTGAGAGATGTGGAGATGGATGCAGCTTTTAAACATACGCATATCTAGAAGGGGAGAGGAGGATAGAACACGTTCCAATTTACAATAGGTACATACCAGTCAGATGTATGCCTCATTGTACACTCAATAATAGGTTCCACATTAACATTATGCAGCACCTGCTTAGGGAGATTAAACTGGTTTTTGGTTTGAGAGCTGTTGTGTTGTTCTAATACTTGCTAGTGGGCAGTTCCTTTGAAGGTTGCGAGTTCCTCAGTGCCTTGGTTCTTCATTATTTGATATGGGTACATGTCAGTTGATGACCTTCTGTGCTGGAAAAGAACTCTGTAAGTTCCTAAAAAGCTTCTGGATCCCCATTGTACAGAAGTATAGCGCCTGATAGGATATTACGTTGTTAGGTGTCAGTGGGTTCAGCTGGCTCTGTATGGCTAGTGGCTGTGTGGCTAGTGGAGAACTGTGGCTCAATGGTTAGAGCGGCAGACCCTGATCCAGAGGTCTGGCCCGGGACCAGGGTTCAATTCCCCGCCTCGGCGGGTCTTGGGCTCAAAATTCCACGGACCTGATAATTTTTGTCTCAGTGCCTATTCCAATCATGGGTCCCACTCTGCAACTCTGGGCAATAGCTTGCTTAATCTCTACAATGGCCCTCACAACGTTAAGGATGCCTGGCCTCCCCCTTGGGGGTGCCCAGGAGTGGACGCCTCACAGGGACAGCCAGGATGGGTTCCACAGCGGTATTCGTACAAGCGCCTTGAGACCCTTGCGGGTGAGTAGTGCGCTATACAAGTATCAATTTACATGCTCTAAAAAAGCTTCAAAGGGAAAATGAACTGTAGGTGTCATATTTACAAGAAAATGGCAAAAGGCGGTGCTGCAAGCAATTTTGTTGTGCCGGGCAGTGCCATTTTCTAAGTACATGAATGTGCAGTATTTACAACAATATAGCTCATTTCACAGCTGGGCTGGCGCAACAAAAGCAGCATTGTGTAAGTGCAGGCACCCTTGCACCATGGTGCAATGGTGTCTGCGTTTCAGGGATGATTATTTTTGTGCAGGAAAGGACAGCTTCCAGCAAAAAAAACTATCATTAATGGCATTTTGCTCCTTCTATGTGTACATAGAAAGAGCAAAAAACGAAGAGAAATAAAAGTATTTCTCCTTGTTGTGCCACACGAATGCCACTTTTACGCCTCCCCAGGGAGGCGTATGTTTTTGGCACTGCCTCAGTTTTACAGATCCTTGTAAATCTGGAGCAGTGTCAAAAAGCAATGGGTGTTGCATGGGAATGCCCACAACAATTCTCATTGCACGCCCCTTTGCAGCAGAAAACTGCATCAAGGAGTACCATATTTGCAAGACGCCATTAAACCATGCAAAGTGTGTTAGCGCCACCTTGTAAATATGGCTCAGGGTACAGTGCCACCAGAGCATTCCAAAAAGTGACGTTCCGGTGGCGCATTGCCCTTGTAAATATGTTCCTAGGTCTTTAGATCCCAGGGGCTTATTTTCAAGACCCTTGAGCCATTGGTGCATCACTTTTAGCATGGGAGAAAGTGACGTACCGTCGGCACAAGGAGCTTGTAAATAAGCCCCTCAGTTTGATCTTGTTCCAACCGAATGCCTGGATGATGGAAATGAATATCAAATTACATTATGTATTCTTTTGTCACTTCCTGAAGTGAGTATGAAAACGTTATCAAAAGGCGGCATAATCTTAATGCAAAAGTGATTCTCAAGGACCGTTTTCAGCAATGTTGAAACTGATATAAGTATCTAATGTATCCCTAAATGTAGAGCTGTTTTAAGGTATGGGCAAAATGGGCTATTGCCCAGGGTCCCCACCATCCAATAGCCCCATGGAAATGTGAACTTCTTTTTATCTCACATCTATTTCTCCAGCTCAGCGTTTAATGTATTATTCAATATTATTTGGCATCATTAGGTTGTACCTCACTTAGAGTCAAGGGGAGCTGGCTTTGGCATCCGAAATTCTTGACCTGGCAATGAGTTTGCCAGATGAGTGTCTGTTCAAGGCGACAATTGCCAGTCCTTGAAAGTTTGTTCCAGAAAAACAAAAGGGAATATTGAACACGGGCAAGAAAACCTGAAATGTGTGCAGTTTATTTGAAGGCATAAAGATCCAGGCGCATGTGTTTTTGCTATACCATAGTAACGCACTACAACTCTATACAAAGACCATTGTGATGATTCAATTCTCCTGTACTCTCAATTGGTAATTTTTCAAACTTTACTCCTGCTTCATCTTCATTAACTCTGTTGTTGCACCAATGAAACCTTGACAGAATGGAAATGGATCTTAGCTGCCTGTCAACTTGCAGTATGAGGGAGCTGAGGAGGTTCTTCAAGGAGAGAGGCCTGCCTGTAAGCATAGATTCCGACAATCTGGACCTAAAGCTGGCCCTAAATGCATTTGAGTTCAATTGCAGGGAGAAGCAACAACAGGAAACTCTGAGTGGGAGGACCCCTTGGAATTCTAGAGAATGATTCTCCACCAGAGTCCCAAGAGGGCATTGTCCCTTTAAAGGAAGAAGAGAAGAGAAATGGCCTGAAAAAGGCTTTAGAAAAGATAGGAGAGTCCATATAGATGGAGTCCCCTACTGGATCCTATGCTGGGAGAAGTGTTCTCCCAAAAAATGTCCCCTGAGGAGCTCAATGACAGGCAGGCTGAGAGGGATCTGAAACTGCAGCTGACCCTGCTGGCTGAGGAGGAGAGAAGAGCTGAGGCTGACAAAGTCCTGGCTCCTCAGATGGGGTCTAGCAATAACAATATTGATGGCAACAAAACTAACATGTCCAGTGCTGAAGACACAGCCCATATACCCAGAGACTTAGTGCCTAGCTTCAGGGAGGGGGAGACATACACCACTGGTTTGAGGAATATGAGGTAGCACTACAGGTGCACATGATCCCTCAGGAGGATTGGGGAGCTGGCATATTGAGTCATATTGCAGGTGCTTGGGATGTCCTACCGGCCATAGAAGAGGGAGACAGCGTGAGGTATACCCCCATGATTGAGCCCATGGTCCAGGAGTATGAATTCACTCCAGAAGAGTGTAGGTTGAGATTCAGGGACAGTCAGAAACTGTCTCAGCAGTCATGGGAGGATTTTGTGGGATACGTTTGCAAAGCACTGGATGGTTAGGTGAAAGGTAGCATGGCAAACACTTTCGAAGAACAGTACAATTTGAGTGCCAGAGAGCACATGTTCAGTTATTGTTTTCCAGGGCTATGCCAACACCTGGTTCAGTGTACGTTCTCTGACCCCAGGGAACTTGCAATGGTGGCAGACCTCCGGGTGAGTACCAGAGTGTCTGAAAAGGCATTTGGCAGTGATCTTAAGGGGATTGGCTCAAGTTCTCCCCAAACTAGGGTGAGGAAAAGTCACAGTGACACAGACAGGTCCAGTATAGCAGGGGGTTAAAAGGGTCTCATTTTCCTTCTCAGAGTATAAGGAGAGGTGGAGGTGTGCAGAGACCTATGGTGTCCTATTCCCAGTCCCAGAGCTTCAAAATGTCCCACAGAGACCACCAGCAAGTGAGCCTAGTCTGTACTGAGAGACCATTCACTGAAGGCAGCTCCACCATGTCAGGAGAACCTAGTGGGGTGGCTGCCCCAAGCGTCCAACCAGTTCTGGTTTCTGGCAGTACCACTTCACAGAGGAGGGTGCAGAAGCCCAGTGGAGGGGGAAAAGGGGAGACTGTCTCTAGTGGAAGGACTCGAGGGTCAGGGGTTGCCAGCTCTGAGATCATAGCACACCAAGACTCACCCTGATGAGACCACCTCTGCCTGGCGGGAATCCATGCTCTATCATATAGGCCGGGGTCAGGAGACCTGTGCCAGGCAGATTCTTGCACAACACATGAAGAGTGTGTTTTCCATGTGGGGGAGTGGGTAGGTGTACTCCATAAGTAGTGTACTTCCTATATTCCCAATAGGCTCTGCGCATTGGAATTATATAAACAATAGTTTCGACGAAGGACTGAGGTCCACTAGGTCTCTATTGAATATGTTAGACTTAATTATGAATGCCAGCTAGCTCAGAGGTCACTAGAAACTTTCTTGAGTAAACAAGAAGGTGCTAACTTTCTTGAATAGACAAGAAGGGATTTCTTTCTTACAACTGCATAAACATGACAACTTTGCTCCCCTAGAACGAGGAGTATATCTCCAGAGTCGCGGAAACAATAGATAGCTATTTCACTCAATCAATCTTGCATGCTTAGTTTCACCAGGAGTGCAGAGAAAGAGAGAGACGGGCGTTTTCAATAAAAGTGCTTATTTATTGAGCAGTCTTCTTTCTCATGCAAGAGAAGTAAATGGCCACAATTGCAATACTTGTCATAAAGTAAAGTGCGTCCAGTAAAATGAGTATTATGAAATAATACTGTAAAAGCTTTTGTATGGTTTCTAAGCCATAAGATACTTAAAATGGATAAAATACATACAATGATAAAATAATGACTAAACGTACTCAACTGGTATTTCTAAGATACGCCTACCCTGGTGTACCTAACCTAAGCCTAGTACGTGGGAAGGAGTAGATGAGTTATAGTTTTTGCCAAGAATCTGAATCAAGAATTCTCTAAGGGTCTAATCAGCTCCGTACCTTGGGTATAGAATGAAGGAGGTCTTGTATCTCTCTCTCAGGACGCGATCTCCCAGCAACCCGCAAGGGTGACAGAGAAACACTGGAGCTGTATTTCTCTGCAGGAGAAAAGACAGCGCCTCTCAGTGCGTCAGTGGGAGGGTCGGCTTGCTTCGGCACTCGCATCAGCATGGCATCGGGCAAGTAGATAGCCGATCTGCTCCAAACCACCGTCTGTTGCTTAAGGCAGATGTTGGTATATTTATACCTGGAAGGTGCCGAGTTTGACGTAAGGTTGGACATAAGACGTCATTAAGAACTTGCAGTTCTTTCAGGACTCCAGGAGTTCTAGGACAAATCAATACCGAAGCAGGGGGAATTCCCGGGCTGCTGGAGGCTTAGTTTGTTTAAGAATGCGTTGTGCTTTCTAGGAGTCTATGGGAGTAGCCTTGCCGTATTTGGACTGCATTGCCCATGACTTAATATGGATATGATTCTTATGCCTTTATAAGGATATGATTTGATATAACCACATAAGGGCATACATCGGGAATGTTTTAAATAGGGTCCTAGATACGTTCACAACACCCACTCCATGTATAATGTCCATCATTACTAACTACTAAGCAATACTAAACATATAACGATGCATGGGTTTTCCAGCCCACCCCAAAATACATAATAAGCATTTGAAATGGTATATACACCAAAAATGAGTATAATACTGTCTGTTTTTTTGCAAGCAGTGGTGTCATTCAGATATTGCATATTTTGTACATTTAGAATGTTGACTGAATGAATCACGAAATTTACATGTATGAAATGGCTCTTAATACAGACGAGAAGGTTGAGACCATTTCATCACATATTTATACAAGACTGTACTCGTGCTAGAGGCTAAGTCAAAATATTGTCTCTAGAGATTTTTAAAATAGAAATCTTGTTCTCTAAGAATAGTTTTACTTTAAGCAGAGTATCATGTGCAAAAAAGGTAAATATTTTGGGGACGGAAAAAATACTTTTGCTTTCAGGGAAGAAAAATAGTTACAATGTTTTTTAGAAGTTCTGTTTATCAAAACTGAAGGTCGAATTCAGAGTTCAGGGAACGCTGTGTGCTCGTGTTTTCAAAAAGTTTTTCTCGTTGTTAGGGGAGAACATTAACTCAGCTAGGCTGGCAAAAAAATTGTCTACAACAGCAGGTGAAAGTTGGACCAGGTCCAAAAAAGTAGAAATAGTGCATACGTGCGAAGCATTGCCATCATCGGTGTCTAGATCAGCAATGGTCACGGAAGGTTGTACCTGTGCGTCGCTTTCATCTTGTACCTCACCGCCACCTAATCGTAATGGTGAGGTCCCAACGAATGCCGGCATCCGAATAAGTAGCCGCTGGGGACAACACGTTGCATGAGCCGTTACCGAACCAAGCAAAGTATCGATATCCATAGGTACTGCTGATGGGAGTGTGAGACAGACGTCTAACACGCATTCTTCTCTGCAAAGCAGGCATCGTAGAACAGGTAAGATGCAATCTTGCCAGATTGGTCTGAATGAAAGAAACTAGGTAGTATTCAGATCTCTTAGCCGAGCCAAGCAGAGGACTTTAGTAATCCGCTCTCGGTATTGCAATGCTAGGATCGTGTCTTCCATTATACCCTGAGTTTTGTCTGTGACTTGACTTGCCATTTCGGAGCAGAAGGAACAAAAATAAGATTTCTGCTACGAGTCCCAAGATGAGAGGCAGGCCACCGAACAGAGAGTGCACGAAATACGGGAAGATGCTCAGGACTGCTTCAAAGGGTGCTAACAGTCCCGAAAAAATTGTCTTAAATATATGTGCGATGCCACTGGTATATGACATGTTTAAGATTTGACCTAACATTTCTATGAAATGCACGGGGCAATTTGTCGATAATAATGTATGTATCTCTGCTGCTGTCCTTGCAACTTGCAGATTATACTTTTCTCTAGATGAGGTTAAAGGCATAGTTGTTTGTAAAAGAATAGACTTCATTCTGCTTAAAGAATCAATTCGAATAGAAGAGATATTCAGAGAAGGCGATATTGCTGCCTCCATGTCTGGCTTGTTGTTTGGATACAATACTTGCATACAGCAAGTGACCCTGGAAGTAACACTCACGAGATAGGCCGTTCCTGGCACCATGCCACAACAGCTGTGGTCACTTATTATAACGTATTTGCAGTTGGAAAGTTGTCTGAAAAAGGGCTCTATCTGTGTAGCAGGGGTGCCGTGCAGGTGGCATGAAAGGTTATTTGATGAACCTTCGCAGGCTTCATGCAAGTTAATTCCTTGACACAGAAGTGTACCGCTTAGTGAATTTTTACAGTTGTTACCACTAAGAAATACCTCTTTCTTGCTCCCACTCCAACATCTATGTGTGTAAGGCAAATTCCAGATTGACTTGATGTACCCTTTACCCAACCTTTCATACAGGCCTGCTGGTATATGCTTTTGGCAATATTGAAACTGAAAAGTCGTTATCGGAATTGTAATGGCGCCATGTATTATCCATTCAATGACAGGTTTTTCGGAGACTGTCAATGGCAATCTTTCTAGTTTTTCAATTCTCAGCACCGTATAGTCTGCCCCTCTTTGTGCCAAACAGATTTGTTTATCAGTAAGGTTAAAGATAGAAAATAATGACGTTGTGTTGATCAGGCGCCATGGCACGTAGCCTGAACGCAGGTTTTGTAACGTCCAGCCTAACTGTACAATAGAACGTAATTGGAACTGGCCATGTTGTAACATTAGCATATCCTGTTCTATTATATCAATAGCAGATGATACAATGCTGTCCAGTGAATAAATTCTGGAGGACAGAGTAGTTAACCCATTGTCCACTACAGACAGGGATTTTTCCAAAGCAATACGATCAATTTCTCGTATTTTTTCAGCAGTTTCTATTTGCGTTACTTTCCAAGCTTCATTGTAAGCTGAGTATATACCGGCGTATATGAAACGTTTTTGACGCTGTTTGCGAGGTCCCAGTAAGAAATCTCGCAAGTCAGCACCTTCTTTAAGTAAAGTCAAGTGTTGCTTAATTTCAGGTAGTGTGGATTTCTGTAGCCATTCGAGGCATAGTTTTCCTACACTGTATGTTGTTATTATCCCTGGATGTTGTCTGGGAATATCTTGGGTCTGGCCTGTTCTGTTTGAACCCCTGTATTTTGTTCAGGAATCTATCTTGACAGTTATTTGTGTCTGTGGGCCAGATCAACCATTTTTTCCAATCAGGATTTGTTCTGTTTTGTTGTAAAATATGTGATACGTCTATCTCCACTTCTGTAGTGCTATTACTATTGGGTATGGGTTTTGGTATAGACGGTTTGTTTAAGACCTTTATCATGGCTAGGCCACAACAGGTTGTTTGTTGAATGGTGTCATTAAGGAACATTATTTGTTCTGGGATCATGCAGGCTCTGAATAATGATTCTAAACCTTGTACCTGCCATTCTTTTGTACCCCAGACAGTTTTTGTCTCAATGTTGTTTTTCCAGAAATCAAAACCAAATGTAGACTTTTTTTCATAACATTTTTCAGAATAAATCAGTTTAGTATTTGTCAACATGTTTTTCATTCCTGTCTTATTCATAATTTTAAAATAAAACGTTTCTGGATCAGTGATATTAAACCCTTAGAAGTATGGGAATTTCTCATAAAATGTTTTCGAGCTGCCTTTTGGCGGAGTTGGACAATGTTCCCATTGATTATAACTGAAAACATTTCTAGGATTAGCAGATTTATGCAAATAGTGATGCCCATAATGATTAAAGCAATACATTTCTTCATAATTTGATGAACCTTGTAAATAATCATGTTCTGTAAATGTTGCTGACATTTCTAAATCTGACATCATATTGTTAATATTTTCAAAGTCCCAATCATCAGAGAAAGTACTAGGTGATACAAAGTCACTTAAAGAAACCTTGAACTTATGTGGATATTTCAAGAGTTCAACCGGGCCATAGATTTCATAATCAGTAGTGTCCCATGCTACACCACCAGGTATAGGAATGGCTGTGATGTTCGCTGATAATAGTTCTCTTTTTTTAATGTGAGAGGATCTGTGAGGTTTCAGAACCAAGTTGATGTTCTGACTTGCTGTGTCCATTGTACTGTATTTTCCAACAATCATTCTTCCCAAGCTTAAAACCAAAATGAGCCAGAGCAGGAGAAAAAGTACACCTAACACAATCCACAATTCAATCCAGGGTGAAATCAGATATGTTTCTCCAAGTTGATGAAATAGTTCTGTAATTTTGTTTTTGAAAGTTTTGTTTGCCGGCTTTTCTTCATGTCACTAGGATCTTCAGCAAAGTCATCGAAATTGATGAAATAGCCAGATGCAGTTCTGTCAATTGTTGGAATTGCTTCAGGATTTTCATTAATCTTTGTATTTGCTTCTTCCTTTATCACATTAGTATAGTCTGAGGCTACATCATTATAGACAGGTGTTTCTTGACGAACTTTTGCAATTTGGGTTTCAAGAGGCACAAGTTCCATGGCTTTGTTGCATAGTCCTTTTTTTATTCACTGCAGGTTTACCAAATGTGAATAGTCTTTCAGTTTGAACCTCTTGAATTGTAGCAAGGTTTGGTCTTCAGCTACATCTTGGGAGTCCACTGGGCCTACTACTTATTATTGGCCACATGGTTGTGGTTTTACCAGGTCGATTGATACAACTCTGTTCTCCTTTTTACCAGCAAGGGGCGGTAGTATTACTGATCTGGTTCCGCTGATAGCTATGACAGGTACTGCTTTTCTGTAAGAAGGCCCAAATTCCTTCTTCACTGCGATCTTTTCTCTGACCAGATCCCCAATCTTTGGAATCCTGACAGATCTTGCTGGGACTGGTGGTTTTTCTTCAGTGGCCGTTGGCTCTAGCTTTATGTTACTTAGACTACTTCTTGTTTCATTCAAGTCCTGGAAAACAGCCAAACGATCTTTGATATCAAAAGCTTTTTGTTCCACCACTGAAGTCTGACAATCGAGATCTTCGATTATCATTCTTGTACCAAACAAAAGTTCATACGGAGTGATTCCACCCAGAGAATGTCTTGGCAGAATATTAACACTACGTTGGACACTTATCAGATGTTTAACCCACCCATCACCCAAACCTAATACCCTCGCTGTTATAGATTGCTTTATGTCACGTTTTTTTCTCTCCACTACCGCATTTCCCTCAGGATGGAATGGACTAGAGTACTGCAATGCAATGCCCAAGCTGGTCATGGCCTCCTTGTAGGCTCGAGAGCTACACACAGGACCCTGGTCAAAATATAGCATGCCAATTGCGTATGTGCCGATAAAGAATCACAAACCTTTTATAACAGTTCTGGTGTCAGCCGAGCGCTGGGGCCACATCCAATTGAATCTCGTCTTAATATTTATGGGATCGTATTTGTCTGGTCGGACGCCTGCGTGTAGATAGTCTAATGCTGTCTAATAGAGGTGTCTGGGCTGGTCTTACTGTGCTAGAGTCAGATATTTGGTCCGGTTCATAACTGCGATCTCTATTGCAGTCCTGACAATCCATTGCAAAGTTATAAACTTGCACGCTCATTCCCGGCCACCAGTATTTTGATTGCAATTCTATTAGAGATTTCAGGATCTCTTGGTGCCTCAGACCCATTTCCATGTGTGGTTCTTGAATCAAGTAAGCCCTCCGTTTCTTGTTTGGAATTACTCTATCCCCCACTCCAGGGATTTGAGCAAAAGGAACGGAGTTCACATCAATTATGTATGTATTTCAGAGTGGATAATTTAGAGGTAACACCGCATAATTGCCTTACATTGAGGCTTTTACTGCTAGTAGCGTTTCTCCATCTATTTGTTTTTTAGAACGCTTTTTTGTAGCTACGGAAGCCAGTTGACCAGCTGCCGCTGTGGCTTTATTAGCCAATGAATTCCCTGCAACGTGAACGCCATCACGTTAAAGACTCTGCGTATGTATCACGTGAGTCTTTCGTAGTTCTTTCTGTAAAAGAACTACCTGTTCCCATAGTTTTTTATGTTTTATTGTGCCACTTCTCTCATCTTTGTAACCGTTTTCAATCCAGGTCTGCATGGAATTATTGTAAGATTCGACGCAGTAATGTGAATCGCATACTCTTAGGGCTCGATTCCGATCCGGTAAAATGCACTCCAAATAGTCGTACGGAGCGTTTTTCCCCGTACGAATCGAACCCGAAGGCGTCCCCGTACGAATGTGCAAGTACGATCACAACTTAATGCGTCACTCCGTACGTCTCGTAAAAAACGCCGTACGAATCGAAAGTCCGTACGAATATCAGTCGGCTGACGCTCGACGCTACGTCCGTACGTACATAAACGGCGTCTCCCGAACCACAAAGTACGATCCGTGTTCCACACACTCCGTACGGCTCTTTTTCTACGACAGTTCAAAACTACCGTAAAACCAGACTCCGGCACGAGCCGCACCCCGGTACGCGACAAGCAGGACATGGACGCCATCGTCCGTGTAATCCCTATCCTGTACGCCCACCACCTCGTAATGAGAAACCGACGACGGCGCAGAAGGTGAGGACAAGGAGGTTCTACATACCTGTACGTCTTGCTACACGCGCACATCTCCATTAAACGATTATAATGTCTGCCCATGTTGCGCCACACACTCCCGCACTACACCAGCGCAATACGCCGCTCCTACGTCATCACCACGGGGTACGGCAGGTCACCGCACTACATCAGTGCAATACGGAGACCGGCCGTACCTACGTCATCGACCGGGAGTACGGTACGTCAGTGCACAACACCAGCGCAATACGCCCCTCCTACGTCATCGACCACGGGGTACGGCAGGTCACCGCACTACATCAGTGCAATACGGAGACCGGCCGTACCTACGTCATCGACCGGGGGTACGGTACGTCACCGCACAACACCAGCGCAATACGCCGCTCCTACGTCATCGACCACGGGGTACGGCAGGTCACCGCACTACATCAGTGCAATACGGAGACCGGCCGTACCTACGTCATCGACCGGGGGTACGGTACGTCACCGCACAACACCAGCGCAATACGCCGCTCCTACGTCATCGACCACGGGGTACGGCAGGTCACCGCACTACACCAGTGCAATACGGAGACCGGCCGTACCTACGTCATCGACCGGGGGTACGGTACGTCACCGCAGAACACCAGCGCAATACGCCGCTCCTACGTCATCGACCACGGGGTACGGCAGGTCACCGCACTACACCAGTGCAATACGGAGACCGGCCGTACCTACGTCATCGACCGGGGGTACGGTACGTCACCGCACAACACCAGCGCAATACGCCGCTCCTACGTCATCGACCACGGGGTACGGCAGGTCACCGCACTACACCAGTGCAATACGGAGATCGGCCGTACCTACGTCATCGACCAGGGGCGACGGTACGTCACCGCACTACACCAGTGCAATAGACGTGTGGCACAAATGCCTGCAATGTGATTGTAAGTGTAAGTGGTGAGCAGAACACCCCCCAGTATCAGAGTGTGTGGCTAACACCCCCCCACCAGTGCCCCCCAGTGCCCAGCATCAGAGTGTGTGTGTGGCTAACACCCCCACCAGTGCCCCCCAGTGCCCAGCATCAGAGTGTGTTTGTGTGGCTAACACCCCCCCCACCAGTGCCCCCTAGTGCCCAGCATCAGACTGTGTGTGTGGCTAACACCCCCCCACCAGTAGCAACCAGTGCCCAGCATCAGAGTGTGTGTGTGGCTAACACCCCCCCACCAGTGCCCCCCAGTGCCCTGCATCAGATTGTGTGTGGCTAACACCCCCACCAGTGCCCCCCAGTGCCCAGCATCAGAGTGTGTGTGTGGCTAACACCCCCCCACCAGTGCCCCCCAGTGCCCAGCATCAGAGTGTGTGTGTGGCTAACACCCCCACCAGTGCCCCCCAGTGCCCAGCATCAGAGTGTGTGTGTGGCTAACACCCCCACCAGTGCCCCCCAGTGCCCAGCATCAGAGTGTGTGTGTGGCCAGTGCCCCCCAGTGCCCAGCATCAGAGTGTGTGTGTGGCTAACACCCCCCCACCAGTGCCCCCCAGTGCCCAGCATCAGAGTGTGTGTGTGGCTAACACCCCCACCAGTGCCCCCCAGTGCCCAGCATCAGAGTGTGTGTGTGGCTAACACCCCCACCAGTGCCCCCCAGTGCCCAGCATCAGAGTGTGTGTGTGGCTAACACCCCCACCAGTGCCCCCCAGTGCCCAGCATCAGAGTGTGTGTGTGGCTAACACCCCCCCACCAGTGCCCCCCAGTGCCCAGCATCAGAGTGTGTGTGTAGCTAACACCCCCCCACCAGTGGCAACCAGTGCCCCCCAGTGCCCAGCATCAGAGTGTGTGTGTGGCTAACACCCCCACCAGTGCCCCCCAGTGCCCAGCATCAGAGTGTGTTTGTGTGGCTAACACCCCCACCAGTGCCCACCAGTGCCCAGCATCAGAGTGTGTGTGTGGCTAACACCCCCACCAGTGCCCCCCAGTGCCCAGCATCAGAGTGTGTGTGTAGCTAACACCCCCCCACCAGTGGCAACCAGTGCCCCCCAGTGCCCAGCATCAGAGTGTGTGTGTGGCTAACACCCCCACCAGTGCCCCCCAGTGCCCAGCATCAGAGTGTGTTTGTGTGGCTAACACCCCCACCAGTGCCCACCAGTGCCCAGCATCAGAGTGTGTGTGTGGCTAACACCCCCACCAGTGCCCCCCAGTGCCCAGCATCAGAGTGTGTGTGTAGCTAACACCCCCCACCAGTGGCAACCAGTGCCCCCCAGTGCCCAGCATCAGAGTGTGTGTGTGGCTAACACCCCCACCAGTGCCCCCCAGTGCCCAGCATCAGAGTGTGTTTGTGTGGCTAACAGCCCCCCACCAGTGCCCCCTAGTGCCCAGCATCAGACTGTGTGTGTGGCTAACACCCCCCACCAGTGCCCCCCAGTGCCCAGCATCAGAGTGTGTGTGTGGCTAACACCCCCACCAGTGCCCACCAGTGCCCAGCTGTTACAAAACAACATACCATTGTGAACATCATTACCATCAGGAGATTAACACATGTTAACATACCTACATTTGAACATCACATCAGCTCCCAGGCACATAGCAGTCACAGACCTTATCACACAAACTCTACTTCAGAAAATTAACACAAATGCTTTATTCAGCTGCTCCAAAAAAGAAAAGCAAATAAGAGTCCTTGCTCATTAAAGGCCAATGGCCAGTCCAAAAAAGTCCGAGCAACAATATGTGCCTCCATGGGTGTGATCCCACACTAACTTGCCTGCACATGGTGTTTAATCCGCAGTGGTAACTATGGGGGCATCATCTGTGGAATCCTCCGGCACCGCATGGACAGGAGAGGGAAGGACAGGCGGAGTGGGTGCAGGTGTAGTGGATTCATCCACACTGGCTGGTGCAGCGTCGAAAGTAGCTACGTAAACCTGGCTGCACACCTCAGCCAGTGTGGAAAAGCTACCACCTGAACCCGGGGACACATTGGGGGTGGAGGTAGAGGGCTGTGAGTCTGTACTCCTGGGTGTGTGGATGCGTGTGTGCGTTTTGTCCCCTCTCCCTGTGGGTGTGCCTACATCCCCTTGAGATTGTGTGCGTGGAGCTTTGAGCTTTTTCTGACGTGTGGGTGTGCTGGGTGTGTGTGACCTGTGGCGTCTGCGTGTATGTGGTGTAGATATGGGAGAGGCAGAGGTGGATGGGTCTGAAGGATGGGGGGGAGACAGAGGGTGCTGGGAGTACATTGCTGCCGTCAGTGTTGACTCTATGGCTGCCACACCCCGACGTAGATCAGACATGGCTGACGACATGCCCTCCATGAACGACACCAACTGTGTAAACAGTTGTGTATGTCCATGGAGGACAGTCAGTATGGATGTCTGACCTACTGCAATCTGTCGGAGTAGGTCCACAGTCTCAGCACTGAGGGCAGCAGGGGACACAGGGGCAGGGGCTGCGATGCCGGGAACAAAGGAGACACGGCTGCTAGCACGGACCCTAGGGACACTAATGACTGGGAGGGTGAAGATGGCACTGGAGGAGGGGACGCCAGCCAAAGATGATGGAGAGACCATTGCAGCATATTCCCCCCCCCTCCTGAGAGTCTGACTCGGAGTTGTCGGCATGGTAAGATGTGTCAGTCACATGTCGTCCGGCCAGCATACTATCATCACCCTCCGTGCCACTGCCTCCCTCCGACTCCTCAAAGCAGGTGGCACTGTCGGTGTGTCCCTCTTCGTGGTCCGCGCCTGTGTGCCCTCCAGATTCAGATGATGATGCTGTGGGCAAGGAGAAGAATAATAACATATCAGTCACCTGTACACATCAGACATGTCAGCTACAATTCATTAGGCTTCATTTCAGAACATGGCATGCATCATGAGTCACAGGAGACTGAACACTGCACAATGATAAGTCTAGTTGTGGCCAATTGCGAGAGACACTATGCATAATTTATAGTAGGATACAAGCAACAGTGAATGGAAAAATCTATCATGAGCGACACAATGATGATTGACTGCCTGACAACAGGATAGCTGATGAAGCATCACAGCTCATTTAGACACCCAGCCACCCAAACGCAGACCTGCACATGTTGAATTTCCTTACACCTTGTGCCACATGTGAAAAGTCCTTCCTGAAGTGACATGTTATGCCATCCTGGGCCCTGAACAAAGTGTAACATCACCTCACACTGGCATCACAGCTGTTGACACCCCAAGCCTCATTGTGTGACTGAGCATCAATAGTAATTACAAAGAACATTTGACTTCTGTGGCCACTATGCACACACACACTGCCCAGTGTGAGTATGCATAAGCCCAAAATATTGCACTTGTACATTGTGCACCTGTAGCCAACACATGACTGCTCTAAAGAGTAACATGGACAAAGGCCACTGAGGCTGACTCGTGCAGAAGACACATGTTTAGACTCAAGATCAGTGCCCAAATATGTAGAACAGCCGACACAGTGCACATGTGGTGCCACATGTAAGGTTCCAACAGGTGTCACAGACCCCCCCCCTCCAACATGATGATGTGCAAAGGAAGATGCATACATAGACATTGCACCATAGGAGTACATGTGAAAAACAAACATCATCCAAAGCGCAGGTCAAAAGTGGATTAGGGCAAGGCATGTAAAGAAGCAGCTGCAGAAATGGGGACATTCTGAGGCCAATGCATGGAGTGCCTGTCTGACCACAACACTCAAACTATGGGAGTGTAACCATGCCTTTGAGCACTGCAGGGAGCATGTGACACCCATCACAACATACAGACATAAACCTACCCACTACTTGCTGCTGTCCTTCCTGCAACTGCCTATGGAGGTCTGGGAACACCACTTCCAGGACCCGGAGCATGTTGGGGGTGAGGTGGCGGGTGCCGCCATGCCGGCGTGGAGCTTCCAGCTTTAGTTGGACTCTGGCAATGCGGCGGCTCCAGCACCGGATGTCCTGCCACCTCTTTTTGATGTTCCGGAGCCTCCTGCGAGGCCCCCCCTCGCTCCTGACAGCCCTGGCGATGTCCAGCCAGATTTCACCCTTCTCATAGGCAGATACCTGTCACAAATGTAAAGTAAAACAGCATCAGTACACCTGGTCCATGTTCCAAACACACACATATGTGCACATTAAACTTGATGATAACAGGGCATTGTAAGATAAACACATTAGCACTGTTGGGCCTGAGTATGTGGCGTGTGAGCAAACACCACTGCATGACATGCCATTGAAAGGCTACAGATGACATGATGGGTGCTAAACACTCTCCCAGCATGGCACCCACTGAGCAATGTATGCTACGTCTGGGTGCACTGCAGCACGTGACACGCTGTCACACACCCCACTGCAACAAATAAGCCTCTAGTAACAACACTGTACCCCCTGCCACTCACTCCCAACAACATTGCATGTAGACACTATACATACACAGTGGCTATAATGTCACAAACAAAACAGGTGCACACTCCAAGGTATTGCACACATCACTCACCTGATCCTCTGGTCTCCCATACAGCTTGCTGTAGTTAGGGAGGAGGGCATCCAGCAGCGCTTTGTTCTCACCATCAGTGAATGCAGGTGCCCTCTCCATGCTAAGCCAATCAGGGTCCAGAGGATTCAGAGACAGCAGCTGTGGTTACCACACCAATGTTGTGCAGGCAAGTGCCCTACCACAGCCACATGCTGCCTTATATCTGTGCTGCAGAGGGGCTGTGAGTCCAAGGAGTAGTGTCTGATAGGCCACCATAGTTAGCATCCTACGTTCCATCCAATCACTTCACACAGAAGGACATGACACACATATGCATGGTTTGAACACTGAGCCTGAGCTGAACAACAACTTTTGCAACATTGTATACTTTTGCCCAACTGAATTTTCTAGAACACCTGTAGGAGGTTCAAAAAATGCAGTATCCATGACAACCTGGTTGCATTTTGATCTGTCCACTGTTCCCCTAGATGTCTCCTATGTACTTAATCAAATACCCACACAAGTAAGGTGACATTGCCCTTGCTGATGCAACCCATTCAAGGCGTACACACGCACGTACCATTGGGGTACGCCTTGCTCGCGTAGGGCTGAAAAGCTGTAGGGAAACGAGGCGTACACACGCACGTACCATTGGGGTACGCCTTGCTCGCGTAGGGCTGAAAAGCTGTAGGGAAACGAGGCGTACACACGCACGTACCATTGGGGTACGCTCTGCTCGCGTAGGGCTGAAAAGCTATAGGGAAACGAGGCGTACACACGCACGTACCATTGGGGTACCCTCTGCTCGCGTAGGGCTGAAAAGCTGTAGGGAAACGAGGCGTACACACGCACGTACCATTGGGCTACGCTCTGCTCGCGTAGGGCTGAAAAGCTGTAGGGAAACGAGGCGTACACACGCACGTACCATTGGGGTACGCCTTGCTCGCGTAGGGCTGAAAAGCTGTAGGGAAACGAGGCGTACACACGCACGTACCATTGGGGTACGCTTTGCTCGCGTAGGGCTGAAAAGCTGTAGGGAAACAAGGCGTACACACGCACGTACCATTGGGGTACGCCTTGCTCGCGTAGGGCTGAAAAGCTGTAGGGAAACGAGGCGTACACACACGTACCATTGGGGTACCCTTGCTCGCGTAGGGCTGAAAAGCTGTAGGGAAACGAGGCGTACACACGCACGTACCATTGGGGTACGCCTTGCTCGCGTAGGGCTGAAAAGCTGTAGGGAAACAAGGCGTACACACGCACGTACCATTGGGGTACGCTCTGCTCCCGTAGGGCTGAAAAGCGATAGGGAAACGAGGCGTATGTACAGTGTGTCAGACATGCTCATGTGAACGTTTGTGTAGGCTGCGCTCCTGACCTCCTGCATGTCACCATTGGGAGAGTGACTCTAGGAAATCACATAGCAGGGATGTATTCTACCCCATGTTGACAATGTGGATGCATACATCAGCATGCCATCCTCACATCAGCATGCCCCAAGTGTGTCAGACATTGAAGAAGCACAGGGACTGTGACCTAGTGCCTCAGTTGATGTGTGAAGAGCTGTCAAGACTTGGCATTACTCCTTCAGCACATGTGCATCACATGCATACAACACTTTGCACCGACGTAACGTCTACAACATATTGCGATGCACATGTACACTGGACTGCCACACCAATCAGTACAGGGAACTGGCACATGATGACAGCAACATGCCCACTGTGACAGAGGTGTAATAGACACACAGCATGACGCAGAGTCACCACGTCATGTGTGTGCCATATGTTATATTGTGGCAGCTGTTTGCATATGAAATGTTCAGGACAGTATCATCTTACTCACCTTAGAATATCCCCACGTGTCATCCTGGACATGCCAATTTCCGCTCAGTAGTACACTTGTGTGTTGGTAGGCATGTCCTGTGGCCCACCGTGTGTTGTTGGCGTTGTGTGTGCCGTGATGACGTTGTCTGGGTACTCATACGGGACCTCAGCGTGCTCACGTCAGGTCCCCTGTATTTACAACACCTGCGCTGGTCCTGTATAAGTGTAACCTAACTCACTTTTGAAACCAGATCATAGTACGATCACTTCTGACCATTTCACTTGGATTGTCTGACTCAGGACGGTGCCAATAGGGATGTCCATTACAAAGCCTGTGAGGATTGCAACCCTCTCATGTAGGTGACTGACCCTCACCGTCGGTGTCTCCACAGTGTTCACGGCAAGCAAGACAAGTAGAGCTGCTCCGACTGCTGGGACCAGACATATGAATGCAGGTGTGATTGGTCACACATGCCGCTCAGATTCCAGCAGTTGTCCCTGCAGCACAATGGCTCATGGTCTGGACGTAGGAGGAGTGCCTGGGCGTGGGTGTTGAGACATCATTGCCCCTGGATTTGACATCAGTCCTCCAGGGCCAAGTCGTCAGGTAACCCATGTATGTGAAAGAGATGTCATCACACTTCAAAATCTACACAATGCACGTGCAATGCTGCATGGGATTTGGGTGACACCGCCCACGCGGCTCTGTCAAATTTGCAGACGTTGTAGCCTGCACCACGACCTGTGGTCCTCATGTCCATGATGTCCCTCACACCAACAAAGGCCAAAGCGGGGGATTCTGGCCCAGCAGACCCGTCTGGGGGCACGTGCGCGTCTGGTGATTTGCCCGTGACGCCATCACTCACTTCGTCCCTGATGCAGGCGGCGCATTTGTGCCAGACCCTCTGTGACAGAAAGGATCTGAATGTTGATCCTGGTCCTCGCTGGTTCAACTCACAACCTCACTGGCAACTGTCCCCCAGGTGCCAGCCTTTGCGGCGTTCTCGGGGGGTGGTGTCCCCAATACCACACCCTGTACGGCACTGGCGTGGGAACTGTGCGGCAGCATACCGCCATTAATGCTGCAGGGGGTGGTTCAACTCCTACGAGCCGGCCACAGCTCATGACAGGCCTAATTAACATGAAATGTGTGTCAAAGAGTGTTGGGAGGTTCGTGAAGACCCACTGACACATGAGTGTCGGTCCCAAGGTGACAGGACAGGTGGACTGGGGCATGCAAGTGGTCTGGACACCTAGCCAGACACTGGTGATATGTCTACTCCAAACCTGTTCATGGATGACCGACCAACGGACAGTGTAATGTTTATGTGTGCGGCCATAGCCTTGCCCAATCATTTCCCCGTTGCTGCGGTGAGGACCAACCTCCTCACTGAGGTCCTTCAAGTGCAGTCACGCTCTGCTGAGCGTCTGCAGGCCTATCCTGAGGAATGTACTGTATCAATATTGTTCTGCATGTACAGGCTGTAAATAGGCACGTTGTCAGACGACCACACCCCTCCCTGGACCGGCCATGTGCCCTGTCCTCCCACCCCACCCCAGAGAGCATGGGCATCCTGCCCGCCAAATCACATACCACATTCCCCCTATCTCTGCTGTAGAGGGTATCCAAGAGGTCTGAGCAGTACGGACAGATGTCACCATCCTCCCTGAGTCTGGGACTGAGGTCTTACAACATCACATGCCTCTTTGTCTGCTTCCCACACTGTCTGTGGGACATGGTTGTGTAACTGCTGGCAGAGTGTGCGTTGTAGGTACGGGCAATACTTGGCCAAGCACTTGTAGGATGCCAGTCAGCAACACCGTATTACATCCAGTGATGGCTCAATTTCCCCGACTCACATAGATGGCATCCAGGGAGGCAAAATTGTCTGAAGATTGGTATGTATTCAAAGTCAGGAACATGCTACTTACTACTGTTCCATTATGATATAGTGTTACGAAAGGTAAGTAACCAGTTCATAAATTTCAGTACATCTTCTGTTGGAGCATCCACATTGTGTCCTTGACGTGATTACAGGGTTTCTAATGTACGCACACCATGCCACTTGTGTTAATGAAGCGCTCATATGTGTGATGGCATCACAGACCATTTGTGACTAATCAAACATTTATGCAGGATGATGATGTTCAGGTAATAGTTAGGGAAATATCACACCGCAACATGACTATGTCAGAACTGTGCAAATGATGCCACATGTGGTGTGTGTATTGCTGTAAGCTGTCTGGATGTGCAGACAACCTCCTACTGACATTCACATGCCGTGTGTCACTGACATGATACATTGTCATGCTCAATAAGACCTTTCCATCAGATATTTTGTATGCATGTCATATCCATTCCACAGACCACAGGTCTTGTACTGTTCACGGAGGAGTGGCTGGGAGTTTGAACATGTTACAACAGTGTGTCTCCCACACCACACTCACACTTGTCTAGATTTGTTGAAGCAGTGTTGCTTGTGCCATGTACATTGTTATTGTCTTAGTCAGACAGTTGAACACATTTCCTAACATATGTGTTTTGCAGGGCACCCCCTCTGGAACGGCCGTTACCTGACTTGGAAGCCATGAGGGAACGCAATTGCATCCGTCGTTATCGCTTCACCAGACAGCTGATCAAGGACCTGACGGACAGACTGGAGGCTCACCTGCAACCACGACACAGGTATCCAACGGCGCTGACACCCAAGGTAAAGGTGATGGCAGCCCTCCATTTCTTTGCCACAGGTACGTTCCAATTGACCATAGCTGATGTGGGAGGGATGTCTCAGACCATGTTCAGCCGTGTATTGACAGATGTTTTGGCAGCGATGTTGCTCCACCTAGATGAATTCATCACATTCCCTACTCCAGAACAGTTGACAGATGTCAAGGGGGAATTCTATGCCCTGGGACGCATGCCACATGTTATTGGTGCAATTGATGGTACACATGTTAGTTTGGTGCCACCACAGGCTCAGGAGCAGGCGTATCGCAACAGGAAACACTACCACTCAATAAATGCCCTGGTGGTGTGTCTTGCCAACATGATTATCTCGCATGTATCTGCACGTTTTCCAGGATCGTGCCACGATGCTTTCATCATGAGGCGTAGCAGGGTGCCACAGATGATGCTGCAGCTGCACAACCACCGGGCATGTCTTGTTGGTGAGTATATTCGTCAGCTATGTATGTCAGTATGTCACACCTTCTTGATCAGAATCATATTACACACTCATTTCCATGATGTGGATTTGCAATAGACGCTGGATATCCAAACATGCCGTGGCTCATGACTCCACTACGCAACCCCAGGACAGCTGCAGACCGGCGGTACAACAATGCTCATGGGAAGACCAGGCGGGTGATAGAGCGGACATTTGGAGTCCTGAAGAGCCGGTTCAGGTGCTTGGACAGGACAGGCGGAGCCCTCCAATACAGCCCACGCAAGGTGTGTGACATCTTCACTGTGTGCTGCATGCTTCACAACATGGCAGTGGAGAAGGCCGTGCCGCTCTGCCTTGACCCTGATGAGCTGGAACATCCGCCCGTAGAGGATGAAGGCCTTGGCCAGGATACCAGTGATGAGGAGGTAGAAGATGATATCCGGGCTCACCTCATCCGCAACTTCTTCTCATAATGGTGAGTCATAGCAGGTTATATGTAATACATGTATGAGAGAGTTGCATGGGTAGCACGATGTGAATGCAGCAGACTGTATGCAATGTCACTTGGATGTCTGTAGTGCTGTGTCACACAGGTGCAGATGTAATGCAACACACATACGTGCTATGTGTATACTTGGAATGTACAGGTGTACTACAACAACTGGATATGGTAAAGGACATTATCTGAATGACATTGTACAGAATTTGACCCCTTGTGTGCCACTCTCATCCACAGCTCACCCCGCCTGTTGTCCGTTTGGGTCATTGTGGTCACCCTGCTATTGCTGAAGATGATTGCAACGTCAGCCTAATCAACGGAGCATGCATGGACATGTGGAGAAGTCATTTTGGGTAAGGACTCATACGAGGCTGTTTAGCGTTGGTATGTGTAGAAACGTGTGGTACATGTTCATGTGCATGTAGTGCGACCATGAATACATGCATCAACAATTTGTTACTTATTACATGTATGCCCAATCCCATGACTGGATAGTCACCCCATCTGACAGTCATCTGTTGTAGTTGTATACTCTGATGGATGCATCAATGTGTGTAGACATTGCCACTGCAACATAGCACATACCATGGTTTGACATTGTGTCAGAGCTCTCAAACACAGACTCTGTGGGGGATTGCAGCATCACCGTGTGCATTAGAATGTGACTGGATCCTTGCCTCCACCTTGTGGGACAGTTTGGTTGCCATTCCACCATGTCGTGCAGGTGTTGCCCACTGTATGTTCCACATGTCCTGAGAAATGTCGTGTGAATCTGTGGACATGGATGCATTGCCCCTTGTTGCACTATTTCATGTCACTGTCATGTCGTTACCTCCATGCAGGTGGAAAATCCAGCTCCACCAGCCTTCACAGTGAGTAGCACTTCTGTTTTGAATCACATGATGTCATGTATGTTTTGCTTGAGACATGACAATGTTGGGATGAAGAATCTCTTAATTATTGTGTTGCTCCAGTGGAGTGTGGTCATGCACATGATTCTCGAGTTCCGGGCAGCATTCATGTCCAATGGTAGGGTATCATATTGTGGTTTGGTTCAACTTGACTTCAAGTTGATATTTCTTCTAACAGCATCTCATGTTTAGCTTAGTAATGCTATGTTGATAGATCATAAGACTGGCCACAGAGTGCCTTTGTAGGAAATGGGACCCCCCCGCCGGCCAGGGCTTGCGCCACAGCCAGTCAGAGACCGGCACTCCTATGTAAAGTCGACCCCTGCTCACCCTCCAGGTAACGCGGTGTGGGCAGTCAGGCCTGTCTCGGAGGACATGTGTGAAGCATTTGCGCACGCACCCACCAACAACAATATCCAGGGCCTCCCACAAAAGGACTCCACACCAAGTATATATGAAAATAGTCTTTGTATTAAGAAGGACACATAGGAACACACATGGTACAAGTGGCCTGAGGCACAGGCCGGGGTTACACGGAAGAAGGTACAGGGCAGGGCCAAGGGGACCCTGCCAGGGGTATGCACATGATAGAACTGGCATTAGAACACATATCCACTGGGAGCTTCCTAGAACTAGCAGTAGAACTCACTCTGACCAGGGATCACGTACATGGGACATCGGGTATTCAGGAGGGAAGGGACAAGGTACATAACACAACAGAGGCCCCCATCAGCAGGGCAACACAGAGTAATTCTCAGCATCACTTTGATATTAGTCAGTAGCACCCCATAGGCCAGATGGCCTACCTGGGGCAAGGGCGCCTTAGAGTCTCGATGTTCAGAGTGGGCTGCAAGGGGCCCGGGTCACACGTTAACGTGGCAGCGGCCCACGAAGTGCTGGGCCGCTGAGGGGCTTTGATGTAGCCTTGCAGGCTCGGGGGAGGATGACTCCATGAGGGAGCCTCCAGGGCTCCAGAGCAAAGATGCAGGGTGGAGCCTCGCCGGCTCGAGGGAACAGGGGGGCAATGGTGGTGCCTCTCGGGGCTCATGATGAGCGGAGGAGTCCCTCTCGGGGCTTGGTAAAGGAACTGTGGGCAGGCTGGGCCCCCCTCGGGGGACCCGGCGTCACTGGGGGCCCTGCGGGTCTCTAAGCGCATGTGGGCTTGCGCTGGAGGTGAGGGGCGGGCACCGGCAATGCGCCCCGACGCCCCGCCTCCCCTCCTGCAGCACTCACCAGTCGGCTGGCAGACGCGCTGGTCTCTCCTCGCTCTCCGGGGCTCCCTCTTGCTCCTGGGGCCCCAGGGGGGAAGCGGCAGTCTCCTGGGGGGATACCAGGGGCGCGGAGTAGGCTCCCGCGGCTCCCTGCACTCGCTCTCTCCTTTACGCCTCCTATGCTCCTGGGGCCGCCGTCCAATCCCAGCGCGGCCCGGGGAGACGTCAGCAGCTAGACCCGGGTCAGCGGCCAATCCCAGCACGGCCCGGGCTAGACAACACGAAGGAACCTGGGCCGGTGACCTCGGGGAAACTGGCGAGGGCTAGGTTCCCTCAAGGGAGTAGGGCAGTTAGTGAGGTAGACACTCGCTGGGGGAACAGAACACCCCAAAGAACAGGGCAAAAGGCCGGGTGGCACCGGCTGGAAGAAATAGTACCCCCAGGCAATAGGACAGGATTACGGCGCTCTGCAGGGGAGGTAGAGCACTCCCAGCGCGGGTAAACTCCATGAAGAGCTCCAGGCGCTCGAGGGCAGAAAGCAGCGCTTCCAGGCGCTAAGTAGGAAGAACAGCGCTCCCCAAGCGCTGGGGGGTCAGAAGTAAATGCTGGAGGAAGAGCAGCAGTCCAAACAGAGTCCAGGACCTCAGGTGGAGCTCAGCAGCCCCTAGAGGGAAAAAGGTCATCAGTAGTCCAGGAGTAGGGCAGGGCCCAGGGAGGCAAGCCAACCCTGAGCCCAAGCAGCGGCAGCCCCTGGTAGATTCAAGTTAAGAACAAGAACAAGTCCAGAGTGTCACAGCACCCTTTTCATACACACATTCCTGGTCTGAAGGGGCAGGCAGGGAGAGAACCAGCTGTAACTGGTTATGGGGGGATACTTTACACTGGCCAGGCTCGGAACATCAGCCGCACCCCAGAGGGTGGAGCCAGCATTGTCTGGGGAAAACCCAGCCTCATTCATGACACTCAAACCAGACAGTCAATCCACAAGCAGACCCAGGCTCACTCCTCCCCTCACATCAGCATGCTAAACGCTCCATTCACCACCGGGGCAGACCCTCCCAGATCCTGGGAGCCAGGCTCACCAGCCTGCCTCAGCCAATCATACGCCAGGCACACATTTCACAAATATGCCAACTTCTAAAATAGGGACTTCAACAAT
Organism: Lissotriton vulgaris; assembly: GCF_964263255.1. NCBI lineage: Eukaryota > Metazoa > Chordata > Amphibia > Caudata > Salamandridae > Lissotriton > Lissotriton vulgaris. The sequence goes on from NC_141699.1 coordinate 798,188,180, forward strand.
AGACACACTCATGCCACATATACAGTTGCACAGCACTCAATGTCACAAGTTCATGCATACCAGACTTGACCCTGCACAACCTACGCATCGGGAACTACCGAGGACTCATCCATTCCCCATGTATTCCTATGGAAGGGTAGGTCGCTCTCTCTTTACACGCACTCAGAGGGGGAATCACCATCCCCAGGTTACATATACCATAAAAACTTCAGGGGCGGACCTGCCAGACGGGCCAAGTCCAACAACCTTCATTGCATGTAGGTCATTAGCTTGCTCATCATATGTGATTCTTACAGCTGTTGTGGGTGAAGGAAATATTGCCTACATGGCCCTTGTGGGTACACATGGTCAATAACAGATATTACAGTCTGCGTAAGTAGTATTGCCAAATGTTTTCATTAGTTTGTGAGTTCCACCGCATCTGAGCCAGTGAATGTATTTCTACCAACATAGGTCACATTGCATGGTTGCTCACTTGTGAGCGTTTCACAATACTCTAATGGATCACAGACTGTCCTAGGTTTTATGTGTCCGTGTCATTGGATTGGATCTGATGTGATAGCATGAGGACTAATGTAATGTTGTCTCCAGTCATTTTACTTCACAGGTGTGACTGGTAGTGTATCACATGAGGTCTTTGTATTAGCAGTGACAATGGAATGTACTCATAATGGTTATTTGCCTCTGTTTCAGGTCTCCCTCCCAGCAGTTCCCATCCTCTCCTTCCGTCGCCTGATCACCCTTTTGTGTCTGTCATTTGTACTCAGACCAAGGGGCTATTTGGAGGTGGAACCCTTTGAGCATCACACCACTCTGATGTAGAAAGGTACAGCCAGTCCTTGACAGGCTTCTACCCAATATTACTGCTGCATTACAGGTGACATCATTAATAGTGTACATTTGAGTCCTTGCCAATGCACATGTATGTTTGACAGTGCTCCATGGGCTCACAATATAATTAACTCATGTTGTGCATGACGTGTGTTCATATTTGAGATTCTGCCGCCTTCATGTCAACGGACATGTCCTTCTAATGTGCATGAGTAGTATTTGGCATGTAGTATGCTTATGCTTGTTGTGTTGACGTGTCCAGCGGGCACATGCATGGTGTATGGGAAGGCTGTAATACTATATTTTGTGTAAGGTCGATGGCTTTGTAGCAGCTGTTCAGCTTTCCACACCCTAGCTGTAGTATACACCTGCTGACGCTGTGTGTCCTGTGCCCCACATGTATGTAAGGGCCCTGATAGAGTGACTGTGATCTTTGGTCATTACTGTGCCATTGTATTTGCATTGACCCCGAGTGAGTCAGACACTCCTGCCTTCACATTCACATTTAAGTCTGTGGCTTGCAAATGCCCTTGCGGTATGTGCCCATTTGGCAAGTTGTCACAGCCCTCCTGCCGTCATGTCTTCACTCATTGCTGCTGCATGCACAGGCACGATGCAGCACACACGATCCAGGTACACAGACACCCACAGGATTACCCTCCTTCCATCCTTTTGTAGAGCATGCTCCTGCCACCCTACACACAGACAACACCAGACAATCACCCTCCTGGTATCACAATCCTTCTGACTCAGCCACTGCAGCTTATGTGTCTGTGTGTGAAGCACATACTGCCACAACTATGCAGATTCACATTACATTGGGTCTACGTACCACCAGGTCATGTGCGGTGCACAGCACACACACACCTTCCATAGGCACAATATTGTACATTGTTACCTTGTCAACACCACTGCAGGAAAAATCATCTTGCTAACAGTCACGTGGCAGTACACAACCTGGTCACACCACTTCGACATAGCTGTCACAGTCAGTCAACTTGCCACAGGGGACACACACCATGACCACATCTCTTGGGTGTGGTGTGATTTACCCAGTCTGGTGTAGGTATGTGTCCGACGTGGGTAGTTGTTCTGTATGCGTTGCTCCCGTGACAGGAGTCTAGTACTTGTAGCTACATAGGGGTAGGTCACCTACTCAGGTGTGCTTGTGTAGAGAGCAACAGCCCATTGCCCACAGTCTGTCCTGCCACCCTTGTCCTTTGCGCCATTCATTACATCCACAGTACTGCATCATGTTGATGATAGTTCACATAACCCTAGGACACAATTGTAGGTACTCCCTACGTGGACAACTACTTTTGTCACAATGATCTGTACACCTCAATGTGACTCTCCGGGGCCTGGCTGTGATAGCAGTTTGGCATCCGAACCCCCCTCCAGCATTTACTATCCCACACAGTTGTGTTTTGCCATCCATGTATGTAGTTGTTAGTGATTTCTGACTGATGTGTGTCCTCACACGGAATCTGATGCAAGTGTGTGGATTGCTGCTGTTTGCTGCATACCCTTGCATTGTATACATTTGCACACACCTAACATTTTATGCTGTGGTTCAAAGATAATTTGACAAATGCGTATGTGGTTCAGTGTATTTATTTGGTGATCTTGTGCTGGAAACGTGAATAGGTGCAGTACATAAAGGTGTTGAATCCAAAGTCCAGTGGTGGGGAGATGAGTTGCCTTACAGTTACTCTCATCAGAGTCCAGGCCACAGTGCGTGGCATCATCGGGTAGACTGTGACCAGCAAGTCCATGTGGGAGAGTTGCATAGGGGAAACTGTTGCACCCAGGGGCAATATGCCAGGTCCTGTGTCCTGGGAGTCGTGCATGGGCCACTGCCCTTCAACGTCTTCGACGTGGACGACCAACCTTCCTTGGGGGGCCCTCAGGTGCAGACCTGGACAATGCATGGGAAGCTATGTCAGAGAGTTCCTCCTCCTCCGCCTCCCCCCTCCCTGCGGCTGGTGTCACACTTTGCCATGATGTTGATGGTCTTGTGACACAGGGAGGGTGCTGCATGTTGGCAGCTATCTGACGTAGCGAGTGGTTCATTTCCCGATGCACCCTCAAGAGCTGAGCCAGACTTTCCTCCACCCGTCCATAATGTTGGTCTTGCCTGGCTATTTGCTCTGCCTGCTGTTCTTTCACCTGGTTGAGGACCTCGGCAAGCTGGCCTACCTCCCTGGTGTCCCGCCGGTATGCCTCCAGGATGTTAGTGAGTTCAGCCATACCGGTCCCTGCAGCTGCCTGTCCAGATTCCCGCCTCCGCCTTGCACCTCTGCCACCACCCTGACCCACATGTGCACCGCCTGCACTTGTGGGCACATCTGGTCGACGGGCCCCCCGAGTGCTGGCAGAGTGGAGGTTGTCAGCCACCTCAGGGGCACCCGACAAAGGGTGTCCCTCATCTTCAGACAGGCCCTCTGATGGATCATGTGCAAGGCTCTGACCTGTCTGCTGTGATGTGTTGGGAATGGTTCCGGTGGTTGGCAGAGAAGTTTCTGGTACAGTTGCTGCAGGTGTTTGGGATCCAGAGGTGCCAAGTTGGTTGGGGTCATCCACAGTACGTTGAGTGGGCTGGCTGTCGGTGGGGTCTGTGTCCGGCTGAGCCTGGGACTGGGATCCTTCTCCCCCCTGGGGTGGGTTAGGCTCCACACGTTGCCCTGTGTGTGGGAGAGAGAGACACTGTTAAGGCACTATCAAGTGACATATTGGTTATTTATCCATTATCTGCATCACTGTTCCACATGCTTTACATTGTTGTCATTGTTCAGTTGTGCATGTAGTGGTAGTAATTTTACATGTACTCAGGGGTATTTTTCATTCTTCCAATCTCTTGTCAATCACTGACACAGCCATTGCTGTGTCTTGTATTGCCGGCCCAACACATGTTAAGCATTGCTCAGGTTGACGCAACATCCAGGATATGGTGAAAATCCTTATGCCTGCGTCAAGCATGCACAGAGTTTAGATGCAGCATGTTGATGTAAGAGACAGGGCATCATAAATTAGCATGACATCAACTACATTGGATGTATTTTGCTGTTCCATGATGGCCACACAATGCCAACACCCCTGGAACTGTACACACACTTATCGATCATTGCTATTGAACGTGTCACTTCTCTGAGACGCATCACCTTGTCAATACCCATGTCCATGTTGTTACTTACGTGCATCCACATCAGTCATGAGATGGGGCAAGTGCATTGTTTGGAAGGCACAATGGACTGTAGCTTCTTCAATGTGCATGTCTTACTTGTATGCATATTCATATGAGTGAGTGTTTAGTTGTGATACATGACAATTGTGACATTGTTGCACTCCGATGCTTGTCCCCAGGTGATGAGTTTCTGTAAGGGGTGTGTATGACAGGCCATGTCAGTAGTTTTGGTGTGATTAGCAAGCCTCCATTGTTAAAAATTTGGCTGGCCCCTGATGTGGCATGCGGGCATATTTGTGATTTTGGGTTCATGCACAGGATGTGTGACCTTGTCCTGGTGTTTGTGTTTGCACTGATCACATGAGAGACTTGTGGTGCCTACACCTGTGCCCATTGTGTACTACAGACCATTCCCAAATGTGTGTCCTGACACAGTACATTGTCCACTGCAAAAGGTGGGTGTGTTGCAGGCTATTAGTAGATGACTGCTGTCCCTGGACATTCATGTCTATGGTGTTTTGAATGCCTGTGCAGTGCTTGGGTGCAACTGTCTGCGTGCCCAGGGGGCTGAGGTGAGGTGACTGAGGCAGGTAGACAGAGGGATGGAGGCAGACTGAGGGAGGGAGGGAGTGCAACAGGGGGAGGGGGCAACAGGGGGAGGGGGCGACCGAGGGAGAGGGCAACCGAGGGAGAGGGCAACAGAGGGAGTGGGCAACAGTGGTAGTGGGAGAGAGAGGGAGACAGGGATGGAGCCAGGTTGTTTGTGCATGCTTGCTCGCTGCACTGCCTTACTGTGCCACAAAATGTTGCTTCTCTGGAATGCCGGGCCCCGGGGGAAGCAGAGTCGCAGACTAGTCTTCCCCCGGGGTCTTTAGCGCAGGGGATAGGCCAGGTAGGGGAAGGGGAGGAGTCCGGGGGTGGGTATTTAGGCGCAGGGGAGGAAGGGAACTTCCTCTTTCTGCGCATGGCACCATCGGGAGGGAGATCAGAAGTTGGGTAGTTTAGGGCTAGTTATTCTTGGAGTGACCGTAGTGTCAGGTTTGGGTAGGAGTTTTTCCGGAGCTGTTTCACGCCAGCTGGGTATTTTTTTATTCAAGCCTGTAGCATGGTTTTTGGCGAGCTGTCGGGGGTATCCGCAATACAGGTCCGGGAGGCCTTGCTGTTGCTCGCAAGGGCCGGTGGGAAAGACCTTATCCAGCCGGGGGTTTTGGTCCAGGCCTGGGTGGGGGCCACCAGGGGCTCGCGCGCTGCCTCGGCCGGGGTTTAAGCTGCGGTGGTGGCCTGCCAGGATGATGAGCAGGACGCTGCGGGCCCGGATTGACGAACAGAGGGGGGGCGGAGTGCCCAAGGACCCGGCGCGAGGCTGGAAACGCAGGAGCCGGCCCCCGCGGGCCTTCCCTCTGCTTGAGTTTTTGCCTGTGGCCTCGGGGGCGGCCGTGAGGGCCGCGCCCCCCGCGCTTCCGCCCCAAGGGCCTCTGCTGGTGCCGGCCGGCGCGACGCAGGGTGAGGGGCAGGCAGACAGCCTGTCTGGGCCTGCCCTGGAGCAGGCGGGAACACCGGGGGGGTGGGCCCTGGGTTTTCCGGGCAGCCGGCTCTCAATGATCCAGGGGAGGATGTGCTTGGGGACGCCTTGCAAGAGTCTGCAGGGCTGGAAGAGGAGGCCCACATTGACCTGTCCACCGGCTCTAGGGCTGGCACGGCGGCCATGGCGAGGCAGGGGGTGGTGGGGAACCTGGGTGGCCGGAGTGGGACCCCCACTCTGGTTCCCATTGCCGGGCCTGGTTGGGTTCCTGGTTTTCCGCAGGTGGGTTTCTTCCCCCAGGGGGCTGATTTGTTTAGCTACTGCCCGCACCCTCCCCCTCGGATCTGGGGTGCCGCTTCCTGGGAGGATAGGGCCCGGGGAGAGAGGGTGTTTGAGCAGATTCTGGAGGTCAGGTGGGCCGAGGAGACACAGGCCAGGGTGGGGGCTGTGTGGGGCCATGAGGTTGAGGGCCCTCCCACCCCGACCTCTGAGTAGGAAAGGGAAGCGGAGAGGGAGGAGGAGTCTAGGAGGGTCAGGGCCAGGAAGGCAGTGCAGGTCCACCCCCCCCCAGGGGGGGGGTATGGCAGGTGTATGGACGGCCAGGACGGCTTTGAGGCCCGATGGTGCTGGGGCCCGCTCAGGTTTGAGCGACCTGAGGGGTGTGCGGGGATCCTAGCCGGCGGCTGTCGGCAGAGCCCTGGGGTGCCTGGCGGGGTGCAAGACGGCTCCAAGACGCAAGACAGAAGCAGTAGGGCAGTCTGCAGCAGCTGTCCCTCCACCGAGTGCTCGGGCACCTGCAACGCGTGGCGGATCTGGAGTGTGTGGGTGGGGAGGTGTGCAGAAAGGTGTGAAATGTGAGCTGAAGGAGGTGGACAATGTGGGTGTGGATCTGGAACCGGTGCTTGAGCTGGATTATGGTGCCAAGAGTGATGAGCTGGAAGACTGGGAGGTGCGGGATGACTTGGAAGGCGTAGGCGGCGCAGCGGCCAACGGCAACCTTGGTGTGTTACAGGTCAAAACGGCAACAAAGACAAAGGCGGGATCGACGCCAGTCCAGGTGACGGAGTCCAGAGGACGGCCCCGGGAGCGGGCCTCGGCACTCACAGGTGAGGGTGCCTGGTGGGCATCTTGGGAGGAGGCCCTGCGGGGGGGGGGGGAGGTTGGAAGAGGACTTGCAGGTCGGTGGGTGTGGGGGACGGTTCAGTGCGGGAGGCGGTGAGGCCATCGGGCAATCCACCCGGGGATGGTAAGGAGGTGGATGGTAAGTCAGTGACTTTGGGGGTGCAGACGGACAAAGGGGATGGTAAGGATGAGAAGGGAGTGAAGGTGCCTGAGAGGCTCCCATAGATGGGGCTGGTGATGCCTCTGGTGTCGCATTTCTCGGAGAAACTCAAGGAGCGGATCTGGAAACATGAGTTTGTCGATGTGTTAAAGTAGCTCCATAGGGAGGTACAGGCTATGGAGGGGTCTAAAGAGGAGGAGTGGGAGCTGACGAGGTGCCCTAGGGTGCCGGTGACGATGGAGATTTGGACGTCAGCTTTCTTGATCTATGCCAGTGTTTATTGCCAGAGGTATTTGGAAAGGGCGATTGCACTTTTAGAGTACATGGATATCATTCGCAAGGCACAGATGCAGTTTGGAGGTTTTGCTTGGTTAAGCTATGATGAGGAGTTTGGAGCAAGGCTTAGCGCGAATGCCGAGATGTGTTGGGGGGAGGTGGATCAGGAGCTTTGGATGCAGTGGATGGCGTTGTCGCACTCCACGGCGTCCACTCACACGGCCAGCGGCCTACCGGTGGTGCGTCGGTCTTTTCCGCCACGTCCCGCACAAGGCGGTGCGGGGGGTGGAACAGTGCCCAGCACCATTGTCTTGGGGCAGCAGTCCAAGCAGGGGGGTTATTCCATGGGGGCCTGTTGGATTTACAATAGGGGGTATTGTTCCAGGTTTCCCTGTAAATTCAAGCACAAGTGCTACAATAGCTGCGGGAAGCATGCCCTTACGCTGTGCCTCACACTCGCCACCCCCTCGGAGCAATGGGTGAACACCAGGGGGCGGGGCCAACCTGGACCAAAGGGCGCCTACACCGGTTAGGGTGGAGGCGATGGCCCCGTGGCTCTCGTGCTACCCGGATCAGGAGGCTGCGGCGCGGCTCTTCTGGGGTTTCACTGAGGGCTTTAGGGTGGCCTACCAGGGTCCCAGGGAGCGCAGTTGGGCCGAGATTTTGAGATCTGCCGAGAAGACGGCTGGTCCCAGCTGTTGCCTCACCATCCTGACTACATCTAGTACCCTTTGTGTCACTGTCTGTATAGAATAGACGAAGCCCAAGAGCTGGCCGGCCTCCTGGATCAAACAGGGCAGGAGCATTGCCTTCTTGGAATTCGTCCCTTTGCTGGTGGCACTGGCGGTGTGGGGGGAGGAATTTCGTGATAGGTCAGTGCTCTTCCACGTCGACAATATGACGGTGGTGGGGCTGGTGAATCATCAGAGGGCAAGGGACCTGAGGGTGCTGCAACAGTTGTGGAGGTTCATGTTGTTGTGTCTGCAGTTGAATGTGGTGTTTCGGGCTAAGCATGTCCCTGGGGCGAAAAATGACATTGCCGATGCTTTGTCTCGTTCGCTGTGGCAGCGTTTTCGACACCTGGCACCGTGAGCGGATACGTGCAAGACCGAGCTGCCGGCCGGCATCTGGGCCTTGGGGGAGTGAGGATGATTGGGCTGGTGGAAGGATCACTGGCTGCGACCACAAGGAGGACGTATCATTTGGCATGGTCTGAATTTAGCACTTTCATGGGCTGGACGGTGGATGGGGTAGTGAGTGGGGAGTCAACTGTGGTACAGGGGCAGAGGAGTTACATGTTGGCTTGCATGGATCAGGGTTTGACTGCGGCTACGATATCTGGAAAGTTGGCAGGGATATAGTTCTACTGTGTTTTGTTCCTGGGCTTTGACCCAACTAAGGATGTGATTCTGGCCAGAATGTTGCAGGGTTGGGGCAGGGAAAGTGGGGTGGGTGGGGGTAGGCTGAGAGAGGCGGTGATGTTTGAGTTGTTGGTCAGGCTGGTGGGGGTGTTGCTGGAATGGAGTTGTGACCTGGGTGAGCTGGGTCGTTTCCGTATGTGCATGGTGTGGATGTTTTTCGGAGCGTTCCGGGTGTCTGAGCTTTTGGGTACGAGAAGTGGGGCTGGGAGGTTGTTTGAGGAGGTTTGTGTGGATGAGGGGCGCATGGGTATTTGGCTGCGATGCTCCAAGGCGGTTCCATTGGGCAGAGGCAAGTGGGTGTGGTTGAAAGAGTCTGGCGTGGCGGTTTGCCCAGTGTTGGAATGGCGAACTTTCCAGGGGACAGGGGGGGGTGCGTTGTGTGGAGATTGTTTGTCATGCATCTGGCGCAAGAGTGACGGCGGGCCAGTTGTTGGCGGTGTTGCGTAAGGGCTTGAGGCGTTTGGGCATGGATGAGGCTGCATTTGGGACCCCCTCTTTCCGGATTGGGGCTGCAACTGCGGCGGCAAGGTTGGGTTGGTCCAGGGATAGGATTAGGAGGATTGGGCGATGGGAGTTGCGCTGTTGTGAGAGGTATGTGAGGAAGTAGGATGGTCCCAGGCAGGATGTTGGTTGTTTTGGACTGTTTTTCTTGTTCTGACATTTTTTTCTTTGTAGGTTGCGTGGGTGGACCGGGCAGTAGGACAGTGACTTGGATTGTTGGCCACTCCTTCGTGCATTGGGCATCCAAATATGCAGAGCTGCAGGTTTACGGGCGCAACCTGGGACTGAGAGGACACTTGCACGAGGTACAATGGTGGGGCCGAAGTGGAATGCGATGGGTGGCACTACTGCCCGGGCTTGCAAAAAGTGGTCCCACAGAGGGGATGGCTGGATTTTTTGATCATTCTTCTGGGGGAGAACGACCTGGTGCAACTGTCTGCATTGCCATTGTTACAACTCATGCAGCGGGACCAGAAGGTTTTGAAGTAGAGGCTTGCGGGGACCTGCATTGCCTGGACGGAGTTGATCCCCAGAAAAGTGTGGAGAGGGGCTGTGAAGCATGGAGCCATAGAGAAGGCTCGGAGGAAGCTCAATAGGGCTGTGAGACTGTACTGTGCGTACAAGGACATTGAGGTTATTGCACATGGCGGGATACGACTGGAGGAGCGGTTAGTTTTCAGGGGTGACGGGGTGCACTTGCCCCAGCTGGGCAATGCGTACTACATGATGGATATGAGAGATGTGTGGAGCAAGTTGTGGAATGTGGGTATCTGGTGTAGCAGGGAGTGAATGGTGTGTGTGTGGTGGATGGGCAGCCTTGAGGGGGGGGGGGCAGTGAACCACCCTACAGGGGGTTCACTGGTTGTCAGTATTTGAAGGGACAAGGGGGGCAAGAGTGGGCACACCCATCCCTTGGGGGGGGTGAGTTCGTAGGGCGCATAGAAGCGTGAATGGCACGACGCAATGAGTGGGGCTGGATGACGAGTCATTGGGGGGCAAGAATGAAGCGTGGTTGGTGGCTCAAGGGCTTGGTGATGAAGCGGGACGAGTGAAACGAATGATGGGGCAGTGTGAGTGGGGGTTTGTTGTTATTATTATGTTGCTGTTACTGTTATGTTCAGATTTGCAGTTCTGGTGTAATGAAATGGCCTTTTACGCTGACACTGCGTGGTGTGTTTATTGCGCGAGGTGTGTCCACCACATGAAATAGTTTAGCAACTGTAGTATACTATGTAGTGTGATTTTTCCCTATCCCTGTACATTGGGCATGGTGCTTGGGTGTGTCCCTGGGACATATGACATGGGAGTAGCCTCCTACCCTCCACCTTCCACCCTTTGTGCCTCCCCCTTGCATCAATCCCCATGTTGTTTAGTCATGCTGGGACTCATGGCCACCCACCCCATGCTGCTGGGCACTGTTGTAAGTCCACCCCTGTCACATGTTTTTCTTGCACACTCACCAGACTCAACGGCTCCTGGTATTCCGTGTACTCCCACCGGTGCCAGCAGCTCCATGACTTTCTGCTCCCAGGGATGGTATACAGGAGGTCTGCGGGGACCACCACCTCCAGTGTGGTGTGCAGCGGCGTAGTCCTGGTCCATCTTCCTCCTGACCATCCTCCGCAGATCGTACCACCTGTTCTGGCAATCCGCCCTGGTGCACCTGATGGGTGCAACAGCATTTACCCGGTCTATGATCCTCTCCCACAGGCGAGTTTTTTCTGCCATGCTGGTCTGTCTGACCAATGTGCCAAACAGCTGTGGCTCGACTCTGATGATTTCATCGGTAAGGATCTCCATCTCCGGGTTGGTGAACTTTGGATTCTTGGGTGTGCCCATGGTGTGGTGTGTATGTGATTGAGGTGGTGATGGTGTGTATGGATGAGGGTGTGTGGTTGTGATTGTGAAGGGGGTGGTGTGGGTGTAGATGTGATAGGGTGTATGTGTGAAGGTATGTGGCTGCAATTGTTGGTGTGCTCTCAGTTTATTTGCTATAATGGATATGTTGCAAAGGATGATGGGTTGTATGTGTGAAGCCTTTTATAGGTGAAGATGTGGGTGTGGCTTATTTTGAATTGGTTGGGTGTGTCATATATGGGGTGGGTGTCAGTGTTGACCTCTGTTTAGCTGTGACCAGTTCATTCTTACTCAATGGTGTGCACACAGGAGACATGTTTGGTGTTGTTGTGCTGTTTTGGGTTTTGGCGTTGTGTGCGTGTGGTACTTGGGCGTGCGATCGAGTTGTACGGGCCGTTGGCGGGTCGGGGGCTCGGGTTCGCTTGTTGGGGGGGGGGGGTGTGCGTGCAGTACTTGGCCGTGCGATCGAGTTGTACGAGCCGTTGCGGGGGGGGGGCTCGGGTACGGTTGTTGGGGGGGGTGCGTGCGGTACTTGTGCCTGCGTGCGAGTTGTAAGGGCCGTTGGCGGCTCGGGGGCTCGGGTACGCTTGTTGGGGGGGGGTGTGCGTGCGGTACTTGTGCGTGCGTGCGAGTTGTACGGGCCGTTGGCGGGTCGGGGTCTCGGGTACGCTTGTTGGGGGGTGTGCGTGCGGTACTTGTGTGTGCGTGCGAGTTGTACGGGTCGGGGGCTAGCGTACGCTCGTTGGGGGGGTGCGTGCGGTACTTGGCTTTGCGATCGAGTTGTACGGGCCGTTGGCGGGTCGGGGGCTCGCGTACGGTTGTTGGGGGGTGTGCGTGCGGTACTTGTGCGTGCGTGCGAGTTGTACGAGCCGTTGCCGGGGGGGGCTCGGGTACGCTTGTTGGGGGGGTGTGCGTGCGGTACTTGGCTTTGCGATCGAGTTGTACGGGCCGTTGGCGGGTCGGGGGCTCGGGTTCGCTTGTTGGGGGGGGTGTGCGTGCGGTACTTGGCCGTGCAATCGAGTTGTACGAGCCGTTGCCGGGGGGGGCTCGGGCACGCTTGTTGGGGGGTGTGCGTGCGGTACTTGGCTTTGTGATCGAGTTGTACGGGCCGTTGGCGGGTCGGGGGCTCGCGTACGGTTGTTGGGGGGTGTGCGTGCGGTACTTGTGCGTGCGTGCGAGTTGTATGGGCCGTTGGCGGGTTGGGGGCTCGCATACGGTTGTTGGGGGTGTGTGCGTGCGGTACTTGTGCGTGCGTGCGAGTTGTACGGGCCGTTGGCGGGTCGGGGGCTCGGGTACGCTTGTTGGGGGGGTGTGCGTGCGGTACTTGTGTGTGCGTGCGAGTTGTACGGGCCGTTGGCGGGTCGGGGGCTCGGGTACGCTTGTTGGGGGGGTGTGCGTGCGGTACTTGTGCGTGCGTGCGATTTGTACGGGCCGTTGGCGGGTTGGGGGCTCGGGTACGCTTGTTGGGGGGTGTGCGTGCGGTACTTGTGCGTGCGTGCGAGTTGTACGGGCCGTTGGCGGGTCGGGGGCTCGCGTACGCTCGTTGGGGGGGTGTGCGTGCGGTACTTGGCTTTGCGATCGGGTTGTACGGGCCGTTGGCGGGTCGGGGGCTCGGGTTCGCTTGTTGGGGGGGGGTGTGCGTGTGGTACTTGGCCGTGCGATCGAGTTGTACGAGCCGTTGCCGGGGGGGGCTTGGGTACGCTTGTTGGGGGGGTGTGCGTGCGGTACTTGGTTTTGCGATCGAGTTGTACGGGCCGTTGGCGGGTCGGGGGCTCGCGTACGGTTGTTGGGGGGGTGTGCGTGCGGTACTTGTGCGTGCGTGCGAGTTGTATGGGCCGTTGGCGGGTCGGGGGCTCGCGTACGGTTGTTGGGGGGGTGTGCGTGCGGTACTTGTGTGTGCGTGCGAGTTGTACGGGCCGTTGGCGGGTTGGGGGCTCGCGTACGGTTGTTGGGGGGGTGTGCGTGCGGTACTTGTGCGTGCGTGCGAGTTGTACGGGCCGTTGGCGGGTCGGGGGCTCGTGTACCGTTGTTGGGGGGGTGTGCGTGCAGTACTTGTGCGTGCGTGCGAGTTCTACGGGCCGTTTGGGGGGGGAGCGCGGTCGCGTAGGCTTGCGCAAGGGGTACACGTTTGGTATGTATTGATTACGCTTGCTGTGAGGCATGGGATACAGTATGGGACCATCTTCATGCGCGACTAATTTGGCCCGTACGAATCGCGTACAGGGTTCCCCAACTGGATCGTACTTGTGTCGTTGTACGGCAGGTTTACAAATCGTACGGTTACATTTCCGAAGCCGAGTCGTACGGGGGCTTCGACTGTTGTTCGTACGGATGACTGATATTCGTACGGGAATATGTGCCACAGGATCGTACTACGCAGGTCGTATGGATTTTTACGATTTGTACGGATTCGGCTACGAATACGATGCGTACAGGGGGATTTTTTTACCGGATCGGAATCGACGCCTTAGTGTGGGAAATTCGCGATCTGCATTTTCAAGCGCCATCTTCAAAGTTCGTAGTTCAGCTCGCTGAGCTGTACAATTTCTGAGTGATTCAGTTTTAATGATCAATGGTCTAAATTTTCCTTCGTGCCATCGACCTTTAACAATCGCACATGCAGCATTGTAAACTTTTTTATCCACAACGTAGTGTTGTGCAAATCTGTCTGTGTAGATTACACAGGTGTACTGTTCCAGAGGCAGAATTTCAGTCGACAGAGGACATTCGTATTCGTATTGAAGAAATTCTTGCGTTTTTAAGTTAGGATCAAATTCGTATACTACGTCTGATGCAGCAAGAAAATTAACCCATTGTATCCATCTTGGATGTAAGGCTTTAGCATTCAGAATGCTTGCTCTTGTTACTGCTTCTAGGGCAGGTACCGGTGTAACGATTATTATACGTTTACCTTGTGCGAGGGCTCTTTCTTTTGCGACACCAGTTTGTATCGCAGTTAGAATTTTTTCAGTAGAACTGAATTTCATTTCAGCTTACAGGTATCAACCCCACAAAGAAATAAATAAAGACTCAATAAAAGGAATGGACCAGAGAGAAGCAGTAACCAGACACAGAAAAGATGATCAGTATGAAAATTCTTTCAATGGTGACCTAGAAGACCTAACCTTGCTGACAACAGTAAAACAAACAACCACCATGATAAAAAAAACTGAAAGCGGAAGGAGCCGCAGGCCCCAATGGGCTTCCAAATGCTTTATTCAAATACGATCCCGATTTTTAGTTAAAGTACCTCACTCCATTATTCAACCAACTATTCATGGAAAAAAAGATACCCCAGTCCTGGCAGGGCAACATCTTCCACCCAATATACAAAAACGGGTGTAGAATGGAACCTGGGAATTATAGGTTGATAGCCCTTATTGATGTTGAGGCAAAGCTCTTCGCATCTTGTATACTGATTCATCTTCGGGAATGGATAAATAAAAACAAAATAGTACCAAAATTCCAAACGGGTTTCAGGAAAGGCACAGGTTGCACAACAAATCTCTCAGCACTGGCGCTGCTAATCGAAGGAGCAGGAAAAAAGAAGACCGGACTACTAGCGTGTTATATAGATTTTTAATCCGCTTTCGACCGAGTTCCAAGAGACCGTCTGTGGGAAAAACTTGAAACATGGGGTCTCCCTCAGAAATTAATTGACATTATAATAGCTCTATATCGGGGAACGTGGGCAAAAGTAAAGCTTGGCGATGGGAGACGAATATCCACAGAATTAAAAATAAGAAATGGCCTTAAACAGGGCTGTGTGCTCTCTCCAAGCCTTTTCAATATATACCTCGCAGATTTTGAAAGTCACCTGCAGAATGTGAATGGACACCCACCAAATTTGGCCAACGAATGCATCCAGTTCTTACAATATGCTGACGACATTGTGGTTTTAAGTCAAACCCCGATAGGTCTCCAAAGAGTAATAACTAAATTAACGGAGTACTTTGACTTCGAAGGACTGGAATTAAACATCAAAAAAACGAAAGTGGTGAGATTGGCGGGCTCAAGTAGACGATCATTTAAATGGTACACAAAGAACAAACATATCGAGGAGACAACATCATATAAATACTTAGGGGTTACACTAAGCATAAACATGTCCATATTACCATCAAAAAAGAAACATCATTGCTAAAGCTCAATCACTGAGTTAGCCTATAGAACACTCCAAAAAAGATTCAATGCCCGTCATACGACCATCTTCTAAAAGTAATGGCAGCCCAAGTATTACCATCTCAGTCCTATGGGCTAGAAATATGGCACGGGAAAGAAACCGATATTTTAAATACACTCCAGACAAAAATATATAAATCAGTGTTTAATCTTTATAAAGGATCAGCTCCAGCACAAATACAATTGGAATTTGGCCTGCAAAACCAAACATACCAAAGGAAAGCAGTCTTAGCGAAATGGTGCTGGAAGCTTACATCAGCTGAATCAGGATCCCTAAATAACCTATGTTGGCTGGAAATCAAGAAACAATACGATCAACATGAACCAAACTCTTGGGGTGATGACTTGCGTATAGCCTTAGAAACCCTTAAAATAGAGGAAATCTGGAACAGCCAACTGGAAGAAGCGTGTTTAAAAAAAAATTGAAAATTGAATGCAAAGGCTCTATCCTGGTAGAAGACAAAATGATCTTGGCCAAACGTCGACACGCATGGACCGTATTAAATTCATACAAAAGATTAAAACCGCAACCTTACCTTGTGGCACACTTCCGGCTATCTTTAAAAATGAAATTTATGGCTTTTAGACTGGGCGACCATTTTTCTAAAGATTTGATACCATTGTGGAAAAACACACAACAAAAAATAAGATGTAGACTATGTGGGTACCATACGGAAACCTTATGCCATCGAATGTGTACGTGCGAGTCAATAAAAGATGAGAGAAGAACTTTGCTGAAATCAGTTCTAAATGCCCTTCAGATCCGCACCTGCAGGCAGGCTGTTACTAGCTGGATGGGTGCGGGCTCGAACATTTTGATATGCCGCGGGGTAAAATTCATGAAGAAAATAGAGACTCTTCTTTCAAAGGCCGAATTAGCTCAAGACTGGGGACAGGAAAACAATGTCTTACTTTTTTGAACTAAAAAATATTTTAAGAAAATGAATTTTATCTTTTTTACTATTTGTAATTTGTATATGTACACTTTATGGTTGTGACAAACCAAATAAAGTTAATTTGATTGATTGATTCATTCATTTCAGCATGTGTGTACAAGTGTGATTTGTAAGCTATTGGTACCGTTTCTCCCTCATTAGAGGTCAGGTATGTAAATCCTTATCTTCTTGGGATGACTCGGTTTACAAGGTTGCATTCGTTTGCACGTGTTTGCAGTTTTGATTTAGTTAACATGTCTGTTTGTAATGATCGTAAAATTTCTGTGTGTTTCCGAGTCCAATAAATTGGTTTGAAATCAGGTTTTATTAATTCGTAAAGAGGTTTAACCCTCTCTGCGTAGTTTAGAATGTAAGTTCTTCCGACATTCAGGAAACCTAGAATCGATTGTAAGTTTCTTCAGCGTTTTTGGTGCTTGGACTACTGCACACTTCCCTAAGAAGTTGTCTGCTAAGCTTTTGCCTTCATTTGATAATTCATATCCTAAAAATAGGACAGTGACTTTGGGCAATTCGTGATTTTTTAAAGTTGAATTTGTACCCTTCAGATGCAAACCCAAGAATAATGGTGTTCACTCTTTTCAGTGTGTCTCCAGGTCATCTTCTGTAAGATAGATGTCATCGACATGAGATAATGCCTCATCATCATACATTTGTAGTAACTCTGTTACCCTGGCTGAAAATAATCCTGGGCTGTTCTTGAATCCCTGTGGGAGACGACAAAATTGCTTTTGAGCCGCCATGCTGGAGAAAGCAGTTAAATACCTGCTTTCTGGCGCAATATTTTGACAGAAGAAACCATTTGAAATATCTAATGTCGTTTTACATTTTTTGTGCACAATATTATTCATTAGTGCTGCACTGTGTGAGTTTTGTACTGTAAATGTTTTGCAACAAGAGTTTAGGTGTCTGTAGTCCAAAACTAGACGATATGAATCGTCTGGTTTGGAGACAGGAAACAAAGGATTGTTCATTTGTAAGGTGCATGTTTCAATCTCCCCCTGGTATTCAAGTTAATCTAAGATCTCTCTGACTTGTTTTTTAGCTTCTTGCTTAACTGGATACTGCTTCTGCGCATAGGTTGATTTTTTTAATCTGGATTTTATGGTGAGAAGAATCCTCATCCCATCCTACATGATTTTTGTATAATGCACGGGCTTGGGCCACTGCTCATTTTCTTGCATATGTGTATTTTTTATGAATTTCAATGTGATTTGAGAAGGCAGGTATAATCATTTCTTCGCCATGTGGGCACTCCAAGACATGGAACTCCCTCCCCATCCACCTTCGGCTGACCCAGGACCACCTCGCCTTCAGGAGACAACTCAAGACCTAGCTGTTCGAGCAGTAGCGGACCCCCTCCCCCAAGCGCTTTGAGACCCTTCCGGGTGAGTAGCGCGCTATACAAATGCTATGATTGATTGATTTATTGATTGACTCCCTGACAAACTCTGGTGGGCAGTCTTTCTCTGCTAGAAGGATATCATAGCCTTTAGACAGATTCTCCCAGAAGAGACCTTTTATTTTCCTAGTTTTGTCCCCCTCTATACGTAATGTTATTTCATATAATTTATGGGGCACGCTAACTCTGGTGTCTGCAGTTTCCACTTGAATGTATTCATTTTTGTCCACTGTCTCCAGAAGATTCATCAGGATCTTGCAAGCTATGGTCACTTCTGCTGCGCTGTCTAGCATTGTCTGGGCCCATTCTCCGTTCTTGAGTTGTGTCCTCGGCATGTTTTACTTTAATACTGGCTATCTTCTGTTTGGGAAATAGTAATATTTTACTTTGATGAGCAGGTTCTTTGTCTTTGGACTTGACGTGCTATTCTTTATGTTCTGACCGTCCTCTTCTTTCCGATTTCTATAAGGAAGTCTGAAAAGATCGAGAGGGACGTATATCAATATCTTGATATTTATCAGGTTTTGTAAATTTGCCCCAATCTCTAAAGTTATATATTTTTTCAGACGGCTCCCGTTGTGGAGACTTGCCCCCCCATTCTGGAGATCTATCTCTTCCTTGGGGAGACCTTCCTCTGGTCTGAAACTGTTTTTCTCTGGGAGTGGTTTGCCTATTACCCTCCCACTTCTTCTTTTGAGAAATAAGATTATTCTTAATAAATGTTTTTTCAGGATTTTCAGTTAGTTGTGGTTTTAGTGGTTTCCCAACCAAACTATCTCTACCTAATTCTTCATATGATTTTTCAATTATTCTGGCAAGTTCAAAAGGTTGTTCTGCTATATCTGTTTCTTTTAATTTTTGGCGGATCGCCACAGATGCTGCTTCTCCTTTTATGTTGGCTAGTAGTATAGCTGAGACTTGTTTAAAGTATTTCAGTAACTTCATTCCTAGATTTAAAGCAGGTTCTGGACCGTATTCATTTTGAATCTGTCTTAGTAGATCTGGTCTAACCGCCATAGACGGAACACCATGTGTTTTTGTGCATATTGAAGCAAAGACTGTTCCCCAAGTGTCACAGTCCTCCATATGTGGTGCAATCCCCATTGGTAGGCAGATTTTCAGAATTCTGTGTTTTTCGTGAGGGGTAGTATCAGGAAATACTGCCTCTATCTG
This sequence comes from Lissotriton vulgaris, assembly GCF_964263255.1. Lineage (NCBI taxonomy): Eukaryota > Metazoa > Chordata > Amphibia > Caudata > Salamandridae > Lissotriton > Lissotriton vulgaris. Next base: position 798,206,764 of record NC_141699.1, read on the forward strand.
AGTAATTTTTTGAGCTAACCAGAACGGAATTTGTTCCCGTTTTGTGGGTAACTAGCCAATGACTGATTGTATAGTCTGTGGTGTAATTTTATTTGTGTTCCCCTGGTGACGGGTGTGCTGTGGAATTTTTATTGCTGGTTGGACTGTTAAAGTCCGCATGACAAATTGTACCAATTGTCTATGTATTTTAATTAGCTGTTTTAGCTGAACTAAAAGTTCTCCGCTTGACATTTTTTCAATGTCAGGATTTGGTGTATAGCTGGCTAGAACCGGCCATGTGGCTCCTGGTCTACCTAGTGGACCGAGTCTGGTAATGTGATTTTGATGTTTTAGGGCGCCATTAAACCAGAGCTCATGCTCTTGGTAAGTTAGTGGGATTTCAACGTCTCGAAAGGGGCGTATTCCTCTGGAGATTCCTCTATTTTGTAGTAGTGGAACTCGCTTGTCACAGCATTTGCTGCTGGAAAATGTATCCATGAATAGAATACCTCTGTCTGCCGATATTCATGTGCCTCGACAACAAATATGACTGTACCACCTCTTGATGATACTCCATTTTCTATAAGTTTTATAGTTATGGTTTTAATTACATTTACCGGGATGAGTATTGCATCCGGTTCATTTTGTTGGAGACTTGTGTCTTCCGCCAAAAGTTGAGTTGCTAGTCTAGCTCTCTCCCTTTCTTCGTCACTTTCCGTCATTTTACTGACTGAAAGTTTGCAGATCAAGTTTAAAGGAAACAAAGATTAGATGCACAATATTTTGGAACACTGTATCCTTCAACGTCGACTAAACCAAACACTAATACATAGGAATCTCTTCCTACTAAACTTTGGCGGATATTAACCTTTTACCCACTCCAGACGTCTATTGGAGTTTTTATGGGAAAAGGGGTCTGTGTGAAAAGCACGACTGAGTTACTTTATTAGCTAGCGTTAAATTATCGTCTTACCAAACGTTGGGCGCCATGTAGTATAGTTCCTATATTCCCAATAAGCTCTGCGCATTTGAATAACATAAACAATGGTTTAGACGTAGGACTGAGGTCGACTAAGTCTCTATTGAATTTGTTAGACTTAATTATGAATGCCAGCTAGCTCAGAGGTCACTAGAAACTTTCTCGAGTAAACAAGAAGGTGCTAACTTTCTTGAATAGACAAGAAGGGATTTGTTTCTTACAACTGCATAAACATGACAACTTTGCTCCCCTAGAACGAGGAGTATATCTCCAGAGTCGCGGAAACAATAGATAGCTATTTCACTCAATCAATCTTGCATGCTTAGTTTCACCAGGAGTGCAGAGAAAGAGAGAGACGGGCGTTTTCAATAAAAGTGCTTATTTATTGAGCAGTCTTCTTTCTCATGCAAGAGAAGTGAATTGCCACAATTGCAATACTTGTCATAAAGTAAAGTGCGTCCAGTAAAATGAGTATTATGAAATAATACTGTAAAAGCTTTTGTATGGTTTCTAAGCCATAAGATACTTAAAATGGATAAAATACATACAATGATAAAATAATGACTAAACGTACTCAACTGGTATTTCTAAGATACGCCTACCCCGGTGTACCTAACCTAAGCCTAGTACGTGGGAAGGAGTAGATGAGTTATAGTTTTTGCCAAGAATCTGAATCAAGAATTCTCTAAGGGTCTAATCAGCTCCGTACCTTGGGTATAGAATGAAGGAGGTCTTGTATCTCTCTCTCAGGACGCGATCTCCCAGCAACCCGCAAGGGTGACAGAGAAACACTGGAGCTGGATTTCTCTGCAGGAGAAAAGACAGCGCCTCTCAGTGCGTCAGTGGGAGGGTCGGCTTGCTTCGGCACTCGCATCAGCAGGGCATCGGGCAAGTAGATAACCGATCTGCTCCAAACCACCGTCTGTTGCTTAAGGCAGATGTTGGTATATTTATACCTGGAAGGTGCCGAGTTTGACGTAAGGTTGGACATAAGAAGTCATTAAGAACTCGCAGTTCTTTCGGGACTCCAGGAGTTCTAGGACAAATCAATACCGAAGCTGGGGGAATTCCTGGGCTGCTGGAGGCTTGGTTTGTTTAAGAACGCGTTGTGCTTTCTAGGAGTCTACGGGAGTAGCCTTGCTGTATTTGGACTGCATTGGCTATGACTTAATATGGATATGATTCTTATGCCTTTATAAGGATATGATTTGATATAACCACATAAGGGCATAAATCGGGAATGTTTTAAATAGGGTCCTAGATACGTTCACAACAGGTATAGACTAGACCTGGGTGAAGCACTGCGCTACGCTCGTGTAGTTTGCAAAGGTTGCGCTACTTCGCACTACACAAGCTGCAGGTAGCACACTGCAAACACATGTAGCGTAGCGTAGTGCAGCAGTAATTTTTTGCTTGCTCGCGGAACGCAACGTCAAGTTGGTGACCGCGAGCAAGCAAAATGACATCCCGGTGAGACTTTTTCCTCGTTCGCGCTCAACAACATTAAGTTGATGATCACGAGCATGGAAAATAAACCTCCCGGCGAGATTCTCAACGCGGGGAAGTCAGGTTTCTCATTGTGAGTGGTCGCGTATGGTCGCGACCGCTCGCGATGAGAAAATACTAGTCCGTGTTGAGAAAGCTGCCTCTTGAATCTACTCAAGCGGCAGAAAACTACAGCTCGCACTGTGCAGGATGCCGTTTTCAATGAATGCACAGTGCCGGATACTTGTCCGCACTGAGGAATTATTGAAAACGGCATCTTGCACAGTGCAAACATGTTACTACACAGTTCGCGTGGTGATACAGTTTGCTCACATAGTGTGAAGTGCACTTTGCGTAGCTTCGCGAAGAGCTACTTCACAAACTACGCCCAATCCTAGTACAGACACTGGGCTGGATGAACAGTTGCAGGATATCACCACTGAATTGGTGGAATAACTGGGCAGGGTGGCTGACACAAGCGCCCTGACAGTTCAGCTTTCTGGCAGTACCTCTCCTAAACAGAGGGTACAAAACCCCAGAGGGAGGGGCAGGGGGAGGAAGAACTCACCTCTGAATCTTGTCCAGCCCAAGGAGACAGATCCTGGGTTGAAGGACCAGTTGCAGGATACCACCCCTGAACTGGTGGGAGGTGGAGTGGAGAAAGGATGTAAGGCACCTGGGGCTACAGCCCCCCCCCCCACTCTAAGAAACCAATATGAGAAAGAGCCCTGGATGGCCTGGGACCTTGCTCTTGACACTGACAGCTGTCAGTGGCCTCTGTTGCTTGATCTCCTTGTAGACTGAGTTTTCCCTGGGATGGGGACAGAAGTCAGACCCAAATGGTGAAATTGGCCACATCACTTTGTTGGCCATGGTGGTTATTATCTGCCAACTGGGATGCATCTGTGAACAAATTAGATTTAGGTGCCGCACAGATGGAGTCCACAGGAAAGGCGAAGGATTCCCCATGGGTTAGCTCAGTGGCTGCTGTTGCTTGAGACTCAAGAAAATAAAAAGTCTGTACACCTGCTACTGTACCTGACTCACTGGAAGTGGCGCAAGTACTTGCAATGCGGATTTTGATGCATCTCCTGCCTGTGAGATTCTGACCCGGCAGATCAACCCAGTTGTGGGAGTAAAATTGGCAAATAGCCTGAGACCCAGCACTTTGCCTTCTGAGATCGACGCATCCCCTTCAACAGCATGGCAGAAAGCAGCACATTGCTCGACGCCTCTTGACTCCGGTACCCTTCATCGGAACAGATGCATCACCTGCACTGCATGGAGAAGATTGACCCATCTTGCTGCCTATCACCAGGAAAAGAACTTTGCTCACTGGGGCCTGTGTGGGTCCTGTAGCCAGCCGGCGCTCCAACGTGGCCAGCCCAAACTTTGACTTTGCCCTGGTCCAGTAACCATTTTAGCTTTACTTGCTTCTAAGCGCATAGTGAATTTACTTCTTCAAAACTCAATATCTCAACTTCTACACATTGGATTTTTGCCATTTTTATATCATTTTACCCAGATAAATATTCTCTGTTTCTAAACTGTTGTGGAGTCTTTCTGCTGCGTTTTCACTGTGTTACTGTATGAGTTACTGCACACATACTTTACACATTACCTTCTAAGTTAAGCCTGCCTGCTCTGGGCCAAGTTACTTGAGGGTGAGCACAGGATAATTTAGAACTGTGTTGTGAATTACTGGCACTAGGATTTTGGCCCCTACTTAAACAGGGTTCATACCTCGGCCAACAAGGAATCCCATTTCTAACACTTCCCATGTTTGGATATCTGGTAGTTTCATGACCTTCCGTAGAGTTATGTGTATTGATTGCCAGTAGCTTTGCAGGACCGGGCAAGACCATAGCATATGACTTAGGTCTGCATCCGGCGAGTGGCATCGCTGACAGCAGAGTTGTGCCTCGGAGTAGTTACAATTTAGTTGTGCAGGGGTCAAGTAGATCCTGTATAGCATAAAGAAATGTATATTTTTAAAGCCAGTGTTTCTAGAGACAACCTGGAGGAATTCCAGTGCCTGACTCCTCCAACGCCAACGACGATGCCCGCAATCTCAGACAAAATGGATAGATGACTGCGCCAACACCTTAGCCCCACTGAAAAAAACAACCCACAAAAACACCAGCTGGTTCACCCCGGAACTCCTAGCATCCAAGCACACCTGCCCGAAACTGGAGAACAAATGGCACAACGAGAAGATGCCTGACAGCCGCACAGCCCACAAAGACACCATCAGCAACCACCATCACTTCATGAGGTCTGCCAAGAGGACCTCCTTCAAAGATCGCCTCGACAACAACGCACACAACAGCAAGGAGCATTTCAGCATCATGAAGGAACTCTCCAAGCCTAGCTCCAACGCCAACGACATCCGGCCGATGCAAGCCCTGGGTGATTCCCTCGAATTCTTCTTCCACCGCAAGATCGCTGACATCTACGACAGCTTTGACTCCCGGACGAACCCAACAGGCCCCCGACAGCCTGGGTCAACGTGAACACCAAGGACACATTTAAGACCATGGGTACAATCCACTCCGGCTCGCCATCAGACCCTTTTCCGCACCACATCTTCAACAAAGCTCCATCGCACCCTACCTTCCAAAGAGCTGGAAACACGCCGAGATAACGCCCTACTAAAAAGCACCAAGGCGGACCAGAGCAACCTCAAGAACTTCCGGCCCATCTCCCTGCTTCCATTCCCAGCTAAGGTCATCGAGAAGATCGTCAACAGACAGCTCACCCGCTACCTCGAAGATAACAGCATCCTGGACCCCTCCCAGTCAGGATTCCACAGCAACCACAGCACAGAGACCGCCCTCATCGCCGCCACTGACATCAGGTTCCTGCTGGACAAAGGAGAGACGGCGGCCCTCATCCTCCTGGACCTCTCCGCCACCTTCGACACTGTCTGCCACCGCACACTATGCACATGCCTCCACGACGCAGGGATCTAAGACAAGGCCCTGAATTTGACCACCTCCCTCCTCTCCAGCAGAACCCAGAGTGTCTGCCTCCCCATTCCGATCTGAAGCCTCCGAGATCATCTGCGGCATACCCCATGGATCTTCCCTCAGCCCGACACTGTTCAACATCTACATGGCTCCACTCCCACGCCTCGCCCAACAGCACGACCTCAACATAATCTCCAATGCCGACGACACTCAACTGATCCTCTCCCTCACCAAGGACCCCCTCACCAACAAAACCAATCTCCACGAAGGAAGGAAAGACGTTGCCTCCTGGATGAAGTGCAGCCGACTTAAGCTGAACACAGACAAGATGGAGATCATCATCCTCGGCTCCAACCCATCAGCCTGGGACGACTCCTGGTGGTCCTCGTCACTAGGGGCACCCCTGACATCAACCGTCCACACACGCAACCTGGGAGTCATCCTCGACTCAACGCTCACCATGACCAAGCAAGTCAACGTAGTCTCCTCCTCCTGCATTAACACCCTTCGCATGCTCCGCAAGATCTACAGGTGGATCCCGATAGACATGAGAAGAACAGTCACCCAGGCTCTCGTCAGAAGCAGACTCGACTACGGAAACGCCCTCAACGCAGGAGCCCAAGCTCATCAAACGACTGCAAAAAATCCAAAACGCTTCTGCACGCCTGATCCTTGACATTCAACGCCACAGCCACATCACCCCCACCTGAAAAACCTCCACTGGCTCCCCATGGACAAGAGAATCTCTTTCAAACTCCTGATCTACGAACACACAGCACTCCACAAGCCCGGCCCAGCCTACCTCAACAGTCAACTCTCCTTCTACATTCCCAACCGTCAGCTCCACTCCGCCGACCTCTCCCTGGCCACTGTCCCGCAGATCCGGAGAACCACCACCGGAGGCAAATCCTTCTCCCACACCGCCGCCAAGATCTGGAACACCCTTCCCCTCCACCTACGACAGACCCAAGACCTGCTGACCTCAGGAGATGACTCAAGACCTGGCCATTCGACCAGTAGCGGCAACCCCCCCTCCTCTCCCTCAGCGCCATGAGACCCTCGCGGGTAAGTAGTGGGCTTTACAAATCTTGTGATTGATTGATTGATTCCCATTCTTTGTCATATAGGGCCCTCCTAAGATCATCCTTCCACTTATTTCACAATGCTGTTGGGGGAGGGGGGTTCCAGTGAATTTAAGAATGGTTTTGCATATCCATGTAATCAGGTGGCGTCCTTACCCCATGGTGAACATAGTTTGCAGCACAGGGTGTGTGATGGGTTCTGTGGCTAGTGGGACACTGAGGGTCAGGCAGGTAGATCGTAGCTGTTTGTGGATGAGTATTAAACCTGGTGGGAGGCCGTATTCTGTGGTAAGTTGTTCGAAGGTAAGGAGGCGTCCATTATAGAAGAGGTCCCCTATGGTGACCTGTGACGGTTCTCTTCAGGTACTTAGTTACCGGGATGAGTAGAAACCTGGTAATGGGAAGACCTACCAGAGGGACTGCCCGAGCATATGCAGGAGAACTATGTGTGAAGTGATACAGTTAAACAATACAGATGTTTGCTACTACCACCTCCAGGGTCCAGGGAACGGGGGTAAGGTCTTGGAGAGGAGGAAGCCCCATATCATAGATGGGGGAAGAGGTCCTGGCCATGGCAAGTCTCTCCCAGGTTGCACCCAGCTATTCAACATGCCATCCACTGTAATTGCACTGTCCGGAAATGCACCTTGAAGGAGAGGGCACTCAGTCTGCCCTGCACCACTGTGATTTGCAATTTTTTCAGGGCAATTCTGCTGAATTTGTTGCCCCTAATAAAGACAAAGAACAATGAGTTCAACTCACCAAAGAAGGATTTTGGTGGGACTAAGGGGCGGTTCACAAAATAATAAAGGAAGCAGGGGAGAATCAATATCTTTACCAGCGATATATTCCCAATAGGGCCAGGGGCAGGTTCTTTCAGAAGTACACCTGTGATATGATGTCGACCAGGGCTAGTGGGGTATGATATTGGAGGATCCCAAGGTATAAAACTGCCTACCCAAGCCAGTGGAGCTGTGCGTCGCCAAGGTGTATCTTTCATGGCTTCAGGCTGGGACAAAGTGGACAGACGGATGATTTCATCCAGTTTACCTATGGCCTCGCAGCGCTAGCAAATTCAGTCAATAATTGTGTAGTGGGGAGAGATCGGTTGTTATGCCTTGCAGGTATAATATTAAATTGTCAATGTACAGGGATACTGTGTGCTTCATGTCTGCTACAGTAGGGTTCTCCAGTGTTGGGCCTGGAGGGCCGGATCCATTCCAGATTTTTAAGATAACTGCATTTACCTGAATGTGAGTATATGAGGATCAGGCCAACCAGGACCGACATTGAAGAATCCTGTGTTAGAGGGTTGTCCCACATCTGCTGGCGAGGGGTACTTTGCCATCACGAAAAGTAGGGGAGATACCTGGTTCCCTGACCTACTAGAAAAGGTGAGGAGATAAGACCCAATCGTACCGAGGAGGTGGGCTTGGTGTAGAGCAGCTTGGTGAAGGCAAGCCAACGTTTCCCGATTCCCATGCTGACTAAACCTGGAAAAGGCATTCCAATGTCAATGAGTCAAACACCTTCACAAGGTCCAGTATGAAGTAGGTAGAATGGGGGAACCACAGCTCACCCTGGCTGAATTTTCGGCTTGGTGAATTTTCTCTGTGAAGTATTTTGTTTTCTCTCTTTGGAGGAGAGTTTTGTATTCAGCAAAGGATTTTTTGTAGATCTATTTTTCACAAGGATCATACTTGGATCTGCATGCTCACTCTCGTTTCCTACATAATTGTTTCTGAGTCCTCAGGCACTCAGAAAACCAAGGTTCAGAGTGGGTACTGCAACATTTTTCTGCACTTTTCAAGGTGCCAAGATATTCATGATCTTCTTTTTTACCAAGGTTGTGTATCTCTGTGTAGCTGTTTCAACCTCTTGATTAGGGTCTACACTTATTTTAGGTGGTGTGTTTCGCAATGTCTTTTCGAGATCTTCTGTGTTAATTTTTCCCCATGCTCTGAATTCTTGGGTCCCTAGAGGTGGATCACCTGTTTCACATCTGCCATCATGATCTTGATGTTCAGGAAGAGTCTGGTTAGCTACATGGTCAAAGTCTGGGGTAGAGGCGGAAGTCAGCCCTCTCCCCTGGCACAATTAAGGTATGGGGGGAAGGGGCCTGGTCATGGTGCCTATTGGTGGGAAAGCCATCATTGGTAGGGACCAGGGAACCCTGTGGGAGTGAGGGCAGGGGCTTGGGTCCTCACCCGGTAGGTGGCTTGCGGGACTTATCAGTCTACGCGCTTTGGGAAGAGTGCAGGAGAAAAGTGGGTGAATGATTTTAATAGCTACATTGAGCTATAGAGAAAAGGGGTTAAATGAAAATGCCTGCAGTTTGATGAATCACCAATGGTTGGGTCTGAGATCCATGGTGGGAAAAATCTGATGAGGCCGTTTCTTTGTCAGAGGTAAGGATATGCTGACCTCTCTCACTGTCCATGGTTCCAGCACCTGGACCTAGGCTGGCTTCAAGTTTAAGAGCTCATCTGCGGTCTTTGATGATTTGTTACAAGATAAGAGATCTCAGCCTGGGGAGGAGGGTAGGGTGCCTACACGTGACGTTTGTTCCATTGTTTCCGGCATGGTCAAGGGGGACCAAAAGGAAGCGGGTGAGCCCTGAGGGGAGGTATTGCGATAGTGGTCCACCCAGGCCCATGCATCTTTCGGGTTTGTGAAGAATGTGGTATCAAAGTTCAACATGATTTTGAGGGGGGCTGGAAATAGCAAAGAAAATTGGACTCCAAGTTGGTGGATCTGCCGTTTGGCCTCCAGGAAGGAGGAGCACTGGAGTTGGATAGATTGGGTGTAAACAAGATTAGGACCTTGTCCTCAACCCGGAGGGGGGCAGCCAGTCTGGTAGCTCTTTGAGTTGCTTTGCAGTCCTTAAAGTGTAACAGCTTGGACATCAAAATACACAGGGTGAACCTGGGGGAGGCGGTGGGATGGTACTAGGTGGGTCCTCTCCAATGAGAAGAAGGGAGTGAAATCTGATGTCGAAACAAACAATTTGATTCAGGTCTCATGGTATATCAGGGGGTCACGACCCTCTCCTCCCTCCGGCAGGCCGAATATCCGGATTTCACTCCTGTGTAAACACCCTTCTGCATCTTCTGCCCTCCCTTCAAGTTGGTGGACTCTGTCCTGGAGGTCCCAGATTGCATGCTGGTTATCGGTGGCTAGTGGTTGCAGGGAGGATAATGTTTTCTGCCCATTAGTTACTTTGTCCACAAGTTTGCAAGGAACTCAGATTCATTGCCAAAGATCTAAGCCTGTTTCCATGGAGACTCAGAAGTTATCTATCCAGTATGTCTAATGTCAAAAGAAGAGGTTTATCCCCCAGCATTGGAATGACCTGGATGGTGGGGGGCCTGCCTCTGCGGGTGCTGGTATAGGTGTTACCAATCGCAGCATCCCCATTGTAAGTTATTCACAAAATGGAGGGGTAGGAGTGATGTGGAGTGCAGCAGGGCAGGCGGCCTTGGAGGCAGAAGGATTGGCACTTCTAGAGGAGAGAGTGCTCCCCCTCAGTAGGTGTCTGCAGTCGGGGCAGCAAAGTCTAGCCAAATCTTGTATGGGAAGTGGATTGGCTGTGTCCAACCACTTCAGGTTGGTTCAGAGGGTGGTACGACCTGCCTGGAGCAAGCGCCAGCGATCCACACTGGATCTTCACTTGTGGGTAGGGTAGCCGCCAGAGCTGGGTTCACCCCTTAGGTCTTTAGGTGAGGGTGTGTGCCCTCTGGGGTATTGGCACCCTGGTGGTAGCGGAGGCGGCTCTCCCTCTCTCCGTTCCAAGCGCAAAGCTTCTACAAGAATAATAGAACAGCATTATCAGAATAGGAGCCCGTATGGGGCCTCCCATGAGTCTCTACATCCAATCACTGCCTGGACAGAAGGAATAAAGAACAGAGGTGGGAAACGCAAAAGTGGGCCCCCCTAATATTCCTCCCCATCAGTCAGCTGCAGGCATCCACTCCTCTTTTTTTGGGGGGAGTGGATGGGGGAAGAGAAGGTCCCCAAGTTCAACTGGTTGCTGAGCACGAGGGTCCCCAAGGTCTGTGGTTTGCCTGGACTGGTGAAGCTGTTCTTTGCGGTGCCTCTGCCACTCCTGTTCACCCCGACCTGAGCACTGATGCAGTGGGGGTGTTTGGGAAGTATCAAGGGAGAACACAGCCACCATCATGGAGCCTAGGGGCGTGTGGTGAACTTGTTTCCCAGCACTCGAGCACGGCCCGCTAGTACCTCCTGGAAATGACAGCAGCGCCCGGCAGTTGCACAGCCTCGCCATCTCATGAGCACCTCAGGTGGGAGGCTTCAGTAAAGTCGCAGGGAGGAGGGTGACATGCGCCATGGATTGTGGTGCTCTGTTCGGCCCTCTGTGTTTGTCGGGCAAGGCATGATCTCCTCCGATAGCCATCTTCCACAGAGGGCTTGTCACACCGGCCCAGCACCGGACTGGCGATATTGGCGGGCTTCTGCAAATAACCAATGTCCTCCGTAAGTCCCTGTCTGAGCACTGGAGTGATCGCAGTGAACCCAGGGTTCCCGGGAAGCTCCACAGCTGTCTGCTGTCAATGTGGCCTGTTCACGGCTGGTACACCGTGGGTGGAGGCTGGAGGGGTTGCAGGGAGAAGTGATACCAATTGCGTTTCCACAGGGAGTGTGTGCAGTCCCTCAGGCACTTCGGGTATCGCGATCCATCAGCTTGTGGCCCTCCTCGCTTTGCACTTCTCCCACAAGGCCCGTCAGGGTCAGCCCAGTCCTGGGGTTGTCAGTTGACTCCAGAAGGTGGGGATGTTGAGTGTCGACGCTTGAGAGTGCCTGGGTGTATTAATCCCTCCCAATAAAGGGTGGGCGGTGAACTCTGCTCCGCTGGCAGAGTATAGGGAGCTTTGCAACTTTGTGATCCATGTGGAGCACAGCAAAACCTGTGTGTCCCACCATCGGAGCAGAGTTTACTGGTGCCTCTCAGTGAAACTTGCAACGTGCAGCTAGATTCCTATAGCAATGGGAATATGCAGTTGGTGGAAGTAACTGTAAAACTTTTCTCAGGAGTGTTGATGGGACTTAGAGCATGGCTAATTCCCGTGTTGCCTTGTGAGCTCTTCAAGGAAAGCGAAACTCTGGTTTATATGGAGTTGCATGTTTTGAACTTAAACACACACACCTACTATAAAGTGCTATCCCTTTAAGGGCCTAAATACTTGATACGTAATTTGCCTTAACAGTTTCAAGTCCTTACATCAAAGGCCATATTCTTAAGAGAAATTTGCATTTTGCCTCTATTTACGTTTATGCCTGTAGGTCCCATGAAAACAGAAATGTACAAAACATTCATGCAGAACCAATAACATTGTTATAGGTATGCATTCCACAACCTTTATGTTTGAAATGTGCACAGGGAAATTTCTCAATCTCCAAATTTGAGGGCCTCATTAATGGGAAATTGACTTAGGGCAGTACCGCAGGTCTTCTCGCTGCACTGCCCTAAGTCAATGAGACAGGGCAGAAATGCACCATACTTATGAAATATTCCTGTCCTTTCCCTCTGCACTGGTGCACAATTTGCTGTTTAACGCCAATGCATGCACCCATGCACCATGGTGCAAGGGTGAATGCAATGCATTTAGAATAGCTTTTGTGCAGGAAGGTGCACCTTCTTGTACAAAAACAATCCTGAGAGGCGTTTTCCTCTTTGTGTGTGCTCCATAATGCTGCGCACATGGAAAGAGGAAGAAAAACTGACACCTGAATAGGGCGTGCCTGTCCTCACACAAAGCTGTCTCCACCCCATGTAGTGTGTCTGGAGCCTGGTCAGGGAAAGGCAGGATCTTGTACACTACAAAGACTTTCCTTTGAAGTTGGCCTTCTTCAACGGCAGAAACTGGTACTTGAGATGTGACTCCATAACTTCAGAACACTTTTGGACTAAAGGGCATTCTGTCAAGAAGAAGAGCTGGAATCAGTAGGAGGAACTAACACGCTGTCTGTTGCTTTGTTGTGCAGGACTACTGCTTGCTGCTTCTGTCCTCAGACTGAAAAGACTGGACTTTGCTGTCTGTATCCTGCTTCCAAGTTTCTCCAATGGCTTGTGCATGCTTGACTCCTGTTAAGAAGTCTCAGGGCCATCAAAGACTTCACCTACCAGTGCTTTGCTGCTGAGAGTTCTGACTTGCTAAGTGGTGCCAAATCATTTAGAATCCAGTGATATAAGAAGATAATTCATGTATCGACTCTGAGCGTGTATTTTTCTTGACGTAGCACCACTGTGCAGCTGAAAAATCAATGCTTCGCTGCTGTGCAGCCGAAGAATCGACGCAGCACCTGCTGTGTGGCTGAAAAATCACCCCAGACCTAGTCGTGAGCACAGTGTCACTGACATCCGTGGCACCCACTCTGACCCAGCCCCTGCTTTGCGGCTGAAGAATCGACGCCTCACCTGCTCACGTGCATTCGTAACAGCACATCTGAATTTTCAATGCATCCTACCTGGGCACCGATTTCTTCATCAATGTTGCCCAGCATTAAGGAACCGAGGTCGCGTGGCTGGAGATTGACACATCACCTTCCCTTCCAGAAAGGAGACAATGCATCACCTCCTCTGACATCAAGGAACCAACGCTTCCCCTCCCCTGTGGAGCAGTAAGGAACCAACGCATCACCTCACTTGGCAGTAAGGAACCAATGCATTGCTTTGTTTTTCTGGCAACTCACCTCCCCTGCGCCTGCTTTCCTCTTTGAATTTTGATGCAGCCCAGGTATTTTCTGCTAAAAGGGACCCAAACGTAGATTTCTAAGGACTACATGAGCTTAACCTTCGAAAAGGGATATCATTATTTGTATATTTTGTATTTTTGTTGTTTTGTTTTTGTTTCATTTGGATAAATATTGTCTGTTTCTCTAAACGAGTGTGGACTCCTTTTGTAGTGTTTTTACTGTGTTACTGTGTGTGTATGTACAAATCCTTTACTCATTTCCTCTGAGATATGCCTGACTGCTCCCACCAAGCTACCAAGGGGGTGAGCACAGGTTACTTTTGGTGTGTAACTGACTTGCTCAGACCAGAGTGGTGAGTTCTGTCTGGCTCAGATGTATACCCTATCCAATCAAACCCCCCATTTCTAACACAGTACATTGCCCAGGACAAAACATGACCAAAAGTGCAACCAAAAAGGGCGAGGGTATGGACATGAGCAACTGGTTCAAAGATGCAAGCCTAAGACTCTCCAACCTCAGAGTGCCGGAGACCCAGTCACCTTCCCCATACTAGATCATGTTTAGTGATACACCTTAATATGCCATACATTTACTTTATTTTTTATTTTTTATAGGGGTACCAAGCAGAGAAAACAAACAGGTACAATAACAATCCACAGAAAAATCAAAGACTGTGGTTAATTCCCCAAATGTTTTTCATAATTTTTCTCCCAACCCACCTCCGGCGGATCCATCCTTCCCTCAACAAACCAATTCATCAAGAGCAAGGAAAAACTAACAACAAAAAAAGAAAAATCAGATAAAAAATAAGATAATAGCATGATACATTGATACAATAAATGGGCACGTGGGAAAGAAACATAAATATAAATGTGTCTTTGCCTAGCTATTGCGCCAATTAGACATAGGCAACCAGAGCTTCTCTCCTTTCTCTCTAGCCCGTCTACCTCTCCTCTTCACAACCACCGTCTCCCAATTATACACAGACATAAATTTATTGAGCCAAACATATTCAGTCGGGGGAGTAATATCTAACCAGACTGTGGCTATATATACAATACACAGCCAAGGCAACAAATACAAGTTTCTTATGATTTTCATCCATCCCTTGATCAGAGATACCCAACATGACAGTCAGCGGGGTAAGTATCAGAGAAAGACCCAAGATTGCCCTTAGCTTAAGTTCAATATCAGATAATAATTGAGAAAGTTTCGAGCAGGTCGCAAACATATGAGTGCTATCCGCGGCCACCTCTCCACAGTGCAGACAGCTAGTACCAGTAGTACCCCCCCACCTATGTATTTGAGCGGGGGTGACATATAGATTGCACCAGGTTTGGAAACATTGTACTTGTAAATTGGCGGATATACATGCCGTTTGACTGTAGTACAAAGAATCTTCACAGTCCCCCTGCCCAGCCTGTAACTTCAATTGCCATAGTTCGAAATGTTTAGCTAAATCATCCACCATTCTTTCCATAATGAGTTTATAAATAGCAGCTGTTTGTGGCACCATATTTTTGCTAAGCATTTCTAGCAAGGGGATTTGCCCCCGATTGTGACATTTCTTATCTATAAAATCCCTAACTTGTAGAAACTTAAAGAAATCCATGTTCCCAATCCCGAACCGTTCTTTAAGAACATCAAAAGAAAGTATACAATCCCCAGACAAAAAATCCCTAATACAATAAATCCCTTTCTCCCTCCACCTACGAAAATAACCATCATTAAAAATATACGAAGAGAGAATGGCATTGCTGCCAAAAGGGGAATACCTATGCAACCGGGGGATTCCAATCTTTTTCCTGACAGCAGTCCAAACTTTATATATACTAAGCAGCACCTTAAACTTGACCCTCTTAAAATACGCAAAATCAATCTGTTGTAATAGCAAGCCCCGGGCCTCTGACCCACAGAGAAGTTGAAAAATCGAGCATCCAGAGTCATCTAAATTGCAACCATTTATCAATTCCATTGAATATTTCAAAGTGGTGGCCCAATAATATATTTGAAGATTAGGAAAGGACCTTCCCCCTCCGGTCTCTCGGCAAAGTCATATATCGTAAGGCCTGTCTTGGGCGCTGCCCTGCCCATAAAAACCAAGAAATGACTTGATCAAATTTCCGGAACCAAACTTTACTAAATTCCAGAGGGATAGCCATAAAATAATAAAGAATTTTTGGCAAAAAAATAATTTTACTAACGTTGGCTCGACCCATCAGTGTCATGTGTAAGTTAGTCATTCTCTTAGTGTCAGTTTTCATTTTTTCCTAAGAGTGGCCCGAGATTGAGATCGACAATTGTAGCTGAGTCAGAGCTAATCTCAACCCCAATATATCTTGCGTTAGGTACAATCCGTGGATCAGATGTATCCACCTTCTCATTTATAACTATTTGGGTTTTGCCTTCATTCATGTGGTAGCCAGAAATGTCCCCAAATCGAGATGTAATGGCCCCTAGAGTCTCCTGTGGAGCAGGAGTCACTATTGCTAAGTTGTCAGCATATCCTAAGATTTTTACCTTCCCTCCTGGAGCACATACAGGTTGAATTGCCTGGCTCTCTTGTATTAACCTAATTGGGGGGTCAATATAGATTGCAAATAGCAAAGGAGAGCAGGGGCAACCTTGCCTGGTACCCCGCTCTATGCTAATCTCTCCAGAATAGGCTCCCTTTAATGCTATCTTGGCTACAGGATCTAAATACATACCTTTTATAGCCCGGATATACCCTTCCCCAATTCTGTAGTGCTTCATCACTGCCCATAGAAAGGGCCAAGAGACCCTATCAAAAGCTTTTTCAGCGTCGAGTAAAATTAACGCCATAGGGTCTCCTGTCACCTTGGTGTAGTCAAATAAAGTTATAACTCTACGGATATGGTCAATAGTTTCTCGGCCTGGAACAAAACCATTTTGATTATATGATACTACTTTTTTAATAACAGTGGCCAGCCTATTCGCAAAGATCTTAGAATACATTTTTACGTCATTGTTAATCAAAGTAATTGGCCGGTACGCACCTAAATCAGTAGCTGGCTTGCCTTTCTTTAAAAAAACTACAATTTTGGCAAATCTCCATGAATCAGGTGGATATTCACCCGCCTGAATCAAACTGAAAAGTTCACACAGGATTAGAGCAAGCTGCAAGGCGAATTAAAAAAAAAATTCTCCTGGTAGAAAATCAAGCCCAACAGCTTTGCCAGATGCGATTGATTCTAGGGCCTTGCCAACCTCAGCTAAGGTGATAGGTGCTTCAAGCACACTAAAATCTAAGGGCACAAAGGTTAAATTGGAACTTGATCTAGAAATCCCGCTATCTCATCTTACAAAGTTAGATTATGAGTCCTTTCCTCTGAGTATAATCTCTGGTAACATTTTTCAACATCCGAGTCTCTTACAAGACCGATATCTGGATCATTAATCCCCAAGATTTGGGCTTGAGCGCCCTTTTCCCTAATACGTAAAGAAAGGGTATGTCCTGTTTGCTCGTTGCTTTCGTACATTTGCGTAGGCCAGGCAACATACCTAGCTGCTGCCTTGCTAGCTGAAATCTCAGTTATTGCAGCTCTAGAAGTTGCGATCAGCGTTTGTGCTGCCTCATTATTGCCTTTATCCAGAATCACCTGGCCCAGATTTAATTCGGCTCTGCTCAATTCCGCATATAGATTCTTAATCTTATCCTTTTCTTGTTTTTGCGCCTGCCATCCAAACTGTGTTCTCTCCTCCCTCACCCCAGCTTTTAGTGCGTCCCAAACAAATTGAGGACTAGTACTCCCCTGATTTTCCACAAAAAACCTAGTGATCCAGATACCTATCTGTTCCACATATTGATTATCACTCAATAGAGTCTGATTAAAAGTCCAACTGGACCTGTTCTTCACACACTTAAGTGAGAGTTCCAGGATCAACGGATTATGATCGGACATGACCTTGGGATATTTCTGAATATTGCACCCCGCCACCAAATTGTGAGAAATAAAAAAATAATCTGACCGGGAATGTGATTGATGCGGGCGGAATAATATGTAGACCCATCTTCCCCACTTCTTATTGCAGCCCACACATCTACTAGCCCATGAAGCTCTCTCATTTGATACAGAGACCTAAAAACCTTAGGTTTCCGCCCCTTATAACCGGCTTCAGATAGATTCTGTACAGCCCAGCCCAGATTTATATTAAAATCGCCACAAATAATCAGTGGGAGCGGCCAACCCACCAAATCTGTGTTCAGCCAGTCATATACCTCGGTAGCATCCAATACCGGGCCATAAACAGAGCAAAGGGTGAAAACATTATCATCAATGACACATTGAGTTATGGCCCATCTACCGTATTTGTCTGAAATCGACCATGGAAAGTTCGCCAGCCCCCTATGGGCAAATATAGCAACCCTCCTAGTCTTGGTTTCCTGTTTTGTGGAAATCACCATCTGAAACCCATCTAATTTCAAAATTTGGCTTTTACTAGCTTGGATATGAGTCTCCTGGAGACAAATTATATCAGCCCTAAGAATTTGAATGTCCTCTTTAATCCTACCTCACTTGACTGGATCATTCAAACCACATATGTTGATCGTGGCTATCCGAACACCCCCCATTGCTTATACATTCTGTATCAACAATAAACACAGCAAAGACCAAAAAAAACCAAATAAATTCTGATAGCTATTTTGCCCATGCCCATTACCTTACCCCCCTCAAAAAAGGATCCACCCACCCCACCCCAGTTCCCACCCCCATCACATCCGCAAAAAAGGTCACCAGACCCTTGTGATGCCTCCCACGTTGAGCACCCCCGTTGCTCCCTGACCCAAGGAAAAAAAAGAGAAATAAAAAAAGATCAGACATGTGCGATGGCTAAACCTATATCAAGCCTGTATCATGAAAAAAAAATCCAGCCCCAGATCTCTCACTCTATTAAAACAGAGGTCTCCATCTGAAAAAATGCATCAAATATACCAATAGGATAAGAAAAGGTCCAAATAAAGAAAATGCATAGACAAAAAAAATTGATTACTTCAGCAAGATCAAATTGAAGCCAGAACACTTCGCCCTTCCAAGAACCCCGTGTCCTATTAACCCGATAGCTCTTTGCTTGGACCTCAGGCGTGAAAACTCTTGTCCGGCCCTGAAAGATCACTTTCAAGCAAGCAGTAGTAATCAAATAAATCTCACAGCCAAGTTTCTGGATTGCTGGGATCATCTGCCCCAGACGACACAATCTATCCACTGTGGTATGGCAGAAGTCTGGCTTCACAAAAAATGTCTGTCCTTCGGCAGATTTCTTGGCCTCTGGTATGGCCTTTTCAAAAATTGCCTGTCGCAAAAGAAAATTCCCCCCCAAGAAAATGATGGCTTGCGGCCTCTGATCTTGACCAGCATTTTTCTTGAGCATTAGGGGGAACCGATGGACACGCTGGATCTCAGCTTCCCAATTCCAGGATGATAACTCAGGAAAAGCAGACTTAAAAATCTTGATTACAAAGCAGCGTATGTCCCCCCCCTCGGCATTCTCTTCAATACTCAACAAGCGCAGATTATTTCGCCGCTGTCTATTCTCTGACTCCTCGAGTTTCCACAGTACATCTGTCATTCTGGCATCATTAGCTGAGGTATTCTGCTCGGATCGCTCAACACCAGCTTCCAGGCTCTCCACCCGTTCCTCCAGCACAGTAGTACGGGCCATGGCTTCAGTACAGGCTTTTGTATTCTTTCTAATTGCCCCCTACTTTTTTTGTCACCATTTGGGCCCTTTTATGTTCTTGGCGGGCGTCCAGTTGCATTGCTTTGAGAGTTGCATTTATAAGGGGCATTGAAGGTCCCAGCCCGTCCTTAGACCCAGATGCCTGGAGATTCTCTTGAAATCCACGCCCATCTTCCTCCCCTTCATGGTCAAGATTAATATTAGAGTAGTCCAACTGTAAATGTTTATCCAAATCAGACTGGGCACGGGTGATTTTTTGACGCCCACCCCCCGCCTGGCTTGCCTGAGTGTTTCCGCGGTGTTGGGTACACTGTCCGTATCACTGACTTCTGCTGATCCTTCCCCCTCCGATGACTCTAACTCCAGCTCACTGCCAGCAGCAGAATCAGATTCCTCAGCCATGGAGAAAAAATTATCGCTGTCCGGGGTACCAGGTATTGTGCCCCCTCCATCCTGCGCCTCCGAAAGAGAATTCAACTCAGGTTCTAAGGATCTTAAGTCAGGGCCAGCATTTTCCCCTGTCAGACTTAAAGCTTGAGTAGAGAGAGTGGACATCGCAGAGCTATTCTTCTCGAGCCCTTGTGTACTGGCTACCTCTATTGATGCCATAACAGGGGGTACTGACGACAAATATTGAACGCTGTCACATAAAGAACTTGCGCTGGGAGGGTGTAACTGAATGCTCTGTGTTAACATGGAGTCGGGTCCAAAGCCAGTAGTCCCCGTCACACTTGTGGCTTCTACACCCCCAGCCCCCCTTGGCATAGAGACAGGCACATTTGTAGTCGTTTTCTTACTCCTTAATAAGATAGGCGTACTTTCGGTGGTACCCTTGGACTGTAGTAGGGGTTTGTGGCTTACCGGTTTTCCTGAAAACATACCAGGGACCGTCTGAGTTTTTTTTCTTAGTTCCAGGATCCAGAGTGTGATCCATACCTGGTTTTCCAGCACCCGTTTTGCTGTTGTCTTTGCTGCTGGGTACCACATCCTTAGCCCCTTCTCTAGCCCCTTCCCTGACCCCTTCCTTTGCAACTTCCTTTAGCCCATCTTTACATGGGGGGGAAGGCATTTGTTGCTGTCTAAAAAAACTAAAGTAGAGAGCTGAGCTACACCGCCTCCACCCAACTCCGCTATGGAAAGTTTGTAAGCGGAATTCCGCCAGCTGAGTCCTTGCAATCCGGGCAATCCACACTGCAACCATCCACCTTAGGCAGCGACGAAACTCCCTTAGAGCCTCACCCACTATGGAACCACAAGGCCGTCAGGAAAGGGAGACAGCAACCGCCAGACAGCAAAATCAAAAAATCCATAGTGTGCCTACCGGGTGCAAGTCGCCCCTTCCCACAAAAGACATGAAACAGGTTGTTGTTGTTCACCGCATAGTCTTTTATTTATTAAACTTCAAGCAGTGTCATTAATCCTTCATTCATCTTGATTAAGGTTTAAGGTAAATCTTTAAAATTACTTGCTTATTAACACAACATTATTAAATAATCTCAAAGTTATAGATTGTCATTATATTTACGCCCCTCTCTCCAAGGGGCCTTTTTGCTTGTCCTTCGGGCTGTGCCAGCAGGCCACAACCAAGATAGCCAGCTCTCCTTAAGTTGACCGCCCTCCGGTCAACAGAGCCGCAGGTAAATAATCTGCCACTACTTGTGACAAACATACCAGGGTATACCCCCAATGTTTATAAACCGACACCCCGTCATCACGGGTAAGGGCAGGAGTGGTCAGGACCACCAGCAGGTCAGTCCCCCCTCTCCCGCCAGCCCAGAGTCCCACAACAACTGCTTGCCCTTTCCATGGGCAGCCAGTCCATACCAAAAGGGGAAGTCCACACCCTTTTCTTGCCTGGGACCCCACCGTTCTCTTCCTTGTTGCAGGGATGGGTGGGTGGGTAATTCTTTTGCTGGTCTGCTGCCGCCGGAGCTATTGGGAAGAGGACAAAGAGGGTTAGTTCAGCCTCCCCCGGGGCTTTGTTCCCTAGGGGGAAGAAGGTCGGCCCTGCCTCCCTGATGATGTGTGCTAGCTCTTCCCTGTCCTGGTTGGTTACCGCCTTGAGGACGTCCCTGCTGGCTCAGCCCCCGGATGCCACTAAGGGCGCCACGCCTCTAGGTTCAGGTGGCGCCGCTCATAGTGTGCCTACCGGGTGCAAGTCGCCCCCTTCCCACAAAAGACATGAAACAGATTGTTGTCATTCACCGCGTAGTCTTTTATTTATTAAACTTCAAGCGGTGACATTAATCCTTCATTCATCTTGATTAAGGTTTAAGGTAAATCTTTAAAATGACTTGCTTATTAATACAACATTATTAAATAATCTCAAAGTTATAGATTGTCATTATATTTACGCCCCTCTCTCCAAGGGGCCTTTTTCCTTGTCCTTCAGGCTGTGCCAGCAGGCCACAACCAAGATAGCCTGCTCTCCTTAAGTTGACCGCCCTCCGGTCAACAGAGCCGCAGGTAAATAATCTGCCACTACTTGTGACAAACATACCGGGGTATTCCCCCAATGTTTATAAACCGACACCCCGTCATCACGGGTAAAGGCAGTATGGTCAGGACCACCAGCAGGTCAGTCCCCCCTCTCCCGCCAGCCCAGATCCCACAACAACTGCTTGCCCTTTCCATGGGCAGCCAGTCCATACCAAAAGGGGAAGTCCACACCCGTTTCTTGCCTGGGACCCCGCCACAGGGCGAGTAGCTTACTGGCGCGCTCGCCCTCCCCCCGACCTAACAGCCTTCGTTGCTGGGTGCCACTTCCGCACCACCCCTTGTTCATGTATGAATTCACAGCTGATGGCACGCAGGGCCTCCTATCGATGACGTAGAAGGTAGACAATTGATAAATTAACTTCAGGCTGGCTGCAACTTCTTGCAGTGACAAGCATTCCTTGTCAAGCTACCTGGCAGCAATGATCCTCTGATAAAATACCATAGATGATTGCAAGCTTGGGAAGCGTCTGGGAATTCTATGTTCTAGAAGGCTACTTTACTCCATTATCAAATATGATACCCAAGGAAAGATGATGCAGAGAATGAATAATATGAAGCATTCCCTGCGGCTGATGGGGCCTAATCTTAGCTACTGGAGTATTGCAGTAAATGTAACATCTGACACTTAGTAACTGCGGGTGGTCACCTTAAGAACATCATATCTAAATGAATGCAAACTTCACATCCTTACAATGTGAACGCCTTAACCATGAACCTATAAGCTGCTTTGGTAAATTGACTGATTAACACCAATCATTCATAGTAATGACATACCTTCTTTTAAAAGTTACGCGTACTTATTAACGTGCCACTTACAATACCAGTTATAGGAGTGGGAAACAAATTAACCATTTCTTCCCGGAAATGAGGTTATCAGTTATTTAGGACTAAGGTAACGTAGAGCTAATCTATTGGTAAATGAGCCATGAAACAATGATGTCAGCGACCTTTTGCGCTTTTCGCCGTCAGGGCATATAGAACATAATCACATATGTCCTATGTTTGAAGCACCATGCCCAAACCTTTCATGGTCGTGTGACATGGACGCTACCCGAGAGGCACCTTTGTTTTAGGCAGAAAGTGGCAACTTTCTACATGCTCGGCTTTCGGAATTGTAACTTAACTCCCAACTCTAGCATTAAAATGCAACTTACAATATTAAACAAAAAGGGGGAAACAAATTAAATATCTCTTCTCACAAATGAGGTTAACAGTTATTAGATTAAGGTAACCTAGCGCTCGTCTATTGATAAATGAGCCACGAGACAGTGCTAGAAACGGCTTTTGGCGCTTATCACTGTCAGGGCGACTAGGACAAAACACATGCCCTACGTTTGACATAACAAGCCCCCCGCCCTATTAGTATATAGGGCCTACCTTAATGGGTGACTTAAGAACGTTAAATGGGGACCTATATGGTAATCTAAGGGTATATTAGCCTGGGCTGGACTGTTGCCATTGAAGCAGGATGCAAAATGAGGTGGAATGGTGTGCCATTACAATGAACTGGGATGTGGACTGGATAATAACAAGTGGTTGAGATTAATTCAGGCCTTCCATCCATCACTTTTGTGTAAATTATTTAAAATATTCACAATCCCAAACACCGGAGAAAAGAAGGATTTGTAAAGGACCACCCGAAGAGGAGCTTAGAAATGTTACATCCTGAAGTAAATACTTCATTTACCTTTACTATACAGGATTTGCTTTACATGTTTTAACCCACCTTTGTTGTGCATACATTAACCGCTTAATAAGGAAACTAATAAGTAAAGACAATGGGCCAGTTGCATGTATGTCAACTTTCCTGCTTAAAAGGGGGAAGTGCAACACCTTTACCGCATATTAATTGTACTCATGACGTCAAGATTTAAAAGAATACCTTGTTAAGGATGTCTGATCTAACAGATTATGTAAATCATCGCAATACTTAACATGAAACTGGCGAACATCCGGTACATGGCCTGTTAAGTAATTGTTTAACGATTTATGGATGTCTGATCTAACAGATTATGTAAATCATTGCAATACTTAACATGAAACTGGCGAACATCCGGCACTTGGCCTGTTAAGTAATTGTTTACCGATTTATAATGAACGAGATAGCCATGGGCCTATGGCTTCT
This sequence comes from Lissotriton vulgaris, assembly GCF_964263255.1. Lineage (NCBI taxonomy): Eukaryota > Metazoa > Chordata > Amphibia > Caudata > Salamandridae > Lissotriton > Lissotriton vulgaris. Next base: position 798,230,296 of record NC_141699.1, read on the forward strand.
TAATGTGGAATGGTGTCTTGCCAACTTATAACCCACCCATGTAATAACTGAATTTAAGAACATTGTTTGAAATATTAAGAAAAAGTCTATTGTAATGTTTACTAAGTATTTTTTGTTAATGGAAGCCATCTGGATTTGAGTCCCTCCGGAAGAGCTAATAGTGCAAAAGCATCAGGTCACGATATGAGACATAAACTGATTTGTTGATGAGAATTGCAGGCCTATTCTATACCCTGCCTCCAAAGTAAGCCTGACTACTCTGTGCCAAGCTACCATAGGGTGAGTGCAGGTTAATTTAAAGTTGCCTACGTTCAACTGACTAGGATTGTGGTTGCTGCTTGACAAGGGCTTATTCCCAGACAATCAACACCCATTACTCCATTGGCCTTCTTTTATTTGTAAACTCTTTCATATACTTGTTTATCAACTATGAACATCACTGTATTCCAATACTTACACATATATACATAATCATTCTATTTTTGCGCCCGTTCTCCACGGGGCCTTTGTTTAACCTCCGGGCTGTGCCAGCAGGCCACAACCAAGATAGGATGGCCTGCTCTCCTTAAGTTAAACCGCCCTCCGGTCAACGGAGCCGCAGGTAAATAATCAATAACTGCCACCACGTGTGGCAACCAACGGCTTCCAGGGTAGAGCTAGAGAATCCAGGACCACCAGCAGGTCAGCCCCAAATCTCCCGCCAGCCCGGATCCCAGATGATTTATAAGAAGATAGGTGGATACTACCTGGGTGAAATTATGTTGGTACTAATATTACTTGCCACTTGACCATATTCAGGCGGAAAACTCCTGATTTCTGAAGCCAAAATTGTATTTATTTTGCCTCTCCTTCAATAGAAATTATTTGTTTCCAATTTTACATGTTGGCATATATGAAATATTGCATTAAAGCGCATGTCAGGAAGCCATAAGCCATGATTCCTTTGCAAACTCCACAAACTGAATATCCACACTTACTCTGAAACTTTATGATCATTTTTGGGCGTTCAGTTACGCATACAGCACCCCTTTTTAGCAAACAACAAACGCCGTTAAGTAAACAATTTGCTGTTTTAACCCAGAAAAAGCCCAGTTTGCTTTTTATTAATTGCTTTCTGTGTTTTCCCCTTTTTCTTGATTCTTAGGGAGACTGAGGAGACTGTAGAGGAGTATCTATTCCGCCAGTAGCTCTTAAAAGCAATTCTTTAGGGAACAGCTGTTGAACAAGGCAGTTGGCAATATCCTTTGAATTGTATTTAATTGCAAATACACCCCTTTATCATGACACCATTTCCGTATTATGTTCCAAACTGCTATTTATCTTCAGTACGTTCGAAGAGCGGGGGAAGTCGCTCCGCGAGGAATGCTGCCAAAAAGGATTCAGCCTAATTGCAAAAGCAGAAATAAAGACCAGAGGTAGTGTCTATGGAGTTGTTCAACGGTATCTAAGGCCAGCATTTGGGAAATATTTAAAATCAATCAAAGGAAATGCCAAACGAAAAAGATAGTAGTACAATAAAAAGATGATAGATTCAAACGATATGGCCAGCGTTTGGGAGATATTTAAAATCAATCAAAGGAAAGGCCAAACGAAAAAGATAGTAGCACAATAAAAAGATGATAGATTCAAACGATATATTTTGAAGGATTCTCTCAGAAGTTTCTAGCACGCGGGCCCGGTTGGAATAACATTAGATGTGGCCGAAACGGGATTGTTTCATAACAAGGGACAAGAGCAGTCAAATACAACACAGCGCCGAGAATAAAACCAGACCCCTGCATTTCTCGGCTCCTCTTTTTTTTTTTTTAGATTTCTAAATTGTGTTTCTGTTCTAGTGGACGAGCTGAATATACCACATTCTTCCGCACAAAAGCGGGCGATTATCCGCTGCTACATCAGCCGAAAGTCTGTTTTTCAAAAGTCATTGGCCTTGCTGTGTTCAGCCCTGATTGTTTGCAGTCGTGTTCACAATCCGACTTTTTGATTGCCGCAAAAAAAAGCTTTCAGACAGTACGCCCTGTTTTCGTTCATGCAGAACAATTTTACGGCTAAAGACACAAATAGTTCACAGGGGCCTTCTCGCAGTGGCGCTGTCTCTTTGCACGCCCGCTGCCTATTGCACTCTCCCACCGCCTCTGCCACTCTTTCACCACGTGGGTTTTCCTATGTTGGTCCGCTTTTGTTTGTGTTCTGTCGACTCCCTTAAAATGGCTGGCCCGTTAAACTGCTGACCCACCTAAAAATGGCCACCCAGATAACCGACATGCAGCTATCCATATTGGCGTCCTTTTCCTTAGTACAACGCATTCCAAATGAATGCCCAAGGCACGTTAATCCGCGATGTTGTCGCGTTTCCCTCTGTTTGACCATATGTAAGCGGTCTGAAAATAGTTATCTTTCCTTATATATCACGAGACATACGCTTCCCTAAATGAGCTCTTTACCCCGTCGTGCTAGCTGGGCTTACCGATATCCTAAGAAAGAATTTACCAATCCTTGGTCGTGCCGGAAAGGAAAGCACACTCGGTGCAGAACGGTCCGCTTTAATTTGTGGAAAAGAATAACCAGAAAGCACCTCGGTGCAGAGCGGTCCAAATGAGCAGCGCGTCTGTGCTCGCATTAACAGCTATGGTTGACCGGTCGTGCACGCAGGGCTTAGAGGTATCAGCCTACCGCCATTGAACTATGATTCAATCGGGCAGGAAGGGAACACACCTTTACAAAACGGTCCGATTTTTACAACGCTTAGACAATGAGCAGCACGTCTGGACTTGTGTAATTTTGCTTGCAAAACACTCCTCGTATGCTATGAGGCGAACTCAGAGACAGCATTCGAAATGAATATGCACAACAATATTGAATCTTACGCATACAGGAGCATTTCCAAATCCCTTTTAAAGGACACATCACTATTATCCATGTTTTTATACCCAACTACGGGAGGGCACTACATTACCTGCATCACATTCCATACCCTTATGTCCTGGCCCTGAGGCATCCGCCATTGCTTGCCGTGTTGCTGATTTCTTCCAATGTTCGTCCCCAATATTACTGGGCTAGGCTCCTGCTCTGGGCTTGGAAAATCTCCACATCTTCAATCCTTTCTAGAGCGCTTTTCCTCAAAGTAAGGAAAGTAAAAGAATCGTTTAGGCTGTGCATCTCGCGCTACTACACACACCACTACACACACTAATTGCGCTCGGTGAGCACTCGTCCGAGTCAACCACACAGACATACTTCACACTCACCTAATGACTACGCTGTGAGGCCCTCTCCTTTTCTCCGCCATGCAGTTAACCCAGCTACCACTGTAATTCTTTTGCTGGTCTGCTGCCGCCGGAGCTATTGGGAAGAGGATAAAGAGGGTTAGTTCAGCCTCCCCCGGGGCTTTGTACCCTCGGGGGAAGAAGGTCGGCCCTGCCTCCCTGATGACGTGTGCTAGCTCTTCCCTGTCCTGGTTGGTTACCGCCTTGAGGACGTCCCTGCTGGCTCAGCCCCCGGATGCCACTAAGGGCGCCACGCCTCTAGGTTCGGGTGGCGCCGCTCAGTCCGGCGAAAATCCGCTTCACTTCACCCCAGCCGCCACTCCCAAGACACAGAGGGGGCCGCAGGAGAGCTGCTGAAGCCGCGGGAGAGCAGCGGGAGAGCCGCAGGGGAGCCTCGGGAATACCTCAAGAGCCGCAGGTGAGCTGGAAAAGTCGCGGGAGAAGCTGCAAGGGAACCGTGGATCAGGCAGCTGATTGTTTGTAGATGACCGATGGGATAGTCAAGGCATCAAACTAGCGGGTCAGGGAACAATCATCCGCGCTACCTCAAGCGGCCGCCATCTTGCCCAGAAGTCGGTCTCTTCTCCTTTCCATGACATACATTTACATTCAGAAAGCGATGGGCCTAATTTAGAGTTTGGCAGATGAGTTACTCCATTACAACGTGACGGGTATCATGTCCACCTTATTGCAAGGGCATTATATCCTATGGCACTTGTAATAAGTTAGACGAGATATCCGTCATGCTGCCAAACTCTGTCAGGCCCTGTATGTGTATTCCCGTACTTGAAAATAACACCCTGTTGGAATTAATTCTGCTTCTAGTTACAAATAACAGTATTTTCTAAGGCAGAGTTATAGTAACATGAAAAATGCATAATGGGCGATTCATACACCCTAGGATTTCTGCACCTGGCCTGAAATTCAACACACTAGTGTACAGAGAGCACCTGACAACAATCAGAAACCGCTACCTTTGTATTTTCCTTTTAATACTTGTATGGCTGAGCCATATATCAAAATCTTAAAAAGGAAGCAAGATTTCTCCATAGAGGAGAACGACATCATGGTTTCTTCACTGTCTAGACATATACAATGCATTCAGGTAATTGAGAGTAGCATGTGTGCGCTGTGAAGTGCAAGGACTCGCTAACATTTTTGATCACTCAAATCAATCAAAGTCCTGGATTCCTATCTCTGGATTGCCTGGACTTCCTTCTTGGGCAAGGAGGCATGTATGTTTGGGTAGCTGTATAGTACACACCTAGCTGAAGAACAATAGAGCGCTGAATCGAGGGCAGGAGCCCAGAGTTCCAACTAGGGATGATTCACATGAGACAGAGCATTAATAGGTGCTCATGTTTGTCATTTAGAATCCTGATTTTCTCTCATTTAGCAAAGCCCTTAGTACTCATATATATAAGACGTGGCCAGACTCTCGGCCACAGGAAGTACAATACCCCTCTTCACAAGTACACTTGACCCACCAAAACACATACAGCCTTCAGGTCTCAAAGACATTGTGGCAGCCAAGTCTAGATGCAACATCATGACATATGCTCTTCCCTTACAAGATGGCGGTAGATTAGGTTCACTGTACATTCAGCGGCAAAGGCTCCGTGAAGTGACAGGAACTCAAAGCTAGTGAAATACAAAATTAATTAAATACAACTAGATACATTGTTATCTGTTCCTTCATCCCTTTGTTCTGACACATTAGCTGAACACTTATGCAGATGAAGCATAGGTTACATCGGTGTCCATGGCCAGATGCAAATTAATATATTTGAACTCACAGCAGTCCATGACAGCGCTTTACACTGCAAGTGAAGTTGGGTAAAAAACGAAAGAATCAGGTACAAGAAGTGTGGGTTCAGATTTCGGAATGCCCACTCCATGATGCCAATGGTACATGATTCCGTTCTGTAAAACCTCAATTGAGGTAGTACAGAGTCCCACTTTTTTGGGGGTTTTTTTTGTTGCACATTTTATATAGCGCGAACTCGACCCGAAGGTATTGGACCGCTTTACATGAGCACCGTGTTTACATTACACATTCAGGCAAGGGGAGATTCATTGATTTGCCCAGAATCACAGGATGTGGACGCGACCTCAGGGTTCGAACCCTGGTTTCCGGCACCATCGTTAGGCGTTTATTCCGACAGACCAGAAGATATAAATGGAGAATATGTAATGTCATTTGAGTTGAAAAGATATGCACTCGCGTATGTAACCATTATACAACCATATGTCTAATTTTGCATACATTCTGGTCGTAATATAAAGTTACGTTTTGCAAACTTTGGATGGGCTGCTTTTCATCACTAGATTTACTGCCCCCGTGGGTGTGTCAACCAGCCACCAAAACGTGTCGCCTATGCGACCTCCTCCAAGAATCCTTAACACACCTGCTCTGTATATACCCTGCCCTCCTTGGTTAACACAGAACATTCCTCCGACATCTCTTGACCAAAGAAGGGACACGGACAATACCAGTGGCTGTCAAATTTCTTTTGCAGTATGCTCCAAACTTAACAACATTTCTGGACAAAGCGAACACAACACCAAGAAAAGAAACCACTGTCTTAAATTCCTTGGAACCCTAGGCTGAGTCATAAAACCATATACACAAATAATGCGGAAAGGTAGCAGGCCATTGATTGCCACCCCTAGTTAGATCAATCAGGTGACCTGCCATTGGCCAGCTACCTAGAATTTCAGAGATTATTGAATCCACTAGACCACCCGGAGGGCATCAAAGGTAAATATTTTTAACTTTATGCTCCCTTAGTAGGTCAATTACGAACGTGCTTTTAGCCTGGGTGTTTTTTGGAATTCTGCTCTACTGTCGTTGTCTTTTTGAACTTTCTTTTTGTCTTTGTACAGGTGTTGCCTGTAAATCCAACCCACAGTGGGAATAGAGGGGCAGTTTGACATGACGTTGCACTGCTTATTATGATGCGCTGCTAATTTCTCATTTTAAGAAGCATAGGGGCACATGCATCAATATTGCATTTTGCGATTCCTTAATTGCGAAAAATAAGGAATCGCAATTAAGTAATTGCAAACTGCAATGCAGTAAGAAATCGCTATAAAAATAGCGATTTCTTAAAATTTCTTAATTGCGATTCTCTAATTGAGAATCGCAATTAAGGAATACCTCCCCATCCATTCCTATGGGCCTAGAGGCCCATAGGAATGAATGGAAAGACATTCTTAATTTGCAATTCAACATTAGAAATTCGCAAATTAAGAATGCAATTTCAAGGGTGCAGGGGTGTCCAAAGGACACCCTGTTGCACCCCTGAAATCTGCTTAGAAGTAAATTTTGCATACTCACATGCCCCAGGGGCATGTGTGTGTGTAAAATGGAACTTTGAAAAATGCACTTTAGGGCATTTTTCAAAGTTTTCGCAAATTACCATGAAGGTCAATTTCATGGTAATTTGCTCCCCTTATTTGCGAATTAGCAAATTTTTAGAGTTTGATGCATTGTATTTAAGGAATCTCAATTTGATATTCCTTAAATGCAATCGCAGTTTAAGAAATCGCAATCTTGCGATTTCTTAAATTACGAAAATTACAAAAATGTTAATGCATCCCAAAAATGGGAATTGCATTTGCGAACGGCCGAATTTTGTGATTCGCATCATTTGCGAATGCAATTTCCTTTGATGCATGTACCCCTTAGTAATCAGCTGTGGAGAGTCACTTTTAATGTCTTATCACTAAGTTGAAATGATTAACGTGGTATGTTGTCAATTCCAACCTCATGAAGCTTAAACTGCAAAGTGCTCCACAGCGAAAAACTCAAAAGATCACTTTACGCTAAAACACATAATCTGCTAAAAGCTTTGGCAAGCACTCACGCTATTAGGCCCATGCTTGATCCCTTTATGTTTATGTACATGGCATGGCGCATCTTAAGGTCTGCACGTTCCGAGTTTTTATTTGTCTTTTAATCTTTATAAATTGACTTTAATCTCACTATTGCGATGAGGGTACTTGTCATCAATTTATATCTCAATCTTTTTAAAACGTATGCAACGTTCTGCTGTTTTGTTACCTGCATTTGGCACTTTAATGGACTTTACTGACTAAATAAAGTCGTTTTAGAAAAATGTGATTTGCATACATTCCAGTGTTTTCACCAAAATGTAATTCAGTTTGCAAGAAGGTTATGTCATCGGATCCTTGTACATTTCACAAATCTGTACATTTAATTGTGTAATGATATAGGACTTGGAATAACATTGTCAGGACTGATCCACAAACTTTATTTAATGAAGATTAGTGGTAACTTCTCTGATCCACCAAGACTGAAAACATCACTGCCTCTGATTCTTTAAATGCATGAGGTGGCAATTAAAAAATTCAAATAAGGCACTCATCTTTAACCCTGGGAGTTGTTTGCATAGTCGCACTACGGGTAGCTACTTGAAGTGCACTTCGCACTACGCAAGTTATGCGTAGCTATGCGAACTGCGTAGTGTGGTAGGGAAAATGCTCTTTGCACTGATTGCACAGTGCCGGATGCTTGTCCGCACTGTGCACTCATTGCAAACGGCATCTTGCACAGTGCAAGCAGTCGTTTTCTGCCGCTCGAGTAGATTTGCACTCAGGCTGCAGTTTTCTCAACATGGACTGGTAGTTTCTCATCGTGAGCGGTAGCAAGCATATGCGACCACTCAAAATGAGAAACCTGACCTCCTGCATTGAGAATCTTGCCGGGAGGTTTATTTTCCGCGCTTGCGATTGGCAACTTAATGTTGCTGATCGCGAACGAGGAAAAAGTCTCGCCGGGATGTCATTTTGCTCGCTCGTGGTCGCCAACTTGACCTTGAGGACTGCGAGCAAGCGTTTTTGCACTGTGCTAAGTGCAATTCGCGTAGCACGTAGTTGCGCAAACTACGCAGACTACGTGAGCGTAGCAAAGTCCTACGCCCAAGGTTACTTAGCTTACACTTTTTTTCATATACGTTATTTTTATAGTGAATCTTCCCTTAGAAGGACAGCATCGTAGACTTTCCAAAAACTGAAAGCCCAAGATTCACCAAGTTTTGCGCAATGCACCATGGGGCTATGGATTGCAGTTCTGAGAAAATGGCAAAATAAATGGGTAGCACCATTGTTAAAATGATGAATGACGCGATGACAAGTCTTGTAGAATAGGATCATAGGTTTATTAGATGTGGTCAGATCCATTGTAATGCCCCACCAGGAGCAGGCTCTCCACTGCTCAGCTCATCCACACCAACTGACACACTCTTCCAATCCAAACCAATCAACATTCCATCTGACATCATCACTGGCTGGAAAAACAGAACAGGTTGGCTGGTCAGGGTCATTGACAAACAACTATAGGCACACGCAGTCAATATATACTACGTGACCAATGGAAATGTATTCCAAGAAAAATTTATTTACATTTAAACTTAGATTTCATAAATTTCCAAAAACAACAGACATAAACGGAAGACTGTCAGTACAGTTGGTTCAACAACATGCAATCATGTATACAATATCTACAAATATACAATTTCTACAAATGTACAAACACTTGAGGTGAAAAGTCGGACAAAAGACATATTAACACACCAAAAAACAGTAAAACGCATACTATTCCAAATAAATTGCAAAGTACAAGTGTTATTAGAAACAGTGCATTGTTTTTGCATGGAAGGAAAAGACTGAAGCAATATTTGGTTTCATATCGCTCTGCCCATATTATTTACCAATGCGTAGCTGATCTCCTCTAAAAAACGTGGTTGGCAAAATAAACTAAGAATCTCTAATCGAGATGTGTTGTGAAGAACTCCAATTCAACAAAAAGTAGCCGGCAAGGTGCAATAAGAGTTCCACAACGCTTTAAAACAATGTGACGGAAGGCAAAGCAGTGTTATCGGTCATCCGCAAAGGACTAATACCCCACAGCGTAAACGGAGCGTGGTTTGCAAAAGACCAGCCAAACCAAAGATGGCGGCACGTTTTTTAACGTTGTGCCGGATGGCTCACAGCATGTAGGTGCTGAGCGGCGTCCGTGAGCAGATCAACAACGAGGACGTCACAGAAGAGCTTCACTAACTCCTCGAAGCATTCCAAGCACGTCATCAGAAGGACGGCAGACGGGAAGGAGGGAAGATCACTGCTGGCCAACCGTCGACCAAAGGACATCGGCATCCAGGACGGTGAGTAAACAAGCTTGGATGGAAAGGCACTGAAAGTTGAAGCGGTCCAGTCTATACACACTGCCACAATACTGCAGCGCCCCCTAGAATGCGCTAGTCAAGAACATCGGCGGTCCCTGAATGCGCTGACACAGAATTGTGCTGGAAATAAATACAAATCCGCTAGTCAAGAACAGGGCCAGTCTCAGAATGCGGTAATACTAATCAGCGCTGCCAATAAATACAGATAAAAATCGCTGATACTTTCCTCCAAAGTTTAATATTGGCCCCGGCCCCTGAATGCGCTCACCTGGAGTAGCGCTGCAAAACGCTGATGAAGGGAAAATCCAGTCCAGTTAGGGAAAATCCAGTCCAATTGCCAAACCTTTACAATAAACGAAGAGGGCTCAACTAAAATTTCATTAACCTTAATCAGATATAAGCTGACACTTACTTCCCAGGCTGTAGGCAGGCTAATAGAAACTGGCACAATCTAGTAAGCGCGACCGTTGGCAGGGTCACTGGTGGGTCAATTGGGTGCCTAGTTTCATAAAATACATAAGTTAAAGTTCACTTACTTGAGTCTTTAAGTCTTTTAGTTCCAAGTCTTTATATCCATATTAAAAACACTATTTCATTTGCTTCAGTTTTAAAAATCAAATTAGTCCAGGTAGCTCCATGGGTTCTTTGAATCATCGCCAGTGTTAAAATGATGAATGAAGCAATGACAAGTCTTGTAGAATAGGATCATAGGTTTATTAGATGTTGGTCAGATCCATTGTAATGCCCCACCAGGAGCAGGCTCTCCACTGCTCAGCCCATCCACACCAACTGACACACTCTTCCAATCCAAACCAATCAACATTCCATCTGACATCATCACTGGCTGAGCAGCAGGGAGAGAACTTCTGTAGGGAGGGTGCATAAAGTAGAAAGTACATTAAAGGACATTACAACAGCCATCTCTACCTGGAAACATGCTTGGTCATGATTTTGCTAACAATGCACTGTTGATGCAATGCTAAAAATACTTTAGTGTTGTGGTAAAGCAAGTTGTGTCTTATGTGAGATTTTTACTCCAGGCACACCATCTAGTGTAAAACCCCACAAGGCTAAAGAATAAACTGTGTGATATGGGTAATTTTGCAGAATTTACATGTATCACAGGTGGAAATATCTCACAGTTTATATTTTTGCAAAATGTTCGCATCTGTTTTCTTTAGTGCCTAGGCCTGACTGGCCTCACCGGCCATCGGGTGTTTCCCCGAGAGCCTAAAGGTGCAGGGGTCGCTTTTGTTACTGACGGCCAGTTTTGCAGCAATGCTGCAATAACGACCCCCATTAACAAATTAAGCAGACCTACCAGCTTATTCACTCTCACAGCGGCCCTTCTATATCAAGGAGGCAACAATAAAAGTGTCGAGATTGACATCTCTGGTGATGAATCTTCCTGTGGGAGACAGATTAGAGTTTTGTCTATTGGCAGTTTTGACTCATCTAAAGTAGAGTATAGGTTTATTGTGCCTGCTGCAAAGAATGTGTACCATTCAGATCACAGAATTGTATTTTATGAGCATAGCTCAGTGGGTTAGTGCTTTTGTCACAGAGATGATTTTGTTATCTGCAGTTCATAATTTAGAATCGTAATCTAGCTCAGGGAGCTATGAACTGCCTTGAAAGAGCTGCATGCAAACTACATGTTAGAGGTTCAAAAGTTATGTATTTTCGCCCACTCTTTCCTTATCCTAAATGTTGCTTGGCTAGAAGTACATTCTTTAGTAAATTCAACTTCAACCATTATGTTAGGGTTTTTTTTTTTTGGGAAAAACCTTTATTGCACCAACAAGTTACACAGTGGAACGCCTACAACCCATCGGGCTGGCCGCTATAGCAATTTTGATCAAATGGCAGTCATGTACATTCACTAGATATTTTACTGTAGGAAAAACAGCGGCACTACCGCCATAAGGAAAAGGTGCAGCATTAGCATGAGTCTTTCCAAGCATTATTGGTTTTCGGTAAGATTTTTGTAATTTTCTCCTCCCCCCCCCCCCCTCCCCCTGAACAACAGAAAAGCAAAATAACTGTTAGGAATGTCAAAGCGGTCACGTAAATGCCAGAATTGTGTTCATTTATTCTTCTTATCAAGATGTCCCTCACCAGAGTCCATCCCCGCCCACTATTTGAATCCAGTTACTGTGTAGTCGTCATTGTGGACATCTCAACCAAGTAGAGACCCCCAGAGTTCCCCCGTGGTCACCCTGTATCCCAACAATACTGGACATCCCCATCCCACCTGCAATACCCTCCCCCCCAATCTGTTCGGTGGACTAGCCTACTGCCTCTTCTTCATCTGAATCATCTTGATCGTCTTCCGGTAAAGGATCACAAATCTCTCCCCTATACACATTCCACTTGGTCCAAATTTTATTCCACTTACCCGGGCAGGCACGATTGGAGTACACAGCCCGTTCTGTTATCATTGTTTTATCCATATTTTGACACCATATTGACTTGGTTGGTAGCTCCGCCACCCCCCATTTTTGTGCAATATCTCGTTTCGCTATAAGCAACCCTACTGTGACCCAGATTTGGTCATGTCTGGAAATATCGGTGACTCTGTCCATCACCACCCCTTGTTGTTAAATATTTTGTCCACCCTAAGCGTGGAAGGGTATACTCAGATGTGAGTCCCTTGCTCATTGCACCATCTGGATTCAAGCAAACCGGGCCGACGACGGCTGAAATGCCAGAAACCGGTCCCCGGGAGCTTGTTTCCTTCCCAGTGTAAGAATTGGCTTGGTAGTTTAGTTTGCCCTGTTCCCATCATGCACTGGGACAGGAACAGACTAATTTGCATATAGCCAGGTTCTGAGCTGGGATGGTGCAGTGAGCTAAAAAACGGTGTTGGATCTAGCCCTGATCTCTTGACTGGGTGAGAGTATTCTGCTTAATTCAGAAACTCTGTCCATCACCACCCCTTGTTGTTAAATATTTTGTCCACCCTAAGCGTGAAAGGGTATACTCAGATGTGAGTCCCTTGCTCATTGCACCATCAGGATTCAAGCAAACCGGGCCGACGACGGCTGAAATGCCAGAAACCGGTCCCCGGGAGCTTGTTTCCTTCCCAGTGTAAGAATTGGCTTGGTAGTTTGGTTTGCCCTGTTCCCATCATGCACTGGGACAGGAATAGACTAATTTGCATATAGCCAGGTTCTGAGCTGGGATGGAGCAGTGAGCTAAAAAACGGTGTTGGATCTAGCCCTGATCTCTTGACTGGGTGAGAGTATTCTGCTTAATTCAGAAACTCTGTCCATCACCACCCCTTGTTGTTAAATATTTTGTCCACCCTAAGCGTGGAAGGGTATTCTCAGATGTGAGTCCCTTGCTCATTGCACCATCAGGATTCAAGCAAACCGGGCCGACGACGGCTGAAATGCCAGAAACCGGTCCCCGGGAGCTTGTTTCCTTCCCAGTGTAAGAATTGGCTTGGTAGTTTGGTTTGCCCTGTTCCCATCATGCACTGGGACAGGAACAGACTAATTTGCATATAGCCAGGTTCTGAGCTGGGATGGTGCAGTGAGCTAAAAAACGGTGTTGGATCTAGCCCTGATCTCTTGACTGGGTGAGAGTATTCTGCTTAATTCGGAAACTCTGTCCATCACCACCCCTTGTTGTTAAATATTTTGTCCACCCTAAGCGTGGAAGGGTATACTCAGATGTGAGTCCCTTGCTCATTGCACCATCAGGATTCAAGCAAACCGGGCCGACGACGGCTGAAATGCCAGAAACCGGTCCCCGGGAGCTTGTTTCCTTCCCAGTGTAAGAATTGGCTTGGTAGTTTGGTTTGCCCTGTTCCCATCATGCACTGGGACAGGAACAGACTAATTTGCATATAGCCAGGTTCTGAGCTGGGATGGTGCAGTGAGCTAAAAAACGGTGTTGGATCTAGCCCTGATCTCTTGACTGGGTGAGAGTATTCTGCTTAATTCGGAAACTCTGTCCATCACCAACCCTTGTTGTTAAATATTTTGTCCACCCTAAGCGTGGAAGGGTATACTCAGATGTGAGTCCCTTGCTCATTGCACCATCAGGATTCAAGCAAACCGGGCCGACGACGGCTGAAATGCCAGAACCCGGTCCCCGGGAGCTTGTTTCCTTCCCAGTGTAAGAATTGGCTTGGTAGTTTGATTTGCCCTGTTCCCATCATGCACTGGGACAGGAACAGACTAATTTGCATATAGCCAGGTTCTGAGCTGGGATGGTGCAGTGAGCTAAAAAACGGTGTTGGATCTAGCCCTGATCTCTTGACTGGGTGAGAGTATTCTGCTTAATTCAGAAACTCTGTCCATCACCACCCCTTGTTGTTAAATATTTTGTCCACCCTAAGCGTGGAAGGGTATACTCAGATGTGAGTCCCTTGCTCATTGCACCATCAGGATTCAAGCAAACCGGGCCGACGACGGCTGAAATGCCAGAAACCAGTCTCCGGGAGCTTGTTTCCTTCCCAGTGTAAGAATTGGCTTGGTAGTTTGGTTTGCCCTGTTCCCATCATGCACTGGGACAGGAACAGACTAATTTGCATATAGCCAGGTTCTGAGCTGGGATGGTGCAGTGAGCTAAAAAACGGTGTTGGATCTAGCCCTGATCTCTTGACTGGGTGAGAGTATTCTGCTTAATTCAGAAACTCTGTCCATCACCACCCCTTGTTGTTAAATATTTTGTCCACCCTAAGCGTGGAAGGGTATACTCAGATGTGAGTCCCTTGCTCATTGCACCATCAGGATTCAAGCAAACCGGGCCGACGACGGCTGAAATGCCAGAAACCGGTCCCCGGGAGCTTGTTTCCTTCCCAGTGTAAGAATTGGCTTGGTAGTTTGGTTTGCCCTGTTCCCATCATGCACTGGGACAGGAACAGACTAATTTGCATATAGCCAGGTTCTGAGCTGGGATGGTGCAGTGAGCTAAAAAACGGTGTTGGATCTAGCCCTGATCTCTTGACTGGGTGAGAGTATTCTGCTTAATTCAGAAACTCTGTCCATCACCACCCCTTGTTGTTAAATATGGAAATATCGGTAGGCTCCCACACATTTAAGAGGCACCTTTTTGGTTCTGGTAACAAAGATGTGTCCAGTGTTTGTGACATCGTTCGCAGGACCTGTCTCCAATATTCCTGTATCCGGGGGCAGTCTCAGATGGTGTGGAAAAACGTACCCTCCTCCCCGCACCTGCGTAGGCAATATGGATGTTGTATCCGGTGAATACGATGTAGCATTGTTCTCGTGTAATTTACTCTGTGTAAAATTTTTAATTGAACTAATCGCAGCCGCGCTGAGATGCCCACTTCCTTAGGAGAGGCTAGTGCCTCATTCCATTCCTGCTCGTCCATCTCACTGGTGTCTCCCTCCCATTTCTCCTTCAGAGGCAATGTCGGGTCAGGTAGTTTATTAAGTAATTTGCGGTATGTAAGGGATGTAGCGCGCTTGACCATATAATCCGTAAGGAGGCGGTCTTCCAGTGGGGCAGACTCAGGCAAATCAGTGTCCGCGGCCAAGGCTGTTAATAGTGCGTGACGAATCTGAACATATCTGTAAAGCTCCCTGTCGCTGAGTTCATATAGTTCTTGCAGTCTCTGGAAGGGTATCACTCCACCCCTCTCCCAAAGATCGCCCACCGTGGAAATCCCTATTGTGTCCCAGTGTGAGAAGCCCTTGCTGTTTCTCATGTTGCCGAGGATTCGAGAGTCCCATAGTGGGGTTAGTTTGGTAATTCTACCTTTCCAGCCCAGGGCCGCCGTTGCTGTGTGCCAGATTTCTATAGTAAGCCTGGTGGGTCCCATTAATGTACGTGTTTTACGTCGGTCATACAGTGGGGCTAGTAGACTGTCAGTGCCTAGTTGCGTTCTATCTGCCTGGAAGGCTGGTTCGGTTTGGGAAGTGTGGATCCACTGGTTGATGGGTTTGAGGTGTGCCGCCCAGTAATACAGTTTTAAATTGGGCAAAGCAATACCACCATCATACCACCCTCTATGCAGTTTGGATTGTGCTATACAGGCGGGGAGGTTCCCCCATAGGAGGTTGGATACTAGTGCTGCCACCTTCTGGAAGAAACCGGGGTTCACCGAGTAGGGCGTATTTTCGAGGACGTAGAGAAAACGGGGCAGGGCCATCATCTTGTATAGTGCTGCTCGCCCCAACAATGTCAATGGGAGTCCCGACCAAAAATGCACGTCTCGTTTGAGTCTGTCTAGGTGGGGTGTCAAGTTTTTGGTCACGAACTCTACTGGGTCTCTAGTGACATATATGCCCAAATATTTAAACGATGTACCAGCTATGCGTAAACGGCAGTCCGATTCGAGGACCGGGGCCTGACCCTTTAGGACGTACAATTCGGATTTGCCCCAATTCAGTGTATATCCGGATATCTTTCCATGGGTGTCGCAAAGATGTAGTAGAGCGGGGATACAGGTCTCCGGGTTGGTGAGATAGACCAGCATGTCGTCCGCATAGAGGGACAGTCGATCCTCCCAGCCCTCCTTCCAGCAAATACCCTGAAGGTGGGGTGAGGTTCTAATCAGGGTTGCGAGGGGTTCTAATGAAAGAGCGAACAACAATGGTGATAGGGGGCAGCCCTGTCTCGTGCCCCTACCTAAGGGAAACTCTCGGGAGATATGGCCATTAGCCACCACTCGTGCCCGTGGGTCAGTGTACAGTAACCTCACCCATGTGATGAAGCGGGGGCCGAAGCCCATGCGTGATAAGGTCTCAAAGAGGTAGGCCCATTCCACAAGGTCAAAGGCCATCCTAGCATCGAGTGCCATTATCACTGCTGGAGTTTCCACTGTGTCCCCTCGTGCCAGCACTCCGTGCAATCTGCGCAAGTTTAGCGCCGTGTTACGATGGAGCATGAATCCGGACTGGTCCGGGTGTATAAGGGACGACAAGTGGGGTAAGATTCTCAGTGCCAGGAGTTTGGCCAAAATCTTGGCTTCTGCATTAAGCAGCGATATGGGGCGGTAAGAGGAGCAATTTTCAGGCGGCTTGCCAGGTTTGGCGATGGCCACTTTGGTTGCCGCTCTGTGATCTGGTGGGAGCGTACCTTTTTCCAAACAATCCTTGAACATCTCAAGCAGATGTATACTTAGGGTCTCCGGCATCGCCTGATACCACTCCACCGGTATACCGTTAGGTCCCATTGCCTTGCCCGGATTTAAAGCACGGATCGCCAGCTGAATTTCGTCAGCGGTGATGTCCGCTTCCAACTACTCCGAGATTTCCGGGGTTAATGTATTAACCCCAACTGGGGCCAATACGTCTCTGGCCATCTCCGGCGTCACCGTGTGTTCGGGGGTGTATACTTGTTCGAAGTGGTCTGCAAGTAATTCTACTATGTGTCTCGGGTTAGTGTGAACCTCCCCGTGCTCATCTTTCAATTTTGGAATGCCTCTCGAGTCCCCATCTCTTTTGTCGAGCCATGCCAGCATTTTCCCAGCCTTATCGCCCACCTCGTAGACCCTGTTCTGAGTGTCGGACAGACTTTCCCTGACTCGTGTGCGCAGATGATCATTATACAATTGTTGTTGTAGGGTAAGTGCATGCAGGGTGGATGGAGTGGGACATTGTTCATGAGTTGTAGTCAGTGTCTGTAAGGTAAACTCCAGAGCATCCAGCTCCTGAGCCCGTTGTCTTTTGAAGCCCGTGACAGAATTTATAGCTTGGCCCCGTAGCACCGTTTTATACGCCTCCCAAAGCACCTCGGCTGAACGTACCGAGTGTACATTCTCAGTGTAATATTGTGCTGTCGTCTTTTTAAGAGCTTTGCGAACTTGGGGGATCTTGAGGTATGCAGCATGTATGGGATAGATGCGTTTACGTGTTTGCGATTGTGAGGAGAGAGTTAGGGTAAGTGGGGAGTGATCCGAGATCCCTCGCGGGTGGATCTCCATTGCTTCTATGTAATGAAGTCCATCCCCCAGGGTCAGGAAGTGATCGATTCTAGACAGACTTCCATGTACTGCAGAGTGAAAAGTGTATTGCCGTACAACGGGGTGGAGGTGTCTCCAAACATCGACCAGTCCCATGGCTGTTACAAATTGCTGAAAGCGGGGCACCCCACCCGCAGGGGCTGGTGTTGGGAATCTATCAAGTTGTGTATTTAGAATAGCGTTGAAGTCCCCCCCGAGAATAATTTCCCCCTCCGGGAGAGACAGGAGAAAATTGCCCAGTTTAGGGAGGTGTACTGAATGAAGTGCAGGTGGGACGTAAACCGAAACAAAGTTGAAGAGTCTCCCCTCCCATTGTCCTTGTAGTGCTGCGAAGCAGCCCTGGTCGTCTGTTTTAGTGTGCAGGGGGAGGAATCGTGAGTTTTTTTGCATTAGAATTCCGGTACCCCTAGAACCGGACGTGAAGTCCGAGTGGACCATCATCTTGTATCCTCTTCTATTCAGGGCCTTGGTGGTCTCCCCTGTTAAGTGGGTTTCCTGCAATGGAGCTATTGTGGGCTTGTGTCTCTTGAGTGCAGTGAGTACTAGCCCCCTTTTCACCTTGTTGCCTAGCCCTCTCACATTCCAAGATAGTAAACGCAAGGAGGGGCATTGTATCTCGGGGTCTACATTCCCCCCTTCAGCTGCCGGGATGTCAACCATTCTGTCCCAGGGGTGCCGCTAGGTGTCGGCGGAGAGGTGTAGCAGTCATGGTGGGTGTGTGAATGTGCGGGAGGATGATGAGCATTCTCATGTGGGTTGGAAGCTTCCCTACCTTACCCCCTCCCGGGATTAGCTCGGGTGAACATTTCATCTTCATCAGTGACCTAACATACAATTTCCTAACAGTCAAAAAACAACCCTTCCCCCATCCCCCCCTCCCTGCATCCCTGCCTAACGGACTTTCAACTGCCCGCCCCCCCAACTGAGCAGAGTGCCTGACCCATCCCCAAACCAAAGTACTTGCGTGTAGGGGGGAGAGTGTCTCCCCGAGCAGGCGGCGTCCCTGCGTGCTCTTGGGTTAGCCATGCCAGAGTCCATGTGCAGCAAGAAGAATGTAAAGTCAATAAACATTGAATATCGCTGAGATAGATCCTGGGTCAGGAATCATTCCTCTCCCCCTGCTCCCGCAAAGTTGCGGGAGGGAGATCTCTCTGATCCACCCCCACGACAGGCCCTTGTGAACCATTTTTGCTGTGGTCTGCGCTTCCGTGGTCCGGCTTATGAGATTTTCGCTGTCGACCAACCGTGTGCCATCCTTCCAGCCAGTCCCGGGCAGCGTCCGGAGAGTCGAAAAACCACACTTTTTTGTCCGCCACGACTCTGAGTCGAGCCGGGAAGAGCATCGAATATGGTAGTTCCTTTTCTCTCAACATTTTCTTGACTTCCAAGAACGTCCTTCTCCTCTTGGAAACTTCGGCCGTATAGTCCGGGAAAAAGGCAATCCTTGAGTTCTGAATTTGGATGGCCGGTGCCACTCTCGCAGCCTGTAAGATGGTGTCACGGTCCCTGAAGTTAAATAGTCTAGCCAAGATAGGTCGGGGTGAGCTTCCAGACTTTGGTTTTCCCCCCGGAACTCGGTGGGCCCTCTCCACGGAGAAGAAATTCGAGAGTCCCTTGGGCTGGAGCTGGTTTTTAATCAAGTCCTCCACATAGAGATCCATCGCCCCCGTGTCTTCGGATTCCGGCACACCCAAAATCCGGACGTTGTTGCGCCGGGACGGCCCTCCTGGTCATCCAGTTTATCCCTGAGCTGTTTGTTGTCTGTTTGTAAACGTTCCATTGCTGATTGCAGTTCAGAGACATCCTCGACCAAGGATTTAGTGACCACCTCAACCTGTTTGACCTTCTCACTCATTTTCTGGAGGTCCGCCCGTATCAGAGTGACTTCCGTGGCCGTCGCCCCCACTGTCGCCTGCACCTGGGCTAAAGCCGCCAAGACGTCTTCAAGCGTGGCTTTTTTCGCCCCCTCTTTTTCGGTTGTTTTTCCCGAGGTTTTGCCTTGTTCTTGAGGCGGTGTCTGTCTCTCATACGCAAATTTGTCCATTTTAGCCTGGGTGGTGCTGTTCTTGAGGCCTCTGTTCGACATTGTGCGAGTGGTTGCGCTGTTGCCAGAGGCTGCAGCAGGGTGTTGGGCAGATCGGGTTGGGTCTTGCACTGTTAGTGGCGTCCGTTCCGTGTGGAGGTCCGCGAGGTGGTATCTGCGTAGGCAGCAAAATGGCGGCGTTGCGTCCGAGTTTCACTTCTTCTTCCGCGCCCCTAGTCAATCCTGCGGAGCTGTAGAGGATTGATGGGCGCCGCGGAGTTTCCCTCGTGACTTCGGATCCCCGGAAAGTATTCTGCCCGGTTTCTGGAGTAACATCCACTTCCAGCCGGCTGTAAACTCGCCGCGACTCTGCTGCTTCCAGGCTGGCAGTAGGCCTTTCCCCGCTCCGGTCTCCGGCCGGCAACTCGATGTGATTTCGGGCCTTCGCTGACCCCAAAGTTGCTGCGTTGGTAGCTGCACGGTCTCTGGGTCTGGCCCTCCCCTTTGAGCTCGTGAAGATACGGATAATTAGACCGGATTGTTGCGGGAAGCCGCCTTGCATCGGGAGCCTCTCTAAGCTGCGGCCGCCATCGTTGGCTGCTAGCCACGCCCCCATTATGTTAGGTTTTAATCCTGAATGTGTGCTTCTCCAGACTAAGCACCCTTAAAAAATGCCTAACAGAATGGATGACATATAAATCCTACACCTTGTATTCCCTTTCATCTTATGTAACAGTTTTTATTCACTGATTCATACATGCATGATATATTGTCTCTGTATGTGTGTCTGTGTGATGTATATTACTCCCACACCCTACACTGGTATGAGAGGCACTATAAACAAAATGAAGTACATGTGAGAGAGGTGCTATAGAGAGATGAGGAGCCTGTTGAAGGGTGATAGTGAAGGAACCATTGAAGGGCCCCATCAAAGATTGATGAATCAATCCTGATGCACTGTAAGGTCATCATTTGTTGTGCTTTAAAAGCTAATATAATTGAATATTTAATGACAATTTGTTGTAGAATGCACCATTTTCGCTATTTTTTCCAAACATTTTTGGGCGCGAGAACCCCGGAAAGCCCCTTTGTAGTGGTCAGGATCGTTTGCTACACAGAGTGAGGGGCTGGTCTGACAAAATTTGCCAGTGCACTTTGGTTTCCCAGTACAGCCCTGTGTGGCCTTTGTATTTCACGCATAGCTGTGTTGCACTACTTTTTTTGCGGGATTAGCTGAACTACCATTGGTGAAATCATATGGGTGCTTGTGTTTTTCCCACTGGGTTGGGTTCCCTTTTCATATGCATAGGCATGGGCGTAGGAACCGTGAAAGGTGGGAAGGAATTTATCTCCCCCAGATTTTTTCATGGTGTGAGACTGGGGACAATATTCTCTCCCTATTTCGAAGTGGAAACTCCAAATTAAACAATGGCAGACAGAGCATGTCCCTCTGAAGTCGTGTTGCACATCCCAAATTCTTCTTGAAGCACTGTAACCAGAATAGCTTAGTTCTATGACCTCTCTATTTAGTCAATTATTAAATACTAGTCATTGAGGTGTTGAACCTTTCCTAAAACCTTTCTGTTTGTCAAGCAGTTCTTCAAGGAAACGCTTTTCAATTGCATCTCAGACCGCATGTTCCGTCATTATGTTTGATCTTCAATGTCTGTGGAAACATTCCAAACAGAAAAGAACAGCTTTAAATCACATGACCATGCACATGCATACATGGGTGTGTGTAGTGTCAGTTTGATTTAAGGTGTGCTGAATGCCTTTATGGATCTCCAAATAATAAAACTGTTTGGAAAACTGAACACAATGCACTGATCTTTGGTGTTAAATGGAAGAGGAAATGATGTAACCCAGCGTCTCAGAACTGTGCAATGTGTAATCCTGAAATCAAATCCCAGCTTCCACGCTTGCCAAACTGTGTGATCCACAGCCCCACCACTTTTCTATGTATCATTTTCTAAACCGTCGAGTTGGAGAGCACATCAAAGTAATTCAGAGTGCTACAAAAGCACACTTATATATGGTTAATAATTTTACTACGTACTCAATAACAATAAAGCCTATATGAAACTGAAATATGTAGTCAGTTAACGTGTGCCAATGCCCGCAGGGCTTTGGGGCATTCCTGAATGTTTCATGTTTAAAAGAACAATACTTTCAATAAATGTCACTCGATTCAGTGATGTAAATATATGTACTTAATTGAAAAACTGAGAAATGTGAAAGTCTTTGTTATGTTTTTTCATGACATTTGTTGCTTGATTTTACATCATTCAGTGGCTCAGTTTATGCTTTGAGTGTTAGGGCCAAGCCAGACCCCTGATGTGGCTCTCCTCAAGCCTGTCCTTCTCCCTACCCCACTAGAAATCTTGGGGCATATTATCAAGGGGGTTTATCTCCGCTTTTTTGGCTTTAAAAGCCAAGAAAGCGGAGATAAAATTATCTCCCTATTACCAAGCTGTCGCTAACACCAGTTAGTGACAGCTAAAAGGAGATAGCGACCATCTTGGGCCCCGCTTTGCATGTCAGTGATATTTATCACTAATGACATGCAAAGTGGGCGTGCCAAGATGTTAGAGACTGGAAACAGTCCCTAACATCGCTATCTCCTATTACCAACTTTTGGAGATATTCGCGCTAAGCGCGAATATCTCCAAAAGCTAACACCTGCCCTGAGCAGTTCTTAGCCATGTTATCCAATGGGAGGTGGATAACATGGCTAAGAGCATTTGCTCGATAATGCATGAATATCGCTGACTTTTCAGCGATATTCATGCATTGCGGCTGTTTTTTATCGCATTTGCGATAAACCTTGCTAATAGCAAGGTTTATCTGCGATAAAAATCGCCGATGTGCGGCGATAATTTTTGTCTCTAAACAAGTTAGAGACAAAAAGTATCGCTAGTTGTTGGTAATATGCCCCCTTGTTATCAATGGTTTCGCTCTACAGTGGGCAAAGACATGAACATCTGGTCCAACATTGCAAGAGCAGGGGCCAGATTTACAAAAGATTTCACTCAATATAGCACGGCAGCCAAAAATGCTGTGCTGCTTTGGGTGAGAAGGAGAGAGCAGGCGTGTGCCGTATCTACAGTGGTATAGCTCTTTCCTCCCCTCTCCCTAGCGCCGGCCTGAGTTTTACTGCTGAGCGACACACACACACACACACACACACACCTATGTGCCATAGAATGCACAGGTTTTGTACTACAAAATACTTTGCCTAGATAACTTTTAAAACTTTTCCTACTTTGTATGTGTACTTAATAGTACAGCACATAAGCAAAGCCGGAAAATATTTCTACCTTTAAGGCCTGCTTTTAAATGGGCTTAATTTTTTGTGCAAATCCCTGGCTCAATTTTTTGGTTGACAGGGTTTTGTGTAAAAAAAACCATGAAACGCCTCCTTGATGCAGAATAAGGAAAAGCAGCGCTGTGCACTGCCTTGCCTTGCTCCATATCCATAAGGCCAGGCAAATCCATATAGGGTGGCTTTGCGTCGCCTCATAGATATGATTGAGAGGCCTTCGCTACCAGAGCATCGAAAAAAGTGATACTTCGGAGGCTCAGACTTCTTGTCAACGAACCCCTAAGTCTCTACAGCCCATGGGTACAGTTGACGCAGCCACTCTCCCCATATTTTATGAAGTTTAGTGGACAATCCCAGGCCTAATAAGCCAACTCACTAGCCACAACTGATAAGTCCATACCTCTATACCATTCGGCAAAAGGTGAGACGGTGGGGCGCTCCAATATATCTCTTAGCGAGCACTAGATAAGTAAGTAATATTCGCCTCCTAGTTCAAAATCCTTTTTTTAAATATTTGGTCAATGCGTAGTTTCTCTGCTTTGCATTGCTTAGCAACTATGGTTTGTAACCTGTACCTTAGTTGATTAAATCCGTTTTTTAAAGAAAAAGTCTTAATAATAATGTGTAATGTCCTAATACTGCTAGTCACTTAGTACTGTTAGCAATACGTACAAAAGTGACCCTATAAACAGTCCGAAAATGATTAGTGCTCAGCCCTTCCATCATTACACGGAATCCAACCACTGTACACGTCGGAGAGGCAGAGAGGTGCGGCGTAGAAATTCTTCTAATTGTTGCCTTAAGGCCTGGGATTATGAAGTGAAAGGCAGAGATCCTGCTTTGTGCTGTTTGTCTTTCTAGCTTGGACTGTAATGTGGTTCCTGCATGACGGACTAACCAGGATGTGGCTGCGATATCTTTATCCCACTGTTTACTTATAGCATAATGCAAAACAAAAGCCGTGATAGGAACATTGGAAATATGACTTTACCTTGACAGATAACGTCTGTTTACAAAGCACCGTCGTAATCTCAGACGACACTTTAATAGCTATTGACTGCTTTGTAAGCAAATTGAAAAATGGATGTATGGTATTTTTGTTGCCTTGTCTTTTTTTTCTTATCACGCTCATGATTTTGCTTTGTTCGCCTTTATTTTATTTTTTTATTTTATTTTGTTTTCTCTTTTCTTTTCCTTTTACGTCTTCTATGGCTTGTCTTAGTTTATTTACCCTTCAGTATCCCTCCTTTTCCATACAGCACGGGTGCTCAGATTTCGCAGTTTCAGAATCATTCCATAACAATTGTACATTTTTACAACTCACAAAATCTGACCCACAAATCAAAAATCCAAAGATACCACAGCAAATGCAGCCGACCTGTCTCTCTTATAAACCTGCATTGCCAAAATTTAGAGTAGCTATTCACACATAGTAGGTAATCTACATTTACCGATTCTAAAATGCCAAATTTTACCGATTCGGTATTTTAGAATCGGTAAATGCTATGTAGGAAAAAATTTGGTAGATTTTACTGAATCAGTAAAATTCGTTAATTACCGATTCGGTATTTACCGATTTGGTAATTCCCATTCATTCCTATGGGCCTGGAGGCCCATAGGAATGAATGAGAATTAATAGGGGGAAGACTTACAAGGGTGGCAGGGTGTCACATTGACACCCTGTTGCACCCCTGAATAGTGCATGGGTGCACATGTGGCACACAACATGCCCTAAGAGCATGTATGTCTGCCACATGGCACTTTTGGAAAAAGCACAAATTTGCTTTTTCAAAGGTTTTCAATATTTACCACCAACTTGTAGTTGGTGGTAAATACTGGATCTTTAAATGAAAAATGCACTCACTTGAGTGCTCTCTACATGAAGGATTCAGTAGTTTACCAAATCGGTATTTAAGAATTCGGTAATTTACCGATTCCTTAAATTACCATTCGGTAAATTACCAAGGGCCTGATGTAGGTAATTCCGATTTACCTACTCTTAAATATCAAATCATACCGATTCGGTATTTAAGAGTAGGTAAATTGGAAGGAGGCAGATGTAGGTAATTTTTGTTTAACAATTACCGAATCTGTAAAATTCGGTATTTACCGATTCAGTAACGGTATTTCCCATTGATTCCTATGGGCCTAGAAGCCCATAGGAATCAATGAGAAATACCGATTCGGTATATACCGATTCCTGCAAGGGGGAATGGGGTGTCACTTTGACACCCCGTAGCACCCCAATTCCAGGCTTGTGTGCCATGTGGCTCACATACATGCCCTAAGGGCATGTCTGTGTGTCACATGGCACAGGTGTACACCTGAATTCGGTATTTTACCACCCAATAGGATTGGGTGGAAAATACCGACTCCTAAAGGGCCTGTGGCACTCTTTGAAGTGCCAGCTACATCTGGATTTTCCGAATCGGTAAATATACCGATTTGGTATTTTACCGAATCGGTAAATTTACCGATTTGGTAAATTTACCGATTCGGTAATAATTAGGCCCCCTACATTACAAAACCCTAATACCGGTCGGTAACAGCCGAATTCGGCTGTTACCGACCGGTATTAGGGCTCCTACATCTAGCCCCAGATCCTTAAACCCGCCTCATACATCTCAAATGCCCAATACTGGTTGGTAACAGCTGAAATTCGGTAATTTCGGCCGTTACCGACCGGTATTGGGCTACCTACATTTGGCCCTTAGCCACAAAGAGGTATACGTTGCTGCAGAAAACACTGCTGTCATCACACACATGAACAATTGTATTTGAAGCATAGCAGGAAAGGAGATAGGCCTGGTATTCTATCAGGGAATCCATACACCAGTGCAAAGGAGGTGATCTCTGTGTGTCCAGGCTTCTGCCTGGTCCTGGGTGAGTTTCCACCTCACACTCGGTCACCACACTGCAGATGCTTGGTATCTATCTCTCCATTCCCCTATTACAACATTGCCTGTTTCTCGGAAGGGCTTTTCTGTGTCCTGATTTTCAACTCCTCACAATTGTTTTCCACCCTACCCATCTCCGTTCATAGTAGAGCCCTGAGAGTCCAGGGTACCCGCCTGTAGTTGGGACTGTCTTTCTACTACAATAACTTATCTTCTATGACAGACGAAGGAGGACCAGGGATCCTACCCCTTCAGCATCAACAGAGTATGTTGCTTAGAGTACCCTTTCACAAGAAGCATTCCAAGGAGTATCGAACACAGATATGTAAGAAGGGCATCCATTACTAATCTCATCAAAATGTGGACCTTCTCCTCATAGGAGACAAAATCCAGCTTTACAAGGTTGTTGTAACACATGGAAAAGATATGCATGACACATAAAGGTTACACTTGAAAAAGAAAAAAAATAGCAATAGGTCTGCCCCACTTGTTTGGATTCTATCCTAGAACACCATGCATGATGGGACATTTAGTAAACTGTACTTCATTATAAAAGACCCTTACATGTATGATATCTCGAAAGATGTTTGTGCCCTATTGAAGTACTGATCTCTTCTATTGGGTATGCTGTGCAAGATAGCACCGGTTATATGGAATTAGTAGCATGTTTTGCATCATCCTGCAGTGTTCTTCCTGGTTTATGCATCCCTAGGCACTATTGATTTAAATATTCCAAATGTGAGCTGACCTAAAAACCTCGTCTGCTGTTGTGCTCCATCTTATCTACATTGACTGGCAGTATTGAGATTCAGCAGGGTGTCAAGATCCAAGTACAGTTGACATAGGCTAAGGCATTGCCACCTAAATTAATAAAATTGTAATATAGGTCAGTGTCAGGGGGTGTCATTGCAATGTGGATTAAGTCACTAAGGACCATATGTATCAAGCTATTTTGAGGTCCGAAACGCTGTAAATTGCAGAAAAACTGTGTTTGTGATTGCAAAATAGCCTTCTCCAATGTATGACAGGTAGTTGCTAAAATAGCAAACATATATTTTGCGAAAATCCATTTGCGAATTCACAATTACCGTCCCGCTATTTGCAAATTTTGCAAAAACGAATGTCACAAAAAGTGACATTGAAAACCAATGTATCAAAAATTCTCAATTTGCGAATGTTTATAAATCGCAATTTTGCACCAGATTTTTACCACCAACTCACCAGGTGGTAACCAGGGGCAACCTATTTAAACAGGCCCAGAATGCCAATGGGACTTCCACAATGGTAGCACTGTATGTGATAGCCAGGTGGATGCGAATTCAAGCAGCAGCACAGAGAAGGAGGAGGCAGGAACGGGTCTTCAGAGTGCGCATCACTCTGTTCCAGCAGACAGAGGAAGAGATACATGAGAAATATAGGCTGGACCCAACCTGCAGCACTCAAACAATTCCACCACATGTGCAGGTACTGTGTTCACTGCACTTACTGGCATCAAGGAGCTTCCAGGGGGTGTATGCGACAGTCGGAGGAGTCTCCAAGAATTGCCTGTCGGGTTTCTTCTATGTATTCTTGGATGCAATGGTACAGAGGATACAGCATCACTTCATATTCCCCGCCACGCAACAGGCATTGCAGCAAACCAAACTGGACTTCTACCAGATTACCCAGTTTCTCCATGTCATTGATAGAAGGAACACATGTAGCCCTCTCAACCCCCTCACACAATGAGTACGTATTCAGGAACCAGAAATCATTCCATTCAATCAACATATAGGTCATTTGCAATGCAAAACATATTATAACTGATATAGTGGCAAAATACCCTGGCAGTACACATGATTCCTTCCTTTTTAGACACAGTGGAATATACACACGTCCCACAGGGGACGAATTTCGGCGAGGGATACCTGATAGGTAAATGCATGTCAAGCACTCTGATATACACTTAAGAGCTGAAGTGAGAGGACAGTGATTAATCATATGTCTTTCAACCTGTAGGTGACAGTGCATAAGCACTGCGCGCATCCATCCTCACACCGTACCTTAATCCGGCTATTCGTAATCGAGCTGACATTTGGTATACTGAAGAGCAGGTTCTGCTGCCTGCACAAGAGTGGAGGAGCACTGCAGTATAGGCCAGGGACCTGCTGCAAGATTGTGGCTACCTGTGCCATGCTGCACAACATTGTGACAAGAAAAAGCATACCAGTGGAACTCAAAGATAAAAAATCAGATGAGGATGAGGTACTAGGTCCACGTCACAGACCAGCAGGTGGTGTAGGACAGCTGATGGCCGACAGAGACTTGACGAAATAACATACAACTATTTCTAGGTGAATAATGATGACACAGCCATTAATGATTTGAGAATGACTGTGTTTTAATGTACTTTAGCATTAGGTAAATTTCATTCACACAGCCTACAAATGCAGGTTATGTGTGGCTCTTGCACATGTCATGTCATGTACACAGGACATGAGTAATATAAACATGCCGTGGGTTACTTCACTCATTAGCATTCAGCTGTGGCAACTCTGTCTATTTCTTCCGTCCACATCCTGCAGTTGCACGCTCAGTGTGCTAACTGCCCTCCCTTGATATGGCATCTGATGGTGTTCCCTGCCTCACACTACGCCATGTGGGTTCTGTCATTGGTAGGCCTGGGCGGTAAATTTCGTTTCGCTCACAGAAATTGTGATAATTTGACATTTTCACGTTCCGCGGAGAGCGCGAAAATGTCAAAACTTTCGCAATCTGCTGCGAAACAGAAGTTTTTTCTTGCTCGCGCTTTAAAAATGCGTTCTCGCGCGCGTGCTAGCGTCCCTGTGTTCGCCGATGAGTTTTCCTATGTTGGATTGTTGGTAGCCGGTCGCGCTATCCCGCGTGAGTTTGTGATCGTGAACACATCATTTGAGACGCAGAACAGGAAATAAGCATTACGTGCGGGCGGGACAAGTGAAAACAAAATGGCGACCGCATGGGCAAGTTGGCGGGAAATTTTTTTTAACGCGTTCACGCAGAAAATATCGCTAACAGGCGGGGAAAAAAAACGTCTGCGTCTTCGATTTTTGACTTTTTCGCCATAATTTGCGAAAGAGAATTTTGCAAATTCCGCCCACCCCTAGTCATTGGTAGGGTGATGCTGCATCGGCTGGAGAGCTCCTCAATGTCCCCAGCCCCCAGGATATCTGTGCCACCTATGTTTGCTGTCTGCAGCTGGTCAACTGCATTGGTGACCTGCACCAAACCTTTAGCAATATCATGGCTGCAGTGTGCCATTTCTATCTGTATCGTCAGTATGCATCTTGACAGTACCGATGTGGCATTGGACAAACGGTTGACTGCCTTACTGTATAGATCTAGACAGCTGAACAGACGTTGTTTTTCACTGTGTCTGGATGCATGGTCCTTTTGCTTTGTGGCACAGAGTTCTTTGATGTTATGTTATGTTAAAGGTACTTGTTAAGCGTGCGTTCGCCAAGCGGTTTCATGGCTCTGAGGACAAAGGGGAAAGCGATACAAAAGGGGATGATGGGCGGAGCGTTTGAGCAAATCAAAAACTCACCCCCAGTCAACTGATCTGGGTTTAATCCATCACCAGTCTTTAGTTCACTCAGCCACCCCAGTTCAGACATGGCCATATGCAAATCAGTCTGACCCTGTGCCTCATGGGAACAGTCTAAGTATGGGCGGAAAATCCGTTACGCTCGCTGATTTTGCGAATTTTCGGTAAATTCGCGATCCGCGAACTCCCACGAATTTACCGAGAATTCGCAAATCCGCGAGCGGCGGATCTGGGGGCAAAAGTTGAAGCCTGGCCTGTTGTAACTATTTTACGATGGCGCCGGCAAGCTGCCAGCGCCATCCTAAAATAGTTACTAAGTTAGCTTCAACAGGAAGCTCTAATAGATAAAATAAAGCAGGTGCTCGATTTTATCTATTAGAGCTTCCTGTTGAAGCTAATTTAGTAACTATTTTAGGATGGCGCTGGCAGCTTGCCGGCGCCATCATAAAATAGTTACAACAGGCCAGGCTGGTGTGCTTTTTTCCCCAAATGTACCGTGGAAAATCAGCTGTGATGCTGGATAGAGGCTTTTGCATCCTTGACTTTCACAAGCGCAATACCCGTGCTGTTGTTTTGACCAGGAGCTTTTTCTCTTCATCTGCTGAACTGATCTTTCTCTGACCTTTTATGCACACAAGAGGCATGTGAACTCGCATGGAAGCCCCGCACGTTTGGCCCCGCGCACACACTCGCGGTTTGCACCGTCTCCCCGCCATTCACCCACTATGATGGACAGCTCACTCAAGGGACCCCTGCGCCCTTCGGGGCAATTGCATAGTAACACACACATGGTCGCTCGAACTAGTTGATGCTCAAATTCAGTAGCCCAAAAACAATAGTGAGCGTCGTCGAGGCTGGACAGGTGTGCCTTTTTTCCCAACTCTACCGTGGAAAATCAGCTGTGATGCTGTATAGAGGCCTTTGCATCCTTGACTTTCACGAGCACAATACCCGTGCTGTTCTTGTGACCAGGGGCGTCTTTCTCTTCATCTGCTGAACTGATCTTTCTCTGACCTTTTATGCACACAAGAGGCATGTGAACTCGCATGGAAGCCCCGCACCGTTGGCCCCGCCCACACACTCGCGGTTTGCACCGTCTTCCCGCCATTCACCCACTATGATGGACAGCTCACTCAAGGGACCCCTGTGCCCTTCGGGGCGATTGCATAGTAACACACACATGGTCGCTCGAAGTAGTTGATGCTCAAATTCAGTGACTCATTCATTAGCCCAAAAACAATCATGAGCGTCTTCGAGGCGGGACAGGTGTGCTTCTTCCCAAATCTACTGTGGAAAATCAGCTGTGATGCTGGGTAGAGGCCTTTGCATCCTTGACTTTCATGAGCGCAATCCCCGTGCTGTTCCTGTGACCAGGAGCTTCTTTCTCTTCATGTAATTGTGTTCGCACAGGTTGCTGCAAGTTCGCACGCGTTTTGTACAATTTCGCAATTTGCGAAATTGTACAAAACCCTCGCGAACTTGCAGAAACCCGTGCGAACATAAAAAAAAAAATCCGCAAATTCGCGAGAATTCGCGGATTTTGCGGATTGCGAGTTCGCAAATCCGCAAAATCCGCGAACGCGAGATTCGCAAAATTCGCCCATGCCTAGAACAGTCCAGCCGAACTGCCAAGCCATGTCTTCCCTGGACCGGAAACAAGCATCCTGGGAACGGTTTCGGATTCATAATCCTCATCAACCAGGCTATCTTGAATCCAGGGGCCAAGTGAGCAAGGGACTCACGTCTGAGCATACCCTGCCAATTTAGGGCGAACAAAGCGATACAAAAGGGGATAAGGGATGGAGCGTTTGAGCAAATCAAACACTCAGCCCCAGTCAACTGATCTGGGTTTAATCCATCACTATTCTTTGCAAGTTCATCAACAATGGAGAAGATGTCCTTGGATTTATTGGCCGAGTTCATGATCTTAGAGGAGAAATAAGCTACTTTGGTCTGAAGATGAGCGTTTTTATAATCTCTGAGCTGACTTATGTAGGTGGCCTTTTTATCCGAAGAATAATCACGTCTCCAACTGTGTTCAGCTTGCCTCAGAGCCAATTCCTTAGCCTTGAGGTCGTCAGAGAACCAGCGTCGGGTATCGTGAGGTCGTTGGATATTAATATTTTTAAGTGGAGCAAAGCTGTCACTGGCTGATTCGAGCCAAAGTTTGATGCTATTTTCCTGATTGAGGAGTGATTCGTAAGGGGTGGGCATTGTGGCCTTTACTAGTGAGCAGAAATCATCAATGTTGGCCTGATTGAAGTTTCTGGCTAGATGATTTCCAAACTGGACGGTTTTGTTCGGGCAGGCACAGGCCAAGGTGAATGTAATAAGATGATGATCTGACCATGTACATGGGGTGACTTGTAACTTGGATATTTCTAGGTTGGATGTCCAAACTTGATCTAAGATGTGCCCTTTTATGTGGGTGGCGGCTTTCACATGCTGGGTACAGTTCTTCCCCAGGAGGAGGCCTGTTAGTTCCAAGGAGCTAACACTTTCTTGTATGTCGTTTGGCCAATAATTAAAATCTCCAATTATGATCATTCTAGTATGATTGATAACCAGTAGGTAGATCATTTTGCCTAGGAGTTGGGGAAATGAGGGCATGTGGTGTGGGGGACGATAATATAGGGCACAGAAAAAGAGGACTGAGGTGATTCGAATTTTAGTATGAGACTGTCGACTGAAGGTATGCCTGTAATCCCTAGTGAGGAGAATTGGAATCTTTGATGGATGATGGCAGCAAGCCCTCCCCCGATCTTCCCTAAGGGACAATTGGCCTGGAGGATATAGTAGCCGAAGGGTATTGCAGCTAAGATATCAGGGGGCAACTCAGCAGTGAGCTATGTTTCTGAAAGTCGAAGGATATCAGGTTTCTCAGAGTCTATGAGCTGGAAGATCTCTAGTTGATGTTTCACCATTGAGCGAGTGTTAAGGTAGCTAAAGGTTTGACTCCCTACCTTTAGTGTCACAGGAGCGGGGACTCTGGTGAGCTCTTGGCGGGAGTAGAGGATTCCCTGCAGCTCGGTAGGTGGGCAAGCTCAGGGTAGGTGTCCCTGTGGGCCAAGATCCCTGCTTTGTTAACGATAGCCCTGGTCCCGGGGTTGATGGGCCAGTTGACTTCCAGCTGTTTCAGTTCTGAGGCCGAGTACGAAAAAAAATTGGCATAATGTATGGCCCCTGGCCCCGGATGGCCGTGGACAGGCGTAGAGTGGCTTGCCATTGGTGCGTCGGCGGCGAGCCCGCTGCGCGACAAGAATGGCATGCCCCTTAAGTAGCCTGGGAGCGCTAGAGCGTTAACTGTAATGCTCTGCCCCTAGCAGCCCCCAAGCATAAAAAACTGGGAACCTGAGATGCCGGCACCCTCCACAACAAGCGGGGAAACCCCGTGGTGGACCGGGATGCAGGCGTCAGGACAAGAGAAAGAGCAGAGTGCAAAGTGCAAGTAAGGGCAAGCAGGTTAAAAATGAAGTTTGAAAGCACGTGAGTTTTCTGTTTAAACAAACAATTAAGAGCACAGGTTAGCGCTTAGTAATCAAGCGCATTAGGGTTACCAGCAATACTTGTCTCGTGTCAGCGTGCATCGGCTGCGCGACGAGAATGGCATGTCTCTTAAGTAGCCTGGGAGCGCTAGAGCGCTAACTGTAATGATCCGCCCCCAGCAGCCCCCAAGCATCGAAAACCCGGAACCTGAGACGCCGGCACCCTCCACAACAAGCGGGGAAACCCCGTGGTGGGCGGGGATGCAGGCGTCAGGACAAGCGAAAGAGCAGAGTGCAAAGTGCAAGTAAGTGCAAGCAGGTTAAAAATGAAGTTTAAAAGCACGTGAGTTTTCTGTTTAAGCAAACAATTGAGAACACAGGTTAGCGCTTAATAATAAAGCATATTAGGGTTACCAGCAATGCTTGTCTCATATCAGTGCACGTCCGCGCCTGTCATTTCCCTAATGCTGTCTGCACATGCCTTATTGCCCACTTCAACTGTGTGATTGAGTTCTCTGATGCCCTCCTTCATGTCTGTGAAATTATTATTGACAGACACCAGCTTCTTGTGTATTGATCTCATGCTTTTGGCTTGCAGACGCTGGACCTCGACCAATGTGCCTTCCAAGCCGGAAAATATGGACGGATCATCTCCTGCGTCTGTGCTGGTTGTGCTCTTGCCTCTTGTCATTGCTCAACTGTGTTATGTGTCTGAATATATCTCCCATGATGCATTGCTGTCGTGGCCAGGAAAATGTGGAATGGAGTTGCATTGTTACTTTGAAATTGGGGCATTCCTGAGTGTGTTCTAAAGTGTCTAATGTGTTAGGGCTGATTTAGCATGCATCTTACCTTGTCTGGTGTTGGGCGTGTCGGAGCTGTCGATATCTGCTACCCAGTTGATGCTTTCATGCTGTAGGGTGGACTCCACCAAATCCTTAAGGGGTGTGGATTCAGGCTCTGTGGATGTAGCCCCCACCAGTTTTCTTTGCCTCTGCAAGCCTGGTGGCAACCTTGTTCTTAGACCTTGAGCTCAATTCATACCCGTGCTTACGTAGGGCACCAATAGAGCGCTGTGTGACATCTATGGCTTTCACCTTAGCCTGTATGTCCAGCCAGATTTTGCGCTTATGTGACTCTGGGAGGTGCAGGGAATTCTTGCCAAAAGCACTACATTGCTCTTAACTATCTCCTCAATGAGTACCTCCTGCTGCTAGTCACAGAATGTATGTTTTTCCCTGCCAGTTGCCTCGTTTTTCTTCTCCTGTGGAACCATTGTGTTTTGGATGGTGTTGAAGTTCAGAGTGGTGTGCTCCTGCTCACAGCCTCTGACACAGCTTCAGGCAATCAGGAACAGCATGGGCAGTCATACTTCCTGGGTATGATGTCATCAAGATGCACCGGAATAGAGGATTTGCAAAATTGCGATTTCTTAATAGCAATTTCGCAATTAAGGAATCGCTATTTTGGAAATCGGTAATGGCGATTGCGATCTTTAGCAAATCGCTAATTTTTGGGAAACAATATTTACATAGCGTTTTGCGACTGCCAAATAGCAATTTGCAAACAATCGCGATTTGGAAATCACAAAATGCATTTTTAATACATATGCCCCATAGTGTTGGCCATTTTTGCATCATACCCACTGTTTAAATTTTGCATCTTGTTACCACCTGGTCTTTGTTGGTGGTATTTATTGTACTTGTTTTGCAAGTATTCAAAATTTTCAAATGCTTTTTACATACATTTAACAACGACTATTTTTAGATCTCTTTTGCGACTTCCTAACATAATGATTAAAGGGAAAATGTGCATTTTTTGTTAACGTTTTGTGATTTTGACATCTGCATTAAGTTTTACATCCCCAATGTCCATGTTTGAATTCACAGATGTGCTTGCAGCTCCTTTGATAATCACAAATGCTCAGTATATCTGGGCCTTATGTTTCCTTCTACCCATTGTTAACCCTACCATCATACACAATTTAATTTATTTTGACCTACCACTTTATTTTGTCTCTCAGTGATTTTCTTCTTTCCCCTATAACTCTCTCTTCTCCCCCTTCAATTCCTCTATCTCCATCTATGCTACTGTCCTCTCCTTTGCTAGTTTTCTCCTCCCATATCTATTATTCTGTTTCCCATATCTAACCAATTCAGAAATTCAAGCTCTTGAAAGTGACAAATCCACTACTAAGTACACCCTTCACATTGTACGGAGGACTTAATTGAGAGTCCACTCCCTCCAGACACCCAAAGCCTAAATGTACATTCACTAGCAGTACAAAAGGTATACAACATTTGCTTTAGATGTAACTCAATGAAGACACTTTAGTGTCATAAGTGTACATCAAATTGTCACACTCATTAGACAATGTCATCAGCGATGCCATGTGTGTTGCCTTTAATGATGTTGTTAGATCTGGGGGTCTCTAATTGGCAGAGGTAAGTACCTTAGACCAAGTAGGGACCCTTGCTTCTAGTCAGGGTGAAGGAAATACACACAGTAGATAACCCCTGCTCACCCTCTAGGTAGCTTGGCTCTTGCAGGCAGGCTTATCCCCAAGGCAATGTGTATAATAAATGCACTTAACACAAACAATGATCCCCAATCCACCCCAAACTGAGACCACACAGGTAAGTATATTTATAAAAATATAACTTTATCTAGTTGCAGCAATTAAAAATCAACAATACACAGTGGTTGCTTCTTTGATAAAAGGTTGCACTTAATCTTGATGGTTGCAGTTGTATTTAGGAAGTTCTTATATAAAAGAATTGTCTCAAGTCTCTGTAAATCAGTATTAAAAATAATGCTACTGACTTATCTCAAATCAGCTCTTGAAACGAGTGGTAAAAGCAATGCCAGCGTGTAATTAACTTAGTAATCTGGCCCTTGAAACTACTGAGCCCCAACAGGTGCGAGCGCACCTCACCGATGATTGTGCCAGCACCTTCGCACCGAGCAGAGCAGACTCTTACTCGCCCCGGCCGGTCCCGGCAGCCCTCCACCCGCTCTCAGCACTCCAGGGAGCGGCGGGGAGCTAGCTCGGCTCTCTGAGCAGGGACGACAGGCCAGGGGCAGAGATCGCTTCTGTTTCTCCCTCGGCGAGGTCGGGTCTCTCTTCCTTGGCTTCGGCGCCCGCAACCACGGCTCCAGTGGCATCCTCAGCGGTCCATATGACGCGGGCCAATCAGTGCGCGGCTCAGCAGACAAGCCTCCTCAGCCGCCCGGGAGTCAGCCAACGGCAGTGCGGCTCCCGGGGCAAGCCCTTCCTGACTCAAGCGCAATCGGCCAATCGGGACGCAGCCTCAGTGATGACGCGGCGGCACTAGGCCAATCCTAGTGCGGCGATCACTGAGGGGGTTCGTTCTTCCGGGCCAATGGGAGCGCGGCGGCTTCGATCTTCGCTACCGCAGCTCCGGTCAGGGACGGCAAGTTTGGAGGGTGTTTCTGGCCCCGGGCCGCGGCGGTGAATTGGCGGCAAGAGATTTTCGGGGCCACAGGTCACAGCAAGACCGTTTCCAGCCAGCAGATCGTCGGGGGCAATTCTGTATGCAGGGATGCACCAAGGGCCTCTTCTCACCCATGAATTTGTGCCGATGAGCACAACGATCTTCTCCCACAGCTGGCAAGCGGTAACACGCGTTAGGGTAAAACACCACACGATCTCCTCAGCAGTTTGGCAATGCTTAGGAACCTTTTAACCCTGCGTTCCAGAACAGGAGGCCAGCTCTTCTCAGGCCCTTGGAGATTCAGTTAGGAGACACAGCACACAGCAAAGTCTCTGGAGATCAAGTAAGCAGGGTCACAGCACACAGCAAAGTCCCTCTTCTCCTCAGCTTCAGTTGGTCAGCAGAACAGGTCAGCCCTTAGAGCACACAGCAAGCCAATCTTCCTTCAGTTCTTCAGCGGTCCTTCTTCCAGCAGAGGTTCCTCTTGATTGTAGAATCTACTTTTCTGTTGTCAGGGGTCCTTCTCTTATACCCCAAAAAGTATTTGAAGTCTTTGTGCAAGTGGGCCCTGAGCCCGGTCTAAACCAGTTCTGGGTGTTGCTGGAGCCCTTGGGCTTCCTGGCTTCCTTCTTTCTTTCAGTATCAGGGACAGAGCTGACAGTCGCCCAGCGGGAGGTGGAGCCAGCATTGTAGTCAGGCAGGCACAGCCCTAGTCATTCCCAGGTGCTATCTCCTCCCACTTCCCTGGCAGCAGATGCAGCCTTTCATGGACGGGCTGACTCAGACAACCTCCTGGGGTCTCTGCAGCCCCTGTCACCCTCAAACCAGACAGTCAATCCACAAGCAGGCCCAGGCACACAGAAAGGTTAGACAAGAGAACAGCCACTTTCTAAAAGTACTATTCTCAAACACAGAATTTAAAAACAACCTTTTCTAAAAGATGTGTTATTAAATTCTGAGTTCAGGGATATCAATCACTTATGTCCCATCTTGTTCCTATGGGAAGATAGGCTGGTGTCCATTGGGACAAGCCTCCCCCATGTTAATCTATGGAGCAAGATAACCTTGCAGCAGTGAGCACACAAAATGGCTGCTGCTCACTACCAGAGCATGTTACCTGCACTAGTACATGCTCTGCCTTACCCATACACTGCACCCTGCCCAGGGGGGTACCTTAAGCCTTCCATAGGGGTGACTGATGTGCACAGACAGGGAAGGGTTAGGCCCAGCCAGTGGGGACACTGGCCAGGCGGACATGGCAGTCCACTGACTGCACACAGGCGCTGCGCTGGCAGGCCTGAGACACCATTTTAGGGCTACTTATGTTGGTGGCGCAATCTGCGCTGCAGGCCCACTAGTAGCATCTGTCATCACCAGCCCTGGCACAACACAGTGCACTTTACTAGGGACTTCATGGTGATACAAATATGCCAATCAGGTATACCCAATCAATATGACAATTTACATAGGGAGCACTTACACTCTGGCACTGATTAGCAGTGGCAGAGTGTCCAAAGCATCTAATCCAGCAAAAACGAAATCCAGCACAGCATCAAAAATACAGGAGGCAGAGGCAAAAAGATGGGGGAAAACCACGCCAAGGGTGTCAGGTCCAACAGATGTCCTTTAGGATGTCATCAGTGATGTTATCAATTGTGTCATTGAACATGTCAAGAATAATGCAATACATAAAGTCATCAGTAGTGTATGGTAGGGAACAAGTTATATTTATCTCGCTGTCCTACATCAGTGTTTTTTTTAATTTACATCACAGTATTGCTGACATTTCCACCTAACTTAAGGCATTGAACTTGAAGCAGTGTGTATGAGAGACAGAGGGTGCTGGGGTACCAAGTAGTGAGCAGGAGATAGAAGGGACCAGAAACCAGGGAATGTTGAAATCTGGGTCCTACAGTGGGTTAGAAAAACATAATCAACTAGGGCTGCCAAGGAAGCTGAGACTGACCCCTACTACTGAGTGTTAAGTCAAACCATCCATGCTGTCTTCACTTAATAAATATGCCCTTAGGCCAATGCTTTAGCATTCATAGCCTGCCTTGCATCCTGCACTATGAGTAATTAAGCATTGTAGCTGGAACATTCATGAAGTTAGTTGGCCATTGGTAGCTCAAAATTATTTTAATTATTCAAAATTGGCTCACACTAACGATCATGTAATTTGTCCCTCCATAGTCAAATAAAACCAGTCGCTCTGTATTTATGTTAGAAAGAACCCACAGTGTCTAACTGTAGATAGCAGAGCTATCTCTTTGGTACATATATTGAACTTTAGTATATGCTTCTGAATTGGAAAGGAAAGTTGTTCTTGAGATGACATCACACATAAAGTATTTTGTTCTACAAAGAAAAACTATCACAGAGATTACTTACAAGCCATAGGCTTTGATTTTGCATACCATATGCATCCTGTAAGTGACACGGGACATTTTTTATTATGGTTTGTGTACTAAATGCGCCAAACTGTTTCTTTTGTATTTTTAAAAACAAAATGCCGAAGTGGGATTTTCTTTTTGAAAATACTAAAGAAAATGCTTTCAACATCATCAGAGTCGTCTTCTATGGCGAGGGGATCACATAAAAGTTTTCTCTGCCCCTTACCTATGTGGCTTATCTGGCTGTAATGGCCAGTGAAAACTGACCTTTTATTCCACTCATCTAAATCATGTTGGCCTTTACTCCACAGGGTTTTACTCACAGCAGAGACAGAGTGGTCTCCACCCTGATTAAACCTATGGTCCGCCCTCATCTAAATTGGGTGGGTGGACCACATTCTTGGTGTTGCGACAGAGTATCCTTACCACCAATAATTAAAGTCAAACCCTTGGACCTCGCAGGGGTTGACTCTATCATCACATTTATTTTATTCCTCCAGTGATACTTAAGTTGAAGGTTTTGTAATTGCACAGCAAAACCACTGTATCTGTAATACTACAGTGGCCTAACCAGTGTCGGATGCTGCCCACCTTAGTTGGTAGGGTGGCTGCAGGGGAAGGGCAGGAGTTTGGGGAGGGGGTTAAATAATATATAAAACAAATGTACCTGCTGCACCCCTCTGCTCCAGCTGACGGCCGCCTAGCTGCTCTTATTGTTGTTGCTAGGTCGGAAGGGAATGTGTCCGCAGGGCAGAGGCTCCCATCCAATCCAGATGCTGCTCCCATATGAGAGCATTACCAGGATTGGTCTGACCAGCCTCGTTTGCCACTCAGACCGTGCATTGGAGCCTGTGCTTTTTCTCCCCCCGGCTGTGTAACACAGCCGGGTTGGAAAAACATAAATGGGCATTGTTGGACCAGGCCTCGTGGCGTGGCCCCACTCCTCCCGCATGACGGGTGCCGGACTACCTCGACCCCTGTTCCCCGGCCAAGAGCAGCACCATCCACCCTCCACGAGTGCCGCCCCTCCGGGCAGCCCCCAGCTCTTCCCCGGTGGAACTCGACCTCCTCTCCTCAACCCCCTCGGCTGGCCCGGACCCTTTCCCGGACCACCGTCTCTGGCCCAGCCGCCATCTTGGACCCTCCACGACCAGGCCTCGTGGCCTCGGCCCGACCCCAGCCACAGACCCAGCAAAGCCCCGACATCGAGGCACCACGATCCAACCAGGGGGTAAAGAGACCACTTGACGAATCAATGGGGGAAGGAGTTTTGATGGTCCCCCATCCGCCTGGTTTCGATCGCCCCCAGCCTCCCTGGGCGCTGGCTCCACCCCCCTGCTGGGTTTCTGGACTCGCACATCCCGGACCCTCCGACCTCCAAGTGCGAGGGTCCGGACATCAAAGGGCACCAGACCTATAACTGGGGCAGCTCCAGAGCAGGTCGGGACTTGTATCCTGGAGTCGAGAGATACCGAGACGAACTCATCTTCGTGCAACCATCCTTGGGGTCCTGCTGGCGCTGCCGCGGCCCATCTTCGTGAAACCATCCTTGGAGTCCTGCTGGCGCTGCCGCGGCCCATCTACGTGAAACCATCCTTGGAGTCCTGCTGGTGCTGCCGCGGCCCATCTTCGTGAAACCATCCTTGGAGTCCTGCTGGCGCTGCCGCGGCCCATCTTTGTGAAACCATCCTGGGAGTCCTGCTGGTGCTGCCGCGGCCCATCTTCGTGTAACCATCCTTGGAGTCCTCCTGGCGCTGCCGCGGCCCATCTTCGTGAAACCATCCTTGGAGCCCTGCTGGCGCTGCCGCGGCCCATACCGAAGAACTCCCCAGCTCGAGGATTGAGAGCTGTGCGCAAGATATCCCTGTACCAGACTGTCCCACTACCCCCTTCCCACAGAGACTTAGTTTAAGAGGATCCCTGAATCCTGTTCCTTCTGTATTGTTACGATAACCTGCCTAAAAGTACTGATAAAAGTGTTAAGAACCTATCTTTGT
Source organism: Lissotriton vulgaris (assembly GCF_964263255.1). Taxonomy (NCBI): domain Eukaryota; kingdom Metazoa; phylum Chordata; class Amphibia; order Caudata; family Salamandridae; genus Lissotriton; species Lissotriton vulgaris. The sequence continues at coordinate 798,270,850 of NC_141699.1, forward strand.
GTGGCGTCCATCTGTAGGGGGGTGGTTGCTCGGCTGTACGATCCTAGGAGAGGGCCCTCGCCTGGAGACCTCTCCCTCTTGCTCGGCCGACCCTAAGATTTCCCTTCTAACATTGGTGGCCAGCGGCGCGATCCGAGCCGACGCAAATCGTACAGAAAGTAACTCGCCCCACTACAAACAAAAACACACAGCGACCATGACGACTAAAGAAACCGGACCAACCGCAGAGTTCCAGATGGAACGACTGGAAGATTACAGTCACAAGGAATTGAAGCAATTCTGCAAAGACTTGGGTATCACTACCAAGGGGCTAAGCACCAAAGACGATCTCAAGCAGGCCCTGCAGACTTGGGTGGAGACTGGAGCGTCGCCACCCCAAAACGAAGACATCACAATCACCGAGAACATTGCAACCCCAGAGGAGGAGAGAAACACGGGCCTCTCTCACGAGGATGCCCGAGAACGAGAGAGGAGCCGGCTCCACGAGTTGGAGCTGGTTAGACTCCGCTTAGATGGGGAACTGCAACTAGCGGAAAAGAAGATAGCCCTTGAGCAACTATGATTACAGGGAGACCTGGAAGAGAAAAGAAGCCAGAGGGAGCTGGAGGAGAAGAAGCTCGTGTACGAGCACGAGCGCGGTTTGAAAGAACTAGAGATTAAGGCGAAAAACGGGGCCACCGGCGTCTCCGGGAACCAGAGCTCCACTCCCTCTACGGACACCAAGGTCCACATCCCCAAAGATGTCGTCCGAGAGTACCATAAAAACGACGACATCCGGCAATGGTTTAAGGCCTACGAGATAGCCATGACCTCCCACCGTGTTCCGCAAAAAGACTGGGGTGCCGGGTTGTGGGGGAGATTCGTCAACGAAGGGAGAGACGCCCTGCTACAGCTCCCCGACCCTGAGATGACCTCCTACGAGCATATGAAAGCCACCCTCCTCACTCGCTATGGGCTCACCCCCGAGATGTACCGGCAGCGATTCCGGAGCTGTAAAAGGATCCCCGGTACCACCTGGGTAGAATATGTAAACTTCTACAGCAGAGCCTTGGAGGGGTGGATCAAGGGCAGCCGGGTCACCACCTACGAACAATTGTTCGATCTCATCGTATGGGAACACCTCTCCAACAACTGTTTAGTCGAACTAAGGCAGCATCTCCTCGACAGCAAACTGACGAGCCCCGGAAACTCGCCATTGAAGCGGATCGATGGGAGAGCACCCGGGTCCCCCGGGACTGGGCGGGAGACCAAGGCCGAGCCCCCAGGAATCCCACCGTCCGCAAGGAGGAGGAGGAGGACAGGGCCGGGGCCGGGACACCACCACGGTGCCCCCCACCAGCACTCCCCCTTCCCTGGCCGGGAGAGAAGCCCATCCGGCACAGCCGGGATCCCGCTCCAACGTTATCTGCCATAAATGCCAGCGACCCGGTCATTATGCCAATGACCCCAACTGTCCGAGAAACCAACCATCCAACCCCACGGGTCCGCAAAACCGCCAGATCGCTGCCTTCTCCCTGGGGGAGGAACAAGGCAAAGAAGAAGCCGAAGACTGTGAACAATACCAGACCGAGTGGGAACCCGCAGCCATGTCCCTGGTATTTCTGGGCGAAAGAGACATGGTCCCCTGGGCCCCAATCCCGGCCAACACACAGAAGTACAGCCAGTGGGTCACCATTAATAATGGACACCGGGCCGAAGCCCTCCGCGACATGGGAGCCAGCGTGACGGCCGTCCGTTGCCATCTGGTGACCCCGGATCAAATCTTGCCCAATGTACTATGCCCAGTACGGTCCGCGGATAACTCTGAAAGCCTGTGCCAGATGGCCCGTGTCCCCTTTGAATGGGGGGGAGTGTCGGGCATGCTGAAAGTGACCGTCCGAGACGATGCCCCCGTAGACTGCCTCCTTGGGAACGACCTCGAGAGCTCCCCCTGGGCTGCCGTTGAGCGGAGGGAGCACCTGGGGATGCTTGGCCTCCCTGAATGGGTCTGTGCGACGACCTGATCCATGGCCGCCCGCGCCATCCCCTCCACTGAAGAACCCGAGTGGCCCGAGCCTCCACCGCACGTCATCACTGAAGACACCAACCCTGAACCCGGTCCACCGGGGCCCAACGATGAAGAAACTGGCCCACTCCGCGACCTCCCGGAGCTGATCCAGTGGCGCCAGGAAGGTGGCCCCACTCAAGAACAGTTCCGCCAAGAGCAAAAAACGTGTCCCTCCCTCAAGGGGCTCACTGGGTCTATTGGGACAATGAGCTCCTCTACAGTGAGCAGAAGATTGCCGAGCTAGGGGCCAGCCGGGTGCTGGTAGTCCCCCTCCGATTCAGAGACTTACTCCTGAACCTGGCTCATGATGTACCTCTCGCCGGGCACCTGGGGCAGGACAAAACTTACAGCCGCCTGGTGACCCACTTCTACTGGCCCAAGATGAGGAACGATGTGATCAACCACTACCGAGCCTGCCCCACCTGCCAGGCCAGTGGGAAGAGCGGCAAAAAACTAAAAGTCCCCCTGCAACCTTTCCCAGACGTCAACACTCCCTTTGAGCGGGTAGGGATTGACATTGTGGGGCCCCTGGAGCCCCGGACATCACAAGGTCACCGGTTCATACTCGTCCTGGTGGACCATGCCACCCGCTATCCCAAAGCCATACCTCTCCGGACCGTGACAGCGCCCGTGGTGGGCCGGGCCCTGATGGGAATCTTCTCCCGGGTGGGCTTCCCCTGAGAAGTAGTCAGTGATCGAGGCACGAACTTCATCTCCCGATACATGAAGTCCCTATGGCAATAGTGCGGGGTCACGTACATATTTACGACCCCCTACCACCCTCAAGGGAACGGACTGGTGGAACGCTTCAATCGCACCCTCAAGTGTATGATCATGGGCCTGGCGGAGCCCTTATGACGCCTATGGGACGTGTTGCTGCCCTGCCTCCTATTTGCCTACCGGGAGGTCCCACAGAAGTCCCTGGGATTCAGCCCCTTCGAACTATTGTATGGGCACCCCGTCCGGGGTCCCCTAAGTCTGGTCATAGAAGGATGGGAGGAGACCACCCAAAATGTTCCTCCTGATGTGTACCGGTACCTCCTGACCCTCCGGAACCAGACTCAGCGGTTCCGGGAACTTGCCAAGGCCAACCTCGAAGCCAGCCAAGATGACATGAAACGTTGGTATGATCAAAACGCCTCGTCCATTGAGTTCGAGCCTGGACAACAGGTCTGGGTCATGTCCCCGGTCGAACCATGCGCCCTCCAGGACAAATGGACTGGGCAAGTGGTGGAGCGCAAGGGCCCTGTCACATACCTGGTGGACATGGAGTCCCCCAGGAACCCCCTCCGGGTCCTCCATGCCAACCGACTTAAGCCTCACTTTGTCTGCTCAGAACTAAGCCTCCTAATGGCTACCGACAGTGGGGCTGAAGAGGACTCCGAATCACTCCCCGACCTCCTGAAGACCCTTGAAAAAGACGGCTCCGTGGAAGGAGTCAACCTCTCTTCCACCCTGACCCCAGCACAACACCAAAGTTGCCAAGACTTATTACGACAATTTGCTGATCTATTCTCTCTCACCCCCGGGGTCACCCCATGGTGCCTCCACGATGTCGAAACCGGGGATAGCCCACCTATACGGCACCGGGCCTACAGAGTTCCCGATCGGGTACGTGCCTGCATCCAGTCGGAAGTGTCCAAGATGCTGGCTCTAGGGGTGATCGAGCCCTCCGACAGCCCATGGGCCAGCCCGGTCTTGCTGGTCTCCAAGGCTGCCGCGCCTGGCGTCGCCCCCGAACTCAGGTTTTGTGTGGACTACCGGGGCCTGAACGCCGTCACCCGAACAGACGCTCACCCCGTCTCTCGGGCTGATGAACTGATCGACTGCCTGGAGGCAGCCCGCTACCTGAGCACCTTCGACCTAACCGCGGGCTACTGGCAGATCGGCCTCACCCCGGGCGCCCAGGAGCGATCCGCCTTCTCCACCCCTGATGGCAACTACCACTTCAGGGTGATGCCCTTCGGGGTGAAAAACGCCCCCGCCACGTTCCAGAGACTAGTGAATAAGGTGCTGGCGGGGCTCGAGGAGTTCAGCGCCGCCTACCTGGACGATATTGCGGTGTACAGTCTCCACTGGGCTGAACACCTCCAACACCTCCGGGAGGTCTTGGCCGCCCTCCGACGGGGAGGTCTAACAATAAAAGCCAGCAAGTGTCAAATCGACCTACCTGGGGCACCAGGTGGGAAGTGGCCAGGTGGCCCCCCTCCAACCCAAGATCGCCACCATCATGGCCTGGGAACCCCCGGTCACCCAAACAGAGGTACGAGCCTTCCTGGGGCTCACGGGATATTACAGGCGCTTCGTAAAGGACTACGGCAGTATTGTGGGCCCCCTCACAGAACTCACGTCAAAGAAACACCCACCGAAGGTACACTGGACACCCGAGTGTCAGGCCACCTTTGAGACCCTCAAGACAGCAATGTGCACCGCACCCGTGCTCCAAGCCCCCGACTACAGCCGGGAATTCATAGTGCAAACAGATGCCTCCGATCACGGCGTCGGGCAGTTCTCTCCCAAATTAATACAGAGGGAATTGACCAGCCAGTAGCCTTCATTAGCCGACGTCTGCTGGCCCGAGAACAGCGCTGGAGCACCATCGAGCGGGAGGCCTTCGCCGTGGTGTGGGCTCTCAAGAAGCTCCGGCCCTATCTCTTCGGCACCCACTTCCGGGTACAAACTGACCACCGACCTCTGCAATGGCTGATGCAGATGTGAGGGGAGAATCCGAAGCTGTTGCGTTGGTCCATTTCCCTGCAAGGGATGGACTTCACTGTGGAGCATCGCCCAGGCAACGACCACTCCAACGCAGACGGCCTGTCCCGCTTCCTCCGCCTCGGCGAGGAGAATACCCAAGGAGATGGGTGACTCTCCCTGCCTTCAGCTGGGGAGGACGCGTGTTGAACCTGGCCTCGTGGCGTGGCCCCACTCCTCCCGCATTACGGGTCCCGGACGACCTCGACCCCTGTTCCCCGGCCAAGAGCAGCACCATCCACCCTCCACGAGTGCCGCCCCTCCGGGCAACCCCGAGCTCTTCCCCGGTGGAACTCGACCTCCTCTCCTCAACCCCCTCGGCTGGCCCGGACCCTTTCCCGGACCACCGTCTCCGGCCCAGCCGCCATCTTGGACCCTCCACGACCAGGCCTCGTGGCCTCGGCCTGACCCCAGCCACAGACCCAGCAAAGCCCCGACATCGAGGCACCACGATCCAACCAGGGGGTAAAGAGACCACTTGACGAATCAATGGGGGAAGGAGTTTCGATGGTCCCCCATCCGCCTGGTTTCGATCGCCCCCAGCCTCCCTGGGCGCTGGCTCCACCCCCCTGCTGGGTGTCTGGACTCACACATCCCGGACCCTCCGACCTCCAAGTGCGAGGGTCCGGACATCAAAGGGCACCAGACCTATAACTGGGGCAGCTCCAGAGCAGGTCGAGAGTCGCAACCATCCCTAGGGTCCTGCTGGCGCTGCCGCGGCCAATCTTCGTGAAACCATCCTTGGAGTCCTGCTGGCGCTGCCGTGGCCCATCTTCGTGAAACCATCCTTGGAGTCCTGCTGGCGCTGCCGCGGCCCATCTTCGTGAAACCATCCTGGGAGTCCTGCTGGCGCTGCCGCGGCCCATCTTCGTGAAACCATCCTTGGAGTCCTGCTGGCGCTGCCGCCGCCCATCTTCGTGAAACCATCCTTGGAGCCCTGCTGGCGCTGACGCGGCCCATCTTCGTGAGACCATCCCTGGGGTCCTGCTGGCGCTGCCGCGGCCCATACCGAAGATCCCCCCCAGCTCGAGGATTGAGAGCTGTGCGCAAGATATCCCTGTACCAGACTGGTACCAAGACTGTCCCGCTACCCCCTTCCCACAGAGACTAAGTTTAAGAGGATCCCTGAATCCTGTTCCTTCTGTATCGTTACGATAACCTGACTAAAAGTACTGATAAAAGTGTTAAGAACCTATCTTTGTGTGGCGTCCATCTGTAGGGGGGTGGTTGCTCGGCTGTACGATCCTAGGAGAGGGCCCTCGCCTGGAGGCCTCTCCCCCTTGCTCGGCCGACCCTAAGATTTCCCTTCTAACAGGCATGTGTGTTTGGCCAGCCTCAGATGCCGGCCAAACACACATGCACACTTATGAGTGCAGTCTACTCCTCCTCCTTCATGTACCTGGCCCAACCCACCCTATAGTTATTGCATTGCGGCGCTCAGACAGCATAAACAAAATGACAATAACAATGTCATTTTATTTATCATCTGCTGGTACAGGCTGTGTGGCAAAACAGGCCTAACAGACATTGACTTTGAAAGCAGAACTATAGTGCAGTATCTCTCCTCATACACAGAGTTTACAGGATCATGCCTCAGGTGGACAAGTTACTCTGCAAGACTTCACAGTATATATTAGGTATTTGAAAAGTGAACTAAAAGAACCAGGTCAAACATCAGGCAACAAAGTTGGAGATCCGAAAAAATTTAAGTGATGAAGACTTTAGCCTGACCGGAGTCGGGCTTATAAACAAGCTCCATGAACTGGCTAAATCAATCTCTCTGGAATCTCCATTTACGTCAGTAAATCTAGAATGAACACTGTGTAGAAACCCAGATTATGGTTCAAGGTCTCTCTATGGCCAGTGTCAGCACCAGGGATGGGCGGAAGTCGCGTAAGGGACTTTCGTGGAGAGGCACGGAGATTGAACCAATCTCCGTGCCTCTCAGCATATTTCCGTTACGCGACGCAGGCCCACTCGCCGCCCGCATCCAGCCCGCCTCCCACCAGCCTCCCGCCCGCATTATTAAATTATATTTAAAAGCCTAAAATTAAACTTAAATAAAACTTACCTTATTGCGACCGTATCCTTGCCCATCGCAACTTCATCTGGAAATTGCACATGCACGGGAGCCTGCGCTTGTGCATTCCTCGCCAGGACTGCGCATGCGCAGGCTACTGCGCATGCGCAGCTTCCATATGAAGCCGCGATGGGCAAGGATGCGCCCGCAATCAGGTAAGTTTTTTTTAAATTTAATTTTAGGCTTTTAAATATAATTTAATATGGCTGGCGGGAGGCGGGCGGGAGGTGGGCGGCGGGCGGGCGGCCAATTTCTGTTCTGCCCCCGAATGTGCAGAGATTTGCCTCAAATCTCTGCCTTCTTTGCGAAAGGGCAAATCTCCGCACATTCCGTGGGGGGAACGGTGATGTCCGCCCACCCCTAGTCAGCACTCACATATCAGTGTAGGTGAGAATATTTGCACTTCAGAGACTGTTTGCTGGCTTTGTTCCCAGGGGGGAGAACATAGGCAGGATCCCTAGAAGGAAAAATGTAGATTGCCTGGAGAAGAAAGAGACTTTGGACAGGAGAAAGGATATTGGTGGTCTGCATCCCCAAAGGTAAGTTTACCTTGTAGAGTCATCTCCACAACTGCTTAGCGACTTAGGTGCTTTGTATGGGGCTCAGTTCAGGACCTATCTCAGCTATAGCAGATGCATCTGCTTTGAGGGAAGAGGTAACCTTAAAGTGAGAAGGATTCAGTGAGTGTGCCCATGCAGCAGGATGCTGTCAACAAGTTGAGCTCACAACTGTGCTGAAAGGACAAAGAACGTGGACCATCTTGAGTAGTCTCCAAGAGATGGGGTGCTTTGTTGAGCAGAATGCTGCAATCCTCATCCAAATCAGTGGGGCACTAGTGGAAAAAAAAATTGAAACAGAATGGGTGTCCCCGAGTGAGCTGGGCACCCAACCCAACCACTTCAGGTGGACACCCTGCTTGTTGCATGCCCCAGACAGCACCAACTGTAGGGAGAAAGTACACTGTTCCAAATCTCCCAAAAGGTTCAAGGCAGTTGCCCTTGAGCAGGAGGGCAGCAACATGACCTGCATGCTTTTGTCGAGGCCGTGAGTCAGAGAGATGTCCCCTGCAACTGTTTTGGGATCCAGGGGGGTTACTAGACATTTGATTGACACAAAAGGAGTTATGAGGGATTTGCTTCTCCCTAGGACGTAAAACTGAATATGGCAGTAATTATGCTTTTCCTCCCAACGGAGAGACCATTATTAATGTATCCAAGTATTTTTTGATCTGACTAGAAGACTGTTATCACCTCTCTTAGGAAACCTTCGTTTAGTGCATTATTGAACATTTAGTATGCCTAAACTGTAGTTTGTGTGTGGTGTACGCGTGGGTGTAAAATACGTTTTGTTCGCGAAATTTGCAGATTTTTGGCAAATTTGCGATCCGCGAATCACGCGAATTTGCCCAAAAATCTGCAAATTCGCAATTTGTGGATTTTTTTGCTTGGTCGCGCTTAAAAAACTACAATATCGCGCGCGCTGCGTTGACTTACCGTGATTGTGAGTCCGCCGAGTGGTTTTTCTCCCGGTTTGCGTATGCTGCGCCAGTTTGGAACTTGCTGCGTGACCGCGCAAGAGTTTTTCGACCGCGATTACGTCATCGTGGCCCGCCATCTTGCACAGTGAGAGTTTGACAACGCGAGTATGTCATAAGGGCCCTCGATCACGCATCGCGGGAGTAAACAATGCCGAAAACGTAGATGTGGCGCGCAGCTGACTTCCGGCAGGAGATTTGAACAGCTCGATTTCCCAAATTTGCAAAAATTGCAATTCTGCACAAGAAATCCACCGCAGGCAGCATAAACCTTCTGAAAATTATGATTTTGATCAGAATAACTCCTCAGATTGACATTTGGCTGCACTTTTTGGTGCAAGGAGTACATTTTTGGGAGGGTGGGAGGAAGTTAGTGCCTCAGAGTCTCCAACCTTCCAGTGCTTTATCCATGTCCTGGTCACTTTTGATTTGGATCTGAAGCTGGATGGATTACTTTTTGTGGCTGCTGCTGGATATTTGGATTTGAGGACTTTTTGGACTTTGGAGTTTGGATCACTTTTGGACTTGAGATTTTACAAGTAAGTTGGTGTTGTTTGTTTGGGGCATTGCAGTTGCTGCAACTACAGATTTAAAACTTTTTTCAAAACTTTAAAAAAATATATATTGTGGGTAGCCACAGTATCCAGTAGGCCCAGGGTTAGTCATGGGTGCATGATACAACTGTTTCTGTGATTTTTGTTAACTTAATTCTCATTTATGTCATGGAATTTTAGCTCACTGTTATACGTTGTTGTTTTTTTTTTTAATTTTGGGGTGCCTGTAAAGCCTCACTAGCCAGTAGGCCCAGGGGTAGTGAGTGGTGCATGGACCAAGTCTTTCTGTGGGGTGTCTTGAATTTAAACATCATTGAGGCCATGGATGGCATTGGATTGTGGTGATTTTTGTGTGTTTTTTTACTTTTTGGGGTGGTGTTGGGGCCTGGCCATGTGGGTGGGGGCCATTTTGAGACCTGGTCCAGGCAGGGCCTGATCCTGTGGCTGGGGGTCAAGGGGCCATTTGGAAGCCAGGCGGCAGGCCTGCACCCAGTTTGCCTTGCTTTCTTCCATTAGGCCCAGGGGTAGTGAGTGGTGCATGGACCAAGTCTTTCTGTGGGGTGTCTTGAAATTAAAAATCATTGAGGGCATGGATGGCATTGGTTTGTGGTGATTTTTTGTGTGTTTTTTGACTATTTGGGGTGGTATTGGGGCCTGGCCATGTGGGTGGGCGCCATTTTGAGGCCTGGTCCAGGCAGGGCCTGGCCATGTGGCTGGGGGTCAATTAGCCATTTTGAAGCCAGGCAGTGTCCTCAGGCCTGCACCCAGTTTGCCTTGCTTTCTTCAATTAGGCCCAGGGGTAGTGAGTGGTGCATGGACCAAGTCTTTCTGTGGGCCGTCTTGTATTTAAACATCATTGAGGGCATGGATGGCATTGGATTGTGGTGATTTTTGTGTGTGTTTTGATTTTTTGGGGTGGTGCTGGGGGCTGGCCATGTGGGTATGGGCCATTTTGAGGCCTGGTCCAGGCAGGGCCTGGCCATGTGGCTGGGGGGTCAAGGAGCCATTTTGAAGCCAGGCAGTGTGCTCAGGCCTGCACCCAGTTTGCCTTGCTCTCTTCTATTAGGCCCAGGTGTAGTGAGTGGTGCATGGACCAAGTCTTTCTGTGGGGCGTCTTGAATTGAAACATCATTGAGGCCATGGATGGCATTGGATTGTGGTGATTTTTGTGTGTTTTTAGACTTTTTGGGGTGGTGTTGGGGCATGGCCATGTGGGTGGGGGCCATTTTGAGGCCTGGTCCAGGCAGGGCCTGGCCATGTGGCAGGGGGTCAAGGAGCCATTTTGAAGCCAGGAAGTGTGCTCAGGCCTGCAGTCAGTTTGCATTGCATTCTTCAATTAGGCCCAGGGGTAGTTAGTGGTGCATGGACCAAGTCTTTCTGTTGGGCGTCTTGAATTTAAACATCATTGAGGGCATGGATGGCATTGGATTGTGGTGCTTTTTGTGTGTATTTCAACTTTTTGGGGTTGTGCTGGGGCCTGGCCAAGTGGGTGTGGGCCATTTTGAGGCTTGGTCCAGGCAGGGCCTGGCCATGTGGCTGGGGGACAAGGGGCCATTTTGAAGCCAGGCAGTGTGCTCAGGCCTGCGCCCAGTTTGCCTTGCTTTCTTCCATTAGGCCCAGGGGTAGTGAGTGGTGCAGTGACCAAGTCTTTCTGTGAGGCGTCTTGAATTTAAACATCATTGAGGGCATGGATGGCATTGGATTGTGGTGATTTTTGTGTGTTTTTCGACTTTTTGGGGTGGTGTTGGGGCCTGGCCATGTGGGTGGGGGCCATTTTGAGGCCTGTTCCAGGCCGGGCCTGGCCATGTGGCTGGGGGTCAAGGAGCCATTTTGAAGCCAGGCAGTGTGCTCAGTCCTGCACCCAGTTTGCCTTGCTTTCTTCGTTTAGGCACAGGGGTAGTGAGTGGTGAATGGACTAAGTCTTTCTGTGGGGCGTTTTGAATTTAAACATCATTGAGGGCATGGATGGCATTGGAGTGTGGTGATTTTTGTGTGTTGTTCAACTTTTTGGGGTGTTGTTGGGGCCTGGCCATGTGGGTGGGGGCCATTTTAAGGCCTGGTCCAGGCAGGGCCTGGCCATGTGGCTGGGGGTCAAGGGGCCATTTTGAAGCCAGGCAGTGTGCTCAGGCCTGCACCTAGTTTGCCTTGCTTTCTTCCATCAGGCCCAGGGGTAGTGAGTGGTGCATGGGCCCTGGTCTTTCTGTGGGGCGTCTTGAATTTAAACATCATTGAGGGCATGGATGGCATTGGATTGTGGTGATTTTTGTGTGTTTTTCGACTTTTTGGGGTGGTGTTGGGGCCTGGCCACGTGGGTGGGGGCCATTTTGAGGCCTGTTCCAGGCCGGGCCTCGCCATGTGGCTGGGGGTCAAGGAGCCATTTTGAAGCCAGGCAGTGTGCTCAGTCCTGCACCCAGTTTGCCTTGCTTTCTTCGTTTAGGCACAGGGGTAGTGAGTGGTGAATGGACTAAGTCTTTCTGTGGGGCGTTTTGAATTTAAACATCATTGAGGGCATGGATGGCATTGGAGTGTGGTGATTTTTGTGTGTTGTTCAACTTTTTGGGGTGTTGTTGGGGCCTGGCCATGTGGGTGGGGGCCATTTTAAGGCCTGGTCCAGGCAGGGTCTGGCCATGTGGCTGGGGGTCAAGGGGCCATTTTGAAGCCAGGCAGGGTGCTCAGGCCTGCACCCAGTTTGCCTTGCTTTCTTCCATTAGGCCCAGGGGTAGTGAGTGGTGCAAGGACCAAGTCTTTCTGTGGGGCATCTTGAATTTAAACATCATTGAGGGCATGGATGGCATTGGATTGTGGTGATTTTTGTGTGTTTTTCGACTTATTGGGGTGGTGTTGGAGCCTGGCCATGTGGGTGGGGACCATTTTGAGGCCCTTTTCCAGGCAGGGCCTGGCCATGTGGCTGGGGGTCAAGGGGCCATTTTGAACCTAGGCAGTGTGCTCAGGCCTGCACTCAATTTGCCTTGCTTTCTTCCATTAGGCCCAGGGGCAGTGAGTGGTGCATGGACCAAGTCTTTCTGTGGGGCGTCTTGAATTTAAACATCATTGAGGCCATGGATGGCATTGGATTGTGGTGATTTTTGTGTGTTTTTTTACTTTTTGGGGTGGTGTTGGGGCCTGGCCATGTGGGTGGGGGCCATTTTGAGACCTGGTCCAGGCAGGGCCTGATCCTGTGGCTGGGGGTCAAGGGGCCATTTGGAAGCCAGGCGGCAGGCCTGCACCCAGTTTGCCTTGCTTTCTTCCATTAGGCCCAGGGGTAGTGAGTGGTGCATGGACCAAGTCTTTCTGTGGGGTGTCTTGAAATTAAAAATCATTGAGGGCATGGATGGCATTGGATTGTGGTGATTTTTTGTGTGTTTTTTTACTATTTGGGGTGGTATTGGGGCCTGGCCATGTTGGTGGGCGCCATTTTGAGGCCTGGTCCAGGCAGGGCCTGGCCATGTGGCTGGGGGTCAAGGAGCCATTTTGAAGCCAGGAAGTGTGCTCAGGCCTGCACTCAGTTTGCATTGCTTTCTTCAATTAGGCCCAGGGGTAGTTAGTGGTGCATGGACCAAGTCTTTCTGTTGGGCGTCTTGAATTTAAACATCATTGAGGGCATGGATGGCATTGGATTGTGGTGCTTTTTGTGTGTATTTCAACTTTTTGGGATGGTGCTGGGGCCTCGCCAAGTGGGTGGGGGGCATTTTGAGGCTTGGTCCAGGCAGGGCCTGGCCATGTGGCTGGGGGACAAGGGGCCATTTTGAAGCCAGCCAGTGTGCTCAGGCCTGCACCCAGTTTGCCTTGCTTTCTTCCATTAGGCCCAGGGGTAGTGAGTGGTGCAGTGACCAAGTCTTTCTATGCGGCGGCTTGAATTTAAACATCATTGAGGGCATGGATGGCAATGGATTGTGGTGATTTTTGTGTGTTTTTCGACTTTTTGGGGTGGTGTTGGGGCCTGGCCATGTGGGTGGGGGCCATTTTGAGGCCTGTTCCAGGCCGGGCCTGGCCATGTGGCTCGGGGTCAAGGAGCCATTTTGAAGCCAGGCCGTGTGCTCAGTCCTGCACCCAGTTTGCCTTGCTTTCTTCGTTTAGGCACAGGGGTAGTGAGTGGTGAATGGACTAAGTCTTTCTGTGGGGCGTTTTGAATTTAAACATCATTGAGGGCATGGATGGCATTGGAGTGTGGTGATTTTTGTGTGTTGTTCAACTTTTTGGGGTGTTGTTGGGGCCTGGCCATGTGGGTGGGGGCCATTTTAAGGCCTGGTCCAGGCAGGGCCTGGCCATGTGGCTGGGGGTCAAGGGGCCATTTTGAAGCCAGGCAGTGTGCTCAGGCCTGCACCCAGTTTGCCTTGCTTTCTTCCATCAGGCCCAGGGGTAGTGAGTGGTGCATGGGCCAAGTCTTTCTGTGGGGCGTCTTGAATTTAAACATCATTGAGGGCATGGATGGCATTGGATTGTGGTGATTTTTGTGTGTTTTTCGACTTTTTGGGGTGGTGTTGGGGCCTGGCCATGTGGGTGGGGGCCATTTTGAGGCCTGTTCCAGGCCGGGCCTGGCCATGTGGCTGGGGGTCAAGGAGCCATTTTGAAGCCAGGCAGTGTGCTCAGTCCTGCACCCAGTTTGCCTTGCTTTCTTCGTTTAGGCACAGGGGTAGTGAGTGGTGAATGGACTAAGTCTTTCTGTGGGGCGTTTTGAATTTAAACATCATTGAGGGCATTGATGGCATTGGAGTGTGGTGATTTTTGTGTGTTGTTCAACTTTTTGGGGTGTTGTTGGGGCCTGGCCATGTGGGTGGGGGCCATTTTAAGGCCTGGTCCAGGCAGGGCCTGGCCATGTGGCTGGGGGTCAAGGGGCCATTTTGAAGCCAGGCAGTGTGCTCAGGCCTGCACCCAGTTTGCCTTGCTTTCTTCCATCAGGCCCAGGGGTAGTGAGTTGTGCATGGGCCAAGTCTTTCTGTGGGGCGTCTTGAATTTAAACATCATTGAGGGCATGGATGGCATTGGATTGTGGAGATTTTTGTGTGTTTTTCGACTTTTTGGGGTGGTGTTGGGGACTGGCCATGTGGGTGGGGGCCATTTTGAGGCCTGGTCCAGGCAGGGCCTGGCCATGTGGCTGGGGGTCAAGGGGCCATTTTGAAGCCAGGCAGTGTGCCCAGGCCTGCACCCAGTTTGTCTTGCTTTCTTCCATTAGGCCCAGGGGTAGTGAGTGGTGCATGGATTAAGTCTTTCTGTGGGTCGTCTTGAATTTAAACATCATTGAGGGCATGAATGGCATTGAATTGTGGTGATTTTTGTGTGTTTGTTTACTTTTTGGGGTGTTTAACTGATGTTCCTCTGGCTTGCATTGCTTTAGGTGCACAAGAGAACCACCAGTGCCAGGAAGAGGTCCTGCAGCAATGTGTGCAGCACAACGTCACGTGACATCACGTGTGGCCACAGACAAGACAACTCTGCAACCCGTGCAACTGCGGCCTGTTGAATTAGCCATCAGCGTAAAAAGTTGCCAGAGCCACTGCCAGTAAGAAGGAGCAGAAGAAGCAAGTGTCACCACCTACCAAGGAGACTGGGGGACCCACTGACACCTTTTTTGGTAAAAAAAACTACGCCTGCAGCAGCAGCGGTGTCTGCGGGGGACCAAGCTGGAAGCAGCACCTCCGCTTTATTGGGCTCAGTGCCACCACGCCAAGTTAGGTCCAAGACCATGAGTGCTGCTGAGGCAGCTACTTTAGTTTCTCAATCACCATCGACCAGTGATGTTGGCTCATCACAAGAAAGTACCATCCAATCAACGCCGGGTTTAACTCAGCTGACGAGTGTTCAACAACCACAGCCGCAATGACAACCACAGGTGCAACTAGTACAAGCGCAAGTACATGGGCAAGGAGAGGTGCACGAAGAGGCGAGAGGAGAGGCGCAAGGAGAGGCGCAAGGAGACGCACAAGGAGAGGTGCAAGGAGAGGCGCATGTAGAGGCGCAATTAGAGGCGCATGGAGAGGTGCATGGAGAGGTGCAACTAGAGGTTCATGGAGCGGCACAAATACCTACAATGCTTGTTCCTCCAGAAGTAGGGGCACATCAGAAAATTGATAAAATCAGCGAATCAGCGGGGACGAATTTCAGCCTAGCACTTACAGGGTTACGTAGTATAGAGAGAAGTGGTCCTTGACTTAGATTTAAATAAACACTTATATGAATATCATTTGTTGTTTAGTTATGCGATTAAATCTGCATATATTGTTTTAATCAAAACAATGGGAGAGAAAAATTCAATGGTGGACAATACCCAGAAAGGTTGACACAATTAACCAAGAAAAACAAGGGAATATTAGAAAAGCAATTGAAATATGACCACACTGTGGATGTTTGTTATGTCAAAAAATTCACTTATTTATTTACAATTTGATAAAACAATTGTCTGGACGGCGCAACAGACTATCAAGAGTATAGTCGGTGAAAAAGGAAAGGGGTGCTCAAGTGATTTGGAAAAAAGAAATAGACAATAGTGGTATACTGTTATAATATTTACACAATACAATGCGGGATAGCCTCCGCTATCATATGAGCCTGTTCCCTGTAAATGTCAATTAGGGGCGAAAAGAATCACAATTAAACTGGGAGGATACAGGCGAATCAAAATGGTAAGCGTCAACGTTTCGACCCTGGTGCTCTTGGGATATTGGGGACCTCGGCTGCGGGTCTTCTTCAGGACTATGGAGGGGGGGGGGGGTAAGCTAAGCTGTTATCAAACACTCGGTCTGGATTTTACACCTATAGTACAAAAATGAGGTAGGTATTAAAAACTTGGTACAACATATTTGCAAGTGTGGTTGAAGGTGGGTATTGGGTGCATTACCGGTGATGTTGTTCTAGTATGGACCTCCGTCTACAGGTAGGTCACCTATTGGGCAGAAAGAGAGTACTGGGTCAGAACCCCTCTCCCAAGGGTAATCGACTCCAGGTGGTTCTCAAATCTGCATATGACTGAACTCACCTAGTATCTTGTTGGTGGTTCAGAGGATATAATTTGACTCTCGTTGGTGGTAAATTGACTCTCTATCAGGCTGGTATTCTCAATGGGGCCTGTGAATGATGGAAAGGCAATCAGAACCCATATTTGTATGTAGTTTAAACTTTGTCTTCTTCAGTAAATGTGCCGGGGACTTACCGCTAAAAAGAATAATAGCGCGTTCCTACCGGTGCCCCTCGGGCATTCCGGTGTTGTAGGTGTCTTGCGATGCCTTTATCGTTAAAGTTCGCCCGAGTGCTTATGTAAAGTTTCTCTGGCAGGTACTCGAGTTACCTGATATAGAAAAAGAGAAACGGGACGAGTGAGGGGTTGATCCATGTGCCCGATTTAATAAATTATAGGCAGGTTGTTCATGAGGAGTTTTGACATAAGAATTTCGTTCTATTCTTACCTCCAGTAATATTTAACTAGGCCGGGTACCGCAGGAAGGCTTGTACCGCAGAGCAGCTTCTGTCGGCGTTTGTTCAAAGAGAAGCACCGCGTTTGGGCTGTGCTAATACTTCCGTGTTTGGATATCACGTGTCCACGTATCGGCCAATCAGGAAGGATCAGGTCGAACGATAGACAGTGTGAAGGGACTCGTTTGTGTAGAATTACAAGAAGTTCGAGTCGGGATCGATCGATTCTCACATGTTTAAATGGTACACCTACTACCTGGTTAGAGTCATTCGAATGGACTCGCTTATAATCTTATCTGCATTAATCCATATTATTTTAGGGCTGGCTTCCAAATTTAGGGAAATATTTAGATCATTTGACACATTATTTAGAACTTAATATACACTGACAATTGTACATACAATAAACCTCATAAGGTTTAACACATTATTTCAAACAAACATAATATACAAGGACAATTATACATACAATATGTGTATGGAGACACAGACGTCATCACTGTCAATACATTGCAAAGCAATACAGTTCGGAAATCCAAAAGTCATCAATGTCAATACAGTACAAGGTACAGAAATTACATATCTGGCATGTCATGTGTGGTCTAGGTTTATTTGGTGTTCTGTTTCATATGGGGAAGTTGCCAAGTGAGCATTGTACAATTGACCAGATGTAATTTGAACAGAGAAGGCATTTATAGTTAAGTATAGTGGTCAACCATTACGAATTGCCACCATTTGTCTTAGCACCTCCTCGCGGTCGTTCAGGCCGCGATTGACAGTGTCCAATAAATGCATCCAGCAGCATTCTCTAGTACTTAAAAGTTTGGCATAATTGCCACCCCGTGGATTTTTCGCAACCTTCTCTATTATCCACCATTTGAGACTTTCAGGATGGTGATTAAATCTGAGAAATTGATCCACCAGTGGGGCCCCTTGCACCTTGCATCGTATTTTGCTACAATGTTGTAGAATACGGGTCTTGGTTTTCTGGGTGGTATGACCGATGTATAAGAAACCACATGGGCACATTATTGCATAGATAGCTCCCATCGTGTTGCAATTTGTATGTTGTTGTATCGTGTGGGTGTAATTGTTGTGGGTAAATGTTTTTGTCTCTGATACCATGGTACACGCTTTACAACTACCACATTTGAAGTGGCCCAATACAGGGGCGATGTTCCACAATGAAGTTTGACTTTCTATGTTTTGTTGACTAAGCATGGAGTGCACTACAAAGTCCTTCACACTCTTGCCTTTGCGGAAGGCGTGCATTGGGGGTTCAGCTATTCCTATCTCCTCAGCTATCAGATGCCAATGTGTATTGATGGTTTGTTTAATTTCCGTGCTACGTGTATTAAAGGTGGTCACTAAGCATGGGCGGAAAATCCGTTACGCTCGCGGATTTTGCGGATTTTCGGGAAATCCGCAATCCGCGAGATTTGCGAATTTCCTGCAAAATCCGCAAATCCGCGAGCAGCGGATTTTGCTCGCGCTGCTCGCACTGTTCGCGTGAGTTCGCGCCCCGCGAATAAGTGCAAAATTGCAGAAATACGATCTTAGCAAAACTGAAAGTAACTACTTACCAGGTTCAAAAGTTCAGGCACATCATTAGTAGCCATTTCCTGTAGTGCTTCCTGAGGGGCCCCTCCAGAGTTCAGTTGCCAGTTGAAACTATTATGTGACCCTGCTCTGAACCTCAGAATAGTTACACATATGCCACAAAGGTCCTGAATTACAGCTAAGGGAGACAAGCAGGAGCCAGGCTGGAAGTTAAAATCCATTAATCAGCCCCTAATTCATTATTGTCAGTTGGGGCAGGGCAGGTGTTGTAACTAATTTTGCAACAATGAAAGCACTTAGCAAGTGCAAAAGATCACTAATCAGGGCGCACTAAGGAAGCAGGTGCCAGCTAAAAAAATATTCTGTGACACATTAATCAGCCCCAAATTAATTCAGGTCACTTGAGGCAGGGAAGGTGTGCTTTGCTTTGCCGAAAATAATGTACACTGGACAACCAGAGGGTGTGGTGATGAAACAGAGGGTGGCATGGGTGGGCCAGAGGGTGGCATGAGTAGTCAGAGAGTGGCAGTGGTGACAGAGAGTGGCAGTGATGAAGAAGAGTGTCCCAAACAGGCTGGACACGTAGAAACAACAAGTTCGCAAAACTTGCGACCCGACAGGTAAGTTCGCAAATTGCGAAATTGTAAAAACCCTCGCGAACTGGCAGAAACACGGGCGAACACAAAAAAAAAAAAATCCGCAAATTCGCGGGAATTCGCGGATTTTGCGGATTGCGAATCCGCAAATCCGCAAAATTCGCGGATTGCCAATCCGCAAAATCCGCTCATGCTTAGTGGTCACACATATGAGTCTGTTTTCTGTGGAGTCAGATTTTGGTTTAGGTTCTAGGAGGAACTCCCTATTGTTGAACCATGCTCTTTTGCGTGCCTTCCTAACTAGGCTTCTGGGGTATCCTCGCTCTTATGAGTCTTTTAATCAGGATATCAGATTCTTGAAAGTAATCAGTCTTCTTGGTACAATTGCATCGCAACCTCAGGAACTGCCCATAGGGTAGGTTGTCCCTGAGGTTGCAAAAGTTGAAGCTAATTTTTTGTAACCTTTTACAAAAGGGTTACAAAGAAATTAACTTCAACTTGGGCACCTGCTGCTGTAAGCCTGTAAGTGCCTCCTGGCGCCTCGTTGCCTACTTGCAACTATTCTCTGATGCTGCTCTGACCCTTGAAGCAGGGTCAGAGAATAGTTACAAGTAGGCAATGAGGCACCTGTCACGAAAAATAAACCTCAGCAGGAAGCACTGACAGATATAAAAACAAGCATTTGCAATGCAATAGGTCTCACATTAGGAAAGTTTGAGCTATTGGTCTTGAAAATGACAATTTTTTTTATTTATGTGTTGGTTTTGAAAATAGCTAAATTAATAGCTTTGTCATTTACAATGCCAATAGTTATAACTTTCGCAAATGTGACACCTATAGCATTTGTAATGCAACATGTTTTGTTTTTACGTGACTTAGATGTATTGATATTACAAATTACAATGGCTTTTAATTTTCTTAAATAATTAATACTTAAATAAAAGTGATTTTAATTTATAATGGCAATAGCTTAAACTTTTGTAAATAACATTTGTGAAGATTATGTTCAGTGTATTTTATTTTGACGAAAATCCAAGAACAGAAGTGAAATATTAACATCTTTTTGTGACATTTGTAATAAGCTTGATACTTTGAGAGAACATATTTGAACCAGTTGTTGTTGAATAGTTGCACAGATTGATGCTGGGGTGGTGCTGAGTGGTGCTGTGGTGGTGCTGAGTGATGCTGTGGTGGTGCTGAGTGATGCTGTGGTGGAGCTGAGTGGTGCTGTGGTGGTGCTGAGTGATAATGTGGTGGTGCTGAGTGATGCTGTGGTGGTGCTGAGTGATGCTGTGGTGGCGCTGAGTGGTGCTATGGTGGTGCTGAGTGGTGCTGTGGTGGTGCTGAGTGATGCTGTGGTGGTGCTGCATGGTGCTGTGGTGATGCTGAGTGATGCTGTGGTGGTGCTGAGTGATGCTGGGGTGGAGCTGGGTGATGCTGTGGTGGCGCTGAGTGGTGCTGTGGTGGTGCTGAGTGGTGCTGTGATGGTTCTGAGTGATGCTGTGGTGGTGCTGAGTGATGCTGTGGTACTGATGAGTGGTGCTGTGGTGGTGCTGAGTGATAATGTGGTGGTGCTGAGTGATGCTGTGGTGGCACTGAGTGGTGCTGTGATGGTGCTGAGTGGTGCTGTGGTGGTGCTGAGTGAGGCTGTGGTGGTGCTGAGTAGTGCTGTGCTGGTGCTGAGTGATAATGTGGTGGTGCTGAGTGATAATGTGGTGGTGCTGAGTGATGCTGGGGTAGCGCTGAGTGATGATGTGGAGGGCAGAAAGGCACAAAAAGCAGTCTAACAAAGGGCAGAAAGGCAGAAAAACAAGGGAAAAACGAGACTAACAGAGGGCAGAAGGGCACAAAAAACTAGTCTAACAGAGGGCAGAAAGGCAGAAAAACAAGGGAAAAACAAGTCTAACAGAGGGCAGAAGGGCACAAAAAACGAGCCTAACAGGGGGCAGAAAGGCACAAAAACGAGTCTAACAGAGGGCAGAAGGGCACAAAAAATGATTCTAACAGAGGGTAGAAAGGCAGAAAAACAAGGGAATAACAGAGGGCAGAAGGGCACAAAAAACGAGTCTTCTGTCTTCTCAGTAAGTGCTCCCTCGTTGGCTAAATGTATAGGGGCAGATTTACAATAACTGGCGCATCCCCAGGGATGCGCCAGTTATTGTGTGCCGCAGCTCCGCCACCCATGGTGCGCCGCATTTACAATGCGGCGTACCATGTGGCAAAAACAGCACAGAAGTGTCACGCATCTGTACCACAAAAGCAGCGCATTGCTAGAGCAGGGTTGCAAGCGCGACGCAGCTCCAGCAATGCTCTGGGGGGTCCTATCTCCCCAATGCTGCGTCAAACCTCCCACCTGCTTCAAGCAGGCGCAGGGTTTTGACGCAGCATTGGCCTAAAAATTACTGAGTGAACCTTGTAGATTTCACTCAGCCACTTTTAGGAGGCGTTCCTGCGCAGGAACGCCCTCCCCTGCGCCGGAACGCCTCCTGATGGTGCAGGGCTTTACAACGTGACACATCTCTCAGATGTGTCACGTTGTTAATACCCAGCACCATGGCGCATCTTATGTGCTGCCGCGGCATCACAAAAGTGACTCAACTGTGGCACAAAAGAGGTGCAAGCGGCTTGTAAATCTGCCCCATAGTGCTTTTACTACACTGCAGCTGTGTAAAGGGCCAGAAGATGTGTCTCCAGTGACCATGTGTTACAGGCACACATGGTCACTGGAGACACATCTTCTGGCCCTTTACGCAGCTGCAGTGTAGTAACAGCACTATACATTTACCCAATGAGGGAGCACTTACTGGATTAGCTAGTAGAAAGTATTCCAGGGCAAATCGCAAAAAAATCTGCGATTTCGCTGGAAAATTCATGAATTTGCAGATTTTTTTGCGATTTCGCGGGGAAATCCGCAAATTTGCGGAACGCAAATTTGCAAATTTCGCCAATGCTTATTACTCACCACCTGCCAAAGAATCTGCACACATTTCAGCCATTCTTTTAAGGCCCGGAAGGAGCTGAGGAGCATTCAACATGAACATAGACTGCCAGTCAAAGGACTCATCCAGGAGGTGGCAACATGTTGGAACTCAACCTTTTACATGCTTGAGCGTCTGTCTGAGCAGTGGGGGCTAATAAATGATTATGCCTATAAACTGGGTTCTACTATGAAAGACATGAGGCTAGAGTTGGAGGAATGGAAGCTAGTTGCAAGCCTGACAGACATGCTTCGTCCTTTTGAGGTCTTCACGCGTGAAGTCAGCAGGAAGGAGTGTTCTTTGGGCAAATCTATCCCATTGTTGTGCATGCTAGAACATCAACTGAAGGCGGTGTCTTCAACGTTCCGAGATGATGCTGAAAAGCAAGACGCATATCAGTTGGCGGAGAGGTTATTAAGCTGCCTAGTTGCCAATGAAAGGCTTAAAAATATACATACAGAACAACATTACATATGTGCCACTATTCTGGATCCACGGTACAAAAAGGCAGTGGCCAGTAAAGCATTCATTCATTTTGATGAAGCAAATGTTTCAAAGTACAAACATTGGCTAGCTGTGTCAGCCACTCGGTTCGAAAAAAAGCGGCAGAAAATTCAAGGAGCCGGCAGAAGTACAACTGAATCAGCAGGCCATCCGGCGTCAAGTTCCACGTCTGAATCTGTGGCCGAAGGGAGTCACTTTCCCTCACATCCGTTAATGACACCAGCAACCATATCATCATCCTCACCTGCACCAGGCCCAGCCATAATATTGTCGGAAGAGGATTGGCTAACTCATTAAGGGTTTGCTCGTTCCAGTGCTGCAAAGGCCACAGATGGTACGCAAAGTGGAGCAACCATGGAGAACCTTGAGTCGATGGTGCAGGCCTGTCTGGATGACCCAAAAGAGGTCTTTGTTAATAAGAACCCATTGCTGTATTGGTATAGGAAAAGGGCTCTATGACAACTGATCACCAACCTGGCTCTAAATTATTTGTCTTGCCCACTCACAAACGTGTCTTCTGAACGTGTTTTCAGTGCTGCTGGTGCCATTGTAACTTAAATAAGCATTTGCAATGCAATAGGTCTCGTATTAGGAAAGTTTGAGCTATTGGTATTGTAAATGACACATTTTTTATTTATGTTTTGTTTTTGAAAATAGCTAAATTAATAGCTTTGTCATTTACAATGCCAATAGTTATAACTTTCGCAAATGTGACACCTATAGCATTTGTAATGCAATATGTGTTGTATTTACGTGACTTACATGTATTAATATTACAAATAACAATGGTTTTTAATTGTTTTAAATAATTAATACTTAAATCAGTCAGTCAAAAAGCTTTATTTCGATAAAATTCCATTATCATAAAAGCAAGTTTTTTTTAAAAAATTGGTAGTTAATAATAAATTTGGCAACACATTTCCAGTTAATAGCAAAAAAGTATAACATTTACTAGAATTAATATTGTTTAAAAAGAGATTAAACAGAGTATTTAAGCTTTCTGGCTCGAATAGCCCAAGCCCAAAATAAAAATTTTGCTAGGGCACAGGCGTAGGGTACATAGCTGTCCGAAACAAGAATCCTAATTGCCACATCATGGCTCCTGGTTCCCAGTTGCCGGCACAAGTTCTTCAGCCACGCCCTTCTTGGATTGGCATATTCCTTGCAGACGAATAGGAAGTGGGCTAATGTCTCTGGGTGGGCTAAACATGATGGGCACAGATCAGTTTTATCTGTGCAGGATTTCCATGATTTGGTGAAAGTATTCAATGGCAAGGTGCCCGTTCTAAATTTAAAATACAAAGATCGGGCAAACGGTTTCCCGATTATGTCTAGGTAGGGTTCTCGTCTGGGACAGTCTTTAAACATTAAAAAATCCTCTGTGAGCCTACCAATGGATGTGCTAGAGTGCCTTTGGGAGCGAATCCAATCCCGGTAAAGGTTTTTAAGTACTTGTTTAGGAGGAGAGGTTCTGCTTGACCAGAAATCCAATAGGCCCAAGTTCGACAATAAGGTTTTCATGTCTGTTAACCATTTGACTCTGGCCCAGTGTGGTGACGCCATTATTTCTTCCAGGCCTCTGGCGTAGGCATTAAGTTCCTCTACCCGCCAAATACGAGCCCATAATAGGAGAGGACGGAATTTCGCAATTTCGCCAATCTGGGTGCAGCCAAGGTCCATAAATAAGGGTAAAAGTGGGGTGCTTTGAGGGAGGGACATTATTTGTCTACAGAAATTGTTCTCAGATTTTTGTAAAGCTTGAGAAGATGCAAAGCCCCAAAGTTCAGCTCCATATAGTGCAGAGCTGACACCCTTGGCAGCGTAGATCTCTAGGACTGTTCCTATTGGTTTGAACGAACTGGAACGTTGCTCCCTCAATTGGGCACCTGTGATCCTTTTATGGTTCAGCAGCATCTTATCTAGATGGAGAGTCCAATCCATTTTGTCTGAGATGCGTATCCCTAAATAATCAAATGCTTTAACCCTTTCCAGGAACTCGGTGTTTAGGATAGGGGGACGCACTTGCTGTTTAGGGGGATTAAGGACGAGGTATTTTGTTTTATTGGTATTTATAACCAAGCCCCGGTCAGTACAAAAGGTTTGGAAGTTGTCCAAGAGTTTCTGTAGTCCCATTGGGGTCTTGGAGATTAGGAGCGTGTCGTCCGCGAAGAGGAGGGTCGGTATGCGTACCCCCGCCAGGGATGGTTCGTCGGATGGTGATTTAAGTAGGTGCTCAACCACCCCATTGATGTACAAAGAGAAAAGGGTGGGAGCCAGAACACATCCCTGGCGTACCCCTCTCTCGACCGGAATACAGCCCGTTTTCTCCCCTCCAGAGCCCCACCTAATTTGGGCAAAGCTGTCCTGATGGAGCCTGACCAATAGGGATAAAAGATACTCTGGAAGCCCCATGTTGGCCAACACCTTCCACAACAAGTCCCTGGGGACAAGGTCAAAGGCAGTCTTTAAGTCGATGAATGCGAGATAAAGACTGCCCTTGCCTATCACTACCACCTTCCAGTAAATCATCATAAGCCTGAAGGCCTGCTCTATCGTACCGGTGCCTACTCTAAAACCGGCCTGAAAGTCGGTAAGTATTTTGTTTTCATCTACCCAGTTGAGTATCCTGAGTAGAATAACTTTACCGACAACTTTTTGGCTTACATCTAGTAAGCTAATCGGCCTATAATTGGACGGATCATCCCTAGGGCCTTTCTTGTGGATGGGAACCACCTCTGCCCCCTTCCAAGACACGGGAATTGGGGCACCCCTACAGATGGCAAGAAGGAGGGAGTGTATTAATTTGCCCCAATTAACACCATCAGATTTTAGCAGGTCCCCGGGGATGCCATCTGGTCCTGCGGCTTTTTGTGGAATGATGGAGTTAATAGCATATTCTACTTCCTTCAAAGTAAAGTCACTTTATAATACTTAAATAAAAGTTATTGTACTTTATAGTGGCAATAGCTTAAACTTTTGTAAATAACATTTGTGAAGATTATGTTCAGTGTATTTTATTGTGACGAAAATCCAAGAACAGAAGTGAAATATTAACATCTTTTTGTTACATTTGTAATAAAGCTTGAAACATTGAGATAACATATTTGAACCAGTTGTTGTTGAATTATTGCACAGATTGATGCTGTGGTGGTGCTGAGTGATGCTGTATGCTATGCTATGTTTTGTTTTGCTATCCTATGTTTTTTTTGTTATGCTATGCTATGCTGTCCTATGCTTTGATTTGTTATGCTATGCTATTTTGTTATGCTATGCTATGTTTTCTTATGCTATGCTATGTTTTGCTATGCTATGCTATGTTTTGCTATGCTATGCTATGTTATGCTATGTTATGTTTTGTTATGCTATGCTTTGTTATGCTATGTTATGTTTTGCTCTGCTATGCTTTGTTATGCTATGTTTTGTTATGCTATGCTATGTTTTGTTGTGTTTTATTATGCTATGCTTTGTTTTGCTATACTATGTTTTGTTATGCAATGGTATGCTATGTTTTGTAGTGTTGGTATGCTATGTCGTGTTTTGCTATGCTATTGTATGTTTTGTTAAGCCATGCTATGTTTTGTTGTGTTTTGTTAAGCTAAGCTGTTTTGTTGTGTTTTGTTATGTTATGTGTTGTTGTGTTTTGTTATGCTATGTTTTGCTATGCTTTGTTTTGTTATGCTATGCTATGTTTAGTTTTGCTATCCTATGCTTTGTTTTGTTATGCTGTGCTATGTTTTATTATATTTTGTTATGCTATGTTTTGTTGTGTTTTGCTAGGCTATGCTTTGTTTTGCTATGCTATGTGTTGTTATGCTTGCTATGTTTTGCTCTGCTATGCTCTGTTATGCTTTGTTATGCTACGCTATGTTGTGTTGCGTTTTATTATGCTGTGCTTTGTTTTGCTATGCTATGTTTTGTTATGCTATGCTATGTTTTGCTTTGTTTGGTATGCTATGCTGTGTTTTGCTATGCTATTATATGTTTTGCTATGTTTTGTTGTGTTTTGTTAAGCTATGCTGTTTTGTTGTGTTTTGTTATGCTATGTGTTGTTGTGTTTTGTTATGCTATGTTGTGTTATGTTATGCTATGTTTTGTTATGTTATGCTATGCTTTGTTATGCTATGCTATGTTTTGTTTTGCTATCCTATCCTATGCTTTGTTTTGTTAAGCTATGCTTTGTTTTGTTATGCTATGCTATGTTTTGTTGTGTTTTGTTATGCTATGCTATGTTTTGTTGTGTTTTGCTAGGCTATGCTTTGTTATGCGATGTTTTGTTATGCTATGCTATGTTTTGCTATGCTATGCTTTGTTATGCGATGCTATGTTTTGTTATGCTATGCTAGGTTTTGATCTGCTATGCTTTGTTATGGTATGCTATGTTTTGTTATGCTATGCTATATTTTGTTATGTTTTATTATGCTATGCTTTGTTTTTATGCTATGTTTTGTTATGCTATGCTTTGTGATGCTATGTTTTGTTATGCTATGCTAAACTTTGTTTTGTTATGCTTGCTATGTTGTGTTTTGTTATGCTATGCTATGCTTTGTTGTGTTTTGTTATGCTATGCTATGTTTTGCTATGCTATGTTTTGTTATGTATGCTATGTTTTGGTGTAATTTGTTATGCAATGGTTTGTTGTGTTTTGCTATGTTTTGTTATGCTATGTTTTGTTATGCTATGGTTTGTTATGCTATGGTTTGTTATGCTATGGTTTGTTGTGTTTTGCTATGTTTTGTTATGCTATGTTTTGTTATACTATGCTATGTTTTGTTATGCTATACTTTGTTTTGTTATGCTATGGTATGTTTTGTTATGCTATGCTTTGTTGTGTTTTGCTATGCTAGGTTTTGTTTTGTTATGCTATGCTATGCTTTGTTTTCCTATCCTATGCTTTGTTTTGTTATGCTCTGCTATGTTTTGTTATGTTATGCTATGCTGGTGAGGGTGAGTGAGGGTGGGTGAGTGAGTGAGGGTGGGTGAGTGAGGGTGAGTGAGGGTGAGGGTGTGAGGGTGAAGGTGAGAGGGTGAGGGTGAGAGGGTGAGGGGTGTGTATCCTATGCTTTTTTTGTTATGCTATGCTATGTTTTGTTATGCTATGCTATGTTTTGTTATGCTATGCTGGTGAGGGTGAGTGAGGGTGAGTGAGTGAGGGTGAGTGAGGGGGTGTGAGGGTGAGTGAGGGTGAGTGTGGGTGAGTGAGGGTGTGTGAGGGTGTGTGAGGGTGTGTGAGGGTGAGGGCGGGGGTGTGAGCTTGAGGGCGAGGGTGTGATGGTGTGTGAGGGTGAGAGGGTTGGGAGGGTGAGAGGGTTGAGAGGAGGGGAGGAGAAATGCGACACAGTGGGAAGGGGAGGGGGCGGAGTAGGGAGAGCGGCAATGAGGGTGTGAAGCAGCAGGGGCCTTTGAAGTGAAGCTAAGCTTAACTTCAAAGGCACGAAGGTACAGATTGGGCAGAACATATATGCTCTACAAATATACAAGCTTGGTTCAACATGAAAAGAGGCCGTACCTCAACACGTACTGATAACACGGTCTGAGGATACTATTTAGGGCTAAAGCAATGCACAAATGTTTAAAGACAGGTGGGAGAGTGCGCAGTAGGATGTCTAGGTTAAATTGTGGCGCGTTATATACAATATAGGCAACTATTAAGCTTACAACGTCTGTAAAATTGTATTAATTTTCTTTCTAAAGGGGTTTCTTTCAGTAGATTTGCAAATACAAAATAAGGGGACATATAAGAACACGGTTAAATTCAGAAAGGTTTAATAGACGAAATGAAGCAACTGCGCTTTGGGCTGCACACAGCAGTGATAAATAATTAAACAAGACGGAGGGCATTGCTGTGGGGAGGGGGGAGGAGAAATGCGACACGGCGGGCAGGGGAGGGGGCGGAGTGGGGAGAGCGGCGATGAGGGTGTGAAGCAGCAGGGGCCTTTGAAGTGAAGCTAAGCTTCACTTCAAAGGTGTGGGAGGAGTGCGGCTGAGGGAACAGATGGTGATTTGATGATGTGCACGCGCATTTTAGGTTAATGCGCTAGCGCATTGACCTAAAAGCGCACGGGCACAGCACCAAATCGCCCAGTTGGGTAAAGTCTGTTTAAGACGCTATAGTCTCGCTCTGCTCAATGTGCATGCGCATTGAGAGGCGAGACCTAAAATGGACTGGATATGCTACTCGGGCATTGAACTGGGTAACTGAAGAGCGCTGAAAATTCTCAGCATGCAAAGCACTGTGGCAATATAAAACATAATGGGTTGCTCATATATTAAAAGAGACAGACGTTCTAATAAAAAAAATCCTTTTGAAAGCGCCTTTATATATTATAATATGTATATTTTATGCAACATAACTTTTGGGATTCGCAAAATACTTTGTTAAATACACTGACAAGAAGCAGGACTTTGATCGGCGCTGGGTTGTGTGGTGGAGTGGAAGGGGGTTTGGGAAGATCAAACCGTTGCCCAGGAAAAATCTGAAGCAGCAGCTACACACTTTAGACCGGATGTTTCGATTAAGGGCTGGTCTGCGTTTCTTATGAAGAAGAGTCTGGACGGTGGCACAAATGTGCACTCGCGAACTTCCAGGATGTCTTCTTCAGCAGGCGGATGCCTCGGCTTGAAGGGCACAGTCGGTCCCCGGCGGCGGGTGTTTTGATGGGGTCTGTGGACTTAGCACCTATTCCCCTAGCAGCGGGGAGACCACGCTCTGCCAGAGACTGGTAGTAGTGTGAGGGCTATCCTGGAATGAAATACAAAGGGACTGGAATGCAACACCTTAGCCGGCGAGACAAGGATGGTAAAAGCACTTGGAAAGCGGCGGCAGGAGGGCGAGACAGAACTGCAAACACTTGCACTTCTCTGAACTGCAAAAACTCAAATCAGCGCCGAAGCAGACGGGCGGGCGGGGGGGGCTTGAGACCGAAAAGAGACAACACAAATGGGTGCGGGTGGAAGGGAAAATGAACACAAGCCCTCATATGGAGTGCATAAGCACAATTAACCCCTTGCATGCTGATGACGGCCCCCATCCGTGCGCAAAATCGCGGCAGCATGCAAGGGGTTAAAGTAGCTCTAAAAAGTGGAGCAGTGAATGTACACAAATACTTGGCCCATGTTCTAGGGCAGGGCCAAACTCAAGAAGAGGCACAGCGCATACATGCCATGACACAGTGGAGCGAACGATATGAGCGCAATGTTGAAGCAAACAAATAGTAAGCCTATGGGTAGGCTGTAACCACCAACTGTAACCAGCATGCCTCAAAGACGGTATACACCTGTTACAACGCAACTTTTACAACTACCTACTATTACAACGCAACTTTTACAACGCATACCATTACAACGCATTGCGCTGGGGGGCGCTCTAGGATAGGGAATAAGTTTAATTTACTATCCAACACCTTCCCTAGTGTCCACGGGGACTGGAGTTGGAATAGTAAATTATACTTACCACTATCCAGCACCTCTAAGCGCTATGCGTTGTAATGGTATGCGTTGTAATGGTAGCATTGTAATGGTAGGTAGTTGTAATGGTATGCGTTGTAACATGGTACATCCCTCAAAGACACCGTGCATGTGCTGTATATTTGAGACCTAAAAAGAGACCTGTTATAGAGACCTGAGAAACAAGGGAAAGTCTAGAAAAACTCTAATAACTAGAAATCAGGTATAGGGAAGTTTCTTTATACTTAAAGCATACATGGAGAAAAGAGGGCCCCGTGTTAGGAAGGAAAGGAAAACCTACATAAAACAAGTGAAGAGAAGAGGAGCTGAGATATTGGACAAGCAACATAAATAAGAAACCTAAACAAGTCACAGCATCGAATTCACATAGGAAGTGCCGTGAATCGATCTCGGAGCGGGGTGGGGAGACACAAAACAAGCATTGGCGGCCGCAAAAAAACGGCCGCGAAATGAAGAAACAAGTTTCAAACAAGCAGCAATATCGAGAGGTGGTGGGGGCAGGGTGAAGGGTTAAGGGTAGGGAGAGAAAGCACAGGCTGGACAGGCTGTGATCTGGACGCTTTGATGTGGTGTGCGAGGCGGGCAGAAAGGAAGGCCGTGGGAGGTGGGAGGAGAAGTATGGAGAGTGGTGCAGGCGGGGGGCGTGGAACAAACCCTTTGAAGAGCGTTTGGCTGCCAGGGGGGCGGAGAAGCAGATTGCCTTCAAGGCAGGAGGCAGGCAGAAGGCCTCATGAACTGCTGTGAGAAGAAATGTAAAGTCTGGTATCAGAAACTGCGCAGTGTAAGCCCCATTAACCCCTACATGGAGTGGAAGTTATGCCCTAGCATACAACTTTTAAGGACAGAGTCTACCCTTTTCTCAGTAGGGTCCATTAAAGTATTTTCTGCTGCCATCGAAGCTCTTCCCATCAAGCTCGCCACCACGGAGTCCCTCCTAATAGGAGCAGATGGCCAAGCCTCCAAGTCCTCCAAAGGTTAGAGCGTGGCCATAAGTGTATTTCCATTTATTTATTGGGATGACATCTATTATAAACTGGTGTATGGGTAATCTCAACCAATCCGAATTACTCAATGTAGGCCAACAAGCCCCTTGGCAAACACTGGCTCTCCTCCACGGTTGCCTAGAGACCTCCGACTCCTCTCATCCATCGATACTCCCAGGCTTCCGCCCAAGCCCCAAAGGGGAGTATGGCTCCGACGGAATTCACGTAGGAGGCTTGGAGCAACCAAGCCATAACTTCAACAAGTGCTAGCGCCATGCTATCATTTTATAGCGCCCATCTGAGGGTAGGCAGGCTTCACTCACCAGTCCAGTTTTTTTTCCTGCCTCTGACTTGGGATTTACCTCATGCAGGGATGACTGGGACAAGGACCAGGGATGTGTAATATAAAATACATACATCGCCCATCTCCCTTTATTTTAGTCTGTGCACGCTCCCCCCCCCCCCCCCCACACACACGTGCACCAGCATAGTTCATTTGAAAAACAATCACCATGGCAGCAAGGCATTTCTAAAAAAAAAAAGATTGTCTTGGTTGGGTTTCCTGACCTATCTACATACACAACAAATTATATTTTCTTTTTTTTATTTCCGTAATTTAACAAATTATATTTTTAACTTCTTTTTTTCACCAAGTATTTTGCTTCCCAATTGAGAGCATCTCAAAGCAGTGTTTTTTTTCCTCAGTGAGGTTATTTAATGCGAGGCCGTGGGCTCTATGAACACTCAACCAAAGCATGCGATTATAAGGTATGCAAGATTCTGACAATGAGACAAGTCCGGTTTTCTGCTAGAAGTTTAGTTCCCTCTAGTGGGCAATCTCTGTAAGAGGCGCGTGAATTATCTTCTTTTCGGACGCTCTAAAAAACAGAACCATCAACTCCCGTTTTCACGGACCCTTTTACCTAACTTAAAAAAAATCATACAGGAGACTCGCAAGAGGGAACAAGTTGAGCTAGGAATTGTTTAACTTTCGAAACCATAACGAAGGGAAAAGGACTTGCATATAAAATGGCGAGACATTTATGTGTTGAGACAATTTACTTTTTCCCGAATTCGCATTTATTTACTTTCCAATGTTTTCTTTCAACTATACTAGAAGATGTCACTGCATACTCCATGAATCCCTTTGCGCCTTACTTTTCTTTATGGGTTTGCTGGTACACATAGATGCATAGACTACAATTATAGATTTCCTGATTATAGTAATATTTGTTTAAAATATTTAACTTAATATACCATTAAAATTAATAATTTTAAGAATGTTCAATAAAGGCCCAAAAAATAAAAATAAGCTGCCTAATCAAGTGGGAATTGAGTAAATGTGTTTCGAGCTACTTTCCATGACAACCTACATAGCTATTCATTTTGCTGATCCGATGAGTAAATATCGTAAGTGCAGCAGACAGAAATTCATAAATAGCCATGAAATGCTTTAATTGTTTTATGGGTGTTCTGAAGCAGTTGGCTGACAGAAGGGGGTAACTCCGCCTTGCTCCTAATGGGGATTTGTGGGGGGCGGCCGACCAGCAGGAGGCCTGCCACCCCCCGGGGAGTTTTGGGGCCTGGGGGGGGGGGGGGGGGGGGGTAGAGCCAGCACCGTACGTGGGCTGGTTTTTAGGCTACTTGGTAGCCTTGGGCTGGGGGTGGGCTGGTTTCGGGCTGGTTTTGGGCTGGGTTTGGGCTGGCCACGCATAACCCCGCACAGCTTGTGCACCAGCCACCGTTTTAGAAAGAAGGTGACTGGTGACACAGCAGCCGGGCGGGGGCAGCGGAGGTAATTGTTTTGAGGTACTTGTTGGTGATTAATTTCGACCGTAAGGTTGCGGCATGGTGGTTTGCGTTTCTAGGGGACGCGTGCGTCGGGTACTTGTGTCGATCGAGGGTGATAATTGGCTTGTGCGTTGGGCGTGCAATGAGCGCAATGGTTACGCTGGTGCTGTATTTGTTGGGGCCGGGTAAGGCGGTTTCGGATTTTGCGGGGGCGCATGTGAGGTTTTAGGCTTGCGGCGGGGGAGGTGCGGTGGTGATGTTTGTGGCGGGGCGGGCGGAGAATGGTGGCTCCGGGCGGCGGCGGCGGAATGGGTTAGATGCTGGGGGGGCTTGGCCTCGGTTCCTTCGTCTGGGAGTGCCCTGGCTCTGGAGCGTGCTTTCACCGTGCGGCCTCGCCGCGGGTCCTATACCCCATAGCCGGGTCCTATACCCCATAGCCGTCGGTTTTCGTGCTGCGTGGAGCCGTGTGGGTAATCGGCACGAGCGGTTTTTAGGTATGTACAATACACGCTCTGGGAGTTGCTCTCGTCAATCGCACTGCAGGACATGTGTGAAGGAGACGGAGCACAAGCTTACACGCCAGTGCAGTTGAACTCGGGTACACTGTGCTAACGCAGCGACTTCTGCCATTGAGGTTCCGTGGCCATGGCGTCAGGCGGAGAGGCGGTTTGTCAGCTCTTCGGTGGCAAGGAAAGAATTATTCTGACTGACTAATGTGTTTTTAAAGTAGTTCAATTAAAATTCAGGCTTTGACCATGGGCTCAAGGGGCTCGCATTAGCTGACACACTATTTTCAAGAGGAAGTGGGAACGGTTATTTGTGTACGCAGGGCAGGTGTATGCCGGTTTTGAACACGAGGTTTGTATATTGCAATGGGTGACTGCGGAGCAATGTCGGACGGAGTGTGCTGCGGCGAGGTGCGACGGGGGGGAGGACGGGGTTGAGGGGAGGGGGCAGGGCGAGGGGGGAAGCGGGAGGGCCTGGGTGGGGGGAGGCCTTCGAGTGAGGGGTGGGTGTCCGGCGGAGAACGGAGGTTGTGCGGGGGGGGGTGGAGGCACGGCGAGCGCGGAGGGGGGGGGTTTCGGCGGGGTGTTGGGAGCTTTGCGGGGGTAGTGGGGGGTTGGTTCCCCGGCATGCTGTACTACACCTCTATTTCTGGACTTGGGACGCGGAGAGCGGCGCTCGGGAGAGCAGCATGCGGCTCCACTCGACCGAGAGGATGGGCCGGCTCTGCCTGGTACGGGCGGTCGTGCTCCCACGAGGGACCATTTTTGGACCACGAGGGGTAGCGGGGCGGTGCGCCCCCGCCATACCCACCCCGAAGGGTCAGGACGGCCGCCGGGGTTTGGGGAGGACGGCATGAGCTGTTTCACGGTGCAAATTATTCTTCATTGATGCATGCAGTTGTTAATAAGGACATACCGGGTACAGGGGCATTGCCAGTGAATGAATTGATTAAGTACGGTTAGAGTACAGGAGGCTGAAGTGACAAGCGTGTGGCCTGATGCCAGGATAGCTCAGTTGGTAAAGCGTTAGACGTTTCAACCAAAATACAAAGAAATGCAAGAGTGAGGGTTACGGGCGTGGTGGCCCCGTGAGAGTTTTGAAACCGACAGATGTGGGGGGGTTGCTACGGGGTGTTACTCTGGACCAGTGGCGTGGGCATGTTAACTAGAGTCCCGATCAAGGGGGCGGGGTAGTGCTGCAATAGTGGCAGTCGCATGGAATACGCGTGCCCGATGGAGCGGCAATTAAATAGGGGGGGAGCCAGGAATTTTCTAGCCCATGGGGTCTGCCAGCAGGTAATAGTGGGGGCTTGCTGTACCGTGGAAGGGCCTTGAGGGTGGCGAACTTTGAGGTCAGTTTGGGATGCCGGGGAGGAGTTGGGGGGGGGGGTCGCTAGAGAGGGGGAGAAGAGGAGTGGGAGGTTTGAGGGGTGGGGAGTAGTGCGGTAGTCCAGTCTGGGTGGGGACCAGCGATGGGACCAGGGTTGTGGAGGTCGGGATAGGGGAATAAGCGACGGAGATCACCAAAAGGGCACGGTGGGTGTCGAGCAGGCTTGGCATTTGGGGGACTGGGGTGGGTAGATTGTGTAGTGTGATGTTTAGGCCCCGGGGTTATGCGCTGGCGACAGGGATGGGGGTGTCATGTCATTGAGGTGTTGGATCAGGGAGATTGGATGTGGTGGTGTCTGGAACTGACAGGGGGAGTAGGACGGAGACAGAAGGGGGTATTGGGGGACGAGTTATCTATTGATTTAGGAGATTGTATATAGCGCAGACGTTACCCCAAGGTGTCAGGGCACTGCACAATAGGACAGGTTGGTACCGAGGTAACAGTTACAAAGGAACAAGTTACGTAAGTAAACGTGGGGTTACATGGGTCGAGGAGGCCAAGGGTGAGCATCCACAATACATGAGGTAGCAATCGGTGCTTCACAGGAGATAAAGTGATACGTGGGCAGGTTACAAAACGTGCAAGGTATCAGTGAAGGTATGAGGCGGCAATGGGTGGTAGACACTCAGACAAGAACAAGCGTAGTAGGGGCAATGGTGGCACTCGTGAAAGTATCTAAGCAAACAAAATACAAAAGGTGGCAAACTGTTGTTACAAGTCAAAGGTGGTAAGGGGGCCCAGTGCTGGGCAGGAGGCCATGGGCCATTGGAATTGGTGGAGGAGTTGGCTATATGTGGCAGACAATCAGGCGCAAGAACAAGGGTTACGTGGGCAATGGTGGCCCTCGGGCACGACCCCGAGCAAACAAACTGCGAACGGTGGCGAACGGTTTGTCACAGGCGACAGATGGAAGGAGGGGCCCAGTGCTGGGCAGGAGGCCATGGGCCATTGGAACTGGTGGGGGAGTCTGAGGAGGCCAGGGGCACTTGAAGTATGTGGAAGATTCCGGGGGGGAGTTGGGAAAGGGGGGTGCAAAGTAACGGTGTTGGTAGTGTTGTTTCAGGTATGCCCACGGCAAGGAGCGCTGAGAGAGGCGCCCCCCCGCCTCCGCTGGTTAGGCGGCGGGATCCAGTGGACGCCGGCCTTGACGCCAGGTAAGGATGGTGGTGAAGTGGGGGAGTGGTTGGAGTAATCCTCGGCTGTCGGTTGGTGCAGATACCGGCGAGCTTGGGGGGGCGCCGGGGAATGGCGTGGTTGGAAGGGGTGCCAAGGGGGGGGCGGGGAGAGGGGAAGAGGGGTCAAGGTTCGGGGCATAGGCCCGTCGCCGGTGGGGGTGGAGGAGTTGAGCCGGCAATGCGATCACGGGTCAGCGCGGGCAGGTGTATACGGAGGAGAGCGGGCGGGGGATGGGCCCCCCCCCTCTTTTGGTTGGAGCCGCGCGGCGGGGTTGCGGGTTCTCCTGCGGGGTTGGGCGCAGGTTGGAGCCTGGCCAGTCTCGGTTGTCCAAGCAGCATGTGGG
Source organism: Lissotriton vulgaris (assembly GCF_964263255.1). Taxonomy (NCBI): domain Eukaryota; kingdom Metazoa; phylum Chordata; class Amphibia; order Caudata; family Salamandridae; genus Lissotriton; species Lissotriton vulgaris. The sequence continues at coordinate 798,306,517 of NC_141699.1, forward strand.
GTCGGGGGGGTGGGGGTCAGTCGGTCGGGACTTTAGCGGCGGTACCCTCAGGGGTGGGGTATACAAGCAGGAACATGGTGCGGAGGAGCCCGGCGGCGTTGGGTGAAGGCTCTGGGGCAAAGTGCAGAGTTTGGTTGGCGTCCTTGTGGTGTCGGAGGCACGCGGGGGATCACCAGTCGGGGGGGGACACGGTTTGACCGGGGGGCCTGGTGGGGGTCAAGAGCATGGGGGGGTTTTGTCATTTCGCGGGAGCGTTTGGGCGTTAGATTTCTTGTTGCAGTGGGTTTTGCCTGGCGGACAGGCCCTGGGACAGACGCACGATCTGGAGGACTTCTTGCTGGTGGGACGGCTGGGTTCAGCACACTGCCGGTGGTGGCTGGTCAGTTATGGGCCTCGTGGCTTGCCTGGGGGGGGGGGCGCCCCTGGCACCAGGGAAGATGTACGGTCCCAGTACAGTGCTGTCCTTGGTTGGATAGAGCTCGACTCCGGGCCATGGAAGTGCGCCTGCCAGAGGAGGGGCGCCAAGGTTGGCATGGGGGGGGGGGGGCGACAGCACGGCACATGGGCTGTTCAAAATTTGGTGCGCTGGGTGCGCCATTAGGTGGATTCTGCAGTGGGTTTTTTCCTGGTGGACAGGCTCTGGGCGGTGACGCACTATCTGGTTGACGTCTCGCTGGTGGGACGGCCGGTTTCCGACGGACTGCCAGTGGAGCTGGACGGTATTCCGGGCATTGTGGCTTACCTGGGGGTGCCCCGGGCACCAGCGAAGACGCACGGTCCCAGTTAGAGGCTGTCATTCCTTTGTATAGAGCTCGACTCCGTGGCCATGGAAGCACGCCTGACGTAAGCCAGGGGGATGGCAACGTCGTCGTTTGGGTCCGACGCTGTCCGGTTTTGACGCGGCCGCATCCTCGGGTACGTTGTCGGTGGGGGGAAAAAGGGGGGTTTGGCTGGGGACAGGCGTTGGGGGCATTTCCTGGGTGTGCATATGAGCGGACGCGGGAGGTAGTGTGGCGGCTGGTGCAGTGGGGGCAGGGAGATGGACGGCTTCCGCAGGAGCGGGTCTCGCAGTTCGGGTTGAAGTAGGTGGACGGGGGGCTGTAGGGGGCGATTCGCCATTGGCGGGGGACGTATGCGGCACAGGTATTAGTGGTCCTGCGGCACGCCCTATGGTTTATGGGTGAGGACCCGAAGGTGTACGGAGGCATTGTATCGGAGTGGGGGCGGCAACGGAGGTGGCGCAGCAAGGTTGAAGGGGGCCGCGGGCCCTGGAGGTCGGACTGTTCCGGGGCAGATGCAGGCGGCGGGGTTGGGAAGTGAACATGCGATATGATGGACATTTCTCGCCTCTCACATGTGTGTCTTTTCAGGTGCAGGGGAGGGGACAACTTCAGCGGCGCTGGAGAGTTCTGTTGGGGCATACTCAGTTGTAAAGCAGGCCGAAAGGGGGACTGGGTCAAGCAGCGGAATCAGTGGTCGGAGTCGGACGACAGGTCTCAGGGTCAGCGGCAAGGATAAGGGGGCATGAGCGGGCATGCGTTGGCAGGCTGTGTGTGCAGTGGAACAGGGGAGAGGGTGCCTGACGTGGGCTTGGTACAGTGAAATGGGTTTGCGTTGGGTTCAACAAGTGAGGAGGGATCTGGTAGAGGTACGGCGCGGGTAGGCGGGGTGTCAGGTTGAGGGGTCAGAATCTGGTCCCAGGAGGGTGGTAGGGGGGCGAGAGGCCAGCGGCCATAGATTGGACATGCAGGGACTTTTCAAGGAAGTATAGGCGGGGAAGGTAGACGGATGAGAGGATGTAGCACCCAGAGCTGCGGCACGGGGCAGTGAACTGGCAGGGGATTGGGGTTTTTCCACCTGGGGTACGGAATGGAGTTCTGTGCTACACTTGAGGGAGGCACTGGAGAGGGTTGGGGCGCAGATGGCTGGAAGGGCTGGATTCCTAGGGGGGGGTCGAAAGCCGTTAGCACGCCTTTCGAGTGGCGGTTGTTCCTAATATATGGGGGAAGATTATGAGTACGGTTGTTGGATTAGCGGGGGTAGGGCAAGCATAATAAAGGATTTAGCCAGGTGGAGAGGCAAATTGACGTTTATGCTAATTGTTTACTGTTGGTGGATTGGGGGAACCAGTTAGGGAAGGGGGTGGGGGGCTTTGTCAGGAAATTGCATATTTAGTGAGGTATAGTTTTGTACGGCACAGGCCAAGGGTTTCATTGTTAAGGTGCGCCTGCTTCCAATAAAGCGTCCTTTATCACACCTAATTTTGAGTCTCTGGTCGGTGCTTTTCCTCCCTCCCCCCTCTCCCCCTTTAGGCCCCTATGGGGATTTGGGGGGGCGGCCGACCAGCGGGAGGCCTGCCACCCCCGGGGAGTTTTGGGGCCGGGGGAGGGGGGGGGGTAGAGCCAGCACCGTACGTGGGCTGGTTTTTAGGCTACTTGGTAGCCTTGGGCTGGGGGTGGGCTGGTTTTGGGCTGGTTTTGGGCTGGGTTTGGGCTGGCCACGCAAAACCCCGGACAGCTTGTGCACCAGCCACCATTTTAGAAAGAAGGTGACTGGTGACACAGCAGCCGGGCGGGGGCAGCGGAGGTAATTGTTTTCCCACCCTCCCACCCTGGGTTTTCAATCAAGTGGTTTGGGTTTTTTTTTCAGGTACGGGCCCTGGGGGGGGCAGGGGGACGGGTGAATGCTTTCTTCAGGGCATAGGAGGGGTTGGGTGGTGTGCGGTGGTTTTTGGAAGGAGTTTTCTTGGGGGCCGGTGCATCTAGTTTTGCTCAATGGTTGTGAGGTTGGTGGTGTCGCTGGAGCAGGTGTGGGGTGAATTTTGCCTTGGGGCGGTTCTTCCTAATATATGGGGGAAGGATAGGAGTACGGTTGTTGGATTAGCGGGGGGTAGGTCAAGCATAATAAAGGATTTAGCCAGGTGGAGAGGCAAATTGACGTTTATGCTAATTGTTTACTGTTGGTGGATTGGGGGAACCAGTTAGGGGAGGGGGTGGGGGGCTTTGTCAGGAAATTGCATATTTAGTGAGGTATAGTTTTGTACGGCACAGGCCAAGGGTTTCATTGTTAAGGTGCACCTACTTCCAATAAAGCGGCCTTTATCACACCTAATTTTGAGTCTCTGGTCGGTGCTTTTCCTCCCCCCCCCCCCTCTCCCCCTTTAGGCCCCAAATGCCGCCTCAGAGGTTGTGCTGCTTCGGTCTGCTGATGATTTACTACTGTGAAAGTCACATTCTTTCTAGATCACTTTGACTAGGTGAAATTCGATATTAGCAGATAGGGAAAGGACTCTGCAACTGTGTCAGTCGTCAGGCCGGGTCTGCAAGGCATCAGGGGCCTCCAGAGAGCTGGGATTAGTGGGCGAGTGTAAATAACTCTGCGGTCTCCTGGGAACCGGTGGGGGGAGGGTTCAAGAGGGAGGGGGCTGAGAGAGGATGGAGCAAAGAGGGTAGGCAGCGGTCTTTATTTCAAGGAAGGCTTTCTCTGAAAACCTGCAGATGCAAAATAAGTGCGTGTTGTACCATGTTTCTGCCTACCTGTGCCCGCTGCAGTGGAGATGCGTATCAGAATCGTTCTTGGAGCTTCAACAGTGCACTCCGGAGTATCTAAATAAAGATGTACACCTATCTGTCGTGTAAGGAACAGAGCTGCTGACTTTGGAAGTGGGGAACAAACCTGTGATTCTGGGCAAATCAATTGAACTCCCATGCCTCTAAAAAATGAATGTGTTCTTGTGAAATGTACTGGTGCTCATGTATATGTACCAATCAATACATTCGGGTCGAGATTGCGATATCTAAGAATGCAAAAAAAAAAAGAAAGAAAAACAAGCACTGGGGGAAGAGAGCAGGGGAAGTAGAAGGGAGGCATGGCCTGCGGCTGTGAATAAGTGACGGCTGGGGCGGGGCAGCGGAAGCCTTTGATGTGGCAAATGCTGCTGGCAGGGATAAGTGGATCAGCGAGGTGGGAGGGAGGCTGATAGGCAGAAGGCACAGGGAAGATGTGGGATTATAGGGAGGGGGTGGGCTGCCTGCAACTCGAGCGACCATATGGAGAGGGAGGGGGTCGGCTGCCTGCTGGGAGAAGCTTGTGTGCCTTTGATGATTGAATGCAAGCTCGTGCAGGAGGAGCTTGTGGTCACGTGATTTCACGTGACCTGTTGAAAATCCTCATTGTAAAAAGTCAGCTTTGTGGATGGATGGCAAAAGGTCTCTCTATGAGACCTAAAAAGGACCCGCCTCTCGGCCAAAAATGTGGAGAGATTAACACTGATCAAGATGAATTAGCACTTCATACCACCAGATTGCAAAATACGTGAATGCACGCAGGAAGAAGAGGACACCGACTTAGGTGATGAAAGTTCTTCTCTGTTAGCTGACCTACTCCCGTCTCAATTCATAGAGTTTGGGGACAAGCTCTACTTCCCTGACACCGAGGCCTGAAAATGACTTCCTTTTTTTCCGTCCTTATTCACTTTTATTCCTGTGTGTCTTTCTTTGTTTTGCAACTTTTACCACAACAAAACTCTAATCAACTAATCACAACAAGTCCATCAGCAGCACTGTCTTCATCTTATTTTCCTTATTGATTTTAAGGTGCCGCAGTCTGCATTCCTGAGGTTCACAAGTTCACAACTCAATCATGCTCCTCTATCCTCCTCTTCCAGACTCCCCCTATCCATTTCCCTCAAGGCAGATGGATGGATTACGAAGAATAAAGAAACTTTGTCTTCGTAGACGAGTCCCCTCAAGTGGGACTGAAATTACTGACTGACTACATGCTTGCTGATTGCTGACAGAGTAAATTATGAAATTCACAGGAGAGGCTGCCCTTTGGGCCCTCATTTTCCGCCGAACTTGCGGACAAAAAGTAGAATAGGTAATTAATAATGAGAAGATGGCATGCAGTGGACAGCAATGGCTGTCTGGCTCTGAAGAAACCAATTGCTGTTTGTTTTTTGTGCACAAAATGAATCATATGTCTTGTCTTAGTTATTATTTAATCTTTTACATAGTAATTGTAACTCATGTCTACTACACTGTTTTTTTTTACCTTGTTTAATTCAAATTGTACTTCAACTTCAGGGGCCACTATGTTGCATTTTCCAATATGCAAAATGTCCTTGGAGTGGACTCACTTACCAATATACCATGATGATTGATTAAATAATATATCTTTTTTCTTTGCAGTAACTCACTGGGATGGAGAGATCATCAGCGTCGGTTTTTGGAAGAACTTTGGCCACTTCGTGAGTAGCAAACAGGTAAACCAGTCTACAACAACTACTACAGCAGAACTACGTGTCTGTCTATTCGTGGTTGTAGTCGTCGAGGGCGAGGTAAGTGTACTGTTGTTGTTATGCCAGGCAGAGTCCACTCCACTCCAGACAGCAGTTCATGTAAAGTTGGGGCTATGTGGCTTGCTGCATACAATTAGATATGCTTTATCTGTCTGACAAAAAGCCTAGGTATGCTACACCAGGTTGCTTCACTCAGTGGTGCATGCCTTGACCGTCTGCATGGCCCTGCCTCAAGCTTGGGCCAAACATCCATTATGTTTGCGAAATTTGCTGTTTTTCGGTTTTTTGCGAATCTCGCAAAATTACCGAAAATTCGCAAATTCTTGAGCGGAAAAGATTTTTGGCCCACGCTTGCGGCAGGGCTTTGCAGACAGTCAAGGCAGGCACCACTGAGTGAAGCATCCTGATGTAGCATACCTAGGCTCTTTGACACAGACAGACAAAGCATATCTAGGGTTTAGGGTTCAGTGCAATGTACTAGGGTTTTTGGGTTTAAGTTGGTAGGGTTCCCGCTTAGTCTAGGGCTCAGGGCCCGATGCAGGCTCGTTCATAATGATGTTGGCAAAGTTTTAGGGGGGTTTGGCGTTCTTAGGTCCAGAATTGGCAGAATTTTGGCCTTTTTTGGTGTTTTGCGGGCACGTGTGTTTGGGTGTAAAGTGAAAACTAGTCGTAGATCTTCTTCTTCTTCTTCAAAGAGCGCAGTGGTTCGATTTTGTTCTGCCTTTCTGAGATTCTTGGGAATCGCTGGAACAAGTGTCCAGGTAAGTTTCAAGAGGATCGAAGTAGTGGAAGTACTGAAAACAGCAAGTTTTTTGTGAACAGTGCAATTTGCCATGTTTTGGATATACCAGTATTGCATGTTTTTGGGGGGCTGTTTGGGGGTGTTCTAGATTTGTGGGGGTGGGTCGGGGGGTCTTGGAGCACTGCTGGGAAGGTCTAATTATGATTGCAAGTGGTTTCAAGAAAATCCATGGTGGAAAAGGGGTGTTTGGGCATAGTTGCAGACAGCGTTTTGGCACGATTTGAACTGAGGCCTAGCAGTATTGTGTGTTTTTGGGGGGATGTTTGGGGGGTTCTAGGTTTTTTGGGCGTAGTCTGGGGGTCTGGGAGCACTGTTGGGAAAGTCTAATTTTGATTGCAAGTGGTTTTAAGAAAATCCATGGTGGAAAAGGGGGTTTGGGCCTAGTTGCAGACAGGGTTTTGCCACGATTTAAACTGAGACCTAGCATTATTGCGTGTTTTTGGGGGGCTGTTTGGGGGTGTTCTAGGTATTTGGGGGTCTGGGGGTCTGGGAGCACTGCTGGGAATGCGCATTTGGAGTGATTTTAGAGCTAGGCCTGAAATTTTCTAAGTGTCACATTTTCCATTTTTGCTTTTGGCCTGTTTGGGGGTGTTCTACTTTTTTGCGGGTGAGTTGAGGGGTCTGGGGGCAATGCTGGGAAGGTCTAATATCGGATGCAAGTGGTTTGAGAAAATCCATGGTGAAAAAGTTTTTACTTTTTTGCTCACTTGCGTGTTTTTGGGGGGCTGTTTGGGGGGTTCTAGGGTTTTTGGGGGTGGGGTTAGGGGTCTGGGAGCACTGCTGTGATAGTCTAATTTTGATTGCAAGTGGTTTAAAGAAAATCCATGGTGGAAAAGGGGAGTTAGGGCCTACCTGCAGAACGCGTTTGGAGTGACTTTTCAAGTAGGCCTCAAATGTTTTGTGTCACATTTGCCATTTTTGCTTTTGGCCTGTTTAAAGGTGTTCTACTTTTTTGCGGGTGGGTTGAGGGGTCTGAGGCAATGATGGGAAGGTCTAATATCGGATGGAAGTGGTTTGGAGAAAATCCATGGTGTAAAAGTTTTTACTTTTTTGCTCACTTGCGTGTTTTTGGGGGGATATTTGGGGGGGTTCCAGGTTTTTGGGGGTGGGTTTGGGGGTCTGGGAGCATTGCGGAGACAGTATAAGTTTGATTGCAAGTGGTTTGTAGAAAATCCATGGTGGAAAAGGGGAGATAGGGCCTACCTGCAGAGCGCGTTTGGAGTGATTTTTCAAGTTGGCCTCAAATTTTCTAAGTGTCACATTTTCCATTTTTGCTTTTGGCCTGTTTTGGGGTGTTCTACTTTTTTGCGGTTGGGTTCAGGGGTCTGGGGGCAATGGTGGGAAGGTCTAATATCGGATGCAAGTGGTTTGGAGAAAATCCATGGTAAAAAAGTTTTTACTTTTTTGCTCACTTGCGTGTTTTTGGGGAGCTGTTTGCGGGTTCTAGGTTTTTGGGGGTGGGTTTAGGGGTGTAGGAGCACTGCTGAGATAGTCTAATTTTGATTGCAAGTGGTTTAAAGAAAATCCATGGTGGAAAAGGGGAGTTAGGGCCTACCTGCAGAGCGCAATTGGAGTGAATTTTCAAGTAGGCATCACATTTTTTGTGTCACATTTTCCATTTTTGCTTTTGGCCTGTTTGGGGGTGTTCTACATTGTTTGCAGGTGGGTTGAGTGGTCTGGGCCAATGCTGGGAAGGTCTAATATTGGATGCAAATGGTTTAAAGAAAATCCATGGTGGAAAAGGGGAGTTAGGGCCTACATGCAGAGCGCGCTTGGAGTGACTTTTCAAGTAGACCTCAAATTGTTTGTGTCACATTTTCCATTTTTGCTTTTGGCCTGTTTGGAGGTGTTCTACTTTTTTGCGGGTGGGTAGAGGGGTCTGGGGGCAATGCTGGGAAGGTCTTATATCGGATGCAAGTGGTTTGGAGAAAATCCATGGTGGAAAAGTTTTAACTTTTTTGCTCACTTGCGTGTTTTTGGGGGACTGTTTGGGGGGTTCTAGGTTTTTGGGGGTGGGGTTGGGGTCTGGGAGCACTGCTGGGATAGTCTAATTTTGATTGCAAGTGGTTTAATGAAAATACATGGTGGAAAACGGGAGTTAGGGCCTACCTGCTGAGCGCAATTGGAGTGACTTGTCAAGTAGGCCTCACATTTTTTGTGTCACATTTTCCATTTTTGCTTTTGGCCTGTTTGGGGGTGTTCTACTTTTTTGACGGGTGGGTTGAGGGGTCTGGGGCAATGCTGGGAAGGTCTAATATCGGATGCAAGTGGTTTGGAGAAAATCCATGGTGAAAACATTTTTACTTTTTTGCTCACTTGCATGTTTTTGGGGAGCTGTTTCGGGGTTCTAGGTTTTTTGGGGTCTGGGAGCACTGCTGGGATAGTCTAATTTTGAATGCAAGTGGTTTGAAGAAAATCCATGGTGGAAAAGGGGAGTTAGGGCCTACCTGCAGAGCGCGTTTGGAGTGATTTTTCAAGTAGGCCTCAAATTTTCTAAGTGTCACATTTTCCATTTTTGCTTTTGGCCTGTTTGGGGGTGTTCTACTTTTTTGCGGGTGGGTTGAGGGGTCTGGGGGCAATGCTGGGAAGGTCTAATATCGGATGCAAGTGGTTTGGAGAAAATCCATGGTGAAAAAGTTTTAACTTTTTGCTCACTTGCATGTTTTTGGGGGCTGTATGGGGGGTTCTAGGTTTTTGGGGGTGGGTTTGGGGGTCTGGGAGCACTGCTGGGATAGTATAATTTTGATTGCATGTGGTTTGAAGAAAATACATGGTGGAAAAGGGGAGTTAGGGCCTACCTGCGGAGCGCGTTTGGAGTGATTTTTCAAGTAGGCCTCAAATTTTCTAAGTGTCACATTTTCCATTTTTGCTTTTGGCCTGTTTGGGGGTCTTCTACTTTTCTGCGGGTGGGTTGAGGGGTCTGGGGGCATTGCTGGAAAGGTCTAATATCGGATGCAAGTGGATTGGAGAAAATCCATGGTGGAAAAGGGGGGTTTGGGCCTAGCCCTAGTTGCAGAAAGCGTTTTGGCTCGGTTGAAAGTTAGGCCTTGTAGTAGTAACGCATGTTTTTGGGGGGCTGCTTGGGGGGTTCTAGATGTTTGGGGTGGGTTTGGGGGTCTGGGAGCACTGCTGGGATAGTCCAATTTTGATTGCAAGTGGATTGGAGAAAATCCATGGTGGAAAAGGGGGGTTTGGGCCTAGCCCTAGTTGCAGAAAGCGTTTTGGCTCGGTTGAAAGTTAGGCCTTGTAGTAGTAACGCATGTTTTTGGGGGGCTGCTTGGGGGGGTTCTAGATGTTTGGGGGTAGGTTGAGGGGTCTAGGGGCACTGCTGGGAAGGTCTAATTTTGTTCTAAAATCACAGTTTACACTTTACACCTAGCTTGAAGGGAAAGATCCGCAAATTTTGCCCACACTTATTTATCCTTGAAAAGGAGACTCAGAGTATGCACTTTCTAAATGATTCTTGTATGTATTGTAAATTTGTAATACTGTCGACTCTGAAACTGAAAGCGTTATTTTTGCACTACACAGCGTACCTTACATTTTTTTCTCCGTGGTGTTTTAATATCACTTCCTGTTTTTCCATCAACAATTACAGGCCTGCTTTCACACTGTGCAATGGCAAAAAGGATGAACTAAGGCTTACAATTAGTGACCCGCAATTCAGCATCCGCCAGGCAGGCAGTGGAAAAGGTGTCTTCTGGTCCCCAACATTGATCAATGGAGCGTCAGATGGAATGGAGGAGTACCGCGAAAAAGAGGAATGGCTGGATGCATGCAACTTCCCAAATTCAACAGGACAACTACAACGATATACAGTTACAGTATCCATCTTCATTTCTACTTATCTTTTAAGTAATGTTATTGCTCTGAACTTCTATGAGTGTGACTCTGTGTATTTGTTTGCTCTCTGCTTTAATTCATCCCTCCAGCCATTGTGTACTTTTGTCTTTGCTATTTTTTTAAACTAATTTAATGTACTAAGTGGTTCTTCTCTCTGAGGGCAGATAGGCAAGTGAAATTGCGTAATTATTGCAGCCCTGTACTATCACATTGTTTCTTCATAGTTAGTACATTGTAGAAAGTACTACTTACTTTTCAGTAACCTATTCATTTAGCAAACAACTTCATGCATGCAGTAGTGCATGCACTTCCTTTATGTCCCTCAAAAGATTTATGGATAGCTTCATATCCAAATATTTGTTTATGTTCATTTGTTGTTTGTCCATGCTGTTCTTTTTTTCCTCTCTCCACAAAACTGTCCCCACAAACCCCATTCCCATCCAAGTTTCAAACCCTATTCCTCTTCCCCGGGCTGTGTGGTTTTCATTGAGGTATGAGTAAATTACAACAATAATTCCAGACACTTGCTGGGGAGGATAAAGTGCAAGGAACCTCCTCAAATCAGTTTTAAGGCAGCTAGATCAACCCTAGGATTTTGTAATTCTGGTTAAAAAAAACGAGTATTTTAAAATAAATTCTGAATTTCATGCCCACCATCAATTGGATCCATCGTCAACATCATCCTCCTACATGTCAAGAAGACTTGTTATGCTGCTGTGTCACTGTTCTTGTTGTAGCCACAATCATCCATGCAATTCTTTTTTCCCCATACTTATTTTCAGCATTGCTTAGGCTACTGTTCCTTCTAATACTCCTCTCAGGCCACTCAATGTCTCATTTCTTTACTTTGTTTTTCATATGCTTCTACTGCTAGTGTGGTACCACTCCTACTAACACCGCAAAAACGGAATTTGGGTCCGGGTGGCATAATCGCCATTTGCCATGCAGCCAGCGCTGTGCCTAGCTCTGTTCTCAAACACGAATCACAGGTAAAATAAGCATTTTGGGGAGGTACAATAATGGGCTAGGACTCGGAGGAGAGACTGACAGTAGTACTAGTAAAGTACTAGTAGGCCAATTGAATTCACTAACTCTGTTGGTGGCACTTTTGAACATTTTTGGAAGTTTTAGATAATTCATGCTGGTAAGTTTGAGGTAACCAAACGTGTTATAACCCCCGCCCACCACCCCACAAAATAACATCAACGCGTACACTATGTTGAAGTATGTAAAATAAATAATTGTATTATCCCTAACAAAAATAAACTAGTCCCATCCCTCCCTAACCCAAACAATTGGCCATTTCAAATAGCAAATAGTCCTCTGAAAAGTCCCGTATCCCCAACTCCCGATTCCCACCCCCCCAACAGTCTTTAAAAAAGGGGCAAGGGAAAGTCACTTCCTCCGGCGGTGTCCTGTAGACAGGTGGTCCCGCAGCACTTTGCGGAGGTCCCGAAGCTCTTTGCGGAGGTCCCGCATCTAGCGTTGTTGTTTCTCAGCCAAGCGCTCCAGGACGTCCACTCTTTTTCTGAGTTTTTCACGGTGCACACGTGTCATCCAGGCTCTGGGGGGGCAGCAGTTGTTTTTGCTGCTGTGCGGCGGTGGCGGGAGGCTGTCGGGCCACTGCGCAGCTCAGCTGGAGGCTGCTGGCTGGTGGACCCGGGGGCACTGGAGGAGGATGCAGTTGTTCCTGAGCCCCCAGCCGTAGATATTCTGCGCAAATGGCCTCCAGCTGACGGGCTCTGGTCCGGACAGCCATCTCCTTCCGGGTGAGCTTTTGTTGCGTAGCATCTATATGAAGAAAGAAAGAAAAATACTGTAGCCAATAGTCTTTAACATTAACTCAAAATAATTCATCAGAATTTTGCGGATCGCAAATTCGCTTTTGCACGAATTTGCAGACTGCGAATTCGCGCATTTCACCATAGAGACCGCCCTCGTAGCCACCACCGACAACATACCCTTGGACCTTTGAGCAGCCTTCAAAACCGCCTCCTACCGCACACTAGCCACCAGACTCCACAATGCTGGCATCCAGGGAACAGCCGTAGACTGGATTTGATCTTTCCTCAATAGAAAAGAATAAGACTCCAGTCCTTCCTCTCCAAACCAACAGAGGTGAGATGCAGAGTACTCCAGGGATCCTCCCTCAGCCCCAGGTGCTTCAACGTCTTCATAGCCCCTCTTGTATCCATCGGCAGGAAACACAAACTCAACATAGTCTCATACGCCAATGACACCAATCTCATCCTCTGCCTCACAAAGGAACCCAACATCCCAAAGCGCATCTTCCAAGAAGGGATAAAAAATGTCATAACCTGTACAAGCAACAGCTGCCTGAAGCTCAACTCATAGAAAACAGAAGTCCTCACCCTCGAATCTACCCCATACATGGTACAACACATGGTTGCCCCTGCCCTCAGAATCTTACCCATCCCAACGGACCACTCACACAGCCTCGTCATCATACTCAACTCTTCACTCACCATAAACCACTAGATAAATGTTGCATCCTCCACTTGCCCTAACACCCTCTGCGTTCTTCGCGAAACCTTCAAATGGATCTACCCCAATGCCAGGAAGACCCTCACCCATGCATTCATTACCAGCATACTGGAATATGGAAACGCCCTCTATGCTAGAATCAACAAAAAACTCCTCCACAAACTCCAGACCATCCAGAACACCGCAGCCAGACTTATCCTCGACATCCGGCATCATAAACATATCATCCAACACCTTGGCGACCTCCACCGGCTCCCCATCAAAAGAAGAATAAACTTCAAACTGCTAACACACGTACAAAGCCCTCCATAGCACCGGACCCCAATAACTCAATCAAACCTCCTTCAACGACCCCAAGATATACCTCCGCTCTGCCGACCTCGCCCTAGCCACGATCCCCCGCATCCACAGGCCCAGAACAGGTAGCAGATCCTTCTCCTAATTGGGAACCAAGACCTGGAATGAACTCCCCCTCCGCATCCGATGAAGCCCAACGCTGCACCAATCCAGACTTATCATTGACGTCCCACGACATGACCACATCACCCAACAACTCGGCGACCTCCACTGGCTCCCCATTGAAAGAAGAATAACCTTCAAACTGCTCACACATGCCTACAAAGCCCTCCATAACACTGTACCCCAATACCTCAACAAACTGATCTCCTTCCATGACCCCAAGAGATACCTTTGCTCGGCCGAACTTTCCCTAGCCATGGTCCCCCGCACCCACAGAGCCAAAACAGGTGGCAGATCCCTCTCCTACCTGGCCACCAAGACCTGGAACAAACCCCCCCTCAGCATCAGAAGAAGCCCAACGCTGCACCAATTCAGAAAGGACCTCAAGACATGGCTCTTAAAATGATCTTCGGAGCAGCTCGATCCCCTCCCCCAGCACCTTTAGAACCTCACGGGTGAGTAGAGCACGTTGAAATCTCTGATTGATTGATAGATTGGTGAAAAGTGTAATATTAATGATTGTATTTCCGAAGTCAGTAGGACTGATGTTATATATTATGGAAGGCTTTTAAAAAAACTTTTGTGCTCCCTTTTGAATTATGGTATCTTGTGGGAAAGTCTGTAGGTCTGACTTTTATGTGTTTAAAACAAAATGCTACTGTAATTGATATATACACTGTGGTACTACTAGTTTTGTGTGTCAGGGACCGAGGCATGCAATTAGTCATGGGATACCGCGCAGAGAGCAGAAGCCAATCGGGCTTAAGTATTCCCACCAAGAACTATTTAGTGTACTGTTTTGCTCAGACACTCTTCACAAAACTGCTTTAAATAAAGGCAATGTCTAGTGTGATCTTAGCCACCTGGAAACTGACAACCACCATTTTTTGACTGCACTGGGTAATGACCTACTGTCATATAGGCTCTTATACTATACTTATAGTATACTATCTTCTTTGAATATGTACATGTGACCTGTCAGCCTTAGTATGGTCTTCCCTCAACTTTTTGCCTTCCTTCTCCATTTATTTGACCTTTATTTTGCTAGCTTTAGGTCTGAGCACTTTGCCACTGCTAATCAGGGTTTAAGTGCATGTCGTCTCTCCGCTAAACATCATTATATTGTCTCATACCCAATTGGCATATTTAATTTACTTATAATTCCCTAGAAAGTGTCTGTACATCAAATGCTACTAGTTGGCCTGTAGCACTGATTGCACTACCCACTTAGGCAGCTCTTTAAACAAGTCAGAGGCCTACAATAGCAGTTGCCAGTGTGTGCAGTTTTAACCTGCCATGTCGACCTGGCAAAAGAAACCTTTTCGATCAACCTAGAAAACCTATGGGTCTAACTTCTGATTCATGTATCAGGAAAAGAGCTATGGTCTCAAATTAGTAAGAGTACTAGCTCAAGGCATCATCCAGAAGATGGTTGCCCCTGTGTTAGCAAAATAAACACCCGTGTTGGATTCCCATCAATATCATGTATGATCAATATTCTCATGTGATCCTCCGTCCTAGGTACAGTGTCTCTAGATCATTGAGACAAAATAGTACCGTCTGTGGACACATGGTTTACACATGCCAACACAAGGAACAATCATAAGAATCTGATCAGACGGGTAGGTGCAGTGCAACGAAGGAAAGTGTGTGAAAAGTTAAAATAGGATAGAGAATCTCATTCCAACTTTATTCTACCAAGACCTCTTCCTAATTAAAAACAAAGAACAGCGCAAAACTATACTACTGCAGTTTAACAAATATCTGCATAGGGGCCGACATGTTTCTGCCTAAGCGGGAATATGACCCTAGGCTTTCATCAGGGCCTCTGTTCTCTCAATAGTGCGACTGCAAAAAAAGTGTGGGTGAAAAAACTCAAAACAATAATTCTGTGATATTTCAGTAAAGAATATGAATCTCCAAATACTGTGGCTTCACTCCTCCATGACACCTGGTAAATTTGTTAGATCCAGGGTGCCCGGGGAAGAGACCTCACCTCGTCCTGGTCCTGGCTCAGGCGTAGTGAGACCCCGCTCTGTCCGGCGTTGTCTCTGGCAATGGCTGAGACAGGGGAAGAAACCTTTTGCCAGGCCCAATCCTTTTTTTTAATACATATGTCACCTCTAAGGTAGGCCCTGGACAGCCCTATGGGCAGGGTGCTGTGTATATAAAATATTTGACACGTACTCTTATATCAGGCATGTCCTGATAGCGAAAAGCTAAAATTTGTTTTTCACTACTGCAAGGCCTATCCCTCCCTGAGGATAACATTAAAGTTGTCTTGTTACATTTTTTAAGTGCAATTTCCAATCGGGAAGAAATAACTTAAGTTAAAGTCGCATTTTAAATTACAATTTTGAAAATGCCACTTTCCGAAAGCTAGCATTTTCCTGTCTTAGACATTTGATGCCTAGAGCCTGTCTCTGGGTCATACAACTGGATATAGTTGGGGATTGGGCTTTGTATATTGCTCCTAGATAGCCACACACAATGGGAGCTTAATTAAGTATGGGTCATCGCTGGCAGGATGGGAGGGAGTAGCAGGGCCCAGCCTTAATTACACCTGAATTGGGTGTGTACTGTCTCCACACAAGGGACTGTATACCCCCTGTAGTTAATCTGGAGCCAGAGCAGGGAAGGCAGGGCCTTGTATACACTTCAAAGAAATGCCTCCAGAATCTTCTCCTCACTGCAAAGGCACAATTGTGCATAAAAGAAGGACCTCAGCCACCACTACTTCAGTACACTTCTGGAACTGTGGATACTCTGCCAGGAAGAAGGACTGCTGTGCTGCTACCAGGATAACCACTAAGCTGCACTTCTTCTCTTAAGGAACAGCTGCCATGTTGTGCTGACCTTCTGCCCTCTTGCCTTGAGAGGAATCACTGGACCTGCAACTTCACATTGACCCCAGGAACTCAGAGTGACTTGAATGTCTGGTTTGCAGGCCACCTGATCTGAGCCTTAGAGGCATAAAAGGTTCCCCAACAGCTCCTGGAGTCGTCTTCAGTGAGTTCCTGATGCCCAAGTGGTGGCTATCAGGTCCTGGGCACTTGTTGTGGCTCCCAAGCTCTTGAAAACATGCTTTTGGGCTCTTTACAACCGCAAATGGGTCTGTTTCCACTGGAACTGAGCAGCTGGCAACGAAATTCAGTGTGAGCCCCGACCAGCCTGTCTCTTTGCACAGCAAGCATCGACCATCGCTGAGGAGCAACAATGTAAAGATCCAGGCTGACTGTCTGTGATGCCCACCCTGCTCTTTGAGCCATGCTGACCATCTTCAGTGACGCTCTCATTGCTTCCCGCCACCCTCTCCAACATGAACGGGGCTCTTGAAAGAAAAACATAAGAAGGTAAATCTTCAGCTGGACTAATCTGGGACTGTATCCGGCCCGTGCTGCATTGCTATCGTCCTCAACCTTTGACTTTGACCCAGTCCCTGTTGGTGCTTCATGCTTTTGGGAGCTATATTTCAGCTTTTTGTCATTTTGGTCTTGTGTTATTTATTAATGTAAGCTCTATTTCTCTGACCTGGTGTAGGATCTTTTTGTGCAGTGTTTTCTGTTTGAAGTGTTGTATGAATACTTTACACATTGCCTCTAAATTAAGGCTATACCAAAAGAGATGATGAACGGAGTGATTGAACAAATCAAACGCTCACCCCCAGTCAACTGATCTGGATTTAATCCATCATCATTTTTTAGCTCACTCCACCACTCCAGTTCGGACATGGCCATATGCAAATCAGTCTGACCCTGTGCCTCATGGGAACAGTCCAGCCCCAACTGCCAAGCCATGTCTTCCCGGGACCGGAAACAAGCATCCTGGGACCAGTTTCAGATTCATAATCCTCATCAACCAGGCTATCTTGAATCCAGTGGTAGAGTGAGCAAGGTATTCTCATCTGGGCATACCCAGCTAACTCAGGGCGAACAAAGCGATGCTCACTACGCCATTGGAGTCAAGCTATCCTGGCTGATGACGGCTGATAGCCAGAAACCGGTCCTAGGATGCTTGATTCCGGTCCAGGGAAGACATGGCTTGGCAGTTCGGGCTGGACTGTTCTCATGAGGCAGAGGGTCAAGACTGATTTGCATATAGCCAGGTCTGAACTGGGGTGGCGTGGTGAGCAAAATAAGAATGGATTAAATACAGATCTGCGACTAGGGGTGAATGTTTTGCTAATGTGCAACATTCAGTCCATCATCTTGTGTGTTTTTCTAAATTAAGACTGACTGCTCTGCGCCAATCTACCAGGGGGTTGCAATCAGGTTAATTTGTGGTTTGCATGTGTCATACCTGGACAAGGATTGCAGTTGCTGCTTGACCAGGGTTCACATTCCAGTCAACCAGTAACGCAATTTCTTACACTGGTGTTCAGCGGTGAAGATTGTTTGTGAAGTGCTGGGCCGTGATTTGTTGTACTCTGCCATCCCATATCTAAGACCTAGTAGAGTTTAAATTCTCCCTGATTGGACTTTTGTTTTTTTTTTGCAAAGTTTTCCTTTGACTGTTGTGTCTGAAACAACACCTGCAGCAATGGAAATTGAGCTGACCAACATGAATGTCCAGACTGGGGCCCAGCTCAAAGAGTTCTACAAGGTGAGTGGATTTCCTGCCAAGAGCACCACCAGGAAGGGGCAATTGTAAAAGTTGCTGAGGACCTGGGAGTAGCCATATTAAACACTGATTGAAGACACAGGAGAGTATAATGGGGTGGAGGGGCCAGAAGACGACTTTCCTGTGGAGCCAACTGCAGTGTAAGGGAATGACTTGACTCTGAAATTGAGCCCCCTTGTCAGGGCAAGGAGCAGTGTCTCTTCCTGCAGCCTATCCTCAGAACAGCTGGGCAGAAAGGTAGGAGGAGTGGGAATTTAAGCTTCAGATAAGTAGGGAGGCAAGGAAACTGGAAACTGGACATGAGGAAAAAGGCGGAAATGGCCTTGGAGGAGAAGGTGTTGTTTCTGGCTCATGAACAGAGTCCTAAGGAGCTGGACATCAAAAAGAAGGAATGGGAGTTACCCCACACCCAAGAGAAGGGGTACCACAGGTAGGTAAAGAACAGATTTCTCCTGGGAAAACTTTCACTACACTGAAATCAGCGATATTGATTGATTTCGACCACACAAACTTATTCTCCCATCCACATTCATCCACGACATCTATAGTGTCACCAGCTACAGCAAAAAGGACCCACCAGGACACAAAAAGTCAGTTATGTAAAACAATACTCAAAAGCAACTGATATGCAAGAATGGACAAGTTAAATTTAATAAAATTACATATAGTTTACAAAATAATTAAAAATCTCTTGTGAGCAAATTCATAATGTGCATAAGGAATAAGAGACACAAATGTCCTGACAATACAGAGGAATTATATAAAAGACGAGAGAACCAGAACAAACAGTGCATACTCATTAAAACATCCTAGATTTGTTACTCTACATTGAATTAATTGTAAAATCTTATGGGTGTCCATAAATCATATTGTTTATTCGACACCCAGTCAGATCCTTGGATGTAACACCATGTAAGGCTATGATGCGTCGACGCGTTTCGATGGCACTCATATTATTGTAAGCCACCTTCTTCAGGACAATGTATATAAACCGTTCTCTCTTAATAAAAAACACGAAAATATCCTAATCAAAAAACATATATGAACTATATATTATTTACTCAAGCATATCTGTCCAATGTTAAATTACATTGCCTAATTTCCCACCCTCCAGTACTTATACCACCCCCACCCGAATGAAGGGGACAGGGGGCAGTCGTGGTACATATTTATCTATACACCGGAGATCAAACAATAGTTTTATTTTTTTTAAAAAGGTATCATCCTTTTTATTACTCAACATAAATGCTAGATGTTAATATAGCATAGGCGTGCCTACACCTGGTTTCACAGAACCCCTATTTACAAGATCCCAAAGGGACATCTCTAAAAGTAGTATTGTAAAACACAACTGTCCATAGGGTAAATGTAAAAAATGTAAATTGATACTTGTATAGCGCACTACTCACCCGCAAGGGTCTCAAGGCGCTTGTACGATTACCGCTGTGGAACCCATCCTGACTTTCTCTGTGAGGCGTCCACTCCTGGGCACCCCCAACATGGAGGCCAGACATCCTTAGCGTTGTGGGGGCCATTGTGGAGATTAAGCAAGCTATTGCTCAGAGTTGTAGAGTGGGACTCCATGATTGGAATAGGCACCGAGGCGAGAATTATCAGGTCCGTGGAATTTTGAGCCTAAGACCCGCCGAGGCGGGGAATTGAACCCTGGTCCCGGGCTAGACCTCTGCATCAGGGTCTGCCTCTCTAATCATTGAGCCACACTTCACCAATCGTACATCCATTCCGTATATATGCCCATATCCATATATAAATGCATCACCTTTCCTTCAAACCACATCCCATTTATCATTTCCTTTCTAGACAAGACAGGAAGGATAGAGCAATTCCACCCACCTCTAGATATCTCCGGGGTGGTTCATAATTTTTTTTTGCATATATTAAAATTAAGCGGGGCTCCTTAGGGCTCCAAGCACTTCTTCGTGCTAACACTATAGAAAAAAGGACGATAATCCAATTATATTTAATATCAAAAACCCCTTTAATATCTGGGGTTGAGATATCTTGTGGATTTCCAAACCATCTTAGGACCTACCGGTAACTTGGGGGTTTTGTGTCCTCCACTGGGTGCGTGTTGAAATTAAGCGGGGCTCCTCAGGGCTCCAAACGCTTCTTGGTGCTGACACTATAGAAAGAAGGACGATAATACAAACGCTTCTTGGTGCTGACACTATAGAAAAAAGGACGATAATCCACTTATATTTAATATCAAAACCCCCTCTTTTTTTTAAATGATACATCTCGGGTTGATATATCATGTGAGTTCCCACACCATCTTAGGACCTACCGGTAGCTGGGGGGGGTGTTATATTGCCGATAAATAAGAGAAACCTGTTGCCAATAGTTGGAGTGGTAATATTTTTTTCAGAAAGTAAAAGAACATACAACAGAGTTCTATTACTAATACCAAGTCAACCCCTTATCCTCAAACTCTGTTGGTGAAACATACTCACCAGGATCCAATAGTTACATGGGCATATGCGGTGCAGCTCGCATGCATATGTCCCCCATACAATTCCACTCTGTTGTCTGACATGTGGGGTAGATCTAAAGGAAATACATATTTATAAATATTTAGTATACATTGAAAAGAGACTAACCTTCTTTTACTATTCATGTAGTTTATTACTATATTATATTAAAGATGTGTGTTCCATCTTATCGAGCGCCCCTGCTATTTGTAACCCAACTTAATATACTTTCAGTCCATCTAATTCTCTGTTTAGCCAGTGTATCCTCCTAACTCCCCACCCTGTTAGTAATGATCCCTGGGAAGAAATATCACCTCTCATCTAGTGATTTAGGTAGAACCACAAGAGAGGAACCTCTCAAAGTGGTTCGCCCACGGACACTGGCAACTCGATGCGCCCCTCATTTCTGCCTATATTGACCCTATGACAATTCTGCAATTTGGCTCTCCTTACCTCTCGGCGGAGTAACAACTCCCTCCCGACCATCATGCAAATAGGCGTATAACTTTTGTTCACTCCGGGTGCCCTATTTAAACCTTGTTGAATTCACGGCACCTGAGTGAAAGCGCGCCCGCCCGGCAGTGTGCAGAACCGCCCACCACGCGTCTGCGAGGAATACACGCATTGTTGGTAAAATTAAAAGGGCAATATCCATTCATGGAATGGCCCGGGTCCTCGTCGTACTTAAGAGGGGAATGGATTATTGTATAAGTACTGTGGGTGCCACATGGTTCAACTAATAAATATTGAGCCCAAGGAAGATATGTCTATTAATTAGCTCATATAGTATACCCTTCTCCATCTATATCTTATGTTCTAATCTGTAGAATCAGATCGCATATCTAAAGAAATGCGATATTGTAAATACCTTTCCGGAGTTAGTTAAAAATATAAATTAAACTCCAAAACTGGTTCTAGTCTTCCTATCTGTAGGGCTCCCCTAACCTACTATGGGGCTGGTCGGGGCCCTTTGCACACCCAGATAAGTGTGTGGCCGGTACACACATATCCCCTAAAGCATGCTTGAGTAAGTAATAAATAGTTTATATGTTTTTTGATTAGGATATTTTCGTGGTTTTTATTGAGAGAGAACGGTTTATATACATTGTCCTGAAGAAGGTGGCTTACAATAATATAAGTGCCATCGAAACACGTCGACGCATCATCGCCTTACATTGGCAATATGATTTATGGACACCCATGAGATATTACAATAAATTGAATGTGGAGTAACAAATCTAGGATGTTTTTATGATTATGCACTGTTGTTTGTTGTTCTCTCGTCTTTTATATAATTCCTCTATATTGTCAGTACATTTGTGTCTCTTATTCCTTATGCACATTATGAATTTGCTGACAAGAGATTTTTAATTGTTTTATAAACTATATGTAATTTTATTAAAATTAACTTGTCTATTTTTGCATATCAGTTGCTTTTGAGTATTGTTTTACATAACTGACTTTTGGTGTCCTGGTGGGTCCTTTTTGCTGTGACTGGTGACACTATAGGTGTCGTGGATGAATGTGGATGAGAGAATAAGTTTGTGTGGTTGAAATCAATCAATATCACTGATTTCAGTGTAGTGAAACTTTTCCCAGGAGAAATCTGTTCTTTACCTAGCTGGACATCAAAGCCAGACTGGCAGAGTCCAGCAGTGATGGCAGCAGCATACCTGCAATGTCTGAAGGAAACAAAAAGGTCCGCATCCCCAAGGATTTGGGGCCCAGTTGTAAAGTGGAGGATGATATTGACAAATGGTTTTCTGCCTATGAGGTAGCCCGGAGGGTTCACAAGATCACAGAAGAGCACTGGGGAGAGGGGCAGGGGTGTTGTAGAAACTAATGCCTACAGTGGGGTGGGACACACTTCATATTTTTCAGTTTGGGAACCAAGCCAGGTACACTCCCATGAAAGCCATCTTGATTGCTATGTTTGGACTGACACAAGAAAATTACTCCTAGAGGTTCAGGGACAGTCAGAAGCTCCACAACCAGTCCTGAGCGTATTTTATGGACTGCTCTAGCAAAGTACTCAATGTTTGGGTGTGAGGCGGAAAAGTTAATGATTACAATGGGTTGCACAATCTAATTTTGAGAGAGCACATGCTTAGTATTTGTTTTTCTGAGTTGCACCAGCACCTTGTTGACAGCAAGCTGACTTACCCTAGGGAGTGTGCTGAAGATGTGAACCTCTGGGTCAGGACCAGAGTATCCAAATAGGTATCTGGGAGTGGACCATAAGGGTGATCTGGGGTCCCACCAGAAGAAAGAGGGGGGAAAGCTTAAAAATAAGTCGTTCTGAAAAGGCCCACAAAACAAAGTTTAAGAGAACAGTTGTAACCAGTCCCAGTATGACCCAAAAATAAGGGGTTCTTTGACAAGCCGACAGGGAGGTTTGTACTCCAATGCATAGAGTACTACAAGTACGGGCATTTCAAGAATGGCTCTAAATGCCCAACAGGGCACAGTATCCCACCGGTGGGCAGACACCTCAGTTGGCCAGCGTAATGCTCAGGGGGGAGGCAATCACAGTTAGCTTCGGGTAGCCAGAAGAGGTGAATCTAGTTTCTCTGGGGGATAAAGAGATGGTAACAAAACCCCATATATCTGCCTATACCCCTAAGTACAGTCAGTGGGTCACCATCAATGGGCAATGGATGGAGGCTCTGAGGAACACAGGAGGCAGCTTGGATGCTGTGAGGTGTCAGATGGTGTCAGCTTGCCCGATGGTGAATAGCTTAGGTAGAATGTCATCTGTACAGATCAGAAATCACTTTAAAAACAAACTTTAAGACAATGCAGCATAGGAGTTTTGAGAGAAACCCAACAGCAGCCTTCTGCTGTAATCTTGTTCAGATTCAGTGGCAGGGGCCAGAATGTTGAGGGTAAAGTTGTCTGAATACTGTAGGAGACTGAGAGAGGGCACAAACAGGCAAACAAGCACATATGAACAACCACGCACTTGCACACACACCCTTTACTTACTAATTACATTTTGCTACTTACATCTGCTTCACCACCATGACTTACCTTGTGCTGACCCTGAGGTTTAAACCCTTGTTGTCTAGGTGGAGGTCAGGAACTTACAGAGGGGACAACACTGGCTGCCGTGACTGCTGCCTTTCAAATCTTTCTGATATCATGGCTATCTTTTTTATGTGCAATAGAGGCCGGTACATTGCTAATAGTGTGTCCTGCATTATACAAGGCCATGAAGGAGCTTTGGCTTAGTGGCAATGTCCTCTGGCTCTGATTGCACAGGACCCTCCAGAGTAAGAATCCTGCCAATGCTGGCAAAGTTTAAGGGGGGGAAATCAAGCAGTCATTCTTTCATTTACTCATTTCTGGATTTGGGAAACACGTGTATGCAATTTGAGCCTCTCTTTTTTGCACTAGCGCCCCAAAATTACATATCTTTGTCTTCCTGATTTCACCGTACCCCACCTTTTTCTCAAGTAGGTGAAAAACGTGCAACGCATTTCCACCATTTATCAATGTAGTAATTTTCTTTCAATTGTGTGTTTTGTAGAGGCGCACATGTGGCATAACGTAGCACAAGCATATGAGGAGGCTGCTACCCAGATAGTAAAATAGGTTGAATGGTGTTGACATGTCATTTTGGTGTGAGCTGAGCTCCGAAATTGGATGGATGGTACTGGTTCTGTTGGCTAGACATATTGGCTTAGTAAGTGGTATGGTGCCCCCCCCCCCACTAGGCCTACAGGCAAACCTTTAGCCAATTCTCGACATTGACATGAGGCTGAGGTAGATGTGGTGACATACCGTGGACTGAGAGTACTCCACATCAGTTATCAATACACGCATGTTATCAGCTTATGTACGATTCCATTATCAGTCAACAGTTACCCGTGTTCACACTGTCTGACACCCCATGGTGTGTACTTACAGGAATATAAGTAGACATTTCTCATCACTCCGACTATTGTCAGGAACATAACTGTGTCAGATGGTCACCACACAGGATCCTGAAAAGAGATCTACGATGAGTGAGGTGAGCACGGGCCCCACTGTTCCACATAGTCTGGGCCCCTAGTGATTTGATGTTCTCACTGAAACTACTGTAGACCCATCCTGGGTACTGGGCTGGTGCATAATTCCTACAACATACGTTAAAGGTGCATGCTGCTGACTTTAGTTGCACATATTGAGCCTCTGGGTCCTTCCTTATAAGACGCTCATCTATTGCGCTGTCATGGGACGTGCAAAAGGGAAACAATCCAACATGGCAATGATGGATGTGCCACTACAGGGGGACTCTGATTCAGCATCTCAATCATCTTCGATATGCTGTTTTCCACCAACAGCTTTGATGCCTTTCCCTGACAAACTGGATCAAATACTTCATGAGATCAGGGCGTCCCGTCATGCTATAGAGCAACAGATGGGCACCCTTGCTAATAATCTTAACCTCCTGAGAGTGGACCACGCCAAACTCTTAGACACAGTCAAGTACCACGCACAAACTCTTGCTGAGTCTGTCCCACAGCAAAAAGAATACTCCGACCAATTGACCCAAATGCAAAAACAACTCGCTACCATAATAGATAGAGCAGAAGATGTGAAAGGAAGGGCCAGACGTAATAACGTCCATATTATTGGTATGCCAGAACGATCCAGGGGCCAGATGAAACCTTTTTTATCGAAAAATGGCTACAGCATCATGTAGCCCCGGACCGTCTCTCCACCTTCTTCGGCATAGAACAGGCACATTGCATACCTACGGGCAAACCAACTGCAGGTCTCCCACCTAGACCACTTATTGCCCGCATCCTTAAATATAGGGACCGTGACCATCTCCTACAAAAGGCCTGAGAAAACGCATCCATCCACTATGCCAATACTCGTATCTCACTCTACCCAGACTACACCATGCAGGTGCAACGACAGAGAGCCTCCTACCAACCACTCAAGAAAAAGCTCCAGGCCCTTAACTTGAAATATGCACTTCTGTTTCCATCACGCTTAAAAATAATTTACAATCAATCAGAGATCTTATTTTTCTAATATCCTGAGGCAGCCAATGCTTGGCTAGAATCCGCACTGCCTCCCCAGATTTTGGATGATGTTCATCAACAGCTTTGTCGTATACCTCTACATCCGGAAGGGTCGCGGTCCCGTCAAACCAGAGTGGCCCGACAACTCTCAGTTAAAAAACCTACTCCAGATCAGGCTATCATGGGACTGGAGTCGGAGTTATTGGTTGCTGCCTCCCTGCATGACCCCACGCAGGTCACATCTCCGGAACAATTAAACGACAATCCACTGTCGTCGGACTCTGAAAGTAACAGTGTCTTGTTTCCTTCGAAAACCCCACAAATTGTGAAAGATCTATATGACTGATGCTTTTGCTTTGGTCTCATGATTCTCCTTTACACGTTTCAGGAAATTTTGCTTAATATGTGTTTTACTATTTACAGGGACTCAGACACAATGGAAATATGGTTGTAATATTCCCTTTTTCCCCTAGGTTCATGTCTTACTATTTTTATTACTGGGTACGGCCCGGGGTGCAGCTTCATTGCCACATACCCGGTAATGCTCATTTGGAGCCCACCCCCCTGCAGTTTCTGCAGTATCTAACCGTGAGAACGTAGTATGTTTTAAGAAAAGTTTGGGGCAACATAGTTTGTTTGCTGACCCTGGTATTGGGGGAGTTTGTTTACAAATAGGGGTTTTGGTTCGTGGTCAAGATAATATTATTTCTATGGTTACGGTCCATATGTCTTCATATGATAATATATTGTGACAATCAACTAAACTATGGCTATATTAGGTAAATATAAAATATTGACGTGGAATGTTCGAGGCATGGGGCCAGTGCATAAACGTCATTGTATATATGCTCATTTGAACAGGTATAAAGTCCACATAGTCTTCATTTAGGAAACCCACCTTACTGACTCTGAATTTTCTAAAATGCGGAAGAAATTGAACGGCCAATTTTTAAACACTTCTTATTCTGCATTTGCCAGGGTTCACTGATTTGGGTTTGAAATGGGGTATCCTTTAGATTGATAGAGCAACAAATAGACCCTGAAGGATGCTATGTACTTCTACATGGTGCGCTGGACGGAGCCCCAGTAATTCTTGGCAATGTCTACGCTCCAAACTCAGAACAGAGCACTTACCTCAACACGCTTAACACGTTTTAACTTATTGGGCACCATATCCTTGTATTATTAGAGGTGATTTTAATTCAGTCCTAGATATACAATTAGATTGTTCACATACCCTGTTTCGGGGAGCAGTCCCTACTAAACATGCAGAATTCTTACAAGCCTGGGATATGGGTTTGGCACTACAGGATGTGTGGCGTGTACATTACCCTACTATTCTCCACTGCATCAATTACATACTAGGATTGATAGAATATTTTGTTCTACATTTATGATGCCCCAAATCATCAAATTCACATACCTTGGGAAGACACTGTCAGACCGTAACCCACTGGAAATGGTCATGGAGTGGGGTGGAATTCCCACTCCGGTCCCAACATGGCGCCTTTGGCCGCAAATGATGGAAGATGCAGTCTTTCGGGATACATTGGGTACTACTATTACTAATTATTTTCTAGAAAATACTAACACAGCATCTTCCTGTTTGGTAGAATGGGATGCATTTAAGACTGTAATTCTTGGCACCACCATTGGGGCTACAGTGGGAGCCTGTCAGGAGGTGAAAAGGAACCTTATTTATTAAAGTGGAAGATACTCTTAATAAGCTTGAAAGCAAAGCACTAACCCATCCATCACAGCGCTCACATCTCCAAGAGGCTAGAATAAAACAAGCTGAGCTGCTGGAACAACTTTGCCTAATAGACCATAAGGCGTATTCTCAATACAGTCACAAAGACGCTGAAAAGTCTGGGACTCTGTTGGCATGCCTTATCCTCGATTCTCCTTCCCCTGTCCCGATTACAGCAGTTAATCTCCCGGATGGTTCTGTTGCAACCACTCAGGCTGATATTAATTCAACTTTCATTAAATATTATCAACACTTATACTCTACCACTCCCGTTGCCTCAGATGTCGACATAGAGGCCTTTTTTAGTGACCTAACATTTCCTCAGTTGCCGGAGAATGCTCAACTTGAACTGGAGGCTCCCTTCACTATCACTGCCAATAAAGAAGCCATCAAGGACTTACCTAGAAACTAGACTCCAGGCCTAGATGGTCTACCAACAGAATTTTACGCGACATATGTCGAGAAATTAGCGCCCCACCTTGAGACCATATACAGTATAGCCCTAGACACTTTTACTCTTCCACTGATGACTATGCAGGTGCTAGTAACCACGATCTCTAAGCTCGATGGTGACCCTTGCGATGTTTCTGGATACTGCCCCCTCTCGTTACTAGCTACAGAATATAAAATACTTAGTAAGCTACAGGCTAAGCGACTTTTGCCCTATCTTCCACACTTAATTCAAATAGATCAAAGCGGTTTCGTACTGGGCCGCAGCACGTCGCTCAACATACGGCGATTTCATTATATCTTGGAGACAGCGGCAGCTTTCTCCCATAGGGCCAGGTGCATTTTTCTCGACATGCAACATGCATTTAATACCCGTTCTTGGCATTATATGTGGGCAACCCTAAAGAGGTTTGGAGTCCCTATGGGTTACTTAAAGTGGATCCAATTATTATACAGTGATCCAACGGCACGAGCCCGAACTGGTTCCCATATTTCCACAATTAATTCCACAGCTAGGGGTACCCGTCAGGGCTGCCCCCTCTCGTCTTTACTGTATGTATTGGCAATGGAATCCTTGCTTCTTAAACTCCGTACAGAAGCAATAGACCTCAGGATCATGATTAATAACTAAACATACATAGTATCGACTTAGGTGGATGATCTCATTCTTTATTTTAAAAATCTCAATCTTTCTCTGGAGCCTATCCCGTCTCTCTTTAAATGATTCAAACTGATATCAGGACTGACAATCAATGCCACTAAATCTAATGCTTTTTTTAATGAGACCCAATGACAACCCGAACGCTGTCCTATTTGATGATCTGACCCTATGGATGGCGCCTGATACATTTAAATACTTAGGCATACAAATATAAGGGAACCCGCAGGACCTCATTGATGGCAATATATTGAAAGCAACCCGAAAACAGGTCAGTTGTTGGACTTCTTTGCCATTATCGGTTATGGGTAGAATTGAGATGTCTAAGATGGTAATGTTCCCTCATCTTCTATACTTTTTCGTTAATATACCTGTTCTGATTCCGGCTTCCATTTTTATAACACTCAATACACTGTTGACCGAACTCATATGGGGTAATGGCAGTAGGAGGATAAGTCTGACAAAACTACAGCTACGTCCTAAGGAGGGAGGGCTATGCTCCCCGGATTTTAGAGCCTATTGCATGGCTTGCCAACTACAATGGCTATCATACTGGTTGGAGGGATGTCACATACAAGGACTGGACTATACTCCTTGAAGTTTACAAACAAGGCACTCTACATTACATGCTGCTATGACCGGTAAGATTATACATGCACTTCTCCCACTGCTTAAAACAGCACTTTCACACTGGAAACAAACATTGAAATATTCTAAGGAGGTGAATCCATACTCACCCAATATTCTATTACTCGGGGTCCCACCCACAACTGGCTTAATTGCTAAACGAACGATAGCCCCATGGATGCAGGAGGGGGTCTCGACAGTAGGGGCGCTGTTTATAGAGGGCACACTGATAGATTACGATAATTTTCTTCATGCTCTAGGGGTCCCCCCAACGTTAATTCTCCAACATACCACACTTGTTCACTATATCAAACTTCACTGGGCACCTGATGGATCTGAACCAGATATCCATGCACTTGTACAGGCTGTTTTTCTTATGGGGGAGGGGCGGCATCTAATACATTGGTTGTATAAAGGCATCCAGACTCATTCTGGCATATCCTTATTTTCACTTAAGTCTAGATGGTCACTGGACTTACATAAAGAATCGAATGACAAGGACTGGACGTCGATATTAGAATTTCTTAAGAGCGTGTCCTGTAACGCCAAATTCAAATATATTCAATACATGATTTTACATAAAGCCTATCTTACTCCACACCCTCTCAATACCATTTACCCAAATGCTAAGCTCTCATGTCCTAGATGTCATGAAGAGGATGCAGACCTCATTCATATGCTATGGGCATGCCCTCGCCTATGCTTTTTCTGGCATACAGTCATTTATACCATCCAGCAGATTACTTTTTTTATTTTTATTTTTATTTTATAATTGTTTTTATTTCCCCCCCCCCTTTTTCTGTTAATTACAATACAGTATTTACAATACAGAGTTTTGTTTTCATACAGTTATACATTTATAATACCGCCAGCTACATACCTAAAAAAGCAAACAAAAGCAAAAAGGAAAACATAGAAATGGAGAAACAAAACAAAGCAGAATCCGAAATAACCCTACAGTAGCCAGCGACAAGCAAACAAAGAAGTATGCCAGCTCCCCTATTTTTCAGTTCTTTCTGCTCTTCCACTGCTCGATGGGAAGCCAGATCTTGCCCCCCCAAAATTCTTGCCCTTCTGCCTTTTCTGTCGTAAATAGCTTTCTCCAGATTATATATGTATAATATCTTTGCTATCCACATCTGAAACGTCGGTGCCAATTTATCTTTCCAGGCTTTTGCAATAATAAGCCTGAAAACTGCTGTAACCAGGAACAGAAATTCTGTATGTGTAATATTATCTCCTATGCTGATGCCTAATATTGTCAATTCATCCGTTAATTTAACTTTTAACCCCAGGGAATTCTCCAGAAATTCCTCTATTGCCAATTTTAGTGTATAAAGCTGTGGACACTGTGAAAACATATGAGTGATATTAGCGCTCGTTGAGTTACAGCGTGGGCAAGTTATTCCGGTGCTACCCCCCCCATTGTGCAATTCTGGCTGGTGTATAGTATAAAGAATAAATAGTCTTGTAATGTTGAGTTTGTAATGTTGCTGAGCATAGAACGGTTCTACCTAGATCTAATGATGCTTGAAGAGCTTCAGGATGGGCCCTTACTTGTTCCACCCATTTCTCGCTATATTTCTCCCTGTCATCTATTTTGTATGCCTGTAATTCTACATACAGTTGTCTAATTGAGCACCGTAAACTGCTCCCCAAATAATCCATTATCCTACAAGTAGTCATTCCTGCTGATCCCCCCTGTTTTGTATGAAAGTAGCTTCTTACTTGTAAGTATTTAAAGAAATTATTCCCAGGTACTTTAAATTTATATTGGATATCTTGAAATAGCAGGAACCCACCTGTCACATCCAACATGTCGCCTAATTTCTTAATTCCTCTGCCATCCCACTCTTTCATAACAACATCCCTAAAAATCTCTGCCGGCAGATCGCTATTCGTATATAACCTCAGATATCTATTATATCTTCCCAATCCTACCTTCTTCTTAATTGCACTCCATATTTTGTATACAGCACTCAAAGTCTTAAACCTTGTATGTTTGAAATACGCAAAATCCACAGTGGTGACAAAGGCATTCTCTGCCATTTTTCCCAACAATGCTTCGTAGACATTCTCTGGGTATGTTCCCTCATCCTGATGATCACTCCCTCCCAAAAGCCCCTTGGAGTATTGCAGAACTGCCGCCCAATAGTAGAATCTAAAATCTGGTGCCCCCCATCCCCCCTTCTCCCTTGATAGCGTCAAAAATCTATACGCCCTACGTGTCTTACCCTGTGCCCAAATTAATCTACTCACTGTTGCTTCTATTCTGTTAAACCATGTGCCATCAAAAAATAAGGGAATTGCTCTAAACAAGTATAAGAATTTTGGGAAGGTAACCATTTTGATATAATTAATACGACCCATTAATGTCAGATGTAAATTGTTAACCCTCTCCAAATTTCTTTTAACCTTCCCTAACAGTGGTTCCATATTAATCTCTACCAATTTCCCTAAATCCGCAGTCACCCTGACTCCCAAGTATGTTGCTTCCGGGACCACTCTTATGTCTACAAAGGTTGAGGATCTATTCTGTATTACTTGTGTCTTCCCTCTGTTTATGAGATACCCTGAGAATGTACCAAATGTTCTCGCCTCCTGTTCGATTTCAATCAGTGCTCCCTCCGGTGCTGATTTTGTGATAGCCACGTCATCTGCATACGCAAATAGTTTGAAATCTTTCTCTTGCAATATAACTGGGGGGATCCTAATATTATCTGTGAGGCTTCTTAAAAACGTATCCAGGTATATGGCAAATAGCAGAGGCGAGGCTGGGCACCCCTGTCTAGTCCCACGCCCTATTGCTACCGTCTTAGAATAGGATTTATTAATTCTTATCCTAGCAGTGGGGTGTTTATAGAGAGCCTGAATTGCTGTAATAAATCCCTTACCTATACCTGCCCATTCCATGGCTTTCCATAAATAAGCCCAAGAGACCCTGTCAAAGGCCTTCTCGGCGTCCAAAAAGATCGCCGCGACAGGGTCCCCGGAGTCCTCTGCTGCATCTAGAATAGTGATCATCTGCCTGGTATGATGAGTAGTCCCTTCACCGGGTATAACACCATGTTGTGCCGGGGATACCACTCTCTCTATGACCTTGCTCAGTCTATTAGCTAATGCTTTGGCAAATATCTTAGCGTCAGCATTTAGTAAAGTAATCAGCCTATATGAGCCTGGTTCTGTCGGCGGTTTATCTTTTTTTAGGATCACTATAATATCCGCATTGGCCCATGATTGTGATACTATTCTACCCCCCTGTGCCAAACAACAGATTGCCCACAGGTCCTTACCTACCACATCCCAGAAGGTTTTATAAAACTCAGCAGGAATCTGATCTTGTCCTGTTGCTTTGCCTGATGGTAAATTAGCTACCGCATCTCTTATCTCCTGGACCGTTAATATCTCCTCTAACTTATCCCTCTCCTCTGTGCTTAGCCCAGTCTGTGGCCTTTGTAATAAATATTCCGTGCTTTCTTCTTCTATGTTTCCAATGCTTGTGTCTTGTTCATATAAGACCTCATAAAACCTCCTAAACACCTCCTGTACCTCCTCCACCTTATTTACAATTATCCCACTACTATCCCTGACTTCTTTTATCTCCCCTGCTGCTAAGGTTTGTCTGGTTCTAATTGCCAGCAGGTGGCCAACCCTATCATTAAATTCGTGGCACTTCTCTTTTTTTGCTAGATAGTTCCTTGCTGTCTTCTGCGCCAATGTAGTGCCTGTTTCTGCTTTCTGTATTTCCAACGCCAGTAGAATCTGTTCAAAGGGTTCTTGCCTACTTACTGCATCAACTAGAGCTTCTTCTAGTGCCACCAAAGTTCTAATCTCCTCTTCCGTTTTCTCCTTTTCCCTTTTACTTCTTGCTATTGTGTAACTTAGTGTCTCCCCTTTTATACCTGCCTTAAAAGCTATCCCATACCACATCTGCTGAGGCCGAGTACCTATTCATATCCCAGAATTGTGTTATCCAAGCATTCATCCTTGTAATATACTCCTTCTCTTTCAGCAGGCCTTGTTTGAATGTCCATGTAGATCTTGGCATTTCTTTGTTTTGGGGGACTGATATACTCAAAACCAACGGATTGTGATCTGAAAGTATTCTGGGGAGCGCCTACACAATGGTAATAAAACCTGAGTTGTAGCAAAAGCATAATGATCATTTCTATCCACCTTTGTGATATCGGGACCATAGTCTCCCACTTACCAGAAAAGGCGTAGTGGAAAGGTTGCCTGAAATCCAATAGTGCTCCAAAGTGTAGTCGTCAATCTTATCCAAAAGTATTCTAGAAAGGTAAACAAACGTAAATGCCTCGTTCTTCTGCCGGTCCGTAACCCAAAAACGTCCATATTGACTGACCCGTACCTTAAGTGACAGTATTAACAGTCCATCTCCCGAACTCGTCTTGGCGTGTGGAAGAGGGTGTGCGCCATGTTAGTCAAACAGCGTCCTCAAATAGTCAAAGCACCGCGCGTCGAGTAAGTGACACTGAAAGAGGACTATCTGAACCCAATTCCCTGTCCCAAAATGGCGCTCCAAACAGAGATTTTCTAATGCTCTCTAAGAGTTCATTACTACCCTCGAGCTCACCTTATAGAAACGATGTGAGGAAATCTTGAAAAGGAATACGATTAATAGCAGAACAAGAGTGATGAAGAGGAAAATATAGAATAAAAAGAAAAAGAAAAAGAAACATTATTCACAAAGGATGCAATGCTCCCCCTTACAGTCTGAGTGATAAGTAATCAGTTACAAAAAGCACAAAAGTTCGTAATGGTCGTTGCGACCCCCCGGGATTACGGTTCCCAATTTTTTTTATCCGCTCAGTTTCTTTTCGTTCCAATGTGGTGTGTAAATTAGTCCACATGGACATTTTATTGCGTAAATTACGTTTTCAGTAGTGCAGTCAGAAGTGTGTCTCAGAGATATCGATTTCCCAGTTTTTGGATGATGAAACTCTTAATTGAAAATGAACCTGATTTTCATAAAGTTTTCACTAATCCTCCATTGTTTGCAAACACTTGTGCTCAAAATTTGAGAGAACTATTAAAAAAACCACAATGAAACAGGAAATTAAACAATACAGGGGCATGAAAAAATGCCACAACTGTGGACAATGTGAAAATGTGATGACAGGTACAGAGTTTCATCATCCAAAAACTGGGAAATCGATATCTCTGAGACACTCTGAAAACGTAATTTACGCAATAAAATGTCCATGTGGACTAATTTATGTAGGCAGGACCAGTAGAAAAATTAAAACGAGAATAATTGAGCATAAAAGCAGAATTAGGAACAAGAACATGAATTCATCATTGGCTGCACATTGGATTAACACTGCGCACACCATTCCGCAACTACGATTCATAATTTTAGAACATGTCATAGCACACACAAGCATGGACATACACACCACATTGGCACGAAAAGAAACTGAATGGATAAAAAAATTGGGAACCGTATTCCCAGGGGGTCTGAACGACCATTATGAACTTTTGTGCTTTTTGTAACTGATTACTTATCACTCTGACTGTAAGGGGGAGCATTGCATCCTTTGTGAATAATTTTTCTTTTTCTTTTTTTTTATTCTATATTTTCCTCTTCATCACTCTTGTTCTGCTATTAATCTTATTCCTTTTCATGATTTTCTCACATCGTTTCTATAAGGTGAGCTCGAGGGTAGTAATGAACTCTTAGAGAGCATTAGAAAATCTCTGTTTGGAGCGCCATTTTGGGACAGGGAATTGGGTTTAGATAGTCCTCTTTCAGTGTCACTTACTCGACGCGCTGTGCTTTGACTATTTGAGGACGCTGTTTGACTAACATGGTGCACACCCTCTTCCACACGCCAAGATGAGTTCACGAGATGGACTGTTAATACTGTCACTTAAGGTACTGGACGTTTTGGGTTACGGACTGGCAGAGGAACGAGGCATTTACGTTTGTTTACCTTTCTAGCATACTTTGGGATAAGATTGACGACTACACTTTGGAGCACTATTGGAGTACAGGCAACCTTTCCACTATGCCTTTTCTGGTAAGAGGGAGACTATGGTCCCGATATCACAAGGGGGGTTAGAAATGATCATTATGCTTTTGTTACAACTCAGGTTTTATTACCATTGTGTAGGTGCTGTATTCGACACCTTGACGTTCACTTCATTATAACTAACTTGGACTACAGGATCATGTTCTAAGCACCCAGGCGTATGTTAATTTCCTTTGATTTGGAGAACGATGGTTTATTGGATTCATTGTACATGGTTTGATTGAGCATTATTTACTCGTAGATCACACAGTTGAACCTTTGATCCGACCTCACTATCTTCCAAGGCCATACATGTTCCATTGATACATTGTGAGGTATTTATCTATATTGATCCGTTGAGGAAGCATGTAATTTAAATAATCACATGGGTGATCCTTTTACATGATGATTTTTTTATGCATGGATGCATTATGGGAGTTGTAGTGGCTATCTATGCGTTGGCTAATGGACTTTATTTTTAAGCACCTTCAAACTACTTCACTTCTTAGACACCAATTGTTCCATTTTCTTTTCTCACTCTTCATCTTATTAAAACCTCTCGTACATATTTTATTCTTTTCGAAATTCCGGAGAATGCAAACCCTGAGGAGATAGATGATGGTTTAATTGTAAGTAATATGTATTATTCACTTTAAACTCTGATCATTGTATATTCTTGTTGTAGATTCTTTCTGAACCATCCCGAAGGACCTGAACATTTCTAATTTTGTTTGTTACAAACCCCTGAAGAAGGGTTCATAGTGAACCCGAAATGCATTGGGTTAATTTGAGTTTTTTTCAATTTGATTATTCACTCTTTGATTTACATAATTGTAAAAATCTTATGCTTTAATATCAGGTAAATGTTTTGCATATTTATGATTTCGGAGCCCAAGATGATTTGGATTATTGATTGAAAATAACTTTTGAAGATTAATAATAAATTGTTTTTGAACTTGTGTCTATATTTTGAAGCAATACATATAGGCATGATTGCCTTAGAGCTGTGCAGTGCGTAGTCCTTGGTTTTCAAGAACTCTACTTTGGTACGGCTGAAAGTGCCATCATTAGGCAAGAGAAATTTCAGGGGTTGCGTCGAATACCCATCTCTTTGGAGTGGGACCAAAAGTTAGAAACCTTCAAAATGATGGATTCATTAATACCCCCGGTGTCACCAATTGAACACGTTCAGTCCACCACTTCTACATCTTCCATGAATACTGTGATTATAGCTATTTGTTTGTTTGACGTCTTTATAACCTATATATGCCTATATACACTCTCCATTATTATGAAGTAAGTTGTATACATATATTTAACTGTCATACGGTCTATATTAGGAATGATATATTTCATCTGTGACCTCATAAGACCTTGGATTGTTACGAGCTATGTTATGAACCAGTGAACCGTGGGGGGAGAGTTTGCTAGTTCGTTTAATTTTCTTTGTATTTCATACTAGGTTCGTCAAGACAACAAGTAGAACACTGAGACATTTCTTTATTGCTATTCAATTGCCATATGTTTATGAACCAACAGATGGGGGTTACAATATGGCCATTATATATTGTTATTACTATGTGATCCCCGTAGATTTCTGTAACTAATTCCTTTATCTTCTGTATCAATCCATTTTTATGATAAAATAGCAATGCTAATCTACTGTCTGAATTGATACTTTATGGTAATCTACTGATATTGACACATATATTTGTATAATGTTATGTTTTAAAAATTAATAAAATGATGTTTAAAAAAAAGTCTGGCCACATCAGATGTCAGGCAAAAAGTGGGGGGTAAACAAGCAAAAAAAGGGCACTTTCCTACATCCACTTGCTCACCCATACAGCCATTCATATACCCACTCAAGCCACTAATACAGCTACTGATGTATCTACTCATAAACCAATATGGCCACTTACATACGGAGTCAGTCACCCATAGGGCTACTCACACACCTAGCTACTCAACGACACAATCAAACACACAGCCACTTACTCACCCATACAGATACACACCCACCCACTCACATACGTATACATATACTAACAAGTTCTCACTCACCTATACAGTCACTGACACAAAAACACACTCACCCATACAACCACTCTTAAATTAACTCACTCACCCATGCAGTCACTCATATACCCCATCACTTACCTATACTGCCTTTCACATATGCAGTTATTCACCCATATACCACTGACACATCTACTTACTCACCCACACAGCCATACACACACTCACTCTCACAGCCCCTCATACACTGTAAATGTAAATGTATTTGAGCTTATATAGCGCACAGCTACCCACAAAGGGTTTCCCGGCGCTTGCTTAGGGAACCCGTCCTGGTATTCCCTTGTGAGATAACCCCGGCAGGGTATCCACAAGGTGAAAGCCAGGCATCCCGCCGCGAGGGGCCGTTGTGGAGATTAAGCAAGCTATTGCCCAGAGTCGCAGAGTGTGAACCCGTGAGTCGAGAAGGCACCGGAGCGAGAATTATCGAGTCCGTGGAATTTTTAAGCCCAAGACCCGCCGAGGCGGGGAATTGAACCCTACCTAGTCCAGGGCCGATCTCAGCTTCCGGGTCTGCCGCCTCTAACCCCTGAGCCACACTTCTCCACCACTCACTCTCTAACCCATACAGCCACTGACTGACCCACTCACTCATCGATACAGGCAGTCACACAACCCATCGCCCACCCACACAGACATTTGGGCAACTATACAGGTACTCAGACAAACAATCACTCACCAATACAACCACTCACATTCCCACTTACACACCCATACAGCCACTTATACACCAACTGAATAAACCAGACTTTTACACAACTAGTCACTCTCCCATACATTCACTGAGACACCTAATCACTCCCTCATAAAGTCAGTCATGCAGTCACTGTATATATATGCCTTTCATCCGCTTTTTTATGGGTGTTAGGGCTTTTAACACACTTTAAAATGCAACACCTACTCCTGATGCGTCATGTGATCAAGCTCCGGATGCGGAGCGAAACGGGTCGAGGAGAGCACTTGCTCTGTGATTGCTACTAAATAAATCACCACTGCTAACACGATTGACGGTGTGATAGCGTTTCTTGAAACATTGTTTGAAGTAACTTCAAGGGAGAGGTGGTCCATGCCTGCTTGTGTCTGCGCTGATAGCTGTCAGGATTTTCTTTATATATATATATATACATATATATATATATATATATATATATATATATATATATATATATATATATATATATATATATATATATATATATATATATATATATATATATATATATTGTTTACCAATCCAATTCCTTCGGATGCAAGGAAGGCACTGACACCGTGACTTAGACTCAAGGAAATATTTTAATCCAACATGCCTTACAGACGCGTTTCGGCGGAAGCCTCCGCCTTGCTCACTTAACTCTGCTGTGAATGGCATACATTTTTATAACGCATAACATGCTGACACATCGTGGGCTCGGTCATATTCAATGATAGGCTGTTGGTTGTTATGACAACAGGTGAGTCATGCATGAACATACTATTTACATAGACACAGAAGAGTCTGTAGTTTTTACGCGCATTGCAGTAGAATAGTAACACGTTATTTAAACTACTGATTATTACTCACAACTAGGGCATTTTAAATTGTGAACACATTGTGCTAGTGCGTAATATCTGTAAGTGCAGTTATTAAATTAAATCATATATGCGCGTATGCCACAATTATTGAAACTGGTCGCTGTTAGACTTGTATTCACTTGTCATTGTGCTACGTTATTACGCTAAACCAGTCAAGTAATTTTGCTCCAGTACAATTACCATGGTATTTAAAGAAACAATAACAATTCAAGGTAATGCTACCTATGACATTATCTCCAAGTGGACATAATTACCGCTGAGCAAAATATTACACAAAGAAAATAGTCATATACGTTTCTAACTTTCAAATGTGTGACTGTAGTTCTATTTACATACAGATATAACTGTGTCAAAAATAATGTATTAAATCATAAACAACCTTAGGCGCTCTTAATGTGTCCCAAATACAAAATTAGGTGTATGTTAAATATATACAGAGTTAAAAATTGGAATGGGAATGTCTTGTCGGGTAGGGCTCAGCTAAGGATTTATAGGTGGACAGTCATAGCTTCGTCTGAGTTTAATCCATTCGGGATTTTTGAATTAAGCAGGATTATGTATCTTGACTCAAGACGTCTTAGGGCAAGTCTGCGATTCCCTCCCCTTGGATTTTTTGGTACGCTGTCAATCACATAATAGGAAATGTGTTTGATATTCCCATCATGCATGGTATTAATGTGTCTGGCCACAGGGTACGTTAGGTCATTATTGGTGATAGCGCGCAAATGTTGCAATATCCTCACATGTGCTTGGTGGATAGTGCTTCCCACATAGCGCTTACCACAGCTGCAGACCAGTACATATACGGCATATTCCGTTTTACAGGAATAGCCGCCCCTAATGGTGTAGGGTTTGTTCCTGAATGGTACCTGTACCTCCTTCATGTTAAGCCCTTGTTTGCAGGCTTTACACTTAGTGCATTTCTTAAAGCCTTTCTGCGGTGGGGGCCACGTGACTGGTTTTCTTAGTGTAGGGGAATTACACACTAGTTGGTCTCGCATGGATTTTGCCTTTCTAAATGTTATGCTAGGCCTGTTCCCACTCAGTTGTCCTATCACAGGGTCATTCTTAATCAAGGGCCAATGTTTCTGCAGTATCTTTCTGACCTGGTTGTGGTACATATTGTAGCCAGTAATCATTCTTGGGGGGTTACCAGTCACACTCGCGGGTGTGGTTTCGGTCTCCAAACTTTTGCTAAATAGTAAATCCTTTCTGTTTTTGGTGTTACACTTGCTTTCAGCTTTTTTGAGGGTTTGTGGTCTGTACCCTCGCTTGCTTAATCTTTCAAATAGATCTTTTTTGGCCTTGGTGACTCCTTCCTCCGTACTGCAGTTGCGCGTCATGCGCAAGCATTCAGCATAAGGAATAGATTCTTTTAACCTAGTGGGATGAAAGCTTTGTGCATGAAGCACTGCATTTCCCGCTGTGGGCTTCCTATAGGTTCTGGTTTGGATTTTGTCATTCTGTACATACATCTCTATGTCCAAGAATTGGATCACTGCTTTACTGGTTGTACTGGTGAATTTCAAGTTTAAGCTGTTTTCATTCAGATCTTTGGCGAATGCCTCCGCACTCTCAATGGTACCCCTCCATAAGATAAAAACATCATCAATGTAGCGTTTGTAAAGCACCACATTGTGTGACATCTCCACCTCATGCTTGATGGCCAGAACCTGCTCCTCCCACCAGCCCATATGCAGATTAGCATAGCTGGGGGAGAAGCAAGTGCCCATTGCCGAACCTTGCAGTTGTTTGTAGTGCAATTTATCAAATAAAAAGGTATTGTTATTAAGGCACCATTCTACCATCTGTAGTAACATCAACGTGTGTTGGTACAATGCTATTGGGCGTTTATTAAGATAGTATTCCAAAGCCCGCAACCCGTCTGTGTGTCTAATACTGGTGTATAAAGCTTGTACATCCAATGACATGAATACAAAATCCTGTTCCCACTGTAAATCGTATACATGTCTTAAAAAGTCACCACTGTCCTGTATGTAAGCCGGGAGTGCTTTAACAAAAGGTTGGAGAAAATAATCTACAAAAGTGCTGGTATTTTCGAACAAACTACCAATGGCAGAAATGATTGGTC
Source organism: Lissotriton vulgaris (assembly GCF_964263255.1). Lineage (NCBI taxonomy): Eukaryota > Metazoa > Chordata > Amphibia > Caudata > Salamandridae > Lissotriton > Lissotriton vulgaris. The sequence goes on from NC_141699.1 coordinate 798,346,806, forward strand.
TACCGGGTGGTTCCTTAGGGTCTTTATGTATTTTAGGTATTAGGTATAACTGGGGAGTGGTGGGGTAATCATTCTTTAAGAAAGCTAGTTCTGCTTTACTTATTAGACCAAGATTTCTCCATTTGTATAACTCACAGTGATACTTCTCCTGTATACCTACTATGATGTTAGGGCTCACTCTACAATAACATTCTTGATCAAGCAATTGCTTCATTGCTTGTTCATTATACATTTTTAGTGGCCATAGCACCACATTGCCACCCTTATCAGACCAACGTACAACAATATCTGATCTAGTTTGTATTTTCGCCATAAGTGCATTGTACTCAATTCTCTTGTTGTGCTCTTTCATGCAAAATTGGCGTGTACTTAGTGTAGAAAGTTCTTTTAAGTCTCTGATGACATTTTCAGAAAAGAGGTCTAGTCCATCTTTGAGCAGTACAGGCATAAATATCGATTTTGGTTTGAATTTGGTTTCAACTGTTTGATATGTGCTTAAGCCTGCCGCATTTGCTATTTCTCCCGGTGTCAATTGGCTGAGGGATTCTTCATATTCAAGGGCATTCAAGTCTCCTAGTACCGCCATGTCCGCAATACTTAGGGTTTCAGCAATTCCTTGACCTGTGTTTTCTGGGCACGTATTTTTACTAGTATTGTTTATAAAGTGTTTTTGCAGTTTAAGTTTCCTCACAAATTGGAACAGATCTATTCTGGTTTGGGTGTAATCAAAGTTGGTTGTGGTGCAAAATGTCAATCCCAGTGATAGAATTTCCGTTTCTCTATTAGTCAGTTCCAGATCAGTCAGATTGATAACAGTGTTATCTAAATTTCCCATTCGTGTGTCATCCATTATTGTTTCCTGTTTTTTCTGTATTTGGGTTTTGTTTGTTTCGTTGTTCCTCCCGCCCCAGCGCCTGTCTTTTCTTCTTCGGCTCTTTGTTTTGTATTTTGTTTGGACTTCCCTTTGGTCCATTCTGTTTGAGATTGTTTCCGTGGCCTTAATGATTTGAGGCGCTGTAAACGAAAAAAAGCCAATTCCTGGGCCGGGTTTGGTACTTCTCCTGTGAGCACCAAGGAGCTGACACTTTCTGGATCTGATTCCACTGAGGCACTCAGGTCTGTTCCACTTGATGCGGGTGTCATTTGCGACCCGCTCGCTGTTGCCGATAACTGTTGTCTTTTAATATTGTCAAATTTTCTGGCAAATGTGTAGATACGACCGTTTACATAGTCATTTCGGTCTCTTTGAAACTTTATCGCTTTTCTTTCCTTTATTTCCTCTTCCAGTTTGGAAAGCCTGCTGGTTATTTCCTTCAATGCCACAGTTATTTCATCTTGGTTTTCCCTTGATTCCAAATCCTTCATAATTTCTTGTATCCTGGTTATGATTTTCTCACGGTCACTTGCTGCATATTTTATTAGTATTTTTAGCATGTTTTGGGATGCTAGGGCATTATTGTCTGCCCAGTCTTGTAGCATGGCCGGGTCAGGATTTTCGTAGGTGGGCGCAACCAATATTCTGAGTCCTCTTGGTACTCTGCCCACGTCCAGGTATCTCTGTAGTGATTTTATCTCCCACCATTTTGATACCTCCTTTTTACGTAATTTCTCTAGTTCTGCACATAAGTTTTTGGTACTGTTGTCTTTATCGGTGGTTATCGTCGTTTCTGCCTTTTTGTTTTTTGTCGCAGTGCTGGTATCTGCGTCCACAAATATATCCAAAGCGGCCGCTTCCCGCAATTTTTCCCATTCCACAGACATGTTTGAAACAGATATATGGATTTGTATGTTTACTTGCGAAAGTCACTGCCTACCAGTGTGTATTCAACGCACACACGGTAGGACTACCTCTCCCATAAACCTTTGCAGTGTTTTTGTTGCGTTAGTAACACAGATTTTCGCCGTCTTACCTGGACGCCCACAATTGCTCTCCAGCCTTCGCAGGGATCCGGCGAGTCAGCTAATCGTCCGTGTCATCAACAATCCATTTCTCCACAATTGCAGGTTTGGGGGGGCGCTGTGTTTCTCTCTTCTCGAAAGTTTCACCAAAAGTTGTGTCCCAGTACCACAGCGCTGCCAGAACGAGGAGGGTCAGTGTAGGGATTCCCAGGAGCTTGAATCCTACGTATTGTTTACCAATCCAATTCCTTCGGATGCAAGGAAGGCACTGACACCGTGACTTAGACTCAAGGAAATATTTTAATCCAACATGCCTTACAGACGCGTTTCGGCGGAAGCCTCCGCCTTGCTCACTTAACTCTGCTGTGAATGGCATACATTTTTATAACGCATAACATGCTGACACATCGTGGGCTCGGTCATATTCAATGATAGGCTGTTGGTTGTTATGACAACAGGTGAGTCATGCATGAACATACTATTTACATAGACACAGAAGAGTCTGTAGTTTTTACGCGCATTGCAGTAGAATAGTAACACGTTATTTAAACTACTGATTATTACTCACAACTAGGGCATTTTAAATTGTGAACACATTGTGCTAGTGCGTAATATCTGTAAGTGCAGTTATTAAATTAAATCATATATGCGCGTATGCCACAATTATTGAAACTGGTCGCTGTTAGACTTGTATTCACTTGTCATTGTGCTACGTTATTACGCTAAACCAGTCAAGTAATTTTGCTCCAGTACAATTACCATGGTATTTAAAGAAACAATAACAATTCAAGGTAATGCTACCTATATATATATGTTGCAAGAGCTCGCCTCCGTCTCCACAAGAGAACTACAGCCACACATATATATATATATCGCACCACTCCACTCCCACGAGCAGTCGCTTGCGCTTTTCTTCTCAGAAAAAATCGTGGAGCACAGACCCAGATAAGTGCTTACAATCTTCTTTTTATTGTTAGCTGTTCAGGATGTCGGCCATTACGCGTTTTGGTACACAACGTACCCTGATCACATGACACGAAGCAATGTCACCTGATCCCTTAAATGCCAACAAAACACTTTTTTTCTACAATGTTAGTGATGCAGTGTTAAAGTGACAGTGCTCTTTTCCACATAAAAGATACAATGCTACTTGGTAATCTGTAATGTTGACAGTGTCGGTCAAATACCTTAACCAACCATTTTCTTGTAATGCATACCCCAGAAACTCTTGTTTGTTGATAGCATCTTTGACAAAAGTACCTGTGCAAATTACGCTTACAGTACATATTTTTGTGCAAAACTCTGCTTATAGCTGCCATTTACAATGTGCAAAATTATGCTTTTCTTGTAAACAGTTGACATTTATATGTGCAAATTTATGCAAATGTGCAAAACTAGCCTTTGAGTCACGGTATAACTACCCGATGTGCAAAATCATGCTGTTTTGTGCAAAGTCATGCTTTCATTATCACAGTATAAATACACTATATACAACAAACCTTTTTCTGGGTTAATGTACAACTATATCTTTCAAGGATATATAAAAAAGTATTTACAGGCTAAAACATTATATCCTCTGTATATATATACATACTTAAAATCATCACTGCACATTTCTCACATATATTGGTAATAGCCTGGTCTATCAATATATTTTTACTGTCACTCATGTTTCCATCCCATTGTTACCATTATGTAGCTACATGTTCTACCAACTAGAAGCCTCTGTTGGTAATGTGGTGAGCACTCTTAAAACCTATGTGATAAAAAGGTGTTTTAAAAAAGTGAAGTTGGATTAAAAACATTGTTTTTGTACAAGGATCACTGGTGGTGGGCTAGGAATAAAATCTTCTTTTATATTTGGTTAAAAAATTAATAATATCCCAAAGGAGAAGTTTTCTAATTTTTGTTTATTCCTGCTTTTCCCAATACGTGAGGTCTTTATTTATGTAGACTCTATTACCTAGGTGTTAATGTATATATATATATATATATATATATATATATATATATATATATATATATATATATATATATATATATATATATATATATATATTACCTACTGGCGATAGCCAGTAGGTATATATAGTTAGGATTGGTTCCATAGGAAATTCCGAACATTCTATTGGGAATAACTTTGGTGCCGGTTGAAGGATCTGCCTGTAATTTTCCTTCCTTAAAATGGTCTCGCTGCGCTCCGCTCCTTCCCTGAAAGTTTCGGGGGGATTCGTGAAGTGGGGGCTGAGAAAAAGGGGGGTCTCAAAACGTGTTTTCCCCATGTTAATTTCCATAGGACGGTCTGACAAGTCTATAGCCCGAACCGCTGTACGGAATTACGGGAAAATTTGGCAAAGTTGTAGGGACTGGTACGCAGATGTGCCTTTGCTATGTTTGGTGAAATTTGCTCCAGTGGTTTTTATGAAAATTAGGTTCAAAAACACATATATATCTATATGAACTTACGGGTCCGCGCACCGTACGCGTACTGTACGCGTACGTGCGTGTACCCTTACCTGCGCGAGCGCGATCCTGATTGGCTGGCAGTCGACTGTCAACATTCCAAACTGTCCAAACCAGGAAGTTTTGGCCACCATCTTGTTTTCACAGGAGAACTGAGGCACAAGAGAGCCCAAACAAGAGTGGAAAACACGAAAAGGGGGCAGGGTAGAGACCCCCCTTCCCCCTAGCCCTTCTCAGGGGTCCCAGAAGGACCCCCAAGGGCAAAAAAAACGGAATCAACTATTCACACATCTTTGGACAGTCACACACCGCCCAACGAACCACACACACTTTCACTCTCCCATACAAATACTCAGTTATCTAATCAATAACTAATGTAGACTTTCACATAGCTAGTAAGCAACTGGAGAACCAGTTTGCACAATGAAATGAATGAAATTTGATTTGTAGAGCGCATGGCTGCCCGAAAGCATCCCAGCGCTTGCTTAAGGAACCCGTCCTGGTATTTCCCTGCGAGATAACCCATTACTGGGCATCCCCAAGGTGAAAGCAAGGCATCCCACTGCGAGGGGCTGTTGTGGAGATTAAGCAAGGTATTGCCCAGAGTTACAGAGTGGGACTCCATGATTGGAATAGGCACCGAGGCGAGAATTGTCAGGTCCGGGGAAATTTGAGCCCTAGACACGCTGAGGCGGGGAATTGAACCCTGGTCCGGGCCAGACCTCTGCATCAGGGTCTGCAGCTCCAACCACTTGAGCCACACTTCTCCACTGACAAAGTGATACAGATATTCGCACAGTTTAGTCCCTATCCACTAT